>NC_090437.1:343230389-344437264 GCF_031143425.1 Pleurodeles waltl | reverse complement strand
AGAATGAACTTTCTGGTGGCCAGGAATGGATCTAAGTACTGAAAGTGAAATAAGAGACTGTGTGGATTGTAAAAACAGTGACACTGTATTGAGACCTTGACAAATGGCGATGGTGTGCCATAGATCACCAAATTTTCCATGACAAGAGGCTGCTATTGACATGCTGGGTCCTTTAGGAAGGGAACAAGGCATGCCTTATTTTATTGTATAGATGGATTTTATACTCACGGGGTGGAAGTTAATTGTGTGCAAGAGGTGGCAAAAATTGTTATAATTTGTTTTCTTAGTGAAATCTTTAAAAGAGAGAGTTTCCTTGCATCACTCCTCTCAGATAATGGTCCACAATTTGCATCAAAAACAATGAAGGAGTTTTGCAAAACTAGTGGTATTGTTCATCAGGAATGTTCCATTTAACATCCACAGATAAATGATGCTTTGGAGAGGTTCAACAAAGTAGTCAAGGAGAATACACAATTATCCAGAACGAATAGATTAGATTGGAAAGATGAGCTGCATAAGTCTATTACCACACATCAAATGACACCACACATGTCCAGAGGGAAGTCACTGTTTGAATTATTTAAAGGCAGAGCTCCTAATACGAAGGGCCTGATTACAACCTTGGCGGATGGGATCCTCCGTCACAAACATGACGGATATCCCGCCAGCCGTTTTACAAGTTGCATAGGATATAATGGAACTTGTAATACCACGGATGGGATATCAGTCACGTTTGTGAATGAGTAGCCCATCCGCCAAGGTCATAATCATGCCCATGTTATGTCCTGGTTGGATAGCTTGGGCTAAAGGTATAAAGAACAATGATGTGGGAAATTGGAGCGATTGTGAGTTATGAATGCAAAAGAAAAGGAAAGAAAATGACAAAGTGTGAAAAATAATACTGCAAAGGTAGGAGAATGGGTACCGATAAGAGGACCTGTGGGAAGTATATGTTTTATCAAATTTCACCAGACCACTTAGAGTACTCAAAAGTTGTATTAATGTCATTAAAACTGAGGATGATAGAGTATGGAATAAAAGTTGTGTGGTGGTGATAGAAAATAATGCTATTATTGATGAGGAACACAATAAAATTGATGATGTACATTCATCAAAAGAGAACTTTTGACTTAAAGGAAATACCATACTAATAGAAGAAGGAACAGCAAAAAGGAAGAGTTTTCGCAAATAGAAATTTCCACATTATCTAAAAAAATATTTTCAATAGTGATGCAAATATATTAGAAATATTGCTTAGAGATCATCCTTTAGATGGTTTACAAAGAAACCTTAGTTTTACAAGTTAAATATTGCATGTTAAGTCACCCTATTTAGTTTAGTTCGGAAATATGTTCTGCTACATATCAATATTGTTGTTAATTATAGGTGTATAGATTTTTTATAACTTTCTTTTCTTGTATTTTTTAGAGTAATTGCTTATAAAAGAGGGAAGAAGTGCAGTATAAGTTGGAATTGATGATTGTACAATTCTTGTTGAAAATATGATGAATGTAGAATGTAGAGACAGAATGGAGAAGGTATAATGTAGAAGGAGAAAAGAGAAGTAAAAGTAACAGTTGAAAAGACGGTTGTGCCTAATCTTTGATGGGTGAGGTGCTTTCATAAACTCTCTTATCATATTTACCAAACCTTGGAGTTCAACATGTTTATTACCTTGTTACACAGGGCATGTCATTATATTGCCACAAATGTGGGGCTACACACAGAAATTTGGCAAAATCAATGACATAAGATCAGTAAGAAAGAAGGTGCTTTGATGTTTCCACACTATTGTACATTTCATTTAAGAATCATTGAAAATCTGAGAAAGGTATTATATGAAATGAAGCTATCTTCTAGATCACACAGTATGAAGAACTTAATGCTTAAGATCATGTAGCTCAGTTCAAAGAGAAGGAAGAATATCAGGGAAGGGTTTGAAAGGCAGAAAGTAGCTGTGCCGAAGCTAGGTGGAATGAAGAACAAAAATGGAGAGTTGATATAATTGAGAGAACTAAATTATACCCTGAATTGACAAGAGAGGAACCTCAGAAAGAGAATGAGAAGAAAAACAAGGATAAAGTAGAGAGCCCAGCGGGTTCAGGCAAAGATAATTACAGCGATTTTTGGGATGATTTTCTGGATGTGTGATTGTCAACATGTCCACCTCCTTACAATATGATTCAACCCAAAGGAATTAATAGATTCTGAGGTTAAGGCACAGGTTAAGTATCCCATAAAGCCACAGATTGTGTTGTGAACCAGAATACAAGGTCCTACTGCACCCCAAACTCCAGTGATGCAAGCCACACAAGCTCCAAAGCCTCAGCAAAATGTATATGGTCCCAGATTTAATTCTAATCAAACCCCAAATTGACACATTTGATGGCTATAGTTCAGATCTTTTTTGGGCCGAGGCCGGGACAGAGGAAGAGGCAGACATGTACAAAGGGCAAAGGAAGAACCTCAGATGGTGAACAGGAGCCAGGGCAAAAAACAGCCAGTGAGAACCTAGTGGTTAACCTGTCTCCTATCTCACTCTCTACAGACGAAATGAATGCCTTGTATAAAGGGCTTGGTTTTGTGCCAACCCCTAAAGAAGATTATTTTTGGCTTAACTGTGAACTTTCCCAATTTTTTAGAAAGATCCTGTTACATTTCTTTTTTAAGGACAAACTTGGTGAATCATTAAAGGAGGATTCTGGACTCAAAAATCCATCCTCTTTTGTGCCTCCATCTTCTGTCATGCCCCGCAAGTTACTTGCATTTGAAAAAGCAGTCATGACTGATGTGAGTAAACTATGCCCAAAGCAAGCCTTTGTTAACACTCCCACTAAAGCGAAGACTCCTCTTAGAGCATTGGCATCAGACCAAACAATTGTAATGAAACCAGCAGATAAGGGTGGGGCGATTGTTGTGATGGACTCACAGGAATATAGACAGGAATGCATATGTCTCTTGAGGGATTACACATACTGTGCCAGATCTCAAGAGACCCTACGGAGATATTACAAACTCAGATAGGTACCATGATCCATGAACCACAAACCAATGCATGGATATCCCATGGAGAGGCTGAGTTTGTGGAAACTTTCCAACCTCGTACCCCTTACTTTTATTGTCTCCCTAAAATTCATAAGGGTAGACTACCACCTCCGGAATGTCCCATCATCTCAGGTAAAGGGTCTGCTTTGGAACCCCTTTCCATTTTTTGTGAACATTTTTTGCAACCCATTGTTAGAGAGTCTTCCTCATACCTGAAAAGACACTAAAGATGTTCTGAATTTGATTGAATCCATCAATGCCACTGAGAAGGTTCATGCACTTATAACACTTGATGTTGAAGTCCTATATACCAACATACAGAGGAGGCCACACTATGGATGGTTGAAAATGCTCTCTTGAACTGGACATGGATTTCATCCACTCCAGTCCATTTTGTCATGCAATGTGCTTCTGGCAATATCAAACTATGGCGTCGATACATCTACGATATTTTGATTGTATGGCAAGGCCAGACATTCAGGGGCATATTTATACTTGTTTTGTGCCGAATTTGCATCTTTTTTTTACGCAAATTTGGTGCAAAACTAACTCCATATTTATACTTTGGTGCTAGACCTGTCTAGTGCTAAATTTATGGAGTTTAAGTCATGTTTTGGAAGTGGGAACCTATTTTACGTTAATGAGATGCAAAGTAGGTGTTTCCGTTGCAAAAAATGACTCTATGGCCTTAGTGCCATATTTATCCCCCTGTGCTAAAATCACTCACGGGAGGGAGGAGAGGTAAAAAAAAATGTAACGCCTGGGTCAGGGCAGGCGTTAGGGGACCTGTGGGCCTATTTCAATGGTGGAACGACATGAAATAAGCCCACAGGTGCCCTCTTCAGGCCCCAGGGACACTCCCACCCACACCAGAGGGACACGGAGTATGGGGGACCCCATCCCGGGTAAGTAGGGGTAAGTACAGGTAAGTATTTTTTTTAAAGTGTCATTGGGGGCCCTGAAATGGGCCCCCCTACATGGCACTGGGTGGAATGGCAATGCCCAGGGGACCCTGATCCCCTGTGCTGGCCACTGGGGTGGTGGGCATGACTGCTGTCTTTTGTAAGACAGGAGTCATGTGCTATGGTTGGTTTTGCGTTAGAATATGACTCTGGGCAGGTTAGAGTAATTTTTCTGACTCTAACCTGCCTAACAACATTTTTTCTTTGGTGTAAAACCCCCTTCATCCATACCGCCAGCCCTACCCAACTAATGTCATTTTTTTTACACTAGCCTACCCTTTGCACTGGCTTGCACCATTCCATAAATATGGTTCCCAGCTGGTGCACAGAAATGGTGCAAGCCGGTGCTAAACAGTTTGGTGCAAAACTGCGTTAGTGTAGTTTTGCACCGAAAAGTATAAATTAGGGCCTCAATGTTGACTCTTTCACTACTTGGATCAATAATCTTGATCCTTATTTGAAGTTCACTTCAACTGTCTCTCTAACCAAAATTCCTTTTTTGGACCTGATGATTACTTTTAATAAGGGCAAATTGGAAACCTGTACTTATCAAAACACAACAGATCCCAACAGATTACTGCTGTATGAGAGTCACCACCCAAAAGCACTATGGGACAATTTACCATGTAGGCAGTTTTTGCGACTACGTTGCAATTGCAGTAATGCTCACAGTTTTGATACACAAGATAATGATCTCTCTGAAAAGTTGTATGAGAGACACTACCCATGTCAAGTAATCAATACAGCCCGCAAACGGGCACGTAACAACCATAGAGAGGCATTGCTGACAACTGCACCTAAGGAGACTGACATTCGTCTCACTTGTGTCTCCACATATACTCCATTGTCTAAAACTTTGAAAAAACGTATTAACAACAGATGGCTGATACTTATAAGTGGTGGGGTATCCATTCCTAAACCTTTGTCTGCCTTCAGGAGGACAACTGATATGAAAGATTTAGTTGTACACACTCGTCCAACTATGAGCCACACAGAACCCAAACAGAATACACTTTGGCATTTCCCCCCCCCCCCCCCCCCATCTCCGGTCATTATCCATGTGGTGACTGTAATGTGTGCTCACTTACTAAATGAGTGGATGTTCTGGATCTGGAGCCTATTGGGGCATGGCACCTTGTGAAACATACTAATTGCAACACCAGTAATTGTTAGTTATATGATTACTTGTCCCTGTGGCCTACGGTATATTGGAATAACTACAAGAGCAGTTAAGGTTAGGATCAATGAGCACCGCAGCAACATTAGATGTGGCCGTGCTACTACCAAACTGAGCATCTACTATCTTGAGATGAACCACATTCCAGATTACATGTGGTAGGTAGTTCTAGACTCCCCCAAGTACATATCTAATGGATCTAAATTCCTTTTTGCAAAAGAGCAACATTAGGTGTTTAAATTGGGTACTCATATCCATGGATTAAATGAAGATATTCCATGGATGAGCTTCCCTATTAATACTTTGTGAGCCTGATGTTTTGGGTAATTTTTGTTCTAGTCAGAGTATATTCATCTACATATCACACGTCAGAGTTACCCTCCTCTGTTTTCTCTTGTTCTTTACTTAGTTGGCAACTCATTCCTGTGTAATACTCCACAATTTGAACATATGATCCCCCCGTTATGAATCAAGGATGGGTGCCCTTTTGTTTTTCTTTTGTTTTTTACTGATAAGCTTTCAGGTTGTTTTTCTATTGAGCAACATACATGGTTTAGTAATACTTTTTGTTTGGTGTTTTTTTCCATTATTATCACAATTTTTTATTTTCCCCAACTTGGGGGGAGCGTTTTTGTGGCACGTAGGACAAGCTTGCCCCGTTTTGGTTTTATGTACCGTTTATTTTCTCTCTGTTTATCGCCCCGATTCCGACCGGAGTCCTTTTTTCATTGCAGGCACAAGAGGTGTGCCTCCCTGAGTTCCGGTGTATTCTCTCTTCACTTCTGGCATGAGTGGAGTGCCTTCCAATCCTAAGCACAGTCCTGCCTTTATCACAGGCACGTGTGTTGTGCCTCCCCGTGTTTCGGGGTAGTCCTAATTTACTTTTGGCACTAGTGGAGTGCCTACCTTTGGCCTACCAATCAGCAAACTCAGTCACTAATTGGTCACACAGCTTGAGTCCATTCTATTTGACCCAAAGGACATGTTCCCTCCATTCGTTTCGGGAACTCATCGTCGGGGTAGGTCTCCTAGTGGGGGAATGGCTGCATCTAATAAAGTGATACCGCTCTCATAGAGCATTGATTTTCTTTTGTTTCTTGTACCCACATGGGGGATGATGTATTTTTGGATTTCCACACACTGTGTGTTGGTCCTTTTTTGATGTCTGTTGTTTATAAATGTTTTTATCTCTTACCTGAATATATATCTTCCTATTCCACTCCCAAGCATTTTTGTGGACACTCAATAAGGAGGTAGGAGATTTATTGTATCTTATTACTATTTATCACACCTCAGAGAGTATATGGATGCATTTTCAATGTGTGCATTAACATCTTACAGTGGTTTGTTGTCCATTCACTGAGCTCAGGGTGTACCTTTTGAACATGCATTGAAGTTGAAAATTTTTCTCTTATACCTATGTAGATACTACGCCAGTCCTGTGGCACGCTTGTTCCTATGGAGCCTTGTCCTTAATTGAGGAGGTTAAGCAGCAATGCATTAGTATTTTCACCTCCACCGAGCATGGCAGCACTTTGAACACTGAGTGCCACATCACCTCTTATATATATATTATGTTTTATTGTATATATCTGGATGTCAAGTTCGATGTGTCTTTTTTTCCCACAGGTTTCCCTCTACATGTGACTATTTGACGTGTAGATTTTTTTGAGTAAGTGACTCGAGTTTCTGTGCTTACATTTTCAGACACACTGTGGTCTTCTATTGTAGTTTAGGAGAAGTGCTTTTCGTTGTTTGGTCCTGATAAAGCGCCACCTGATCCGTATGGACTTTTTAGGCACAAAACATGTTGACCTGTTGTAGTGGTTGAAGTTAATTCCTTCACCCATGTCTATGTTTTGCTTGTAGAGTGGCTGAGCATTATCTCTTTTCCACTCCCAAGTATTCTTTTAACCTTGACTAATACCCTTCCTCGATCAATAAGTTGAGGGTTTTCTGGAGGGTTTTGAGCCAATTTTAGCCCTTTTTTTCCCTCCTGTTCTTTTCTTGCCTGTAGGTTGAAATGTATCCCTACACTTTACACCACAGCACAGATTAACAGTAAAGATCTCCGGCAAAGAGCCCCCTTCTTAGGGTGCCTGTCAGACATTGCAGCGCCAGTCTGACGAGGAGCAAGCCCTATGATGAAGCATGACATCCAATAGGATGTGTGAGGGTATTTGCTTCTAGATAGAGAAGTGCCTAGTGGATTTCTTTCTTTTCTGGAACAGTGTATTCTTGTGTGTTCGCACCATTACTAGGGAGGCTGTACACTGGACCATTAATCTCCCTGTCCCTCTGAATATTGTATACAGATCAGATCTGTCATAATGATGGTGCTTGAAGGGGGAGGAAGATTACTTGGTGCAGTCTTAGAGGCATACCAGAGTGGTCCATTTGTGGAAGGTTAGGTGAACGGCCACCTCGTTTCATTCTTGATTGTTACTGGTGCTACTAGTTATACTGTTAGAACAGTGGAAGTTCCAAACCTAGCCCTCTCGGGAAAAAGAATCTAAGTTGTGGGAGTCGCAAATAAACAAATGACAAATCCCATAATAAAAGAAACGTGCCTGTTAAAATAGGGTCTTTTGAGGTGAATCATCAGTTTGTGGTGTGTGAATCCAGCCCTGTAAATTACTTACGGTAAGATCTGCTGTGCAAGCTAAATTGCACCATCTGTTGCACACAGAAAGGTATGGAGTTTCAGTCTCATGATGAAGATGTTGTTTTCAAATTCATGAGTCAAGGGCCAAACATTTGGATTACATCCTGTGACGACAACTGAGGATTTGCCACTGATCTCAAAGATACACTGAAGCCTGAAGTATGGAACTTCTCAGGCAAGGACACAGATCTCATTACCTTTCTGTTTGCATAAAGGTAAAACCAAATGATGAATATCCAAGAACAACTCAGTATAATCTGACTTCCAAAACAATTGCTGTGATTGAGTCAATGATACAGCACAGCATTTTGAAGAAGATAATAGGGAGTCTGTTGGAAAATGGGTTATTGGTAGGGCAGGTAGGTACCTACACCTAGCAACAAGCCACAAACCTCCACAAAAGTACAGTTAGGTCTCAGTAAATTAATCCCAGCTCTACCCTTGGTAGCTTGGCATCGAGCGTCAAGGCTTAACTTAGGAGACAAAGTGTAAAGCATTCAAATATCACAAAACAGTAATTAAATAAAACACAGGAAACAGTTTAAAAATCCAAAACCAATTTATAAAAATAGCTTATATTTTTATCTTTAAAATGACACAAAAACGATTAAAATCGGTTCAGGGGAACCGGAGATATGAATTTTTAAAGTATTATTATTTTCTAGCGCTTAGAAACAAAAAGCGCCAATCGGGTCATCTGGTTGCACCAGGACCGGGACAAAGTCAAACTTTCAGGCCGACCGCGATGGAGCCCTGCTCGGCTACAGGTCGCGGGAAGCCTCGGTTAAAAAGTTACCTTCTGACTTAGTCTTTATTTTGAAGTTTTTCTTCACCGGGACGAACCTGCCAGTTGGATCCGACCTCCTGGAGCCCTTGTCCGGATACGCGAAGTCGGTTTCCTCGGTGGTGATTTTTACCTTCGGACTTAGTCGTTTTTTCGAGATGAAAATCCTTCGACCGGGGTAAACCTGGATCTTGATCCGACGTCCGTGGAGCCCTTCTCGGATACGATGGCTGGAAGGTCCCGGTCAACTTTTTACGTTCGGACTTAGTCTCTTTTTTGGATGTTTTTCTTTACCGGGACGAACCACGAAGTCAGGCCGGGTCGCGGTTGAGGCAAGCCGGCTAGAATTTCCGCGTCGGGTCGGTCACTTTATGGAGCTTTTTTCCAAAAATTCTCCAATCTTTTCCAAACTTCTGGGGCTTCACCCAGATGTTCTTTTAAGGTTCTTTTGGGGTCCACAGCTCACCCCAAGGGTCCAGAAGTTCTGTGATGGTCCTTGGGAAGTGCGGACTTCAACTCCCAGAATGCACCTGGCGCAAACTCCTTTTTGGCCACTGGACAGTGGTCAGCTGGTCACTTTTTCAGGAGTTGGTGCAGGGGACTCTGGTTAGCAATTTTTCACCTGTAGCAAACAGGGAGTCCCTCCTTGAACCAGTGGAAGCCAGGCAAAGTCCTTCTTGTGGTGAAGCCCAAGTGTGCAGCTGGTGCAGTCTTTCTGAGTGCAGGGTCCAGGTGCAGGCCAGGGGTCCAGCAGGGCAGTCCTTCTTCTTCCTTAGTTCCTTTCTTGTTGAATTCTGGAGGGGATCTGAGGCGTGGGTGCAGGTCTGCCAGTTTTATCCTTGCTCCTGGGTGAAAAGCAGGGGGGCCCTGGTTCTCCAATCAGGGACAGGGTCGTCCCCCTGTGATGACCACTTCCTGGGAAGTGTGGCAAAAATCCATCCCAGAAGGCAACAGTCTCTAAAAATCCAAAATGGATGAATCTGATTTTTGGAGGAGAGATCTGGCTGAGCCCACCCACTGGTGTGGCTAAAAATCATAAACACACCCCTCTCCTGCCCTCTCCTAATCTAATCAAGGGGGCACCTAGCTGTCTGGGGTTGCAGGATGTGGGGGTGTTGCTGGGTGCTCCAGATGTCCTTCTCTGCCTTTGAAGACCAGTTTGGCAGCCCTCCCCCTTCCTGCCTCACCATCTGCTGAGGGGAGATTCTCTCCCCCAAGCACATTCCTTTGTGTGAAGTCAGGCCACTTCACACCTCATTAAAGTAGCCTGGCAGAAGCTGCTGCAGGCTGGCCAATCAGAGCACAGCAGCAAAAACAATGCAGAGCTGAAATTGGCAACTTTTTAGGTAAAGTCTAAACTTTTTACCTGCACTAGTTATATTAAATCCAACAACTGGAAGTTGGGGGATTTATTATAACAATCAACTTGATACCAAATTCTTGGTATGTAACATTTAAGGGGACTTTAAAATTTAAAATAAAGTCTGCCCATTCTAGCCTATGAAGGCCATTTACTTCAATGAGGGAAAAACGAATTTGGCTGTTTTTACCTCACCAGGGCTTATAAATCTATTTTTATAAAGTCCTTGCTTATAGTTACATGGCACCCAGCCCTAGGGGCACATAGGGCACACCTTAGGGGTGACTTATATGTAAAAATAAGGTAGTTGAAGACTTTGGAAGTACCTTTAATTCCAAAGTCGAATTTGCATATAACTTTAATTTAAAAGCAGCCAGCAAGGCAGGCTTGCTTTTAAAATGACACTGGGCACCTCAGCAATGCACCTAGGTGTGCACCACCTATGCTGTGGTCCCTAAACCTACATGCCCTACTATATACTAGGGACTTATAGGTAGGTTAACTTAGCCAATTATAATTAGCCTAATTTGCATATCCATTTTACACAGAGCACAGGCCCTGGGACTGGTTAGCAGTACCCAGGGCACCATCAGAGTCAGGAAAACACCAGCATAAAGTGGAAAATGGGGGCAAAAAGTTAGGGGGCCTCTGCAATCAGCCCCAGTTTCTCACAGAGTCCATCTACATCACCCATCATAGGGCACTAGTAGCCTTGCTGTAAGTACTTAATTGCGCAGGACCTGAGAAAGATTAATAACATAATTGTTCCCTGTTGTCCTAAGGTACCAAATCCACCTGGCATTTTTATCAGATTCCATGTGATGCTGAGCGGTTTACTGTAACTGATTTGTGCCAAGCCTTCTTCTCTATACCCTTGCATGAGGCCAGTCAATACCTTTTTGCCTTCTTGTTCCTGAACCCTGTTTTGGCATGGTGCCAAGTCTCACAGGGGTATATAGGACATCCCTCGATCTTCAATCAGATCCTTAAAAAGAAACTTGAGTCCCTAATAATGCCTTGCAAGTCTGACCTGGTCCAGTATATTGATGACCTGTTAGTGGCATTGGATATCCAAGAAGCTTGTAAACAAGACACCATTGCATTGTTGAACCACTTGGATGAGAATGGGCATAGTGTGTCCTTGAGTAAGCTGCAGTATTGTCCGAGAGAAGTTCAGTATCTCAGACACCAAAGTCAGAAAGGAGCAAGGAAGGTGTCACATAAAGAATCTAAGCGATTCTTAAGATGAATCCGCTAAACATCCAGGGAAAAGTCAGGATGTTCTTGGGAATGGTGGGCTACTGTGACACATAAGGATGTGTCTGATCCGATACCATGGGATAACAATTGCTTGATTGCCTTGCTAGAGCTGAGACAAAGACCCTCATTATGAACACGGCAGGAAAGACCGTTCCGCTGGTGATGGTGGTTAACTACCGCCAACAGTCAGACAGTCTGGGCCGCCAAATTATGAACCACCTGAAAAGCAGGCAGCCTGAAAATCACTCACTGCCAGCAGAGGAGTGCCAACAATGACGGCAGAGGCCCCCCACAGGCAGACGGAAAGGCCCTACCCGCCCATCAAATAATGAAGCACTAGAGCGCCGTCAGTTCCGGGGGGGGGGAGGAACCACCGCCACGCAAAGCCAGGTGAAAACGAACCAAATATAAGGAAACACTCACCGGAGGCTCACACAACACACCGAAGCAGAAATGGATAGAGAGTTGCAAATCATGCCAGTCCTGCTCCTTGCCATACACCTCCACGACCGAGACTGCCAACGAAGACGACAATGGTAAGTACCGCAACCTACTAAACAAGGGAAGAAAGGGTACAGTTTCATGACCCACCCACTCCACCCACCCCGCAAAGTACCCACGACCCCTCACAACAGCACAAGCCATACATCCCAGAGCAAGAGGTACTTACTCGATACAAGGCCAAGACAACCTGCCCAGTACACACATGTGCACTACACGCCCCATAAAGGATCGATGAACCACAGATCCAGAGTGTGCCAAAACCAACACTGGCCACACAAACATTTATTAAGCTCCCGCAGCAACAGAAGTCCAACAGAAGGCCAACAGCCAGTCCATAGTCCAAAGTGCGATGGGCCCAAAAGGCCCCAACTTGACTCCCACACGTGCAAATGGTACTCCCCATTAAAGGTGAAACAATGGGGCATCCAGACACCTCAGGGAAAAGGGTCAGGGGGTGGTGGGGGTGGGGACTTACGACTGGGAGGAGGGGCTTGGCTTTACATTTGCGAGGTGGAGGGGGCTTGGGTCTGTTCTTTGAAGCTGGCGGAGCGGGCTTGTACTGGGGTGCGGCAGATGTACCTGGGCCAGCACGGGGTCTCTTGCTCACATGGGAGGTAGCATGGGAATGGGAAGGGTGGACAGGGACGGGCTGTGACGTGGGAGGAGCGGACACGGCAAAGAGGTGGCCAAGTTTAGGGACGTGACGGGGAGAACCAGTGGGTTCAAACAGGTCAACACGGGATAGGAAAAGTTTTTTAGGGGCAATCGGGGTGTACCAGGAGGAAGACGTGGGAATGAAGGTAGCAGGAGTGGTCGTGACAGGTGTAGGTGTGTGTGACGTGGGTGCAGGTGACTGTAAAGTATGCTGAGGTGGTGGATGTGTGTTGGGTGGGTGTTTTGGAACATTTGAGTGTCTTGGGAGAAGGGGGAGTGGACACAGTGGGACAAGACAGGCTGCCAGTGTAAATGTATGTTGTCTGTGTGTCTCAAGTTTGGTGAGTGTGCTGCATGTGTCAACCAAAGTCGTTGTGATGAGTGCAGGTGTGGTGTTTGGGGTGCATGAACGGATGTCTGATTTTGTGGTGACTGCCAGACTGGGGTCAGCAACAGTGAATGAGGGTGCAATGCCTGTGAGTGTGCATGTAGAGGTGACAGACAGGGAGGCGGAAGAGGTGGACACACTGGGGGCAGTGGATGTTGGTGTGTGTGCCTTTGTATGTTGGCTGTGTGTATGCCTGTAGTGGGAAGTGTGGTGCTTGTGTTTTTCAGTGTGCTTCTTGTGTGTTGAGGTGTGTGCATGGCTGTCAGAATGTGTGCTTGAGACAGGTGAAGGGATTGGGGTGCTGGAACGGGTAGAGGTGGTTGGAGGGGGGACGGAATGACAAGGGACACTGGCTGCTGTCAAAGAGGAGGTCAGAGCCTGAAAAGTTCTCTGTAGGCCAGACACATCACCGTGAATGCCATCCAGGACTGCATTGGTCTGCTGCACCTCTGATACTAGCCCCTGGATGGCAGTGATGATGGTTGTCTGCCCTACAGAGATGGTCCTCAGCAGGTCAATAGCCTCCTCTGTGAGGGCAGCAGGGCTGACTGGGGCAGGGGATGAGGTGCCTGGGGCAAAGGAGACGCCCACCCTTCTGGGTAAGAGGCATGAGCAACTCGGTGGGGAGCAAATGGGAGGGCAGTGATGGTATGGGGGTGGCGGAAGATGACACAGGATGGGTGGGCCCACTAGGGTCCTCCACCACCAGGGATCTCCCATCAGAGGAGGTATCAGAGTCACTACCTCCAGTGGTAGTTGCCTCTCCTATGGTACTCCACTCGCCCTCCAACCTACTGGTCCCCTTGGCGTCACTCAACTCTGCCTTTGTGGAACCGTGGGCCTCTGCATCACCACTCGCGGATGCCACAGCTTCCTCGCCAGTTGATGCTGATGTACACAGACAACACAAGAGACCAGGAATGGGGAGACAAAACAGGAGAGACACTTGTATATGGCTGAATGGAGGTACATAATTGGTTCACACATACACCCACCCAGAAAATATTCCACCATGCAGCACCTACCGAATTACACACGGCTATGCCCCTGACTATTGGCCACAACCCTGATCTACAGTTATTTCCTACAGCACAGATGGACCTGAAGTACAACAGACCTGTCCCTTACAACCTTATTTTGGGGTCCATTATGTAAAATGACATCAGTCAGAGTCCCTGCCAATAGACAGCATACATACCACAGCACACTCACACATCCATCAAGGAGGCATACCATGGTTTTGTACTCACCCCCTTGTGTCTGCTGTGAAGCCTTCAAGCGCCCATCCAGTTCTGGATATGCCACCGCCAGAATGCGATGCATTAGTGGGGTCAGGGCCCGACGGGATCCCCTTACTCATTGGGAGGACTTCCCCAGCTGGGACTCGCAGGTCTTCCTCGCACAGCTCCGCAGGTCCTCCCACCGCTTCCTGCAGTGGGCTCTTCGCCAGGTCTAGACCCCCAGGGTCCACACCTCCCTGGCAATAGCATGCCAGAGTCTCCTCTTCTAATGGGCACTGACCTATATGGGACACACAGACAAAGTAACACAGAGGTCAAACAATGCCCATTGGATACAAGCAACACATGTCCAAGGCACTCATATACATTAAAGAATTTAAATCCACAGATCCATAGATGAAAAGTTTTCTTGTATTTATTGCAGCTTTTTATTCAACCACATCCAAAACCAGCCAACACGTATTTCGTCACGCGACCAATCCTTGCGTTGATTTCATCAGGGCTGCAATTAATAAAAATTAAACTCTATTTCATCCAAACAAATAGCCAATATAAATAGAATATATAATAGGGCTCCCCAGTGCTCACGCAATAATACTCGTGGAACAATATTCAATTATGTGTCACCAATATAACAAACAACCAAATGTGAAAAAGAAATGGTGGGTAATGAAAACATAACAATGGTAACAAATACTAATTACAATAAAACACTACATGTAATTTAAAAATAGTCAAGATTATCCACGTACTGTCCCAATGGGAAATGAAATAGCACCCACTTCACCAGTCTAATACACCCCCATGTGTGAAGCTAAAAAAGCAAGAGTATAAGAAAACCATGTAACTTGCCTCTTATGATTACGATAGGAAAAACATTAATTCCAATATTTCCCGATTGGCCCAGTCACAAATCTCTTTCAATGCAATATAGTGCGTAGCCAGTAGAAACCGATGTAACATCCAAAGTGCATATCTATTAAAAAATTATTAAAATAAATGAATATGAACTCTGTAAAAATCAAACATTGCAACGTAATTACAATATTTCTTCAATTAAGTAATGACAGCAATATTAAATTCATCAGAGAATTAATAATATACCTAATATCAATAAAAGAAAAAGACCACACATCAAATAAACAGAAAAGTAGTGTCGGTAAATAAACGGAGTACGTTATATAAAAAACACTAAAGCATAATTGAACCCTCGATGAAGCATCCAATACTAATGGAACCGGAACTCATATTCAAATCATATAAAGCCAGTATACGTGGATAACAATAGTTGACCGTAAGTCTGACTGAGTCCATAATGAACCAACTGATCGCTTGATTATTGTTAATCCTGGAAAGATGTAAGAGCGCAGCTTACCTCAGAAAGCGGTGCTATTAATCAATGTCATTCAGAGAAACAGCGTGTACGCTCCGATGTCTGTCTAACCTCACCCCCCACGCATCAACTTATACGTGTGCAAACAACAAGCTAGAAAGTGGACTAATCGGAAAACTGATGTCCACCATTATTGTAGTTTATAACTCGCTGTACACAATACGATGTACTCAAAAACAAAGTAACCAAGAATAATATAAAGAAAGCATAAATGTGCTTACTAACAAGAAATATCCATGCATATTAAGTTCATTTTCACAAAGAGCATAAAGTACATGATGAAATCGAACAAAGGTCCACAGAATTAACATATCTCTCCCAGAAACTCTTAAACCTGAGAGAAAAAATTATTTCCAAGCAACAACTATGAAAATTAACAGGGGAATAAACAAAAAAATATAGTTTGCAAACTCCAATAATTCATTTAAGAGATAGGTTACCATCCTACATGGAAACAAGTATGTGTAACATTCTAATATAAAGATATAATGTATTCAGCCAGTGTACAGAACTTTTAGTAAATTCCAAAGGCATACCAGGAATAATCAAAATTCATATAATACAGATATATTTTGCCCCCCAAAAATGTGTCATGATCATACATTCAAAGCCAATATCATATACATATTAGTCTCCCAAAAAAAACTCCAATTCATGGTTGGTATTTAAACCTTCCTCAACCGTTCTAAGTCTCAATATCCAAACACATTCCCTTTTTCTGAGCGTAATTCCCTATTGCCCCCACAAGGGTCCAATGGTATTTGTTCCAAGCCAAAGAAGTGAAAGTTTTTGGTATGACCTTGTGCTGGACATTGTTTCATGTGTAAGGCGATAGGATACCTAATATCATCTTGTCTAACAGCCCTATAGTGTCCACTAATTCTTAATTTCAAAGCTCTAATTGTACTCCCCACATACGTTCGATCACAATTACAATCGTATAGATCACATATTTACTTTTGCAAGTAATATTTGATTGAATCTGGAAATTCTCCCCAATACTATCTTTAAATGAACAAATTCCATTTTTTGCCCACCTACACATACCGCAGTGCCCACATTTAAAGAAACCTTTGTTCCTCTTTGTTAACCAGTCACTGGAGACACAATCTTGGGGTAACTTGGACAAAGTATATTTTTTAAACTCCTGCCCCCACGATAGGTAAAACACGGACATCAGAAATGTATTTGCTTAAACGTTTGTCCGCATGTGATATATGCCAATGTTTGTACATGCATTTAAATAAATCACTAGATGCCTGAGTATAATCTACTATGCACCTTATCATATCATTGCTAACTTTCGGAATATATTTAAGATTATCCTTCCTGTCCAATCGCATGACCTTCTTGCAGGCCTTGTTAATCATGTAATCATGGATATCTCTTAACCCCGCTGTACAAAGTGTCTACTCATATCCTCCATACATTGTTGGAAGTCCTCATCCTTGCTACAGTTACGTCTTGCATGTATTAATTCCCCATAAGGGATTTAATTAATTTGATGTTTGGGGTGTGCACTTGCCGCATGTAATAAAGAATTCCATGCTGTGCTTTTGCAATATAAACAACTATGAATTTTATGATCATCTATGTAAATTTCTACATCCAAAAATGTAATACGTGTATAACTATGCTCACACGTACATCTAATATTGGCCTGATTTGAATTTAAATAATCACAAAACTGATTAAGTTCCAAAACTGTCCCTGTCCAAATCATAAAGCAATCATCAATATATCTGCCCCAGTGTAGAATATGACTATTCCATTTTGCACCCCCAGGGCCCCAAATCAGATCTTGCTCCAAGTAACCCATCAACAAATTAGCATAGGAGGGAGAAAACCTCAAACCCATCGCTACACCCTGTTTTTGCTTATACCAATCAGTCTTGAAAAGAAAGTAATTATTATGAAATATTATTTCTATCATAGTTATTAACATCTCCGTATGTTCTAATAGACTAGCAGACCTCTTGTTCAGAAAATATTTATGAGCCATAATACCCAAATCGTGTTGAATACTAGTATACAATACAATGAAACTACATCCAGTGTGACCATGCTCATCCCTGGCTACCTTTTTACATCTGTCAGAATACTCAAGATGTGTTTTGTGTCCTTTATAAATGAAGACAAATTACGTACAAATGGTTGTAAAAAAATGTCCACAAATTGTGACAATTTCTCAGTTGGGCCCTCTATACCTGATACTATTGGTCTACCTGGTGGAAACTGTAGGTTTTTATGGACCTTTGGCAATGTATACAAGCATGGAAATACTGGTCAAAAGACCCATAGGTGCATTTATTCTTCTTCATTAAGTAAACCTCTTTAAAACCAACCTTTGAGAGACATATTGATGGTAACAGTAAGTTCATGAATAGGATTGTGAGTGATTTTCTCATAGCAAACTTGATCCGCTAATTGTGCATAAATTTCTCTATCATCATCCCACGTATTCATTATTACAATGTTCCCACCTTTATCTGCTTCCTTTATTACGACATCATGCCAATCTTGCATGATTTTGAGAGCCTCTCTTTCTTGATCACTGAGATTTTTATTTGAAAATCAATTCCTATTTCTTGCCTTTTTTTTCACGCTTATCAAGATCATTCCAAACAAGTTTATAAAAAGTGTCAATAGAATTCCCACTACTCAATTGAGGTGTCCATTTGGATTTAATTTTAAGGCCACTAGCAGTTGTACTAGTATCAATATCTAAATCTGAAAGTAATTGTGGAATAGTAATAGAATCATCATCAAAGTCTGTTATAGACATCAAAGTCATAGTATCAAATACATCCTGAATGGTGAGGGGGCTATGAGATGCAAATGTTGTTTGTGAATGTTTCCCCAGTCTAACCAGCTTGTTAATATCAAAATGTTTCTTATGTTTAAGACGTAAAATGAATTTAAATAAATAAATCTTGGATTTATAAAATTCCCCCCTATTTTCAGGGCAGAGACCCAAACCTTTATTGAGAAATGAAGTAGTACCGCTAGACAGTGTCTTATTAGAGAAATTGATTACATTAATGGTGTCATCCTCAGTACCTACTGTTTCCCCTTTACCCAAGATCTTGTTCTCATTCCTTTCTTTTCTTCTGTGGTTCCTTCTCCTTATACCCCTCCTTGTTCTACTATATTGTCTCTTCTCCAATTCAATTCCCAATGTCCTTGTTTGATTGTCTGCCCCTCCCTTAAAAAAGAAGGAGCAGCTTCACCCCGAGGTTTCGAATGCAGTGAAGTACCCACATTAATATCTGAATCGCTATAACTAGTAGATGGGGCACTCATCGATGTCCATTCTGAATCTGTCAATTCAGATCCTGTCTCCGGTTTCTTAAGGTCAGTTCTAACTAAATGGTCATATTTTTGGGAGAAAGTAAATATTCTGCCATTCTTGTAGTCTAACTCATCTCTCTTTAGTTTTGTGGCTTTCCTTTGTGTGATTTCACTCTAATGTTTATTAATTACATCTTCTAATATTACATAATTCTTAGTTGTTGCCTCCACTAGGTTAAGGGCCAGATGTAGAAAGCTTTTTGCATGACGCAAACTGCGAAAATTGCAGTTTGTGCCATGCAAGAAGCCTTTTGCGATGCTCATTCACAAATAGGAAGGGGTGTTCCCTTCCTATTTGCGACTCGCATCGCAATTCAGAGTTGCTTTGTGACCGCGAATGCGACGTGACTGTTTTTTAGTCTCTCCAAACGTATCAATTTGTCTCTTAAACCTTCCTTAGGTTTATATCTTGTCAACTGATTCCTGGTCATCATTTCAACACTTCCTTCAAGACTGTTAAAAAGTGCTTCTGCAATTTTAGAGCGATCCATAATTAATAATCAATACGGTGTAAGGATCTGCCCTCCTATTAATCAGATAGACAAACAAAACGGGTGTCTAGAAATAAGGAACGACGCTCACTAATATCCCACCCAAGTCACAACATCCAAATTTTATATTCCCGGTGCCACTGGAAGGGAAGTAAACACCCCACTCTCCCAAAATTCCAAAAGAAAAACTAAAGCAACAAATGCCCAAGGCACTCGTATACATTAAAGAATTAAATTCCACAGATCCATAGATGAAAAGTTTTCTTGTATTTATTGCAGCTTCTTCTTCAACCACATCTAAAACCAGCCAACACGTATTTCGTCACGCGACCAATCCTTGCATTGACTTCATCAGGGCTGCAATTAATAAAATGAAACTCTATTTCATCCAAACAAATAGCCAATATAAATAGAATATTTAATAGGACTCCCCAGTGCTCACGCAATAATACTCGTGAAACAATATTCAATTATATGTGTCACCAATATAACAAACAACCAAATGTGAAAAAGAAATGGTGGGTAATGAAAACAAAACAATGGTAACAAATTCTAATTACAATAAAACACTACATGTAATTCGAAAATAGTAAAGATTATCCACATGCTGTATCCATGAGAAATGGCACCCACTTCACCAGTTTAATACACCCCCATGTGTGAAGCTACAAAAAGCAAGAGTATAAGAATCTACCGATTACGATACGAGTCAAGAAAAACGTTAATTCCAATATTTCCCGATTGATCCATTCACAAATCTCTTTCAAAGTAATATAGTGCATAGCCAGTAGAAACCAATATAACATCCAAAGTCCATATCTCTTAAAAAATGATTAAAATAAATGAATGTGAACTCTGTAAAAATCAATAATTGTAACGTAATAAAAATATTTCTTCAATTAAGTAATAACACCAATATTAAATTAATCAGAGAATTAATAATATACCTAATATCAATTAAAAAAAAAGAGACCATGCATCAAATAAACAGAAAAGTGGTGTCCGTAAATAAACGGAGTACGCTACATAAAAAACACTAAAGCATAATTGAAACCTTGATAAAGCATCCAATACTAATGGAACCGAGACTCATATTCAAATCATATAAAGCCAGTAAACGTGGATAACAATAGTTGACCGTAAGTCTGACTGAGTCCATAATGAACCAACCGATCGCTTGATTATTGTTAATCGTGGCAAGATGTAAAAGCGCAGCTTACCTCAGAAAGCGGTGCTATTAATCCATGTCATTCAGAGAAACAGCGTGTACGCTCCGATGTCCGTCAAACCTCACCCCCCACGCATCAACTTATATGTGTGCAAACAAAAAGCTAGAAAGCTGACTAATCGGAACACTGATGTCCGCCATTATTGTAGTTTATAACTCGACGTACACAATATGATGTACTCAAAAACAAAGTAATCAAGAATAATATAAGGAAAGCATAAATGTAGCTCACTAACAAGAAATATCCATGCATATTAAGTTCATTTTCACAAAGAGCATAAAGTACATGATGAAATCGAACAAAGGTCCGCAGAATTAACATATCTCTCCCAGAAACTCTTAAACCTGAGAGAAAAAATTATTTCCAAGCCACAACTATAAAAATTAACAGGGGAATAAACGAAAAAATATAATAATATATTTTTATTATGAGAATATTGATTATTCCTGGTATACCTTTGGAATTTACTAAACATTCTGTACACTGGCTGAATACATTATATATTTTTTATGAGAATGTTACACGTGCTGTTTCCATGTAGGATGGTAACCTAACTCTTAAATGAATTATTGGAGTTTGCAAACTATGGGGGTCATTCTAACCCTGGCGGTCCAAGACCGCCAGGGCTAAAATGACGGGGGCACCACCAACAGGCTGGCGGTGCCCCGCTGGGCATTCTGACCTCGGCGGTTCGGCCGCGGTCAGAAGTGGAAAACCGGCGGTCTCCTGCCGGTTTTCCGCTGCCCAAATGAATCCTCCATGGCGGCGCAGCAAGCTGCGCCGCCATGGAGGATTCTGACACCCCATACCGCCATCCTGTTCCTGGCGGTTCTCCCGCCAGGAACAGGATGGCGGTATGGGGTGTCGTGGGGCCCCTGGGGGCCCCTGCAGTGCCCATGCCAATGGCATGGGCACTGCAGGGGCCCCCGTAAGAGGGCCCCAAAAAGAATTTCAGTGTCTGCTTTGCAGACACTGAAATTCGCGACGGGTGCAACTGCACCTGTCGCACCTTCCCACTCCGCCGGCTCAATTCTGAGCCGGCGTCCTCGTGGGAAGGTAGTTTTACACTGGGCTGGCGGGCGGCCTTCTGGCGGTCGCCCGCCAGCCCAGTGTAAAACACAGAATAGCCGCAGCGGTCTTCTGACCGCGGTGCAGTATTCTGGAGGGGGGAAGTCTGGAGGGCGGCCTCCGCCGCCCGCCAGACTTAGAATCACCCCCTATATTTTTTCATTTATTCCCCCGTTAATTTTCATAGTTGTGGCTTGGAAATAATTTTTTCTCTCAGGTTTAAGAGTTTCTGGGAGAGATATGTTAATTCTGTGGGGGGAACATCCTTTTTTATGACTTTTTTTTGCGAAAGTCGTGGTTAACGAAAGCGCAACAATGCTTTTTTTAACCACGACTCCGTTTTTTTTGTGCCTTAACTACGTATGTTCTGAACAACGAACATGGGTGGTTAAGGTACAAAGAAGTGAGTTGGTGAAGGTAAGTGGTGGGTTTAGGTTTTGGGGAGGGGGAGGGGGGGGGTCAGGGGGTTTTAGGTTTTGGGGTGGGGTTGGGGGGGTGGGGCGTTTTTGGTTTTGGGGAGTGGGTGGGGGGTCAGGGGGTTTTAGGTTTTAGGGTGGGGTTGGGGGGGTGGGGCGTTTTTGGTTTTGGGGAGTGGGTGGGGGTCAGGTGGTTTTAGGTTTTAGGGTGGGGTTGGGGGGTGGGGCGCCAATGGACGTACAAGGAGGGTGATAGAGCGCACAATAGGTCTTCTGAATGCCAGATTCCGTTGCCTCCATATCTCTGGGGGATCCCTGGCCTATGAGCCTGAAAAGGTGTGTAGAACAGTGGTGGCCTGCTGCATGCTGCACAACGTGGCTCTGAGGAAATATATTCACCTCTTGGAGGAGGAGGAGGCTGTATATGCAGACCAGCTTCCTCAAAGAGGGGATGAGAGTGAGGGTGATGATGTGGAGGGGGAAGAAGTACACTCCAGGAACCAACTGATCCAACTGTACTTCCAGTAACTAAGTGGTACTATTTGATGTTGTTGCTGTCTGTGTAGAATACTGTTGGTATGTCTTATCCACAGTGGAGGTGTTGGGTCTATAGACATTGTGACCAGATTTGCATGGGACATGTGACATTATGGACAACTTGTTTGACATTTCTGTTGGCACAACCCTATGTTATTCGTGGAGTGGCATTCCTGCAATTAGGAAATGAATAAATTATTTCAATGACAATGGCATGCACACTTCGATTTGATTCAATGTAATGACAGGGGGCATATATATTGGTGAACAGGTGTTTTATTTAGTGTCAGGGGTGCCATGGTGCTCTTCACAGTGACGGGAGTGGGCTACTGGTGGATGTCCATATTGGCTACATGGTCTCAGCGATTGTTGGCAGTAGTAATATGTCCATCTGTTATTTACAGTTTTTGAGATTGTTATTGCACAGTGTGGACGGTGGTTCAGTGGCACACTTGGAGGACAGTTCTTGTCAGAGTCACTTTTTAGAGGGGGCCTTGGTCTTGGCAGGTGTTCCAGTGCCATATCTGGGCCTGAGGGACCCTTTGGGTGCCTGGTGTTGGCCTGTACGGGTTGAGGTGCAGGTCTCCTGTGTGTCCTCAGATGGTGGCACAAGTCCAGTTGCTGCTGCTGTTGGCTGGGCTGTATTGTGGTCTGTAGTAGGGGCTTCCTGGTCTGTGGGGATCTCAGGTTGGGTTGGGACAAGGTGCAGCAGCGCACCTGCTATGGTGGCCATGGTGGTATTGTGAAGTTTCCACTGCTCCATGGTCTCTTGATGTTGGGCTCTCTGAAGCCTTTGACTCTGCTCCAGGGTGGCCACAATCTGGACCAATCTGTCCTGGGTATGGTGGTAAGCTCCCAGGACCTCAAAAATCACGTCCTGGGCTGCAGCATCCATCCTGTGGCCTCAACCCTGGGCCACTGATGCCCTCCCACTGGGCCAAGCCCCCTGTGCCTGTGTCCCCTGCACAGGTCTGGCGGTACCACTTGTACTGGGGCCATGGTCTTCCTGCCTGTTGGTAGGTGGTGACTGTGGCCTGTGTTGTTGTGTTCCACCAGTCTGTGGCCTGGATACACAGGTGTGGGTCCGGTTGCCTTGGCCTGATGTTGGTGGGTGTGTGGTAGAGGTGACAATGGTGTCCTGGGTGGGGTTGCTGAATGGTGACAGTCCAGGACTGTGTGAGAAGCCAGTGTATTCCTTACTGTCCAGGGTTCCCTCTCCAGTGTCCTGAGTGGTGCCTCTGTCTCCATGTGGGGCACTGCCACTCCTTGTCCTGTCCGTCAGGGTGGCATGGGTGGTGGTGCCGGTTGGGGGGAATGGACATGTCTGTTATAATTGCATAATCGGATGGGGTGCACATGGCTGGACTTTTTTGTGCAGGTTTTCCACTCTTGGGTCATGCATGGTGCCTTTGTGAGGTTGCCATTGAATTTTGCTTAGGATGTGGGGTGCGTTGTGGGTGGTATAGTGCCTTTGTGATAACTTGCAGGGGTAGGTGGCTGTGCACAGGGCGAGGTATGTGCACTTGTTGGTTGGGTTGTGGGCATGCAGGGTGACTGGATGTTGTGATTGTGGCCTGGGTGGGGTAGCGGTCCTGGTGGATGTTGGAGGGGTGGTGCATGCATTACAGATGTGATGGATATGGGTTAATTGCAGATGACTTACCTGAGTCCATTCCTCCAGTGAGTCCAGTGAGGCCCTCAGGGGGCAGGATGGCCAGTACCTTTTCCTCCCAGTCAGTGTAGTCGGGTGGTGTTGGCGGAGGTCCTCCCCCAGTCTTCTGGACTGCAATGTTGTGCTGGGTCCACGCTCAAGAGATCAAAGAGAGCTAGAGTGCCCTCTCAGAGGTACTCATCCCCTGAATGGACATACTTTGCAGCAAATGATAGTGAAATGGGATTTTGCGATTTGGAGGACAACAGTGAGAACACAGTTTAGCCTAGTAAACTTGAGGTTGTTTCTAATATTTTATATTAGAGTTTTTAGAGTGCATATCTACCCCAAAGGGGTTTTCCAGCGCTGAGCAGACACAGGGCAGGAAAAGAAGAAGATTAGAAATGCCAGGCTTTTCGGAGTTTACGAAAATCTACACAAGAGTTACACACTCTCAGAGAGACCGGTAAAGTATTCCATAGTTCCTGACTCAGACAGGAGAAGGACTGCCCACCCTGTCTTGCCCTCTGATTCTCAGAACTACAGAAAGATTATGATTGCCTGAAAGAAGGGGTCATTTGGGGCAGTGGGAAGACACCAAGGCCCTAAGGTTGACTGGACCTGTATTCGACATGGCACTGTGCATGAAGCACAGGGCTTTAAATTAAACTTGCTTTTCAAAGGGGAGCCAGTGAAAGTCATGCTGAAGAGCTGAGACAGGAGGTGCTTGGGGAGATCAAACAACAGCCGGGCTGCAGCATTCTTGAATATTTTGAGGCATCTGAGGGAGGCCTTAGAGGACCCTAGGTAAAGAATATTCACATAGTCCATCCTAGAGATGATTAAGGCCTGAATTGCCATCTTTTGGGAAGAAAAAAAGAGCATCCTAGGTATTTTCTTTGGCCACTTAAAGATACTAAGGCAAGTAGAGGCTACATTGGTAATGTGGTAATTTACCAGGAGTTTATCATCTAGCCAGAAGCCCAGATTTTTTACTACTGAAACTGGAGAGGGGGTATCTTCCAGGATATGAAATTGTGCGTTGGATCTGCTTTCCTCAATGGACAACTGATCTGAGTTGCTCCTGACATGATCTTTGACCTGAACTTTGATCTGTATTTGTATTAGAGACACTGAATCCACTCTGTCTAAAAAGAATTAAAAATATTTCATAGGTCAGAGGCTGCAAAAGGAGAGTAAGGGTGTAATTTAGAAGAAGACGGAATAGGGCTAAGGAAGACTCACAAAGACTTTGTTAATAATTTCATTGTACATCACAGGAGAAGCCTCTACTGCTACTTTCTAATCAAAGATCTGATCTTAGGGAAGTTATGGAAAGTAACAACACTAATAGACATACGTTTATATTAACAGGAGTATTATTTGCTGTTATTGTAGCACTGATTGGTTTGCTTTTAAGATGATCTTTACCTATATTATCCCCATAATGCAGAAAATATAAGATGATATATGTGAAGATAATCCTAACATTACGCCTAAAACCCTGAATTCTTTAGATGTTTGTTTGTATAAATTTGATTATAAGGCATTACATTTAGATTCATTGAGATGTCTCTTCAAACGCTTATTTCAAATTGCTTTGTGAATACACTGACACTATTGATGCTAAGGACTGCTATGTCTGTACAAAGTTGTCTACATCATCGGCAAAGGTGATTACCTATCACCATATTTCTCTTATGTATGGTGTTACATGTAGCCTCTTGTTGAGCCTTTAATATGGACAAGGTAATTTCCAATATTATTTCGCAAATTATGATTTAGTGCTTTCTGAAGTCCCTATGTTTAAGCATTCAAATTGCCACCCCAGTGCTGAAATGATGGAAACAGCGGACAGTGTATTTTATGACATTTTGACAGAACTTATGCTTATATAAACAATTTCAAGTGTTATTTATATGAGAATTTATTTTGAGGTCTGATAGATGACAGGAAGAGAGAAATAGATGCATGGAAGAAAACAGTGTGAGATCAAAGATATAAGGGAAAGCTTACTAAAGGAAACATAGGAAGAGGTGATTGTGATCACATTTTTGGAATTGGGGGAAACTAACCTTTCTTCTTTGGAGTACAAGATCTGTTTTTTTCCAGGAGTCTATTATGTTAGTAGGGAACATGAATATTTTACATTGAGCCTGGGATGGTATGGAACATGCTATTTAGCTGTAGTGTACTGAAAGATTTATCATGTAGAACATCTGAATGATCCTGTGTGGGAATCATGAGGAAGAACTAAACAAAGTAGTAACAGTGCTGAAATAGTAGGAGATATATTTGGTGCAATCATTCCATCTGTTGGTGTGATTTCGAGCAATCTCAAAATCAGAATGTTGTCCACAATAGTGGATAAGTTAGCAACTAGAACACCTAGTTCATTGTTAGTCATGGATACTGAAATTATAGCTATAAGAAACATGCTAATGCAGAACCGCCTTGCATTAGACATCTTTCTCATGAAGGAGTCTGTAAGATATTGAAGGTTCAGCAATGTTGTACCTATATACCTGATAAGAATGAGGAGATAAAGAAATTCATTAAGAATAATACTGATTTAAGGGAAGATTTAAAAGAATTGGAAGCTATAGGTGCTTGGGAAGCAATTGGAAATGGATGTGCTAAGGCTGGAAAATGGTTTTGAAACTTGGGAAGTGCAATAGTGGGTTCCATTTTGAGACCTCTTAGAGTCATTGCCATTTGTGTGAATTGCCTGTTTAACATCTTTAAGGGAAGAAGGGTATAACGGCAAGGAAGAAAGAGAAATATGCAAAATGGTAGAAAAAAACTAGAAGGTATGAGGAATTAGAGGAGAGTCAGCGTAGATTTTATGGCGAAATGAAACACTTGGAAAACACCAGACAAATGGGTTTGAAAACCTCAAGGCTTTGATTTGATCTCATCTGATAATATTCATATGTGTTATTGTGATATCTAACATCGCCATCAGAGGAGGGACTGGAGTAATGCAGTTTAGACCCAATCATTCACATATCACAATTGTGCAATCAAATGCTCATAGTTGACATTATACTTGCTGTGTGCCTTAATAATAATAATGTCTGTGAACATTTAAACGTATTAATGAAATGTAACCGTTGAAGAGACTAAGGACCAGATGTGTCAAAGGGTTTTACCCATTCTGTATCTATGGGAAAATGCTTTAGTACATATGGCCCTAAGAGATTTATACATGTATGCACTCATGTTTAGTTGTATATATTTATATCTATCCTTTATTCACGTTTTACACTCAAACCTCAAGTTCTGTTTGCTTATTAAATCATGTACATTGTATTCACGTTTTTGCCTTTATTTATAAATGCTAAATGTTAAATTACCTTACCCTACTTCTAGGCCGCATTCTTAAATGCTTTTAGCTATGCTAGAGTGTTCTTTCTTTCTTTGCAGGAGTTTTATCATGATTCTTGTTAGCTAGAGAAAGGAGTACTGTATGTATTAGATGGTTGACAGTGAGACTACAGAGAAGAACTTGATAAACATCATGGAGACTAACGGTGAGAAGAAGCCTCCTGTTCATCATGTTCTGGGAACAAGGGATGTTCAAGGTTGCAGTTACTGTATCAGTTTCAATGCGCTAAGAAACCTAAGTGAAGTTGCAAATGCACATCACAAGTAATCAACTGATTGGTTCCTGGTGGAGTGAGAAGAGATACAAATGCTGCTGCAGCTTCTGATGCTTTAGCTGGTGTTCCTACAGTTAGTAGTTAGGACAGATTTCCTTTGGATTTTGAAGGGTACAGACCTCCCTGCTTTCCTTTATTCTTGCACAGTGTGAAGCGTAATGTTAAACACTTAGGGCCTCATTCCAAGTTTGGCAGTCTTGACCGCCGGTTGGACCGCCGCACTCTTGGTGGTCCGACCATCAGATTATGATCCTGGCGGTTGGACCACCAAGGAGACTGCTGCTTCTGCTGGGATCAGGGATCACGATGGGTTGGCAGCGGTCGAAATTGTGGTCAGCCACGGCAGTGCAGAGTTCGGCACCGTTGTGATGATCAGGACTTCCCTTTCTGCCAGCCTTTTCATAACAGGGTTCCCGTCATGAAAAGGCTGGCAGAAGGGCAATGCCAGGGGCCACGTGGGCAGTGCATGGCCTCCTGTGTCAGCACCCTTGCAATGTGCACTGTCTGCTATGCAGACAGTGAGCATTTCGAGGGTGCTGTGTGCCGCCACACTGTTTCCACTAGGCTGACTCCCAGAAATGTCAAAATATGGCGGTTTCTGACAGTCAGCCCAGTGGAAACATCATAATATGGTGAAGGTGAGGCTGCCAGCTTGACAGCCGCCTCACCACTGCCGTATTGGAGTTGTTTTGTTTAACCACCCAACTCCTACTCAGGCCTTAGTCAGTTTTCTTGAAGATTTTTATTGAAGTCTTTGCTATGCTGATACCTTCCTAAACCTTCCCAAGCACCTTAATTAGAACCCCAAGTACATGGTCTTAGAAAGTATCCTGTGTTTAGGTGAGAGAACAGAAGTTTCTTTGTGGAACACCTATTTCTCTTTCTCAGTTTCTGTACTGCTGTGGCTGTGACTATTCTGTATCTTATTTTGCTACAGCTGAAATCTTTTTTCATGTGTTTGTTTGTTTTTACAAATATAGAGCATATCCACATATCTCTGCATTAACGGAGGGGAGCCAGGTACAATGTCATAGCATAATATACATGCCACCTCAAATAATACACCAAAACAACAACATAGTCACTTGTGTGCATATCTAGTTCTGCTCCATTTCCTGTCCTCCCTCTGTGTCCACCAGACCCCATTATTGCCCCTCTCCGTGAACAGTAGAGTCCTGCACCTGTCATTCCAGATGACCAATGTCCTGTCTACCTTCTTTAACCCCAAGTTTACCTCTATGCATGTCTGCACGCAGTAAGTGTCTCAGTGTGCTAAGCGGTGCCCCTATTGTGTCCAGCAATCTGTACTGGGACCCAGTCACTTCACCAGGACAGTCATTCAAATGTGCCTCCAATCTCTCTAAATAGGTATCTCAATTAATTAGCAGATCTTCCCCTCACCCTCTAGTGTGCAGCCTCCTGTGGACTGCCAGTTCAGCTGTGGCCCACTTGCTCACCATCTGTGCAGCAGCAGTGCTGTTGATGATTTCTGCACCATTGTTATGCAGCGCTTTGTTAAAATCAGTGGTTAGTTCTGAAACCACATTAGGCCTCTCGTTTTTCTGGTAATACCTCCATCACTGTTGGTGCAACTTGTTGCCATAAGGGAGACAGCACCACACTCACCCATTTAATAGCCACAAAGTCTGCCTCCTCCTTCCCACATCTGCGGCATCTGCTAGCTGCCCCGTATTCATTTGCTCAATCCTTCTCGGTGTTAGATATGCATGATCTAACAAATAGAACTGTATCAGGCAAAACTGTGTGTCTTGTGACACTTGCTTGACCAATTATATACAGGACACCCACACCTTGCCCGGAATATCTTTGTTCAGCACAGTCTTCCACCAGTCTCTCAATGTCATAGCCTCCCTTGCTGAATGTCCTTGCATTGCAGTGTAGAGATGAGTAGTGATGAGAAGTGTCTATGTCAGTGAGCCCACTGACAGCTTCTGGGAGCAGTGTTGACTCCACCAGGTCTTCCATGGGGGTTAAGGGTGTCTGGGTAGATGGTCCGCCTCCTGTGCTCCTTGCCTCCTGTAGCCTGCTGGCCACCCACCCCTTGGCACGGGAACGCAGGTCGTACCACCTCTTTCTTATCTCCTCCACTGAGCGCTGCGCAACCCCCACTGCGCAGATTTTGGTCTGGATGTCAGCCCTGAGTTTGAGCTTCTCACTCTCTGGGACCTGGAGTGAGCTCTTCCCAAATAGCCGGTCATGGCTCCTCACCACCTCCTCAGTGAGCACCTCCAATCCTTGCTCACTGAACTTCTGCTTTCTCTTCCTCTCTCCCTTCTCCTTCCCATTAGCAGCATTGGCCATGGTGATTTAAAGTCCTGGCTTGCTCACAGACTTGCTCCCTGGGGCTGGGCTGTGTCTCTCTCACTGCTCCTTTGGGTGTGGCTCCTGGAAACAGCCTGGGCTGACTCACTTTCTGCTTGTGATGTCATCAGGCTGTGCCAGGTGTCTGTTTGCGCAATTTGCAATTTTCAAATACCGAATCGCAAACATTTTTGATATTCGATATTTGGGCCTCGCAATTTGCATTAGTGATTTTTAAGAAATCGCTATTTCCGAATCACAATTTTGTTACATTGCACTTTGTGACTCTGAAATAGCGATTTCTTAAAAATCGCTATTTGCGATTCGCTAAGGGGTCTTTTCATACATCTGGCCCTTACTTCTCAAAAGCTGCATCCATTTCAGCCTGTGAGTTAATTATGCGCCCAACCTCAGGCAGAGAACCGCAATTGAGCAGCTCAAGGATTCCATTCGGGGGAGCCAAGTCAGTAGGCGGCCAGCTTTGTCTCCCTGTTTGTACCACCTCTGAAGATATGATTTATAGTCAAAGCAGGACAATCAGCCTAACAGTGCCTTGTAGTCTTCCTGCAAGCCCCTCATCTCCTGGTGGCTAAGCTGGTCTATCATGCCCTTCCTCTCAAGTGCCCTGATGCGATCCTCTATCACTAGTACTTCCGATGTGAGGCCCTTCCGCACCCCAGAGAATGTTGTCAAGCACAGTCCTCTCAGAACTACCTTGAACTCATCCCATTTGATCAGTACTACTGAGGCAGTCCCCTCGTTGACCTGAAAATAGAGCTCTGTACCATCCCCTATTTGGGCAGTGAACCCCGCGTCCTCCAGTGCAGGTGTAGGAAGCCACCAAGCTGGGATATTTTGTGTGGGTTTACCCCATGTACGTGATATCAATAGTAGAATATGACTTGAGTATTCCGCCTGTGCGCACTGTAAAATCAGGGTGGGAGAGCCTAACATCATATCCAGTCTGGAGTGTAAGACGTGTACCGACGAGTAATGGGAATAGTCCATGTCTGCTGGCTGTAGTAACCTCCAAATGTCCCCCAGATGCATTTTGTGGCCCTATGTGCGAACATGGTGTGAAATCGTGCCTGCCTGCACCCCAGGAAAAGGGAAGCAGTTCAATCAGTTATAGGGTTCATGACCCCACTGAAGTCTCTGCACCAATATTGGGATCCGCAGGGTCCGCTAGCAGTGTGGGTGTCGAGGATGCGAAAAAGTCTGCCTGTCCTGCTTTTGGGGCATATAATCCGACCAACGTCAAGGGGAGCCCATCTAATGTTCCCCCCACAAATACAAAATGGTCTGATGGATCTATTTTAGGGTGATCGACTGTAAAGGGAACTCCCAGGGCAACCCATAGTAACACCCCCTCGAGAAACCCAAAAAGAACGTACCATAATCACCGCCCCTCCATCGCCTTAGTAGTTTGGCAAGTCCGCTTGTGTGTGGTGCGTCTCTTGCAGACTGGTGAAATATACCTGCCATCTCTGTAGGTAGGCATGGAACCTGTGGCACTTAACAAATGAACCCATACCTCTCATGTTCCACATGAACAATCTGTAGCAAGGTGGGGTCATATAGTGGCTATGTGTCGATGTTCCCTGTGTATTCCAGGGTGTGGAGGGAGTCTTACCTTCATCAACTTCACACATATGTGAGGAAATAGAACCATTCCCCTAAACTCCCCTCCCCAGGCCATCACTTAACCCTGCTATAATCGGCCACAAACTGTGCAAAACATAGCAAACATTTGAAACAGTCCAGTGGATAATGTGAGGTAGTGCATGGCAACCATTAATAACATGTAGAGTGGTCTGTGAGTGACCCAGCACCATAACAAGTGTTCTTTCCCACTCCATCAACCCATTTGACCACCCCAACAGTGTTATACAAACCATCAGGGCCAATAGTGCCCAATATTCCTGAGTCTTGGTGTAAGGATTGCAGCAAGGTTCAGATGTTCATAGAAGATTGGCTGTCATTAGAGTGATTTTCAAGTAGGGCCTCCCGCATCTCATCAAGAAGGGAGCCACACAGCGAAGGTGTTCCACCTCTGCCTTGACCACCAGATCTGGCACCTGGGGAGCCAGTCTTCTCTGATCCCGCCACCACCTTCGCCCATTCCTGAGCCACCAGTTCCCTGATTGGGGGGGGGCGGCTATGACCTACAAGCCATTTTACATCTGTTCCTTACTGTCTTTCATTCCCCATCAGTCTCCATCTGTTCTGCCGTGGGTGTTCCCCTCTAGACTCCAGCCATTCTCATGCCTTCTGAGTGGACTGGAAGATGAAAGCCCTGTCTCCTTCAAGGACTTTAAGATTGGCCGGGAACATAAGGCACTTAAGTTCTATTTCCCGAAGCCTTTGTTTTACGGAGTAGAATGAGGGTCTCCATTTCTGGACATCGTATCATCCAGGTAGACTGTGACTTTCTGGTTTTACACCTGCCAAGGCCCTTTGTGATGGCAAGCTGCAGGACATTGTCCCACTCCCGAAAATTAAAAAGTCTTGCTACTACAGGGAGTGGAGGAGCTCTGAGTGGAGGTGAGGGAGGGGTCTGGTCGGCACTCAATGAGCCCTCTCCACAGAGAAGAAGGTGGATGTTTTCCCACTACACTGTTTGTGCTAGCCATTGTTTCGTGTAAAGGTACATACTTGGCCCCTACCCCTTTCTCTGGCTGTCAAACTCCACAGATTTTTTGGGGTGTGGCCAGCCCCCTGTATCATCCGCTCATCACCGCAGTAATTTGTAACTCCAGTTGGAGTGCCAGAGCTTGTGTGTGTGTCTCTGAAACTGCAGGACACAGTTCTGATCTGGTTGTTTCTTGAGCGACCACCTCCTCCTAAAGTTTATTGTGCTCATCTGGCATGTGTCCCACGTCAACGTTTAGCGTGTCTAACCTGGGTTCCAACGTCGTCTTCAGGCATTGCACTGCAGTAAAGAGATCTGCAAATCTGGCGTTAGTGTTGTGCACCACGTGCTTCACGCTGAGAGGCACCCCTATCTGCGAAGAGCATATCTCATTGTAATGGAGGGTCTGAAGGGCCTCACCAGTTTTTGAGCTCTTCGGTCGGATCATCATAGTGTGCCTAATGGCCTCTGGGTGACAGGGGCCACTCTACTTTATCCCTGCTTCTCCCTTCCACCAACACGGTCAGGTCGGCAACCGTCACACAGTGTCCAGCTCCCTGGCACTACCACTGAGCCTCTTTGTAGCAGGTGTATCTAGGGTAACACCCTCCAACAAGTAATGCCCCCAAAGTTCAATGACTTTGGGTATATTGATCAGGACTCATATACCTTCATATACCACTTGACCCAGCTTTGGGTATATTGATCAGGGCTCATATACATTCACATACCGGTTGGCCCAGCTGACAAAGTCACTTGTGGTCATCTCAATGGGGGCCTAGCCAGTGCTGCAGTTGGGCGTGCCCAGAGCCCCTCCCAGGCAGGAGGCGGCAGGTACTCACTCACAAGACTGAAATGAGCCAGAGGGCGCAGTCACAGGTCCGAGAGCCTACCATGTCCCATTCACTTTCATGAGCCCAGAGCCAAGCATCCCAAGTTTGCAATTGACTGTCCGTGTGGTCTGGCCTGGCACCAGCCCCCTCAGATAACTGTGATGGGTCCTCACCAGTAGGTCTTGGGAGTAGAGCAAAAGGTCAAAAGGGGCACTCAGGCCCTGTAGCCAAAGGTGCGGAGAAGTCAAGCGGAGTCTTCTGTTGTCTCATAGGTAATTGCAGGGGGTTCAGTGCCTCCCAGGTAAGTCAGCCATCTCAGCCGGTCCACTGCAGCAAGGCCTTTCAGAGGCCCACAATCCTCATCCAGGGCCTGTTGCCAGGGAGAGTCTGCACTCACCTCACCAAAGGTTATAGGAGCACCTCTGCTTCTCACATGAGCTCAGGTCTCAAATCCCCCAGGGTTGGTCGCACCTCTTCCTAACAGGCCCATCCTCACAGCTCTATACAGCATTCAGGGACAGGCTAGGAGCATTCCTGCTCTAGCTTGATGTGCCAACAAGAAGTCTCCATGGGACTGGCAATGTGCGCCGCGGCCCTGGTAATCCCGCTGGACCACACGAGTACCGCCTCCATTTCTGTCTAGTGGGAGAGGAGCCGGTCAGCACACCCCATTACAGCCGGTGTTGGGGAGACAGCTCTGGGCTATTGAAGCTGAAGGTTGAATGCTGCTCCTTTGGGGCACAGTGTGTTGCTGCCTCCATCCAGTCTACTGATCTGACCCTGGTTCCCAGCTGTGTTCGGTGTGGTCGTCTGTGTGCCGGGAGCAGTGCAGTTGTGTTGCCCAGCATGCGCACCGCTCAAATCTCCGTGGCTTTTAGGGATGATCTGGGGTGGCACTCCTCATTAATTATGTCGGATTGAGGGAAAGAACTGCCCCTTTGGGCCAGGATCAAGTTGGTGCTGGGACGGAGCTCGCTTTTACGCAACCGCTCCTGCTGCCATCTTGGCCATGCCCCCTTTGCTACAGCTGAACTTATTGAGATATTTCAGCTTGTCAGGTGTATTAATGTATCTTTTAAATACATTTCTGGCATGTCAATATACTGGACTGATTTATAATCGTAAATAAATAAAGGCCTGTTAACTACAGTAATTAATTCCTGGTCCTTATTGTGGAGTCACAATGGCTTCACAAGTTTGTAATGTATTATTGATGTTGACTCCCTTTCTATGCTTCATGTCAGCTAACGAAGGTCCATACGACTAATGTGAAAAAATCGTCGACGACTTTGCTAAGAGATTGTGGTCACCTTCCTGCACGCTCTCAATAGTTTGGTCACGTCAGTGGGCTGAATGGGAAAATAGGGCTCAGTGTTCCTGCATCTCTCATCCTGATCCCCCTGTTGCTAACTTTGGGCTAAACAGGGTAAAGTATAATTAAACAGCAGGTAAGCCCAGTGGAAATAACTTGAGGACACAAATTGAGTTAGTCATTCAAAATCTGAATCATTCTTAAATGGAGATGAATGTTAACCTCCAACTTATCAGTACACCATCTCCAGTATGTTAAATTACAATTCTATTACACTTGAAATTAGGCACAATGCAGTCAGGAGTCCTTCATCATTCAGGGGTGACAAAACAATTGCCAATAGATTTAAAAAATCGGATAGCATTTCATTATTATAAGTTAAAGAACATCGATTACCAAATGGCTAACAAAGTCGATCCCGGCATTACATTTAGGCCCTTTGATAATGCATCCAAGTCAAAAATCTACTTTACTGTATGCACTAAGAGACATTCAGCAATACTTCCACCTTTCTTGTTGTTTTTAGTTGAAGTAAATCTTTACTTAAGTTCCTTTCCCTCGCCTAGTTCTAACTGTATTGAATTGTATTTTAGTGGCATTTATATAGTGCTTACTACTCCTGACATGATGCTGAGGTGCTAAACGCCAAACAGCATGGCCCAAGGTTAGTGGACAGTCAAGTGTTATTGTTGGTCATTGGAATTAGTCCTGTGTGCTCAAGGAGTCATTCGATGCATTTACTCCGGCATCTTACATTAATAGGAGTTAGGTGTGATCATCGGTGGGGGAAAAGGGTCGTGTGAGTTCATGCAGATGTTTGGTCAGGTTAATATATGAGCTAGATGAAATTAGGCATTGTTAGATTGCAGGGTATGCAGGGAGATTTTATGATCTTTGCAATGAACTGGGGCAATTTGCAGAAAGACAGCCATAGAGATTAAAGCTTGTGGCTTAGTGCAGTTGAGTTTACAGAAATAAGGCATCCAGAGGATAGTAGGGATGAAAAAGGCCATTTGAAAAAAAATCAGATGTTTTAATTAAAGGTCAATCTTTCATGCCGGTTAGTCTGCAGTTTGAGAACGCAAGACTATAAAAAGAAACCTTATTTGCATGTGGATTAACAGTTTGATAGGCGCTAGCATCAGGTGAGAGGAGAGCCAATCATTTCAGGGGTTGGAAGCATAAAGTAATAGCTGGATGTAAACAATGAAAAGAGCTTCTGCAAATGCTGAAGATGTCTTCTGATGTTCATCATCGGGTTTTTGTTATAGTATTAATTACAAAGCAAAGTGGGATCAATGGCTCAAGATGGAGGACAAATAGACAGCTTCCACCCGCACCAAAAGTGTGTTGTCTGCATTCCTGTGACGGGAGTTCCAGCCACAGAGATGAGGTGGAGAGTGCTAGGAATTCCCTCAGAAATTCAGTAAACAAATTGTTAACAATTTACTATGCATTCTAAAATAATGGGAGTGTGTTTTGAACAGTCATTTCCTATTTTCCTTTTAATAATGGAAGTAAAATGAACTACAGTACAATCACCTCCATTTTGCTTACCACCATTAGATAATGGCTTGCAGGGACCACTGTCTGTACCACCCCTTTGATATTATTGAAAACGTCAATTTACAACACAGACTCGTAAGACTAAAGCTTTAGATTGTATGTCATGTCGTGGCCATTTCAAGTATCCTGCAATGATTCACTCCCCTGGTAGATTCAGGCTTCGGGTAATATTGTAGATTAAGTCATTGTCCATCACCGGCTTCGGCAGTTAATCAGCATGATAAATGAAGCGGACGACACTGAGGAACTATTGAAACATTGACATTTGGGATTCTGACTTCAGAATGTATAAAAACACAGCAGGGACGCGTTACGTATTAAAGCCGCCATGACTTATGTTTTGTTAATTAGGAACTAGCAGGAATGTGAAACATAGCGCAAGTCAAGATATCTACAATAACAGTGAGTACCTGAACCATGTGAAGTTGAGCGATATAGTGGTGTAAGCATTTGGTAGCCTGCCTTTACAATAGAAGAATTTGAGTGATTATTGAAATACAAAGACTAAGGCATTATTTCCCAGCAAGCCTCTACTAGTGCAGCATATTAAAATCATATATCGCAAAGGTCAAAGCTATATCACCGGGTAAGATAACATTTCACCTATGCAAATAGGATACATGGCCTCAGCAAGTCATTTTTCTTTGACTTGTAAACAGGCAGATTCCTCTCTAGAAGACAGGTTACCAATATCAATAATATTGGCCGTAATTCAGGCAGTGGAAAGCATGACGGGGCTGTCCATGGGAGCATCTGCACTGCCCATGCCAAGTGCATGGGAGGTGCAGGGGCCCCCAGGGGAACGCCAGCACCCCCTTTACGCCAGCCTTTGCATGGCAGGGCTGCCGCCATACAAAGGCTGGCGGAAAGGCGACTCGTAATCCCCAAGGTGGATTACAACCGCCGAGACCATCAGGGTTTGCTGAAACCTTTCTAAACCAGGAGCCATCCGGCTTAGGGGACCCCACTTCGATGATGTTCTGGAATGATGTCCACCCTCATCCAGGTGAGTCCTCTATTTATGGAAGCAACCGGTCCAATATGACTGATGTGTGCATGATGCGCTAGGATTGTTGGGACATGCAGTCCACCTGATCCACCTGAATAGACAGGGGTAAACATGAGAGTGCCATACATTACATGCTGGGGCAGCTGAGTCCACATATCCGCACACCGCCAGGCACCTGGTATAAGGAACAGGGCACCAAAACCCTAAACGGTCAGCAACACCTGACAGTACTCTCCTCTCCCAGGAGCCTTCTAGGGCCTGGCTCAAGCGGGGGAGCCCAGTGGAGGGAGCAATAATGGGGGGGAGCCCAGTGGAAGGAGCACACCAAGCATGGCGCATGGACGTTGGAGTCCGGCTCCCAGGAGATGCTTTCTGACCTTTTTCATTTTCCAAGATGCAAGGTACCAGAGGCAGCTGCCCCTTCTTCTGGAGTTCAGTAAACAGTGAACCTCATATTTCCACTGTACCCCTTTCAGAATGGGCTGAAGTCATTGGTATGTAACACCCGGTGCTGGTTTCAACAAAGCTGTGTGAAACACATGATGGATTCGGAAGACACACAGGAGTATGACTTTGTATGTCATTTGAATACCTGTCTGTGAATTTCACAGGAACCAATGAACTTTGGGTTGAACACACTTTCAGTTTGCAGTGAATGTTTCTTGTAGACAACCACATCTTGTCACCTGGGAGGTATTGAGGGCCAAGTTTGCAATGACTATACGCAAACTCCTTTTACATTTTCTTGGCTACCTCCAGGTTCCGGATAATCTGTTTTCGTACATTAAGGAGTTTCTTGACATGATCAAGTATTTCAGGAAACCTGTCAGTGTCAGATAGCAAAGATAAGCGTAGCGTTCATAGGTGAAATCCATAAGTGACAAAAAACAGAGATGCTCTTGTGGACCTATGATATTGTTGTATGCCAGTTCTCAAACCATAGTAGGTTTCCCCAAGAATCTGCTGAATTGATGGCACAGCAAACAAAGTATTGCTTCAAGGTTTGGTTCAAGCATTCTGTTTAGCCATCAGATTGTGGATGTTAACTGTTGGATCTGACATCCTTGACGTGGTTTACCTCCAAAGTTTTGCCTTCCATCCGCCTGCTTTTGCTGACTTTGATTCTGCTGGCCTTAGGACTTTGTGTATTTTACCACTGCTAATCAGTGTGAAAGTGCTTGGACTCTCTGCCTTAAACATGGTAAAATTGGCTTATAGCCAGTTGACATATTTAATTCACTTTTAGTCCCTAGTAAAGTGGTACTACCTGTACCTAGGTCCTGTAAACTAAATGACACTAGTGGGCCTGCAGCACTTATTGTTCCATCTGCTTTACGTGGCCCTTTAAACATGTCTCATATCTGCTGTTTCAGCCTGTGCGTGTAGTTTTACACTCTCGTTTTGACTTGGCTAAGTAAATTTCTTGGCAGACCCAAACTTCCCTTTTTAATGTATATAAGTCACCCCTTGGGCAGGCCCTACACAACTTAGAGGAAAGGGTGAAGTGTATTCAATAAGTTGGACATGTGCTTTGAAGTTTTACATGGCCAGGTATAGAAAAACTTCACAATTCATTCTTCACCATGTTGAGGCCTACCTCTCCCATAGGATAACATTGGGTTTCCTTATTACATTTAATAAGTGGTAACTTTCAATTGGGAGTATATAGGAATGTCAAGTTTGCTGTCTATGGGACTGTAATTTAAAACCCTCTTCAAAGGTAAAGTCAGATTTGCACTCACCATTCTGAAAATACCACAAATTGAACTCACAGACCAAACTCTTTAGTACACCTCTGGACCTGTGGAAGTCTAAGAAGGACTGCTGTTCTGCTCTTCAAGAAGGCCTGCTACTCTGCTACTCTGCTTTCTGCCACCTGAGTGAGAAGGACTGGACCTGCATCTTAGACTCAAGACCACCAGATGGACTCCAAGGGCTGGTTGGCTGGCTTCCTGATCAGAGCTTCAGGGTCAGAAAAGGCTCCAACCATCCTGAACCCAGTACCTGGACACTACCTGCTGTGATTGTTGCCCCCCCTTCAAGTGGTACCACCCCAGTTCCGGATTCTTGGAAGAGGGCCTGAAGGTGCTCTGCCAGCCCAGCACAGGTCCCTGCAGACCCAATGCAGTGCAACGCATCCCCTTGCACCTCCTACGAACCACTCATATGTGATGCATCTCATTGCAGGACATCGCATTGCCGCCCTGCAGCTCCATTAACCCACTGCTGCGTTAGGCATCTCAACACATGAATTCACACCGCAGACCCGCAAATCCTAGGAACCACAACTGCCTAACGCATCTCGACGCATCTCATCACAAGACCTCACATTGACGCTGCACAGCCCTTCGTAACCACCGCTGCATGACGCTTCCCGATGCAGGACCTCACATTGTAGCCTTGCAGCATATTGGAACCACCGCTGGGCAACACTACCTGAACACAGGATCTTGCATGGCTCCGCAAACCAGGATTCAAGGTGCTTTGTTCAGAGGTCCTAAATCGGTCCCTGTATCTAACAGCGGTCCATTGTGGTCAGCCTGAACTTGTGACTTTGTCCCTGTCCAGTACTATCAGAAAAACACAGTTGGAGCTTTGTGTTTCTAAGCACTATTTTCATATTTTCACTATTTACATTTTTAAGAATTGCATATCTTCAGTTCTTCTAATTGGATTTAAATTGTTTTGGTCTCAAATAATTTATTATATTTCACTATATTTTTCTAAGTTGGTGTGGGATTTTCCTTGTGTTGTGTTTTCCCTTTACTACTGTTTGAAGTGCTGCATAAATACTTTACACCGTTTTTAAGGTAAGCCTGACTGTTGTGTGCCAAGGGGTTAAGCCCAGGTTAATATGCTTTTGTTTCACCCTAATAACAAGTGCTGCTGTTGCTTGTGTAGGGGTTCACCTCTTCAACCAGTAACCCAATTTCCAACATTGCTGTTTAGCAGTGCGATTAAGACTAGTGTTGGTGCAGTGCCATACAAGGATTTTGTGTTACACTAAAATCCCAGAGATATAATTTGATAGCAATTAACATTTTTTAAATTCTCCTTGATTGGCTGTTGTTGTTCGTTCTAAATTCTCCTTCATTCTACCTGACTGTCTATGTCCACACTTTCAAGGATTCAGTTTGAGGTTGCCAACATGGATGTCTGCACTGTGGCTGAACTCAAGGAGTTATGTAGGAAGAGGGGGCTTCCAGTTAAGAGGAATTCCAAGAAACTAGAACGTCTGAAAGCTCTGAGGTTCCGGGCAGAGGTTCACCAAGTACTGGCAAAAGGGATGACCGGAATGATGAGGCTATTAATATGGAAGGCAAGGACAGGACCTGAGTGCAGGTCCTGAAATGCAGGGCACAGGAGAGGGGAATGTCTTGCCTCCAGAATTGGAGAACCCTTCCAGAGTGGAAAGCAGTGTGCCCTCCAGAAGCCTGTCCCCAGAGGAGCTGGCAGACAGGAATGCTGAAAGGGAGTTTAAGTTGTAAATGACCAAGCTCATGTTGGAAGCATAAGAGAGGAAGGCTGAGACTGAAAATGCCTTGGTGGAAAAAAGACTAGCCATAGAGGGAAGAAGAATGCCCTATGAGGTGGACATCAGAGCTAAGCAAGTGGACTCCAGTCAGAATGGTGACAGCATACCTCCAATGTCCTCCGGAGACAAAAGACTCGACATCCCAATGTATCTGGTGCCTAACCTTGTTGTGGGAGATGACATTGACAAGTGGTTTGAAGCCTATGAGGTTTCTCTGGATACAAAAAGGGACCCTGAGAAGAATTTGGGGGCCGTCTCTGGAGGCACATACCTAATGAATGGAGGCCCTAGAGAAGGGGGACAGGATGAGGTATCATTCCATGAAAGACACAATTACCAGGAAATTTGGCTTCATCCTAGAAAAGTACAGGTAGAAGTTTAGGAACAGTCAAAAGCTGCTGCATGAGCCCTAGATAGATTGTGTAGCTTCCCTTTGCAACACACTGGGTGGTTGGGTGAAGGGCAGTGAAGTAAAAGATTGCCAAGGGCTTTACAATTCAGTGTCAAGGGAGCACATGTTCTGTCTTTGTTTTGCAGAATTGTACCAACACCTATTAGATAGCAAGTTCACTGACCATAAAGAGCTTGCCAAGGAGGCAGACTGCTGTCTCAGCAACATGGTCCACAAGAAGGTATCTGTGGGAATCACCAAAAGACTGGGAAGGGTCCCTACCACAGAACAGAAGGGGAGATAAAAATAAAAACAAGGAGTTCTCTAAAGGTCCCTAAACTAGTTACACTGCGAAGGATTACAAATCCCCACATGAAATGAAGACGAATGGGTTCCCTGATCATACATCCTTAGTAATGTACACAAGTGCTATGAGTGCCATCAGGCTGGGCACTTTAAGGGAGATGTCAAGTGTCCCATACAGTCACCACCCCCACTCATTTATGGACACCGGGTCTAGTTTAACACTTAGAAGGAGATTGCCCAAGTTAATATTGGGGGAAGTGCTGAAGTTGCCCTAGTGTCCCTGGGTGATGGGGAGATGGTCCTAAGAGCCCATATGTTTAGTAATGCCAAGAAGTATGGACGTATGGCAACTGGTGAAGGCTTTGAGAGTCAAACGAGCCAGTATGACTACTGTCAGGTGTCAACTGGTATCCTTAGAGCAGGTAGGTCCTAATGTAGTCCACCATGTTGTGGTAGCTGATGAATTTGAGAGTCCTCACCTAGTAATTCTGCTTCCTTTTGGATGAGGGTAGCAGTCTCATGTTCCTTGAGGGTAGGTGTGAATATTTCCATGCCTGTGGAGTGTCTGCTCAGGAATGACCTGAAGCAAACCATCTGGAAAGAAGTGGAGCTCCAGTCTCACCTGGAGATGTTGGGGTTGCCTGAGTGAGTGTGCCTCACCACACCGTTCATGGCCACCCAAGAGGCTTATCAGGATGACCTGGAGAATGAAATATTGACACAGGTACTAGTCAAAAAAGAGGAAGGGCAAGGGGCATGGAATACCTGCTCCTGAAACTCCCATGGTTCTGGAGGAGGCTGAGGATGACACTTCAGAGTCTACAAGAGAGAACATTGCTGCCTTTGGGAGCCTCCTGAATTGGCCAATTGGCAAAAGGAAGGGGATCCTACCAGGGAGGAGTTCTTCAGAGCCTAGAAGGAGGGCCCTACTCTGGAGGGCCAACAGCGGCAGGTCGAGGCCAAGGCAGCTAATGACACCTCTGGAGACCACATGATTTACTTGGAAAATGGTTTCCTATACAGCGAGCCTAAGGTTCCTGAGCCTCTCGCAACCCATGTGTTGTTGGTCCCCAGTGCTACTGGTCCTTCCAACTGAAGCTGGCTCATGATGTTCCCCTGGCAGGTCGTCTGAGGCAAGACAAGACCTTTGCTATGCTTATCACCCACTTTTATTGTCCTTGGATGAAGATAGCCTCAGATGCGTTCTGCCAGTCATGTCCCACCTGCCAGGCCAGTAGGAAATCAAGAGGGAAGCTTCCCTGGTTCTCCTTGCAGTCATTTCACCCCTTCTGAATGGGTGAAAATTGACATTATTGGGCCCCTGGACCCCACGACAGCCCTGGGCAACAGGTTCATTCTGATCTTGGTGGATCATGCCACCCAGTACTCGGAGGCCATACCCCTGAGAACAGTGTCTGCACATACAGTAGCCAGAGCACTGATGGGGATATTTACAATTGTGGGGTTTTCCAAGGAGATAGTATCTGACCGTGGTACCAACTTCATGTCAGCACACATAAAGTATTTGTGAGACATGTGTCTCCACACCCTGCCGTCCCCAAACCAATGGGATTCAACAAGACCCTTAAAAAAGCATGATCATGGGTCTATCAGAGTCTTTGAGGCAAAAGAGGGATATCCTCTTGCCATGCTTCTTGCTTGCGTACAGGGAGGTACCAGAGAAGGGATTTTTGAACTTCTGTATGAGCACTCTGTCAGAGGATCTCTCAGCCTAGCAAAGAAGGACTGGAAGAAAGCTCACAAGAAAGCACCTCAGGATGTGGCCAGCTACATGCTGACCCTCTGCACCAAAACTAAGCACTTCTGGAATAAGGTGAAGTAGAATTGGGAAGCCAGCCAGGAGTTTATGAAGCAGCTGTATGACCAGAATGCCACTCTGGCCAAAACTTGTAGGGGATGGAGCCTGTGGAGCACAGAGTCCTACAAGATCGATGGCCTGGGACCTATGAGGTGAAGGAGTGCATGGAGGGAGTCATCTACCTAGTGGACCTCAAGACACCCAGGACCCCTATACTGGTCCTGCATGCCAAATGGTCCTCAAGACCCACTTTGAGAGGTCTGAAATAACCATGCCCCTGGTCACAGACGATGAAGTGGAGGAGAGGAGTGGACCTCTCCCTGACCGCCTTTCTTCCAATGAGCAGGATGGGTAGGGGAAGTTTGTCAACCTCTCCCATACCCTGGCCTGAAGCAACAGAGGGAGTGTTTGGGAAGTTTGTCTCTCTCTTCTCAATAAGCCCAGGGCGCACTACATGGTGTACCCATGATATTGACACTGGTGACAGTATGCCTATGAAAAGTAAGATCTACAGGCTATTGGATAAGGTGAGATCCAGCATAAAGGAGGAAGTCTCTAAAATGCTGAAGCTAGGGATAATTGAGCCCTCGGACAGCCATTGGCCCATCCCAGTGGTACTTGTCCCAAGGCTGCCCATTAGGTACCATTCCTAAACTCAGGTTCTGTCTGGATTACAGGGGGCTTAGCTCAGTCATTGAGACTGACACTTACTCCATCCCCCGAGCTGATGAGCTCATTGAGCGGTTGGAGCTGCCAAATTCCTCAGCACTTTTGATCTGATGTCTGGGTACTGCCAGATCACCACAGCTATACAAGAGTGCCTAAATCAACCAGTAGCCTTCAGCAGCTGGAGGTTACTCACCAGGGAACAGACATGGAGTGCAATAGAAAGGGAAGCCTTTGTAGTGGTCTGGGCACTGAAGAAGTTGAAAGTATACTGGTTTGGGGGCAAATTAGCATGTTCAGACAGACCACAGACCCCTCACATGGCTATTTCAGATGAGGGGTGGCTATCTCAGGCTGTTGAGGGGGTCCTTCTCCCTACAGAGAATTGACTTTACGGTGGATTATCGACCTGGAGCTGACCATATCAATGCTGATGGTCGCTACAGGTTCTTCGGCCTTAGAGACAAAAGCTCCCATGAGGGTAGGTAGTTCTCTCTGCTTTAAGCAGGGGGGCTGCATGTTGGACCTGACATCCTTGCTGTGGTTTTCCCCCAACTTTTGCATTCCATCCTCCTGTTTTTGCTGACTTTGTTTTTACTGGCCTTAGGAGTCTCAGCACTTTACCACAGCTAAGTGTGCTAAAGTGCTTGTTTTCTCTCATTTAAACATGGTAAAATTGGCTTTCACCCAATTGGTATATTTAATTTACTTGTAAGTCCCTAGTAAAGTAGTATTACCAGTACCCATGGCTTGGAAATTAAATGTTACTAATGGGCCTGCAAGGGCCAGAGGGCAGGGTGCAGTGTATTCAAAAAGCTTGTCTTGCTTTTAAACCCCTACATTTGTTTTCACTACAGTGAGGCCTATCCCTCCTGTAGAATAACATTGGGTTCCCTCATTAGCTTTCAAATGGGAGCAGATAGGAATGTAGAGTTTGGTTTTTGTGGGATTCATATTTAAACCCCTCTTTAATGGTACGATTTTAAGTCACATTTCTGAAAATGGCTCTTTTAGAAAGTTGGCATTTTATTGTCCTAACCATTTGGTGCCTACAGCCTGTATCCTGGGTCACATGACTAGGTGTAAGTGGCAGTTGGTCTTTGTGTTTTGCTAACAGCCAATAAGACAAAGGGAGAATAGGTGTTGGCAAGACAGGCCATGTCTTTATTGATTAGGGGGAGGAGCTGTCACCTACTACACTGTAACATCACAAAGGCTCTGCCTGAGCACACTCACAATGGATTTAACACTAGTCTTTTGTGACCCTAGACAAGCTAGGGTCAGGGCAGGGAGGGAGGAAATTATAAGCACCCCTGGGGTTTAGAAGCCTCTAGAAACCCTCACACCCAACTCTTCAGTAGACCTCTGGACCTGTGTAAGATTCAGGAAGATTGCTATATTACTCTGCAAGAAGGACTGCTACTCTGCTGCCCTGCTGCCTGTGTGAGAAGGACTGGATCTGCATCTTGAACCTAGGACCACCAGAGTGACTCCAATGGCTAGATGGCAAGCCTCCTGATCAGAGCCTCAGTGACAGAAAAGTCTAAAACCATCCAGACCCCAGCACCTGGATTCTTCCTTCTGTGAGTCTTACCTCGCAAGTGGTGCAGTCCAGTCCTGGGTCCTTGTATGTGGGCCTGAAGGCTCTCTACTAGCCCAGCTCTGGTTCCCACAGACGTGACGCAGAGTGAAGCATCGATCTGCAGCTCCTAGGAAATGCCACTGAGTGACACATTCCAGCGCAAGACCTTGCAACAGAGTCCCTCATGTCCTCAGAACTACCACTCTGCAGTGCATCTCGACGCAGGACCTCGCATCACAGCCCCGCAGCCCATCTACATCAGCTGAGCAACACATCCTCGAACTAGGATACTGCAACACTCCGCAAATCAGGATTTAAGGTACTTTTGTACAGCGAGCCTAATTAGGTCCATGTATCCGGTCCACACTCCATCGTGGTCAGGCTGAACTTATAACTTTGTCCCGGCGTGACCGTTCAACCACATTTGGCATGTTGCACTTCTAGGTACTATGTTACCTTACATTTTAAAATTGCATATTTCCAATTCTACTAATTTGATTTTAGTTGTTTTGGTCTCAAATAATGTATTACATTTTACCATATATTTCTAAATTGATTGGTGTGGGATTTTTCTTCTGTTGTGCTTCAACTTTATTACTGTTTAGAGTACACGTTGCCTCAAAGTTAAGCCTGTTTTTGTGCCAAGCTACCAGAGGTTTAAGGACAGGTTAATGTGAGGTTTGTTCGTGTTTCACTGTAACAGAAATTGTGTTTGCTGATTCAGTAGGGTTTCACCTTCCTCAAACAGTAACCTAATTTCCTACAGTAACTAGTGGAGAGATTAGAAGAAACTCTGAGGGCCTTACACCAAGTTTGTCACATCTTTGGGGATAGAAGGCAACCAAAATTTCAACTGGCCCTGCTGTGGGGGCCTCAGGGCACCATTGGCAATCATTTGTTTGAAGTTCCTCCATTGACTGAAACATAGTAGGTCCATTAAAAGACAAATCTTGTAAAACATGTTGATTTGGGTTGGACTCCACCCAATCTTTCCACTGGGAAGGGATTGGTAGAGCAATATAACTGTCTCTAGAAAGGTATCAGTTTTGATGATGCATATCATTTTTGACACATCAATGATTGAATAAGTTGGGTTTTCAGGACATGAAGACTGAATCCTGACAAGTTAAGGCATCAACCTTTCAGTTTTTACTTCCTGGCCTAAAATTCACACTAAAATTGTAACCTGTGAAAAATAGCATCCATCTCAGCTGTCGAGGTAAGAGCTGTTGTGTTTACTTTGCTAACGTGCCTCGGAATCATAGCTATTATCTACAGTGAATAGTGGATTCTGCACTAGAGGACAATGGATTGAAGCGACATAGGCTTGAGGGGATGTCATCAATGAACGTCATGAGTATCAACAAAAGTTAATTACAATCAATATTTCCAACTTCAATCAATAACCACACCAGTTTATTAAGAAGAATTCATAGGTTTATTTCCCTATATTAACAATGCTAATGTCACAAAAATAACTCTCAAACACAAATGATAAGCATATAAGATAAATATTGGTTGGTTAAAGCGTCTTATATATCTCAATTTGAAAAAGACAATTAAACAAATTATCTCCAAAAGAATCACACTTATTATTAATACAAAGACCGGCAATAATGGCAAAGTATACATTAGTTCAGCATCAAATGATTTCAAAATAAGTAATGAGCATTTTGAATTAGTTCCCTCACAAACCACAAATTAGCATGAACATGTTGGGCTTCATGTGAAAAGAATTTAGTAACACAAATTTAGAAAATCCTCTTTATCTCACTTAATGATTAAAAATATATTATTAATATGCTGCAATTAAGTCATAAGTTGCAGCTGGTACCTAGAAAGCAAAAGAGACACATATTGCATTACAATGACATACATTACTAATGGTAAAAGTAGAAACAGCAAGTAGCTTGCTTCAGCCAGGGGACACCATCAGTTATGGCCTAACGACAGCTAACCCACTCAGCCAATAAGAACTTCATCTGCTTCAGTCTGCTCTCCAAACTCCAAAATAGTAATAATCATACTAACCCCTAGATAATTCTACACAAGTTGTTATACTAAATCCTAATAAGCTTATAAATGGTCAGTTTATGGGGTGGTTTCACTTCAGCCAATCAACAACTAAATTGATGACCTAAAACACAACAAACCTATGCTAACTAAAACGTTTTCTTCAAGAATAACTTTTCCTCTTCCGTCTGGTCTGTAGCTCCATTGTTTCACCGTCTCTCGAATATCTTGTCTCAGGAAGAAACTTTTACTGTTTCAACTCACTTCCATCCTCGAGGCAAGACCAGATATTAGTAACATTCTCAAACAATAGGACATTTCAACTTATGCAATGCTTGGTTAAAACATAACCTTGTAAAGCATAACAAAGCAGCCCACTAGGGGTAGCTATGAACGCATCTACACAAACTTCGAAAACACTTTCATGTAAGCTTTTTGAATCATGGAAAATAACCATAAATTTTAGTAAGAATTTCTCTCAGCTAAGAACCGAAAACTGAACGTTTTCAAAAGTCACTTGTTTTGCACGTTAATTCATTACACATTTTAGTATAAAAATCATTAATGAACATATTAGAAAATTCACACTCTCACAACTTCATGAATTGGAGGTTTCGATAGCCTGAATATACAGACTCAGTAACTTGGCCTCCTATAAATAATGCATCCATTCCTTGAAGGCTCCCTTGATTACCAACAGTTCTTTCTCAGCAATAGTGTATTTGGCTTCAGCATTGACAATTTTCTGGACATAGAGGCCAATGGATGAGCTGGCCATTCTTTATGTCTTGTGGGGACAAAATAGTACCAATTGCCATATTAGAGTCATCCATCTCCATGACAAATGGTTGTCAAGGTTAAGGTAGCAAGTATAGGGGCAGAAGTAAAGGTTCTCTACAGAAAAATAAATGCTTCATCTGTATTCTTTGTCCAAGTAAACTGAACATTTTTTCTCAGCAAATGGGTAATAAGAGCTATAACATGTGATAAATGGCTAATGAACCTCAGATAATAGTTTGCAAAGTCCAAAAAACTTTGAAAATCTCTCACATTCATTGGGGAAGGCCACTCCTGCCCTGCCTTAACCTTTCTTCCTGCCATTTTAAACCAGTCGGTGACAGAATCACTCCCAACATTCCACTTCAATCATATAGAACTTGCACTGACTTAGGGCTAGATGTACCAAAGGATTTTACCCATTTTCTATCTATGGGAAAATGCTTTAGTACATATGGCCCTTAGTGTGCAAAACAAGTAATGCTGCTGTAATGTGGACAATACTGAAGAAACATGTTGTATGTGTAAAGATTCATCTTCAGAGTATATCAAAATGTCACTGACGACAATATAATCCATAAGTTCTTTCAAGATACCATTTAGGTAAAATTCAGATGCCCCAGGAGTGTTATGCCCCTCAAACTGCATTGACAGTTTACTTGAAAACCTCTAAGTGTATTTTGAAATCTGTTTTCCACTCATCCCCATCTCACATTCTAATCAGTTGACAGAACACTCCCAAGTTCAACTTGGTATAAATCTGATAATTTTTCACCTGGTCTAGCAAGATGGGAATAAGTGTTTATAACTAACAGTTCTTGAGCATGTTTTTATTGAGGACCCTGGAGGCTATAAATGTACAGACTGCCATTTTTTCAGGGACAAAAAAACAACAGTGAGGCAGCTGGTGAAAGGAAAGGACCTATGATTCTGTTAGCAAGGTATTTGTCAAGAGATTCTCAAAGATGTTGTGTTTTAGTCGTAGATAAGGCATAAATTCTACAGCTCAGGATGTTGGCTCCAGGGATAAGATCTATCTGGAAGTCATAAGACCTATGGGGTGGTGAAATCAACCTGTTCCTCACTGAATATGTTTTTGAGCTGACTGTACATTGCAGGCAAACCATTACATTTTCAGCAGCTGAGGCTACTTGAAAAAGAATGGACAAGGCTCTCTTGGGACAAGTGCTTGGTTGAATGCATTCCTCTCTACGCTGTTGAGAAAGAAACTGAATGGATTTAGTTTCCCAATTGATCAGTGAATTATGTCTCGTCAGCCATGGCTTCCCCAGGGTAAAATAATACTGAGGTGCATCAATATTGTTAAATTGTATTTCCTCACAATGACTATCTTGGTTAGAACTATGCTCCAGTTTCAGTGGAATAGTATGCTCTGTTTTGGGTCAGGAGGTCACACGTTTCCCATCCACTGCATGTACTGACCCTGGACTTCTCTTCTTTATTCTAGGATTCCCTAATGTAGTCATCATTCCTGTGTCTATGAAATTCCTTATAGCTCCAAAATCTAACATGGTACATCTTACTGACTTTGCAGGTCACGCACAGCTGGACATGAGTGAGGTTTAAATCAGTGAGTTCCATTTTTAGAGAAGGGATCAAACAGCTGCTCAAACCAGACTCTTCCCTTTGACCTGGACATACTATGTTTCCGCCATTTCATTGCTGCTTTTTAATAGTGTTATCTTGATTTTTCCCTTTGGGTTTAGTGGGACACTCTTGATTTTTTCCCTTAGTAAAGGCATTGCCCATTCTAATGCCTTAAGGCCTTCTCTTCTTCTGAAAGAGGTGATCTGACTAAACCTAGCTCCATTGGTTCTACACTAGTCTCCCACTAGGAGTGCTGATCCTACCTTTTTCCAAGTGAAATGAAGGTCTCACTTCTTTTCCTGTCTTCCCATCTCTCCGAAAGTCTATGGTCATGGCATGGAGTTAGATTGATCAGAATCGTGCCAGTTTTAAGCTGTGTGTCAATTTGCACCAGAATATCATTTAGGTCATCTCTCAAGACCTTAATAAAATAGTGCCACTCTCTTCTCCTCAGGCCATGAAGTCTTGGCAGTCATTCTATTAAATGTGGTCAAATAGGTCACAAGGACTTTTCACCCTGGTGAAGTTTGAGCAATTCCTTATCAGCAAACAGTGTAGTTGCTCTCCTATTGAAAACCCTTGTGAAATCCTTTCTGAATTTATCTTAGTCACTAAGGATGGGGTCATCATTCCTAACCGGCTGGATAGCCCAAGAGGCTGCATCTCTGATCACATAGAGTATAATGAAAACTACAAGAGACTGATTGGTTTAGAACAGTGGTTCCCAACCTGTGGTCCAGGGACCCCTGGGGGTCCATGAAGCCTTCTCAGGGGGTCTGTGAGAGCCTAGAAAATTAAAAAATATTAACAAATATTGACAAATTAGGTCTCCAGCTTCCAGTAATGACTCAGACGGGGGTCCCCGGATTCCCATGATGATTCAGTGGGGGTCCCTGGGTTCCATTAATGTTAAAGTGGGGGTCCACAGAAATCAAAAGGTTGAGAACCACTGGTCTAGAAGGCATTTGAGCATAAGGAAAAATACAGCATGATTTGAGTTAAAAACTACCCTGAACCTTAATAGGGACACTGGAATACCGTTGTGGAGCTACCAGAGGAATAGGAGTTGGGACTATTACTGAAATCTGAGGTGAAGGAGAACTAGAACTTAGGGCAACTTTTGGAAACTTTCCAGAAGGGACATCAAGAGGATTCTGCTGCATCTTTTCTATCTTATCTCTCAGGCCACTGGCTCTGCCCAAGACGTGACCAACTCATGTTGGATTAAGGCTAAGGCTCTTTGTACATCCTCAAGGGAAGCTATCTTGTGGTTGCACTCATGAGGAGGAGATTGCTTTGTGAGCACATTATTCTGTCAGGGAAGACAACTCCCCAGGATCAGCATGATGCTCAAGTGGTCCACCTCACTGCAGCATCAATTCTACCTGCCATTTTGGCACATACGTTTGATGTTGTTGAGTGAGGGAAAGGGTTTTTGGGAAGGGAACAGCTCAGAGGGAGAGCTAGAAAAGAAACAATATACAATTACACTGAATCCTTGGCTACTGGATTGAAGTCTATTGTTCTCACTCTTATATTTTTTATTAAGTTCACCTGAAAATTGATCGGGTCTCACTTATGCTTTTGCTCCCACTTCTCAGCTGGGCCTGTATTACATCATTGAATTGTGCCTGCTGCGACACAAAATATTCTATTCCTCTGATTCTTAAAATCTGACCTTTAAACATATTCACTGTGATGAGAACCAGGTTTATGCAACATACCACAACTCAGTCTATAAATGTAAGTCCAAATGTGCTTCTGCTAGGAGCTTCTCAATCTCCCTGAATCCTGTTTCTTCTGCACAGAGAGTCTTACTCCTCGGATTATTTTTCATGTCTGATGTTGCCGTTATTGCAAAACATATTCCCAATCTTTCAAAATTAACCAAAACCATTTCAAAACTCCAGCGTCGAATAACCAAGCCTATAGCATTAAATGTCACTCTCTAGGTTGTTATTACTCACACCTTCTCGAATACAAGGCACTTATGAAATCTTCCACAGTCTCTTTCTTGTTCAGTCATGTAAAAGAATTCTTCAGGAGTCAGGAAATCTGCTAAAAACATGAAGGGATTGCACTCACGCTCCTTACCTTGAGATGAAGCCGGTCCCTCTGTACAACCAGCAGTTCACTTCTCAATGTTCTGTGAAACTGCCCTGGGCTAAGAGCCTTCCGTCTGAGCTGCACAAGCTTGATGATGTTCTGGAATAATTAGCACTGTCATCTATGTGGTGCCTCTATTTATGGAGGGGCATTGCCCAAGATGGCCATTGTGTGCATGGCGCGTTAGGACTATTGGGACACGTAGCTCAGTGGAATGGACAGGGGAAAAGAAGTGAGTTCAGAACAGTTATATGTTGAGGAGGCAGAGTTTACACATCCACACACTATTGGGCACCATGTATGAGAACAGGACTCCAAAATCCAGATAACACTCAAACAGTCAGTGACACCTGACAATTCATTTTAGGAGGGTTTCAAGAGTAAGCTTGTTTTATGCAATGCAACTACTAAAATGCTGCTTGGTTCTGTTAATATATCTTTATTAGTTTAGCTCATGGTGCCACTTCACACCATACAAAGGGCATGACTCTCTGCTCCTATAAACGTATATAACGTGTTGGTTTAGGTATGTGAGCCATCAAGTTTTTTCCTTATTCTTTAGAGGCAGACTTCATGTCAGTCTTCTCACTGATTTACCTTAAGAATACTTTGTGACTTTTTTTGCCTTTAAACCCTAGCACACTCTATGCCAGTTTGAAATCTGACTTTACCGTTAGAGTATCTTGTTGATGCTGAATTGACTAGCTGATCTTTTTGCCTTCTGTAATGACTTTTAAAAATGTGAATAAGCCTTCATAGTTTGCGTTTCGAGCCTTGTCCTGAGTGGACATTCCCATGGTGAATTTCCTTGTGTTTCTCCCACGTAGATGATTTTCCTTTATTCGCCTAGGACACTCGTTCTTGGGGTCTCACATGCCCCTAGTAGATCCAATCAGACCTTTATTAATAGAAATTGCAACATAGACCACAACCGATCTCAAGATGCTTGCCTTTTGTTTGGGGGTTCTGTTAGAGCAGTTCGGGCTGGACTCTTCCTACTGGAACAGGGCCAAGACTGATTACCATATGACTGGTCTCTGGCTAGAGTGACAGTGGGCGAATAATGATGGATAGGAAGTGCATGAGCACTGCCAAGATAGAAATAATTCAAGCATTCCTACTATCACTTTTTTGTTTTTTGCAATAGACACCATAACGGCGATGGCTAAGCCCAGAGGTAGGTCGCCGTGTCACAGGACTCAAGATTTAACTCACTGTTGAAGTCTAATTATATGCCTGGTCTCTGTCTAGACTGGCACAGTGGGTGAAAGAACATGAACAGTTTTACCCCCTGGACCAATCGGTAGTGGCTTCAAGCGTTCTTTCTATCACTTAATTGTTGGTTGCAGTCTACAGCAAATACTACACCATATTTGATAACAGGAGACAGACTGTGGAACCACTGAAACCATATGAAACTAGAAGAAACACACATTACACTGAGAGTGTTAAAAGAATGCATCTAGCCAGCAGTTATTACCGAAACAAGCTTTGTGATGGTGATTTAGTTGCAGGTAGTCTCAAAAACAGCTCAGAAAGCTCCAATCTTTCTACTTTAAATAAATCAAGGATGATATACAAAACAACATTAAAGTGTTGTGCAGCGGAATTCAGAAACGCTTACCTTACCTGACAATGTTTCCATATTCTTTGTAAGCAAATGGAAATTGATGCAACTCTTAAGAAAAAGCACCATTTCAAGATAGCTGTTACGTTCTGAGGACTAAAACATCCAATACCAGGAGGCAGTTTATCTCAGCGTTCAACAGCATCAGGGTGTCCTGCTTTCAACCACAGGGTAAACAGCAGGATACACTATGTGAATGTACTTGTAAAATGTGACACATTCCACACAATTCAAGATACCGCCCTAAATGCCATTTCCGGTGCATTTCACCCTTAGGTGTTAACGCGTTTAAACAAATAAGAAAGTTAAACAGATATCTTAAATCAATTCCTACGTTAAAGTCAGGTTGTGACAGAAGAATGTGATTATATCTGAACTGATGCCTATAGCAGGCAGTGGCTCCCACCAATGTGAACGTGTGGGTTCGGGACAGCAAGTGCACATCTCAGTGGGAATGTCTGTTTTTGCGATGTCTGCGCGTAGCGTGACTTATGCAGCTGGCATTTGCTCTGTCTTTTCCAAAATGTATTTTGCAGAAAATATACCGCTTCTAATAGAAGAAAGATGCGAAGGTTGTAACTAAATGCTCAGTATGTGATTTTGTATTTCTTGTCGCTGAGTGTGCAGTGTGGCGAATGGCCATACTTGGCATGTATTCAAGGTCTTTCTTGGTGAAAGTTGATCCCCGAATGCCGGTGGCTGGAAAAACGCAAGTCAAATGCAGTCCAGCTGGTGTCCTGCATTTGTCCTGGTTCCTAATATCCCAAATGAACCCGAGCCCTCCGGGATACCAAATACTTACTCACTAAGGTATGCGTGACTTCAGTTCATGACCCGAGGCGTGAAAACAACCTTCAAACTGAAGTATAAAGATTAAAATGAAAAAACACAGTTGGGCGGATAGAATACTTCGCTTTTGTATGTTAAACTGTGACATCTAGTACATTGATTACTTGTGGATATAAGTCTCCATACCTAATACACATTTTTATAGATTCCGGAATATGGGAATTCCCTGGGTTAAGCACACACTACTGTACTGCACTGTGTTGGGCAGCTAATTTCTACAAAATCAATACCTTTTTAGTGCATAACCTAATAGATCAAAAAAAGCATGGGCAGAGAAGCAGACCATTCTTAATGACAAATTACTTTGACTTAATCAATAAATTATTTACCATATAGTTCAAACAAATGTCCCGGCTCCTTAGTTTACTGGACAGGAAAGATGCCACATAAAAGCAAAAGATGGAGTGCGAAATCAGGCACAGAGTTTTGGGGGTTTTATTTTTTGAGGAATTGTGAATATATATTTTGAGCTTGAATAGTCTGAAAATGTCAAACATGAATTGCACGATAAGTGCCGACATGTAATAGTTTTTTTCCTGACAGTTTATTCACATGTGCAAATGCACAAAGGCAGAACTTGTGTAATCATGGGTGTGATCAACCCCCTGTTTTCTTGTAACTCATTACACACAAGCCCAGTGCACCTTCAACGAGTGCTTGACAGCTTTTCTGAAAAGATGCACCAATCACCTGATCCTGTGCCCTTGTAATGAGTCTTTACAGCTTTGCTGAAAGTATGCATTGCCAGCTGGGGTACAGGTACTATTTAAATATATGTAGTTCCCCCTAAATAAAGAAAACATAATAATAATGGTGAAAGGCAGAAAAATTAGGTTCTTTAAGATATGTATTCTTGAGGTGAGGGATGCAGTCTAAATAAAGCAGGGCTCATCGCATCTCCACATTCTGACTGCACGTCTATGAGAAATGCAGGTGCTACACAAATTGTTTTTAAATAGTGATTTCGCATTTCTTTCACGGTTTTTAAATTCCTAAGCGCTGTAAGTATCAGGTTCTGGTATTACTCGTTAAAATGATACCCAATTTACCATCCTTGGAAGGATAGAAGGCTGAGGTGGCCATTTTCAGGTTTCAAACATATGCCTTGCAGGTTATAGTAGATGAAAGTGGCAAGTATTTAACTGAGTGAGCCATTTCGCTAGGTATGTGCTCAGTGTTGTTGCCCATCCCTATACGCTACCCCACCTTTATTGGCTCCAAAACTCAAGACAACTGCAGTAAGAAAGAAGCATCCGACGAAGAGGCAAAATATCTCATGACAGTGCTTCCAATGCGTCTAACTGTTGTGAAATTTGCAATTAACCCTTTAATTTACATGGCACATTAACTCTGTTTTTGAAAAATGACTAGATTGCTAACTTTTTTTAAATGGCAGTCGTTATGTCTTGAGAGTAGTACTCCTAGGGAGGAAGCGTGTAGGATTGCTCTGGGCAACTAGTTTTTAGGTCCTCAAAATCCATATCTGATAATTCTGAACCCAGACACCCTGGGTTCAGAAACATCGGAGGAGCTGAGGGGGCTGGTGTGTCAGGCCTCATCCATCCTTGCACCTCAGCTACGATGGGCAGAAAGATCTCCTGCAGCTGAAGCTAAGGTATCTCGGTCCTCCTGATTTACACCAGCCCCAGACCACCATGCCACAGCTGACCATATGTTGGGCATTGTTAGACCTTTCATGTATGAGGTGATTTAACCCCTTAGCTGCTGGGCCTCCCCACACCCCGTGCTGAGCCCTTTTTTGGCTATTTGGGGTAGTTGGCACTTAGGCCTTCATAACTTTTTGTCCACATAAGCTATCCACGCCAAATTTGTGTCCTTTTTTCCAACAGCCTAAGGATTCTAATGGTACCCAGAGTTTTTGGGTTGCCCTGAAGGAGACCAAGAAATTAGCCAAAATACAGCTACAATTTCGTTTTTTCAGAAAAATTGAAAAAAAGTGCTGCAGAAGAAAGCATGTGTTTTTTTTCCCTGAAAATGGCATCAACAAAGGGTCTGTGGTGCTAAAATCACCATCTTCCCAGCTTTCTGTAACAGGAAGGCTTGAATCAGAAAACCACATTTTTCAAGACAATTGTGGCATTTTACTGGGACATACCCCATTTTAACTATGTTTGTGCTTTCAGCCTCCTTCCAGCTAGTGACAGAAATGAGTATAAAACCAAAACTGGATCCCAGACAGCTAAACATTTCTGAAAAGTAGACAAAATTCTGAATTCAGCAAGGGGTCATTTGTGTAAACCCTTCAAAGTTTTCCTACAGAAGGTAACAGCTGAAATAAAAGAATATTGACATTGCAGTGAAAAAAAGAGACATTTCTGTTCACAATTTCTTCTATAACTTTTTCCAGCTATGTCAGATTTTTGAAAGCAATATTCTGTTATGTTTGTCGGACTCTTCTGGTTGCGGGATATATAGGTCTTGTAGGTCCATCAAGAACCCGAGGTACCCAGAGCCAATAAATGGACTGCACCTTGCAATGGGTTTTCATTGTATACTGGATATACAGCAATTCATTTGGTGAAATATAAATAATGAAAAATAGGTATCAAGGAAACCTTTCTATTTAAAAAATGGGTAAAAGATAAGGTGTTGAGAAGCAGTGGTAACTTGCACATCTCTGAATTCCGGGGTCTCCATACCAGCATGTGAATTACAGGGTATTTCTCAAATAGACTTCTTTTTTACACACTGTACTACATCTGGAAGGAAAACATGTAGAGAAAGAGAAGGGGCAATAACACTTGTTGTTGTATTCTGTGTCCCCTAAGTCTCCCAATAAAAATGCTACTTCACTTGTGTGGGTAGGCCTAGTGCCCACGACAGGAAACACAACATGGACACATCACATTTTTACATTGAAATCCAATGTGTTTTTTGGAAAGTGCCTAGCTATGGATTTTGGCCTCTAGCTCAGCCGGCACCTAGGGAAACCTACCAAACCTGTGCATTTTTTAAACTAGACACCTAGGGAAATCCAGGATAGGGTGACTTGTGGGGTTCTCACCAGGTTCTGTTACCCAGAATCCTTTGCAAACCTCAAAAGTTGGCAGAAAAAAACACTTTTTCCTCACATTTCGCTGCTGCAAAGTTCTGGAATCTGAGATGGATGAGCCACTAAATTCCTACCACCCAGCATTCCCCATGCCGATAAAAATGGTACATCACTTGTGTGGATAGGCCTAGTGTCCGCGAAAGGAAATGCCCCAAAGCACAACGTGGACACATCACATTTTCCCAAAGAAAACTGACCTGTGTTTTGCAAAGTGCCTAGCTGTGGATTTTGGCCTCTAGCGCTGCCAGCACCTAGGGAAACCTAGGAAACTTACACATTTTTAAAAACTAGATACCTAGGGGAATTCAGAATGGGGTGTCTTGTTGGACTCTAACCAGGTTCTGTTACCCAGAATCCTTTGCAAACCTCACATTTCAGTGAAAGAAAGTTCTGGAATCTGAGAGGGGCCACAAATTTCCTTCCACACAGCAAATCCAAGTCTCCTGATAAAAATGGTACCTCACTTGTGTGGGTGGGCCTACTGCCTGTGTCAGGAATAGATCACACAACGATCAATGTTAGTCCTTACCTGAGAGCAACTGTTGACCCTGGGGTGATGCATTCCTAGTAGGCACTAGGTACAGGCACTCAAGCGGGGTACTGTTTTTATCAGAACAGGTGGGGAAACACTGGGTGGTAGGAATTTTGTGAATCCCAGCATATTCCTGTGGTTTGTGTGACAGAAATGCAAGAAAAAATAGAGTTTTTGTTCAACATTTCACCTTTGCAGGGTATTCTGGGTGAGTAAACTTTGGGGAATCCACACAAGCCACACCCCTGTGGACTCCCCCAGGTGTCTAGTTTCCAGAAATGTCTGGGTTTGGTTGGTGTCGCTATATGGCCGCCGAGCCCAGGACCAAAACCAGGTTGTTTTGTGATAGATAATTTTGGTGTCTCCACAATACGATTTGGGCGGTGGAATTTGGGACTGAACCAAATTGGGGAGCTCCCAAGAGAGCACTCTCTCTGTGCTTGTCGCCGCATGCACCTGCTCTCTGGGTTGGGCTAACCCACTATTGTCCCGCTGCAGAAACTGTGCTTGCGAAGGGACAGCAGGACTGTCCTCATCTACTCCCTCCGAATCACTGGAAGAGGAGTTATTGGATGGGACTCCTCCGACTGAAAAATCACTCCCAGAGTCTGCGTCATTGTCCTATCCCTCAGATGCTGTCTCAGTATCTGCTGTCCCAGGTTTTGATCCTAAGTCAGAGCTGTCCTCTGTAACCCGAGTTAGGGCTTGAGCAGTAGTCATCCAACGAGACGTCATCTCTGCTACTGGCTAAACTGTCGCTCTAAAACACTAGCCTACGTAGACAGTCACAAAGTTGCTGGTGGGTGTGTGTGTGTATGATGCATGCAACAGTAAAGGTCACCTTACATTCGTTTCTTCCTTCAATCAGCACGCTCTCTCAAGACACTAAAAAAAAAAAAAAGACACACTATTACTTCACCTTGTCACATACCAATCGTCACAGTCTTTAGCGCCTCTAGTGCACAGTCCAACAATCATTATTGGTGCTCCCACTCTTATGAACTCCTCCTCGGATTCCCCACTACCACCCAGCAAAAGTGCCCTTCATATCTCCATAGACCCCCTCTCACATATATTTCATTTGTGTTATACCGCAGGTAATGGCTGGCTTTAATAATCCACTCAGCTATTCACTTATAATACAGTTTTGATCTTTGCAGTAGACATATAAGCCTTCTGTGCTACTTTATGGCATCAAAACTGCCACTAGACAAAAGGTAGATCCTTTTCTAGCAGGAACATAATCACAAGAGCTACTTGACTTTTTTATTGCTGCCTAAATGCTACAGTTGAAACGCGTAAGTTAAAGTATGTGCATTGCTTTGAAGACGCAAGCTGCAAGAGAACTGGTGGTGAATATATATATATATATATATATATATATATATATATATATATAAAGAGATCACTTTTATATGTGGGTGTGGTTTCCCTGGGGAGACCATAGTGCCCCCAGGGAAACCATACAACTATTTAAAATTTTGACCCTGTCAATTTCATTAAAAAAAAAAAAATCTATATATATATATATATATATATATATATAAATATATTATTTTTTTAAACAATTTAACCTCTTTTAAAAAAAAAAAAATATGTCTCTGGGGCGATGGCCGGTTTTGAGAGGGGGCCAACCCCCCAAAGTGAAATCCCTGGTGTGTAGTGGGGTTTCCTGGCCCTGGATTGCAGCGCAGAAACCGTTTCAGGAAGGACTCATTTGAAAGTGGAGAATCTCCCCTGTCAAATGAGGCCTTCACAAACGGTGGGGAGGCCCATATGGCCCATTTTCCTCACCAGAGTAGGAAGCAGATTACCTGTTGCTTCCTGCTCTGGTGGGGAAAACAAGTGTGAAAAGGGGCGGGCAGGGAGAGACACGGAAGCACTTCTGTGTGTCCCGATAGGGGTTTAAATAAAAAAATTATATAACTAAATAAAAATTAAAAATCCTTCAGGTGCGACGCATTGGAGGATTTTTCAAACCCCTCCCTGGTGGGGTGTGCGCGACGCCCGCAACAACTATCAGGTTAAAATAAAAACTATTCACATATCTATAATGTATTAAACATTAACATTAAAAATATGCCAAATTCAAATCATTTAAAAACCTAGAAAAGTATTGTAATTCTAAATAATGTAATAAATCTACATTAAAACAATCATTTAAATAAACACATTTGAATGTAATATTTTTTAACAACAAATTATTTTTTCTTAAATAAAATACACAAATATTTAAAATAAATAAATAAATAATATATATATATTTAAACCATATCTGACCCTAAATGTCAATAAAACTCAACAACCTTAAATATAAATAATGAAATTATATTTAAATGGTAAATGAAATGAAATATATTAGAAATGTATTAAACTTCAAAAAATTAAAAACACCATTTTAAAACACACCCATCCAAACCCCCTGTAAAACCAAACTTTTTAAAAATAAATATCAATAAAGTTACAAAATTATTTAAAAAACAATTTAAAATGTAATGCATAATAAAATATTTTAATACAATAAAATAGTAAATTTAAAATCATTATAAAACACCACAGACCCAAGACTCACATAAACCCAAAAAATATATAGTTAAAAAATTAATTAAAACAATCAAATTATTATAGTAAAACAATTTAGAAAACACCCCAATAAAAACACAAAATTCATTAAATTATATACTTTTTAAATAATAATAAAATACATTAAACATTTTTTTAAAACATGACATAAAATCAATATTAAAAAACACATCATTGAAGTAACGGATATTTAACACTTAACATTATTGTCAAAAACAGAAAAACGCTATTCTTACTATCAATATTAAAATCTGAAATATTATAGATCCCACAATTTTATGACTTCAATATTAGGTAGTATTGACATTCTATCATCAATATTAAGGATTTACACCCCAGATTTATATGAGGCCATTCACAGTGTTCCTTTCTGCTCACTACCAGTTCACCATCTGAGGAGCACTTTGATTACATGCTGATGACCGTGAATAGTAGCAAAATGACTTTGCAGTCACCAAAGATATCATAATCTGTTCTGTCTTCAGATGATGATCACCATCAAACTTTGCTTTCGCATGTACTGAAGTCACGGCATGTGGATGGGAATATGTGCTTTAAATATCGGTGTTATAAAGAGCTTACTTACATGAAGATTTTCCTCAGTGACACATCTGTTTTAATTAAACATTTAAAACATAATACAATACAGTGGGGGTTAGTTGTGAATAGCATTCCAGCAATTTTCACTGATGACAAACAAAATGCTTTTGGTTTCAGTTGAGTACATATTAAATGAGATTGGATAGCTTGGTTAATAAAAACAGCCCTGCGAAGGAGTGAAGCTGAACTAAACGAAACTGAGGTATTATGGAATGATAATTTAGGAAATGTGACTTTTAAGGATGCAAATCATGTATTGAGGAGATAAATAAATAGACAGATGGATGTAGTACATTCACACAAAAAATATCTAAATTGGAGAAAGATGTCAAGAATTATGATAACGAGACAGCATACATTTATAATTTCCATGCCACAACCAGCTTGATGGAAGTAAATACGCAGGATCAAGACAGATAAAAAGCACTTCATGACTTTGTCCGATACATCATCTGCCTCAGGTGAGGAGAGAGAGCAAGCCAAGACCAATATAGCCTAAATTTCCAACTACAGACATTTTTTTTCAGAAAAAAAAGGAAGCGGCAAATAAAATTAGACACAAAATCCAGGAGAGATTGCTACACAAATTTCTACATGTGAGCATTCATAAGCACAAAAGTTGGTTTTAAGTAAAGGATGGTCTTTTGTCTATACTCATTCTAGAGACACTCTAGGTAATAAAAAACCTGAAATCCGAAATCCCACAATTCCTTACTAAAATAGATTAAAACTACATTCTGCAAACTCTGATACAGAAATCCTAGAAAAACTAGTATGAGAAATAATTCTAATTCTTGGCAACCACTTATTGCCAATCCCCCGTAATTAATAGCTTTTGAAAATTCTGCCTTTAATGAATTAGATTCAGGGCCTCATTACGAGTTTGGTGGTCCGACCACCAGACTGCCATGGTGGCGGCTACCAAAAGACCACCATGTTGGCGATCTCACAGACTGCCGTATTATGAGTCCCACAGCCAGGCCTGCCAGAAGACATCCAAAAAACCCAGATGACGCCGGGGCTTGGAAGGGCAGGAAGTAGGCAGTTCGATCACCGGAATCGCCAGCCCGTCAAACTACTACCAAACCTATTACAATTCAAAAATCAGCATGGCGGTCATGCCATGGTGGTCTTCCAATGGCAGTGCGAACCACAGCTGTCCCCACAGTAATTCACTACACCACATTGGTGAGCTTTGAAAACCCCCACAGCTGACACACATTCACACACACGACACATGTACAAATTACACCCCTTCACACACCACAGTCCTTTGCATCTACAACATTCCACAAAGAAGACAGAGTGCCATTTAAAAATACAGTACCATAGAATAGGCACCCCTCCATCTTTCACTAGGCACACATCCCACACCCTGACAACACCCCAACCACACAGAACAGCACCTCTACACCAAATTGGCTCCCCATCACCCTCTCATTACACAGCACCTACATTTCATTACTTGTATTGTTCCTTGTTTCCCACCCCCATATCACCACAGAAACACCTTATTTTCATAGATGACAAGTTAAGAGTCATAATGGATGAAATCATTAGAGTAGAGACACATTTATTTGGAGCCCAAGTCCAGCAGACTACAGTTCAGAGGAAAATGAAAATGTGGCAAAGAATGGTCTGCAGAGTGAATTCGGTAGGCAGCTACCCACGCTCATTAGGGAGAGCTGAAGCAACCTCAGGGGGAAGTTACGTTCCATGGCCACCAGTCACCAGCTGGCAGTCCACAAGATTGGTGGTGGTCCTCCAACTGCTCCCCTACAGTTCACATAATGGGAGAAGAAGGTATTGGCTATCCTGCATCCTGAGGGCTTGACAGGAATACCTTGAGGAGTGGAGTCGGGTAAGTCACAACAATACAAATGGCACAAAAATGTATTGGCATGCATGCTCATTGATCACCTTTGCCACTGTAACTGACACTCTGCTCACCACCCCTCTGTCCCCCTTGTGTCCAACTGTCCAAATAACCATGTCTGGCATCTCACATGTAAAGTAGACTCACCTAAGGGTACAACATGTGTGTATGGTGTGTGAAATCAAGGGATTGACAACACTCCAACTCCCAGCAGGCATTGTTCTACCATTCCAAAAACCACAACAGTGTAAAACACCCAAAAGCACCTTATTGTGCAAATCTCTTGTGAACTGTACTCACCTGAGAGGGTCCCATCTGTATAGTGTGTGGGTAGGACAGGCAATGGCAGGAATGCTAAAGCCAGCAGACACTGGGACTCACTCGACTCAGCAACAACACTGTCTTCTGCTACTATGTCCCTTCTCCCACTACTCAGCTATTGAACTGTACTCACCTGAGGCGTTCCTAGCTGTATAGTGTGTGGGTATAGGACAGGCAATGTCAGGAATGCTAAGGCCAGCAGGCACTGGAACTCACACTCTACTCAGCGGAAACACTGTCTACTGCTACTATGACCCTTCTCCCACTACTCAGCTATTGAACTGTACTCACCTGAGGGGATCTGAACTTTACAGTGTGTGGGTATAGGACGGGCAATAACACGAGTGCTAAAGCCAGCAGGCACTGTCTAGCCAATGCAAATCACCAACCCACTGTGCATCTGTCCTAATATCCTTGTATGTTAACTCACAATGGAACTGTACTCACCTGAGAGGATGACTTATGTATACTGTGTGTAGTACTTGCTGTAACATGCCTGTAAATCCCAGGAGGACCAGCCCCTCTAACTGCAATGACCAAGTCAGTCTCTACATGATATTGTGCAGCTGTCTGTGAACTCACAAAGGAGGTTTACATACCTGGGAGGTATCCAGAAACAGATAATGCTACACCCTGTGATGTGTCTAATCAACTAGAGCCATCCTAACTATCCAAGCCAAGAGGAAATTAATGTGGACAGGAAGGAAAGCCTAACCGGTGTGTCAAATCAATTAAATATAAATAAAAGGTCACAAGATGCATCATCTAAACACATATCCATAATGTACTGACCACATGATAACAACTAACAGATACAACAACAAGATTGCTGGTCCGCCTGCATAAAGGTACACTAGGTCTTAAGATGACCTAAGCCACAACCTGCCCAGCTACTGTTTTCACTGCACTGCTAGAAAGATATGAGTCAAAGGACAGATCTCCAAGTGCCAAGATACACAGACATCCTGTAGCAAGTTGGCTTCAATTGGATGGGCTGTTCACCAAATGTCAGCTCTAAACTGTTGATACCAGGTGTGCCTGTCACATAAAGGAAAACTGCACAGCCAATGTGTACATGGCCCTAAACAAATGTCACTGTGAACTGGTGGAGCTACATGTCACAATACAACCTGTTTCTGACTCAACTGCTCTACCTGCCACTGGGACCATTGATATCACTGCAGAGACTGTCACACCACCTAACCCCCCGGATAAAGACCTCAGTGAGGATAGCACCCCTGGATGTGTGGATGCTGAGGACAGTTCTGGCCCACATGGGTTACCTGGTCAGACTACACCTTTCAGCTGTCACATCAACTCTTCCCACCCCTGTTGCATCAACATCACAGGCAACCAGTCACCCCCAAACCTGTGTCCTGAGGACAGTTACAACCATCTTGTGCCCCCCAGTCCAGGTATCGGAGTCACAACAAGACACCCCTGACAATGAAGGACCTGGAACCAGTGGTCGGGGGCAGGCTGTGCCAAGGGCACAGGCAAGTGGGTGTAAGGTACTTGAGAGGGATGTTGTGAGCCAGTGGCATGAGGCTGCTGGGGATAGTTCTGGCCAGGACACCATCACCCAACTCTTGGGAGCTTACCAACAATCCCAAGGCGTGATAAGCCAGGTACTTACCATACTCTGGGAGATCCAGAAGCTGCAAAGGACAACCACCAGGAAATTATGCCACAGTGAGAGGCCTACAATGTGCACATGGCCTCTCTAACGGGTGCTGAGAGATATAAACACTCCCCTGAACAGGGATAGTCAACAACACCAGACCCCTTCCATTGGCCAACTAACACCAGCCCCTTCTACATCTGTGGCAGCCAGTGGAAGGGAAGCCCTGCCAGGAGAAGGACCTGCCTCGGACACCTTTGCCTCTGTAACTGAAGAACCCCGCCCCACAAGTGGGGACATCGACCCAAACATTTAGGAGGTGCAGATGGCAAGACCACACCCACTGCCAGGAAGTGAGCTCTTACTGAAGGAATAACGTTGTGTGCCACTGATTTACTCTGTTGACTGTTCTTCAACCACTTTCCATTTTCCATGATAGTAGGACAATGGACTTTGGACTTTAAATGTTGTGACAGCTACTCTAATGATTACATCCACCATGAATGAACACTTCACTGTTTGACATTTCTTTTTCACATTTTCACCCTTATGTCCTATGCACATGTAAATAAACACAACAAATGCACATTCAATGTACAATAGTCATTTTTGATCATTGTGAGAATTTCAATGTGAAATTCATGTGATGCAAATGAAGTACTCAATGGATGGTAATGTAAGGAAGGATAGGTCACAGGTAGTGTCATGCTGAGGATCACTAACAACACAATATCACAAGTGACACTCATACAAAACCTTTTATTTACACTGTGGCAAAAGGTCTGGACTGTCATAGCCAAGAATGACAAAACATTGCTGTGTCTGGCTAGATACCTCAAAGTACTGTCCTCCTGACCTCATGGAAAGAAAGAGCTATGTCAGACCCTGTCCCATAGAATAGGCTAACAGATTGGTAGATTATGTCACCAGCTTGACCCTTATCACATACCAAAACCATGACTTCAAACGTAATATTCCTATGATGCAGACAGGGGACATACAACATTTCCTACTTAGAAGTCCATCCTCTTACAATGGTCAGCCATGTTGGCGTGTTACACACCTCTGTCTGTGTTGTGGCAAAGGCTCTGTGGCCTGTAATGAGGTAACACATTTACAGCCATGCAGAGGTCATACAGGATCCTTGTCGACACAATGCGAAGGTAGAGGAACTGGTTTGCATATGATGACATGGGTCAATGACACATGATCATACACATGAGACCATTGGACCAACATACTAGGGCAAACAGGTCTATTGTGTAGCTCAGATATCTTCCCTCCTACTGTCCAGACAGTCTGGGCATGGAACTCATGCAACCCCAATCTGCAAACAACAGTACCTGGATCAATCCATGCCCACTTCACGTCAGACCAACAACAGCCACCTGCCAATGACACAACTCTGAAATACCCACATGAGGATGATATGGTGAAGAGACCTGCAAGGAAAAAGTTATAAACAAGGATTTTAAGCCAGTAACGGCAAACATGAGACAGTAAACTCTTCTCAAGATACAGTAGTTTCTCTGATAATGCAATGTGACTGTCCCAAACAAAGGAAATCCTCAAGGGAGTCACATCTTCAAGTCTGATGTAGCCAGCACACCTTGACTATATGATGCATAGCATCAGATGCCCTGTCTCATGGTGACAGAGATATCCTTCTCCACAAATCCTGACCCCCAAAGTACCCCCATGCACTCACAGAAATCCCAAAACATCACATACTTGCACTCAAGTGAAGTACTGGTTGATGTGATCAGCCTGCATGTCTCCACCTTCATCCTCATCACTGTCATCCTCACTTTGCATTTCAGGATTCTCATCCAGTGGCATTGCCAGCTCTCCCTCATCAGGGATATATGGGATGTTTCTCCTCAGGGCAATGTTGTGGAGCATGCAGCAGGCCACAGTGATCTTACACACTTTTGCAGGTAAGTATAGGAGGGCTCCACTTCTCTTGTCTATGCTGCAGAATATTGCCTTCAAGAGCCCTAAATCCCACCCACCACATGCTGTGTCCTTCCATGAGTCTTGTTGAAGTGGACATCCCCTGGCGTGGTTGGGTTTCTCACTGGTTTCAACAACCAGGGACGGTTTTGGTATGCAGAGTCCCCTGTAAGAGAATGCAGCAGGTGTGCAACCATGAGTCCAAAGCGGTACACAGGAGGTTGTTCGATCCTTCTCCTACCAGGTTACTATGTGGGACAAAAAGACTATATGGCTGTCACTCATTGTGTCCCTTGCAATATACATAATATATGACCTGTGACATGTCATGTGAGTCCGTGAAAACATGATACACAGCACACACCAAGGCTAACAATAGCACACCTGTATGACATTATCCCCTTGTCTTTCAAAAAATGTGTACAAATCATTTATCTTGACTGCAACATTATGTGCAACTAAACTCCAACTCTGCTTGTGAGTCCCTGCCCAAGAGTATGGATTTTCCGTGGGCGAGAGGGTGGTGACTGTACCACCAAGTATGTTGTAATATGTGCTGGACAACATAACAATATGATCACTGGAATGAATGACCTACATGACAGGACATGTTCCAAGATTCATCCGGACAACATTTTCACACTTTTGACACATCCAAAATTAGCGTCTAATAGCAATGTATGCTTCTAAAATAGCGGCTGCCTGACCTACTGGACATTAGAAACCACTGCGATTGTCGGCAGAAGTTGTCATGGTGGTAGATGTATGCTACTGCAGCAGACACTGCCACTGGAAAACTTTACTGCATGTGGCGGTCATGGGCTAATGGCAGCGTCCGCCGGCAGTGATGGTCGTGTACGTGGCAGACGTGACCCCCATCTTTTGCTGAATCTCACATTCGACTCCTGACATTGCTGCCAGACCTCAACAACCTGAGCTGCTGTGTACCACCTCTGGGAGCAATTATGCCGCATCCTACAGGTGATAGGGCCCCTGCCTTCTCACCAGAAGGGCTGGAGAAGCTTGTGGAGGAGGCCCAACTCCTGCATGGACAGCTCTATGGTGCACCAGAGGAGCAGGTAAGTGCACCATGTGCACACTTATCTCTGTACCTCTACTTATCTTAGCTTTAGTTTGGCTAGGCTTAGGTCCAGCTTTTCAGATTGTGTCCTCAATGCCCTGTAGGTGCTGTCAGTGTGCATCAATGGTAGAGTCAATCGGCATGTACCTATGTCAAGTGACAGGTTTGGAGTCCTGAGGCAATGTGGTGAGTGTGTATTAAATGTTCCCTGACCCAACTTGCTTTTGGCACACAAGGCTAGGTGAGGTGTCATTACAGCCATCCCCAGGCAAATCTTGCCAGACGATGTAGAAAGTGTGTGAACACATGTGGTTACATGACAGCAGGAGGGGTGAATGCATGCTGCATTAGTCGGTTGCTCACTATTTGAGGCCTTACGGTGTTTGCACATTGATCTCTGGCCACATCTGGACTTGTCGGACTGTTGTTCTGAAGCCAGGTAATGGCTCACTATGCCCTTCAGCTCTGCACATAGACACCCATTGGTAATTGGCTGTGGTTTACTTATTGTTCTGTGATGCATGTGATTTATTGGACATGGTGTATAGAGTAGATCTGTCTGCTCAGCCTGCAGAGAACGGGCATTGTCAATTGTTACTCACTGCAAAATCTGAAATCTGGGCTGATATATATTCCCTTTTGCACTGCGAGTGTCACACTGTGCCTACACCCTGTATCCCTAGACAGCATGTGATGCTGCCAAATTATGCCTCACTTCCAATATGCCGCTTCCTGAGCCTATGTCCAGTGATTACTATGGAAATTGCATTGGGAGGCATGATGTGGATCTGTGACTGATATGCTCATATCAACTCTGTCAATGTGTGTCACATATCCTTGACAGATCACTTGATCCCACAGCCCTGTTGTCTCTTTCATCCAGTTCTGATGTGGCCTGTGCAGGCTCCTTGTACTTTGGACATTGCAGAACAGTGAATTGTGTTTTGTTCACTGATGTACCATGATATTGGACTATGTGGTTTGGCCATGAGGTGGGACAGGTACAATTCATGGCCAGGTTTCTCTTACAATGCTATGGTTTTGTGTACACATGTGGGGAAATGTGTTTATCAATGTTAATATGTCACACAGACCCTCCATCCCCAGAAGTTGCAGGTGCCTGTATCTGTATCTGCACATATCAACACATGGACAGGTGTGCCTCCTTGTGTGCTCTCAATGTGGTCCAAGCACAATGGGTCTGTCTGTAGGCTGGCTGTGACCTGTAGGGACTGTATGCAGAAGGTGACAATCAGAGACAGTGGATGTTTCTGTGCATTGTTAGCTGTGTGGTGTACCTGCCACTTGACACTCTCTGTGATGTTTTCCATCATGTTCCAGGTCAATGTCACGTGGTTAGCTCATGTCTCACAAAAGACACTGTTTTCCTATCTGGTCAGTGCAGGGCCTGATCTGGGGGGTGTATAGGGCACCCTATTGGCAAGTGTTTGTAGTCATGCCCCTGTGTCCAAAGACTGTGGGGGACTTGTGGACATAAGATCTTGTCTTTTGCATCCATGCAGGTCAATGGCCATCCAAAGATGGGGATATGGCGAGCCATCGCCAAGAAGGTGCTGACCCTGGGGGTCCACAGCCAGCAGAGCGCCTACTGTCAGAAGAGGAGGGAAGACCTGAGATGCTGGGCCTGGGAGATCGCAGAGGCCCAGCTAGGGCTGTCCCCCCAACAAGGATGGGGTGCCTGTCGGACCATGACCCCCATAATTGCCCGCATTTTGGGGGTGCCCTACCCGGCCCTGGATCGGCGTTTGAGGGCAGCACAGTAGCCACAAGGGGGTGGGTACAATGCAATTACATTATTGACCCATTACCAGGTGATTGAGTGAGGGACAGAAAGCTCCCTCTGACAGTGTGGGACGTGTCATGTGTCACAGATCATCTGTCATCATGTTGGTGTAGACGGGACATGTGTTTCCAACTGGTATGCTCATCATTTTCAGGACCTGGGACTGAACTGGGGACACCCCTCAGTTCAATTGTCCAGCAGGGAGCACACATGACTGTCTTTAGTGTTCAATTTATTCTGCTTTAACTATCCCGGGGGGTGCTAGTTTCCACCAACAGATCACTCCTCCCAAACGTCACACTACAAAGGTGGGTAGGACGTGGCTCACTGTCCTCTGCCGTGTATCTGGGGATATGTCTAGGTTCAAATCTTCAGGACAGGGGCAATGTTTCTCCATTGTCTGATGGGTGCTGATGTCTCACTGCGGTCTGTGATGCATGGGTGTCCATCATACACGTGACATGACTTGCATGGCAAAATCTTGACAGCCCTTGGTAAGTGGGGAATGTGCTTTGTCATGGATGGTGTCTTATAGGTGTGGTCAACATACCTTTTGCATACCTGTGTACAAGTATTTCATGCCCCCTAGGACACATATGTATGCATTAGCTGTAAGCTTGTGCAGCCATGCAGATGGCATGATGTCTGAAATCTCTCACATGGGTGTCCATGGGGTCCTGTTGTCAGTATAATACTTCCGCAATGGTTGTCCATTCACTGTGATGCCCCAGACAGGACTGTGGCACCATCATATGTAGTCAGAGAGATACATTTATGCCTCATGGTGTGTACTTTGTCATGTGTAACTGCATTAGCTATGATGGACATGACAGGTAGGGGCAGGGTCTTGATCCACTACATGATCTATTGTAACCTTGATGGGTATGTTGTTGTAGGTGCACAACACCCGTGTGTTGTTTGGAAAATGTGCCATATTGTTGTGATGCATCATGGAATGACTTGCAGTGATGTTTGCATTACTTGTGTTTGGGGTCAGGTTCCACAGGCTTCCATAGGCAGATGCCATGCATGTCATGTCTGATATGTGGGTAGTGATGTTGGTTCTCATTGTACAATACTTTGGTGTCCTCCTGTTAGTGATTGCAAGGTCTGTCTCCCTCCTTCCAGCACGGTACAATTGTCAACTACAAGCACACTCAAAAGTTGGCATGGAAATGGGTGTGAGACATTGGTGGGGTTCCAGGGTAATTAATCGGTGTAAGTCAGAGACATTTCTCTGTGATGTTTTGGACCTGACTTCATTGTTGTCCCTTGCAACATCACATGTGGGGAACGTCTGTGTGACCTTGCTACTACCTCCTTGACTCAATTAGGGCAGGTGTTACTTGTAGAGCTGTAATTTTTGGGATGTGTCCATAGTGACATGGATGTTTCCATGTCACCTAATGAAAGAATTGCAAGTTGGTACCAGTGTTGTCTGCATTTCCCTAGCAACAACTGTTTTTGTTTATACATTATATCAGTGCAAGGTAGATGTGTGCATAGGACTGTGTCTGTGTACTTGATAGAGTACGTTACAATGGTATCCAATTGTTGGCTACTAGGTGACTGTGTTGTGCTGCATGTGGCACAGGTTTGGGGTGGAGTGGTCACCTAGTTGTGGTATGGTTAGTGTGGTAGCTAGACTTCTTTCTTGTTATTGTAGTCATCTGTGACCAAGATTTGCTCATGTGTTACCTTTGTAATTCAAGGTGGCATGCATGGTTGTGTATTGGCACAATATGGGGCCACTTTGCTATCAATTCATGTTGGGGGCCACTTGACATGATGGTATGTTTTGTCTCTCAGAGATGTGATTGATGTGTTATCATGTACATCTTATGACCCTACTTGACTTTCTCTTGGCAGCATCAGCACCGGCAGGTGAAGGAGATGGGGCCGAGCCAAGTAGGGATGCATCTGGCCACAGGACCTCAGGTCATGACACCAATGACACAGAGGGACCCAGTGGCTCTAAGGGAAAGGGGAGTGCCACGGGCGAGACCGGATCAGCCTCTACATCCTCAGATTACTCCACCAGTGGCCACTCCCTAGTGGTGGTCAACCCATCGGGGACCACCCCAGTACCATCTTTGTACACCACCCACCATTCTATTACAGCTCTCCCTTTTGCCCCCCACCCAGTTGGCAGTGCCTGCTCACCCAAGAGGGTGGGCATCTCCTTTGATGCAGGCACCTCTGTCCCCCAATAGCCCTGCTGCCCTGAGTAAGGAGGCTATTGACCTCCTGAGAACAATCTCTGTGGGTCAGTCCACCATCATGAATGCCATCTAGGGACTGACGACACAACTCCAGCAGACGAACATGTTCCTAGAGGGCATTAACAGTGTAGTGGCTGGCCTACAGAGATCTTTTCAGGCTCTGGCCTCCCCACTGACAGCAGCCAGTCACCCCTTGTCTACCATGCCCCTTCCACCTTCCTCTTCCCAGTTCAGATCCCTTCTTCCCGACACAGCCAAAGCACACAGACAGACTCGCAAGCATCCACCTCAACAGACAAGGGAAGCACAGACAAACACAAGCACCCCAAGACACACCACTGGCACGCACACAAACAACATCCACCTACAGACACAGCAACACTCACGACTTGCCCTGACATCCCCATCCTCTGCATCACACACACATCTGGCACACCTACAGACACCACATCAACAGTCACTGATAGTGTCATCACACCCATCCTACCTGCAGGCTCCACCCCAGCAGACCATGAGACATCTACTCCAGTCAACACACTCGTAGGCACCACAGACAAACCTACACATACACCATGCCTGCAGTCACCACCCCAACAGACACCCACCCACCACGGCATTCCCTTGCACCACCACCACCCCTCAGCCCAAAACACATAAACACCCTCACTCACCCAGCAAACAGACACTCACCACACACAAGCACCCCCCACTAATACGCACGCAAGACATCCGCACCTACATGTCAGACAACCACTCCCTCAACCTCCAAATCCCAACCCCCTTCTGATGACTTTTGCCGTGTGTTTAAAAAGGTTTTCCTTTGTAACCTTGACTTTACCCCTGTCTCCCCATGCTACCCGAAAAGGATAGCTTCTCTCCCAAAGTCCCTCCCTTCTACCTACAAGGCAGCCCTTGTCCCTCCTGCAAGCACCCTTGCCCCTCCCCCTGTCAAGAAGTAGGTCACCCCTCCAGAGAAGGCTCGTCCCCTCCCAAGCCCAAACCCACCTCCAAAGCACAACCCATTCCCTCCACCACGACCCCCAGATAATCCCTGAGGTTCCTGTCTGCCTCCTTGATGCCCCCACCTGTGGAGTTTACATGGCAGTCAGGAGGTGAATTAGGGCCCAATATTGCGCCTTTTGGGCTACTGACTTTGCACTGACCTATTGCCTTGGACAAAAACTTTTTTAATAGACTTATTTATTATTAAAGCCAACTATGTTTTTTGTTGATACACCTTTATCCTGCATTTCCTTCCCAAGGTTTCTGTTCTTCCAGGCTTACATTGGCTATGTGCCAGTAGTTGTGTGTGTTTGTGATGCTTGATGCTCCATGTTGTTTTTTCAGTTTATGAGTTTGTGTACAGTACCTTTGTCCCCAAGGTTGGGGTGTGTGTTGTGTGATGGGTATGTGTATGTAGCTGAAATGTTGGTGTCATGGCATTGTGTTGTGTTTGTAGTGGTATGTGTATCTTTTTGTGATGTACGATGTGGGCATGTATGGTGTATGGCTTGTCCCCTGACACGGCTATTGTCGACATGTGGTGTGTGTGTTCTTGAGTTTTGTCAGTGCAGACATGGAGTGTGTTGAGTTGTGGTAGTGTGCTTTGCATTTGTGTGTGCATGTGTCTATTTAGGTGTGTGTCCCTCTGAGCTGGTTGGTGTAGGGATATGTCCCTTGGAGTATGGTTTGTGCGTGCTTTGTTACCTTGCCCGTCACCCATTGTGCTACTGTGCTACTGTGCATGACAATTGATGTTGGTATTGCTTGTCCCTGGGATCCAATTGTGGGCAATTCCTATTAGCATGTTTTGTGGAGCCTTGTTGCACATGATATGTGTACCAATGCAGCCTCCTTCCATGTATGGTCCTGTTGCTCTCATCGCAGCTGTGCAGGTCTTGTTCTGGTGGTGCGCTTTGTGTCATTTGTCTATGTGTCTCTGTGTGTATTTGGCATGGCATTGTGCTTCAATTGTGCAATGTGTGTGTGTGATGTGTGTGTCGATTGCAGGGTTGCTTGATGGTGGTGTTGTGTGTCCCATGGATGTATATGTGTGTTGTATATGTGAGAAGTTCCTGGCCCTTGTTGGGTGGGAGTGTGTGGAATGTATTTGCATGTGTGCAGTAGTTGTGTTGTGGTTGCTGTCTTTGTGTATGTTGTGAGACCTTCAGTGACCCTGAGCCTATGCTGTGTAGCCGTGTGTATATGCGTAGTATTGCAGTGCATTGTGTGTGTGTGTGCTGGCTGAAGTGTGAGTGTTGTGAATGTGTGGCTGTCCTTGTTGCAGTATGTGAGTGTGTGTGTCTAGAATGATAGGTGTAGCTACTGTCCGTCGCCCCCCCATTATGTGTTTGTCAGTGCAGTGTGCTGTTTTTAAAGGGTTGATGTTACAAGTAGGTGTGTGTACATATGGTTGGTGTCATCCATGTCGGCATTGATCCCGTAGTCTTTCAGTGAGCAAGACATCGGAGAATGGTTCCATGGCAGCGACAGATGTGTATGGCTCTCTGCAGGTGAGTGTCTCCATTTATGGTGTTTGTTTCCACCTCCTAATAGCTCCAGCGGAAACAATCTCTCTGCCGGCCTGTTTGTGGCTCAGACAGACCGCAGCAGTGTGTGCTGACTGGCGGTAGTGGCAGACTGTTGGTGGTCTTCTGTTGCCTCCACCACCAAACTCATAATTTAGCAGTCCGCTCCGCCAGCCTGTTGGCGGTTGGACCGCCACTGCCAACTGCCAAACTGGTAATCAGCTCCTTAATCCATAAAAGAAATACACATATAAAATCAAACGTACCAGGTAATGAATTACATGAATTATTAGATTGAAAGCTGTATATGTCACATTCAGAACACTAAAATTAAATTAGAAGGAAATTACAGAATTATCGTTGGAAATAAAAAATTCAGTTTTAAACATAACACACAAAGGTTTAGAACACGGATGGAAAGGAAAAAATATAGGCCCTCATTACAACCCTGGTGGTCGATGATAAAGTGGCAGTAATACAGCAAACAGGCTGGCGGTACCCACCGCCAAATTATGACCATGGCAGTGAGAAATCAGATAGACAGCCACTTTACCACACTGACCGCCAGGGAGGAAACAATAGGCACCACGGCGGTAGCCGCCTACAGCCAGGCGGAAGTCAATGTTCTGCCAGGCATATTAAGGCACATCAATCCGCCACCTTTTCCGGGGCGGTACGAACGACATCAAAAGCCTGGAAGAAACTAAGCTCAGTAGGGAAAGGACTCACCTTTGGAGACAGAGGGAAGAACCGCAACGCCATGGAGCCCGAACTTCATATATTCCCTATGATTTTCTATGTCCTGCTCCACCACGAACACCAATGACGGCGGAGACGACCATGGTGAGTTCAGCCACCTAGCACACAGGGGAGGGAGGGAGGGAGGAAAAAGAGAGTGTCACACACACACCACACACACCCCCAACCCCAACACCGTACACACAATCAGCTGTAGTAATAAAACATATTTACCCCGTGCCCCTGAGGAATAATGCAAGGACTACAGGAATGTGCAAAAGTGAGTGCAATAATAACAACACAGTAGAAATACGAAAATTCAGTCTAATGGTATATACATATGTACAGTTCAAGATACACTGCCCAGTCCTCATTGTGCGTGGGCACCTCAGCTGGCAGATGGAACAAGACCACTGGCTCTGGACTGGGCAACATGCCCTGTGCTTGGTCCTGGGGAGTACAAGGCCACAGTCTCTCAAGTGGGTGACTTGCCCACATGCTCTGGAGGGGGCAACATGCCCTGTGCTTGATCCTGGAGAGTGAAAGGCCACAGTCTCTCAAGTGAGTGACTTGCCCACATGGTCTGGAGGGGGCAACATGCCCTGTGCTTGGTCCTGGGGAGAGGAAGGCGGCAGTCTCTCAAGTGAGTGACTTGCCCACATGCTCTGGAGGGGCAACATGCTCTGTGCTTGGTCCTGGGGAGTTGAAAGCCAGTCTCTCAGGTGGGTGTCTTCCCAACTAGTTCTGGAGGGGGCATCGTGCCCTGTGCTTCTGATCCTGGGGAGGCTGGGGTTGGTGGGTGTCTTACTCACTGGTTCTGGAGGGGCATTGTGCCCTGTGCTTCTGATCCTGGGGAGGGTTGGTGGGTGTCTTACCCACTGGTTCTGGAAGGGGCAGCATGCCCTGTGCTTCTGTTCCTGGGGAGTGCAAGGTCACAGTCTTTCAGCTGGGTGTCATACAGACAGGATTTGCAGGGGGCAGACCGCACAGCAGCCCATGGAGGCAGGACTACATACCGTCTGCTGGCGGTGACGGCTGCTCAGTGGTGGTAGTGGTGCTGCTGGTGGTGGTGAGGGGAGGCTCCAGCCCATCCCCTGTAGCCTCGGACGGCTGCCCACTGCTGGTGGTGGTGGTGCTGCTGCTTCTGCTACTGCTGGTGGTGGGGGGAGGCACCAGCCCATCCCCTGCAGCCTCAGATGGCTGCACAACCATAATTGGTGGTGGAGGCTCTGTGTGAGTCATTGCACTAGGCCCCTTGTCCTTTCTGCCTGTTGGTGCAGGCCCCTTGCCCTTCCTGGCAGCACTTGGGGCAGGCTCCTTCCCCTTCCTGGCAGCACTTGGGGCAGGCTCCTTGCCCTTCCAGGCAGCAGGTTTGACAGGCACCCATTCCTTGAGGCTGTCTGGTGCCCTGGATCCTCTCCCACCACGAGTGGGTCTGGAGGCTACTGGGCCTGTGGACTGGGTAGCTGAGGTGCTTGCCTGGGTTTTTGCCACCCTGGCTAGGCATGAAGGACGGGGGAGGGGTAGGGAAGAGGTCAATGGTGGAGAGGGGAAGCTTCGTAGGGACATGGGGTAGGAAGAGGGAGAAGGTTTGGGAGTGGAGGAAGAGGGTTTGGCTGTGGGAGGTGTCTGTCTGCTGTGTTTGGGTGCAGGTGCATGGGCTGGATGCTGTTGTGAGGTGGATGGCTGTTGGGTGTCTGAGTGCTTGAGTTTGTGTACCTTGGGGGGGGGGGGACACAGTGGGAGAGGACACAGGGGACGTGTGCATGGCTGTTGTGGAGGTGTCTGCCAGTGAGGTGTGTGTCCTACTAGGTGTGGTGGTGATTCTGGTAGTGGATGAGGATGTAGTGCAAGCAGGTGTGAGTGTAGACGGAACTGGGAGGGAGGTGGAGGAGGGGGAGACAGTGAAGGCAGTGGATGTTGGTATGTCTGCATCTGGATGGTGTTTGTGTGAGTGCCTGTGGGATGATGTGTGGTGCTTGTGTTTGCCTGTGACACTCTTGTGTGTTGTCCTCTGTGCATGCCCGTCTGTGTGCTTGGGATGGGTTGGGGTTGAGGGGAATGGGATTGGGAAGAGGAACTTGGAGGGGGGGGGGTGAAAACAGGGACAATGGCTGCCATCAGAGAGGAGGCCAGAGCATTGATCGATCTCTGTTGGGCCGCCAAGCCAGTGTGAATGCCCTCCAGGAATGCATTTCTCTGTTGCATTTGGGCTGCCAGCCCCTGAATGGCATTCACAATGGTTGACTGCCCTACAGAGATGGATCACAGGAGGTTAATAGCCTCCTCACTCAGGGAAGCAGGGCTTACTGGGGCAGGGCCTGAGGTGCCTGGGGCGAAAGAGATGCCCACCCTCTTGGGTGAGCAGGCAGGGGCAACTCGCTGAGGGGCTGCTGGGAAGGCGGTCCTGGTACAGGGGTGGAGGCTGTACCTGTAGCTGGGGTGGTCACAGAAGTGTCCACCACCAGCAGGGAGCTTCCATCAGAGGAGGTATCTGTGTCAGAACTGTCCCCTCTGTAGCTAAACAAGCATTAACACAACACCTACTAGCGCATGGCTTTGCAGAAGAGGGCGGGGATGTTACTCTTATAAAAAAAGCTAATGAAGCATACCAAACAGAAACATTTTACTGTTGGGTCACCTTTCCTGAGGTGCCTTAACGCGGTGGCACTGATAATGCAAATCATAACAAGTGGCCTAACTATAAACAAGGCAGCCATATTAGAATAATTAAATAATTAACTGGGCTAAGACAGAGCAAGCTAAGTAGGTTAAAAGTCACTAGGTGACGGGGGCACGAGTCCGTAAGCCAATGGCTAAGCTAACTCCTGTTATCCCATTAAAACAAACTAGGATTCACTACACCTCCAGTCCCCGCCGTGCTGCTCCCCTCGCCCTTTGTCCCACTGGTGCCCTCACCGTCAGTGGACTCCGCCTCCTGGGTCCTGTGGGATGCAGCTCCCTCTGTTGCTGGTACCTCTGCTCCTCCACCAGATGATGCCAATGCACATAAGGACAGGGTGACAAAACAAAAAGGGGGTGAAGACAAAGGATACACTTTGTCAATGGCTGCACAAACACCACAGTTGGCGTACATACCACCGTCACACACAGGGAACAGCCCTATGCACTATGCATTGCATTACCAGTTATTTTGCTAGCCACCAAGGCATGGGGAGGGGCACATACCGCCAAATGCAGTACACCATGGACCCACACAGCCCTGACCAGTTGTGGATGCCCACAAGCTAGGTAGCGGGATTATCACTTCGGAACCCTGCCCAACTTGGGACCTACTCTGCAATGTCAGGCCTGGCCTAGGGACACGCACAGACACACATCCCCCACCCAGGTACCCCCCTTCCATGCATAAGTTGTGATGATGGGAACTGTAGTCCCCCATCCAGCACCGGATAGGCCACCGTCAATATGCGGGCCATCAGGGGAGTCAGGGTTCGACGGGCACCCCTTCCTCGTGGGGAGGCCATCCCCAGTTGGGCTTCAGCGGTTTTCCGTGCCCAGCGTCTCAGGTCCTCCCACCGCTTCTGACAGTGGGTGCTCCGCCTGCCGTAGACCCCCAGGGTCCACACGTCCTTGGCGATGGCACACCATATACCCTTCTTTTGATGGGTGCTGACCTGCAGAGAAATACATACAGGAAATGGTATCAGTCAGACCGTCCTGCCTGTTACACTTGTGGCCCACCATACCCCTTCACATCGCCATTTGCACACACAGAGCTCAGCACACAAGCTGCACGCCACCCAGGGGACATCCGCCCACCCTCCCTACACGAGGTCTTCCCACACACCATTCCATGCATTCATGGCACATGCATCCTGCTCACAGTGTACTCACCTGTTGGTCTGGAGTCCCATTGGGGTAGGACCCTATCCACCAGTCACTCCAACTCTGCCGAGGTGAAGGCAGGGGGCTTTTCCCCAGTCACAGAAGCCAGGGTAGGTTCCAGACACAGGTAAGCAGCACATGCAGTGTAGGTCCTCACCTGTTGAAGGTCAGGTAGCAAGTGAGTGATCAGATAGAAAATGGTGGTCACGTCCACGGCGGTGCATACCTTCACCGCTGGCATACATCACCATTGGTCACTGTACCACATAGGGCCCAATAATAACCAATATGGAGTTGCATGGCGGTTCCTGACCACCTCCTGCAACGGCACACCACGTTGTCGCGTGGGCTCTCATTATTCTAAATGAGACTACTGGATTTCTAGGTAGCAGAATCTATAACGGTGTGGGGGACTGAGTCTGACCCACGTGTAAAGAACTCTGTCACCCTAAATCCGGTTTTTGCTCCGGCTAACTAGCAGTGCCTCATTTCTCCCATGTGGAAGGAATGATTCGGCAGCCGAGCGCATTACATCTTTGGAACTTCTCAGGGAAGTCGTGGTTACTCAGATCCAAACCAACTCTCTTATTTCCAATATGATCTCATATACAAATGACAAAGACAGTATAAGTTTTATATAATGTTTTTTAATAAAACGACTGTATTTTAGATATTAAGGCGTGAGCCGCAATAACCAGAACGATACAACACAGTAGGATTGTAATAGTCACCAGGAGAGTAAAACATAAGAACAAAGCTATCATATTGTCTAACAGTTTCTACTCTCCCTCTGCTTGTTCTATTTAGAGCACAGCATGTTAAGCTTCTAGCTTGCCTATTAGAATCACTGTGGAGACATCAGCCCTCATACCTGAGCAAAGACCTGTGATCTTGGTTCAGCATCTGCAACAAGGCAGTCAGCGTCTGGTTGTGGTTCCCTCGTCGGAATCTCCCTCTTGCGTGTATTGGGACAAGGAAGTGATTTTATAACTAACATGTCATCGTGATCACAAAATGTCCCTACGCAGGAATGCCAAGTCTAAACTCCTACCACGTCTATCGGCAATGTACCAGACTGTATCCTTGACTGAGGCACAGAGTAAATATGTTATGGAGAACTCCAGTGCTGAAGTAGGCAAAACAGTGTGATATGAATAAAAAACAACACCGTAGAACTGGTTATTTGAAAAATAACAGTACGAAGCCTAATAAAAAGCATATAGAGCAAAGTGCACAGAGGCTCTAAGCTGCCAGCAAATGAATAAAATATATTCAGGGCAAAGTGCACAAAGGCCTAAAGCCTGAAGCTAAAGCGCAATGAATACGTAAAACTAACCACACTACACCCTCCCCTAGTCGGTAGCAAGTGGTTCCAATAATATAAAAGGATGCCCTAAATATAAACCATACCTAAAACAATTATTTCGACAAGGTGAGAAGACAACAAAGTCATAAATTTAGGTAACATGTGATCATAAAGCCAAATTCAATATAGTGTCAATTTCGTAAAAATCCAATCGTCAGATAGAAGCAATAGAACGCAGGAGTTCCTCCACTTCGATATATGTCAATATCGGAAGATCCACGCCACAAAGTACCATGGAGCAGGTGTGATCCAAAGCCCCAAAACCATTCAGGGTGGCACCCCGTGTAGGGCCTATGAAAGAGACAATACCATCTTCCTCCAGGAAGGGAATCTCATAAACTGCCTCACGAAGCAAGCGCATCCGTAGTGCACAAGTCTGGGAATGAGCCCTAATCGGGAACATCAACAGATCAGCATCGACCATTGGAGGGCGCTGCAAGAAGAGACAGAGAGCCAGTGCATGTTCAAACGAGCACCAAAGGCATCGAAACACGGGTTGCACACAATCCAAAACCGGTCTGAATGATAGAGACCAGTCACACTCCAAATGTCCCAGGAGTGTCGCTCCAAAATGCTGCATCATGCGTTCACGACACAGCTGCGTTGACGGGAGCAGCAATACAAGATCTCGTCGTGACGGGACAGCCATTGCGAAAAAATAGAAACAACAGCAAGACTCCAGCCAATAAAGCCAAAGTAATCGGGAAACCCCCAAAAATGCTTCCGAAAATAGAATGTATAGCCGAAGGTATCAAACCGAATATGGAAGAGAAGGTATGAGCAAAACCAACACCAACGACTTTGAAAAAATGTGCAATACCAGCAGTGCTGGATGCATTAAATATACGTCCCACAAGTTCACCGAAGTGATTTGGAAAGTTAGTATTCAAAAGGGACTGTATCTCCGCCGATGACCTTGCCACCTGAAGTGCGTAGGTCTCGCTAGCAGATGTAAGGGCCACATGTTTTTGAAACAATAAAGCTTTTAGCCGACTCAACTTGTCGAAATCAACCTTGGAAGTAGCAATATGAGGCCAGATGTCCGCTACCTCCCTAAATTGAGTGGGGGGAAACAACACATTCCCACAGCACGTAACGGCCTTGTTGACAACAACGATGTAAACTATTCCGGCACGCATGCCACACCAGCGTTCGCTGTTAAGAACAATGTAACTGCCGTTAGAAAGCAACTGGAAAGTGTTTTTAATAACCGGGACTGGAACTCCCTTCAGATAACAAGTTAAGTTAGCAATCGAAGCGTTACACGCCCCGTGCAAGGACAGCTGTTTACAAACCATTGAATGGCTGACAGAAGCTTCGCATTCGCTGCCGCTAAGAAAAACCTCCTTCAAACCATTAACACATCTGTACTGAAAGGGAAGGTCCCACACCTCGTGTATGTAACTGTCTCCCAATAGTTCATATCTACCCACCGGAATGTGCTTCAAACACAAAGTAAATTGCAAAGTAGAGTTAGGCAAATTAATAACCCCATGAATCAACCATTCAGCTGACGGAATCTCAGCTACCGTGAAAGGCAGTTTCTCTAATTTCTCAATATTTAACATAACATATGTCGCTTCCTTTTTAGCCATCAGTTGTTGTTGACGAGTTAAATTAAAAGAGATAAAGATCTCTCTGGCACGAACGTGCTGCCATGGAACGCGACCCGCCTTCAAGGTCTGAAGAGTCCAACCCAGCTGCATGATGGACCGCGTCTGACTCTGCCCATGATATAAAGAAGACATGTCCGATTTAATAATGTCAATGGCAGAGGAAACAATGCTGTCAATCGTGTAAACACGGTCAGAAAGGGTATGCATGCCATTATCAACAACAGACAAAGTCTGCATCAGATTTTCCTGATCAATCTGCCTCAACCGGGCTGCAGCCTCTTGTTGTGAAAGCTTCCAAATCTCATTATAAACTTCGTATAAGAACCTTTTCTTCTGTGGTACTTTGGGACCCGACAAAAAATCTTGTAAATCAGTATCATTAGACAGTAACGTGAGATGTGACTTAACTGCATCCAGCGTGGATGACTTCAACCATTGTTGACAAAGCTTCCCCACACTGTATGTAGTTATAATATCAGCATGTTCTGGTGATACGTAACGAGGGTCTGCCCTACTAGTCCTGAACCCCCCCGAAGAGGTGACAAAACGTTGATGACACACATTAGTGTCTACAGGCCATAATAACCACCCGCCAGGATGTAACGATGAAGTGTTAAGCGTACCATTCTGGACCCAATGTGTAAAGTCACTAAAAGTAGCATTTACATAGTGCTGCCAATTTTTTAATTTAGAAGGGACAGGTATACTAGGCAAAGTCAACTCCCTAATTGTCGCTAAGCCCAAACAGCTAGTCTGTTGTACTGTGTCATTGAGGAAAATCATCTGCACAGGGATAATACATGCTCTAAATAACGTGTCCCTGCCTTGCATTTGCCAATTTTTCGAACCCCAAACACTTTTCAAGTCAACAGTTTTAAACCAGTATTCATATCCCTCGACCGAAAGTTTAGATACAAACAAATTGGAATACAGTAATTTAGTATCGGTCAATAACATTTGCTTATTAGAATACGGTGCAACTTTAAAATAGTAGGACTTAGCATTCCGCTGATCATGCCCAGAAAAATATGCAAATTTATCATAATACGTTTTCGAACTCCCTTGTGGAGGAGTCGAGCAATGTTCCCATTGCACATAAGTAAACATGGGCTTAGGGCTACTAGCTTTATGAATAAAATGGTGTCCATAATAGTTGTAGCAAAACATGTCACCATGATTATCTCTAAATTGGTAAGCATCTTCATCGTCATAGACAGTATAATATTGCAAATCCGTTAGCATAGAATCTACTGTCTTCACATCCCAATCATCAGAAACAATGCCAGGTATAACAATATCATTCATTGATAATTTGAGGACATACGGTATTTGAATCAATTCAGTGGGACCATATATATCAAACATTACTTTATCCCACACAATTCCATCCGGAACAGGTATTGCAGAAATGTTTACTGTGGACAAGTCTCTTCGAACCATATGAGACGAAAAATGCGGTTTCAACACAGTCTCCACGTGCTCAATGTCAGATCGATCAGGAAGAAAATGACCATGTATTATCAGAAAAAAAGTAGCCACAAATCCCAACAATAATAAAAGTGTCATCACGGACAAAAACAGCCAAAAATAGTTCCAAGGAAAAACAAAATATGTGCGTTTAAGCCAAACCAGCAGCCGTCGTGGACCGTGGACAGAAGACATCGAGGACGAGGAGCCGGACACATCATTATCAGCGTCGTTGAAGCAGCCAGAAGCAGTTCTAGCAAAAGGTGCAACTGTGAACGAAGAAGCAGATGGAGGCTCTCGCCGTGGCACGCTATAAACCACATGTTCAGAAACATCAGTAGAACGTACAGCAATTTGATCAAAAGATTCCATATTAATCGCCGTCGGTGGAACAATCGCAAGATCATCATCCACCCTCCCCAAGCTCGGAGAGGAAACAGTGTCGGTGAAAATCACCTGCAGCGGGACTTCCTCCCCAGTAGTGAGAGGGATTCCGGAACTACTGGGTGTCCCTCTTGGTCTGCTGTGCAGAATTGGCCACATGTTGTAACTTGACATTATCAATGGAAACAAAGCGATTTCCTTTGGCCCCTCGCAGCGGCGGTAAAATCACAGTTCTCGTGCCGCTCACCCCCAACACAGGGACAGGTTCTCGATAAGAAGGACCAAATTCTTTTTTAACTGCGACCTTTTCACGCACTAGATCCCCAATCCTGGGTATCCAACCAGTAGGTGTTACTGGCTCATCCTTAATTCCTGAGGAGGCAGCACTGGCAGAAGAGTTATCATCACGGAATTGTTGCAAATCCTGCAAAACAGTGACACGATCATTTATGTCAAAGGGCGTATCTGCCGCCTCCACACCAGGACCATCTAGATCAGGAACATACATTCGTGTTCCAAACAGGCACTCATATGAAGTACGACCCCCCAGTGACCTTCTAGGCAAGTTATTAAGTGCTCTCTGTACTCCATATAGGTGGGCTAGCCAACCACGACCCGTACCTATAACTCTGGCCGTTAAGGACTGCTTTAAATCACGATTTAAACGCTCCACGACAGAATTTCCCTCGGGATGAAATGGAGACGAGAATTGGAGTTGGACCCCCAACGAAGCCATGGTGTCCCTGAATGCCTTAGAGGCAAAAGCAGGGCCCTGGTCCGAATGAAAAGCCGCAACTGCAAATATATCGACAAAGATGCACAAATCTTTAATAACAGTTCGAGCGTCAGCCGAGCGTTGTGGCCATACCCATACAAATCTGGAGCACGAATCTACAGCAACCAATATATATTTGTATGCACTATCTGGTGTCAGCGGACCACAATGATCCAAGTACACACACTGTAATGGTTTCTTTGAAATCAGAAGGGGAGTCTGCTGCAGGCGTCTAGCCGACGATGCTTTAATTTGTTGACAAACGTCACAACAAAGGACATATTGCTTCGTCTCTTTATAGAGACCAGGCCACCAGTAACGAGCCTGTAAAAGTGAAATCGTGGCAGCCACCCCAGCATGTGCAGAAGCCACCCCCTCATGTGCTGCAGAAATTAATCGAGGTCTCTCAATTTTATTGGGAATTTCACGTACACCAATGCCTGGAATTGTAACAGTAGCATTCAGCGCACCATTCAAGCAGTAACTATATTTTGAAGGAAATCCTTTAGGAAAGGGTGTGCCAGCAGCCGTAGCCTTTATGGCAGCCGAAATTTCTGTGTCTGGTTTGGAACTCGAACGAGTCACTGCGGCCACAGTGGCGATAGCCACTGACGATTTCGCGGCTTCATCAGCCAAAGTATTCCCAGCAACGTGTATTCCAACGCGCTGGTGTCCAAGTGTATGCACAACATGGACTTTAGGAAGCGTTTCCTTCAGATCCGCAACCTTACCCCACAACATTTTATGTTTAATGGTGTTGCCTTTAGAATCCCTGAACCCACTCATCTTCCAATAGTGTAGATATTCATTGAAAGACTGCACACAGTAGTAGGAGTCACAGACCAGCAAAGTTAAAATCGCCAGATCCGCGCGCTCCAATGCTAACAATAGAGCTTTGAGCTCAGCCAGCTGTGCCGTGCAATCTCCCAAGGTTTTAGTATAAGTATGTCGGGGGCAGAACACGTCCCCCTCCATAGTGCCGCTCACCACCCCACATGCAGCAGAATACTGTTGTTTAGTCCCAACCGCTGGTTGCGCAGAGCCATCGGTATACATGACCACTTGATATTGGTCAATAGGCAACGTACCAGCAGGAACAGGGTATTCCATTTCATATTGAAGAAATTCTTGAGTCTGCAGTTTAGGGTCAAATACATAATCTACATCAGTGGCTGTCAAAGACGTAGCCCATTGTATCCATCGCGGGTGTAAAGCTTTCGAATTTGGAACACTCGCTTTTGTAACTGCCTCTAAGGCCGGAATTGGGGAAACGACAACAATGCGTTGACCCTGGGCCAGCGGTCTTTCTTTAATAACAGCCATCTGTACTGCAGTGAGAATTTTCTCAGTTTGTGCAAAACGTTGCTCTGCAGCAGAATACAAGTGATACTTGTATGCAATCGGGACTGTCTCCCCCTCATTAAAGGTGACATAAGTAAACCCAACAGCCCCAGGTATCACCCTGATGACTAAGGGGGTCATTCCGACCCCGGCGGTCAAGGACCGCCGGGGCCGGGAATACGGGAGCACCGGCAACAGGCTGGCGGTGCCCCGCAGGGCATTCTGACCGCGGCGGTTTGGCCGCGGTCAGACAAGGAAAACAGGCGGTCTCCCGCCGGTTTTCCGCTGCCCTGGGAATCCCCCATGGCTTGCGCCGCCATGGGGGATTCCGACCCCCTCACCGCCATCCTGTTCCTGGCGGCTCCGACCGCCAGGAACAGGATGGCGGTGAGGGGTGTCGTGGGGCCCCTGGGGGCCCCTGCAGTGCCCATGCCAATGGCATGGGCACTGCAGGGGCCCCCGTAAGAGGGCCCCACTTTGTATTTCAGTGTCTGCTTTGCAGACACTGAAATACGCGACGGGTGCCACTGCACCTGTCGCACATACCCACTCCGCCGGCTCCATTCGGAGCCGGCTTCCTCGTGGGGAGGGGTTTCCCGCTGGGCTGGCGGGCGGCCCTCTGGCGGTCGCCCGCCAGCCCAGCAGGAAAGCCAGAATGGCCTCCGCGGTCTTTCGACCGCGGAGCGGCCATTTGGCGGCTCCCTCCAGGCGGGCGGCTCCCGCCGCCCGCCGGGCTCAGAATGAGCCCCTAAATGTGTCTTATTGTCCCGTGTGTGTAAGTGTTTAACTGCTAAGAGATCACTCTGTAATTCTCGTAGTATGTGTGTATGTTCAATCGTCCAAAATCTACTCGAAAAATTCAGGCGAATCAACTCGTATAAGGGTTTTATACGCGTCGCATAATCAGGAATGTAAGTTCTGCCAAAATTCAGAAACCCCAACAATGACTGGAGCTTCCGAACCGTATTAGGAGGCTGCAATAAAGCACATTTCTCCAAAAAATGTGGCGCTAAGCTCTTGCCCTCACTCGACAACTCATATCCCAGGAAAATGACGCTGAGGAAGGCAATCTTTGATTTCTTAAAATTAAACTTATAGCCAATATCAGCAAACCCCACAACAATGCGCGATACACGCCTTAGATGTTGCAGAATCTCATCATCTGTCAGATAGATGTCATCAACATATGATAATGCTTCAGGGTCGAACTCATGCAGCATTTCAGTTACACGAGCCGAAAACAGTCCTGGGCTATTCTTATACCCCTGAGGCAAACGACAAAAAAAATTCTGAGAGCCAAACGCACTGAAACAGGTATAGTCCCGACTCTCGGGCGCTATATTCTGGCAGAAAAATCCATTCGAGATATCTAATGTTGTCGTATTTTTTACGCACTATATTATTCATAAGCGCTGCGCTGTGTGAATTCTGTATTGCATATGTGCGTGTATGACTATTCAAATGTCGGTAATCCACCACTATCCTATATGAATGGTCCGGTTTAGCTACCGGAAACAAGGGATTATTCATCAGCGAGACACAGGGCTCAATTACACCCTGATACTCCAATTGTGTAAGAATTTTTCTAACCGATGCCCTTGCTTCAAATTTGATAGGATACTGCGGTTGTGGCTGAGGTTCGCCCTTTATTGGAATTACATGATAAGGTGATTGTCTGTCCCACCCCACATTATTTCTATACAAGGCGGGAGCTTGTGCTAGAGCCCATGATTTACTATAGGACTCCGCTAGTTCTCTCGGAATAAGTGGTGAGAAGGAAGGTGTAATAACCTCCTCCCCAAAAGGACAGTCGCGAACAAAGTCAGGTGGCCAATCTTGTTCGGCCAGCAGAACATCATATGATTTCACCACATGGTCCTAAAAAATGGCGTTTATAATACGGTCAATGTCCCCTTCCAATCGCAGAGTCACTTCATATACTCTATCAGGATCAGAGACTCGCATATCCGCCGTCTCGACTTGTATGAAGTCATCAGTTGCTTTCACCTCCAGATGCTTTAGAAGACTCCGGCGAACTATTGTGACCTCTGCCGCGCTGTCTAACAGTGCTAACGCCCATGTCTTGTTCGTCAAGAGAACTCTCTTCTTGAGCGGCATGTCTAACTGAGACTGCTGCCACTTTCTTCTATTTAAATTGCTGTTTCTGTTGCAGAGGTTTCTCTTCTTGTTTAATAGAAACCTCCGCTGAGCGTTGTGAATCCTGTCTCGGTTTCACGTACTCCGTCCTCCGCTCTGACCGCCCACCTCTCTCACTTCTCTTTTCCGAGGAGTCCTGAAAGGAACGAGATTGGCGTGTATCAGTATATTGATATCTATCAGGCGTCTTCAAAGTATCCCTATTCCTGAGATTATACTTATTCTGTGGGGTCTCCGGTTGCGGAGACTGCCCACCATCTTTCTTAGGTGTTTGCTGTTTCTTTTCCCAGCGCTTTTTCGAACCCTCAGGTTGTTGCTGTTTAGCATTATCTTTATTATTTTTACCCTGTAACTGGGGCTTTTGTGGTCTAGCCCCCAGGCTATCACGACCAATACTAGAATATGTTTCAGCTATTATTCTCGGAAGCTCCCGCTCCTGATTAAGCAGCGGAACATCCCGAAGACGCATTCGCACTGCTAGTGCTACTGCCTCTCCTTTGAGATTACTCAAAATAATAGAAGAAACTGTGGCAAAATTGCCCAGTAACTGCATGCCCAAATCCAAGGCCGGGGCAGCCCCATATTCATCTTGAATCTGTTTAAGCACGTCCGGTAAATTAGCTAATGTCGGTGTACCGTGTGCCGTAGTGTAGAGCGCGGCAAACACCGTGCCCCAGGCATTACAAAGGTCCACCGGAGGAACCATCCCATACGGCAAACACATCGTAAAAATTCTATGTTTATCCTGAGGTCCCGTATGGGGAAATACTGCTTCCAGCGTATTAATTTTTTGCGCCAGCCAAAATTGAGTCTCCTCTCGTTTAGCCGGTACCTTACCCATAACTGAGTGTACAGTGGCCGGATTAATACCCGGAACCACTGCCTGTGGGTGCGCTGGAGCAGCATGCGCTGCATTCATATTTAGTGTCTGCATTACAAACTGAACTAACCTTCTATATGTAGCCGTCAATTCCGTATATAAACGACGAACTTCAACCACTGCCAATTGAGCAACCGCAGGATGAGGTGTATATGTAGCCAATAAAGGCCAGGTAGGACCATCATTACTTAGCGGACCTAACCTAACTTGTGCTACTGTGTGTGGGAGGGCGCCATCAAGCCAATTATGGTGTTCTTGATAAGATAGAGGTATTTCTAAGTAAGCGTAAGCCCTGTATTGTCCAGGGACATTCGCAACAGTGTATTCGTGAAAAGTATTTGTTCCCCCATCCACTGCTGGAAATCCGACCCAAGAATAAAAAAGTTCCGTTCTATAGGCTGCATGGGCGTCCACCACAAAAGTGACTGGACCCCCCTGGACTGTCAGTCCATGTGTCAACAGATGTCTCGTGAGCGGATGACGCATATTAATTGCTATATTCACTACATTAGGATTCGCCATTTTATAAAAAATAGCTTCAGGTCAGAGAAGGCACACCAATATCGGAGTTTTTCCTTTCAAAGTTCAAGCTTGAACAACCAACCACTAAGCAACAGGAAGCACCTATGCCGTGGCGGCGGAAACCCTCAGCCCCACGGACGTCTCCGTATACGGAACCAAGGAGTCAAAATATATATGAGACCAAGAGAGTCAGTCGTACCTAATCATTAGAGCCAGACCAAACGTTGGCGGCACCATGTCGCGTGGGCTCTCATTATTCTAAATGAGACTACTGGATTTCTAGGTAGCAGAATCTATAACGGTGTGGGGGACTGAGTCTGACCCACGTGTAAAGAACTCTGTCACCCTAAATCCGGTTTTTGCTCCGGCTAATTAGCAGTGCCTCATTTCTCCCATGTGGAAGGAATGATTCGGCAGCCGAGCGCATGATATCTTTGGAACTTCTCAGGGAAGTCGTGGTTACTCAGATCCAAACCAACTCTCTTATTTCCAATATGATCTCATATACAAATGACAAAGACAGTATAAGTTTTATATAATGTTTTTTAATAAAACGACTGTATTTTAGATATTAAGGCGTGAGCCGCAATAACCAGAACGATACAACACAGTAGGATTGTAATAGTCACCAGGAGAGTAAAACATAAGAACAAAGCTATCATATTGTCTAACAGTTTCTACTCTCCCTCTGCTTGTTCTATTTAGAGCACAGCATGTTAAGCTTCTAGCTTGCCTATTAGAATCACTGTGGAGACATCAGCCCTCATACCTGAGCAAAGACCTGTGATCTTGGTTCAGCATCTGCAACGAGGCAGTCAGCGTCTGGTTGTGGTTCCCTGGTTGGAATCTCCCTCTTGCGTGTATTGGGACAAGGAAGTGATTTTATAACTAACATGTCATCGTGATCACAAAATGTCCCTACGCAGGAATGCCAAGTCTAAACTCCTACCACGTCTATCGGCAATGTACCAGACTGTATCCTTGACTGAGGCACAGAGTAAATATGTTATGGAGAGCTCCAGTGCTGAAGTAGGCAAAACAGTGTGATATGAATAAAAAACAACACCGTAGAACTGGTTATTTGAAAAATAACAGTACGAAGCCTAATAAAAAGCATATAGAGCAAAGTGCACAGAGGCTCTAAGCTGCCAGCAAATGAATAAAATATATTCAGGGCAAAGTGCACAAAGGCCTAAAGCCTGAAGCTAAAGCGCAATGAATACGTAAAACTAACCACACTACAACGTTAGCGGAATTACCTCACTTCCACCTGTACCTCCACACAGGACAGGCGGATTCCATTTCAGGGGGGAGGGGGCAAGCCCTGGATAATAACTGTGTCACAGTTCAAAATAGATCATACAGGACAAATACCACTTATACATTACAAATTAACACATCAGGCATTGTACTGTTGTGGCTACGATGTTCAATTTGTGACCGGCTCCTCACTCTTTTGTCCCTTAGACCGCAACCGCAGTGGATGAATAGGAGATGGAGACATACCCCTATGTACATGCCCGTGGTGGAATTGGCAACAATGGAGGACAGGCACATTATCCTCACCTATAGACTTGACAGGGCCGCAATCGCGGAGCTGTGTGCCCAATTGGAGCCTGACCTGATATCTGCTATCGGTCACCCCACTGGGATACCCTCTCTTGTGCAAGTTTTGTCTGTGCTCCATCTCTTGGAAACTGGTTCTTTCCAAGTGACAGTGGGCTTGGCAGCAGGAATGTCACAGCCAATGTTCTCAATAGTGCTGACAAGAGTGTTGTCTGCCTTCATTAAACACATGTGCAGCTACATTGTCTTCCTCCAGGTGGAGGATTTGGCCACAGTGAAGGCTGACTTCTATGCAATGGGACATATCCCCAACATCATTGGGGCGAGTGATGGAACACATATTGCATTTGACCCCCCGGCAAAATGAACAGGTGTTCAGAAATCGAAAGAGGTTTCACTCCATGAGTGTCCAGATGGTGTGCTTGGCGGACCAGTACATCTCCCATGGCAATGCTAAGTATTCTGGGTCGGTGCATGATGCCTTTATCCTGAGGAAGAGCAGCATTCCAAATGTGATGGCCCAACTACAGAGGCACTGGGTGTGGCTAATAGATGAACCATGGTTCCCATCCATTATCTGTTGGTGTATGGGTATGGCGTGGGCCATATACGATAGTGTGTGGCTAAATGTTGTCCCTCGATATTTGCAGGCAACTCTGGTTACACAAACCTATCATGGCTACTGACCCCTGAGAGGAATCCCAGGACAAGGGCAGAAGAACGTTACAGTGAGGCACACAGGCGAACAAGAAGGATTATCGAACGTACCTTCGGCCTCCTGAAGGCCAGGTTCAGGTGCCTCCATCTAACTTGGGGATCCCTGTGCTACTCACCCAATAAGGTCTGGCAGATAATCGTGGCATGCTGCATGTTGCACTACCTTGCCTTGAGACAACATGTGCCTTTACTACAGGAGGAGGAGGCTGGAGATGGCAGTGTGGCAGCAGTGGACCCTGTGGACAGTGAGTATGAGGAGGCAGAGGATGAGGACAACAGAAATGCAGTGATTCGACAATACTTTCAATGACACACACAGGTAAGACAATGGTACTTAACTTTTCAATGTCATTTTTTGGATTATCCTTGGCACTGACATGCTGTTATTTCCCACTTCTATGCCCATGTACCCTTCGGCAACTCATTTTGCAGATGTTGGTACCCCACTATCGCTCCTGCTGTGATCACTGCAGCCAACTACAGGTCTTGCCTATGTGGACATTACTGTACAGTTGAATTGCAATGTTTGAACCTGGTTAAACAAATACATACTTAAAACATTTGACATACTCCATACTTGTATTTTTTAAAGGGTGTTTATTGAAGTGCTAAGAAGAAGAGGGGCAAGTGCATTGGGATGGGGTGATGATGGAGGAAAGTCAAGGGTATTGTTCCAGTCTATTTGGTGCACAGGTGCATTGTCCAAGGGGACGTAGGAAGGGGAGCAATGGCAGTTCAAGGTGGACAGGGTGACAGAGTGGGACATAAGGGTGCCAATCAGGAGAGTCTCATTTCCTGGCAGGGCTCTTGGCAAGTGTCTCTGGCTTCTGTCTGGATCGCAAGGAACGTTTGCAGGGTGGTACACTTTCTGCAGGGGGAGGGGTGCTGATGGCCTATTGGTCCTGTGGCGGGCCCTCCTGTCCACTAGCGGTAGTGGAGGTGGAAGGCAGTTCAGATGTCTGGCTAGTGGCAGGGGCCCGGTGTTGTGAGACTGCCTCCCTCATAATGTTGACCATGTCTGCCAGCACCCCTGCTATGGAGACCAGGGTGGTATTGATGGCCTGCATGTCCTCCCGGATCCCCAGGTACTGTCCCTCCTACAGCTGCCTGTTCTCCTGCACGTTGTCCAGGATCCGGCCCAGCATATCCTGGGAATGGTTGTAGGCTACCAGGATCTCTGCAAGTGCCTCCTGGAGAGATGGTTCCCTGGGCCTGTCCTCCCCCTAGCGCAAAGCACTCCTCTCAGTTTCCCTGTTGTCCTGTGCCTCTGTCCCCTGAACTGTATGTCCACTGCCACTGACCCCAGGTCCCTGATTATCTTGGGTCTGAGGTGTGCCCTGGAGTTCTTGTAGTGGTGGACACACTGCTGATTGGCATGTCCTGAGGACAGAAGTATGAGTGTGCTGTGTGGGTGCTGTGGTGGTGTTTCCAGATGGGGGAGGCTCTCTGGTGGTGTGTGACTGGGCCGGGTAACCGGCGTCTCTAGAGGTCCCTGATGGGCCAGGTTGGTCATCCAGATCCAGGCGACCAGAGTTGCTGTCATCACTGTGGGCCTCTTCAGTTGACGGACTGAATAGTGCTAGCACCTTTTCGGTGCTGACATTGGCTGGGGTACCTGTGGGGATGTAAATGCAGTGTTATTGTTTCTGTGTGTGACATATTGTGCATCAGTGAGTTGCCCTCTTTGGTTGTATTTGCCCTAGCAGCTTTCACTTGTGTACGTTGGTGTATGGTTGGATGAATAGTTGTTCCTAGTGTGCATGCTTTAGTGATAGGTGTCCATGCACATCTGTGAGTGGTGTCAATGCATTGGTATGGCATGCAGGGCTTGGCATTGGGATGAGTGATATGTGAAGGGTGGGGGTGTGGGTGTTGGTGGAGTGATGGGAGTTAGGGTGAGGGTAGGGGTATGTGATAGCATGCAGGTAGGGGGGTGATAATAGTAGAGAGTTGACTTACCAGAGTTCAGTCCACCTGCTACTCCCGCCAGGCCTTCAGGATGCATGATTGCTAAGACTTGCTCCTCCCATGTTGTTAGTTGTGGGGGAGGAGGTGGGAGTCCACCGCCAGTCTTCTCTACAGCGAGTTGGTGTCTTGCTAGAATGGAACACACCTTCCCCCGTAGGTCATTCCACCTCTTCCTGATGTCGCCCCTTGTTCTGGGGTGCTATCCCACGACGTTGACCCTGTCCACGATCTTCTGCCATAGCTCCATCTTCCTAGCAATGGATATCTGCTGCACCTGTTCTCCAAATAGCTGAGGCTCCACCCTGATGATTTCCTCCAACATGACCCTTAGCTCCTCCTCTGAGAATCTGGGGTGTCTTTGTGGTGCCATGGGTGTTGTGCGAGTTGTGTAGGTGAGGGTGTGTAGGGTGATGTGTTGGGGTGTGTGATGTGGGATGTGTGGGTGGTGTATAGGTGTAGGTGGTGTGTGGCTCTGGTTTTGTCTGTAGTCATGGTGTCTGTCTCGTGCCAATGAATTGTATTCGTAAGGAGTTGTGGGTAATGTGTGTGGGTGTTTTATAGTAGTGTGGGTATGTGGGTGTGGTGTGTGTATGGGTGTCAGGTGTGTGTTATTCAAATTGACCAATGGAATGTTGTTTTGTAGGTTTGTGTGTATTTTGAGCGTGGCGGTGTGTACCGACAATGGTTTAACGTCATTGAATGTCCGCCATGGTGATTCGTGGATCATAATGTGATGCGTGTAGTTCTGTTGGCGTAACGGTGTGGGTTTAGATACCAGCAGTTTAGCACTGACTTTTGGTGTGGGGGACTTGTGTCTGTGGCTGAATAGTGACGGATTGGTATGTGTGTGTCATAATATGGTGAATGGATATCTGTCGCCGCGGTGGTATGTTGGCGGCAGTCAGCATGGCGGTAAGTGGGATTTACCGCCAATGTCATAATGAGGGCCATATTGTTTCAATATATGATGGGAAGAATACAAGTCACACTTGTAACACCAACAATACCTAAGAATCTGAAAAACACTGGATGCCCAAGTGGTTTGGGATATTTGACATTATTATAACCCATTTCAAAGTTTTTTTTTTTTTTTACGTTTGTGGAAAAAAACTACAGGTTCAATTTATGCTAATGAATCTATTGCTCCAAATTCTTCTACTGTAAGTTTTGATTTTATATGTGAATGTGCACTTGAATATGCAAGATGTTAGAAGGCGTGACCTTCAATTTAGTACCAAATGTATTGGGGAGTCTTGACACAGAAATACTTTACAGCATAGCCCAAGGTGAGGCATTAGAAGTAATAAAAGCACATTAGATACAACAGAAGACTCGCACATTCACAGATTTTTTTCTTACATAGGTGAGAGTTTTACCTCCAAAGGGAGGGTCTAGCCATGTCCTGTTCTTTTTTCAAAGAAATGGGCAATCTACATATATCATACTCTGAAAACAAACAAATAAGAACCAAATCCATATAGCAGAGCAATTACTCAGTGGGTTCACTATATTGATTACATCATCTTGGCCTACTGTCAAATTCAGCCAGGCGAAGAATAACATGCTAAAACATGTAATCTGAGAAGTAATAAGTTACCCGCTGACAAGCTAGCATAGCTATCTAAAACATGCATTGGACATCTTGGAGGCCCAAGAGACTTGGTCGAGTGACTTTCCTGTGTCCATAGCCTCAAAACTGCTGGTTAAGTATGCAAAACTAATATTGAGGGAACAGGATGCACAGGCCCCGAAGAAACTGGTGCATGGTGCCTGGGCTGCAACACTGTATGATCCAGGGGGCCTGCTGACCTACCTCTCATTGCCTTTTGGTATAGTCATGAAAACACAACTTGTGAGACTAAGATTTGGGTTAATCCCCTCAAAAACCTACTGGTATGACTAGAGGAACTTTCAGGTCCCCAAAAGGCAGTGCTGTTTCTGTGTGAAAGTAGTGGAACAGAATATTGCCTAGCTATCATAACAGAAAGTTTCAATTCTATTAAGGACACAGAGGTGAGGACTATGCCTACTTTGTTCACCACTTTATTTGAACAGCAGCCAGTTTAAAAACTACATTTCCCATGAATATTGGGAAAATCAGAAATTGACAAAGGAACAACAAAGTCCAACAGCCAATCAGCAATCTGTGAGGCACAAATAGTCCATCACACTGTTGCCACGTTATCTTTCTTTGTGCAACCGAAAACCACCTGTCACATCCCTCAGTCTTGTTTGGAAACGTCTGATCCTGAGGAAAATGGAAGACAACCATATCAGGTTTAAATACCGATGAGGATACAACATAACAACGCATTCCTCCCACTGTATGCAAGCAACCTATTTTATATACACATGTTCAACAGTAAAACTTACCACAATAAGCCACCAAAATGTGATTTCAACATTAAATAGTAGTCATTCTTACCCTTACGCAAAAAATTCCAGGGCCGGGTAAAGTCCATCAGAGTGGGGGGGTTAATCCTTACCTCCATGTCCTCAATAGAATTGGAACTTTCTGCTACGATAGCTAGGAAATTTCTAATTCTTGTCAGGACCGGAGGCGAGGATTATGACAGTTTAAAGCTATCCCACTACAAATGAAGTCATGTTGAGGATCAGCTTAAAATAGAATCTCTTAAACGTGAAGTCAGAGGACCGCTCTGCTGCATTGAGGATGTCCCCTAATCAAGCTCTGAGGGAGAATGCTTTGGAAGCCATGGTTCCTCTGACTGAATGAGCGCCAAAGATTTTGATATTGATACCAGCTTCTTGCAATGCCCAATGAAACCATCTGGTGATGGTTGGAGAAGATACAGCCCTAAAGGATCTCTTGAGGGCAATTAACAACTGTCTTTCTCCATGAGGACAGAGCTCCTCCGTCATGGCCTCATAACATTTAATACATCTGACCACACATAACTTAGTCAAATCTGGAAATGACGGATAGGATACCACCTGTGAAGTGCACTTCGTCCTTCCTGCAATGAGGAAAGTGAACCCCTCTGGGGTGAACACCTTACCAGAGATGTTGAGAGCCCTAACATCCAATACAAGTCTGCATGAGATGAGACACAATAATGTGGCTAGTTTGGCTGAAAGCTCCTTGCGTGAAAGATACTTGTTTGCTAGCCAAGAAAGGAAAAGATTAAGGACCTGATTGACATCCCACAATGCAGAGTAACAAGGTTCTGGTGGCAGAGATAAACAGATATTTCTCATAAATTTTCTCACCAATAGGTGTTCCCCCACTGGGTGATCTCCCACCGAAGAATGCCCTTCAGAAATTGCAGACCTGCAGGCATTGATTGACCAATAGGCTAAGCCCTCTGAGGCCAGAGAGGCTATGAAAGTTCTGGATGTGCACAACCTGGGCCCCCACTGGATCCAGGTGTCGACGAGGATACCAGCCCAGCCATCGAGACCAAGCTAACTTGTATTGCTTAACAGTGCTGTCTGCCCGTGCCTTGGAGAGGAAAGTCACAGCTTGTCCTGAAATTCCCAGAACTTTCCATCATTGCCTGTAATCCTCCAAGCCATAAGCGACAGAGACCCCTCCACCACTAGGGGGTGAGGAGTTCCGTCATAACTCGTGAGAAGATCTTGAAAGTGGGGTAGAAAGTTTGGAGAATCCCAAGAAAGTTCCAGAAAAACTGGAAAATATGCTTGAAATCTCCAAACCGGAGCTATTAATACCATCTCCACTTGTTGTCAGTGCACCTGTGCCGATAGGTGAGTGATCATGGTGAACAGGCGAAATGCATACCCCCGTTCCGAGCTCCAGCTCTGAAGGAACGCATCTGTGGCCATCACCCCTGGGTCTGGTTTCCAGCTGAAGTAACTGGGGAGATGATGATCCAGGCGCGACACGAACAGGTCCATAAAAAATGGCCCCCAGCATGACTGAAGTGCCTGGAAGATGAAGGGCATCAGTTGCCGGAGACTGGTATCCATCAAATGTTGGGAATGCCTGTCTGCTACTTAGTTGGTTATTTGGTCAGCCGAAAGATGCTCTGCCATCATTGAGATCTGCTGGGACAGACAGTAATCCCAGAATGACCAGGCTAGATCCGAAAGAGTAGTGGACCAAGTGCCCCCAAGTGATTTATATATCTCACCACTGCCACATTGTCTATCTTGAGAAGGACACAGCATTTTGCTTGATCTTTGGTCCAACATTTGACCGCAAAAGATTGCGCCAGCAGCTCGAGGCAGTTGATGTGTAACGATTTTTCTTGAGAGGACCACTGACCTCCTGGGGAGAACGCACCACACCATGTACCCCATCCCGAGCCACTGGCATCGGATTCTATGACTAGGTCGGGAAGAGAACCAATTATCACCTGGCCATTCCAGGCCTCCATGTGGTCAAGGCACAAGTGGATCTCTTCCCTCGCTTTGTCCGACAGCAGGACTACCTAAGAGTACGTGATGCCTCTTCGAAGCTGAGCGGCTTTGAGACACTGCAGGGCCTGATAATGGAGGGGGCCTGGGAATATAGCCTGGATGGAAGACAAAAGGCCTACGACTCTCACAATCTGGTGGAGAGAAAATGACTTGGCCAGCAGGCGTCACAGCTCGTGTCTGATCTTGTTCATCTTCCTGGAAGGAAGGCTGAGGGTGGCCTGTATTGAATCTACCACATATCTTAGAAATGTCAGCTTCTGGGTGGGCTCGAGGACATAATTTGGTCCGTTGATAATGAATCCCAGGGATTCTAGCAAGGAGATCACTATCTGAAGGTGCAATAGCAGGGCCTGAGGGAATTGATCCATCAGGAGGAGATCGTCTAAGTAGAACGATCAGGTGGACTCTCTGCACCCTGAGGAATTCCACTACCGGGTGCATGATCTTAGTAATACACCACAGGGTGGACGAGAGTTCGGACAGGAGCATTGTGAATTCAAACGTTTGCCCTTGCCTTTGGACCTGGAGGAAACGGCGGTGGGGTGAAAATATTGAGACCGTTATAAATGCCTCCTTGAGATCGAGGTGCGCCAACCCGTCGTTGGGACAGAGAATGTCCCATAGCAGATGGATGCCCTCCATCCTGAAGTGGTGGAAGACCAGCCACTCGTTAAACTCTCTTAAGTTGATGACTGGGTCTTGCCCCATCCCTTTTTTCCACCAGCAAAAGGTTGCTAAAGAAGCCCGTTGGGTGGCAAGATGTTTTTGTGATTGTCCATTTCTGAAGCAACTCTGATATCTCTGAAGCCACCTGTTGTTTGCCTAAGGCGGAAAATATAATGGGCCTGGGAGGATGCAGTTGAACCAGTGAGCCTAAAAATTATATATGGAGCCCTTGGAAGATTTGGAGCACCCAAGTGTCAGAGGTGAGGGCTGCCCAATGGAAGAGGACATGTTGGAGCCTGCCCCCCAGAAAGTGTAAGGTAAAGAGTGGACACTTACCTTGGGAGGAGCTGTAGGAGCCTCCACCACTAGGGGTACCTCCTGCCCCCGGAACTTGGGATGGGGTCTGGTGGGGTAGAGGGTCCCAAACTTGTAGGTTTCTTGGTATTGTCCTCATTTGTGGCCTTTGCCTCTCTTCCGGAGGCTTGATGTTGTGCGTGGCCGGTTGAGTGCCCCCTGCACAACATGCCACGGTGAAAACCCAGGTGGTGAAGATTCTTTTGATTGAAGTCTGTGCCTTGTCCAGACAGTTGAAGGTCTGGATGAACTTGCCTGACTCCTGGACAAAAGGGTCCCCAAACAGACCCCCATGAGCCACTGGGCCTGCCTCTGAGGCTGGGAGATCCCCCAGTTTGGGGTCTATCTTGATTAGGAGCGAACGAGTCCTCTCTGTCGAGATGGCGCAATTTGTGTTCCCCAGAAAAATAGTGGCTCTTTGAGCCCAACCAGAGAGCACCTCTGGTGAAATCAGGGTGGCTGAAGTTTTTGCGTCCTCCACCGTGTCTAAAATGCGAGTAAGGGGACAAGAGATGTCCAGTAACCTGCCCTGGCAGGCACACCAGGACCTGACAATCCCTTTCTTGGGATCTCTCATAAATTTCCCTAAAAATGTCACCATATGCTCATCTATTTCAGGAGTCAGGGCTACCTTATCGCTTAAGGATGGGCGGGGGGGCATTCTGCCAATAGGTGGTTCTAGACTTCTTTGTCGAGTGGCTTTCGAAGCCCGCCCACTACGTACACTGCCACTTTATCGGCACAAGACCAGTCCGCTGATCTGGGGTGGATGAGCAGCTCGGGTTCATGCAGATTAGATGCCCCTTGACTGGCAACTTCTTGGGGTGTCTTCTGCATTTGGGAAAAGGGGTGCCAGGAGCGGCATCCCTCACCCTGGTCCCTGTTCGAACCTGACTGTGAATCGGAGTCAGGAGGGGGATTGGTGCTGGAAGGGGGAATACTGGGGTTAACTCTGAAGGGCTTGGGATTGGTGAGTTATGCTCTTGGGGATGTTCCTGAGCAAGGAAGGCCCACTTCAGTATGTCAAAGGCATCCAAAGCGACACCTGGGTTATGGTGCCTCTTACATTTAGGAAGCGACGAAATCTGGGCCAGTTGTCCCGGAGGTATGGGGAGCATCAGCTCCTGAGGTTCCTCCCTCTCTGAAAGGAGTTTATCATATAATTCTGCACAACGCATTAATTTCTGTTCCAGGGGGGCCACAGCCTGTTGAACCGCATTCCAGATGGAGGTGTCCATAATCTTGCAGAAATGCTCATCTATTGACAGGCAGGTAACCTGTTCCTCGTCTGCATTGGAGTCTTCAATACTGCTCGTGATGGGGTCCTGTTTGTTGGGGTACCCAGTGATAAAATATAACGAGAGTGCAGAGGGTATAGGAGAGCCTGGGGTTAACAGGACCAGATATATAGGGCAACAGTCAAGAAAAGAAGGGGGGAACCCTCGAGCTAGTATGTATGGCCTGCAGACCAAATAGCAATAAGACCTTTAAGGAGGGGGCTCTGGAAGGGAACCCAAAGGGCTGGAAGCACCAGTCACCCTTGGTGTCACTCTGGCTCATGCCGCCTGGGCCGATGCTGTCTGAACGAGGCGAGCGATGGAGAGAGCTCTCTTTGCACTCATGAACCAATATGGACCCTGAAGGGGCGTCAAGCTCCAGGCGGGGGTGAGAGCTGAGGCACAGATTCTGGAGCTTGGCCAGTTGCGCTGCCCTTCCGACAGTATCAGTTTCACGCAGCACGTCTGTTGAGAGTAGAAAAGCCTTGTGTGCACGTTGCACTAGAGCTGCGGTGCCCTCTGGTGGTTGGGGGACCATACTGTGCTCGCACCCAGAAACCGCAGCACGCTGTGGTTGGTTCAACTGCCGCGAAGGAGCGACAAGCATTCCTGTTGGCCGCACCTAGAGATAAAATCTTTAGGCAAATAAATATGGCAAGCTGCACAAGTTGTTAATAATACATAGTATATATATATGTATCTCGGCTGCGGAAGCAGCGAAGAAAGAGAACGTAGCAACAGTGTTGATGGACTATATGTGCTTCACAGACACCTGATTAGCTGTTGGACTTTGTTGTTCCTTTGTCAATTTCTGATTTTCCCACTGTTCATGGGAAATGTAGTTTTTATACTGGTTGCTGTTAAAATAAAGTGGTGAAGAAAGAAGGCATAATCCTCGCCTTCGGTCCTGACATAGAATCTCTGATCCACATTCTCTGCATTTGCGAAAACCTGCTCCTGTTAAGAAAGTTCTAGTTGCCACCAATATGGCATACCCTAAACATCAGGAATTGTCAAGGCACTGTGCAAGCCTGTTTGCAAGGCAAATCATTGCAGTTTGCAGCCCGATTTTTTAAATTTATTACATTTTCCCTAGCACTTTCTGTCAATACAGAGGACCATGAATTAGAATCTTTTTTAAGTTAATATGCTGCTAAAACTTTTGCATGTTACAGACCTAAAGCATGGTATATCCCATGGGCATTAAGATCTGACATTACATATAGGACAAAGCTAGCACTTCAGATACTGGGGTATGGGTAAACTGAGTATTTCATGGTCCTCGCTATGATCATGAGGCCAGGCGATATTATCTCCACAGTAGGCCTTTTAATCAACTATGTCTAATAGCTTGAATTTATTTTTAACATATTATGCTGCTAAAACCTTCTGCTTTACTTATGCGGAGCCTAGGACTACTCATTAGAGGCAAATAGAACATTTTTGACTCTTGGAGGCTAGATAATATTATCCCTCAGACAGGTCCTCCACAGTAATATGCTGGTAAATATAATGCACTTTAAACCTATCACACTTTACCCAGGCATTAGGACTGGAATACACAACAGAGGCAAATAAAGCAAGCTCGCTCATGGGAGGTCAGAAAACATTATCTCCTTATAGGAGTCTGGCCTCGTTTGTAGGGGGTACCATGGGTACTTACACCTTACACCAGGTCCAGTTATCCCTTGTTAGTGAATGTGGTAGTGTTCTTAGGCTGATAGGGGTAGCTATATCAGAGCAGCTTAGGTTGAACTAGGAGACATGCAAAGCTCATGCAATACCACATATAGTTACACAGTACTTATGCACAAGTAAAGACAATACTCAGTGTTATTTATTTAGGTGACACAGTACCAAATATATCCTAGAGACAATACTCCTCCTGGAGGTAAGTGTTATACACAATATGTACACTAGACACCAAAATTAGACAAGTAAATAGTCATAGAACAATGCAAACAGTAGGAAATCCTATACAATGCAATGGGAGACAATAGGTCTAGGGGCAACACAAACCATATACTAAAAAAGTGGAATGTGAATCACAAATTCCCCCCTAGACAAGTGTAGTGTGTGCAGAATCACTGGGAGAGTAATAATACAGTAAAGGTAAATAAATGACCCCACCCCAGAGCTCACAAAAGCAGGAGTAAAGTACTGCAAGTCTCCTTAGGACACACCACACCTCATTTTGGAGGTTGTGCAGCAGCCAACCAAGTCTGCAAAGAACAACTGCTGGATTACTGGACCTGAAGACCTGCAAAGGAAGGGGACCAAGGCCAGAAGTTGAAAGAAGTTCCAGTGAGGACAGGAGCCCCTGCCAACTCAGAAGAGGGTGCAAAAGAAGAGAACCTGGTTAGTAGAAGACTGCAGAAATGCACCCTAAGAAGATGCCAGTGGGTTCCTGCATGATGCAAAAGATGTACCATGGCGTGAAGATCGTTGCAGATGAGATTTCATGTTGGAAGGCACCAACAAGCCTTGGCTACGGCACAAGTGCATTTTTCATCAAAATGGTGCTGGATGGACCCAGGAGGGACCTGGGGGCCTCAACTCTATGTGACGAGGAAAAGGGGGCTCTCAGCACTTTAGAGAGCCCTCAGGAAGCCAGCCAGCACCCTCAGAAGTCGCAGCATCCAGGTTCAAAGGAGGTACAAAACGCAGTTGATGCAGCACAACAAAAGAAGGTCCCACGCCCCCGGAGAACAATTCAGCGGATTGAGCATTACAGGGTGGAGTGCTGGGGCCCTGTGCCATGCTGTGCAGGAAGGAATTTTGCAAAGAAGCCACAGAGGCCTCAGGAGGCGAAGAAGACACAATGAACAGGGGTACTGTCCTTCTTGGAGAAGGCAAGGTCTTACCTCCTCCAAACTTCATCAGCAGGACCTCAAGACAGTCTATGTCAATGATGTCCACCCTCTGTGTCCTTAGGAGCACGCTCATCACCATGAGAAGAGTCCCAGGATACCGGTCATCGCCTTGGAAGGTGCCTGCTTGGAGCAGGAGAGCGACTCCGCCACTCCACAGGGGATTTCTTTGGTCCTTCTGGTGCAGGATGAAGACAGGGAGTCCCCAGAGCATGCACACCATGGAAACTTGCTTTTGCTGACTTGGGGCAGGCTGCGGTTGATCTGAGGTCAGAAGAGTCTGAAGTTGCTGCAGAGGATTCCTGAAGGAAACCTGCAAGCAGAATCTGAAGAGAACCCACAGGAGAGACCTTAAATAGCCCTGAGAGGGGTATTGGCTACCTTATCAGGTATGGACCTATCAGAAGGGGTCTCTGATGTCACCTGCTGGCACTGGCCACTCAGAGCCCTCCAGAGTGCCCCCACACCTTGCAAAGCAAGATGGCTGAAGTCTGGGACACACTGGAGGAGCTCTGGGCACTACCCCTGGGGTGGTAATGGACAGGGGAGTGGTCACTCCCCTTTCCTTTGTCCAGTTTTCCACCAGAGCAGGGGAGAAGGTTTCCCTGAACCGGTGTAGATTGGTTTATGCAAGGAGGGCACCATCTGTGCCCTTCAAAGCATTTCCAGAGGCTGAGGGAGGCTACCCCTCCCCAGCCTGTAACACCTATTTCCAAAGTGAGAGGGTGTAACACCCTGCTCTCAAAGGAAATGCTTTGCTCTGCCTTCCTGGGACTGGGCTGCCCAGACCCCAGGAGGGCAAAACCCTGTCTGTGAGGTGGCAGTAGCAGTAGCAGCACTGCAAGCCCCAGAGAGCTGGTTTGGCAGTACTGGGGGTCCATGGTGGAGCCCCCAGGATGCATGGAATTGGCACCCCAATACCAGATTTGGAATGGGGGACAATTCCATGATCTTAGATATGTTAAATGGCCATATTTGGAGTTACCATTGTGAAGCTACATATAAGTATTGACCTACATGTAGTACACGTGTGTAATGGCGTCCCCGCACTCACAAAGTCCGGGGAAATGGCCCTGAACTATGTGGGGGCACCTTTGCTAGTGACACAGCTAGGCACCTCACAGGCATACACATTAGGCCACAAACTATGAGCACTGGGGTGTTGGTTAGCAGGATCCCAGTGAGACAGGCAAAACACACAGACATATATATTTCTATCTATGAGCAATGAGGTCCTGGCTAGTGGGATCCCATTGACACAGTAAAAACACACTGACACACACACACAAACAGGCCAAAAGTGGGGGTAACCATGCTAGAAAGAGGCTACTTTCATCACTTCCCAAAATTACGAGAGAAGCCAGTGGAATGGTATCGACAGGTTGAAAGATTTGTGAACAATTTGCAGGGGTGGATCGATCTGAATACGTTATTTGACACTGTTGTTCTGAGTGACCTGTGGTGGAAATAAATAGAAAAGCATCCACAAAGGGTCATTCAACATTGGCAAAGAAGAAATATCAGGAGGTCACGCGATTCCTGAAACGGAAAGTGCCTTCTCAGAATGTTGATTGGGTTAAAATTGATAGAATGACAAGAATCATAGGAGTTGATCCATAATTACTATGAAAGGTTGTTGCAGGCATTCAAATAATACAATGATATGGAGATGCTAGAAGCAAAGTTTATGGAGCATTTTGTGTCAAGGGTTGTGACAGGGCTGAGGCCAGAATAAGTATGATGACTCAGCAACATTTGATCTGTTGGCAGTATAAGTCTATTGATGAAATTGTGCGCTATACAAAATACTGCCATCATGAGACAGAGTTGAAGCAGAAACAACATAAGGAAAAGCTGATGGTCGCTCAAATGAAAGCAGCTCAAAGAACTAGTCAGACACCCCTAACTGTAAAGAATCTGGGCACAATGCAAGGTGTATACCAGTAACAACAAAATCCTATGGAAGGTAGAGATTGAGGATTTCCTATAGATCCAAGTACAGGGCTGTTTGTAAATACTCTAAAATGATCAACACTGTGTCACATCTGCACAAGAGTTAGACATTGGCGGTGGAATGTCCCTAAATCAAGCTAATCAGGTCCAAAATGCAGGATTTGTATCTTCTCAGAATAATTATCCCAATCAGATGCAGGTTGTGCAAAGACCCAGAAGTGAAAATTTTAATGTGCCCCAAGATCAAATTATGCAAGTCCCTCAACCTCTGATGCCACAGCAAAACGTTGTTTGGTCACGTCAGAATATGAAGCAGGGTGTGAGAATGAATGTGAATCTAATACAGGATAAAAATCTATTTCAACAATTTCCCCCTGTTCAATTTGAATGAGGGGAAATGGCTCTGATCAATCACCCTGACAGTTCATGGGTGGGGAGGGGTAGACAGCATACTTGGCTCAGCTTTAGAGCTGGATCAGAGTGGACCATTTATAGATAGTGAAGCGGATAGCAGCCCTGTGTCATTCTTGGTTGATACTGGTGCTACCTCTTCTACTTTGAGAATAGTAGAAGTCACAAACCTATCACTCTTGGTAAAAACAATCCAAGTTGTTGGTGTAAAGAATAAACAAACGCTCAAGAAACTGCCCCAGTCAAGGTAAAAATCGGATCCTTTGAGGAAGAACACAAGTTTATAATGTGTGATCGCATTCCAGTGAATCTCTTGGGAAGAGACTTACTTTCAAAATTCAATTGTGTTATCATTTGCACTCCAGAAAGAATAGAAGCGTAAACCCATGATGAGGATGCTGTCTTTAAGTTAATGAAAAATGAACTGTGTTGCATGCTGCTGACATTGCTAACACTTAATGATTTTCCCATAGATTTAAGGGAGACTGCTAGACATCAAGTGCAGGAGTTTTTGGGAAAGGATATCGGACTGATTAAAGGTGTAGAACCCGTCTGGATTTCTGTTAAGCCTAATGTTGAATTCCCGAGAACCCCACAATATATTTTGACACCAGAAATGATTGCTGGGATAACTCGTGATCGACTCTATAATACAGCAGGGAATATCTGAAGGAGATAATGGGAAGTCCTTGTAACTCTCCCATTATGGGCCTTCAAAAATCAAGTGGCAAATATAGGATTGTACAGGACCTTACAAAAATACATAACATTGTTGCTCCTTGTTGCCCTGTGGTATTAAATCCAGCTGTAATACTATTCCAGATTCCAAGTGAGGCTGAGGGGTTCTCTGTCACTGATTTGTGTCAAGCCTTCTTTTCAATGATGTTGAATGAGGACAGTCAGTTCCTCTTTGCACTCCAGCTTGGAAACAGAGTTTTAACATGGTATTGTGTCCCACAAGGGTATACTGAATCTCCACCTATTTTAAGTCAGATTTTAAAGAACAGTTTGGAATCAGTGGTCATGTCTTGCAGCTCAGTTTTGATTCAATACATCGACGACCTAATGGTGGCGTTGAATACCCGGGAAGCTTGTACACAAGACACTACTGCATTGCTGAACCACCTGGCTGAGAATGGACATAAGGTATGACCAGGAACGTTACAATATTATCAAATGAAGTCCAATATCTTGGATACCGCATTGAAAAGGGAGTGAGAAAGGTGTCACAAGAGAGAATTTCAGCCATACTGATAATGAGTCCGCCAACTAAACAGAGGGAAGTCGGGATGTTTTTGGGAATGATAGGCTACTGTAGACAGTGAATACCCAACTTTTCTCTGATGGTCAAGCCTTTACAGAGGCTGACACACAAAGATGTGTCTGATCTGGTTCTATGGGTTAACAACTGTCTTGTCACGTTCCTAGAGCTGAGAGAATGTCTCTAGGGATGCCCGATTATAACAAATGTTTCGCACGTTTCAGCATTGAGAGGGAAAGCCCTGCTCTCTCAGTGCTGACTTAAATGCATGGAGATGCTAAGAGACCAGTGGCATATTTTTCAGTCACATTAGATCCTGTTGCTTCTGCATTGCCTGGCTGCCTTAAGTTGGTAGCTGCAGTCAGCATTAGTATTGAGAGGTGTGAAAATATTGCTATGGGTCACCCATTATGTAAATACAGTGACTGCTAGGGACTGCTATGTCAGTACGCAGTTACCTGCTTCTGTGTAAGAGGGTATCACATATCATCACATCCCTTTCAACTATGGTATTTCTTGTAGTTTGCTATTGAGTATATTTTACATTGAAGGACGTTTTCAACATTATTTTTCAAATTATTACTTAGTGTTTCCAGAAGTTCCTTTGTTTAAGCATCTAAATAAGAACCTGTGCTTTAAATGTGCAGAAATCGCAGGAAAATATTTCGTATCATTAAAACCGTTAGACACTACATATGCACATAGACACAATCTGACCTGTTCAATGACTGAAATACAAAATACATTTTTGAATTTAGTGAAGACCGAATGTGGGAATTGGAAACAAAATCCAAAGCAGATAAAGATCTTGGAACAAAACACAAATGGAAGAAGGAAGAAATAGAACATTAAGTGAAAGGAAATTCACCAGCTTTAACTTGAGACTGGCGGGGCAGCATAAAGGGAAATTGTGCATACACATTGATCAGAGCTATAAAGATCAATTGTTCAAAGGAAAGAGTGACTTTAAGCATGTTTTTGCTGTCAGAGGAAAGAGTGACTTCTTTCTGAATTGAAGGGATCATGCGATTCTTGGAGTGTATTTTATCAGGGGACATTGTGCATATTTTAAGTTACCAAAAGGAGGCCATGGTACGTGCTGTCTAGCAATAGTATTTCCAAAGATCTATCATCTTGAAGATCCTCTGTGGAAGATGAAACCCAGAACTGGAAAAAGAAGCTTGTGCTACAGAAATAGTGGGAGATATATTTGGTGCATTGATTCCATCAGTGGGAGTGATTTTAAATGATCTGAAGTTTAGAAAGCTGTCTTCAATAGTGGATAAGCTGGCTACTAGCACAGCAAATGCATTGTTGTTGGTAAAGAGAGCGATCGTAGCGACAAGATCAATGGTTTCACAAAAGTGGCTTGTGCTAGATTTATTTGCAAAAGAGGGTGGAGTCTGTCAGGTGCTGAAGGTTTAACAAAGATAAAAGTAAGGATTTGGAGAAGTATATCTGAAACATTTCAGGGTTGACAAAGGATTTGAAGGAGTTGGAAGCAACTGGTGCGTGCATGGGAAGCAACTGGAAATGGATTTTCTGCTAAAGGCAGGTGGTTTGGAAAATTTGGACGTGGAATTGTAGGTTTTGTGTTGAGGTCATTGTTCATTATTTCAATAGTGGGAATAGTTTGGTTGGTTGGATACAAAATCTTTCAGAGAAGGTAGATTCAGAGAGGTCAGAAGGGAAAGAGAGCAGAGGTTGACTTGGAAGATAGTCAGTGTAAATATTATGATGATACGAAGCGTTTAGATGAGTCAAGGCGAAAACTGTTCAAAACAACCAGGTTTCCCTCTGTCCTTGGATAGGCGTGGACCTAACTGAGATACATCCTTTGAACTTTAATTTCTATGGGGGTCATTACGACCCTGGCGGAAGGCGGAGAACCGGCGGTAAGACCGCCAACAGGCTGGCGGTCTCCCTTCATGAAATGATGACCATGGCGGTTACCTCCATGGTCATCCCGTTCCGCCCGCCAGGGCGGAGACGACCGCTGGGCTGGAGACCTGGGTCTCTAGCCCGGCGGCCGTCACTATACCGCCGACTGTATTTTGACCCAGCTTACCGCCGTGGATTTCCAGCGGTTTGAACCGCCATGAAATCCATGGTGGTAAGCACTATCAGTGCCAGGGAATCCCTTCCCTAGCACTGATAGGGGTCTCCCCCACCTCCCACCCCCACCCCGACTCCCTCCCCTACACCCCCCACCACCCCTGCCACCCCTCAAAGGTGGCAGGGCCCCCCTCCCCACCCCAACCCCCAACATCACTTCACCCATACCCACACGACACGCACGCAGGCACCACCTACATACTTACACGCACACACACCGACATACATGCAAACATCCACACACACAGTCAGACACGCACACCCACATTCAAACAGACACGCACGCAACCATACAGACATAGCCACAGACATACACGCACTCATTCCCATACACACAACACCCCCGCAAGCATACACGCACTCACACCCCCGCAAGCATACACGCACTCACACCCCCCTTCACATACACACACGCACACCCCCATTCACGCACACAACACCCAACACACCCCCACCCCCCTCACGGACGATCGACTTACCTGGTCCAAAGATCCTCCGGGAGGGGACGGGATCCATGGGGGCAGCTCCGCCGACACCACACCGCCAAGAGAACACCGCCACGGCGAATCACAGGACGTGATTCGCTGGGTGGTATTCTGTTGGCGTGGCAGTGGAGGTGGAGCAACCTCCACTTCGCCACCTCCCGCCAGTATGGCTGTTGGTGGCTCTCCGTCCGAAAAAGGACGGAAAGCTGCCAACGGTCATAATAGGCCGAGCGGAAAACCGCCACCACTGGCGGTCTTCCACACGGCGGTCCCTCAGCGGTCTTTCAAAAAGACCGCCCAGGTCAAAATTACCACCTATGTTTCTTTATGCCGCCAAACCTCTCTTGATAGAAACGTCTACAGAAATTCTGTCTTCTGACTACTTTTCTTTCTGAGCCCCACACATATTAGCATAGTTAGCATTTTAGATCAAATGATTAGGCAGGAAAACTTGGATTCAAATTTCTATTGAATTTGTAGTATTTTGTATGCTAATTAAATTCCATATTGTGTAACATTTTGATTCTCTTTTGATTATTCTGTACATTTATACTATGATTTGGAGACTACTATATGTACCTTTGACTTTAAGTCTGAAAATCCCTTGAAATTTAAGTTGGTATCTAGAATTGAATGTGTGACGATTGAGTTACTAATGGTGATACTACTGTAATTAATTTGAATAATTTGATGCATTGTCTCCTCTTCCTTCGGAACAGAGAAAGAAAGATTCATCGAACCTCAGATTTAGAGATAGGGACCAATGCTGGATCATCAGCATATGAAAATACAGCCAAAGGTCTGATACTAGTTATCACAGTAAGGCAATTGTTCAGGAAACATAGCAAAGTAAAGAGAAAGCAAAAACGATCGATCATGAAGAGGACAGAATCATTTGTGTTAATGTTTTTTTTCCCCAAAGTTGACTGCATGAACATATATAAAGCAAAAATTGTAGTGAGTAATTGCAGGAGACTTCCAGAGCACAGTGAAAGAACACAAAGCCACTCATTAGTATTAAGCCAGTTTAGCTCTGTACGTGATCTAAAACCAGAATGTATATACTCCCTTTCTAAATAGCAATTAACAAACCACTGTTTAGCTAACTGATACAACAGCACCCAGTAACTCGGTCTGCAATCTCCATTCTGCAAGTCTTATTCTGAGTAGTCTGTTCATGTCTAGTTTCCAACTTAGGCCCTATATTGTGACCTTGTCAATAAGGTGTATTATTGTGATGATGGTGTTTTGTTTTCAAGAAAAAAATTATTTCCACTGAAATACTTTTTGTAAGATCAATATATGCATACCATTTATTTTCATTGTTGACAGACTGTTTCATTTATAGCATGTTAGTGTGAACAATAGATTTGCAATTATAAGTGTTTTCTACCTTCTGTGCCATGCAGATTCAAAACATAAAAAATGAGAGAGCATCTACATTCAAAAAAATAGAAAAACTTTCAAACAAATGTGCAAGGTCTTGCAACAAATGTACAAGTCAAGATTTTGATTTCTTGGACTCTTTGGCAGTCCTCTCTACTAGATATTTCTAGTCTGGCACTGACAGTGGGTGCTGTGATTACCAAAAAAGCAATACAACCAAGGCAGGACTCAGAAGCGGATCACAGCTTCATTTCTGGATCATGGCCTGCCTCATACATCAGCTATAAAACAAAGATATCATTCCAGAAAAAACAGTTCCAGGAAATGGTGGCATAAAATAAGGAACACAATGAGTGACCGAGGGGGGCATGGACAGGTAGGCAGAAATTTCCCTACAGAATAGACTCCAGTATATTATGAGCACCAAGCTAAATTGTTAAAGCCATGAAAACAAATATATATTTAATGCAACTAACACAAGCACTCAGCAATTCAATGTATAGATGCCCATACCAATCCCACTTCCATGTCTTCCTCCAATAGATGGCTATTTATCTGCTGCCCTCCGGCACCCATCTTGCATGAATAAACCAGCAGTATGAGATTTTGATGACACATCAGTTTACAAAAAAAGTAAAAAAATAAAGAGACCAGATTATCCACATTTTCAATGGTAACTACATCAAATCTTCTTGAGTGTCTGTACAATGCACTGCCAAAGCAGAAGCACTGCTGTCGGCTGATTTCCTCATGCCAAAAAGATTGTAATATTATGACAAAAGTAAAACATTTTTTATGAAAAGAGATTTCTATGGTCATAATTCCAGGGTCTAAACCTGTTTATGTTGAATCATATTTTCCAGTTTGGCCATTTGTCCGACCCCTCTCGGGGAACCACAGGGCAAACGGGCTAGCAGGCCACAACTCTGGTGACTTTCTGGACTCTGGTGATTTTTCACAGATGTCCTGGGGTCTGCTCTACTATGGCTTTGCAAATCGAGCCAAGTACAACTGTTGCTGCACTTGACTTTCAGGACAGCAAGACCAGCACAGTACAACATCTCAGGGAGGTAGTGTGCCCAGTAGAGATTCAGAATTCAAAGAGTTATGTGTTAGGTGCAATAATGTAATGTCCTGCTTAATACGTATCTATTTAGTTAAAGAGATAAGCATTTTAATCACAAATACCTTAAAATGGTACATACAGATTAAGCAAATCTACAGGGATGCACTATGAGGTCGAAAGAGTTCTCTGCATAATTCAAACATGTAACCATGATTAAAGTCGAACTGCAGACGCAGCGTATTGCTGTAATGCTATCTGTTTTTGACCACCGATTCCATCTTGACCACTGACTCCATTGTGTGCTTAGCTTAGCTTCAAATGCTGTTGCATCTGTGGTGCAGGTATCTTCCACGCACAGCTTGTTAACATGTTTTCGCTTTTCTCACCATGGAAGGGAACATAACATGGGGGATGCAACACTGATAAGAGTGTACAAGGATGAGAACGTTTATAGCAGAGAGTACGGATCTGTCTTGGAAAGACACCATGGGATCTGGCCAATCGTTTGCGCGTTTTTCAACACTGACCAAGTACAGCCAGCTCTTGAATTTTACAAATTACTCAAAGGGACGGGGGTCGTCAGAACCTTCCTGTTAAGTTTGTTTAAAGTATATAAGGTGGACAAGCTTGATGCTGAGGCAGAAGGAACTCATTTCTGAGGGTGGACACATTGCTCAGAACAAGCCCATTGGGGAGAATTTCTCCTGTCTCAGTTGTCCAGAATTCTGCAGCTTGATGATGGCAAAGACAAGGATGATGTTGGATTCGATCCCATGGTGATGAATTTGTAATTCTTCATTATCTAGCTTTCCTGTGTGCATGCCTAAATATATATAGTTTAATTGCATACATAATCATTGTTGATATATTGCATTTTTTCTGATTATTATTATTCAAATGCTGTGATTATTTTAGTAGCTGCACGTGTTTTGCTGCATTCAAATTAAATGCTCACATTAATATTTTTGTATACTTATGTTTGAACCATGGGAAGTGCCTTAATAAATTCAATACTCAGACTAAGAGTTCTTTGCATTCTTTAGCCTCGTTCCCTCGTAGCTTGAAGCAAAGCAGAACAACTGCAGAGGAGCAGTTGTGCCCCTGTAAATGAGTCCATAGTAAATGGCTTTTTAAATCCTGTGCATGGATAGTAATATTCCATAAATTGTCCCTCCAAACTGTTATCCAAATATTCACAGTCAATGTCTCTCATTTGAATGGAATTACCACATGTGGTGTGCACTCGGGTAACTACCAAGCGAAGTGAGCAGATGAACAGCGTGTGCTGTCATGCTCACAGTGCTTGTTTTGACTCTTTCTCTTCACAGACAGCAGCTATTCTAAGAAGACAATTCCAGCAGTCTGCTCCAGTGGTCGCAGTGCAGTGCTCCGGCAGTCTGCTCCAAGGACCTTCATCCTTCAGCCCGAGGCACTGGTGTATTCTTTAAAGTACAACAAAGGTACAGCCAGCACAGAATGTCTGTGCCTTTCTTGGCAGTGCTTTCCAAGTTGGACAGTCTGTATTTTCAGTTGACACTGGCAAGTCAGACACAACCTTGAGTCAGTTGGACTTGACTCTGCAGAAAGATCGGGGAAGCCTGGGCACTTTACAGATCTTCTCAACACTGCAATGTTTACTTTGCTCTATCCGGGCTCCTACTCACACCAGGTTCAGCAGCTGGGTTCCCTTTCAAATGAAGGCAGGTGTGGATAAGGCACTCTCCTCGCAACTACCAGGATCACTAGCAGACCCACAGCTTCTTCCAGCTAGACTAGCAGATACCATGTGATGTGCCCTGATCTTCAGGAGACTGGCTATCAGCTATATAAGGTCTGGACCCACTGACTCTCTTTAGACAGTAAATTACCTCAAACTGGGTCAAAGTTGGGACATTTAGGACCCACTTTAATACAGTATTTTCAGACAGAGGATGTGGATTCACTCCCTGGGTTTAGCAACTGACTTCTCCTGGTTTCTTTTCACAGTTATTTTTTTCCTTTGCAGCATAGACATATTCTTTATGCAAAAATGATTGCCCCTCAGGGAGTGATAGTGCTGGCTCCAAGCAAGAAAACCTAGGACATGAGGATATGAAACCCATAAGTGTAAAACTCTACACCTGGCCCTTTTTTCCCTTCCAAGATGGACCACACAAATGAATACAAAAGCCCAGGCATAACCCAGAAACATCTCTTTCATTTGAAGCTGTCTATGTGGCTGTCCTCAAGTCACCCATTATAGTTTCTAAAAGCAGCCCTGTCTCCATCCCGCCATGCTTCTGTCCCTTGAGGTACACCCTCCACCTTTGGAATACAGACTATCCACAGCAACTTTCCGGGGACTGTTTCACAACCTCCATTTTGTTCCATGTTAGACCACGGACAATCCAAAACAGATGCCACTGGTATCAAAATACACACACACTCATAAACAGTATGGAACCTTGCTACCATACATGCACATGCTCTCAACATTTACACAGGGAGGACAGTGAAGGTTCTGATCATAACATGAGTGGAATTTTACTCAAGGCAACTGGCTCACATTCTTGAACAAATGAAAGGCATGTTCAGCTATTGACCACTAAGTACACAGTGCAATGCCACCAAAATCTACTGTACATGGGCAGGGACACTAATGATAGTCTTATACTCAAAAAGGGTATGCTTTTGTCTCCCCTCTTGATCTCAGAGCCAGGCTCTGGACCTCAGTATCAGTTTCAGGCCTAGGACTGCAGCACACTTGCAGGATTTTATGATTGTAGAAGCCAAAATAAAACTAGGATACCAGATTAATTTGGATGACTCAGGGCAAGGGCACATGTGTTTTACCATGCAGGGGTACGTGTCTACAGGGTAAATATGAATTGTATTCTCTTTATGACAATTGACATTAGAATCACCCTTAGCCACATCACCAAAATACCTCCCATGATGACATTACCTCTTCAGAATTACCACATTTCTGTAGAGTTCTTGCCTTTTGCTGAATATGCCACATTACAATAAAATAGCTCCATAATATTAAATAACACTATGGCGGTCATTACAACATTGGCGGTAAAAGCCGCTTACCGCCGTGCAGAAGACCGCCAACATACCGCTGCGGCTGCGGAATTCCGCCAAAGCTATTATGACCCACAGCACAGAATCCACCAATATTCAGACACCCACACAAGTCCGCCACACCAAAAGTCAGTGATAAACTGGCGAAAACAAAACCTCCACCGTCACGCCAACAGAAATGCGCTCACACTATCACGACACACGAATCCACGTCTTTCAACCGCGGTATTCCATTGGTGGTACACACCGCCGCGCTCAAAATACACACACATCTCCAAAACACCACAACATAGGACAATTCGAAATACACACACCTGATACACATACACACACCACTCCCACACACCCAATACAATATAAAACACACACCCATATCACCCACAAACCCTATGACCACAATTACTGAGAGAAGGCCAGAGAGAGACACCACCATCAACAATACTAGCATCCACAGGCACACAACACCATTACCCACATAACTTCCACGCACCTCACACAACACACCACTACATATCAGCACACTTATCACCCCACACACCACCCCAGACATCACCCACACCACCCCATGGCACGGCAAAGACACCCCAGGTTCTCGGAGGAGGAGCTCAGGGTCATGGTGGAGGAAATCGTCCGGGTAGAGCCACAGCTATTCGGATCACAGGTGCAGCACACCTCCATTGCAAGGAAGATGGAGCTATGGCGAAGAATAGTGGACAGGGTCAACGCAGTGGGACAACACCCAAGAAATCGGGATAACATCAGGAAGAGGTGGAACGACCTACAGGGGAAGCTGCGTTCTGTGGTCTCAAGACACCACCTTGCAGTTCAGCGTACTGGTGGCGGACCCCCACCTCCTCCCCCACAACTAACAACATGGGAGGAGCAGGTCTTGGCGATTCTGCATCCTGAGGGCCTCGCAGGAGTAGCTGGAGGAATGGACTCTGGTAAGTCAAATCTTAACTATTACATCCCCCACCCTACCTGCATGCCATCACGTACCCCCCCTCAACCTCACCCCCATCATTCCAACTCCTCACAAATGTCTCAACATCACAAACCACCCATCCCAACACCAAGCCCTGCATGCAACAACAAAGCATGGCCACACATCACTAAAGCATGTCCACTGCACATACCCATACACCCCCCTAAAACATCATCACACAAGGTCCCACACAGGAATGCAAGCACAGGGGTACACGGTCAACCACCCATTGCACACCATGCCACACACAGATGTAATAAACATCCTTTTATACCCCTGCAGGACCCCTACCCAACGTCACCGGACAGGAGGGTCCACACATGTCCCCACCACCAACAGAAGAGGCCCACAGTGATGACAGCAGCTCTGTCCAACTGAATCTAGATGACCAGCCCGGCCCATCGGGGACCTCAGGACAGTCAGTTCCCCTGACAAAGTCACAGGCCACTACAGATCTTCCCCCCTCTGGAAACACCAGCACAGCACCCACCCAGCGGGCCCATACCTCCGTCCCCAGGACACGCCAATCAGCAGTGTGTCCACCACTACAGGGAACCCAGGCTAACCCACCACCCCAACAACAACAGGGACCTGGGGGCAGTGGCAGTGGGCACACTGTCCAGGGGACGGAGGCCCAAGAACACAGGGGAACTGGGATGGCTGCTGTGCGACAGGGGGAGGACAGGCCAAGGGAACCCACTCTCCACGAGGCCCTCTCCAACATCATGGGAGCCTACCACCACTCCCAGGAGACGATGGCAACGGTACTGGCCACGTTTCAGGAGACCCAGTGCCTGCAGGAGGAACAGTATTTAGGCTTCAGGGAGGAACTAGGAGCCATCAATTCCACCCTGGCCACCATTGTAGGGGTGCTGAAGGAACTACTCAACACCAGGAGGGACACTGTGGCACTACAAGGGGCCCCTGACACTAGCCTGGACGATGAACTGCCCACCACCTCCGCCGGTGCTAGTGGACAGGAGGCACCGCCACAGGACCCCCACACCAGCACCCCACCCCCTGCAGAGGGAGAACCACCTTGCAAACAGTCCCTGAGATCCAGGACAAAGACAGAGAACAATGCCAATACCCCCGCCAAGAAATGAGACCACCCTGAATGTCATCCTTCTGTCCCACTTTGTCACCCTGTCCATCCTTAAACTGCCCCAGCTCCACTTCCTATGCCCATTTGGGCAATGCACCTGTGAGACTAATAGACTGGACTCTGCCATGGACATTCCTCCGCCATCACCCCTCACCATTTTGCTACCCCCTCCAATATTGAGCACTAAAATAAACACCCTTAAAGCACAAAACAATCTGGAGTCAGTCTGTGATTTCAGAATAGTGTATTAGCAATTACTGTGGCAAAAAGCTCTTTCATTTGTAATGTCAACATACCTATGTCACACAGCTGTAGTCCATGATGAATCAAAGCAGAAGTCACACTGTGGGACACACATCTGTGAAATCGTAAGGGAAAGTGACAACTCAGTGACCATACACTGGGTGAAAACGACAGACAGTAGAGAGGTAGTAGTGTTAAAGTACATGTAGTAGGCAGGTTTGTATTCTTACCTGTGTCTCACTGGAAATATTGCTGGATCACTGAGTCCCTGTTGTCCATGTATTCTTCTTCTGCTTCCTCGTCTTCACTGTCCACAGGCTCCACAGCTGCAACAACACCACCATCTGGACCATCCTCCTGCAGAAAAGGCACCTGTCGTCACAAAGCTAAGTTGTGAAGCATACAGTAGGCCACGATGATCTGGCACACCTTCTTTGGTGAGTAGAATAGGGATCCACCTGTCATATGGAGGCACCTGAACCTGGCCTTCAGGAGGCTGAAGGTCCGCTCGATTATCCGCTGTGTACGCCCATGTGCCTCATTGTAGTGTTCCTCTGCCCTTGTCCTGGGATTCCTCACTTGGGTCAGTAGCCATGACAGGTTGGGGTAACCAGAGTCACCTGCAAATGGCGAGGGACAACTGTTAGACATACACTAACCTGTAGGAATATCCCCAGACCCAGACAACCATTCCCACTGTCTTGCTTCCAGGTGCTCACCTAATAGCCACACACAGTGCCTCTGGAGTTGACCCATCACATAAGGGATTCTGCTATTCCGCAGGATGTAGGCGTCATGCACTGAGCCAGGGAACTTGGCATTCACATGGGAGATGTACTGGTCTGCCAAACATACCATCTGTACATTCATGGAATGGTAACTCTTCCGGTTTCTGTACACCTGTTCACTCCTGCGGGGGGGACCAAAGCCACATGGGTCCCATCAATGGCACCTATGATGTTGGGGATATGTCCCAGGGCATAGAAATCACCTTTCACTGTAGGCAAATCCTCCAACTGAGGGAAAACGATGTAGCTCCGCATGTGTTTCAGCAGGGCAGACAACACTCTGGACAACACGTTGGAAAACATAGGCTGGGACATCCCTGATGCTATGGCCACTGTTGTTTGAAATGACCCACTTGAAAGGAAATGGAGCACTGACAGCACCTGCACTTGAGGGGGGATTCCTGTGGGATGGCGGATAGCTGACATCAGGTCTGGCTCCAGCTGGGTACACAGTTCCTGGATTGTGGCACGGTCAAGCCTGTAGGTGATGATCACATGTCTTTCCTCCATTGTCGACAGGTCCACCAATGGTTGGTACACTGGAGGATGCCGCCATCTCTTCACATGTCCCAGCGGACGGTGCCTATGAAGGACAACAGCGAGCACAGAGTCAACCAACTCAGAGGTACGTACCCATAGCTTACACAGAACATGAATCATAATCCAAAAAGTGGCCTATATGTGTGTTGAGTCTAGGCCTAGGTATGTGTGGCACAGTTAAAAAGGAAGCCATGTGGGCCCCTCAAATGGCGGCTGCCTGACCTGTAAAGTGGGACAGTGGGATGTGAGGTAACTGCGCTGGCGTTGTACACCGTCGCAGTAGTCGGTCAAAGACCGCGGCGCAATGCTGCATTGGTTAACATTGGACTCGATGGGTCCCAGGAGCCAATGACGATGTACGCCGGCAGTGACGGTATGCACCGCCGCGGACGTGACCGCCATTTTCCATCTGTTCAATCACGCGATACCTGATCTTCAACAGGAGAGGACCTACACTGCAAGTGCTGCTGTGACCTTGGTCTGGAAGAGACAATGGCTTGTGCGTCTGGGGAAAGGGCCCCTGCCTTCACATCGGAGGAGTTGGAGAAACTCATGGACGGGGTCCTCCCCCAGTACACGCTACTCTACGGTCCTCCAGACAAACAAGTAAGTACACTGGGAGCATGCTGTATGGGCTATGCCTGTGTGGAGTGAGGTGGATGTAAGAAGGGGGGGGAGATTGCGGCGTGCATGAAACAACGGTGAGTGCATGTGCCACATGGCAAGGGTAGGGATCCTGGCAGTGGCGTACCCGGAGTTGGATGGGCGCTTGAGGGCATCACAGCAGCCACAAGGGGATGAGTACACTCTCATCCTGCTGATTTTGCGCGCAGTGGAGGTCTGGGTGGGGGAGGTGGGCTGTGGGTTTCCCTGGGCCAGGGCGAGTTCCGTAGGCAAGGTCCCTCCGTAAGGCAGGCCATGTGGCACCCCACCCCACCTCTGTAGAGTGCCAAGTACACCTAGTCATGCTCCTGTGTCATCCATGTGTGCAGATGTCATCCATAGCCTAGTAGGCCATTTCCCAGGAATTGAACACTGGAACCCAAGAGCGCGGCGTAGTGCAGGGGGATTCTGTGTCTGTCGTGTCCGCCAACGGTACCGGTAATGCATGCACTCAACATATCTTTCTTCTGTCGTCGCCCCCCTTTTTGTGGTCTCGCTGTTCTTGTGTGCATTAGCATCATCAGGCGGAGGAGCAGTGGCACCGGAGCACAAGGGGGCTTCATCCCACATGGCCATTGATGGCCACACTATGGACTCGGACTTCACCAGTGGGACAGAGGGTGAGGGGAGCTCCACGGCGGGGACAGGAGCTGAGACCAGCAACACAGACTCGTCCTCTGATGGGAGCTCCCTTGTGGTGGTGGCAACATCTGTGCCTCGGACTTCCAGTGGGACAGAGGGCGAGGGGAGCTCCACAGCGGGGACAGGAGCTGAGACCAGCGACACGGACTCGTACTCTGATGGGAGCTCCCTTGTGGTGGCGGCAACATCTGTGCCCCCCCATCAACAGCTGCCACCCCACCTACCAGCACTGCCCTCCCAGCAGCCCCTCAGCCTTTGCCCCGTGCCTGCTCACCCGGGAGGGTGGGCATCACCTTCGCCCCAGGCACCTCAGCCCCTGCCCCAGTCACCCCTGCTGCCCTCAGTGAGGAGGCCATTGACTTCCTCAGGTCCCTCACTGTTGGGCAGTCTACCATTTTGAATGCCATCCAGGGTGTCGAAAGGCAGTTGCAACAAACCAATGCATTCCTGGAGGGCATTCATTCTGGTCAGGCGGCCCTTCAGCAAGCTTTTCAGACTCTGGCCTCAGCACTGATGGCAGCCATTGTCCCTGTGTCTAGCCTCCCCCTCCAACTTCCTCCACCCAGACCCAATCCCCTGTACCCCAGCCTATCACAAGCACACCTACAGACCAGCATGCACACACGTCAACACACAAAGGAAACTCAGGCAAACATAAGCACCACACATCCCACAGGCACTCACGCAAGCATCACACACATGCAGACATAGCAACATCCACTGCCTCCACTGTGTCCCCCTCCTCCTCGTCTCCCTCCCAGTCTCGTCTCCACTCACACCTGCATGCACTACATCTACAGCCACTACTGCCATCATCAGCACACACACACCACCACACCCCGCTCACGTGCAGTCACCACCCCCACTACCATTCACACGTCCCCTGTGTCCTCTCCCAGTGTGTCTGTGATGCCACCTCCCAAGATACACAAACGCAAGCACACACCCACCCAACAGCCATCCATCTCACAACAGCCTCCAGCGCATGCACCTTCACCCAAAGTCACCAAAACGAACACCTCCTACAACCACAACCTCTTCCTCCACTCCCCAGCCCACTCCAGCTACCCGTCCCAGTGTCTCCCAAAAACTTTTCCTGCCCAACCTTGACCTCTTTCCCACACCTCCCCAACCCCATCCGTCTCCTAGGTCCCGAACTAGCACCTCAGCCACAACATCTCCGGGACCAGTGGTGCCTGTAGCCACCGGAATCTGGAGTGCACCGGCCACCAGGGCAGCCAGTGTGGCACGGAGCCACAGCACAGACAGTCCCCCACCTGTCAAGCATCAAAAGTTGACCAGTGCCCGGGGGAGAGGGGGAAGACTCCAGCCACCAAAGCCGCTCCCAGGGGTCCCGGTGGGAGTGTGGAGTCAGCTGCAACACCTTCCAAGGTGGGGAAGGTCCACAAGAAACCAGGAAAGTCTGGGAAGAGCCGCACAGCGGAGGAGACCGCCATCATCCCGCTGCCCAGGAGGCCACAGCCATCATACCCGCTGGCCAGGAGGCCACAGCCGTCATCCCCGCTGGCCAGGAGGCCACAGCCATCATCCCCACTGCCCAGGAGGCCACCGCCATCATCCCTACTGGGCCAGAAAGGACCGCCAGCAAAAGCCCCGCTGGGCTAGAGAGGACAGCCAGCACAAGCCCCGCTGGGCTAGAGAGGACCGCCAGCACAAGCCCCGCTGGGACAGAGAGGACCGCCAGCACAAGCCCTGCTGGGACAGAGAGGACCACCAGCACAAGCCCCGCTGGGACAGAGAGGACCGCCAGCAGCTGAGTCACTGCAAAGGAGCCCGCCGCTCCAAGCACCGCTGAACAGGGCACCGCCGCTCCAAGCACCGCTGAACAGGTCACCGCCGCTCCAAGTACTGCTGAACAGGGCACCGCCGCTCCAAGCACCGCTGAACAGGGCACCGCTGCCTCAAGCACTGCTGGACCATGAGCGCCAAGGGCAATGACGCTACTGAGTCCGTCACGAGCAGGATGAAGCACTCTGGGCACAATGCCCCACCAGAACCAGTAGAGACTGTCATCCACTACCTCTGTCCTTAGCAGGATGAAGTACTCTGGGCACCAGGCCTCCTCCAGGACCAGTGGAGAGATACAGCCACTACCTCTGTCCTTAGCAGGATGAAGCACTCTGGGCATAATGCCCCCTTCAGAACCAGTGGAGAGATACATCCACTACCTCTGTCCTTAGCAGGATGAAGCACTCTGGGCACAATGCCCCCTCCAGAACCAGTGGAGACTGTCATCCACTACCTCTGTCCTTAGCAGGATGAAGCACTCTGGGCACAATGCCCCCTCCAGAACCAGTGGAGACTGTCATCCACTACCTCTGTCCTTAGCAGGATGAAGCACTCTGGGCACAAAGCCCCCTCCAGAACCAGTAGAGAAAGGCTTCCACTACCTCTGTCCTTGGCAGGATGAAACACTCTGGGCACCAGACCCCCTCCAGAACCAGTGAAGAGATACATCCACTACCTCTGTCCTTAGCAGAATGAAGCACTCTGGGCACCAGGCCCCCTCCAGAACCAGTGGAGAGATACATCCACTACCTCTGTCCTTCGCAGGATGAAGCACTCTGGGCACAAGGCCCCCACCAGAACCAGTGGAGACATACATCCACTACCTCTGTCCTTAGCAGGATGAAGCACTCTGGGCACAATGCCCCCTCCAGAACCAGTGGAGACTGTCACCCACTACCTCTGTCCTTAGCAGGATGAAGCACTCTGGGCACAAAGACCCCTCCAGAACCAGTGGAGAAAGGCATCCACTACCTCTGTCCTTGGCAGGATGAAGCACTCTGGGCACAATGCCTCCTCCAGAACCAGTGGAGACTGTTATCCACTTAGGACACTGTGGCTTTGCACTCCCCAGGATTGAACAGTGGGCAACCCACTCATTGTATGGGCTTGAGAGACTGTGGCTTTGCACTCCCAGGATTGACCAGTGGGCAACCCACCCACTTGTGAGACTTGAGAGACTGTGGCTTTGCACTCCCCAGGATGGAACAGTGGGCAACCCACCCACTGTAGAGACTTGAGAGACTGTGGCTTTGCACTCCCCAGGATTGAACACTGGGCAACCCACCCACTTGTGAGACTTGAGAGACTGTGGCTTTGCACTCCCCAGGATGGAACAGTGGCCAACCCACCCACTGTAGAGACTTGAGAGACTGTGGCTTTGCACTCCCCAGGATTGAACAGTGGGCATGGGGCCCCCTCGTGGATTTGGCGTCGTGCACTCAACCGGCTGAGGTGGCCCCCCTTTCCCTCACCCTGAGGTGCCTGTTTTCTTGCTCTCTGATGCCCCTGCAGTGTTCTCTCCATCATGGTCGGGGATCTTGTGTTGCCCTCGCCCATACCGTGTGGGCCCAGTGTGCCATAGACTTAATTGGAGCACTACCTGGACTACTATGCTTGGTGTATATTTTGTTTATGGTGTATCTATATATTTTTGCCTACTTGATTTTAATATATTACAATGGTTACACTCATTTTCTTTTATCTTTGCATTCTTCCGGGGGGGTTGGGGGGTGTAACTATCATGTATTAATATGTATTAGTGTGTGTTGTAGTGGGTGAGGGTGTTGCGTGTGTGTGTCCCTGTTTTTTCCCTCCCCTGTGTCATAGGTGCAGTACTCACTGTGGTCTTCGCCGCGGGCGTTCGTGCTCCTGGTAGAGGAGCAGGAAGACTATCGCAGGGAGAATTTGGAGTTCAGGCTCCATGGTGTCCTGGTTCATCGTGGGGTGTGTAGAGGTGAGCGTTTTCCCTTAGAAATCCTGTTTCCGCCGTGTTTTTATCCGCGGTGAATCCGCCCCGGAAAAGGTGGCGGATTGGTAGGTTATGATACTGTGGGGTCATTACTTTGTCTTCCACCAGTCTGTTGGCGGTGACCGCTAAGCTGTTTGTTTGTACCGCCGTGGCGGTCGGAGTGTTAAAGTGGCTGTCTTTGTTGGCGGTTTCCGCCACGGTCGTAATGACAAATTTTTTACCGCCGGCCTGTTGGCGGTCTTACCGCCGCTTTAACACCACCCGCCAGGGTTGTAATGACCACCTATGTGTTCAGAAAAATGACATCAGGGAACAGTGTAACTGGTTGCGCAGAAACATCAATGAATGAGAATCATGATTTGTTTCTTTAAAAGGACTTGACAGTGACAACTTAAGCACAGAGATGGCCAATAGGTCTCTCTCCCAGCAAATCAATGTTGTGTCATTCACATGCTGATCATCACACATTGTAGCCACTAGTTGTTACTACATTAATTAGTCGAAATATACATTTTCTTAAGGCTGCCATACATTGCCATTATTGCTGCATCCCTGTATCATTTCAGGTCTTTGCTGTAGCTCTTCACCATGGCCTTGGTTTCACAGTACTCAAATCTGATCTGCGGATCTGCAGTTGCACCCTATAATGCTGAGTGCCACATTCGCCTGTAGGCCTTAATAGGCAAAGATGGCACTGGGCACAGGAATTATGCCTTTGGATTTGCTGTGGGGATGACTTGAGTCCAGTGAATGTAAGCCTGCAGTGAAAGCCAATGTCCACCACTGTCTGTGGTGGGAGCCCCAGTAGTGTGACATGCCAAAGCCATGAGTGCCACGTTGCTTTGACTGTGACAGGCACTCATCAAATTCTGGTACCTGGAGTCACTGGCAAGCAACAAGTGCTGTTCACAGCCCCTATGGGTGCCAACACTGAGTTCTGCCTGTCAAACCTAGCAGACTTAGGGGGTCATTCCAACCCTGGCGGTCATCGACCGCCAGGGTGGATGACCACGGAAGCACCGCCAACAGACTGGCGGTGCTTCCCTGCCCATTCTGGCCGCGGCGGTAAAGCCGTGGTCAGAAAAGGGGATCCATCGGTTTCCCGCCGGATTTCCCCTGTCTGGGCTGAATCTCCATGGCGGCGCTGAGATTCCGACCCCCTTCCCGCCACCCTGTTTCTGGCGGTTTTTACCGCCAGGAACAGGATGGCGGGTACGGGTTTCGTGGGGCCCCTGGGGGGCCCTGCACTGCCCATGCCAGTGGCATGGGCAGTGCAGGGGCCCCCTAACAGGGCCCCAGCATGATTTTCACTGTCTGCATAGCAGACAGTGAAAATCACGACGGGTGCAACTGCACCCGTCGCACCCCTGAAACACCGCCGGATCCATTCGGAGCCGGCTTCTATGTTGCATGGCCTTTCCCCCTGGGCCGGCGGGCGCTCCTTTGGTGGGCGCCCGCCGGCCCAACGGGAAAGCCAGAATGGCCTCCACGGTCATTTGACCGCGGAGTGGCCAAATGGCGGTGACCGCATGGCGGGCGGCGAATGACGGCCTTAATCCTTGTTTACTGCCTGGGGCCATTCACTTTTAATATAACTTGGGCCTCCAATTTATTTATAGATTAATTCAGAAGTTCTGTATAGTACAGACAAGATCAAAGTGATGACAGAGCGCTTTGCATAGTGACTTAAATATAATATACAACTGAGGTAACCACATGTATGCAGTAATGAACAATGATAATGGTCATAAGGTACAACCAGAGTGTAAATGCAGACATTTATAGGGATAATATTGCAAATAATTACTTGGTCAGGTCCCAAAATGAGTTCAATCATGGAGAAGGGCGGCATGGAAGTAATGTTTTTCAGTTCTTTATTGGGAGGTAGGTAGCAAGAGATTGTCCAAACGCTGGAAGGAGAGAAGGGAGAGATTTTCAAAACCTGTAAGTGCTCCCACTGAAATACTGTTTTAGTCTTTTTGGTTTCTTGAAGAGATTTCCAGGAAGGAGGGTGTTGATGCATTTTTGTTGTTGTCCTTTGGGTATAGACAATTTCTGAGCAAGGTAATTTGGCATGCAAGACTAAAGAGATTTATGGGTTATGCATGTCAGTTTATAGAGAGCTTCTGCTTCGTGGGGAGCCATTTTACAGTGGCCAGATTGGGGATGGATGTTCCATTGTTCTAACCTTTTTTTTTTCTAAATGTCAATTTCAATTCTATTTATCTAAATTTTCAAATTTCAAATTGATTTTTCTAATCTCTACACACTATAGCAGAGTGTAGAGGTGCTATAAGAAGAGCAAGAATTCCACTGAAAGATAAGTCTCAAGACCAGCTTAGACTGTACCAATGTTTGACTACCTGTTTAAAGTTGCACTGAGGTATGAAGGCGTTTATGTTGTCCAATGCTTTAGTCAATATTGTGACCCATTGTGTTTTTAGTTTTTTTTAAACTATAGACGCCAAGCAATTTATTGCATTCTATTAAGGAGGGTTTGCTGTTAAGCACTGAGATTGAGTTACATTGTACATGAATAGACAGAACTGTTGGCAGGGGAGCTAATGAGGAACTGATTTTAATGGGGTTGAGGATGAGATATCAATAAGTTATTAAGGATTGGATTTCAACTAACATTTAGCCTGCAAATTAAATATCTTTAGGAGATGAGCCTTTCAGGTAGAAAGCCCTGCAGACGTTTTCACATCAGCATAAGGGATACGGTCCAAAGAAGGTTTCTAGGGTTTGGAGGGGCACACCATGTGCCCCAGTCTTTTACTGACCACTGTCTGTTTACTGCACTGTTGAAGTCTAACATTCGTGGAAGTGACAGGTTATAGTGGCATTTTCTCTGTCATCTGTAAGGTGTGTTGTTTACTAGTCACTCCAGTACTTTTAAATTCTTCTGCCAGTCCCCCGCAACTGGATTCCTCACTCTGTCCATGTGGAAAATGGATGCAACATGTATATGTGTAACCTCTGTGTGTAGAGGTTGGGCATTAAGGGGCATATTTATACTATGGTGGTCATTACAACCCTGGCGGACGGTGTTAAAGGTGCGGCAATACAGCAAACAGGCCGGCGGACAAAAAAAGGGAATTATGACCCTGGCGGAAACCGCCAACAAAGACAGCCACTTTAACACACCGCCCACCACGGCGGTACAGACAAGCAGCGCGGCGGTCACCGCCAACAGACAGGCGGGAGACAATGTACCGCCCATAGTATCACAACCCGCCAATCCGCCACCTTTTCCAGGGCGGATTCACCGTGGATAAAAACACGGCGGAAACAGTTGCTGCAATGGGAAAACGCTCACCTGAACACATCCCACGAGGAACGAGGACTCCATGGAGCCCGAACTCCAAATACTCCCTGCGCTTGTCTTTCTGCTCCTCCACGACCACCATCTAAGTAGGCGCCGAAGACAACGGTGAGTACTACACCTACGACATAGGGGAGGCAAAAGTTAGGGGGACACCCACGAAACACCCCCACCCCCACCATCGCATATCACAACTTACACACCAATGCATCCACAAAAATCACAGTAACAACCCACAATCCACCCGGAAGAATGAAAAGACAAAGCAAAATCCGTTTAAACATTGTAATGTTGCAATATACATGTCTTGCAAAAATATACAGATATATTCTAAATTCAGGCCGAAATATATACATGACGAGAAGTAGTGCAGATATGTACCTAACAATGTCCGTGCACCAACAGTCCAAAAATGCATGGGCGAGGCCCACAAAATATACCTGACCACAATCGGAGAGAACACTGCCGGGGCATCAGATAGAAATACTACAGGCACCTCAGGGGGAAGGGAAGAGGGGGCACCTCAGCCGGATGACTGCAAAGCCAGATCCACGACGGGGCTCCATGCCCACTGTGCCATCCTGGGGAGTGCAAAGCCACAGTCTCTCAAGTCTCTACAGTGGGTGGGTTGCCCACTGTGCCATCCTGGGGAGTGCAAAGCCACAGTCTCTCAAGTCTCTACAGTGGGTGGGTTGCCCACTGTGCCATCCTGGGGAGTGCAAAGCCACAGTCTCTCAAGTCGATAACATTCTCCACTGGTTCTGGAGGGGGACTCGTGCCCAGACTGGATTAGTCTCCCCGTGAAGGTTCCTGTCCTGTCACTGTCCCAGCTGCACATGGGATAACGATGCTTGATGTGGCGGTCTATTCATTCATACCCGGTGCATGCCCTGTTCAGCGGTGCTTTGCCATGGCGGTCTCTGCCCTGTTCAGCGGTGCTTTGCCATGGCGGTTCTGGCCTGTTCAGCGGTGCTTTGCCATGGCGGTTCTGGCCTGTTCAGCGGTGCTATGCCATGGCGGTCTTTGCCCTGCTCAGCGGTGCTTGCCATGGCAGTTCTGGCCTGTTCAGCAGTGCTTTGCCATGGCGGTCTTTGCCCTGTTCAGTGGTGCTTTGCCATGGCGGTCTTTGCCCTGTTCAGCGGTGCTTTGCCATGGCGGTTCTGGCCTGTTCATCGGTGCTTTGTCATGGCGGTCTTTGCCCTGTTCAGCGGTGCTTTGCCATGGCGGTTCTGGCCTGTTCAGCGGTGCTTTGCCATGGCGGTTCTAGTAAGGACATTGGTGTGTGGCATGACGTTCCCTACACTGGGCATTGGTGTGTGGCATGACGTTCCCTCATAGCCCACCTGGGCTGTGGCAGCCGGGGCCCTCCTGGGCTGTGACTCCGGCGGTGGTCTCCTGACCAGTGAGGATACTTGGGCCCTCCTGGGCTGTGACTCCGGCGGTTGTCTCCTGACCAGTGACGATACTTGGGCCCTACTGGGCTGTGACTCCAGCGGTGCTCTCCTGACCAGTGACGATACTTGGGCCCTCCTGGGCTGTGACTCCGGCGGTGGTCTCCTGACCAGTGACGATACTTGGGCCCTCCTGGGCTGTGACTCCGGCGGTGGTCTCCTGACCAGTGACGATACTTGGGCCCTCCTGGGCTATGACTCCGGCGGTGGTCTCCTGACCAGTGACGATACTTGGGCCCTCCTGGGCTATGACTCCGGCGGTGGCGGTGGTCTTCTGACCAGTGACGACGGTGCTGGTGGTTGTGTCTCGCTCGCCGGGAATGATGCCGCCCTTCTCCGCCGTGACACTCACAACAGGCTGGAAAGACTTCCTCTGGCCCTTCCCCACGTTTGGTGGAGTCACAGCTGACTCTCCAATCCCCTTGGAACCCATGTCAGTTGTTTTCCCACCAGGAGTCTTCACACGGTCCCGTCGTCCACTCTCCAATTTCAGAGCCTTGACAGGGGGTGGGCTGCCAGTGCCTTCGCTCCGGGTCATACTGCCTGCCCTGGTGGCCGGTGCACTCCACAAACCTTGAACAGGCACCACTGGTATTGGAGGCTTTTTGGCTGAGGCGCTACGACGGGACTGATGAATTGGAGGGGAGGTGGGACAAAAAGGTCAACTTTACAGAGGGACAGTTTCTGACGAACACTGGGATGGGCAGTTGGAGGGGGTCTGGGAGTGGAGGAAGAGGAGGTGGTTGTAGGAGGTGTCACTTTAGGTGTTTTGGATGCAGGTGCAGGTACTGGAGGCTGTCGTGAGGTGGATGGATGTTGGGTGAGTGATTGCTGGCGTTTGTGTACTTTGGGAGGGGGCGTCACAGACACACTGGGAGAGGACACAGGGGACGTGTAAATGGCAGTGGAGGTGGTGAATGCAGGTGAGCGGCTTGGGGTGCTGGGTGTCCTTGTGCGATTCATGGTGCCTGTAGATGTGGTGTATGCAGGTGTGTGTGTAGATGGGACTGGGAGGGAGGAGGGAGAAGAGGAGGAGGGGGACACAGTGGAGGCAGTGGATGTTGCTGTGTCTGTACATGGGAGAGGCTTCCGTGAGTGCCTGTGGTGTGTGTGGTACCTATGTTTGCTTGAGCTACTTGAGTGTGCTGACTTGTGTGCATGCTGGTCTGTAGGTGTGCTTGGGATGGGCTGGGGTACAGGGGATTGGGTCTGGGTGGAGGAGGTTGGAGGGGGGAGGCTAGACACAGGGACAATGGCTGCCATCAGTGCTGAGGCCAGAGATTGCAGGGTTTGCTGAAGGACAGCCTGACCAGAATGAATGCCCTCCAGGAATGCATTACCGTGTTGCAACTCTCGTTCTACACCCTGGAAGGCATTCACAATGGTAGACTGCCCAACAGTGAGTGACCTGAGGCGGTCGATGGCCTTCTCACTGAGGGCAGCAGGGGTGCCTGGGGCAGGGCCTGAGGTGCCTGGGGTGAAGGTGATGCCCACCCTCCTGAGTGAGCGGGCACGGGGAGAACGCTGAGGGGCTGCTGGGAGGGCGGTGCTGGTAGGGGAGGTGGCGGCTGTACCTGTAGAAGTGGGGCGCACAGATGGTGCCGCCACCACAAGGGAGCCCCCATCGGCGTACGAGTCCGTGTCGCTGCTTGGTCATCCGGTGCCCGACGTGAAGCTCCCCTCGCCCTCCGTCCCACTGGTGTATTCAGAGTCTGTGGTGTGGCCCTCCATGGCCATGTGGGATGCAGCTCCCTCGTGCTCCGGTGCCACTGTACCTCTGCCTGATGATGCTGATGTACAAAAGAACAGGGAGAGCAAAAAAAGGGGGGGGGAGGGACAGAAGAAAGACAGTTTGAGTGCATGGCATACCGCTACCGTTGGCGGACAAGACAGACACAGCAGCCCCCTGCATTACGCCGTGCTCCTGCCCTCTGCATATGCAATTTCTGGGATATGGCCTACATGGCAATGATGGACATCTGCACACATGGATGCCACAGGGGCAACTATACCTGTACTTGGCACTCTACTGAGGTGGGGTAGAGTGCCACATGGGCAGCATTACAGAGGGGCCTAGTCTTCGTGTTACTGTCTGGCCTAGGTACATCCACAGGCCTCCTCCCCCACCCAGACCCCTCTACTGCGCGCAAAGTCAGCAGAATGAGGTCGTACTCACCCCCTTGTGTCTGCTGTGATGCCCTCAAATGCCCATCCAACTCCGGGTAGCCGCCAGGATCCGGAACATCAGGGGGGTCATGGTGCGACGGGCCCCCCTCCCACGTTGGGAGGCCATCCCCAGCTGAGCCTCCGCCGTCTTCTTGCTGCAGCGGCGAATGTCCTCCCATCTTTTCCGGCAGTGGGTGCCCCGTCTCTGGTGGGCCCCCAGGGTCCGGACCTCCTTGGCGATGGCACGCCAGATATCCCTCTTCTGGTGGGCGCTGACCTACATGACATGCACAAGGGAAGAGGAACAGTCATTACCAACTGCACCGTCGATGTGAGTGGCCCCCTCCCTACTCTGGCCATGTGGCCCATTCATTGACATGCATTAATGTTCTATGAACTCTGCCCCCTTCCCTCTTCCAACCAGCCCTCTCCACCCAGGCCTAGCCCATACAACGTGCTCCCTGTGTACTAACCTGTTGGTCTGGAGGACCGTAGAGTAGCGTGTACTGGGGGAGGACCCCGTCTACCAGTTTCTCCAACTCCTGAGCAGTGAAAGCAGGGGCCCTTTCCCCAGACGCAGCAGCCATTGTCGCTTCCAGACCGAGGTCACAGCAGCACTTGCAGTGTAGGTCCTCTCCTGTCGAAGGTCAGGTATCTAGTGATGGAACAGATAGAAAATGGCGGTGACGTCCGAGGCGGTGATGTGCGCAGTGGTGCGCATCATCACCGCCGGCGCACCTGTTCATTGGCTCCCTGGACCCATAGGGTCCTATGTTAACCAATGCAGCACTGCGCCGCGGTCTACGACCGCCTACCGCGACGGTGTGCAACGCCAGCGCAGTTACCCCACAATCCCATTGTCCCAGTTTAGAGGTCAGGCAGCCGCCATTTCAGGGGTCCACATGGCTATATTTACCTCTGCGTCACACATAGCTAGGCCTACACTCAACACACATACAGGAAGGGGTTTGTGTGTGGTGTAGTCTTGTGTGTAAGTGTGGGTATATACCTGGCTGATAAATGACTGATTCGTTGATGTTGTCCTTCGTAGGCACCGTCAGCTGCGACATGTGAGAAGATGGCGGAATCCTCTGGTGTACCGTCCGCTGGTGGACCTGTTGACAATGGAAGAGTGACATGTCATCGTCACCTACCGGTTTGACCGTGCCACAATCCAAGAACTATGTACCCAGTTGGAGCTAGACCTGATGTCACCAATCCGCCATCCGACTGGAATCGCCGCTGACGTGCAGGTGCTGTCAGTGCTCCATTTCCTTGCTAGTGGGCCTTTTCAGACAACAGTGGCCATGGCATCGGGGATGTCCCAGCCTATGTTTTCCAACGTGCTGTCCAGAGTGTTGGCTGCCCTGCTGAAACACGTAAGGAGATACATCATTTTCCCTGAGGTGGAAGATTTGCCTACAGTTAAAGGTGACTTCTATGCCCTTGGACATATCCCCAACGTCATAGGTGCCATTGATGGGACCCATGTAGCTCTGGTCCCCCCCCACAGGAGTGAACAGGTGTACAGGAACAGGAAGAGTTATCATTCTATGAATGTTCAGATGGTCTGTTTGGCAGACCAGTACATCTCCCAGGTAAATGCTATGTTCCCTGGCTCAGTGCATGACGCCTACATCCTGCGGAATTGCAGCATCCCTGATATGGGTCAACTCCAGAGGCACCATGTATGGCTATTGGGGGACTCTGGTTACCCCAACCTGTCCTGGCTACTGACCCCAGTGAGGAATCCCAGGACCAGGGCAGAGGAACGGTACAATGAGGCCCATGGGTGGACTAGGACGGTGATCGAACGCACCTTCGGCCTCCTGAAGGCCAGGTTCAGGTGTCTCCATATGACAGGTGGTTCCCTATTCTACTCACCGAAGAAGGTGTGAGAGGTCATCATCGCCTGCTCGATGCTTCATAATTTGGCTTTGCGACGACAGGTGCCTTTTCTGCAGGAGGATGGTCCAGATGACGGTGTTGTAGCAGCTGTGGAGCCTGTGGACAGTGATGAGGAGGAAGCTGAGGAAGAAGACAACGACAACAGGGTGTCAGTCATACAGCAATATTTCCAGTGAGACACAGGTGAGAACATTTTCATCTTTACCATTACATTAACTTTCACACGTCTACCTCTATCCTGTCTGTCGATTTCAACCAGTATTTGGTAACTGAGTTGTACCATTCCATTACGGTTTCACAGGTTTGGTTACCAACGTGTCATCTGCTTGCATCCTTAAAAGGACTTGTGATGTGTGACATAGGTATGTTGGCTTTACAATAGGAAACGCATTATGACACCGTCATTGATAATACATATTTACAAAATCACAGACTGACTCCAGATTGTTTTGTGTTTCAAGGGTGTTTATTGAAGTGCTCAGAAATGGGAGGGGGTTGTGAAATGTGGATGGGTGATGGCAGAGGAATGTCCATGGCAGAGTCCAGTCTATTAGTCTCACAGGTGCACTGCCCATCTGGGCATAGGAAGTGGAGCTGGGGCAGTTTAAGTATGGACAGGGTAACAAAGTGGGACAGTGGGAGGACAATCAGGGTGGTCTCATTTCCTTACGGGGGTCTTGCCATCTTGCTCTGTCCTGTTCCTGGATCTCAGGGACCGCTTGCGTGGTGGTTGTTCGTCTGCAGGGGGTGGGGTGCTGGTGTGGTGGTCCTGTGGCGGGGCGGCCTGTCCACTAGCGCCGCCGAAGGTGGTGGGCATTTCATCGTCCTGGCTAGTGTCAGGGGCCCCTTGGAGTGCCACGGTGTCCCTCAAGGTCTGCTGTATGTCCTTCAGCACCCCTACGATGGTGCCCAGGGCGAAGCTGATGGTCCTGAGCTCCTCCCTGAACCCCAAATACTGTTCCTCCTGCAGGCGCAGGGTCTCCTGCAACTTGTCCAGGACCGTCACCATCGTCTCCTGGGAGTGGTGGTATGCTCCCATGATGGAGGATAGGGCCTCGTGGATAGTAGGTTCCCTTGGCCTGTCCGCCCCCTGTCGCACAGCAGCCCTCCCAGTTCCCCTGTGTTCCTGGGCCTCTGTCCCCTGGACCGTGTGCCCACTACCACTGCCCCCAGGTCCCTGTTGTTGTTGGGGTGGTGGGTTAGCCTGGGTTCCCTGTAGTGGTGGACACACCGCTGATTGACCTGTCCTGGGTACGGAGGTTTGGGCCCGCTGGGTGGGTGCTGTGCTGGTGTTACCAGAGGGTGGAAGGTCATTGTTGGGCTGTGCCTGTGCAAGGGGTACCGACTGTCCCGAGGCCCACGATGGTCGCGGCTGGTCATCAGGATCCAGTAGGGCAGAGCTGCTATCGTCACTGTGGGCCTCTTCTGGGGGTGGAGTGGTGTTGTCTGGACCCTCTGGTGTGGTGACGGTCCTTCGGGTTCCTGCAGGGGCATAATAGCATGATTAATGCATTTGTTTGTGTGATGGTGTGCAATGGATGGGTGTCTGTGTACCCCAGTGCAGGCATTCCTGTGTGGGGGCTTGTGTGATGATGGTTGGGGGTGTTCTGGGTATGTGCAGTGGGCATGCTTTAGTGCTGGGTGTCCATGCTTAGTTGTGTCAGGCAGGGCTTGGTGTTGGGATGGGTGGTTTGTGTTATTAGTACATTAGTGAGGATTTGGAGTGATGGGGGGTGAGGGTGGGGGGGTGTGATAGCATGCAGGTAGGGTGGGGGATGTAATAGTTAAGATTTGACTTACCAGTGTCCCATCCTCCACCGACTCCTCCGAGGCCCTCTGGATGCTTGATGGTCAAGACTTGCTCCTCCCATGTTGTTAGTTGTGGGGGAGGAGGGGGGGTCCGCCGCCAGTCTGCTGAACCGCGATGTTGTGCCTGGTGACCGTTGAACGCACCTTCCCCCGTAGGTCGTTCCACCTCTTCCTGATGTCCTCCCTATTTCTTGGGTGCTGTCCCACGGCGTTGACCCTGTCCACGATTCTGCGCCATAGCTCCATCTTCCTGGCTATGGATGTGTGCTGTACCTGTGAGCCAAATAGCTGTGGCTCTACCCGGATAATTTCCTCCACCATGACCCTGAGCTCCTCCTCGGAGAAGCGGGGGTGTCTTTGGCGTTACATGGGGTGGTGTGTGTGATTCGTGGGGCGGTGTGAATGTTGATGTGTGTGGTGATGTGTAGTGGTGTGTGGGGTTTGGTGCGTGGATGTGGTGTGGGTGATGGTGTTGTGTGCCTCTGTGTGGTGGGAGTCTCTAATCTGTGCTATCTCTCTGGCCTTCGTCTCGGATTTTTGGTTGTAGGGGTTTGTGGGTGATGTGGGTGTGTGTTTTATATTGTGTTGAGTGTGTGGGAGTGGTGTTTGTATGTGTCTCAGGTGCGTGTATTTCGAATTTTCCAATGTGGCGGTGTTTTGGAGATGTGTGTGTATTTTGAGCGCGGCGGGGTGTACCGCCAATGGAATACCGCGGTTGAAAGACCGCCGCGTGGATTCGTGGGTCATAATAGCATGGGCATGTTTCTGTTGGCGTGTAGGTGGAGGATTTCTTTCCGCCAGTTTATCACTGACCTTTGGTGTGGTGGTGTTGTGTGGGTGTCTGAATTTCGGCGGATTCCGAGGTGTGTGTCATAAAAGCTGTGGCGGACTACCGCCGCCGCGGCGGTGTATTGGCGGTCTTCTGCACGGCGGTAAGCGCCTTTTACCACCAATGTTGTAATGACCCCCTATATTTGCACCGGATTTGGGTCATTTTGTTTTTACACAAATTTGGCGCAGACTTAACTCCATATTTATATTTTGATGCTAGAAGCATCTAGCGTCAAAATATTGGAGTTTGCACCATTTTTTGGATGTGTGAACTTACCTTGCCTCAATGAGAAACAAGGTAGGTGGTCCCATCTAAAAATTTGTGATATCCTCATAGCCCCATAGTTATTCCCTCATGCTAAAATTATGCACAGGTGGGAGGAGGGGCTAAATAATGGTGCAAAGCTTGCTTTGCGTCATATTTTAATGCCTGGGTCAGACCAGGTGTTAGGGGACCTGTGGACCCCTTTCCATGGTTAAACACCATGAAATGGGTCCACAGGTTCCCTCCCCAATCCCCAGGAATACCACCATGCACACCAAAGGGACACCAGAGGATGGGGAACCTAATCCCAGGTAAGTATTGGTAAGTATTTTTAAACATTATTTTTAAAGTGCCATTGGGGGCCCTAACTTGGGGCACCCTGCATGGCACCGGTGACAATGGCCACGCCCAGCAGACACTTGTCCCCTGTGCTGGTCATTGCGGTGGTGGGCATGACTCCTGTCTTTCCTAAATCTCACTTGCACCTATAAAGCCTTCTTCATTCTGCTGCTCGTCTAATAACAAACACCAAAAAATAAGATTGCATTAGCCCAATTTTGAGAGACCTCTATTAGCTCAAGCCGGGGGTGAGGATTATACTTAAACTTGCCTGTTTGCCCTTCAAAGGCTTGAAAGTAAGTTAACTGATCTACCTTCACTCCTCTGGTGGAGAAATAAATTTGAGGAGCAAAGAAGCCTTCAATCTCGAAAACAAGACACAGTGGGCAAGCGGTCACAACTTGCATAGCAACTTTTGCCGTAAACTAAAATATTTTGCGAACCCAGCTATTGATACAATCTTGGGACTCATCCTAGGATGAAAGCAGGAATGTGCAAGAGTGGAGGCAGTGGATTAAAGAGGCTCTGAATATGCAGCCTTTGTATCCTGCATGCGGACATTTAATAGCACCAACTGTGGGTTTCTGAGAACAGCTTTGACCACTCGCACTCATTGTTTTACATATTAAGCACGGTTAATAACACACCCCTTCCAAATACCGATACGGTATCCATTTTTAAACACATTTCCTGTTTCAAAAAACGTTTTCCAAAATGCTACATGTGTTTAGAACACAACAAAAAAGGTTTCAGCATAAACAAACCCTCTCATTTACCAATGTAGAAGGTTTGCAAACACTACAACCCTTTGTACATCTCATCCATAAATACTACTAGGCTTCACATAAATCATTCTGTGCTGCAGTCCCACACGTTTGGGGGGGGAGGAATGTAGTGCTTCATATGGGCAGACACCTCTTTGAGTTATAAAGAGGTGAACAGGGAGTTGTAGCAGTTTTCTGTAGGCTTAGTAACAGCTTTCCTGTTACCAGGGAAGGGAAAGAAGTAGCTACATGGATAGTCTCTACCAGATACCTTATATGCTGTGACACTATGTTAGAAATGGGGTCTCTAGCTGGCAGTCAGTTTACATCCTGTCCAAGTAGGGACCCTCACTCTAGTCAGGTTAAGCGAGTCACACAGCTAAGATAACCCCATTGGTAGCTTTGCACAAGCAGTCAGGCTTATCTCAGAGATAATGTGTAAAGTATTTGTCGAAACATGCAAAGTTACACAGTAAAAACATCACAAAAAGACTCCACACCAGTTTAGAAAATAGCCAATATTAATCTAAATCAAACAAGGCCAAACAACAAAAATCCAACATACACAAGTAAAGATATCAAAATCTAAAGTGAAAAGAATCTTGATCCATAAGAATCAATAGATGTGTTGTTTTAGCACAAAGTACCAGGTGTGTGTCAAAAATAAAACTGCAGGAGCAGGCATGCGTCGAAAAAGCAAGCAATGTGTTGATTCCTTACTTGCAAGTGAAGCCCTGCATCGAATCTTTCCTTGCGGGGTAAACACTGCGTAAATTCTTTCCTCGCAGGGAAAGAATGCATTGATTTCAGGACAGGCAGCCTTGGATCCGTGCTGTGATGTTGAAGACTTGATGCCCAGGGATGATGCGTGGAAAATCCAGACACATGGCAATGATGAATCCGCCCTGAGCTAGCGATGTGTCAATTTCACCGGTGCTATGTTGATTTTTCAGCTGCGGTGCAGGCGCTGTGTCGGTTTTTCTGCCGCTTGGTTCTGGGGCATGTATTTTCACTCAGGTTCTGCGAGCTTTTCTTTACAGGGGCCCAGGGACTGAATGTGGCACCACTTGGCAAGTCAGGGGTCAAGAGTGCTCAGGTGTTGGACGGAGAAATCTATTGATGTCCCTGAGACATTTTAACAGGAGAACATCAGTCCAAGCCCTTGGAGAATCTTCACAAGCAGGATAAACAACAAAGTCCAGTCTTTGTCCTCTCTAGATAGAAGCAGCAACCCGCAGGCCAACCCAGAAAAGCACACACAGCAAAAGGGCAGTTTTCCTCTTCACAGCTCTTCTCCTTGGCAGAAGTGCCTCTTGATCCAGAAGTGTTCTAAAATTGTGGGTCACCAGCCAAAAACATATACTCATTTCTGCCTTTGAAGTAGGTAAACTTCAAAGGAAAATCTTTGTAGTGCACAAGACCCTTCATCTTCCTTGCCCTATCACAGAAACGCTCTAGGGGGTTGGAGACTGTATTGAGAGGGAACAGGCACAGCCTTTTCAAGTGCAGTTGTCAGCTCCTCCCTCCCACTCAAGCCCAGGAAGACTCATCAGGATATGCAGGACACACCTCAGCTCCCTTTGTGTGACTGTCTACCATGAATTCACAAATAGCCCAACTATCGGTCTGACCCAGACGTGTATTCCACAGCCAGGCAGAGGCACAGAATGGTTCATCAAAAATTGCCTACTTTATAAAAGTGGCACTTTCAAACTTACAATCTAAAAAACAACTTTACCAAAAGTTGCATTTTAAAATTGTGAGTTCAGAGACCCCAAACTCAAAATCTCTATTGGCTTCCAATGGGAAACTGCACTTAAAAGATATTTCAAGGCAATCCTCCTGTAACCCTATGGGAGAGATAGGCCTTGCAATAGTAAAACCCAAATTTGACAGTATTTCACTACCAGGACATTTAAAACACACCAGTACGTCCTTCCTTTTAAATAAACTGCTCCCTACCCATGGGGCTGCCTTGGGCCTACATTAGGGGTTTACATGTAGTAAAAGGGAAGGTTTGGACCTGGCAAGTGGATACAATTGTCTGGTCGAATTTGCAGTTTAAAACTGCACACACAGGCACAGCAATGGCAGGTCTGAGACATGTTTACAGGGCTACTCATGTTGGTAGCACAATCAGTGCTGCAGACCCACTGGTAGCATTTGATTCAGAGGCCCTTGGGCACACATAGTGCACTCTACAAGGGACTTAGCAGTAAATCAAATATGCCAATCATGGATAACCAATCCTAATCATAATTACACAGGAAGCAATTCTACTTTAGCACTGGTCAGCAGTGGTAAAGTGCCCAGAGAACCAAAAACCAACAAAAATGAGATCGAGAGGCAAAAAGACAGGGGAAACCACACCAAGGATGCCAGGTCTAGTACATGGTTCCATCAGGCAGCTGAGAACTGTAGAGGACAGAAGCCTTTTCAATACTAATGCAATTGTTTGTCACTCTATTTGTACTGTCTGATAGAATTGCAGACCACTCATCTTGACCTTCTCTGTACATAAACACGAACCTTAAGTGTGTTAAATCTTTTCAAATATTAAAATGCAATGCTGCTAATACGATTTCACAACTTGAGAAGTGCTGTAGAGATTTTTTTATTTTAACATTGCTGTTAGTTTTCTAGCAACTAAGTATCAATACATCTAAACCACTCAATTAGCCGGACCACCTCGCATGGATGCAAATTCAGGGGATTTGACTTTAAAAATGCAAGAGAAAGGACCTCATTATGAACCGCCAACAGAGGAGCGGGCCGGACCGCCAAATAATGAACCACACGAAAGACAGGCATATCGAAAACCACAAACCGCCAGCAGAGGAGTGCTGACGACGATGCCAGAGTCCACCCACAGGCCGACGGAAAGGCCCAACCCGCCCATCAAATAATGAACAACCAGTATGCTGCCAATTCTGGGACGGGAACCACCGCCACACAAAGCCAGGTGGAAATTAACCGAATATAAGGAAACACTCACCAGAGGGCCACACATCGCGCCAAAGCAGACATGGCTAGAGGGCTGCAGATCATGCCTGCCCTGCTCCTTGCCATATACCTTGCCATATACCTCCACGACCGAAGACGACGACGGTAAGTACCGCAATCTATGAAACAAGGGAGGTAAGGGCACACTCACATAACCACCCACTCCACCCACCCTGCAAAGCCCCCCCAACCCTTCACAGCAGCACAAGTCACACACCCCACAGCAAGAGGTACTTACCAGACACAAGGCTAATCCAACTTGACCATAATACATACAAATGCCCCACACCCATAAACAATGAAACAAAAGACCAGGGTTCAACAGTGTGCCGCCAAAACACAGGCCACACAGAGATCTTTAATGAAAGCTCACAGTGCCAAATAGTCCAAACAGGGCCAATGGCCAGTCCGTATGGCTACAACTGCCATGGGCCACAACGGACCCAACCTGTCTCCCACAAGTGCAGGGTACTCCACCTAATGGGGCAACAAAGGGGCATCCAGGCACCTCACCGAACGGGGGAAGAGGGTAGTGGGGGTGGGGATTTGCGACGGGGTGGGCCTTGGACTTTCGTTTGGAAGGTGGAGGGGGGGTGGGCTTGTCCTTTGAAGGGGGAGGGTGTTTAGAGCGGGTGGAGCCAGATGGACTCGGCTCAGCCCGGGCCTTTTTTTTCCCTGGGGAAGGGGCATGGGAATGTGACGGGCAGACAGGGGTGGGCTGTGAAGTGGAAGGAGTGGAAAGGGCAAGGAGGTGAGCACGCTTGGGGACAAGACGGGGCCAGTGGGTTGAAAGAGGCACAGTAGAGGAAAAGTTTATTCGGAGCAATTGGGGTGGTCCTGGATGAGGGTGTGGGAGTGGAGGCAGAAGCAGTGGATGTATGTGGTGTAGGGGTGCGTGTAGTGGGTGCAGGTGACTAGACAGTATGCTGTGGTGTGGGGGTGTGTGATGGGTGGGTGTCTTGGTGCGTTTGTGTGTTTTTGGAGGAGGGGGTGGACACAGTGGGAGAAGACAGGCAGCTAGTGTGGATGTATGTTGTGTGGGTGTCTGCAAGTCTGGTGAGTGTGCTGCATGTGTCAACTACAGTAGTTATGGTGAGTGCAGGTGTGGTGCATGGGGTGCATGTATGGATGTCTGCTATTTTGGTGAGTGCAGTAAGAGGAGCAGCAACAGTGACTGAAGGTGCAGTGCATGAGGGTGTGGATTTAGATGGGACAGACAGGGAGGCAGAAGAGGTGGGCACACTGGGGGAAGTGGATGTTGTTGTGTGTGCATGTGTCTGTTGGCTGTGTGAATGCTTGTGGTGAGAGGTGTGGTGCTTGTGTTTAGAAGTGTGCTTCTTGTGTGTTGATGTACTTGACTGCGTGTCTGAATGTGTGCCTTGGACGGGTGAAGGGAGTAGGGTGCTGGAAGGGGTAGAGGATGTTGGAGGGGGGACGGAATGACCAGGGAAACTAACTGCCATCCAAGAGGAGGCCAGAGTCTGAAAAGATCTCTGTAGGGCAGACACAGCACCGTGAATGCCATCCAGATAGGCATTTGTCTGCTGCACCTCTGATGCTAGCCCCTGGATGGCATTGACAATGGTTGTCTGCCCTACAGAGATGGTTCTCAGGAGGTCAATAGCCTCCTCTGTGAGGGCAGCAGGGCGGACTGGGGCAGGGGAGGAGGTGCCTGGGGTGAAGGAGACGCCCACCTTTCTGGGTGAGTGGGCAAGGCAATTCGGTGGGGAGCAGAAGAGAGGACAGTGATGGAATGGGGGGTGGCGGAAGATGTCACTGTAGTGGTGTGGCCACTAGGGGCGCCATTGCCGGGGAGCCCCCATCAGAGGAGGTCTCGGAGTCACTACCTCCTGTGGTCGTTGCCTTCCCCGTGGAACTCCCCTCGCCCTCCCAACCACTGGTCCCCTGGACGTCGGTTGTCTCTGCCTCTGAGGATCCGTGGGCCACTGCTTCCCCACTTGCCGGTACCTCAGCGCCCTCGCCTGATGTTGCTGCTATACCAAACCAACACAAGAGAACAGGAATGGGGAGACAAAACAGGAGAGACAATTGTAAATAGCTGAATGGAGGTACATAATGGCCAGACATACACCCACCCAGAAGACGCACCCAACAGGTAGCACCGTTCACTATGCCCATGGCCATGCCACTGACTACTAACCAGAATACTGCTCGACACCCATCCCCTGGACTACCTAAGGAGGCGACATGTGGGAGACCTGACAAAGACACCCCTACACCCTTTGGGGACCATAAAGTAGATGGACACCAGTCGGAATCCCTGCCTCTAAGCAGCATGAACCCTAATGCACACGCAGACATCCTTCCAGACTGAAGTTTGTGAAATGAGTGCTCACCCCCTTGTGACTGCTGTGCAGCCTTCAAGCGCCCTTCCAGGTCTGGGTACGCCACCGCCAGGATACGTCGCATGAGAGGGGTCAGGTCTCGATGGGCACCCATTCCTCGTTGGGAGGACTTCCCCAGGTGGGCTTCACAGATCTTACGCGCCCTGCGCCGCAGGTCCTCCCACCTCTTTCTGCAGTGGGTGCTCTGCCGGTTGTAGACCCCCAGGGTCCGCACCTCCTTGGCAATGGCATGCCAAAGTGCCGTCTTCTGGTGGGCGCTGACCTAAAAGGGTGACACAGATATGGAACACAGAGGCCAGGCTCTTGCAAGATAGGTACAGCTGGCTAATTGTCCACTATGGGATGGACAGTACTCTCAGACTTACAGGCCATACGCACGCAGCATGTCATGCACCACGGCCCATGCAGGCTCAGAGGTGCAGACATATGTTCATTCAACACCATCCATTACACCCAAACAGTGCCCCCCCAAACCCAGACTCACCTGTACCTCTGGCCGTCCGTAGAGTTTTGCGTACAGGGGCAGGACCCCGTCCACTAGCCTCTCCAGTTACTCCTGGGTGAAGGCCGAGGCCCTTTACCCTGCAACACGAGCCACATCCATTGCCAGAGGCAGGCCACAGCAGTACACACAGTGGAGTACCTGTCCGCACAATATCAGGGAGTCAAGTGAATAATCGATGACGAACCTGCGTACTTTATGCAGCGGTGTGCACCGTCACCGCCGGCGGCAATCATGATACACCAGGATTCCCCATTGGCATCCATGTTAACCAAATACGGTGCAAACGGCGGTAAACACCGCCTTACGCTGTGAGATCAACTGCTAGCAGCATGAGGTCACTTCCACAACGAAAGGCCTGCATTACAGTGGGCAGACATTTTGGCAGTACCTACGCATTTTTAAATAAAACTTTGCACAATGCAGGCCCTACTAGCCACATGAAGCACCTAAGCATGTGTCCATTCCGTAATATACCACACATGAAATACTCTGTTCCCTCATTACGATGTAGATGTAGATCTGTCAGGAAGCAGTTAATGTAGAGTCTCTACAATGAACTATGCAGTGCACAAATGATGAAATGTGTGCCTATGTATGTGTCTTCATCACACCTTTTTGAAACCCCCCGTTGGTACCGACCCTTGTGGCGAGGAAGGGCACTATCAGTGTACAGACCACTTGTGGATATGAGGACCATGGTGGAGCGTCAGATCATAATCAATTACCGACTCACACATGCAACAATACAGGAAATTTGTGCTTTACTGGATCCTGCACTAACTCTGGGAAATCGTAATCAGCATGCCATCCCTACGGAAGTGCAGGTGCTCTCCGCACTCCATTTCCTGGCCACGTGCTCATTTCATGTGACAGTGGGCATGGGTGCTGGATTTTCACAGCCAATGTTCAGCATGGTACTGACAAGATTTCTGAATGCATTTGTACAACACCTGCAGTCCTATGTAAGGTTTCCCCAAAGTACTGACCTCCCTGCCATCAAGTCGGAATTCTATGCCTTTGTCAACATACCCCATGTCATAGGTGACATCGATGTCACCCACATACCAATCATCCCCCCAAGAGTGAGTGAACAGGTGTACAAAAACAGAAAGAACTTTCACTCCATGAACATCCAATTGGTATGCACTGCAGACCAGTACATCTCACATGTGAAAGCCATGTTCCCAGCTTTAGTCCATGATTCCTTTGTGTTGAGGAACAGTAGTGTGCCACACAGGAAGGAAGACAGAGGGTGGATCATAGGTAAGTGTGCCTGTCACTAACTGACACACAGCAGACAGCCAGGCTGTCTGACTAAGGGGCATAACAATGACAACTCTGTATTGCACCTTTTTCTAGGTGATTCTGGCTATCCAAACTTGCGTTGGCTCCTGACACCAGTGAGGAATCCCAGGACCGATGGAGAGAGGAATTACAATGAGGCCCATGGAAGTACTAGGAGGGTGATAGAGCGAACTATAGGTCTCTTGAAGGCTAGATTTCGTAGTCTAGATATCTTTGGGGGTTTTCTGGCCTATGGGTCTGAAAAGGTGTGTAGAATAGTGGTGGCCTGCTGCATGCTGCACAACGTGGCAGTGAGACATTCTATCCCCCTCTTGGAGGTGGAGGGTGCTGTATGTCCTGACCAGCTACCTCAGAGAGGTGAGGAGAGTGATGGTGATGATGAGGAAGGGTAAGATGTAAATTCCAGGACCCAACTGATACAACTCTACTTCCAGTAACTGTGTGGGACTTCAGTCTGACATTGGGGTTTGTGACACATACTCTCAGTGTGCTCAGTCATATGGGGGGGTTGATAATGATAGCTGAAACATGGTCAACTTCTGCATGGTACAGATTGAAATTTTCTGCATTTACTTACTGCCAACATTTAGGAACACAGGACTCCCTTCATGCACAGATTTGACAATAAAGTAGTTATCAGCCAGTTGCATCCATACTTCACTTTGTTCACAATTTAACACAGGGGACAGTGTTACAGGTGTGATAAGTCTTTTATTTGTTGAAGTGAGTGAATTGTGCTATTTATAGTGATGGCAAGTCGTAAGGGGTGGGTGTCCTCAAGACCAACATGGTGGCAGCCTTGTTGATACTAATGATGGGTCCATCGTTTCTTACATTAGTTCATATTGCCTCTTAGCAATGTGTGGTGACTGACTGAGTGGGATGGTTGCTGTGCAGATTGTTGCTGAGTTACTTCTTGAAGGGGGCCTTGTTCTTTGCTGGTGTTCCAGTGCCATATCTTGGCCTGTGAGTCCGTTTGGGCGCCTGCTGTTGATCTTCAGGGGATGACATGGTAGGCCGTGGGCTTCTTGTGAGGGTAGTTCCTGGAATGTTTCTGCTGATGGTGTAATCTCATGGTGGGTGTCCGGTGCTGTTGTGGGGGCCTCTTGTCCTGTGTGGGAATCAGACTGGCTTTGGACCAGCTGCAGCAGTGCTCCTGGTATGATGGCCATTGTGGCGTTGTGCTCTTTCCACTGCTCCATGGCCTGTTGGTCGTGTTCCTCCTGCATCCTCTGACTGTGCTCCAGGGTGGACACAATCTGTGTCAACCTTGTCATTGGCATGCTGGTAAGCACCCAATACCTGTGATATCATGTCCTGGGTTGCTGCATCCATCCTGTGGCCTCCCCCGTCCCATTGCCACCCTTGCACTTGCCCTAGCCCCCTGTGCCTGTGTCCCCTGCAGTAGCACTTGTACTGGGGCCCTCGCCTTCCTGCAAGTTGGGAGTGGGTGACTGTGGCCTCTGTACCTGTGTTCCACCAGTCTGTGGCCTGGGCTCACTAGTGTGGGGACGCTTGCCCTGGGCTGCTGGTCTTGACTGGGTGGTAGGGGTGACAGTGGTTTCCTGGGTGGGGATGCTGCATGGTGAGAGTCCAGGACTGTGTGAGGGGCCTGCCTGCTCATCAGTGTCCAGGGATCCTTCACCAGTGTCCTGTGAGGTGCCTCTGTCTCCCTGGGGTCTGTGGCACTCCTTGTCCCGTCCGTTAGGGTTGCATGGGTGGTGGTGCCTGTTGGGGGACATAGACACGTCTGTTACAGCTACATGACCATTTGGGGTGAACAGGACTGGGCTATTTTGTGCTGGGGTTACTTTCCTTGGCCTTACAGGGTGCCTTTGTGTGGTTCACACTGCATTTAGCGTCAACAGTGGGGTTGCATTGTAGTGGGGGGCGTTGTTCTATTGTGGGTACTTGCAGGGGTAGATGACTGTGCACAGGGGGAGGGATGTGGGCCTGTTAGTGGGTTTGTGGTCATGCAGGGGGGGGGGGAATTTAGTGGCTGATGCCTGGGTGGGGTGTTGGTCCTGGTGAGTGTGGGTGGAGTGGTGCGGGTGGTGCATGCATTACAGGTATGGTGTATATGGGGTATAAGTTGATGACTTACCTGAGTCCATTCCTCCATTGAGTCCAGTGAGTCCCTCAGGGTGCAGGATGGCCAGTACCTTTTCCTCCCAGTCTGTGTATTCTGGTGGTGTTGGTGGCAGTCCTCCCCCAGTCTTCTGCACTGCAATGTGGTGCCTTGATGCCATGCCCCTGACCTTCCCCCGCAGGTCATTTCATCTCTCCCGGATGTCGTCCCTGGTGCGTGGATGGTGCCCCACTGCATTGACCCTGTTCACAATGGTCTGCCATAGCTCCATCTTCCTTGCGATGGGTGTGCGCTGCACCTCAGCCCCGAATATTTGTGGCGCCACCTTCAGGATCTCATCCACCATGGTCCTTAACTCCCTTTCAGTGAAGCATGGATGTTTGGGGGTGACATGGTGAGTGTGGTGAATGGTGTTGGGGCTAGGAACGCAGTGAGGGTGCTCTTCTGTGGGTCGGTGTGCGTCTCCTGTATGCTGGCGTTCGATGTCTGCCTCTGGTGCTCTCTGTCTTCTTGGCCTGGTTTTGTTGCAAAAGATTGTGGGGTATGTCTGGGGGTGTTTAATGGGGTTATGGATGTGTGTCATGTGTGTGGGTTACACGCTTATCCAATGTGTGCACTTCTTGCTGTTAAGTCCACTTGCCGCCCGTGGGGGTCGGAGCCGCCAATGGTCATTCGGCCTCCACGGTCCGCCAAAGGTGATTGTGCATCATTATTTGGAGGGTGGGATGTGGGTGTGCTTGGCAGTGGCGGGGTGGGGAGGTCCGGGATTCTCGCCGTCAGGGTCATGGCGGGGAGTGGTGATCTGGTGATTTTTGGTGGGGTTAGGATTTTTGTTCATTATATGGTGAGCTTCCATTAACCGCAGACAGCAGCATTCTGTTCACCGCCGCCACGGCGGTTGACGGTGTTTCCCGCCATGTTCATAATGACCGCCAAAGTGTCAAAATTCAGGGCAAAAATTCAGGACAGGAGTACATTTTTACTGACACATATGAGAAGGTTGCACAACTATAAAATAGATGGTTTACACACATACAAATCAAAATAGGTTTGTGTTCTTTGGTCTGTTTCATATACATCAAACATGCACATCTAGCTGGACTAAGACAAGGATCAGAAAACTAGCCATCATTTGCACACTGAACCGATTTTGAAAAATTACATCAGAGGCAGCTCGCAATTTTACTACCATGCTACATTTGCCTTGTTCATGGAGGGATCTGTGAAACTACAAAAACAAGGTGTTGAGGTAGCTTGGCATTTTTATAAGGTAAGGTAAGGCAGCAGCCACCAAGCAAAGGAAGTGAGTAACTACAAATGGCCGGAGAAATGTCCAACTTTGCAAACATGTGTGAATGTAACAATTCACATTCAAACCTGAGGAATGAATACACAGCAGCTTACCATACCATACAGTACAGCACAACCATAGCTTTCCCATGGGGAACAACTATTAAAACTCTATGTTAAACATTAGTGCATTGTAGGAAAGTGCCCTTTTTGGCATGGTTATCCTCTCCCCACACGTTTCCCTGATATTGATGCTGACTTGACTGAGAGTGTGCTGGGATCCTGCTAACCAGGCCCCAGCACCAGTTTCCTTTCCCTAAAGATGTACCATTGCTTCCACAATTGGCACACCCCTGGCACACAGTTAAGTCCCTTGAACAAGGTACCCATGGTACCAAGGGCCCTGTGGCCAGGGAAAGTCCCCAAGGACTACAGCATGAATTATGCCACCCTGAGGGACCCCTCACCAATCACATTCAGACTGCCATTGAGGCTTGTGTGTGCTGGTGGGGAGAAAAAGACAAAGTCGACATGGCACCCCTCTCACAAACCACTGTCTGTGACATAGGTAAGCCACCCCTCTACCAGGCCTTACAGCCCTAAGGCAGGGTGCACTATATCACAGGTGAGGGCATAGTTGCATCAGCAATATGGCCCTACAGTGTCTAATTCAATTTTTAGACATGATAAGTGCAGTGTGGCCATAATGATTATATGGGCTAGGAGTTTGTCATTATGAACTACACAGCTCCATAATGCTTCATTGAAGTCTGGGAAGTTTGGTATCAAACTTCTCAGCACAATAAACTCACACTGATGCCAGTGTTGGATTTATTGAAAAATGCACCAAGAGAGCATCTTAGAGATGTCCCCTGTATTTTTGCCAAACGTCTAGTGCAGGACTGACCAGTCTGTGCCAGCCTGCCACTTCTAGACAAGTTTTTGACCACATGCGGTGAGGGCCTTTGTGCTCTCTGTAGCCAGATACAAAAAAGACTGTACTGGGTGGAGGTGCTTCACACCTCCCCCCTGCAGGAACTGTAATAGTTGGTGGTGAGCCTCAAAGGCTCAGGCCTGTTGTTACAGTGCCGCAGGACCCTCTAGATAGTGGAGATATCTGCTCCCTGGACAAAGCCCCACTTTTAGTGGCAAGTCTGATGGAAAAGTTAGGAAAATCAAGGAGGAGTGACCACTTCAGCTAGGACCACCCCTAAGGTGTCCAGAGCTGAAGTTACCCCTGCTTGCATAATCCTCCATCTTGGTTTGGAGTACAGGGACCAATAGGGCTTGGTCTGTGTCCTCCTCCCCAAAGGGAGTGGACACCTGAAAGGGTGTAGTCACTCTCAGGGACAGTAGCCATTGGCTACTGCCCTCCGACCCCTGTAATGCCCCTAAATCCAGGATTTAAGGGCTCCCCTGAACCTATCTCATCAGATTCCTGGTGACCTCGAGAAGACGACAAGAAGAAAGAAGAAGGACTGCTAAGCTGACCACCAGCAGAAAAAACTGAAGACACCAACTGACTTGGCCCCAGCCCTAGAGACCTGTCTCCAGCTTCTGAAGCCCTATTACAAAAAGGTGACGCATCCTGTAGGACCAGCGACCTCTTACAAGACTCAAGAAGATTGCCTGCACCCCAGAGGACCAAGATATCCCGTGAACAGCTGCCTTGTCCAGAAAGAAACTCCAGCAAAGGACTCCAGTACTGCCTACTATTCACCCGATGCCCTCGGCCCGTGTCCAGGTAGCTCAACAACTAGAGCTGGTCTGCAGACGATTCTGACCTACTATCCATCCTGTGTTGACCCCTCCCGTCCAACACGCCAAAACCTGCAGCCTAAATCCGGAGGACCCCCCCACCCCGGCCACGAGAGAACCGGATGAAGATTCCCGATGCCTAAAGATACCCCTGCACTCGCAGCCCCCTGGCCTTGAGGAATCTGACCACCAGCCCAGCAACGTTCAGCAGGAGGCCCTCCTCCTTGTCTAGCCTGCAGTTTTCCGGAACCAACCCCCTGGACCTAGCCTGCAGCATCTTTGTGACTCCCAGGGTCCCCCTATTAAAAAGCACTGGAGCCCAACGCTGTGTGCATCCTGCACCCGGCCGTACCTGTACGGCCGAGGGTGAGTGTTTGGTGCTGACCTGTTACCCCCTCCGGTGCTCACCTAAACCCCCAAGTCTGCTATCCGAAGACATGGGTACTTACCTGCAAGCAGGCCTGATTCCGAGTGCCCCCAGTCTCCATAGGAGCCCATTTTAAATCTACATCAACTTTGGCCTCAGCACATAGCCTGCCCCGTGGCGCTGGTGGTGGGTGTTTGAGGTTAACCTGAACCCCAACATGTGGACATCCTACCCCCCCCCCAGACTGGAACTGTAAGTATTGTACTTACCTCAATCTGTACCAACATTTCCTTCCTCTTAGAACTGTTTCTGAAAATTGCACTGTCAACTGTTACAATAGATATTTGCTATTTTCTTAAAAACACATTTATTGTGCCAAATTGAAACGAGTGGCTTTGATACATATGTTGGATACTTACTTGCAAATGTACTTACCTGCCACTTGAATCTTGTGGCTCTAGAAATAAAGTAACAAAATGTATTTTTGCAATATTAAAACAATTGGCCTGGAGTTAGTCATTGAGTGTGTGCTTCATTTATTGTCTCTGTGTGTAGAACACATTTTTTGCACTACCCTCTGATAAGCCTAACTGCTCGCCCACAGTACCACAAAAGAGAGCTTTAGTATTATCTACTTTACCTCTTTTAAGCCTATGGGGAACCCCTAGACTCTGTACACACTTTGGGGGTTATTCTAACTTTGGAGGAGTGTTAATCCGTCCCAAAAGTGACGGTAAAGTGACGGATATACCACCAGCCGTATTACGAGTTCCATAGGATATAATGGACTCGTAATACGGCTGGTGGTAAATCCGTCACTTTTCCGTCACTTTTGGGACGGATTAACACCTCCTCCAAAGTTAGAATAACCCCCTTTATCTCACTTTGATATAGTATATACAGAGCCAGCTTCCTACATTGGTGGATCAGCGGTGGGGTCTACAACTTTGCACTTGCTAGACTACTCAGCCAGAACCTGATCACTCAACTAAATTCCCAAAATTTCCTTTAGTAACTGATTTTTGAATTTGTCCTGCTAAGCCTTTGTTAAGTCCCCTTTAGCATTTCTTTTTTAGATTTAAACTTTAATCTAGTTATGGGTAGGTAGGAGAAGTAGGTTTTACTTCCTAAAAGTAATCCCCAACTTTAGTAACATAGTAACCAGATTTAACGAAAAGCGGCGCAGCACGGTGCTGCGCCAAAATTGGCAGCACTGCGCCACTTTAGAAACACAGGGATGCGCTGTATTTAAGGGAATACGGTGCACCCCTATGTTTTCTCCCTGCACTGGCACTAAATTTAGCTGCCAGTGCAAGCCCAGGCATCCTTACACCACAGTGCAAGGATGTCTGTGTTGAGGGTTGTGATTGTTTATATGCGGGAAGGGGTCCCTTCCTGCACATAAACAATCACTAATGGTGCATTTTCACTTCTATGTGTGCTGCACAATGCAGCACACACAGAAGTGCCAAAGCGTCATTTTCAAATGATTGTTTAGGTGCAGGAAGGGACACCTTCCTGCACATAAACAATAATTTCTGGCATTTTGCTTTTCCAATGAGTGCAGCAGAATGCAGCACGCATAGAAAAAGCGAAAAACAAGGTGGAATAAAAGTATTCCTCCTCGTTGCGCCCTGCTAATGCCACCCCTGGGGGTGGCGTTAGATTTTGGCGCTACCTCAGGTTTACGAAATTTCATAAATCTGAGGTAGAGTCAAAATGCAATGGGTGTTGCTGTGGCACACCCACAGCAACACCCATTGCACGCCCCTTCCACACACAGTGCTGCGAGGGAAGGGGCCATATTTACAATGTGGCGTTAAGCCACAAAAAGTGGCTTAACGCCACCTTGCAAATATGGTGCAGTGCTTAGCGCCACAGGAGCTTCACAAAAAGTGAGGCTCCTATGGCGCTAGAGGCCTGTAAATATGGCCCACAATGAGCAGCTCAGAGGACATGGTTGTGGAACTCAACTTCACCCCTTACCTCCAGCTAGCGATGGGAGAGCTAAGGTCCCTCTGCAGACTGAAAAAGATTAAAACAGTGTCCAACCCTACCAAGGTCAAGCTCCAGGAGCTCTTGGCAGAGTATACAAGGGACCACCCTGCTGAGCAGGAAGACCTCTCCTCAGATAGGGAAATTGTTAGAGATGAGGAAGATGAACTCCCCCTCCTCACCTAATTAGGGAGAACAGGGCCCCAAGGCCCTCCAAGGATAGTGCTCACAGGACCTGGATCTTCCACAGGGGAGTCCACTTCCTCTGGGAACATTGAGGGCAGCCCTAATGAAGAATACCTCCTTTTAGCATGGATGGCCAAAAGATTAGCTTTGGAGAAACAGCTCCTAACTATAGAGAGAGAGAGCAGAAATGGGCTTGGCATCCATTAATGGTGGCAGCAATTTAAATATGGTCAGAGAGCATTCTGATGTCCTACAAACCCCCAAAGGGATTGTCTCTAAATATGAAGAAGGTGATGCCATCACCAAAGTGGTTCACAGCTTTTGAGAGAGCTCATGCAACCAGAAAACTAAACAAATCTCATTGGGGAGCTCTACTTTGGGAACTGTTTACTGGTAAGTGTAGGGATAGGCTCCTCACACTCACTGGTGCAGATGATGGATCTTATGACCATATAAAGGCTACCATGATTGAGGGCTTTGGATTCACCACTGAGGAGTATAGAATTAGGTTCAGGGGAGCTCATAAAACCTTAAGCCAGTCCTGGGTTGATTTTGTAGACTACTCAGTGAAAACACTGTATGGTAAGATAACTGGCAGTGGAGTGCCTGACTATGATGGGCTTTATAATTTGTTTATGAAGGACCTCTTTTAAGTAACTGCTTCAATGACAAGATGCATCAATGTCTGGTAGACCTAGGTAAACTTTCTCCCCAAGAATTGGTAAAGAAGGCAGGCCACTGTGTCAAGATAAGGGTTACTAAAATTTCCACTGGGGGTGACCAAAAGAAAGAGGTTACAAAGTCTCCCTAGGGGAAGGGTGGTGACACACCTACGGGTAAATGTAAAAAGTCTTCTCAAAGGCCCCAAAAACCTGCACTGGGGTAGGCCCCGAGCCTCTTCACAATCCTCACATGGGTACAAGGGAGAGAACTTTGGTCCCGAAAAGGCCTGGTGTCACAACTGTAAACAGAATGGACATCAAACTGGAGACTTTGCCTGTCGCAAAAAGAATCCCCCTAGCACTGCTCCAGTTAGTACTGGTATAGCCAGTCTGCAGGTGGGATCAGCAGTATGCCCAGAGCACATCATGGTTCACAGTGATGCCTTTTTAGTCTCTGAGGGTGGGGTAGATGTTGCCACACTGTTGTCTGGCCCTTAACATGCAAAAATACAGACTGCACCTCTTGATTAATGGGCCAAAGTTAGAAGCCCTGAGGAATATATGTGCCAGTGTCACCATGGTGACAGAAAAATGGGTTTCCCCAGTACAGTATATGGCTGGACAAACTTATCCAGTTAACAATGCTGACAATGTAACTAAGGTCCATTCCATGGCTATGGTGACCTTGGAATGGGGAGGGGTTACTGGCCTGAAACAGGTAGTGGTCTCTTCTGCAATCCCAGTGGAATACTTGCTAGGGAATGATCTGGAGTCCTCAGCTGAGACTGACGTAGAACCCAAAACCCATGTAGCCATGCTGGGAATCCTGAGATGGTGTTTGTAAAACCAAGAACCCAAAGCCGAGCACAGGGTGAACAGGAAGTATCGGAGCCTAGAATAACGGCCCAACCTTCAAGAGAAAGGGCAAGAACTCTGGGGAACCAGCTTCTGAGAAGCAAAAGAAACAATATCTCTCTTCACAGGAAGCAGTTTTATCCTCTTAGGGAACTGAGTTCATGGAGTTGGATCCTTATCAGGAAGAGGCCTTGGGCCCAGGGAGACCCTCAAGGGAACAGCTGTGCCAGGGACAAAAGACTTGTCCCACTCTTGAAGGCCTGAGGCAGCAAGCAGCTACACAGGAGAAGGGAGATGTCAGTGGCTCCCACAGGGTCTGTTGGGAAGATGGACACCTATACACTGAGACCAGAGACCCCAAACCTGGTGCAACCAGGAGAGTGGTAGTGCCTCAGCAGTTTAAGAAGTTTATCCTAACTTTGGCCCAGGACATCTCCCTAGCTGGGCATCTGGGAGAAACACAAACTTGGAATAGGCTTGTAAGCCATTTCTATTGGCCCAATATGTTCCAGAAGGTGAAGGAGTTTTGTAACTCCTGTGTTACCTGCCAATCCAGTGGTAAGGCAGATGGTCACCCAAAGCCCCCCTCATTCCAGTTCCTATGGTGGGAGTTGCCTTTGAAAGGGTTGGTGTGGACATTGTGGATCCACTTGAGTCACCCACAGCCTCAGAAAAATCAGTACAGACTGGTAGTAGGGGATCCTGCTACCACATATCCTGAAGCAATTTCCCTTAGGTCTACTACAGCTCCTATAGTAGCCAAGGCTCTGATTAATACTTTTACCAGAGTAGAGTTTCCTAAGGAGGTGGTTTCTGACAGAGGTACAAACTTCATGTCAGCTTACCTTAAACACATGTGGAATGAGTGTGGGGTGACTTATAAGTTCACCACACCATACCATCCAAAACCAATGGACTTGTTGAAAGATTCAGCAAGGCGTTGAAGGGCATGATCATGGGGCTCCCTGAAACACTCAAGATGAGATGGAATGTCCTCCTGCCGTTCTTGCTTTTTGCCTATAGAGAGGTGCCTCAAAAGGGAGTAGGGTTTTCCCCCTTTGAACTTCTGTTTGGCCACCCTTTTAGGGGACCACTTGCACTTGTAAAAGAAGGCTGGGAGAGACCTCTCCATGAGACTAAACAAAATATAGTGGACTATGTGCTGGGCCTTCGCTCAAGGATGGCTGAGTACATGGAAAAGGCATCCAAAAACCTTGAGGCCAGCCAACAGCTCCAGAAGCAGTGGTATGACCAAATGGCTGCTCTAATAGAATTCAAACCAGGGTAAAAGGTATGGGTTCTGGAGCCTGTGGCTCCCAGGGCACTTCAGGACAAATGGAGTGGCCCTTACCCTATCCTGGAAAGGAAGAGTGAGGTCACCTACTCAGTAGACCTGGGCACCAGCAGGACACCCAAGAGGGTGATCCATGTAAACCGCCTAAAACTCTTTTGTAACAGGGAAAATGTAACCATGCTTATTGTTACCGATAAGGAGCAGGAAGCAGAAAATGAACCTCTACCTGACCTGACCTCCTCTCTCATGACCCTAAATATGGGTGAGTTGATGGAGCTGTCTACTCAGGCACCCTCACTGCCCAACAACAGGCTGACTGCGGGCATGTCCTTAGCAGTTTGCTGGGCTTTTCTCTTTCACCCCTCAACAGACCCACCTGTGTTCCCATGATGTGGACACAGGAGACGTTTACCAGTCAAAACAAAAATCTACAGACAGTCTGAACAAGTCAAAGAAAGCATCAAAGTGGAAGTCCACAAGATGCTGGGTTTATGGGTTATTGAACCCTCTGACAGCCCCTGGGATAGCCCAGTGGTTTTGGTCCCCAAATGTAATTCCAAGGATGAGAAGAGAGAAGTGAGGTTTTGTGTGGACTACAGAGGTCTCAACTCTGTCACAAAGATGTTCACCCTATACCAAAAGCAGATGAACTAATAGACAAATTGGGTGCAGCAAAATTCATCAGTACCTTTGACTTAACTGCAGGGTACTAGCAAATCAGGATGGCACCTGGAGCAAAAGAAAAGACAGCATTTTCTACACCTGATGGGCATTATCAATTTACTGTTATGCCCTTTGGCTTAAAGAATGCCCAATCATGTTCTTGCTGATCTGGAGTCCTTTAGTGCTGCATATCTGGATGATATTGCTGTCTTCAGCTCCTCCTGGTAGGATCACCTGGTGCACCTGGAGAAGGTTTGCAGACTCTCCAATCATCAAGTCTCACTATCAAGGCATCAAAGTGCCATATAGAGCAGGGCACTATTGTATACCTGGGTCACCTTGTATGTAGATGTCAAGTGCAACCCTTACAGCCAAAGATCCAGACAGTTATGGACTGGGAAGCTCCCACAACCCAGAATCAAGTCAGGGCAATAATTGGCTTGACTGGTTACTACAAGAGGCTTGTGAAGGAGTATGGATACATGGTGACCCCCCTCACAGAAGTGACTTCCAAGAAATGCCCAGAAAAGTAAACTGGACTCTTGACGGTCAAAAGGCTTTTGACACCCTCGGCACCAGTTCTAAAAGCTCCAGATTATTCTAAGCAATTCATTGTGCAGACATATGCCTCTAAACTTGGAATAGGAGCCTCCTGTCCAAAACCAATGATTACGGCAATAATCAGCCTGTTGTTTTTATTAGCAGGAGGTTACTCCCCAGGGAGCAGCGTTGGAGTGCCATTGAGAGGGAGGCCTTTGCTGTGGTTTGGCCACTGACAAAGCTGAGACCATACTTGTTTGTTACTCACTTTATTGTTCAAACTGCCCACATACCTCTCAGATGGCTGATGCAAATGAAAGGTGAGAACTCTAAACTTTTGAGGTGGTCCATCTTCCTACGGGGAATGGACTTTTCAGTGGAACACAGACCTGGGACTGCCCATGCCACTGCAGATGGCCTTTCCAGGTTCTTTCGCTTAGACAATGAAGACTCTATTGGGAAAGGTTAGTCTCATCCTCTTACGTTTGAGAGGGTGTTGTGTAGGAAAGTGCCCTTTTTGGCATGGTTACCCCCCCCACACACACATACACCTTTTGCCTGATATTGATGCTGACTTGACTGAGAGTGTGCTGGGAACCTGCTAACCGAGCCCCAGCACCACTGTCCTTTCCCTAAAAATGTACCACAACTTCCACAGTTGGAATACCCCTGGCACACAGTTAAGTTCCTTATGAAAGGTACCCACCCAAGGTACCAAGGTCCCGTGGCCAGTGAATGTCCATAAGGGCTGCAGCATGTATTATGCCACCCTGGGGCACCCCTCACCAAGAACATGCACACTACCATTGCAGCTTGTGTGTTCTGGTGTGTGCTGGTGGAAAAAGACAAAGTCAACATGGCACCCCTGCACCACTCTCAGGGTGCCAAGCCCACAAACCACTGCCCGTGGCATAGGTAAGTCATCCCTCTAGCAGGCCTTACAGTCCTAAGGCAGGGTGCACTGTACCACAGGCGAGGGCATAGTTTCATATGAGCTGGGAGTTTTTCATTACGAACTCCAAAGCTCCATTATGGCTTCACTGAAGTCTGGGATGTTTGGTATCAAACGTCTCAGCACAATAAACCCACACTAATGCCAGTGTTCGATTTATTACAAAATGCACCAAGAGAGCATCTTAGAGATGCCCCCTGTATTGTAGCAAAACTTCTAGTGCAGGACTGACCGGTCTGTGCCAGCCTGCCGCTTCCAGACAAGCTTCTGACCACATGCGAAAAGAGCCTTTGTGCTCTCTGTGGCCAGAGACAAAGCCTGCACTGGGTAGAGGTGCTTCACAACTCCTCCCTGCAGGACCTGTAGCACCTGGTGGTGACCCTGAAAGGCTCAGGCCTCTTGTTACAGTGCCCAAGGGCACTCCAGCTAGTGGAAATGCCTGCCCCCCAGACAAAGCCCCTCAGACAAAGCCGCACTTTTGGTGGCAAGTCTGGTGGGAAAGTTAGGAAAAACAATGAGTGACCACTTCAGCTAGGACCACTTCTAAGGTATTCAGAGCTGGAGTGACCCCCTCCTTGCAAAATCCTCCATCTTGGTTTGGAGGACAGGGACCAATAGGGTTGGGTCTGTGCCCCTTCCCCAAAGGGAGCGGACACCGGAAAGGGTGTAGAAACCCTCAGGAATGGTAGTCACTGGACACTGCCCTCTGAACCCTATAATGCCCATAAATCCAGGATTTAAGGGCTCCCCTAAACCTAGTTCATCCGATTCTTGGCAACCTCAAGAAGACAACAAGAAGAAAGAAGGACTGCTAAGCTGACCACCAGCAGAGATGACTGAACACACAAACTGACTTGGCCCCAGCCCTACAGGCCTGTCTCCAGCTTCTGAAGCTCTGCTACAAAAAGGTGATGCATCCTGCAAGGCCATTAACCTCTTAAAAGTATCAAGAGGACTGCCTGCACCCAAGAGGACCAAGATCTTCTGTGGACAGCAACCCTGTCCAGAAAGACACCACAGCAAAGGACCCGAGAACCACTCCAGATCCGCGAAGGTGTGCCCACACTGCACCCGATGCCCATGGCCCGTGTCCACGTGGCCCAACTGATTAGAACTGGTTTCCAGGTGATTCTGACCTAGTTTTTACCCTGGGTTGACCCCTCCTCTCCAACACAAAAACACCTGCAGCCTAAATCCAGAGGACCCCCCCCCCTGGCAGCGAGGGAACCGGACAAAGATTCCTGACACCTAAAGGTATCAATGTACCCACACCCCCCAACAACGTTCAGCAGGTTGCCCTCCTCCTTGTCCAGCCTGTGGTTTTCCAGAACCAACCCCCTGGACCTAGCCTGCATCATCTTTGTGACCCCCGTGGTCCCCCCACTTAAAAGCTTTTGGGCCTTGAAGCTGTGTTTCCACCCTGCACCCAGCCGCCCCTGTGCCGCTGAGGCTGAGGTTGTGTGTTTGGTGCTGACCTGTGCCCCCCCAAATGCTCACCTAACCCCCCTAGGTTTGCCCTCTGAAGACGCGGGTACTTACCTTGCAGCAGGCCTGATCCAGAGTACCCCCAGTCTCTATAGGAGCCCATTTAAATCTACATCAACTTTAACCTCTGCACCATGCCGACCCTGTGTTTCTGGTGGTGGGTGTTTGGGGTTAACTTGAATCCAAACCTGTGGACATCCTCACCTCCCCAGACTGGAACTGTAAGTCTTGTACTTACCTCAGAACTGTACTAACTTTTCTTCCCCCCAAAACTGTTTCTGAAAATTGCACTGGCAACTTTTAAAACAGACATTTTCTATTTCCTTAAAAACCATTTGGCTTGCAAAATTAAAAACAACGGGTATTGATACATATGTTGGATTCATACCTGCAAAGGTACTTACCTGCCACTTGAATCTTGTGGTTCTAGAACTAAAGTAACAAAATATATTTTTGCAATATAAAAACAATTGGCCTGGAGTTAGACATTGAGTGTGTGCTTCATGTATTGCCTGTGTGTGTACAACAAATGCTTTGCACTACCCTCTGATAAACCTAAGTGCTCAACCACACTACCACAAAAGAGAGCATTAGTATTAACTACTTTAGCCTCTCATTTTGATATAGTATACACAGAGCCAGCTTCCTACATGTATGTTGAAATGTCACCACCATCAGTTTCATCACCAAAAATACCAATTATGCTTATCTAACATCCACCTAGATTTCCTATGTCCTTGATTCACAGCTTTGTCAACAAATTTTTCTACCTTCACTTCTCTTAAAAAATGAAGAATTGTGTCCCCACTTGCTCTTTGAGCGCCCCAACATCTTTTCTTCTAGCTCAACCTTTCTGTAGAAAATTTTGTTAAGGTGGCAATCTATTTTCTTTTTAGCCCCGTCACCACTGGAACTCTCTTCCTGAATATCTGAAAAACACTTCCTAGCCCAGGATGTCCTGGATAAAACTTAAAACGTTACCCTTCTCTTAATTTCTTTGTATAACTGGTCAAAACTCCTTTTGTGATTTCAGCCAAAAATATTGGAGCACTGATACTTGTAACTTTTTTACAAATTAAGCACTACTGAAATATGGTGACGCATCCTTTCTTCTCCCGCCCCAGGAATGCACTTCCTCCAACTCACTGCATTATTTTCTGCATCTGTGATTCCAGGGGTAGGAATGCCATGCATTTTGGTGACTGCCCACAATGTTCCTGCTTTATAGGTATGCACATGATTCTGCATGAAAACTGCCTTTGACATATCTTCATCCTCTCCCTTACAAGCTCTCACCCTGACTTACTATTGAAGGGATGTTCACCTAAAAGGTGAACTTTTCTTCATAAATCCTCATAGAATTCCTGATTCTGTGAATCTATTTTGTACTTATTCGTTTTTCAGTACATTTTCGTAGTAATACCAAGATCAATATCTAGCAACATGAATGGTTCTAAATGTCCTCATGCACTGATACTAAATTTTAAAGGCATCCACACACTTGGTGGCTATTACTGAGTTGTTTTTAGTTGTCTTAACATTGTTTTATGGCTGTGTTGGTGATTTTGTTTGGCCTCTTGAGTTGTAAAGAATCGCTTATCTGGTTCATAGATGCCTCCATCAGACTCAGTAAGCCTGTAAGATACTTTCCGGTCTCAATGCATCCATGGCAATGTGTCAATTTCTGTGTCATTAGGTTGTAACACAACCACAGCACAGGCTCAACTGAGCAGGTGATGAGTGCCAACAGGTGCATGGAACATAGAGGGTCACATGACAGTCAGTGGAGGACAGAATGATGCAGCGGACTTGATGAGGAGTTGTGCAGTAGAAGAGAGTTGGCATAAGATTCAATTCACCGAAAGGCCAGGGGTGACATGTGACATCACACATCATTTGACTTATACTTTGACAAATACACACACACGCTTACACATACATACTTGGTCACACTCTTTCTCACATAAACACACTCTCCCCTGTAAGCACGCATACAACATATGTTTAAAGCTTTCTTTCTTACCTTAGCTTTCGAGCTAATTGTACCCCATTTTGTATAACAGTAATAGTGAATAATATTATACACTTTTTCTGTAGGAAAAAACTGAGAGGAATCCAGGGAAGTGGAGCTCCAACCCACTTCCATTAGGAGGAGCTTCTCCTCTGTTCCAGGCACTGATTTTGCCACCTAAGTTGCCTGGGGTCACAAGGGGCAAGCGTAAATGATGTCCTTGAGAGTCAGGTAGCTAGGGAAAATAAAAAGCAATTAAGATGAAAGAACAGGGCCGAGGGCAGCGGAGCATGAGGACACGGGGGGTGATGGGGTGTAGACAAGAACTGGGAAAAGAAAGGCAAGATGACTTGTGACTGGGAGTCAACGAAGTGTCGACTGTGCAAAGGAGCTGCTGCAATGCGAATTGCACTGGAGGTGCCATGATAAAATTGGTTATAGCAGACTACTTTACTGAAACCATCTAGATATGCTTCCAATGTGGGACCTTTGTATATCTGGAAAGGGAAGGCATTTTGAGATACTCTTTTGAGGGTTAAACTGGGTGAACAACAGATTGACGTTTGCAGAAAATGTTTCTCAGATGAAGCACCTTGCACTGAGCTGCACACTACGTGTAAGAAGCGCTGCGCTTTGACAAGTGGAGAAGGAAAACGTGCTGAGGAGGGCGGTTCAATGCAAGAAAAGAGGCGCAGAACCCACAGTAGAAGACATCTGTAAACTCTACACCCTGATAGCTACTGTACTGCATTTTACAAGGAACACTACAAACCACAGTAATTATGAAGGCCTGGAAAGAAAGTCACAAATCACTTTTATGGAAACTCTTCTCTCAAAGCCTGTCCAGCTCAGTACGCAGCGCTGCACCGCCTCCATCTGGGACTTCGTTCATCTTTAGCTGACTGCCCAGCATTTTCCATTGCAGCTTTCTGTCTGCGATGCTCACTGTCTGCCCTGCAGCTATCTTCCTATATTCAATGCTCATATAAACCCTTAAAATACAGAAATAATACATACAGAGTGCGTTCACCTGGTGCTGGCCACGGGCAGGAGGAGGACGGAAAGTCTAGGATGATATATTCTAGTAGGTATTGATTAGCGGTCAACAGATTCGATACATTGTTGAGTGCTAATGTTCAGTACATTCCATTCTCCGCCATTTTAAAAAAGCATCTTTAAAACCTCAAGGGACCCCATTTATTATGTTTTGCAGCAAGTGTCTGAACATGGGGAGGGTTGCCTTAAAGCAACACGCATGCATGCCAATAGTCCAAATTCAGGCGGAGGATTTCCGATTTTTGAAGCAAAAATGGCTTTCTTTTGGCTGTCTCGCGCCTCAAATTGCCTCGCCCTCAATAGAAGTCAATAGGGTAAATACATTGTTTCGAATATTTTGTTTTAAAAATCTCCCACTTTCCACTTCTAAAATGTTGGCATGTACGGACACCTGACAATGTTGAATCGGAGCTTCTGTTAAAGAACCTGTCATTTTTCCATACCGCTGTCCCGTGCTTCAAAAATGCCCAACTATGCGATCAAGGCTGCTTAGTTCATTTTTTCTGTACACTATTAATGTAAAAGTGGCCTTCTTAGAATTGAAGGCCTGTTAATTTTCTAACGTTCCTCTATTTGGGCCAATATGCATTTGTAAATGCCTATGTGTTGGAACGTCTGTGTTCGTGGTTATGTGTGCTCGAGTCATATCTAATCAATTCAAGCAACTATGCAAATATTGATCACTAAATAGGATCACTTGATGATTCCTTCATAATTCTTTAGAAATTAACAGGTGCAGGCCTCTTTACACCCAGCACGTATAATGCCAAACCAGTGCAGTTAAGATATCATTTACCCCGGGCTGTATGTGTATAGGAATTCGAAATATATTGTGCGAAAATAATTACTGTGTCTTTTGCACCAGCTATAACTGTTTGTGACAGGTGTACATTGTCAATTATCACCAGGTATGACCTTGTAATAACTAATTGTGTATGAACCCCACTTTCCTATGCTAAGCATGGTGAGTATCAGCAACGGAGACTCCTCCTTTAGCACCCTGCCCCACCAGCAGCAGAAGCTGCAAAACCTTTCACAACGAAAGGATAATAAACAGAGTTTATTATCCTTTCGTTGTGAAAGGGCAGGGCATTGGGGGTGAAGAGCAGTGAGGGAGTGCACTGTGCACTCCCCTCAAAGCGTGTTTGGCCGGCTGTAACACATGCGCAGTGTGCTCTCTCCAGCCCAGCACTGTGTTGCAGGGCTGGAGAGAGCAAGCACAGGCTCCCAGTCTGCCTGAGAGCGCCCTAGCTGGGCACTCCTAGCCAATCCTAACACTGGCCACAGGACAGGCTCGGAGCCGGTGCCTGCAGCGACGGGAGGAAGCGGAGCCGTGCGGCGGCGGATCAGGTATGTTTTTTTTAATGTTCTTATTGTTTTTATTCAATTTTACTGACCCCCGGGCCCCACACCCGCCCTGCCCCTTGTGAGCGCAGCGAGCCGCGACTGAATTACAGGCAAAAACCTACATTCCTAATTTATACTGCTATTTGGCATTGGAGCTACAGGAAGGGGGGTTTACTCTCTAAAACCTAAACTAAAGCTGATTAAATACTTCGAAAAACACTGCATAGTATTAATTAGATAAGCTGTTTTCAAAATATCTGAATGATTTATGATTTCTTTTAACATTGTGCCTTCCATTATGTATTGGGTGAACCGTGTTACCCCTCCAATTACTGCAATGGACAAAAACATTAAGGCTAAGAGCCTGATTTGGGGGTTGACAAATGAAGTAAAGGCAGATAGGCTGATGGAGGACTTTATATCTACCACCCTGTACTCTGCCTGCAAAATTTAGAGATGTATGTCGGCTCCGCGGATATCACTACATATTGGGAGAAACACCCGTCATGGTGACCCTCACACCATGGGAGCTTTCTGTTTTTTACTGTCCCTCACCTCTAATTTTATCCAGGTAAAAGCCACCCAACTACCCAATCTAAATAAGGCAGCTAGTCAGATGGCTTACATTTTGACAGCTCCTACTCCCTCGGGCTTTCGGAGGAATTTTTATGTATATGAAGTAAATTTTACTCTCTCGGCATAAACCAGGATGTCCACTCACCTACTAGGTACGGGGGCCGACTGAAAGAATGGCAGAATATACTCACCTCTCCACCAAACACTAAATCAGCTCCTTAATCATAAAGGACAAAGGGCTAGATGTATGAACATTATGGATTGCGACTTGCAATTTTGAGAATTTAGAGATTTGCAAATTACGGGTTACAATCCGTAATGTCCAACAGTGTCTTCAACACTGTTTGTGATTCGTAAATGGGTTGCAAGGGACCTTTCTCATTAATATTTATGAGGCAGGTCACATTTTGCAACCTATTAGGAATGAACAGAACTCACAGGGATTGTGGTTTGCTGGGGTCAGCAGACCACCATGTATGTGACTGCTTTTTAACCTGTTTGGTGCTGAGGACGTAACGGTTACATCCTTGGCTGCATTGCTCAGGTGCCGAGGACGTAACCATTACATCCTGGAACTGGCCCATGGGGGGAGGGGCCCCAAAGTGGACACAGTATTGATGGCTATTCGGCCTATTGTTTTTAAGGCCCATCAGCCCCCAAGGGGGGAAGAATCCACTAAGGCGTCAGGAATAGTTTTTTTTTTAATGGTTATTTTGTGTGGGGAGGGCAGCCCCATGGGCAAGGGTTGCCCCCCCCCAAAGGGGGCACATAACTGTTGGCTATTGCTGCCCCCCCCCCCCCCCTTGGGGGCACATCAGCCTAGTTTTTTTAGGCCCATCTGCCCCCGGGGGGGCAGAAGCCACGATGATGCCAGGGATTGTTTATGTTTGTTTTATTTGTATGGGTGGTGGCCCCTTGGGCAAGGGTCAGCCCCCAAAGGGGGCACAGTACTGATGGCCATTTATACCCCTTTGGGGGCAGATTGGCCTATTTTTATTTAAGGCCCATCTGCCCCAAGGGGGGCAGAATCAACTAAGGCACCAGGAATAGTTTTTATTTATGTTTTTTGTGTGGGGAGCATCCCCTTGGGCAAGAGTTGCCCCCCCAAAGGGGGCACATAACTGTTGGCCATTGCTGCCCCCCCCCTTGGGGGGAGATCAGCCTATTTGTTTTAGGCCCATCTGCCCCGAGGGGGGCAGAAACCACTAGACACCAGGTATAATTTCGAAATGTTTGGTGGAGGGGTGTTTGGCAACTGGCGAAGTATTTGTATTGTGATTATAACTGGCTATTTCTCCTTTTTGTTCTATTTCAAAGCTTTTGCTTCCTTTGCTTCAACTCCTTGCAGTTTTCACAGTGGTTGACCTGCAGTTTGCGTAGATGCATGTTTTAGGTAAGAAAAAACAATTTATCTCAAATGAGTCTTGTTGCCATGCATGGATGACATTTTTTGTAAGCACTGTACTAAATGCAGGATTGTGTGTGAAATTGTCCTTTAATTTGTGCACAATGATATTTGTTTTGTCTTATGTCTAATTTTCTTTTCTTTTCTTTTTTTTTCTTCTTTTAAGTGGGATATCATTGGTGATCGCTTTGTCTGTGCAGAGTAGTTGCTGGTGAGTCTAGCTTTTTCAGGCAAGTGAATGATATAGTTTTTTAGTACATAACTCTTTGTGATAAAGCCACACTTTGGTTATTACTTATTTTAGACAGTGCTGGTTGTTGTTGGCACATTTGTCAAGTTACTTTTCTTAGAAAGGATCATGGCTCGCCGCAGGGTGACCCCTCTGCAGGTTGTTGGTATGCTTTTTCAATCGTCTTCTGATCATGGACTGACTCTGCATCTGAGGCGGAGGAGGAAGAGAGATTCTGGCAGTGAATTTTCTGTCCGAGAGGAATCTTCTGATGAGGAAGCCACTCTCAGTGCAGATGAAGGGCCTGTTTTAGAGGAGGACACTGATGTGCCAAAAGTGCAGCAGCCTGTGGCTGAAAGGTTTCTCATTGGAAGACCTGAACTCTGGGTTACCCCAAACATGGAACAGCTGGAGTTGCCTGCCTTTAGTGGTCTCCCAGGGTGTAGAGTGAATACAGAAAACATTTTTCCTGTCAATTTGTTTAAGTTGTTTATGGACAATGTTTTTTTTAAAGAGATTGTTGAGCAGACTAATTTGTATGCAGAGCAGTATTTGAGGGACAACACTGCCAGACTTAGGTCACAGTCTGGAGCTACCCAGTAGATTCCCACACATCTGGAAGAGATGAAAAAGTTCTTGGGTTTGACTTTTTTGATGGGGTTGATAAGGAAGCCGTCACTGGCTTCTTATTGGTCTATGAGTCCCTTGATGGCAACAGCTATATTTCCTGCAACCATGACTCATAATCAAAATTTGCTTCTTTTTTGGATGCTGCATTTTGTTGACAATGCTTTAGCTTTGCCACAAGATCACCCTGATTCTGACCGTCTTTTCAAGATTAGGCCTGTCCTTGATCAGATCGGATTTCAGAGGTGTATGTTCCAAGGAAAGAAATATCTGTAAATGAGTCTTTGGTCCTGTTCAAGGGCCTTTTGGTTTTTAGGCAGTACATTCCAAGCAAGAGGGCACAGTACGGAATTAAGATGTACATGCTGTCTGAAAGAAGTAAAGGATATGTTTATAATTTCCTGGTCTACACTGGTAGGGATTCCATTATTGACCCCCCAATTACCCGGTTGTCCACCCAGCTTTGGAGTTAGGGAGAAAATTGTGTGGGAACTTGGTATCGAGACGGTGCCACTTACCTGAAAAGCAGGATGTCTGCAGGGGCGATGGTATGCCCCGACCTCCTGGAACACCTCTCGGCACTTCCTGGTGGACACAGAAACCCCGGAAGGTGTCCCAAAAGGAAAGGGGGAGTGGAAGAGAAAGAGACAAAACACTGCCACGTCTTGCCGGTCCAGCTAGGGACCCTGTATCTTCGGGGGGCAGGTCGTAGTTGACAGAGTGATAGTAGAGTTAGTGCACTCAACTTCCTTGAATTTGTATCTCTCTTTCTGATATGGGGAGGGGAGTGGTAAAAGAACACCGGGATGCTCCAGCACTTTTCTTGGATAATAATAACTGTTGGCACACTTAATAACACTGCATTACCAAAAACCCAATCTGAGTACCATAACAATAAGTACTGCGACACTAGGGCTGGCTTCACAGAGATTCACTGTTGCACACTACAATTAGAACGTGCACTTATCATGCACAAGAAAGACAAACAAGGGCAATAATTATGTCACGTATAACTTTCCTGCATGCATAGGGGTTAAACTAAAAGGAACAAAAACAATCCAAGAAATATAAATGTCCACTATGGGTTTAAACAGTTAGGGTGGCACAGTTTGATTTGGTTTAACTGTGTGTGTGAAAAATCCTTCAAAAGCAAATTTCTCAAACCTGAAACACAGGCATGAATGGCACAATTTAAATCCAAGAGTTATGCTATTAGAGAAAGAAAAGTCATGTAAATGCTCTTTTAAAATTGCACTGTCACTTTTGTAGTACTTGAGCTCAAGCAGATTTCCTAAAGCACATGTAGGCAAGTAACTACAATAATAATACAGAATGTTCAGAAATGCATTTGTCTCTTTAAGATAAGCACTCTTACAAAATACGAGGTCTGAAATACACCAGCCATTCTAGGAAAGCGTGGCGCTCAAAGAACAAACTCCCTGGAGAATACTAATCACTTAGCTGCAGTCTTTTCCGGAGTGCTGGAAGAATGCCTGGTGTCAGCTGGTACAGGAACGAAGAAAAGAATTGCCTTAAAAGTCATGAATATAAGGATGACAGCAAGGGCTGGACTGCCAAATCAGATGCTGAGATCAGGAAGCAAAACAAAGCCAAGCAGGGAGGCATGATTCACTCTGCTATTATAGCCAATCAGGAAAGCAGTTGAGTTTCCACATGTGGATGAGTCACAACACCCAATTAGAAGCACATGTCTACACCACACCAAATTAGAAGCACATGTCTACACCTGCTCACATTAGCAAACAAGCATTGGTAAAACAAGCATTGATAAAATCAATTGTGTAACACAGCTTATTATGTTTACTTAGAAACATGAAGGTTTAACCAAGAACAGAAATATGATTTAACCCTAATCCCTGGGTATGCTGACAGATAATGCAGGAGGCACCTTCGGGATTCCTGACACATGGTAGATGACTGTTTAACAAAGGTCACCATTTGTGCGTAGAGAACATCTACACTGGAGTGCAGTTGTTCAGGGAATTGTTCAGAGTGGACACTGTTGCTTGTGGCACAATCCGCTCTAACTGGAAAAGCTATCCAAGGGAGCTTGTGTGTAAAAAACTTGAGAGGGGACAGTGTAGTGCCTTGCGGAATGATGAGCTGCTAGCTGTGAAATTTGCAGACAGGCGGGATGTCTACATGCTAACTACCATCCATGATGAGAGTCCTTCCCCTGTGACTGTTTGAGGTCAGGTTGCCGAAGTGTGTAAACCTGTGTGCATTTTGGACTACAATAAGCACGTAGGTGTTGATAGAGTAGATCAGAGGTTGGACCCTTACACTACTGTTCGTAAGTCTTACGTTTGGTATAAAAAGTTGGCCATACATTTGTTTCATTTAGCAACTTTTAATGCTTTTGTTGTGTTCAAGGATTGTTCCCCTGAGTCAAGGATGAAATTTGTTAAATTTCAGGAGTCAGCGATAGAGAGCATTGTTGTGGTGGAACAGGCAAGAGTTCCTAGAGTAGCAGTGGAGGAGGATGTGACTAGATTGAAAGATTGCCACTTTCCTGATCAGATTTCTCTCACTCCCAAAAAAGGCTTTTCAGGTAAGAAATGTAGAGTTTGCGCCCAAAGAGGTATCCAAATGAAGACTCGCATGCACTGCCCCGATTGTCCTTCAAAGCCTGGGCTGCATGGCTGTCTGTTTCAGGAGTTACCACACCCAAAAGAATGATTGGGAACTAACGTGAGCGTAAACTGCCCGTTTTATATTTTCATATGTTCAGTTTCACGGTTGCCATTACTGTCATGTATATAGTTAGAGCTTTTGTGTTTGTAGTTTTGTACTTATAATTAGTTAGTGTTTTCTTTTTTGTTAAAAAAAAAAGTGATGGTGGTATGCATGGAGTGGCGCTTGGCTTGCGGTGTAAATAGTGAGGCTGCTAGCCAAATACCAGTCCACAGACTCCGTCAGCTGATGTGAGTGCTGTGTCAGGCATGTGGGCGTATGGAAGTGATGAGCCTTTGAATGGCACTGTCTATTGATGTAAGTGTTATAATGTGCTGGGCCCGCTGCTGGCGGCTTGAATGGTCTTGTGAATGTCATGTATGAAAGGTGGGTGAATGGACTGTAAAACGGCTGGTGCCTTGTCGTGTCTTTACAGCTCACGAGCTGTGAGTCATTGGTTCAGTTTCTTGGCCTTTCAGTTATTAACAGTGCATTTCATTTTTGTGAAATCTCTTGTTAATAAATGTGAACTATTGAACCATGACTCACCCTCGTGACAAATCCAACCAGTGTGTGTGGTAAAATTAAAAATTTAAAATCCCACTCTGCTGTAATCAGGTGTCGAACCACACCCGTGAGATGCTAGGTGTCTCAGGTGGGGCCCCGATGGTGAAGCATGCCACCAACTAGGTTGGTGGGTGAGGGGTCTTTTTAGCATAACCTAAGGACATTTCTTTTCACAATTTGAATGTTTGGAACATCACAAAAGAACATGAACACATTAAAATGATCTATTACAAAACTACCTGTTTTTGCTGTGGGCACATGCATTGTTGGTCCTGGGCGCGGCGGTCATTTAGGGAAACCTACCAAACCCAGGCATTTTTTTAAACTAGACATCCGGTGGAGTCCAGGGAGGTGTGGCTTGCCTGGATCCCCCAACATTTTTTTACCCAGCCTCCCCGCAAACCTCAAAATTTGCTTAAAAAAGCACATTTTCCTCACTTTGCTTTGCAGGATCACAGTGTCGGTACAAATTGCTACCACCCAATGTTCCCCTCGGTCTGCCGATAAAAATGATACCTCACATGTGTGGTGGCCCAGGTGTCTGCAACAGGAAAGGACCAAAAACTTGTAGATATTGAGAGGAAAGCACAGCGAGTTGATAAGCACATTTTTTTAAAATACATTTTTAGGCTGAATCTGCTTTGGGGACCCACACAAGTGAGGTATCATTTTACTTAGGAGACTGGGGGGAATGGTGGGTGGTAGGAAATTTGTGCCGGCATGGTGATCCTACAAAGAAAAGTGAGGAAAATATGCTTTTTAAAGCACATTTTGAAGTTTGCAGGGAGTCTGGGTAAGAAAATGTTGGGGGATCCACGCAAGCCACACCTCCCTGGACTTCACCGGGTGTCTAGTTTTAATAAATGTCTGGGTTTGGTAGGTTTCTCTAGATGACCGCTGCACCCAGGATCAAAAATGCAGGTGTCCCCCCGCCCCCCTGAAAAAGACGTGGTTTTGTAATAGATCATTTTGATGTGTCCTTGTTGTGTTTTTGGGCACTTCCTGTCACAGGCATTGGGTCTACCCACACAATTGAGGTACCATTGTCATTGAGAGACCTGGGGGAACGCTGGGTAGAAGGACGTTTGTGGCTCCCTTCAGATTCCAGAACTTTGCAGCGCTGAAATGTGAGGAAAAATAGTTTTTTTTCTGCCATATTTTGAGGTTTGCAAAGGATTCTGGTAATAGAACCTGGTGAGAGCCCCACAAGTCACACCATTCTGAATTCCCCTAGGTGTCTCGTTTTCAGAAATGTCCAGGTTTGCTAGGTTTTCCTAGGTGCCGGCTGACCTAGAGGTCAAAATCCACAGCTAGGCACTTTACAAAAACTGGTCAGTTTTCTTTGGGAAAATGTGATGTGTCCATGTTGTGTTTTGGGGCATTACCTCTTGCGGGCACTAGGACTACCCACACAAGTGAGGTAACAATTTTATCGGGAGACTTGGGGGAATGCTGGGTGGAAGGACGTTTGTGGCTCCCCTCAGATTCCAGAACTTTCCATCACCGAAATATGAGGAAAAAGTGTTTTTTGCCAAATTTTGAGGTTTGCAAATGATTCTGGGAAACATAACTCAGTGAGAGCCCCACAAGTTACCCCATTCTGAATTTCCCTAGGTGTCTTGTTTAAAAAAAATGTATAGGTTTGCTAGGTTTTCCTAGGTGCCGGCTTAGCTAGAGGCCAAAATCCACAGCTAGGCACTTTGCAAAAAACACTTTAGTTTACTTTAAAAAAATGTGATGTGTCCACGTTGTGTTTGGGGCATTTCCTGTTGCGAGCATTGGGCCTACCCACACAAGTGAGGTACCATTTTTATCGGGAGACCTAGGGGAATGCTGAGTGGATGGACGTTTGTGGCTGCCCTCAGATTCAAGAACTTTGCAGCACCGAAATGTGAGGAAAAAGGGTTTAAAAAAATGTATAGGATTGCTAGGTTTCCCTATGTGCCGGGTGAGCTAGAGGCCAAAAGCCACAGCTAGGCAATTTCCAAAAAACCCCTCAGATTTCAGTGTAAAACTGTGATGTGGCCATGTTGCATTTTGGGGCGTTTCCTGTTGCCGGCATTAGGCCTACCCACACAAGTGAGGTACCATGTTTATCAGGAGACACTAGGCAACACAGAATAGAACAAGTGTTATTGCTCTTTGTCTTTCTCTACATTTTTTCCTTTCAAATGCTAGACAGTATATAAGAAAGAAGTTATTTGAGAAATGCCCTGTAATTCACATGTTGGTATGGGGACCCCGGAATTCAGAGATGTGCAAATAACCACTGCTTCTCAACACCTTATCTTGTACCCATTTTGGAAATACAAAGGTTTCTTTGATACCTATTTTTCACTATTTATATTTCACCAAATAAATTGCTGTATACGGGGTATAAAATGAAAACCCATTGCAAGGTGCAGCTCCTTTATTGGCTCTGGGTACCCTGGGTTCTAGATGAACCAACAAGCCCTATAAATCCCCGCAACCAGAAGAGTCCAGCAGACGTAACTGTATATTGCTTTCAAAATACTGCCATAGCTGGAAAAAGTTATAGAAGAAAACTTGGACAGAAATGGCTCTTAGTTCACCTCAATTTCAATATTTTTCTAGTTTAGCTGTTACTTTCTGTAGGAAAACCTCGGAGGATCTACACAAATGACCCCTTGGTGAATTCAGAATTGTGTCTACTTTACAGAAATGTTGAGCTGTCCGGGATCAAGCACTGATTTCACACCCATTTCTGTCACTAACTGGAAGGAGGCTAAAACCACAAAAAATAGCAAAAATGGGGTATATCCCTGTAAAATGCCTAAATTGTGTTGAACGATGTGGTTTTCTGATTCAAGTCTGCCTGTTTCTGAAATCTGGGATGATGGTGATTTTAACACCACAAACCCTTTGTTGATGTCATTTTCAGGGGAAAAAACACATGCTTTCTTCTGCAGCCCTTTTTTGCCATTGTTTTGAAAAAAATGAAATTTTAGCTGTATTTTTGCCAATTTCTTGGTCTCCTTCAGGGGAATCCACAAACTTTTGGTATCTTTAGAATCCCTAGGATGTTGAAAAAAAAGGACACAAATTTGCCATGGATAGCTTCTGTGGACAACAAGTTATGAGGGCCTAAGCACGAACTACCCCAAATAGCCAGTAAAAGGCTTAGAACCTGAGGGGGAAAAAGCCTGGCAGCAAACAGGTTAAATAAAGCAGTTTTTAAAAAAAATGCAGCCCATTTTCCTTAAAGGAAAATGGGATGCATTACAAAAAAAAAAAAAAGTTTCCTTTTCATTTATTCAGAGTTGGCAGTGGTCTGTGGGACCACTGCCTGCTTTGAAAAAATGTCGGCGCCCCCACTCACAAATGGGATGGGGTCCCCTGGGGACCTCTTCCCCTTTACAAATGGGTTGCAACCTACTTGAAGTAGGTGGCAACTGCAATTGTTTTGAGACAGCATTCCCGGTTGCAAAACAATCATACATCCCCCTCCGACTTGCTATTAGGAAGGGATGACCTTGGCACCCCCCTTCCTAATAGCAAACTCTATCTTGCGAGTCGGGAACAGGTTACTGACTCGCAAAATAGGGTTGGTACATAGTACAAGGCCATTTATCTGTTGCAAACAGCAAATCTGGCTGTTTGCAGCTGCTAAATAGCTTTGTGCACCTGGCTCACAGTACTGATCTAAAAACAATGATTTTAGGCGTAACATTCTTCTGTTAATTTAATTTTTAGCCAGGCATCTGAAAATGTGTGGCTTTTCGTGGCCTTGTAGATATGGTGCAAGGCAATGCAGCGCAAGTTGCTGCATTGCCTTACACTGCATCAGAGAGGTGTTCCATTGGTGGGTTTTCCCACGCAACTCCCATTTTGACATATTACCAGATTTACAATGCATTGTAAACCTGGGACTGCATCACAATCTTATGCCTCCCCAGGGGAGGAGCAACAAGGAGAAATACATTTATTTCTCCTCGTTTTTTCCTCTTTTTATGTGTGCTGCATTATGCAGCACACGTAAAAAGAGGAAACAGCCGCCATGGATTCTTTTTGTGCAGGAAAGTGTCCCTTCCTGCACAGAAACAATCCTGTCTGCGACGCAGGCGTCCTTGCACCATGGTGCAAGGGGGCCTGCTTCGGCACTAGGCAGCCCATTGTGCACCAGCGCAGGGGGAGAGTACAGAAATGAACAGTTTGTTGTAGATATGGCACAATTTCGGCCCTTTCCCTGTGATGCAGGGCAGCACACCAAGGTCACTTGCTGTGTCACCCTGCAACACAGAGTTTGTAATTAAGCCCCTAAGAATATACAGTATTGCTATGTAAATGCTTTACAAGATACCATTATGTTGGCGAGTGTGTCAATAGTTTTGCATGTACTTTCCCTACAGGATTTTGGTATCAGTGTATTTTCTCAAGTTCAAATAGTCAGATGGTTTCAATGTGCCCTTATCTATTTTGGTTTTGCATTTAGCATATCATACTCTTTCAGTTACACCTGTCATTTTAACACAAATCACTCTAGGCAGTCACACCAGTACTTCAGTGCTACATAGTGTTGGAAATCCTGGCTCGCCAACATAGACAGCCACTTTAACACTCCGACCGCCAGGGAGGTAGCAACAAACAGCACGACGGTCACCGCCAACAGACAGGTGGAAGACAATGTACCGCCCACAGTATTTTGACAGGCCAATCCGCCAGCTTTTCCGGCGCGGTACCAAAGACATCAAAAGCACGGCGGAAACCCTACACTGAAGGGGAAACACTCACCTTCCGACACTCCACGAAGAACCAGGACGCAATGGAGCCCGAACTGCAGGTCCCCCCTATGTAGGTGTACCTACTAATACACCAGGAAGTAGAAAGAAGGCGGCGACGACGCCGACGATGACGGTTAGTACTGCACCTAGCACACAGGGGAGGGGTGGAGGTAAAAGAGAGTTACACACACACACGCGGCATGCAACATGCCTACCCGCCACCCTCACCCACAACATCATACATATTTTGGAACATTCAGATATAGCAATTGAATAAAAATAATTCAGTATATATAAATACTTACATTATGTACAGAAGGCCGTACACTGTCCCTTGTAAATGTCCGTGGACCAGTGGCCCCAAAAACCATGGGCAACGCCCACACATGACACCTGCCTCAAAACGGAGAGAACACTGCAGGGGCATCAGGTCGAAAACACACAGGCACCTCAGGGGGAAGGGGAGGGGAGCACCTCAGCCGGAAGATGGTAATACGCCACTGCTCCTCGAGGGTGCTCCATGCCCACTGGTTGGTCGTGGGGAGTGCAAAGCCACAGTCTCTCAAGTCTCTCAAGTGGGTGGTTTGCCCACTGCTTGGTCCTGGGGAGTGCAAAGCCACAGTCTCTCTAGTGGGTTGTTTGCCCACTGCTTGGTCCTGGGGAGTGCAAAGCCACAGTCTCTCTAGTGGGTGGTTTGCCCACTGCTTGGTCCTGGGGAGTGCAAAACCACAGTCTCTCAAGTGGATGCCTTCTTCCACTGGTTCTGGAGGGGGCTTGGTGACAGTGTGCTTCATTCTGCCAAGGATAGGGTGAGTGGATGCAACTCTCCACTGGTTCTGGAGGGGGCTTGGTGCCCAGTGTGATTCATCCTGCCAAGGATAGGATGAGTGGATGCCTTCTTTTACTGGTTGTGGAGGGAGATTGGTGCCCTGTATCCTTCATCCTGCCAAGGATAGGTTGAGTGGATGCAACTCTCCACTAGTTCTGGAGGGGGCTTGGTGCCCAGTGTGCTTCATCCTGCCAAGGATAGGGTGGGTGGATGCATCTCTCCACTGGTTCTGGAGGGGGCTTGGTGCCCAGTGTGCTTCATCCTGCCAAGGATAGGGTGAGTGGATGCCTTCTTCCACTGGTTCTGGAGGGGGCTTGGTGCCCAGTGTGCTTCATCCTGCCAAGGATAGGGTGAGTGGATGCCTTCTTCTACTGGTTCTGGAAGGGGCTTGGTGCCCAGTGTGCTTCATCCTGCCAAGGATAGGGTGAGTGGATGCCTTCTTCCACTGGTTCTGGAGGGGGCTTGGTACCCAGTGTCCTTCATCCTGCCAAAATTAGGGTGATTGGATGCATCTCTCCACTGGTTCTGGAGGGGGCTTGGTGCCCAGTGTGCTTCATCCTGCCAAGGATAGGGTGAGTGGATGTCTTCTTCCACTGGTTCTGGAGGGGGCTTGGTGCCCAGTGTGCTTCATCCTGCCAAGGATAGGGTGAGTGGATGCATCTCTCCACTGGTTCTGGAGGGGGCTTCGTGCCCAGTGTGCTTCATCCTGCCAAGGATAGGGTGAGTGGATGCATCTCTCCACTGGTTCTGGAGGGGGCCTTGTGCCCAGTGACGATGCACCTGGAATGTGGCAGTTCCCATTCCCTCACCTGGGTGTCTGAGCTATGAGATGTGCAGGGAATAGGTAGCATGATACTCCATGGAGGCGGAACCACAATCCATCCTGCGGCGACTTAGGCTGTAAACTGCTGGTAGTGCCAGTGCTGGTGGTGGTGCCTCATGTGGTGTGTGCGGGGTCCAGGACGTCATCTGCAGCCTCTGATGGCTGCCCGCTGGGGATGCTGCTGATGTCTGATGTAGTGGCACCAGAAGGTCACATGGCTGTGCAGATGGCGGTGCAGGTGGGGGTGGCTGCGGCGGAGATGCTGCGGTGCTGCCCGTGGTGCAGGTGTCTGTAGTGGTCGAGGGAGACACCAGACCGTCTCCGGCAGCCTCAGAAGGCTGATCACGGTGGAGGATGCTGGTGACTGACATTGTGGCAGCGGCGGTGCAGGGGGGTGTGCAGATGGCGGGGCAGGTGGCAGTGCCGGTGGCGGTTGGTGCGGCGGTGCTGACCGTGGTACAGGTTGCTGGCCTGTCTGGAGAAATGGTGGTCACCAGCCCATTACCAGGAGGCTTCGTGCCCTGAGGTGACTACCCTTGCTTTTGTGGTCCTTCCCCACCTTGGTAGTCGCTGCTGGGACCTTGGCACTGTCCTCTTTGTGTTTGAATGAGGGCTTGCTGGGTGGGTAGTGCAACTTTTCCCTGCTGCATGCCGGCCCCTTCTTCACCTTGGCAGGTGGCGGAATTGGGTAGTCCTTACCATCTGTAGGTGGCACACTGGCAGCCCTGACGGTTGCCCCCTTTGATCCTCCTTGACATGCAGGGACCACAGCGGACGCCGAATTGGTGGCTGAAGTGCTGGCCTGGGACCAAGACATCCTGGCCCTAAGGGAAGGATGGGGGGAGGTGTAGGGAAGAGATTAACACTAGATAGGAAAAGTTTTTTGGACACACTGGGATGGGAAGATGGAGTGGGTGTGGGAGTGGAGGAAGAGGTAGTGGTTGTAGGAGGTGTATGTCTGCTGAGTTTGGGTGAAGGTGCAGGGGCTGGAGGCTGTTGTGAGGTGGATGGCTGTTGAGTGGGTGTGTGCCTGCGTTTCTGTACTTTGGGAGGAGGGCTCACAGACACACTGGGAGATGACACAGGGGACATGTAAATGGTTGTGGGGGTGGTGATTGCTCGTGAGGGGTGAGTTGTGATGGGTGTGCTGGTGATGGAGGCAGTGGCTGATGATGTAGTGCATGCACGTGTGAGTGGAGACGATACTGGGAGGGAGGTGGAGGAAGAGGAGGAGGGGGACACAGTCGAGGAAGTGGATGTTGGTATGTGTGCATGGGTATGGTGCTTGTGTGAGTCCCTGTGTGATGATGTGTGCTGCTTATGTTTTCCTGAGCCACTTTTGTGTGTTGATGTGTGTGCATGGTGATCTGAAGGTGTGCTTCGGATAGGGTGAGGTAGAGGGGATTGGGTCTGGGTAGTGGAAGTTGGAGGGGGGAGGCTGGACACAGGGACAATGGCTGCCATCAGTGCTGAGGCCAGAGCCTGAAATGCTCTCTGTTGGGCTGCCACGCCAGAATGAATGCCCTCCAGGTATGCATTTGTTCGTTGCAAATGCCTCTCAACACCCTGGATGGCATTCAGAATGGTTGACTTCCCAACAGTGAGGGATCTCATGAGGTCAATAGCCTCCTCACTGAGGGCAGCAGGGCTGACTGGAGCAGGGCCTGAGGTGCCTGGGGCGAAGGAGATGCCGACCCTTCGGGGTGAGCGGGCACGGGAAACACCCTGAAGGGCTGCTGGGAGGGCAGTGCTGGTAGGGGGGTTGGCAGCTGTACCTGTTGGGGTGGGCACAGAAGTGTCCGCCACCGCCAGGGAGCTTCCATCAGAGGAGGAGTCGCTGTCACTGGTCTCCCCTCCTGTCCCCGTCGTGGAGCTCCCTTCCCCCTCCGTCCCACTGGTGCCTTCACCCTCCATGGATTCACCGTCATGGGCCATGTGGGATGCATCTCCCTCGGTGCCTCTGCTCCTCCACCAGATGATGCTAATGCACACAAGGACAGGGTGACAAAACAAGAAGGGGGGGATAGACAGAGGCCACACATGGTCAATGCCAGCAACACCACTACCGTTGACGTACGCAACACACACTGAGCTGCCCTATGCACTAGGCCATGCCCAACCACTCACTGAGGTAGTCACCAGCCCATGGGGTACAATGCCTAACGCCAGCCCCTGCACACCTGACACCCACAGGAGCCTGCACACTAGTAGTTGTCCATTTGTACCATTGGTGTAGGGGTGCTTCAGAGCCTTCAAACAAGGGACCCACCCTGGCATAATCGCCCTGGCCTAGGGGCACCCACAGCCCACATCCCCCAGCCATCTAGTTCCTAAAGCGCGCAAAGTCAGCTTTCAGAATCTGTACTCACCCCCTTGTGGCTGTTGTGATGCCCACAAGCACCCATCCAACTCCAGATAGGCCACCGCCAGGATGGGGAACATCAGGGGGGTCATGGTGCGATGGGCACCCCTTCCACGTTGGGAGGCCAGCCCCAGCTGGGCCTCCACCGTCTTCTTGCTCCAGCGGTGCAGGTCCTCCCATCTTTTGGGGCAGTGGGTGCTCTGCCTGTGATAGACCCCCCGGGTTCACACCTCCTTGGCGATAGCACACCAAATCCCCTTCTTCTGGTGGGCGCTGACCTAGAGGGTAAAGTCAGCGGAAAATGTAATTACTCACCTGTCCGGATCGTCATTCCCATTGCCCACCAGTTCCCACCCATGCCCTGACACACATGCAGTGGCCACCTCTCAAGCAACAGCCATGCCAGGATGCCTTAGCACCCCCCCACATGTGGCTTCCATCCACACCACTCCAAACAGGCATTGCCCACGCATCATGCTCACAGTGTACTACCTGTTTGTCTGGAGAACCGTAGAGTAGCGTATACTGGGGGAGGACCCCATCACCAGTTTCTCCAACTCCTCCGCAGTGAAGGCAGGGGCCCTTTCCCCAGACACATGAGCCATTGTCGCTTCCAGACTCAGGTCACAGTAGCACTTGCAGTATAGCTCCTCTCCTGTTGATGGTCAGCTATCAAGTGAGTGAATGGGTAGAAAATGGTGGTGACGTCCGTGGCAGTGCGTACCGTCACCGCCGGCGTACATCGCCATTGGCTCCTGGAACCCATAGGGCCCAATGATAACCAACGTGGAGTTGCGCGGCGGTCTTCGACCACCTACCGCGATGCTGCCCAATGCCACAGGACCAACAGCCCACCAGCACCCCACCCCCTGCAGAAGGAGAACCACCCCGCAAACGGTCCCTGGGATCCAGGCAGAAGACAGAGAACATTGCCAAGACCCCCGCCAGGAAATAAGACTCACCTGATTGTCACCCTTCTGTCCCACTCTGTTCCCCTGTCCACCTGGAACTGCCATTGCTCCCATTCCTATGCCCCCTTGGGCAATGCACCTGTGATGCCATGAGACTGCACTCTACCATGGACCTTCCTCCACCATCACCCCAGCCCCTTGCACATACCCCTATACTTATTAGCACCTTAAAAAAACACCCTTGAAACAAATACCAATCTGGAGTCAGTCTGATGATTCACAAATGTATTACTACAACATTAGCAAAGCATTGCAAGGTATATGTTCATTTCCTCATACCAATGTATGACAGTTGTTGGGCAGCAGTACACATAGCAAAAGCCAGAATGGGGTACACAGATCTGAAAAAAGGAAACCCAAAGGGAACAGTCAGTGTCCATCGAGGGTAAGAGGCTGCCATGTATAGTGTCCTCAAGTATACTGAAATGTGAAGAGGAGTTCCAGTCTCTTACCTGTGTGTCACTGGAAGTACTGCAGGATAATGTTTGTTCTGTTGTCAACATCTCCTTCCTCTGCCTCCTCTTCCTCACTGTCCACAGGCTCCAACGCTGCCACAAGACCATCACCTGGCTCATCCTCCAGCAGAAAAGGCACCTGGCGTCTCAATGCCAGGTTGTGCAACATACAGCATGCCACGATGATCTGGCACACCTTCTTGGGTGAGTAGTACAGGGAGCCACCTGTCAGATGGAGGCACCAGAACCTGGCTTTCAGGTGGCCGAATGTCCTCTCAATAATCCTCCTAGTTTGCCCATGTGCCTCATTGTAACGTTCCTCTGCCCTTGTCCTGGGATTCCTCACTGGGGTCAGTAGCCATGACAGGTTGGGGTAACCAGAGTCACCTGCAAATATCGAGGGACATTTGTGAGACACACACTAACCCTTAGGGACAACCACATACCCAGACACCTACATATCCTGTGTGGAGACCTTGGGCTCACCTATTAGCCACACCCTTATGTGGCCCATCACATAAGAGATGCTGCTATTTCACAAGATATAGGCGTCATGCACAGAGCCAGGATATTTGGCATTCACATGGGAGATGTACTGGTCTGCCAATTCATTGAATGATAGCTTTTTCTATTCCTGTACACCTGTTCTTTTCTGTGGGGGGGACAAATGCCACATGTGTACCATCAATGGCACCAATGATGTTGGGGATATGTCCCAGGGCATAGAAGTCAGCTTTCACTGTGGCCAAATCCTCCACCTGGGGAAACACGATGTAGCTGCGCATGTTTCAGCATGGCAGACAGCACCCTGCTCAACACATTTGTGAACATTGGCTGAGACATCCCTGATGCACTAGAGGGGGGATTATTGTGGGCTGGAGCATAGCTGACATCAGGTTTGGCTCCAATTGGGCACACAGTTCTTGGATTGTGGCACGATCAAGCCTATATGTGATTATAATGTGTCTGTCCTCCATTGTCGACAGGTTCACTAGGGGTCTGTACACCAGAGGATGCCGCCATCTCATATGCTGCCTCAGCGGTTGTACCCTATGGTAGACCGTATTGGGATGTGTGGGTTGTGATGGTGGGGTGGATGTGAGGTGATGGAGTGATGTGAGTGAGGGTACGGGTGGGGATATGTGATAGCACGCAGGTAGGGTGGGGGATATAGTAGTAAAGATTTGACTTACCAGAGTCCAGTCCTCCTGCTACTCCTGCTAGGCCCTCAGGATGCGTGATCGCCAAGACCTGCTCCTCCCATGTTGTTAGTTGTGGGGGAGGTGGTGGGGGGTCCATCTATCTGGTGTCTTGATACCACGGAACACACCTTCCCCCATAGGTTGTTCCACCTCTTCCTGATATCACCCTGGTTCTTGGATGCTGTCCCACGGCGTTGACCCTTTCGACGAATCTCCGCCATAGCTCCATCTTCCTTACAATGGACGTCTGCTGCACCTGCGATCCGAATAGCTATGGCTGTACTCAGATGATTTCCTCCACCATGGCCCTTAGCTCCTCCTCAGAAAACCTGGGGTGTCTTTGAGGTGCCATAATGTGGTGATGTGTGGGGTGATGTGTTGGAATGTATAATATGATGTGCGTTTATGGTGTATGAGTGATGGTATTCTGTGCCTCTGAGTGATTGTGTGCTCTTTGCTTGTCTCTCTGTGCTTGGTCTCTTGTGTTTGGTTGTAAGGGGTTGTGGGTATTGTGGGTGTGCGTTTTATAGTGGTGTGGGTGTGGTGTGTGTATGTGTGTCAGGTGTGTGTAGTTTGAATTGTCCAATGTGGTGGAGTTTTGTTTGAGTATGTGTTTTTTTAGTGCGGCGGTGTGTACCACCAATGGTTTTCCACGGTTGAAAGACCGCAGCGTAGATTCGTGGGTCATGATACTGTGGGCGTATTCCTGTTGGTGTGCTGGTGTGGGTTTTGCTATCGCCAGTTTATCACTGACCTTTGGGTTGGTGGACTTGTGTGGGTGTCTGTATTGTGGCTGTATTCTCTGTGTGGGTCATAATACCCGTGGTGGATTACCACTGCGGTCACGGTATGTTGGCGGCCGTCAGCACGGCGATAGGTCATTTACTGCCAGGGTTGCAATGAGGGCCATAATTTCTCACTCAAAATACGCTCGGAGAGGTATCCTCTTTCAACCTCTGTCTGCACACATGATTTTACCAATGTATTCATCCTTTCCACAAGTCAATTCACTTGGGGTACATAGAGTGAAACGCAGTGTTGCTAAACTGACATATTGTTAAGTAGTTCCTTCATGTCCTCATATAGAAACTGGATCTCATTGTCTGTGATTGTAATCTTGGCAACACCCTCGCAAACACATCTTTCAAGAAGTTCAATACACCTTAGTAGTTATCGAGCTAACAGAACACGCTTTTACCCACTTTGATGTGTAATTAACAGTCACAAGTAAAACAAGTAATTTAAAAAGCCCTACAATGTCCAAGCCTAATTTGATCCAAGGTTGTTCAGTTATATCCACAGGTGACAGTTGGGTGCACCTGAAATGTTTGGATGTAGCACTTCCAGCACTCTCTATGCAGTCTCTCACAACAGTCTCTGCCTGCATATCAAGGCCAGGCGACCAAAACCTCTCCCTCACTCTGGCTTTGGTGAGGATCCTTCCCAAATGTCCCTCATGGACTAAATTTACAATCTTGCACCTAAGCCCCGCAGAAGGCACCAGTATGTTACCACAATATAGTTTCCCCACCATAATATAGTTCTAATTTATACTGTTCCAAATGTTTTACCTTGTGTTGTCAAATCAAATCAAATGAAATCATATGTATTTATAAATCACTGCTAATCACCCCTAGCAGTATTCAGGTACTGTGCTGCAATTTAAGTCGAACAGCCAGGTCTTGAGTTCCTTCTGGAATTTGTCCAGAGATGGTACGGTACGGAAGTGGAGGGGCAGTTTGTTCCAGGCTTTGGCGGCGACATAAGCAAAGAAGCGTCTTCTGGCGCTGCAGAGATGGATGTGAGGTGTCTGAGTGAGGGAACGGTGTGCAGAGCAGAGGTTTCTGGTTGGTAGGTGGAAGGACAAGTGGTGGTTAAGGTAGGCAGGACTTTTGTTGTGGAGGGCTTTATATGCGTGGGTGAGGAGCTTGAAAAGGCATCTTTTCTGAACGGGAACCAGTGGAGGTCTCTTTGGTGCTGGGTGATCTCTTTGGCACTGGTTGAAAGACCTGGTTGGGCAGGTTGAGGATCAGTCTGGCTTCTGTGTTGAGGGTAGTCTGGAGTCTTTGTATAAGTTTGGTGGTGGTGCTGGTATTGAGAGCATTGCCTTAGTCAAGTCAGCTGGTGATGAGGGCCTCCGTTACAGTTTTCCTAGTGTTGTTGGGAAACCAGCTGAAACTTTTCCAGAGCATGCGGATGGTGTGGAAGCAGGCTGCAGAGATGGCATTGACCAGTTGTTTCATGAAGAGTTTACTGTGCAGGATGATACCAAGATTGCAGGCGTGTTCTTTTGCTATGGGGATCAGTCCCAGCTGTACTGGCCACCAAGGGCCGTTCCAGAGGGTAGTGTGTCTGCTGAAGATCAGAACTTCTGTTTTGTCTCTGTTGAGTTTAAGACAGTTGTCTTTTATCCATGTTGCAATATTCTTCATGCAGTTGTGGAAGTTTGTCTTTGCCAATGTGGGGTGCTCTGAGAGGGACAGGATGAGCTGTGTGTCACCTGCATAGGAGATAATGTTGATGTGGTGGGATCTGACAATGTCTGCGAGAGGTGACATGTAGATGTTGAAGAGGGTAGGGCTGAGAGATGAGTCTTGGGGTACTTTGCAGATAGTATGCTTGGGTTGTGAGGAGAAGAGAGGGAGGCTGACTCTCTGGGTGCATCCCATAAGGAAGGATGCCATTCAACTGAGCACGTCATCAGTAATTCCAATCCGGCGTAGTCGATTGATGAGTGTGTGGTGGGAGACGGTGTCAAAAGCTGGAGAGAGGTCCAGGAGGCTGAAGGCGGCTGACTCTCTTATCAAGTAGAGCTCTGATGTCATCTGTTGCGGTGATAAAGGCTGTCTTGGTGCTGTGATAGGCTCTGAAGCCCGATTGGGAAGGGTCCAGTAGTTTGTTTCTTTCCAGATGGTCAGTGAGTTGGAGGTTGATGACCTGTTCAAGGGTTTGGGTGGGGAATTGGAGGAGGGAAATGGGGTGATAGATTTGAAGCTTGCAGGGGTCGGTCAATGGTTTCTTGAGGAGGGTGCCCACCTCTGTGTGTTTCCATGCATTAGGAAAGGTGGCTGTGATTATGGAGGATGGGCATTGAGGATGGTGCTGAGCTAGTGGCTGATCTTGGTGCTCCTGAGGTTGAAGAGTCAATAGGGGCATGGGTCCGTTGGGACCCCTGAGTGGATGGAGTTCATCAGGGTGGTTGTTGTCAGTGTGCTTAGTTGTTTCCATGCGGTGAGCAGATGTTTGGAGGTTGAAGTTAATGGGTTTACTGAGGAGGTCAGAGGGTTGGAGATTGAAGTTTCTTCAGATGGTTGCTATTTAGAGCGGTCAGAGTTCCTGTGAGGTCGGGATAGAGTCTGTGAGGCTGACGGGCAGGTGAATTCTCTGACGATGGTAAAGAGTTCCTTGGTTTGGTGAGAGCTGTTTTTGATCCAGAGAGTAAGGGCCTCTTTATTTGCAGCTTTGAGTTGGCAGTTGTAGTCTTTGAGGGCTGACTTTTAGATGGTACAGTAGGTGTCATTTCTGCTGGTTCACCAAATTATTTCCAGTTGTTTACCCTTGTGTTTTGATGCACTGAGTTCGGGTGTGTACCAGCTGGCTTTTTTGGTGTGTCTATGGCCCTCATTCTGACCCTGGCGGTTTGTAACCGCCAGGGCAGAGGGCAGAGGAAGCACCGCCAACAGGCTGGCGGTACTTCTGGGGCAATTCAGCGCCGCCATGGGGATTCCGACCCCCTTCCCGCCAGCCTGTTCCTGGCGGTGTAAGGCTGGCGGGAACGGGTGTTGTGGGGCCCCCTAACAGGGCCCCATTAAGATTTTCAGTGTCTGCAAAGCAGACACTGAAAATCGCGATGGGTGCCACTGCACCCGTCGCTCCCCAGCAAATCCGCCGGCTCCATTCGGAGTCGGCTTCATCTTTGCTGGGGCTTTCCCGCTGGGCCAGCGGGCGATCTTCTTGAGATCGCCCGCCGGCCCAGCGGGAAAGTTGTGATCACCGCCGCGGTCATTTGACCGCGGTGCGGTGTTTGGGCGGTTTCCAAACCGGAATGACCCCCAATGTGTCCTAGGTGGTTTGGTGAGGGCCACTTGGTTCGAGGCTTTGGTGATACAGGCGTTGAAGTTCTCTACCGTTTAGTCCGGGTTGGTGGTTATGTTAGGCTGGGATGTGCTGATGGTATGGTCCATTGCTGCTGGTTGATCTTAGTCCAGCTGTGGTATGAGGAGCTGTGTTGGTGGGGGGTGGTGCATGGGGGGCCGATGAGGGTGAAGTGTACGAAAGAGCGATTTGTCCATGTGGGTTCTGATGTGTGGCTGTATCTGATTCTATTGCTGGATGTGAAGAAAGGGTCTAGCGTGTGTCCTGCTTTGTGTGTGGTATCAGTGACTATCTGTTTGAGGCCAACATTGCCTAGTCTTTCCAGGAGGTCGTGGTGTTTGTGTCTGAGGAGTCGTCCAGGTAGAAGTTGAGATCACCTAGGAAGATGTAGTGTTCAGACTTGGTGGCATTGGGGTGATGAATTTGGTGATGGTGTCGCTGAGGCCGGTTCTTGTGCCTGGTGGTCTGTACGCGAGGGTCCCTTTGATGGTGGTGTTGGCGTGGAGCTGGAAATTCATGTGTTCCATAGTTGGCATGGTGTTGTTGTTGGTAATGGTGCACATGATTGAGTCCTTATGTATTATGGGAATGCCCCGTCTATGTCTGTTGGTGTGGTCACAGTGTTTCATCTTGGGGTTGCCATGGTGGTGACTGGGGCACATGCAGGAGTGAGCCAGGTCTCCCTGATGAAGACCACGTCAGGGGTGATGGTGGAGATTATATCCCCGATTTAGGTGGCGTGTTTGCAAAGTGATCTTGCGTTCATCTAGAGGCAGTTGAGTTGGACCGGGTTGGTGGCGACATCTGGGGTTGGGGTGGCGTTGTTCAATGTGGTGGAGATAGGTGTTGGGGTGGCAGTTAATCTGCAGTGGATGCAGGTGAAAGGTCCTTCTGTGGAACAAGGTGACATGAGGCAGTAGTTGTTGCTTTCGGGGTCCAGGGTATGGAATCCTTCGGCAGAGTACCTGTGGGAGTGCGGGGCTAGTGTTCTGGGACCTGGGTGCAGTCTGAGGTTGGATGGGTGCAGATGGACTTGCCTTTGGCATGCCAGAGGCGTGTCCATGTAGGGACCTCTACAAAGTAGCCCCAGGAGGTGGGCAGGGTTGTCCAGGGGCAGGCGGGTAGGGGCTTGGGCAGCAGGACTAGCAAACAGGGCAGTAAAAGGGCCCAGAAAAATAGCAAAAAAAATAGTCAAGCAATGTCAACACCAGGACAGTGCGTGCTCTATGGGCATCTAGAATGCAAAAACCCAACACTCGCAAGATAATGTAATTTATGCATTGTGATGATATGTTATTGTTTAACCTTTTGCATTGCAGAATTCCATCCAAAAGATTCATTTTTAAGGTGCTTATAAATACTGTACATTTGCAATGTATTGCTGCAGACATTCAGAGTGTGTTAGGGTGTGGTCCCTTTCCAGGGCCTTCTAGACACTTTCCCTGCAATATGCCTGGGCGTGGTTCTAGGCTGGGCCAAGACTCTATAAAAGAGAGTCAGCCCAACTTCCAGTGCTCACTATTCAGAGGTCCCGGTGCAGAGCAGCAGCTTCTTCCTGAGCTCCTGTCCCGGCGGCCTATTTGGATTTTCCAGTCTTCTGCACTCATCTCTCATTGGTGATCACTGTTTCTAGGCGGTAAGACGGTGTTTGGACATTTCCCAGCACCGTAATTGAGAATTTTCATATTCTTGATTTGAATTCTTAAATGAATAACAGATTACTTGTGTGCTGCTATTTTTTGACATTTGTATGGTGGTTTGCAAATAGGGAGGACGCGCAATTTATTCCATAAAGATTTGACTTTGTTATTACATTGTTGTTCATTGCGCGCTGATATTTCTTGACATTTACATGATGTTTTACGAGTTGGCAAGACGTGCAACTCGTTTCATGAGCATTTAACTTTGTTGTTCATTGCGCGCGCGCTACCTTTTCTTGACATTTACATGGTGGCATTCGAATCGGCGAAACGCGCGATTCACTTCTCGTGTGTAATTCATGCTGTTCATTGTGCGCTACCATTTTCTGTCATTTACATGGTGGCATTCGAATCGGCAACACGCGCGATTCTTTCCTTGAATGTTTTTTCATATTATTCATTGTGCGCTACCATTTCTTGGCATTTGCATGGTGGCATTTGAATCGACAAGACGCGCGATTCTTTCCCTGAGTGCTTTTCATATTGTTCATTGTGCGCTACCATTTCTTGGCATTTGTATGGTGGCATTTGAATCGGCAAGACGCGCAATTCTTTCCTCGTGTATAAATAATGTAATTTACTGTGCGCTACTATTCTAAGACATTTTCTTGGTAGCATTTCAAGTTGACACGTTGCGTGATTTATTCCTTGAATCTACGTTGTGTGATTTCATGGTGCACAATCCTTTATGGTGTTTAATACTCATATAAAAATCTGCAATGTGCGCAATTCACTTCCCAATGTTTTTTCTGAGATGAACACAACAATACCAGAGTTCTAGATGTAATGCTGTGTGTTCCTGATATATATTCTTAAAAGGAGATTCATATGGTTGTTTAGAAATTGCTCAGAGTGTTTCCTGATTCTCATGCTAAAGAAAGTACTCGAATCTGAAAGTCCTATTTAACTTTTCCTGTTTCCTCCTCAGGCATTCGCTCATCTAAAGCCTAGTCAGTTTTAGGACTATTCTAGGGTTGTTTATGTTTTTCGGAAAAGACGAAGCTTAGAGTTGTAGCATGGTACTGATTTCATGAGATGTAATATTGATGTTGTGTTTTAACCTTTTGCTTCCTACAGGTCTCCTTCCCAGCTGTTCCCGTCCTAATCCCCTTTTCCCCACTTGGACTCTCTTAGACTCTATGATAAATCTAATCAGAGTATTGGAGCTGTCTTGTGGTGGAAGTGTTGGGAACGTGCACAGACCCCGAGGATCTGGTGACTCTGACAAGCAATCCTTAGCAACAGCAGTCACGCAAAAAGATACTGTAAATGGCTAGCAAAGTTATTACCATCAGAGAAAATAATCTCTGGAAGGGAGCACCTGGGCTTGAACCAGGTTGAGGGGGTTGCTTGAGGACTGGGGTAGTGCCTCTGTTCTATAGGAATCTGCAGCAGGAGAGAATGGCGAACAATACCAAAAGATTGAGGGCCTCTAACAGGAGCTGTGCTGTTGTCTCCATGAAGTAGCTCCTGGAGGTGGGTGGGGATGTCTGGGGGCGGGAGGGCAGGGGCTTGGTCGGCGGGAAATGACAGCATGGGAGGCACCGTGCAGTAAAATGAGCAAACAGGGCAAAAAAGGAGCCAGAAAAATAGCAGAAAAAACAGTCAAGCATTCTTTAGCAACAGCAGTCACACAAAAGGATGCTATAATTGCCCAGCTAAATTTTTACCAGCAGAGAAAAGAATCTCTGGGAGGGAGCACCTGGGCTGGAACCAATCACAGGGGGGTTTCTGGAGGACCAACACAGTGCCTTTGTCCTATAGGAACCTGCAGCAGGGGGGAAGTGGTGAGCAAGACCAAGAGGTCGAGGGCATCAGCCTCTATAAAGTAGCCCTGGGAGGAGGGTGGAGCTATACAGGGGGTGAGAGAGCAGGGGCTTGGGTGGTGGGAAAAGACAGTGCGGGAGTCACAGAGCAAGAAAAAGAGCAAACAGGGCAGAAAAATACCAGAAAAAACAATCAAACAATCCTTAGCAACAGCAGTCACACAAAAGGATATTATAAATGATCGGCAAAATTATTAGCACCAGAGAAAAAGAATATTGGGAAGGCAGCACCTGGGCTCAAACCGGGCAGAGGAGGTAGCTGGATGTCAGGCCACTCACCTGGAGGACTTGTCCATAGAGATGATATTGGACCCTACTCTCTCCCAACACAATGCCCGACCAAGGAATGATAACCTCAAGTAAGGCAGTGTCCTAGGAAGGAAGAGGGTCGGGACAAAATAATAAAAGAGACAAAGATTTGCGCCCTGTGAGTGGTGTCACTATCTGAGTGAGCTCACTACCTGTTCGGTATCGCCCCAAGTGTCTTCCTCTTTCGGGGTGTGCAAGAGAGTCAAACTCAGAGATGCTTATAACAACACAGTAAATATGTACTCCTTTATTTCTTGTGGGATGGAAAATCCAACTCCTTTTGTGAGCTTCGGTTAACAGTTCTCAGTTTTTTCCCTGGCAGCATATTACATCCTATGCTCTTGTTATGTAACTGTTCTTTATTTTGAATTAACTTTTTCTCTTTAAAAGTCCGCCAATTGTCTCGTGAACTTCCATTAGTTATGCCGGGAATATTCACAAGTCTTGAATTTGATTTGTTTTTGTAGAAATGTTGCGGATGTGAAGCAAAGAATAGTATACTAACCTTGTTTTTCTTTTCTTTTGCTTTGTCCTTCCTTTCATTGCAGGTTTCGCCCTCAAATGTCGGAATGACTAACGGGCCGGTTAATGAACGGCTACAGCCATGAAGAGGATGCGCCGTTGCTCACAGTAGGCCTTTTATGGAATGCTGGAATCTGAGAAGTCCGATGAGCTGTTCAGAGATGTCTGCGGGGCACAGATGTCACCAGGTTGGGCTAGGAAGCTTGGATCAGGGAGAAGAGGTTGTGATGATCCAGGACAGTGGAAGGGAGGATAAGAGTTCTTTTTCTTCAAATAAAGCCAAGAGCCTGACTGTGGTTTGCCTGAGTAGTTATAGGTAGTTAGTACTTTTTAAAAGAGCACATGTTTTACTCTGGAAAGTCTCTGACTATAAAGTACCCATATTGGTGAAACTTGCATCACTCTGGAAAGTACCTGACTGGAAAGTCCCTGTCTGCAGTCACATGGATAATTATCAAGAACATGAATAATTACAATAACAGAAAAAAGGTCAGCATCAAAGTAAGACCTGCACAAACATGTGGAGCAAAAACATGAGGCCCTTCAGTCAAACATAGGGACAATCATAAGCACATGGAACACTGCAAACATGAAGACAATCTAAAGGTTTGACATAGACAGCAGTGATAACACACTCAGCCAAATACTTAATCTAAGGTGTGTGAGATTGAGGAGTGGCTACGTGATTTAAAAAGCGATGGGTTGCAGAACATAGGGTACAAGCTTTGGCGCAGGAATTAGTGATCCTAACACTGGAGACCGGTACAGTGCCTTTGTGCAATAGGAATCTGCATCTGGGGGGACCAATGAACAAGCTCAAGTATTGTACTGCATGAATTGGCCATTTCACTACCACATAGTCTTTCATATTTTGCCACAGCTCATCTTTTTCAGTTTCAGTAACCTCCTCTTTTTCCATCAACGCTGATCCACTATAGGCGTGTCTGTATTTGTCATTGTGAACCACTTAAAAGGCATTCCAAACAAGCAACCAGCAGCAGTGTTCCTAACACCAGGGAGATATTCTGCTATGAAGTTGCACTCCATCACACTTTCCACCTCTCCCCTGATACCAATGGCTTTGTCTCTCAGTTCCCATGCAAGTGAGTTAAAGGCTTTTGATCGGTCCTTAGTGTGAAAGGTAAACCTTATAAAAAGAGTTTAAAATGATATATGGCCCACAGATAGGCAAAGGTATGTTTCTCTATGACAGACTACCTCTCTTCTGCTCCTTTAAGTGATTGCAAGGCAAAAGCAATTACTCTCTCTTCGCCATCCACCATCTGTGTCAACACAGCACCAAGTCCCTTCAAACAACATTAGTGGTTAATGTTGTTCTCTTGGTAGTGTCAAACTGTCCTACAGTAGGCACCATTTCAATTTCAGTTTTCACCTTAGAGAAGAACGCTACTACATGTTCCTCTGGCCAAGTAAATTTAACCCCTTTCTTCAGTAACATTCTCAGGGGCAAGCCCATGCTTGCAAAGTTTGGAATAAACTTGGAGTAACGGTCCAATAGTCCCAAAGGGATATGACTTCATCTTTATTACAAGAAGACAGCACCTTGATGATTGACTTTGCCAGACCTAATCTGGGACTTACCCCTTTGCCCTTTATGTATGTCTCATTCAACCTTGTCAGTACTTGCAATAACGTCACATCATAGTTTGTTTTATCTTTACCATGCACAAAGATCTCATCCTGAAAGAAGATAACTTTATAGATGTCTTTCATAACCTCCTTCTTTAGCCTTTGAAAGCAGGTGGCTGCCAAAGCTTACCTAAATTGTGCCTGACAAATCTATAGGCCCCTATTAGTGTCACAAATGATGTGAGGGGTCTGGAATCTTCATGGAATAACACCTGGTGGTATGGTGCAGCAAAAATCCAGCATTAAACACATTGGACTGATTCAACATGGGAAGTGTTCAATATGTTTGCCAATGGTTGATGAGCTATTCATATGCCTTGATTTAAGTGTCTGAGATTGACACATGCCCTTATTTTGGTACTTTTGTCCTGTGGTGCTAAAACCACAGGCGCCAAACACTCAAAGACCTCTATCTCTTTGATGGTCTTCAACTGTAGTAATCTATCTAGCTCTTCTTTTAGATGTTTCAAATGAGGTTAGATTCTCTTCTCACCCTAGGCCTAATTCACAAAGGTAATCCTACACATTTGTGAAAGTTTACTCTTTTTCAATATTCACAGAACTACATTCTAATAGTAAGTTTACAAGTGCAGAGATTCTGCAGTCAAGGTGGAGAACACCGCACATAAAAAGATAGGTTTTATGTGCAGAGTTTCTCTCCTCTGACTGCGGAGTCTCCACACTTGTAAACTTACTATTAGAATTGAAGTTGGGTGGAGAACTCCACACATAAAAAGAAAGGTTTTATGTGTGGAGTTTCTCTCCTCTGACTGTAGAGTCTCCACACTTGTAAACTTACTATTAGAATTGAAGTTGGGTAGAGAACTCCACACATAAAAAGATAGGCCTGTCCTATCTTTTCATGTGCGGAGTTCTCATCCCCAACTGTGGGATCATGGACCATCTGGGAGTGCTGTGCACTTCCCGTCAGTGCTTGTCGGAGCCCATTCCCCAGGCCCTTTACAAGAAAACAATAATAAACACAGTTTATTATCATTTTCTTGTAAAGGTTTTTCACCTGCCACTGCTAGTGGAGGGGCAACGCTCCTCCACTGCCAGTATGTTGCATCTAGAGTGCAGCATCTGAATTCACTGGGCAGGAGGAGTTTGGTTCAGATTTAAGAGCCACGACTATGTTGTCTACTCCACTCCCTCTTGTGCAATGCCATTAGTAGTGCTGCTCCTGCACGCGAAGGGAGGGAAGAGAGCAAAAGGACAGAATGGCCAATCACTGCATAGCTTCAAAATAAAGCCATGCATTGATTGCCATGTGGACCTGAACCACCCCACCTCCACACTGCCTCATGTGCTGGACCACTCAGCCAGAGGCCTAACAGTGTGCCCCGGCCAATCCATACGTTGCTTCCTTGCTGAGAGTAGCACCAGGATTGGATTGGGCAGTTGAACAGTGTGCTCATTCTGAGTCCAAGGGGCTGTGATTGCCCCCCTCACTCTCTATGCAAGGGTGGTGAAACTGGAAGGCCTGTAGTGCGCATGACGGGCGAGTCACAGAAAGGCAGTCAGCCAACCTGACTTGCAATTTTAGGCGTGAGTGCTGGTGAAGAGGTGAGCCTGCTGTGCATCATATCAGTTATTTTTAACCCCCCCCCATCATGATGCAGAACTAAGCAACCCAGCTGATAAAATAAAACCCCAATGATGCAGGCCTGCGCCGCTGGGAAAAAACAAAACAAAATATTTATTTGCATTTAATTCGGGGGCTGAGGGGCAACATATAAATGGGGCAAAGCCTGGTGTCCTAAAAGAGAAGCTGCAGTTGGCAGTGACTTTCTCCAAATGACCCTAACAGCTTCCACTGTCTCCAAGAAAGTAATAAAAACACATATAGAGAGTCAGGGAGACTGAAGTTAAACAAATCTAAATTTAAAGTAATCGACCCATACTATCTCCCTACATGTAAAGCCAAAAACGGACTAGGTGGTCTCACACAAATGTACACTTTTAATAATTTTAGATAGGTGACCCAGTGAGTCCTAGTTCTCACAGTGGTGTCCCATCCTTGTTTTTAACACACCAGCAGACACCATTATTAAAAGTGTACATTTCACACCGGTAACTGCCTAGGTGTTTTTATATTTTCCTTAGTTCAGCTGGATCCCACAATTTCCAGAAACCAAACAATTTACGCACTCTCTCCCGTTCTTTTAACGGTGATGTTGAGTCCGCCCAGGTGGCATTGTCCTACCTGGGTGGGGCTAGGTGGTCAAATGACGAAGCATGACACTATATAGTGTGTGAGACCACATAGTCCATAAAGGAAATACCCCCCATCATCACTCCACGACCCTTCACAGCACCCATTCACCGCTTACTTACCTAGTGAGGTTAAGGAGCTCGAGGAACATTTTTTCCCCCGGGTATAGCTCCTCATTACAAGCGAACCCCATACTTCCAAGAAAGCAATACCTTCTATTACATCACCCCCTTGATCACATAAGGTAGTTCTGTGGATGCAAGGAGAACAAGGCCACAACAGACTCTACCCAGATTACTCATCAGGGCATACTGGCCATCTCCCTTTCTGAGATCACCTTTTCGGTCTCTTCTGGCACTCATATTTCATCTCTCACATTTCAAATTATACTTTCCCTTCAGCACCAGCATTCCAGTGATGATGTTGCATGAGCTCAGGAGCAGCTTTCTTTAGAATCTTCAGCACTCTGTCACACAGCATAAAGACAGGCAATTTACAAGTAACCTTGAAAGATATAACGCTTTGTGTGAATACCACATAAAGTTGAACAGATCTGAAAAACATTAGTATACAACATGGCTCAGTATTAGCCACTGCTGTGCCTTTTGCTTTTCTGTAAGAACTAAAATGGTTTCCCTCACATTGGTCATGGTGTAAAATAGTGAGAAAGGCACTCAGGAGAGTAAATAGGTTGGCAAGAGGGTTTATAAAAAAGCACACACACACAGCCTGACAGTAACTGCCACTGAAATGTTGCAATTTAAATACCTTTATAGGATTCTATAATATCAAGCATGAGGTACAGAAAAGAGTAAACAATAAAACACCACACATCTTCCTCATCAATGACCAAAAAAGAGGAATACCCATACCTGAAAAAAACAAACCCAACTCATAATGCATAAAAGAACGTAACATAATGATGAATATAACAAAAAACAAAGAAAAACAATTTGATAGCAAAAGTATAAGAACAACTTTGCAATAATATAATCCTGTGAATGTACTTTGCCAACCCTTTAACCCATTTTGCACATCTTCCTCTCATTCTTTTCCTCGACATCAAGACCCACATTTACCTAAGAATCATAGTCCTTGGGAACACCCTCTGCTTGCCTTTCTTGTGCACAAGGCAATCTTACTCAAATTCCATATACAACCATTTTTCGTCTTGTTAGCATTATTGAACTGCTTTACAATCACCCTTGCTTCAGTGTACTTAGACCAGTCTATAGTACTAAAAGTTGCACACATTTTGACAAAGTCACCAGGAATTTGTAATGTCAAATCTACACTTTGTCTTGGCAGTATCATCCAGTTCAGTCTTCCACCAGTCATCCTTCACAGTCACTTTAACCTAAGTCACCAATTTTATAGAACTAGGCACACTCTTGGAATGAGGAATGGGTCCACGGAAGAATTCAAAAAGTTTTTTGCAATTGGTCATGTGTAGAGACTAGCAATAAGTCATCAAGGATTCCAGAAGTGCTTACACCTAGCCAGCTGATATCACTCAATGAGAGTCCCATTGAAATGTTCAAGCATCCTGTTAGACCTATGATAAAATAAAAAGTGCATTTCTTGTGATGAATGTTGCAATATTTAAAAAACTCCTCCATTTCTCAGAAGCACAATTGGATGTATTAAAGGTCAATATTGGGAAACTCTTCACAACTAAATAAACCTTCCAAAAATCTGATCACAGTACATCTGTAACATAGGCCATCTCTGGCCATCTGAAGAACACATCTAAGGCCACTAAAGGTAAGGGGGTAGAAACTTCACCCTTGGGCGATCCCACCTTATTCAAACCAATTTCTTCCCAAGGTCCACTGGTTAATTTCCTACACACCATGGTGGTAACAAATGTCTTGTAAATCTTGTCATTACTCTCACATTGAGAACATCTCCTGATAACCCTTTCCACCTACAATTCAAGATTTGGCCATCTTCAAGTAGATGCTCTTTGTCCTTGACAACACCCAACTATCCTTTGTGGGCCAATGTAATAGCTTTGCCTCTAAGTGAACTAGGAACCACAAGTCGTGTTCCTTTCAATAACAGTCTATTTTTGAGTGAGAACCCTTCCCTCACATTCCAAAATCCAATAAGACTCTCATCCAAAGAGCCATCCTTCCTTGAGATACTCCCATTGCATGACTTAAACTTCATATTTACTCATTTTCCCCCTCCAGTCCACTTCTAAAATGCTCCCTTGCATCACACACACACTTCTATTGTTCCAAATATAATTCTCCTCAGGTTCAATGTTAGAAGAGTCAGAAACAAGCAGAGACAAATGGCCAGCTGAACAATTATCACAATTGTTAAATATTCCACGTAGAAAGTTGGTTATTTTATTCCCAACACCCATTTCCTAATTCTTGTAGAGTTAAGACTGATCTTGGTAAGGGTTTCCCTCTGCTGTTTATGGCCAGGTCTAATTGTGAATATGCTTCTCATAAAAGTTTTAAAAATATTTTACCAGCCACATGACTGCCAGATTTTCCTTCTGCAAGACAAAGCAGTGAATGTATACCCTTTGCAACACTCTTGAAACATAGGTGATAACATTCTGTAAGCCTATCAATGACTTGAATCAAAACAGCACAATGGCCCTTTCCACTATGGTAAGTCACAACAAATGTGTCACAGCCAAGCACAAAAGCACTCAAATAAGGAGCTTTCACCATATTCTCTTTAAATGCCTTTGAACTCCTTATTTCACTTCTCATTCCACTGAAACACGACTCCCTTTCTGAACATTTTTCTCATGGCACAAGTCTTATTCAGAAATTCTACACAATAACATTCACCCATCCCAAAAAGATAACACCTTTTCCTTGTCTTTTGGAACTTCTAACTTCCAAATAGTGTCCACCAGTTCTTCTTGGCTTTACTCCATTACTGGAGATGTTATGAATTCTTCTTTAGCCAACCTATATTTTTCACCCTTCAACATCAGTCCTGCCATTTTAAGCTATTCAGCACACATGATACACTCTAGAATTGTGCTCCTCCCATGTTCATTCAAAGATGAGAACATCATTTTGGTAACACTTCTTGCCCTTTATAGTGTTCAACAATATGTGTATAACTCTGAAAAACAGACCCAAGGCCAGACAAACAGCCATAACTTAGGTGGTGACATACCAGGCATCTAACACCATAGATAACATCTCAACTTAATTGAAAAGCTAGAATATGTCTGTTACTAATTCCCTGTTCAGCCCTATTAGATCAACACACAACCTTATGTCACAACTAGATTTGCATGTAACAACCACAGGGGCTAGCCATTGGGTAACCTCCCCAGGTTCAATTACACCATTTTCACACAGCTTGGTCAATTCATTACTCACTGCCTCTTGCACAATCAGAGGCATATTCCTTACTTTGGCAACAACAGGTACAGTATTCATTTGGAGTCTCATTTTGTGAAGCTATCCCCAAAGACACCCAACACTCAATCTAAACACTGCTGGATACAATTTCTGAAAATCTCCGTGCCCACTGGCAACCTGTCTCACACACATCTGGGGACTGGCATTAGGTTCAAGATAAATGCAGAGGTCTCTCTGATGGGACTGTAAAATGTCGTCCCCTTCTGTGGATACATAACATTTCCCTTAAAACAATCTTAAAGGTAAAATAGAGTGTGAAAGAAACCCACTATTGTAATGAATGACCTATGTGTTTGCTCTGAAAGTTGTTCATAGAAATGGTGGTAATCCTTGAACAACTGCCTCCTTCTCATGCGCTCTTTTTTCCCTCAGAACAAACTCTTTTGTTGCTGGTCCCGCAGAGATAAGTGCATTGAAGTGAGGTTTTGTGAACTACGCTTCCTGTGCAATAATGCCCAGGGATTATAGGACCTCCACATTTCTCCATGTATGAGGGGCACATCATTAGAACACACCTTACATCCAATCTGTAGCCTTTCATAAATTTTACATGATGCATTTCATAGCCTTATTCTCTTTATAGTGTATCAATGAATTAGTTGATTTGTTTCATGCCCTTCCCCTTTGGTAGCCTGTTGTCAATTACACTGACAAAGTTTAACATTACCAAGAGAAACAAATCAGGATACAGATGTTGCAGGATGCCATTATATGAAACTTGGAATGCTATGTGTTTGACTGGTGTGCCACTTTGACTGATGTCGTCTGCAACTCTTCCCTGAACTGAAATTCTTTCATGGTAAGTGTTAACTCTCACAGAATCCACTTCACATGCCAACACCCTAGATGATTTTCTATGTAATGCTGCCTCCAACAATGATGCCTTCACTCATCATGGAGATGGCTACTACATCAAGTAGTCTCCTGGTGCCCTCACCTGCACTTTCCATTCTGGCACAGGACATTTCACCAGTATACATTAGTGTGACAGACACACAGGAGAGCAAATAGGTGGGAGAGAGAGTTTATTAGACCTCACTCACAAACAACCAGGCCATAACTGCCACTGGAATGTTGCACGTGAGGTACCCCTCCATAATTCCAAAATATATACGTATGATAAAGAACAGAGTAAAGGGCAAAAACACCACACACAGGTACACATAAGAATAGAGCATAATTTGCACTCATTCACTTTCGGGTGCTAGGACAAAAAGGAATTGTGTTTGATCCTTTTTTAACACTAGCACAACAGTCTTGAAGATCCTGATTGCATCAAAGAGAGGAATGACAAATGTGTGTCTCTATTTGCCGTTAGATATGCACACACACATACATGAGGACTTGTTATGTAAACCCTCTTCATTTCTTTAAGTGTTATTTATTTGACATATATTCTTGCTTTATGTGAAAGAGGACTGGCAAACATTTGTTTAGAGTACTGAGCACACTACAGAGTCTAAACAAGGAAGTAGCATGTTCATTGGACACTGAATATATTAAGTTATTTATTTATGATTTAACTTTAACTATTTGCTTAGAACCAGCCAACTTATGCTGTGTTCTTAGCACTGCCTCCACACTTTATATTGTGGTGTAATGTAGCATTTATATAGTGATTCACACCACATTGTGGAGCTCTGAAGTACTATGCTGCAACATGGTGTATGGAGTGGTTGGAAGAGTGTTGGTTTTTGTTGTGATTCTACAAGGGAGGTGTTCCAGCCCACCCATAGAAATGATTCGCAAGGAGTCTAGGTCACAACCTATTGGTGCTGATACATTAGGTTCTGTGTATCTCTCTGTTGCTTCTTTTTTCTTTAAGACTGTTCCCAATAGGGTATCAGGTCGAGATATCTTTGACATTCCATCAGAAATATCATTATGCAGCTCTACCATACCAACAGCTACTTCATAAGAGTGTTGCATGAGTGTGAATGAATGTATGTATGTTTTTGAATGAATTGCTTAAAAGTAGTAGGATTGACATACGACTCATTGAGGTTTTTGCATTATTTCACTAAAAGGGGTTTTAATATCTGTCCAATTTCCGAGGATTTCTGCGTATCAAATTTGGGCCCAATCTTGTGTTTGCAATATGCCTAGCCAGACTGACAAGGGGCATGAATGAAGCAATAAAAGGATGATGTCATCTGTGGTATGAGAGTGAAATGCATGGAGATTGACTGTACATGAGCGTGACCCTCTTTGCTTCTCGAATGGCTGCTAAATCTGTGAATGACCGAGGAAGCCTAATCCCAACTTGGTGTGGCTGACTGTTAGTCATAAGTGTAGCTTGCTTATATATGTAAGACTGCCTCCCTTCTAGCATGGATGGACGTTTTTGTTAGTGCCTAAGGACTGCAGCATGTGCCTTGCTGGCTGAGAACCAGACTAGTAACGTGTTTCAAGGTGGGAGAAGAAGCAAGTGAATCTATTACACAAGGGGTGAAGGCTAATGTAAGAATGAGTGAGACAATGGAAGTCCATACACCTTGTAATGATGTTGTGATTAGAGTGGCTGGATGCACATTAATGGATGTGTTAGCTTGGAACAACTGATTAGTTTAAAGACAGAACAAAGCTGATCTGTGAAGCCTCCTACTCTGCTAGGGCTGAAAAAGAGGACACTATTATTACCAAAATTACATTACTGTTAAGGAGCATAACAAATAAACATTTTTGTGTTACACAAAACATTAAAATAAACATTAAACAACATGTACACATTTTGTTTTACAGAAAGTAAAATATATTAAATCCGCAAAATAATTATAAATCACCCCAAATAAAAAAAGTATTTGCATAAAGTACAAACATGTATACAACAAACTAAATCTTAATATGTAGAGATATATACATACAATAAAATTCAAAAGCATCAAACTACATAATAATTATTATAAATAAAACATAAATTAGCATTTACCATCAAAGGACATAACTGGTGGAAAAGACTCACACCAAGACAAAACTACCTATAAAATGAAACTATAAACAAACTCAACCAATAACATCACACAAACAATTAAATAATCAACAATATAAAAGGTACACAAATTTTATCAACTTAATACTCCAAAAATGACATAAGCTACAAGAAGACAAAACTCTGCTGGAGTCACTGACATATATATGAAAAAAGAAATATATATACATATCGAAAACTATTCTGGAAAATTACGTAAATTTAAAGTTACTTTTAATTTGAATTAAAATTACAAAATAACTCATGAGCAAAACACTCTTTTCTAGCTCTTTATATTTACTTACTAAAAGAAATTACTACAACATCAAGAGTGTTAAGCTACTGAAAAACAACACCAATTATAAATCAGAAAGAGACATAAAAAGGTAAGTATTTGTACATTTTTATACACCAGAAACTCAACCAAAAACAAAAAAATAGCCTAACAACCTCAGCATCTCAAACTACCAACTAAAAAACATTCAAAATTAAACTGATGCTCTTAGTTTCTACCAAAAAAATAAAGCACCTGCTCCACACTACAACACCCCCAACGGAACAGCAGAATTATTTTTTAAACATCTTAAACATTGCACACGTGTAATTATAAATAAGAAAGGTGGTTGCATAATTTTATATGTAAATAACAAAAGTATAAACATTTTAAAATTGTAATTCTTTATACAGCTACGCTATTTTCAGACATAGGCGGTCATTCCGACCCTGGCGGTCATTGACCGCCAGGGCCGGGGACCGCGGGAGCACAGCCAACAGGCTGGCGGTGCTCCCAAGGGCATTCTGACCGCGGCGGTACAGCCGCGGTCAGAAACGGAAAACCGGCGGTCCCCCAGCTTGCTGCGCCGCCATGGGGATTCCGACCCCCGTGACCGCCAGGAACAGGATGGCGGTGAGGGGTGTCCTGGGGCCCCTGGGGGCCCCTGCAGTGCCCATGCCAATGGCATGGGCACTGCAGGGGCCCCCGTAAGAGGGCCCCTAAAAGATTTTCAGTGTCTGCATTGCAGACATTGAAAATCGCGACGGGTGCTACTGCACCCGTCGCACCCTTCCCACTCCGCCGGCTCCATTCGGAGCCGGCTTCCTCGTGGGAAGGGGTTTCCCGCTGGGCTGGCGGGCGGCCTTCTGGCGGTCGCCCGCCAGCCCAGCGGGAAACACAGAATAACCGCAGCGGTCTTCTGACCGCGTAGCGGTATTCTGTTGGGGGAACTTTGGCGGGCGGCCTCCGCCGCCCGCCAAGGTTAGAATCACCCCCATAATGACAGAAAGAGCAAGATATATAACATCATAAAAAGGAAATCAGTTATTAAGTCACATGGGTTACACCTACAACCAAGAAAGTACATCGATGAAAACTGTGAAATGCAAATATACTAAATATTACTAGAAAGCATGCTATGTCAGGGCCACTACAAAATATGATTTTGTAATTAATGTAATAGAACACAAGCACCCCCAAATGTAACAGAAATATAAGTAAGGAAGGTATTGCATAATATAAGAGAAGCTAGCACTAGTTCCTAGGAGCCCACAACAAAACCCCTATACAATATATGCTCTAAAGTCCCCAAACACATCACAGGCCATCTGCCAACTACACACACTTTAAAAAGTCCTATTGCACAAACTAAAAAAGCAATTAACGACACCCCTTCTGCCCTTACATTTATCCCAAAATATAGAAATACCCTGAGCACGTAACAATTGCACATAATGAGGAATCCTTTTTGCCCCATGACAACCTAAACAATGATAGACAAATCATCATAGCATTTTCTACAGGAGATAACTGACTAAAACTAATCCAATGTCAAACATGAATGATAGATGGGACCTTCAAACCATCCACTCAGATATACACCATTAAAGGTGATATTCAAAACATATATACACCATTCATAGATGCCCTGCTACAAACTAAGCAAACTAGCACTTACTGTAAACTTGTAAACCACACTAAACATAAAACAAATAACTACTACCCACAAACAGTAATCAGACTTTGAGCAAGCCATGATTCAAACAATTTTAAAAGCTTACCTACACACAGCCATACAATGCTGTTACTATTATTTCAATCAAAACATATGGAGAGATCTCCAACAAGCTGCACTGTGTAGAATATGCTACAAACAGTTAATTTGCCTTTGAAATAAAACACGATAGCACTAACCTATGCCCCTGTCACTGTGGTAGATTACAATTACAATGTACATAGAAAAAGCCCTTTCTACCAACAAAACAGACACAAACTAAGCCCCCTAATGGATTATTTAGAAGATACTTGAGTTGGCAGACTATGTCACACCGGACACAGACGCCAACCCAAATTTTCAAACACCGTGGGGAAATGTCTATGACTGCACCTTAGCACAGGAAGTCAAAACAAACAACACAGAGCAAGGATGGCACAATGCCTTCTAATCCACACTAGGCAGAACCGAATGTAAACTCTATATATTTATAGAAGCTCTACCTAAAGAGCAAAGCTACTAACAACTACGGGTGGAGCAATCTGTAAGCCAAATTGCACTTCAACTTAGCAAACAAACCGAAAGAACCTAAAGAATGCACAGCATGCCACAATTTAAAGGAGATGAATTACCAATAATATCAACAATAGTCAAAAGCATATTTTAAAATAAATACTAAACTACAAAATGTCCAAAAAAAGCACAATCTTAACCAAAATTACAAATTGTGATTTAAATAGATAATAAACATAATATTTTAAAACATCAGTCAAAACACTAAATAAAACTCAAATTTGAAATAAGACATATAATACTATAACAGATATTACTTATATAACAAATCTAAACCTCACCAACCAAAATCCTAAAAAAAAAAAAACTCAATCCATTGTGTAAAATAATTGCAACACATAAAATACATGATACCAAATAGCAATTACATTACACTTACATAAATGATCAAATATAACCTTTCCTACCCAAAACAAACAAATTAAACGCAACTTTGTTTTCTGTAGCTGCAGATCATCCTCTGAATCCACGTAGACAAAAAGTATAATCCACCCAAAAAATGGAAAAATATTTTCCAAAAAGCCCAAAAACTAAAATACAACCAATTCCAATAGAGATCCACTGAAGCAATCCAAACTGTCTAGGAAACATAAAAAACAAACAATGGTTTAAAAAAAAAAAACGCTCCTAGAAACACAAAAAAACTAAATTCAAGTTAAAAATATTGGTTTATTCAAAACTAAAATAGATTTCCTTTAAAACAATGCTAAATACAATGACACATTCATAAAGAAAGACCCTCAACCACCCTCGAAAAAAGTACAAAAAAAATAGATACGCATAACAGTTAATCATCAAAAAAGCAAGTAACATAACAGAACACAATATAACATAACATATTGATACATTACATGAGCACTGTCCGGAAACCTAAACACATTAGTGACAATTACTACAACAATGGCCTCATTAGAAGTTTGGCGGTGTTTTGGCAACACTGCTGCAGTGGTGGCTGGCAAAACACGACATGTTGGTGCTCATCTAACTGCCGTATTGAGGGGCATATTTACACTATGCCTGCGCCGATTGGGCGTCAAAACTTTTGACGCACAATTAGCACAACGTTGCCCCGTATTTAAACTTTGACGCCCGAGCCCGCAGATGACAAAATTCCGCTGTGTGCGTCATTTTTTGGATGCGGCAACCCGCCTTGCGTTAATTAAATGCAAGGTAGGCGTTCCCGTCCAAAAAATGGCTTAAATGGCCGTGCGTGGTATTTATGCTTTCGGGAAAAAATGACGCACGGCCGGGAGGCGGAGCCAGAAAATGACGCACAGCCCGATTTGTGTCAAAATTAAACGCCTAGGTCAGGGCAGGCGTTAAAATGGGGCAAACACACCTGTATTTAATCAGAACACAGAACAAACAGCGGAGCAGCAGAGCAGCAACAGGGAGCCATAGAGGTGATTCTAATCCAGCGTGCACGCAGACACTGAGCCCAGCAGCAACAACAGCAGCTACAACAACACCAGCAGGGACCCCAAAGGCAGTGCAGAAGGCAGGAGAGGATATTCCACGCCAGAACCACCCTTCAGGGCCTCAGGGAACACAACATCATCCAGAGGTACCGGTTGAACTGGCAGACCATTCAGCAGCTGCTGCGCAACATTGAACCGCAGTTGGCCCCCACTTTGGTGACACCCCGCACCATCCCAACAGAAACCAAGCTGCTTGCCGTACTTCATATGCTGGCAAGTGGCTCTTTCCAAACAACTGGTGCCCTGGTTGGCGGAATATCACAACCATCATTCTCCGCCTTTTTGCCCAAAGTACTGGATGCCATCATTGGACTGACACCCCGCCACATCTGCTTCCCTAACACACTGCAGAGGCAGCAGGAAACAAAACAGGGGTTCTACCTCATCAGTGGCTTCCCACACGTCCTTGGTGCAATCGACTGCACACATGTACGCCTTGTGCCACCTGCTGCAACTGAACACCTCTACCGCAACAGGAAGCACACACATTCCATCAACGTGCAGGCCATAGTCGATCACCAGGGATTGATCACCAACATCGTGGCTAAATATCCCAGGAGTGTCCATGACTCATACATCTTCCGTCACTGCACCATCAATGAACACTTCCAGGATGGACTGTATGGCAATGGACTACTTGTTGGTAAGTACAAAAACCTACTTATATACACACTACACAGCAACCCTCTAGGACACACAACACATACACCCCAACAGCAACATGTGAACAGGAACATACTGAGGACATGGCATCGCTAGCCATGTTTCTTAGGTCACCATTGAACCTGTCACACATCGGAAATTACTGTACAGCCTAATGTTAAGACGTCAAAGATCACAACGTGTGGAGTAGGTTGCCCAAATGTGACACTGCAAAATGTAAGTGTCCCAATGACCTTTACATTAATCCATTGCCTAAGTCTAAAGGTATGGGATGTCCAGGGTACATTGATATGAACGTGTTAACAACACTGTCAATTTTAACTGTGTATGAACTATCATCTCGCCCCCAGTGAAGACACATGGACACCTGTATCACAAGTCACAATGCTAGGGAGGGCACACTGTACTGTAAATCCCAAAACATACTGCTGACAAACGGTTAGCAGACAAACACTTGTTCAGCCAAGGAAACAACACAATACAGATGGTACATCCTGCAAGCATAGGATGCTACATTATTACACAAAAGAGTCACAGACAACACAAGACAACTACTGCCATGAAAGGTAATTTCAATAGTGCCAGCTACATCAACATGATCCCAATCATTTTCTCTTGCAGCTGATCAGGGGTATGGCATCCAGCCATGGATAATGATACTATTTGGCAACCCCAGTACTGCTGCAGAGCGTGCCTACAACGACGCACATAGGAGGACATGCAGCATTGTCGAGAGGACCTTTGGCATCCTCAAGTCAAGGTTCCGGTGCCTCGACATCACTGGTGGTAGCCTCCTATATTCCCCGGAGATGGTCTGTAGGATCATCCTAACATGTGCAATATTGCACAACATTTGCATCAAAAGGAACATTCCCCTCCTGGAACCAGAGCCACACATGCCTGAAGAGGAGCAAGAGGAGGATGCTGGCCTGCAACATGAGGGGGAACTACAGAACATGGCCGCTGGTATACGCAGGCGGCAACAGATCGTCAACAATTTCTTTTGAATATGATCACCTTCACCACTTTAGTTAACAAATTTAAATAAACACCTATTATAATCACCATATAATGGTCTGGCTATTCCTTTTTGCACACCTTCATCTCTACTTATCAGAATAAGAGTGTTGCCTCATGGAGCATTGCTGATATACTGAGTAGGACACAGAACATCCCAGAGCTAATGTGATGCCGAACATACAATGGTCACATACACACACACTCTTAATGACATTTATCATGTACATTTCTCCTTTGAAGGCCAATAGCAGAGGACCACAACTATTTCACACATACATGTTGAAATCAAGGTCCAACGCAGCATATGGCACACAACTAAGACACCATCACTCAATAAGGGGAAAACAAGCCTCATACATGAGGCAGTCAATGTGCTTTGGCATCAGTAACAGGAATGCCTGACCAGACCCTTGACAGCATTAAGTCCAACTGCATCCAATATTTGCAAGGAATATCTGTGACCAGAGTCCCATAGAAGCAGAACATAGACAGCACAAGTGCCACACATATGAGCAGCATTGCACACATGACATTCCATGTACATGTCAGCCCATTTCCTAACTCCTGACACACCCATGCACCTGGTCACAACCCACCTGTCGGAAGAGGTCCCTGGAATACTAAGATGTGTACCCTGATATTCCCTCCTCTACACACACAGACCAACATTAGCAAACCAGTGTGCTACACCCTTTCCTGTGGTATGCCATTGTCATAGAACATCAGACTGCATGGAGGTCAGGTTAATTTATACACTGTCTTCTAGTTTGAAAGCCCTGTTAGCACATGTAGATTGCTTCCCCTGTGAAAATGTCTGTTGGCCCTTAGAATGCAAGTCTCACCTACAGGACTGGTGAGAAACAGATGGAGCCCACACCTGTGATCACCTCCATGCACACCACCCATTTCAAAAAGCACTGCCCCTGCTGATGCCTGGAACAGCATAGGAGTTGCCATTATGTCAAATACACTGTTAAGCATTGATACTAATTAAGCCGTGTAACACAGCCACTGGGTTCATTTGTCACCTTCAAAAACACAGGACATACAAAGTTTGACATGCCAGCTCTCTAGTTTGTCCTCCAAACAGTCTTAGTCAGACCACTGGTTATGTAACTTGTCAAGTAGCTGGATCCTGAATCACCTTGCATTTTGTCAGCCTGACTGGCAACTGTCTGTGCGTCACACTAAAGTATCCCTGTGTCTACATATGTACCACACTTGCGTTAGCAAACCTCTCATTCATCGGGGGTATTGGGCATGGGCTTCTTCAATGCATACACAAATACATTGTATAGCATCATCTGCCTTTTAACTGTACCATTTGAGTTACATCCTCTTGGAAAAGCAAAATTCATGGCCCATCCCTTGTCTGGGTTGCATTTATGCATGAATGACAAAGTGTGACAGTGTCCCAGGGTTGTAGGCAGGGATTGGGTACGGGCTTTCAGCACAACCAGCAACCTCTGATAATGTACATGAAAAATACACAAATGTCAGGACCATGACAGTTGACACACAGAATCACAGTGCTCACAACATAGTGATGGGCCGTGTGTGGTGAATAGCTGCGAGAATAATCAGCATAGAGGCTATGATGTTCCCAGATGCAGTGGGAAGTGCAGAGGCCAACCTGTGTACAAATGTTGTAATGACACCTGCCGGAACCCGACACCTGAGACATTATCTCACTCAGCACACCAAGGTTGCACTGTTGACTGTCTCATAACACGTCTTTAGTGACAGGGTGGGACCATCCAAATGTTGGTTCACATGTCCACATCCACTTTACTCACATTGATCAACCAAGGATACTCAGTAGATACAGGAATAGCTGCCACTGACTCATGATGAGTCCTGGACCGAACTGTGACAAATTACACCCCAAAAAATATACAGGATCATCATTGGACCACACACATGAACAAGACACCTATGTGCAATTGATCACTGGAAATATGTGGTCACGTGCTGTCTTGTATGCTGGTCCGCCACAGCCACTTGATAGTTGGGGCTCACTTCTATGGCCTCAACTGTAGTGTCATCATACATTTAAGATTCACCCTTGTCTGTCTGTGCAAACAACGTGGTACCCACTTCCTCAATGCATGTGTATGACTCACTGTGGGATTCACCAACTAGTGCCTAGGAAACTCTTACCAATACTCTAGGACATAGGATGTAGAAAATGTGGACCATTGACATGAACAAGCGTCTGCCATCTATCTGGTGCATGCTAAGTCACATGTGGTGTCTACGTGACCCTAAAACTTGGAAGTCCCCTTTACGGGTGTTGTTACATGTATGACTAACACATGCCCTCGCTCATTTCCACAATGACTTGCATCTAAGGATTGGACACATGGACGTCACATTCATACAAGCATATGTACAAATATGCTTCATGTGATACACACACTTGGTCAACAAATACATTAGTTGCCAAAGCACACACTTTGAGCCAAAGGCATTTAGGTATTGTACATATGTGCGTCACATTGCTATCCTCTCCTTATGGCAAACATGCACAATTTCTGCAACACATATATGTAGGCCACACTTATGACCAACTATTGCGTCAGCCAATCGTAAAAATACTGTGAAGGGAGTAGCGGATCATGGTCCGCTGCAGTATGAAGTCACACATGTGAACATACACCATCAACACCATACTGTCTTCAATCAGCCTATCTCTGATGTGTCCCAAATGTAACATAACCAAAAAACAAGTAAAATTGCCCAAAACCAGTTAATGTACTGTAATTTTGACGTCCCTAGCGTTATGCGTCATTTTTTGTCTACCAAAACTGTATTTGCGTCAATTCTTTTTATGCACAGGAGTGAAATTTAGCCCGCATCCAGATATTTGTACAGGCCATGTACTATTATGTGGATGCGGGCTAATTTTCCCTTCTGTGCGTCAAAAAAAATGACGCAAATACAGTTTTGGTAAACAAAAAATGACGCGTAGCGCGAAAAAGGTGGGACTTTTCATACAGGAAGTGATGTAATAGGATATCCTGTTTAGAGATCATGTACAATGGGTGTACTTTCACTTTCACTTTGCAGCCTATGATCCTTCTAGACTGTGTGGCTGTGTAGAAAGTGTTGTCCTGAGATTTTGTGCTTTTTTTTCCTGTGTGCTATCTGTATTGTCAATTTGTGAAATAAATATTGTTGCTGTATACTGTACTACTGTGTTTTGTCTACATTTGTCCATTTATCTTGTGTTTTTGTTGTTTGTGGAAGTCTCTTGTGGGTTTTGTTAGTTTGGGGATAGTTGGGCTCTTTTAGTGGTTAGGTTTATTTTTCATCTGTCTTTGTACCCCACTTTCCCCCTTTTCCCCTTTCTATTTCTTTTACCCCTATTCCCTTTCACTTCCAAGTATGTCTGGTAGGCCACGTCTTGGCAGGATGGGGGAAGAGGAGTTGGGGGGGTTCATCTGGCTTGTGTTGTATTTCTTGCCGCTCATGATCCAGGCAGGGGGCAGGGTGATACAGGGGTATCCAACAGAGGCGCGCAGAATCCGGTGGGGAAAGGTGCTGCATCACCTGCAGCGTGTGTATGCCAGCCAGAGGAGTGACCACCAGCTGAAGCACCGGTGGGCTGACCTCATCACCAGGGAGCAGGATCTCTTGGACCACCTGGGAATCATGATTGGTGGCACTGTTGGTGAGTATGAATCATGTTAATGTGCACGATTAAATGCTCTGTAGTGACATAAGGGGATTAGTACAATGTCTGCCAGCTAACTTGCTGACTGTGTGTAATGCTGGGGAAATATAAAGGGAGAATTGATGCACTATGGCAAGGATCACAATTGCTAGCTATCAGGTAGCACGTGCTCAGCAAACTTACAGGTTACTTTTCCATGAAGGAAATTGGTGTGGCCTTTTTGTCAGAAAAGCAAACAAAATAGGAGCCAATCATGTCTATATAGGGTACTATTGACAGAGAAGTACAGATGTACCAACATTTAGGTCAACTTTGTTGATGCAATTGCTAGACTGACTTTAGAATCACTACATGATGCAGAAAATGATAGCTGTCTTCACGTCAATTGATAATAGCAAAGTGGCTCAGACATATGTCTAATGTGAGTCTGGTGAGTGTGGAAGGAAAGTGTTCACGGAAGTACTATGAATGTGTGGGATTATTGTGTTCCTTGATCTTTTTGGATACATGTCAGATCTGGATTTGAAAACATCGTGAAAAGGTGTAAGGTGCCCTCAGCTAAAATCTTAGAATGTTTGTTGGAGTTAGTTGTGCCACATTCAAAATATGGATGGCAGTCCAAGTGTATGCACATGGCTTCACATCTCCATGGTTGGTGCAAATCACCATAGCTGGGCCACATCAGTTGAATAAACTGTAACAACAGGATGGTTTACAAAAGTCCCTGCCCCTCCCTCTGTACATTGGACCTAAGTGTCATTAACGTGTCATGGCCACAAGGCATGTTTGACTGGTAATGCAGTCCTCAAGTAACCAGGCTTTGGATGTCTCTCTTGGATGCACATGATGAGACGATTACACTCCATATTTTTTTCTGCTCACCAATTACGGGGCATGTTTGCAACCACATGATAGTTAGGGCCAATGTATGTGTGCAGATATGTGTGTAACTGTCACAGGAGACCCATGCTATGTAGAAGTTGGCCGTGATATATCAGATGCAGTACCATCATGTCTGAATGGCTGACAGTTCCTTATTCAGCCTACACATTGTATATGTTTATGAAATTGTTGCGCTGTGCACAGATTTTGAGCACATTTCTTCCTTCCATACCTTACAGGTGGGCCGGCACCCTACACTGTGGGAGAGGTGGCGACATTTGAGGACCCCGACCACTCCAGTAAGTGTTGATATGTCTGTTGTGTGGTGTGTTTGCTGGTTATGGACTCGTGTGAGTTGGAAACATAGCAAGGTGTGATGCGTTGGGCAAGCTTTTCTCTTGTTCCATGATTGGGAATTCAGTTTCTCACATGTTTTGAGTTGGCCAATGCGTATCCAATGGTATCATGTAGGGATTGTAGGCCATTCCTGTAGGCCCCACTGTGAGTACAGGGGTTAGTCATGAGGATGACACTTGTATCACCAAGAGTCGCACTGGAAGTCAGCTCCGATTTAGTCAGCCTGTCAGACCCACATTCTCTAAGATTGGTACAGCAAATTGCTTTCCAATAGACATCTGCTTCCCTATTTACCTACGTAATTATAAAACAGTAGGTAGAACCTCCTAGCAGCATGTACTTCCACATGTAGTGCTACAAGTATGTGGAACTTGAGTGCAATGGCCTAGGTGTGCATGCAATTCATGATCATGGGTGTTCTTGCAACTCTGTGTCTGATGTAAGTCAGGCCTCACTAGAAGTATATGTTGTGTACCAAGTTCTGCATTTCCTGACATGTGTGGCCCTATGAGTGCTCTAGGGTTTGCTGACTCCTAATTGTTGATAGACCTTACCTGTGGTGTGTCTGTATAGACAAACATGTGTGGAGTTTTCTATACACTCCTCTGTGTACATGTTGTTGGCAAAATATATTTGTTTATCCACCCCCCCCCACAAACACGGGCATGGGTTTGTGAATGGGGTACCTAGTACTGATGCTACCAGTATGTTACACATACATGTGAATAAGTGTTGGTTTGGTTGCAAACTAGTATACACACTCAGGTTTGGCACTTGGTACTATACTGGCAAGTCCAGTTACAACTTGCAGACCATGTGGCTTTAGTTTTGCTTTCCGTACACTGACATTTGTAGCACAGGTCTTGGCGGAGGATATGCAGCATGATTCTTAGCTGATAACTGCCAGAACTCAGATTGCAAGTCAAAGCCAGTTGTTACCCATCTTGTAGGTTATGGATGTGCTATGTGTGATGTGACCTTTGTAGTCTGGCCTGCCATGTACTTCCTCAGGGACATTCAATGATCTGTATTGTGATATGAGCTGTTACAAGTACAGTAGATGTATTGTCTGATTAACTTCCTGTGCCATTTCACACAATGCAGTTACTAATGTAGAAAATCTGCCTTTGTCTTCACAGCTGCTAACATGACTCCAGACCAGGTCCGTGAATTTCAGCGACGGGCCATGCGATACCAGCACATCCTGCTGGTGGAGTCAGGGTTCCAGAGGATGGCCCGGCGATATCGCCATGAACGGGCCTCCGGGGCATGGAGAGCCTTCCCACAGGGTCGGCCTACTTTGCCCACCAGAGCCACCACCAGCACAACCACCAATCCGAGCCAGGTGGCCCCACCCACAGCTGCCACTGTTGGTCCGACATCTGCTGGACTTCCAGGCCCCAGCATTGCCACTGGTGCAGGACAGCCCACTAGGCCTGGCACTACACCCACACAGACCTCCTCCACCAGTACCCAGACTGCCACTGCTCCATCTGTTGACCATGCAGCCTTCAACCAAATGGACCGTAAGATGGACAAAGTGATGCGCAAGTTGAGCCACCTGAGCCGGGATGTGCGCCACATTAACCGGCGTGTTAAGTCCATTAAGAGGACCCTCCGGAGGGCCAACCTCTAGACTTTTTGATATGGACATGATTCCCTCCCCTCCCTCCTCTTTCCTTGTTCTTATAGTTAGTGGGCTTAGGGGGCTAAGTGTTAGGTTAGTATAGGCTGTTAGTTTAGTTAGTGTTAGTGGGTGGGGGTTGGGGGTTCCTGATTGTTTCTATTTTTACTTATTACATGTGTGGGTGGGCGGTTGGGGGGCTATGTTGGGGTTCTTGTGTGTTTAAAAAAAATAAAAAATAAAAATATATATATATACATATATATTTGTATAGGATAGTATAGTATGTGTTTAGGTTAGTATGTGTTGTCCTCATGTGTCCCGTCTCATAAGGGGGTTGGGGGGTAGATGTTTAGAATGTTTTGTTACATGTGATAAGTAAGTGTAGGTTAGGTTAGTTAGGGACAGTTGTGGGTAATGAGGAGTCAGGGTAGATTAGGGTTGGTAAGATTTTTCCCTCAGTTTCCTCATCTGTGATTAGCATTTAATAAATATTTGGTTAACCCTTAATAGTATGTGTTGAATGGTACTTGATCGTGGGTTTGGATTCAGTGTACATCAATTTTGTACTATAACTTCTGTGTCCTATGCTACAAACAAATCCCAAATGAGCTGTATGATTGGCAGCTAGCCCAGAGCTACCTTGCAAAGTGTCGACCCTTCGTTGCAACCACCAATCACAGTTAATATGGATGACAATGTGTTTCTGTTGATAAGTGTGTTTTCAAAGTCACAAACAGTGCTTTCAGACTTGGTATTAGGGAAACAGTTTTAGGTCTGACTGCAGTGTGATGATCATGCACACCCTTATAAGATGAGTTCTCATTGGCAATCTTGTATTCTTGTCTTCATGACCCTCATACATCATTTGTGACACAGTTCGGCATGATTACCTATTTGTATGTTAACTCAGACACCTTCATTTATGCAGTTTTTGTAGTGTTTACTTAGATTAGTGTGGCATGTTATTTGTGTTATTTTTGCATGTTGACAACATTTTCCGGCCACTATTTGATGACTTAGTTATCCCCTGAGGAAGCATTCTTCTGTCCAACACAGCATGATGGTGTATGGTTTCTCACTTCATCAGATTTGTCCCTCGGGATGGGCAGAGTATGATGCAATCATGGGCACTGTGCAGAATTCTCTGACTACATATTATCAGGACGGTTGTATTGACAAGCTACGTAATTTGACAGTAGGCACATTTCAGTTATCTACTGCACAGTTGAAATGTCACATTACCCAGAGACAGATTTGTTGTGTAAGTGCTATTTATTGAAACGTGCTGTAGTGCTATCTGTACATTGTCCATGATTGTGAGTCCATTATAGTGACATCTTACATTGTGATCCTACACAAGGGGTTACGGAAATGATTTTGACATGCTGGGGTTGATGTTTCAGACAGTGCAGAGGGACAGGATTTGCCAATCAGTAGGAGAGAGACAATCACTGGGCTGGGTGACAAGATATACAGTGGTTTGCAGAACAGTGCTTGAGTAAAGTTGTTGCAAGACTGGCAAGTTACAAAGCGCAGGACCTTGGTAAATGTGGGCCATGTGGCAGGGACTGGTGCTTCTGGGTCATTTTCCTTGTGAATGTGATCTGTTCCATGTCTTCTTCTTCTGATGTGTTTGTTGCCTCCTCTGTCCTTGTTGTTGTTGGTTGTGAAGGGGCAACACACACCTCAGTGTTAGAAGACGTGGAGTCAGACATCCCGGTCGCTGCTCCCTGTGAAGGTTTTAAGGGTAGTACTGCAGCAAGGAGGGTCTGCTGGTTCTTGAGAATAGCAGCCGCATCACGATGGTAGGCAGCCAGGTCAGCCCTGGGGGGGTCATGATTGCATTCGTGCATGCAGTGGACGGTTTGGGGTGCGAGGTGCTGTGGCAACTCCCTTACTGCAGTGGTGAATTCCTTGACAGTTTCTTGTAGTCCTTGCAGTATGGATGTTAGGGCTTGCATAGCTGCTGCCTGATCTGCAGATGACATCATGCACGAACGCATCCCCTCAAGGCTGTCTGTCATATTTTGCATCCCCACCCGCACCTCCTTGGCCAGCTCCCGCTGTACTCCAACTACAGTTCTCTCAAAGCTGGTGCCAGTGTCGCCTGAGTCCTCAGCTGTATTGGAGCTGGCAGGTCTTACAATTGGGGTGGTGGGTGGATCCTCTGCGATGGCTGCTTGTTCTGTGCTCCTCCTTGTGACTGAAGGTGGGTCTTGAGGGTGTCAAGGACCTTTTGGATAGTCTCCTGGGGAATGTTTATCGGCTCGTCATCCATGTCATCAGGGAAATGTGGGACAGGCATATCCGCAGGAGATCCATCTTCCTCTGCAATGAAACGGGGTACAATTAGTGTATCTGTGTTGTGGTAATTTTGATGTGACGTGCCTGCATTTTGATGAATTCACTTTGTGATCTTGTTTTGTGTTAATTTCTCCAGTCCTTCAGATGGGCATTCTTCCAGGCCTATGGCCCACCTGTATGTCACATGTATGTTATGGAGTTATCAGACTTGTCAGCCTCATCGCCTCTAGGTGTTGGTTTATGCCAAATAGAGATTTGCCACCTTCTTTTCCTACTCAAGCCTCCGTCTACATCCATTCTCATGGTGAGACCTTTCACTGGCTGTGGGTGTACTGATGGCCCTGGCAGCACACTTAACAATCTGGACCTGCCCCAATCTCTGATCTTTCACATCCACTTAAATGTAATTGACATGTGGCATATCCTATGCATGGCAATGTTAAGATCCGATATGGATGTTGACATTGGTAATGTGTCCTGCGGATGTTGTGGAATGTGTGTTACATTGGATTGCCCTGATAATCTTATCAGTGTCCTATTTCCTCCTTTGACTGTGCAGGTGTATTTCAGTGACCAGTTACATGTCCCCCCCCCTCAATGCTGTTGTCTGAGCAGTATGACATTTGGGATGTTGCATTGTTACCCAGGCACAGGATGGACCCAGACATATGCAGTATGGGTGTGTCCTTAGTGCTGTGTAGCTCCTATTGTTGTATACATTGGCTGATGTTTGCGACAACTATGGGCATTGACATTTGAGAGTACTGGAACCCAGGAAGATGACAGCAGACCAGGAACCAGCCAGGAGGACCCACACAAGAACCAGGACACTTTTAAGAAGAAAAGAAAGTGTTGCTTTAGTGCAGAGGAGCAGGAAATTCTGGTTAAAGAGGTGACGGAACACCAGCACCAACTGTTTGTCACATCAAAGTTGCCAATCAGTAGGAGAGAGGCAAAACGGCAACAAATTGTCGACAAGATTAACAGTGTGGCTGAAGTATGCGGTAAGACAGAACTAAGACCGGGGGGGGACTTCAAGTGAAGGTCAGTCCACTTACCTCTATCTGTTTCGTTCTTTTCCCCAATTGCGCCTCCTGAGAGCCCTATAAAAAGAAGACGCCAAGAAGAGTATCAGAAGAATTATTCACCGACAACACCCATAAAAACCAGAACTATATTGGAAACTCTTATAACTAATAAAATCACCATATCATCTGACCTCGGGGTATTTGTCGTCATTGCGCCACCCTGTTACAAGGCCCCAATGAGGAAAACACTTGAGGATGTTTGGGCACTGAGGATGAAGCTGGCCCTTCAGGCACACCTGGTAAGTCAACAACTGTTAGCCTCACCCTGTCCACATCAACTCCTCCCAGCCCTGTTGCATCCGCATCACAGGCAGCCATTCACCCCCAAACCTGTGTCCCAAGGACAATGCCTTCCATTGTGTGCCTCCCCAGTACAGGTACCTGAGTCTCCTGTTGTCACCCCTGATAATGATGGTCCTGCCACCAGTGGGAGTGGGCACACTGTGCCAGGGGCACAGGTATTTGAGGGAAGGGTGCGTGGGAGGGATGTATAGGCCAAATGATGGGGGCTCCAAGGGACACAAGTGACAAGGACACCACCTCGCAAGTCTTGGGAGCATACCATCATTTCCAAGCGTGATGGGCCAAGTACTCACCATGATGGGGGAGATCCAACAGCTGCAGAGGGACAATCACCAGGAAGCAGTGCAGCAGTGCAGACCCAAAATGAGATCCTGGCTTCCATTGCTGGGGTGCTGAGGGACATGAATACCACCCTGAGTAGGTTTGGTACCCAACATCAGGCCTCTTCCACTAGCAATGAAACAACAGGCCCTTCAACATCTGTGGCTGTTAGTAGAATGGCAGCCCTGCCAGGGGAAAGGAATGCCTCAGACACCACACCCTCTGTAGCAGAACGAGGATGTCCACCCAGATATTCAGGAGGAGCAGATACCAAGACCAAACCGACTGCCAGGAAGTTAACCACTACTGATTGGTTCCCCTGGTGTGCCACAGATACACCCTGTTGACTGTCCTAATACCTATATCATTTCACTAAGGTACAAGGACACTGGACTTGTGTTTCCAAATGGTGTTGCAGCTACCCTGATGATTTCATCCACCATGACTGAACCTTTCACTGTTTACTTTGTGTGATTTTTGTTTCTTTTCACTCATTTTGCTGTGCACTCCCCAATAAATACCACTTAACCATAGATCATGTATTATTCTGATTTATCAACCATGTACAACTGTCATGTATGACAAGCCTTGAACCAAAATGTTCCTCTCTAATGTAAAGGATTTGTCATGGTCATAACACATATACTGCATAGCCAGGATACATATTGCATTGACAATGTATCATATGCATGACACAAATCACTTGTATTGTAAATTCCTACATATTTATTTGGAGAATGGCAATTACCACATAGTGAAGTACTGCTGCTAACTTCAGTGGCATACACTACCAACCAACTGACTTCTGAAGTTAGGGACATGTCAGTCTTTCAGTATACCAGGAGGCACACAGATTAGTTCAATATATCAATCTGTTAAAGCCTTATCACACACCCAAACCATTACCCCATGAAAGAGACATAGGTTAGTACTAATGTCTGCAGTCATGGAACCTTCCACTTACCATGTTCAGGTATGTGTAGGCTTGCCACTCACCTATGTTAGTCTTCAGACACATGCACATTGGCCTGCAAAGTAGAAACACACTAACAGCTATGAACAAGTTAGTTTACCTACAACACAAACCATTATGATGTTACAGGGTCTGACACCCCATTATGGCATGTGTCAGAGACAAATGAACACACACATGGCACAATTGGCCCCACCTCCAACACCAAACATGTCTTTAGTGTGGAAAAGGACACCACCATCCTTCTGTCCTGACAATCTGGGCATAGAACTCACACACCACAAATCTCATGCCAGACAGTAAATGTTTTAATCTATGTTCACTTCACATGTCAGTCTGCAAATCCCATCTGCCTGTGACACTGTCTGATATTGCCAAATGGGAATGAGCCAAACTGTCAATCTGCAATCTGTAATCGACAAACAACGTATAGGCAACATTGATACATGTACATTACACTGCCAAATCATATGTACAAATGTGACTTTGATTGTGCATTGTGAAAACATTAGACTATGTACATAACAGTTCTGTACACAATGCCAAGGAACATTCTGCATGCATATCAGAGTCATGGGCTTTGGGGCCACTTATCTGGCATTCCTAATATCACCAATATTTGATTCACTTCCATTACATCACATGAAATACCTTGAGTGAGTTGAAGTACTGATTGATGAGATCAGCCCTGATGTCTCCAGCTTCATCCTCATCATGCTCATCCTCAATTGGCAAATCTGCATTTCCACCCACAGGATCTTCTGGCTCCCCTTCATCTGGTATGATGGTATCGGACATCTCAGGGCGAGGTTGTGGGGCATGCAGCCAGCAACAATAATTTGACAAACCTTGTTGGGGGAGTGGAGGAGGGCTCCTCCAGACCTATCAATGCTGCAATATCTTGCTTCAAGAGCCCAAAAGTCCACAACACGCCTTGTCTTTCCATGGGCCTCATTAAAGCAGACTTCCTCTGGCATGGTTGGGTACTTCACTGTTGTCAACAATCAAGGATGGTTTGGGTAGCTAGAGTCCCCCTAAGGTACAGTTATAGCAATCCAAACGTTAATCTTGGACATCCACATATATGGGCACAGATGATACAGACACACATGATACATATGACTTATCAACCAGCCAGGCCCTCTCTGTAGATAGGCATGTCATTAGCAGTGGGATATTGCTGCTCCGTATGATGAAGGAATCGTGGCCTGACCCAGGATACTTTGCACAAACTTGTAAAATGTAGAGGTCAGCCAAATAGAACATTTGGGCATTGATGGAGTGGAAGTTTTTCCTGTTCTTATTTACCTGTTCATTGGCACAAAGACTACATGGGTGCCATCTATGGCTCCAACCACATGTGCAATGTGTCAGAAAGCATAAACTTTAGTCTTTACATGGGCCAAATCCTCATGTAGGGGAATTCTGATATAGCTGTCCAGGCGTTTCAACAATTCAGAGAGTACAGCCTTCAAAACCAGACTGAACATGGGCTGAGGCATCCTTGCAGTTAGGGCCACTGTATTTTGAAAGGACCCAGTGTCCAGGAAGTGTAGCACTGACATGACTTGGACAATGGAAGGTATGCTATTGGGATTACAAATGGTAAGCACCAGATCTGGCTTCAACTGAGAACAGAGATCTGTGATTGTCTGCCTATCCGGGAAGTATATTTGGATGACATGTCGCTCCTCCATTGTGTGCAGGTCTGCTAGCGGACGGTACACTGGAGGTTGTCTTGCTCTCCTCATGCCAGGGTAACAATGTGGGACAACACCAGAATGTTTGTGTATAACTCAATCTGTGCATCAAAAGTATGATTACACCTACGTCACAGATAAAGCTGCATTATGTTAATTGAAACAATGAAAACGTTGTACTCAGCACATATCTGGGCAACATTTTCATAAATACTGCAATCAGATCCCGTAACTCCTTGCATTTTCTTTAAATGGAGAAACATATCACTGACAGTAAAAGTGACATCAACTTACTTAACATGTGAAACATGTTTGGAACACCTATTCTATGTTCTGATCGTCATTACTCTGCTGACAATACTATTTTATGTACATAACTAAGGATACATCCTTTTCACATCCTCTATATATTACATGCACATACCTACATGTTCACATAAAGGCAGCAATTGTCATATTATCATAAATATGATTCTTAGTCAATGACACACCTTTCATACCCGTAACATACATATATGAGCCTTAAAATGGCAGCTGCCTGATCTACTGTACTGGACATCAGGAAGTGACCTAACTCCGCTGACTGATATCATCATGGTGGTAGGTGGTCACAACCGCCGTGGACATTGCCATTTAAACACATTGCTGCCTTTGGCCGACTTGCGCCACTGCCGACGTCCGCCCGGGGGCGACAGACCTGTACGTGGCAGACGTGACTGCAATCTCATACTTCATCCCTCACTTAACTTCTGACACTGCTGTCAGCAATGCCTCCACGACCTGAGCTGCTCTGTACTGCCTCTGGGAGCAATCATGCCACATCTTACAGGTGATAGGGCCCCTGCCTTCTCACCTGCTGAGTTGGACAAGCTTGTGGAGGAGGTCCTACCCCTGTATGAACAGCGCTATGGTGTATCAGAGGAGCAGGTAAGCGCAATGCAATACCAATGTTTGAAATGTTGAGTGTTTGATGGTGTTGATGAACTGTGGTGGAATGAAGGATTGGGATAATATGTGTGGGTAGATGGACATGTGTACATGTGCTTATATTGTTTTGAGCCCTCATACATTGTAGGAAGTGTGTGATGTATGTACCCTGACCCACCTAAAAGCTGTTTAACATTATAATTGAAGGTGGTGTTAGAAATAGTTGCATACTTATACCATGTTTGAAGACAGGCTTGTGGTCTGGTCATATGTTTCCAGCCAACACCTGGTACTGGATATGCATGTTGGATGCCTGACTCCACTTCGTACATGACCTGACTGCAGATGATCATTCCACATAGTAGGGGATGTTGGTGGAAGCGTTTGTATGTCTACTTGCACTAACTTTTGTTTCTCCCTTCTTGTTTTGGTATAGTGCATGTAGACATGACTTTCTCCTCTTGTCTGTGTCATTCATGCAGGTCAACGCCCATCAGAAAAAGGGGATCTGGCATGCCATTACCAAGAAAGTCCACAGCCGGCTGAGCACCCACTGTAGGAAGCGGTGGGAGGACCTGAGACGCTGGGCCCGGAAGACCGCAGAGGCCCAGTTGGAGATGTCCTCCCAAGGAGGAAGGGGTGCTCATTGGACCTTGACCCCCCCAATGGCCTGCATATTGGCAGTGGCCTACCCTGAGTTGGATGGGCGTTTGAGGGCAGCAAAGAGGCCACAAGGGGGTAAGTACTGACTTAACACATTTTCACTACTATGCCAGGTCAGTGTATTATGTATAGAATCCAAGCTGTGACAATGTGGTAAGTGCAAAGCATCAAAGATCTCCAAGGAACACATAGATGTACAGTCCTCAAGAGTGGTGCACAGGTGTATAAAGTCTATTGTGTATAAGTACATATTACTCTCCTATGTTATCCCTTCTGTACAAAAGCATGTGATTATACACATGTGACTGTGTCATATGTGTACCACTATACTGCTTTATATCCCCTGCTGGTTGTCCCTTGCCAACTACAGATCCATATTCCCAATATCATGATGGTAAGTTGTTCAGGTCTTTGCCCTCTGTCCATTGCTATGCCCTTGATCCATGTCAATGTGCAACATTAAGGCCCTCAGTACAACCCTGGCGGTCTCTGACCGCCAGGGTTGTTTTGACGGATTTCACTACCAACAGGCTGGCGGTGAAATCCTGGGGAATACGACCGTGGCGGAATTGCCACGGTCGCACCGCCGGGACCGGCAGTTTCCCGCCACTTTTGTTCCGGTGGGAGTAATCCTCCAGGGCAGCGCTGCCCAGGGGATTACGAGTCCCCCTCCCGCCAGCCTTTTCATGGTGGTTTGCACTGCCATGAAAAGGCTGGCGGAAAGAGGAGTTGCGGGGCCCCTGGGGGCCCCTGCACTGCCCATGCCCTGGCATGGGCAGTGCAGGGGCCACCTGCCACGGCCCCGTGCAGCTTTTCACTGTCTGCTATGCAGACAATGAAAAGTGCGACAGGTGCAACTGCACCTGTCGCACAGCCGCAACACCACCGGCTCCATTTGGAGCCGGCTCCTGTGTTGCGGCCGAGATCCCCGCTGGGCGGAAACTAGGTTTCTGCCCGCCAGCCCAGCGGGGATCTCATAATGGCTGTGGTGCGAGTGCGGAGCCGCCCGCCAAGGTTGTAATGACCCCCTAAGTCTGACAAGTTTAAGTCATTATTACTTTTCTTGAGGTTTTTGATGAGTGACAACTTCATGTGAGGCTGTGATGTCCATCTGACATTTCCCATGCCATACTTGCTAAACTTACTCAGAGCTGTTAGGAGGTGAATCCATTTGGTAACTCAGGGGTGTACATTGGCCACTGTAATGTCTCATCAGAGTGGACATCCTACATGTTGGAAACCATGAAGGTATTGCTAGACTACTAATGCAACACATACATTGATATCAGACCTCTGAATGTTAGTACCATGTACATGTTCTTTGGATGGTTAGTGGCTACAGAGCTAATCCTTAACCATTGTGTTGTTGGCATGCTAAATAGACCAAGACATCTTATTGACAGTTGTATTCTTCACTGGTTTTTGCCAACATCATGTGTACATTGTAAGGTTCTGTCATAAATAAACATTGTAATGTATCATAAACATACTTTCTTTTGCTATTTTGGATATGTTCTGAATGCGTTGAGTATGAAAACCGATTGGTTACACTGACTACCTTGTGGTGCAGGTGTGGTAGTTCACATTCACATGTGGGTGTCAGTCATTTGGCCTGCCTCAAGGTGTATGTCTCTGTTATGGTATCCTCAGATGTGGTTTGTGTCATTGACATTTTCCTATACAGATGTAAGGCTACTCATGTCTGAAGTGTGGATAGTGATGTTGCCACTCAAACATTGGGCTACTAATGTTGCCACTCATCATGATATATTGAACTGTATGTGACCTTCATGCACATGACAGGTGTCCATTTTATATAAGGAGTAGTTATGCTACCTTTGGTTGTCTGTGGGTAAATGCTATAGACTAAATAGGTCCCTATGAGTGTACAAGACTTTGTTTACAGGTGGAGAATGGCTAAGATGAGTTGGGCAACAAAGTATATATCATCCTTTCCCACATCACTATTGGTACATGTGTTGGTGACGTGTTTAGACTCTATCATACTCCAAACTTGGATATGACAAATATAGTAGGTGCATGTTTGCAAATTTGAATTGTGAAGGTTGTGAACTCTGACATGAAAGGGTTTAGGCTTGTATGCAACATGCAGTCTTGTATTCAGCATATGATAAGGTCCCTTTCCTGGTACATGGCATAAGGTAATATTGTTAGTATGTGTACATTTTGTGTAGGTGATTTGTGGAAATCAATGTTACTACTATTTTCCATGGCTAGGTTGTTGGTTGACTATGTTGCTGTGGATAGGGACCCAGAATCATGTTGACAAGTCAACTTGTCATGGAATGGTATGTGTGATATCTCTACTGATATGATGATATTGTAGGTGTGAGATAGATGGCTTAGCGGATGTGTGACATTGTTGTTATATAGGGGTGTAGATTGTATATTGCTGTGACATGATGTTGGCACGAACCTTGAGTGCAGTACAACTACAGCCAAAAGGGGAAGCTGCTAGCAACAAGAGCTCAAGTCATGATACCACTGACACCGAGGGACCCACTGGCCCGGACGGGGAGAGGAATGCCACAGGGGAGACAGGATCCACCTCATCATCTTCTGAATCCTCCTCCAGTGAACACTCCCTAGTGGTGGCAGACCCATCTGGGACCACCCCACCACCATCTCTGTCTGCCACCCCCTTTCTACCACCGCCCTCTCTGTAGCGCCCCACTCAGTTGGCTGTGCCCACTGACCCAAGAGGGTAGGTGTCTCCTTTGCCACAGGCACCTCTGCCCCAGCCGCTGTTAGCCCTGCTGCCCTCAGTGAGGATGCTATTTACCTCCGGAGGTCCATCTCTGTGGGTCAGTCAACCATCGTGAATGCCATACAAGGAATGGCAACTCAAATCTAACAGAGTAATGTGTTCCTGGAGGGCATTCACAGTGCACTGGCTGGCCTACAGAGATCCTTTCAGGCTGTGGCCTCCACAATGATGGGAGGCAGTCAGCCTTTGTCTACCTTCCCCCCTCCACTTTCCTCTTCCCAGTCCCAAAACCCTCTTCCCTGACACATCCACAGCACACAAACATACAGGCATGCATCCACCTCAACATCCAAGGGAAGCTCAGACAAACCAAAGCACCACAGGGCACACCACCGTCATTCACACAAGCAACATTCAGATGCACACACAGCAACAGTCACAACCTGCACTGACACCCCCACCACCCCCAGCATCACAGACAGCACACCTGACACACCTGCAGACACCACACCAACATTCACAGATTCAGCCACTACATCTATTAGACCCACAGACAGCATCACAGCAGACACTCAGACATCCGCCCCATCACTGCACCAACAGACACCACAACCACTGACACTCCTACATGCAGCACATCCACCATACCTGCAGTCAGCACCCCAACAGACAACCAAACACCCACCACGGAATCTCCCAGCCCCTTCACCCCTCCTCAGCCCAAAACACATAAACGGCCACACTCACCCACCCAACAGACAAGCATACAGCCCACAAACATGCACCCAAGACATCCACACCAACACCTCATACAACCACTCCCTCTCCCTCCACACCCAAACCCTTTTTGCTATGACTGACCCTGTGTGTGTTAAAAAACCTTTCCTTTCCGAGTTTACCCTTTTCCCTACTCGTATCCCCCCTCATGAAACCCCTAAACGTGTTATTTCCCTTCCCAAGTCCATCCCTTTCACCTCCATGGCCTCCCCTAACCCTCCAAGTAAACATGCCACTCTGCCAGCCAAAAAGTCTTCCCCTCCCCAGAAGATCCAACCCTCCCCCAAGCCTAAACTTAAACACTTCTTCCCAGGCCAAATCTGAAATCCCCCCTTCCCAAGCCTAAGCCCAAACCACCCCTCTGGCACCACCCCCAGATGATCCCTGAGGTGCATGCCTGCCCCTTTGATGCCCCTACCTATGGAGGTTACATGGCAGTCAGGAGTCAAGTTCGGGGCACCAATATGAACAATGGACTGGCCTATGGCCTTTGACTTTATTCTTATTTCTCCTGAAAATATATTCAGACTAACCATTGCATTGTGTGAGACTAAGCCTGTGCTGTGTTTCCATGCGTAGGTGTGTGTTTTTGACGTGTGTGTGTGTGTGTGCTGGCTGTAGTGTGTGTACTTTGTATGTACAGTTTTCTGTGTGGCTGTATGTGAGTGTGCTTGTCAGTGTACAGTTATGAGTGAGTGTGGCCCTCGCACCCCCTTCCTGATGGTATGTTATGTAAGTGTACAAAAATTAACAATATATAACAGTAACAGGTAAGTGTGTGTACTTACGGTTGCTGTCATCGTTGTTGACAAGGATTCCGAAGTCTTTCAGCGAGCAGGAGGAGCATGATGATGTCTAGTTCTGGTTCCATGGTGGCTGCTGATGATTATGTCTTCCTGAAGGTGTCTCCTTTTATAGAGTTTGTTTTCGTGTGGGCTTCCATGGTGGTGCGACTGCGGCGCAAATCTTGGCGGTGTGCACCCATCGGAAACATGGTCTTTGCTGGCCTGCACGTGCCTTCAGTCCTCCGTGGCGGTCTGGCCACAGTGGCAGTGCCGCCGGTGCTTTGGCTGTACTCTGTAAGGAATACCGTCATAGTCATAATGTGGCGGTCTTCTCCACCAGCCTGTTGGCAGTATGACCGCCACCGCCAACATGGCAGTCCTGGGACCACTAAATTCGTAATGACCCCCTAAATGTGCTAAAAACCCAAACACAACACTCTATACAAAAATTAAAAAAACTTTAAAATGACTTACCTGCTTTGACAAACAAAGCACAATCAGGATCCCAGAAAATAGACTAAAAATTATACAAAAAGATTACAGAATAGAAAGTAGGTAAAAAAAGGCTGCTAAATGAAACTAAAAAAGACTCTCCTTGTAGAAATGAATGGGAAAATAAGTGAAACATGTTAAAAAATGTTTTCAAACTTGTAAAAAAATGATTAAACATGTAAAGCATGTTAAGAAATTTTTTAAAAGTTGCAAAACATTTGTAATGTCTAAATTAAATAATATGAAAAATACAGATATTTAATATACATTAAAAAACTTATATAAAAATAATGCTAAGAATGTATTTATGAAACAACTGAATTAATGTTAAAAAACTGAAAAACATACAACATGCAATACTCGCTTAACATGATGTACACTGTTTATTTAATAATGAAATGCAGGAACAATTGTGTTATTTTATCAATATATCATTTTATAGATATATATGTTCAAAAATTTAAGAATATACATAAAATAAGCATTGAAAAAATAAAGAAAAATGGAAAAATGTTTTGCATTTCTAATTCTATGAAAATGTGTAAGTAACAATGTTATATATTACAAATATAAAACCAATTACTATGTTAATTATCTTTCTAAACATTGACAATGGTATTTAACCCCTTTGCTCCTAGGCCTTTTCCCCCTCAGGTGCCAGGCCTTTTTTTGGCTATTTGGGACAGGGTGTGCTTAGGCCCTCATAATTTTTTGTCCACATAAGCTACCCAAGCCAAATGTGCGTCCTTTTTTTCCAACATCCTAGGGATTCTAGAGGTACCCAGACTTTGTGGGTTCCCCTGATGGAGGACAAGAAATTAGCCAAAAAACAGTGAAAAAATCGTTTTTTTCAAAAAAATGGGAAAAAGGGCTGCAGAAGAAGGCTTGTGGTTTTTTTCCCTGAAAATTGCATCAACAAACGGTTTGTGGTGCAAAAATCACCAGCTTCCCAGCTTTCAGAAACAGGCAGACTTGAATCAGAAAACTACATTTTTCAACACAATTGTGGCATTTTACTGGGACATACCCCATTTTTATTATTTTTGTGCTTTCAACCTCCTTCCATTCAGTGACAGAAATTGTATTGTATTGTATTGTAATCATATTTATATAGTGCTTACTACCCCTGACGAGGCGTCAAAGCACTTTTCGGTGAGTAGCAGGCTACTCTGGAACCCAACAAGAATTAGTGATGGATTAGTATCGGGAAATAATGAGTACAGTTTTAGTATTATTATGAGTTAATTTGAGCCGCGATATGAGAGTTTGTTAGTTAGATTGACTGGAATAATGGAGCGGTGGAGGAGGAAAGAAATCATGAAGTGTTAATTGGGAGTATCTCCTTCATTTACCCAACCCAAAGGCTTGGGATGAGTAAAGGGGGATGGAGGAGGGAAGAGTAAGTGGAAGGATTAGGGAGAGCATAGTAGCAGGGTGAGATAAATGCGGGAGGATTTAGTAGGGTTGTGTGGGAGGTCAAGGTAGTAGAGTGAGGTTTGCTGAGTTAGATGTGCAAGTGGAGGGAAGAGCTTAGGCAAAGTTATTTAGGAGACGAAAGTAGTAGAAAGGATTTGGGATGAGTCAGATTGAGAATGGAGGATAGTTTGGTAGAGACATGACATATGATGATGGGTAGATAAGTGTGATAAGATGAGAGCAGGAATTCATAGATATCTAGTATAACAACACACCCAGGAGCCATGCAATGACCCACGTACATGCCAAGCACAGAAACAACATATACACATACATACATATATATATATATATATATATATACATACACACACACACATACAAACACACATGAATACACACACATATGCACATACAATACATAATTAGAACCATGGGTAAAATATACTTAGTCAAACAGGTTTAAAGTGTGTGTATTTTATTGTTATGACATAGTAGCGATACATATTTTCTAAAGAACTATACATAACTAGAAATATAAACAATCTGAAAAATATTTATCAACATAGGCATTTGCAGTCCACAGTTGTTTGAATATGGTGGTAATGAAGGAAAGAGCCAACTCTTGAGTAGTTTTCTGAAGACAAGAAAGTTATCTGTGGCTCTTATAGTTGCGGGTAATGAATTCCATAGTTTGGCTGCTTGAACGGAGAAGGATGTACCACCTATAGTCTTTTTCTTGTATGGTGGTGTTCTAAGGCGGGGTGCCAATCTTGAGCGGAGGTTTCATTGTTGGATATATATATATATATATACAGATTGTGTGTGTATATATACATATATATATATATATATATATACACACATATACACACACACACTAATAAACAGTAAGAGGCATACAAAAGGATGGAAAACAGTGTAAAATAGCAATAAGCAATAGTAGCCCTAGGGGGAGTGGAATGCGAACACAGGGCCCTCACCTAGGTAGGTAAATTGTGTAGAGGGGAGCTGGGAGTACTAAGAAACCACACAAGTGAGTAATATTGAACCCCCCAGCGACCAGGAATGCAGGAGTAAAACACTGGATTTCCTCAAAACCACCCCAAAGGATGAAAAGAAAATAAAAGACACCCAGAACAGCCTGCAAGGAACCAACAATAGATTACCAAAGATGGAGACCTGTGGAAGGAGAGGGGACCAAGTCCAGAAGTGTCTGTGGAGTCCAGGGGGAAAAGGAGATTCTACCCACCCAGTGGTACCTTTTGGAGTTGATCGACTAAGAAGGAAGACAGGTCAGCACTGCAGCAAAGAAGCTGGCGAAGAGTTCCTGAAGCATGCAAAAGGTGTCCCATCCTGGAAGCTGGATTGCAGATGGATGTCAGAGAAGGATTTCCACCAACAAGCCTTGACAAAGGCAAATTCGTGGTTGGAGGAAAAGAGGTGCTGCCGGGAACCAGCAAGGTCCAGGAGGGGTAGTCGCAGGGGACCCTCCACGTCGCAGAAGGCCCACAGGAGCAGAGGCAGCATCCACAGGTGTCCCGCAGGACAGGGACACAGAAGTCGCTGAAGCAGCCCACACAGCACCACAGAAGTTGCTCTCATGTCGCCGGAAGACCACGCAAAGGCCAAGGAGGGCGTCCTGGGGGCTGGAGCATGAAGTTCTCCTTGGAGGTGAAGCAAATACGCCTCGGGAGCTGCAAAGGACGTGGTGCATGGGGGTGCTGTCTTGTGTGGAGTGGAAAGGACTTACCACCAAAGTGCGACAGCTGGTAGAGAGGACCAAGGGGACCCCTCTGGACCACCACCCATGATGCAGGATTCATGCCACTCAGGATGAGGAGAGATCCACGCAGCCAGTCGTCGATGCAGCCAGGTACCTACGGATGGAGGGGAATGATGCCTTCACCCCAAGGAAGATTCCTTCTTCTTGTGCAGGCTGAAGAGTGGCAGTCTTCTGAGGATGCACGGCCGGGAAAATGTTGCCAGAGTCTTCCTTGTGGATCTGCATGTAGGTTCCTGGAGGGTCTAGTCACGGTTCCAGAGGTCAGAAGTCGAAGCAGAGGTTGCAGAGAAGTCCTGCTGGAATCCTGCAAGCCGAATCTGAGGAACCAACCCCAGAGGAAGACCCTTTATAGCTCACAGAGGGTGCTTGGTCACCTAACCAGATAACTACCTATCAGAGGATGCCTCTGACATCACTTGCCTGGCCACTCAGATGCTCCCAGAGTTCCCTGCCAATCTTGGAATCAAGATGGCACAACCCAGGGACCCTCTGGAGGAGGTCTGGGCACCACCCCTGTGGTGGTGATGGACAGGGGAGTTGGTCACTCCCCTTTCCATTGTCCAGTTTCGCACCAGAGCAGGGACTGGGGATCACTGAACCGGTGTGGACTGGTTTATGCACGGAGGGCACCAAATGTGCTCTTCAAAGCAAACCAGTGGCTTGGGAGACTAGCCCTCCCAAGCCAGTCACACCTATTTCCAAAGGGGGGAGGGTGTTGCCTCCCTCTCCCAAAGGAAATACTTTGTTCTGCCTTCCCGGGCCTGATCAGATCAAACAGCAGGAGGGCAGACACCTGTCAGAGCTGTGGGCTGTCCGTAAAACCCTGTAGTACCCTGGTGGTAGCAATGCTGGAGGTCCTCTAAGGAGCCCCCAGAGTGCATGGAATCATACTTCCAATACTTGCAGCAGTATTGGGGTATGATTCCGATATGTTTGAAACCAAACATGCTCAGACTCGGAGTTACCATTATGTAGCTGGAAATAGGTATTGACCGGTACACATATCGGATGGCGTCCCCACACTACCGAAGTCCAGTAAAATTGGGCTATAGTTTATGGGGGAACCTCTGCTAGTGCAGGGGTGCCCTCACTCACAGGTACCTGCACCCTGCCATAGGGGTGACTTACAGTGCCTGGAGAGAAACTGGGTGCGTGCACCCAGTTCACGCAGACTGCAATGGCAGGCCTGCAGAACCCTTTGCATGGGCTCCCTAGGGGTGGCAGAATAACTGCTGCAGCCCATTGGGATCCCCTGGAGCCCTAATGCCCTGGTACCTAGGTATCATATACTAGGGACTTATATGGGGGACCAGTATGACAATTACGGGAAGAAAAGGTTACTAGCAACCAAATTTAGAGGAGAGAGCATAATCACTGAGGGCCTGGTTAGCAGAATCCCAGTGAACACACTGATAACATGCAGAAAATGCGGGTAACCACACCAAGAAAGAGGGCACTTTACTACAGCCTCCAGAGCTGGAATGAGCTGCAGCTCTAGCTCACAAAACTCAATCACCTTTTTTACGCAATTGAAGAGTGCATCAGGGTCTACCATTGTTTGGCGGGTGGGTTACTGGATAGGCCTTCCTTTCCTCTTGGGCATCTAGCAAATCTCAGGCACTAAAAAAGATGGGCATCTCTGACAACACTTGCCTCTGCATGTTATGGTGTGTTCATCTTCTATTCCTCTGATGGCGAACAATCTACTTGCAGCAGAAGGCGAGCCAGGGATCAGAATGCCTTACAACACTTTTTGAAGAAGCAGAGCTTGTAGATCTTATGGTAGTCGGACCAGGGGTATGTTGTGTTATACCTAGGACAAAAGTGGAATGGAGTGCACCCCATAATGTTTTTCTAGGTGCATTCAAGAGCCCTCGGTCGAGTCCGGAGGAAATGGCAGCTCAAGGTCACAATGTGCTGAGGTGCCCGGTGCAATAGTAACAAAGTTTCTTACCTGTCGGTGTAGTTTTGAAGTTTGAAGAATTTTCCGGATACACATGCGGTGCACCATTCCGCCACATAGTGGTTGCGTCTGGAATCTCCACTTCTTCCAAAAACAATAATTCTTTGTCCTTTTTCTACTCGCTTGTTGGTGGACGTCAACCGAACCTCCACTTGATGCACCCGCGACGTTCTTGCACCTCCTCTGGATGCTCCCACCCCGGGCCGCCATCCCCAGACCTTCCTTCTCCACCCTCCACCCCCATCCCATCTTGTTGGTGGAGGTGAGTGGTTCGCTTGTGAATCCAGAAATTCTTCAAGCTGCAAAACTACAACCTACAGGTAAGAAACTTTATGTTTTGCAGTGTGAATATTTTCTGGATTCACATGCTGTGCATTGATTTTAAAGCGGTTTCAACTACTGAGGAGGCTGAGTTAAAGATGGACACTGTCTTGTATATAAATGTTTGAGCACCTTTTGTCCTATGTGAGCTTCCTTATTCATTTGAATGTTAACACAGTAATGTTAGGTAAAAGTGTGCACTGATGACCAAGTTGCTGCCATGCAGATCACCTGCAATGGAGTGCTCAACATAAAGGTAATAGTTGCACCCTTTTTCCTAGTTGTGTGCACTTCGGGTGCTATTGTTAAAGTTTCTCTTGCGTTGGTGTGACACCACTGAATCAATTGTGCAATCCATCTTGCTATTGTGTTCTTTGTAACTGGTTTTCCCCAGTAACTCTGAGAAAGATAAGAACAATCGTTGAGTTTTTCTAAACAATTTTGTCCTTTCAATGTAATAGACAATAGAGCATCTTGCCCCCAATTTGTGTATTAATCTTTCTGCATGTGTCTTTGGATTTTGGAAAAAACCTGGGATTTGAATAGATTGGTTAATGTGGAACTATGAAACCAACTTTGGTAAGACTTGTGGATCTGTCCTCATAACAATTCTGCCCTTGTGGATTTGTAAATAGGGTTCCTGAGTCGAGTGCTTGAAGCTCACTAACCCTGCGTAGCGAAGTAATAGCTACCAAAAAGGTAGTCTTTAGGTTTAACATCTGTAAAGAGGCCTTGTGTAGTGGTTCCAAAGCTTCTTCATAAGCTGTGTAAGAACCAAGTTTAAGTTCCATGTGGTGCTGGTAATCGTCTTGATGGTGCTATTTGTTTTGCACCTTCCAAGAATCTCTTGACTACTGGTGCTGTAATGAAACATCTTCACATTGGTCCTCTTGTATATGCCACAACATCTGCCACATGGACCTTTAAAAATGCGTGTGTTACATCCTCTTGTAAAAGGTGTCAGATATTTTAAAACTGTCTTTTCCCTTGTAATCCTTTTGTTCAACTTATTTTTTACACACCACATTGAAAATCTTTTCCATTTTGCCATATAACATTTCCTCGTTATGGGTTTTCTCGCTTCCCTCGAAACTGCCACTGTCTATTCTGGTAACTTCATGTGGCCAAAGCCTAAGTCTTCAGGAGCCACGCCATCAGTTTTAAACATTCTAGCTCTGGGTGTATCACCATCCCGGTTTCCACTGATAGCAGGTCTTTACGCTTTCGGTATTCTTTGAAAATTTCCCTGAGCTAGTTGTACTATTTCCGAGAACCACTTTTGTCTTGACCATAACAGTGCAATTAAGCTCAGGGTCATGTGACTCATGCTGCATTTGCTGATGGCCCTGTGTAACAGTGGAATTGGAGGAAAAGCGTATGCAAATGTCCCTGACCAGTTTATCGAAAGGGCATTCCATTGAGAGTTAGAATGTGGTCGCCTCGAGGCAAAGTTTCAGCATTTTGCGTTCCCAGGAGTTGCAAATAGATCTAATGTTGGTGTGACTCACATCTTGAAAATCTTCTGTACCACATTCTGATTCAGCTTCCATTTGTGTGAGCATGAGACCTGTCTGCTTAGCTTGTCTACCTCACCATTGTCCTTTCCTGGAAGATGTATTGCCTGTATTTTTATGTTCTTCTGAATTGCCCATATACAGAGTTGCTGGGCTAATCTCAAAAGTGGGGGAGATTGAGTCCCCATTTGTTTGTTGATGTAAAACACTGCTGTTGTGTTGTCTGCCTGAATTAATATTGTCTTTCTCTGAATGTGTTTCTGGAACATTTTCAAAATTAGAAAAACAGTCTTTAATTCCAGGAGATTGATGTGTTGTACCGCGTCCTGTTTCTTCCAGATTCCCCGTAATTTTCAGTGTACCCATATGAGCTCCCTATCCCACAGGTGATGCATCTGTGGATATTGTTACTGAGGGAGTTGGCTGCTGAAGGAGTCTTCCCCCATGTAATGTTTCCTCTGTTCAACCACAAAATTGTCTACTGCACCTTCTGCATGACAACAACTAGATCGTCTCAGCTCCGTCACTTATGGCAATTGAAATTGCAGCCACTCCTGTATTGGTCTCATGTGCAGTCTCGCATATGGAATCAAGGGAATATATGACGCCATCTTTCCCAACAGTTTCCCCACAGTCCTCGCTGTCCGGGATTGGCCCCTCTGGTAATGGCAAATCTCCTCCAAAAGGGACTAAGTACTGTTTCTTACTGGAGGAATGCCTTCCCCAGGACTGTATTCAGTTTTGCTCCCAAGAAAAATGTTCCCTGCTCCAGTTCTGGCTACAACTTCTCTATGCTTAATGAAAACCCAGGGAGTACAATGTGCTCATCACAATTTGAATGCCCTGCTTGCATTTTTGGTAGGAGTGCGCCCTCGCTAAACAGGCATCAAGATATGGACATGCATGATTACCCATTCTTCCGAGGTGTAATGCTCCTGCCGCCAGGCATTTTGTGAACACTCTTGGGGCTGACTTTATTCGAAGGCTAGTACCTTGAATTGATAATGTTTATCACAAACCTTAGATACTCTGTGTTGTTCATTCACCAGAATATGTAAATATGCCTCTTTTAAGCCTATTGTTGCCATTAAATCTACACTCTGAAATTGCGGGACTACTACCTGTAAGGTTGTCATTTTGAACTTTATGGTCCATATGAATGTGTTGATGAACCAGAGGTCTAAGACTGGACGTAAAGATCCATCTACCTTTGGAATTAAGAAATAAGCTGAGTAATTTCCCTTGTTGATTTCCTGAATTGGGACTTGTTCTATAGCTTGTTTGTCTACCAGTTCTTTGACTTCTTTGAGGAATCGATCTGTTTCCTCCTTTGAATGATTCCTCTTCTTTGGACCTTTTGTTGGAGGGAATTAGTCTAGTTCCATACAATACCCGTGTTATATTAAATTTATTACCTATTTGTCTGAATTTATTTTCCTCCACTCTTGGAAAACATTTTTTAATCTCCCACCCTCCAGTGATTGGTGACGATAATGCGAGTCTTTGCTGTCTTTTACATCTGATAGATTTGTGGATGTTATTGTTTCTGCAATGTAGTCACTTATTAGATGGGGTTGTACCTCCTCTTATAGATTGTTTTCTTCCTCCGAGACTACCATGAACAGATCCCCTTTCTTGCTGTTGTTGGTTTTACCAGCTTGTTGAGGTGCAGACGTCTGAGTACTGCTGTGGAATCCCTGGTGGGAACTTCCTGCCTGAAATGTTCCTCTTGAACTCAGCCTTCGACGGAAGGGATGCCCTTTGCATTCCTCCTCTAAATTGTAGAGCCCCCATAGGCTTTGCTGTCTCATTGTCCTTTCTGAGTTGGTTGAGGTTTTTGTCTATTCCCAAATACCTGCTGGCCATTAAAAGGGGCATTTATTGTATTCGCTTGGACTCCTGGCTTAAATTCTAAAATACGCAGCCACGAACGGCGCCCCTTTAGGTAACTTCCTTGATCATTTGATGACTAGAAGTGTCTGCCACATCCAATGTCGACTTTAAACAAGCGCTGGCTATATTCTTCCCGCTTTCCACCAGATGAGCGGCCCTCTTTTTGTATTGCGCCGGGAGATGTTTTATTAGATCTCCTATCTTCTCCCAATGTCTGTGTGTGTCTGCGAAGTAGGGCGTTGGAGCTTGCAATGGGCTACTGGTTAGCCGCACTCCCCTCTATCCTGTAGCCCATCAGTTCCATCCTTTTACTTTCTTTGACTGGGGGTGGCCCAGAAGTTGAATCTCGAGGGCTCTGTCTTCGGGACTTGAAATAACATGTTTTTCCTCAACAAAGGAACCTCTTTTGTTGAGTGTTCTTTATCTGGGCTTCGACAAACCCTTTTACGATCATGGCCCTTGGATGTTGACGCATCCTTTGTCTTTCCTTCTTTCATCAACATATATTTTTTGTTTTTAGGGAGTGGTGAGGGGGAGGGGGGTACCTACACTGGAGGCCCACTCAAGTACTCCATGTGACTCCTTTTTGAGGGATATGCCTGTGGGTGGCGAGCATTTCAACGCTGAGGCTCCCTTTGGAGTCCGGCAATCCAATTTTCTTGACTTTGGGTCTACAGCGGGGGTGGTCGACTCTCTCACCTCTTTTCTGATCTTTTTCACCAGTCCTTCCTTGTTTTCTATGACATTGCAGTCCCCTTCCGAGGTTTCTTCATCTGCTCCTTCAGTGGCCTTCTCCTGTTCGTCGCTGGAAAGGTCCAGATCCTTCAGGGCTGAAGTGGATTTTTTGAGCTTGCTTTGAGTGGTGAGCCATTCTTTGTGTCGCTCCCACCAGGAGTGTCTTCGGCGCAAAAACTGCACAGGCATTGCAATCTTCATTTCGGTGGTCGTCTGGAAGGCGGAGGTTACGCACTGGATGTTTGCCTTTTTGTGCATATTTGTGATGACAATTCCCCCCCCCCCACACACCTCCCCCTTGGTCTGGGCATTCTTGAACCTCTGTTGAAGATTTGATATTTTTACACGCTCGTTCTTACTTATTTTCACCAACCACTAACCGTGGATGATGCTTTCAAGTCTTCATATTCAAATTTCCCCTACAAGTTGGAGACGTCACTGCAGAACCATCCAAACCCAAAGGCAGAAAAAAAGAACTTGAAGACGGCAACCCAAGGTGGGAACATCCAGAGGAAGCGCAACGTCACAAAAACACCAAGTGGCGGCATCGCCGACCCCCACCAGCAAACAATAATAGAACATTTTTGTTTTCAAAACAAACAGTAGAAATTCTGGACCCAATCACCAGATGAGTAAACAATGCACCACATGTGAATCCAGAAAAGATTCACACTGCAAAATCTATTTCCAGAAGACCCGACTGTGCAAGTGTACGCATCACTTAGTGCAATAAGCTGTTTTACAACACAAGGATGAGAAGTGAGCTGCTTGACCCAAAGCAGACCTGAAAGACCCAGAGCATCTAAATACATAGACTTTGGAGCAGTGGTCCCATCTGTCTGATGGTGAAGGAAAATCTGAAGTAAAGCCAGTGTGCTGTCCTTTGTTGGCAAAAGGTTGAGTCAAAACAGGTCTTGACGCAACTTATGATGAAGAACAACAATCTGCAAACACCCAGGCCAAAAACTAGATGTCAGGACAGTGAAGAGCCTAAGTATTCAGAGTTTCACATGGCATTAACACACACACAGATTATATATGTACATACATACACATATATAAAAAACATGCAGTGTGCAATTGAGTGTGTAATAGATGTTTGTTACAACTGAGTTAAACTCACAAGAGGCAAAGCCTTCAGTGTGCTATGAACCCCCTCACCAGCCCCCAATGCCTTTTAAAAGATTTTCCTTTCAAAGTTCACTTAAAAAATAAAAGAGGGTGGGGCAAAACTGGGGAGCTGAAGTGCAATTTTCTTTTCAAAGTCATTTTCATTATACATTGGCTTTTAAGATTTGTATATGCAGAAAGATTTGTTTGTGCCATAAAGTCTTCCAGGACGCAAGAAACTGGCTGGACTATTCACAGTGTGCGAATATTATGGAAGATTGACTGAGAAATGGCAAGCATGAGCCGCCTTCCATCTATTCCATCATTGTAAATAGAGCACGTCAAACATCCACATGGCTTTAGATGTATGCAGACGGTAATGTACAAGTTACTTACCTTCGGTAACAAAATATCTGGTAGAGACATATTCTAGTTGCAGATTCCTTACCTTAGAACTTTCCCCCAGGCGTCAGACTGGATCCAGAGATTTTTTTTCGAGCAACACCCTTGCACGTCGGTATGTGGCATCGGTCGACTCCGCAGGTGTCATAGGTGTCGTGGTCAACCGGGATGACGTAAGGAGTAGTACATAGACGCCACCCTCACGCAGAGACGTCAGTTCTTTTCTTTACGTGCCAAGCGCAGATCCGGAGAAGAGCTACCCTCGGCTATTTTTTGCCCGAATTCGACCGTTTTGGAATAGGAGAGGGATAGGCTTCCACACTCATTTCAAGACTTATGTCCCATGATATTAAACCCTGTGTATTCCTATACTTTATTCTTAATGAGGCTCCACCTGCTTTGCATGCTTTAAAAGTGTGAGTTACATTTCTAGTATTGGAATCACTGACAGACAGACTTGCTCTGATTATCCAGACATTTAAGAGTGTAAAGCTGTTTGCTGATTAACAAATTCAATCAGCTGAATTAAAAACAAAGTGACATCATGTAAACGAACGGTATGAGTAAAATAATAAAAAAACAGGTGAACATCATGGGAGCTGAGAAATGTCAAGCACTGTAAAGCAATATATCTTTATTTTCTAAGAATGATAGTACTTTTGTTCTTTCTAAACAACTCCTCAGACTCCAAAAGACCTTCAAATGAAAAACACACTTACCATCTGCTGCTGGTGTTCTCTGAAGCTTTGCAGTGAGATATTGAGGATCCTCGAGGGTCCGGTGGGCTGACCTCATCTAACTGAGGAGTAAAAGAGTGGGATGGGGAGGTAAAGCCACTCTGTGGATAGGAAGGGATTTGAGATGTCAACCCCTGTGAGCTCAGAATGTCCATATCTGGAATAGTAGCATTGCTATTTTGTCGGGTGGGAGTCCCGGAAAATCGCATTAACTCCCCTCCAGAGCAAGACGTGCCTTCCTTGGCTTCCTGTTTCCGCTTCCGATACTCTGACAGAGAAACCTTCTTGGGTGTGAAACCAATGCTGGATCCCAGAAACCCAAATGTTTCTGAAAAGTAGACAAAATTCTGAATTCAGCAACGGGTAATTTGTGTAGCTCCTACAAGGATTTCCTACAGAAAATAACAACTGAAATAAAAAAATATTGAAATCGCCATTTTTCTCTACGTTTTACTCTGTAACTTTTTGCTGTGATGTCAGATTTTTTAAAGCAATATACTGTTACGTCTGCTGGACTCTTCTGGTTGCAGGGATATGTAGGGCTTGTAGGTTCATCAAGAACCCTAGGTGCCCAGAGCCAATAAATGAGCTGCACCTTGCAGTGGGTTTTCATTCTATACCGGGTATACAGCAATTAATTTGCTGAAATGTAAAGAGTGAAAAATAGTTATCAAGAAAGCCTTTGTATTTACACAATGAGCACAAGATAAGGTGTTGAGGAGCAGTGGTTATTTGCACATCTCTGAATTCTGGGGTGCCCATACTAGCATGTGAATTACAGGGCATTTCTCAAATAGACGCCTCTTTTACACACTCTCTTATATTTGAAAGGAAAAAATGTAGAGAAAGACAAGGCGAAATAACACTTGTTTTGCTATTCTATGTTCACCCAAGTCTCCCGATAAAAATGATACCTCAATTGTGTGGGTAAACCTAGTGCCTGCGACAGGAAATGCCCCAAAACACAACGTGGAGACACCACATTTTTCCACAGAAAACAAAGGTGTTTTTTGCAAAGTGCATACCTATGGATTTTGGCCTCTAGCTCAGCCGGCACCTAGGAAAAGCTACCAAACCTGTGCAGTTTTGAAAACTAGAGACCTAGGGGAATCCAAGATGGGGTGACTTGTGGGGCTCTCACTAGGTTACTTTACCCAGAATCCTTTGCAAACCTTTAAGTTTGGCTAAAAAAAAACTTTTCCCTCACATTTCGGTGACAGAAAGTTCTGGAATCTGAGAGGAGCCACAAATTTCTTTCCTTCCAGCGTTTCCCAAAGTCTCCAGATAAAAATGATACCTCACTTGTGTGGGTAGGCCTAGTGCCCGTGACAGTAAATGCCCCAAAACACAACGTGGACACATCACATTTTTCCACAGAAAACAGAGGTGTTTGGGAAACCTACCAAACCTGTGCATTTTTTAAAACTAGAGACCTATGGGAATCCAAGATGGGGTGCCTTGTGGGGCTCTCTCCAGGTTCTGTTACCCAGAATCCTTTGCAAAGCTAAAAAACACTTTTTCCTCACATTTCGGTGACAGAAAGTTCTAGAATCTGAGAAGAGCCACACATTTCCTTCCACTCAGCGTTCCCCTCCCGATAAAAATGATACCTCACTTGTGTGGGTGGGCCAGGTGCCTGCAACAGAAAAAGCCCAAAACCTTGTAGAGATTGAGGGGATAGCACAGCGAGTTGATAAGCACATATTCTTCTTTTATACATCTTTAGGCTGACTCTGCTTTTGGGACCCACACAAGTGAGGTAGCATCTTACTTGGGAGTCTGAGGGGAACGCTGGGGAGTAGGAACTTTGTGCTGGAGCAGTGATCCTACTAAGAAAAGTCAGGAAAATATGCTTTTTTAAGCAAATTTTGAGGTTTGCAGAGGAGTCTGGGTAAGAAAATGTTGGGGAATCCACGCAAGCCACACCTCCCTGAGCTCCTTGGAGTGTCTAGTTTTAAAACATTTCTGGGTTTGGTAGGTTTCCCTAGATGAAGGCCGCACCCAGGACCAAAAACATCGGTGCCCCCTCCCCCCAAACACAGGTAGTTTTGCAATATATCATTTTGATGTGTCCACATACGTCTGTGATGTGCCAAGCACTAAAATTGTGAAAAGAAATGCACTTAGGTTATGTGAAAAAGACCCCTCACCCACCAACCAAGTTGGTGGCATGCTTCATCATCGGGGTCCCACCTGAGACACCTAGCGTGTCACAAGTGTGCTGTGATACCTGATCTGATTACAGCAGAGCAGGTTTTGTCATTTTTACCACACATACTGGTTGGATTTGGCATGAGGGTGAGTGATGGTTCAGTAGATCAAATTTTATTAACGAGATTTCACAAAAGTGAAATGCACTGTTAATAACTGAAAGGCCAAAAAACTGAACCAATGACACAACTCGTGAGCTGTAAAGCCGCGTCAAGGCACCAACCGTTTTACAGTCCATTCACACACCTTTCATACATGACATGCACAAGACCATTCACGCCGCTAGCCATGGGCCCAGCACATTACAACACTCGAATCGACAGACAGCGCTACTCAAGGGACCATCATTTACACATGCCCACATGCCTGATACAGCAGTCACACTAGCTGATGGGAGTGTGTGGACCACCCCACGCACACTGCCAGCCAAGAGCCACCCCAAGCACACCGCCACCCCACGCACACCACCAGCCAAGCACCACCCCACGCACACCACCAGCCAAGCGCCACCCAACACACATCGCCAGCCAAGCGCCACCCCACGCACAATGTCAGCCAAGCACCACCACACGCACACACCAGCCCCACCCCACGCACACCGCCAGCCAAGCACCACCCCACACACACAGCCAGTCAAGCGCCACCCCACGCACAGCGCCATCATTTTTTTTGTTTATAAACAACAAAGAAACCACTAACTAATTATAAAATAAGTACAAAACTACAAACACAAAAGCTCTAACTAAATACATGACATTAATGCCAACCGTGTAACTGAACATATGAAAATATAAAATAGGCAGTTTGTGCTCACGGTATTTCCTAAAAATGTTTCTTTGTGTGGTAACTTCTGAAACAGCCGGCCACACACAGCCCAGACTTTGAAGGGCTATAGGGGCAGTACATCCGGCTCTCCCTCCGGATACCTCTTCGGGCATATACCCTACATTTCTTAGTGGGAAAGTCTTTTTTGGAAGTGGGAGGAATGTGATCTGGAAAGTGGCGATCTTTCAATCTAGCCACATCCTCCACCACTGCTACTCTAAGAACTCTTGCCTGTTCCACCACAATAAAGCTCTCTATCACTGACTCCTGAAATTTAACAAATTTCATCCTTGACTCAGGTGAACAATCCTTGAACACAATAAAAGCATTAAAAGTTGCCAAATGAAATAAATGCAGGGCCAACTTTTTATACCACACGTAAGACTTACGAAGAGTAGTGTAAGGTTCCAACCTCTGATCTACTCTATCAACACCACCCATGTGCCTATTGTAGTCCAAAATGCATGCAGGTTTGCGCACTTCGGCAACCTGACCCCAAACAGTGACAGGGGAAGTACTCTCATCATGGATGGTAGATAGCATGTACACATCCCTCCTTTCTGAAAACTTCAGAGCTAGCAGCTCATTATTCCGCAAGGCACTGCATTGTCCCCTCTCAAGTTTTTTACAGACAAGCTCCCTTGCATAGCCTTTCCGATTAGAACGGATTGTGCCACAAGCAACAGTGTCCCTTGTAAACAACTCCTTGAACAACTGCACTCCAGTGTAGAAATTATCTACGTACAAATGGTGACCTTTGTTAAACAGTTGTCTACCAAGTTCCCACACAATTTTTTCGCTAACTCCAAAAGTGGCCGGACAACCAGGAGGGTCAATACTGGAATCCCTACCAGTGTAGACCCAGAAATTATACACGTATCCTATACTGCTTTCTGGCAGCACATGTAATTTAATCCCATACCGTGCCCTCTTACTAGGAATGTACTGCTTAAAAACTAAACGCCCCTTGAAAAGGACCAAAGACTCATCCACACTTATCTCTTTGCCTGGAACATAGGCCTCTGAAAACCGATCTTCAAAATGATCAAGGACAGGCCTAATCTTAAAAAGACGGTCACAATCAGGGTGATCTCATGGCAAGGCTAAAGCATTGCCTACAAAATGCAGCATACGAAGAAGAAGCAAATAGCGATTACGTGTCATAGTTGCAGCAAATATAGCCGTTGCCATCAAGGGACTAGTAGACCAATAAGAAGTCAGTGATGGCTTCCTTATCAACCCTATCAAAAAAGTCATACCTAAAAACTTTTTCATCTCTTCCAGATATGTGGGAACCCACCTAGTAGCTCTAGACTGAGGACTAAGTCTGGCAGCGTTGTCCCTCAAATATTGCTCTGTATACAAATTAGCCTGCTCCACAATCTCTTCCAAAAATACATTGTCCATAAACAAGTGAAAGAAATTGACAGGCAAAAAGTTTTCCATATTGACTACACCCTGGGAGACCAGTAAATGCAGGTAACTGTGGCTGCTCTATGTTTGGGGTAATCCAGGTGTCAGGTCTTCTAATAGGAAACCCTTCAGCCCCAGGCTGCTGCACTCCTGGCACATCAATGTCCTCCTCTAAAACAGGCCCTTCATCTGCACTGAGAGTGGCTTCCTCATCAGAAGAATCCTCTCTGACAGAAAACTCACTGCCAGAATCTCTCACTTCCTCCTCTGCCCCAAATGCAGAGTCAGTCTCGTAATCATGGTCTGAAGAGGACTCAAAAAGCATGCCAACAACCTGCTGAGCTGTCACTCTGTGGCAAGCCATGATCCTCACTAACAACAAATGGATTGCCACCAACAACCAGCACTAAAATAAATGAGAAACGAAGTGTATCTTTAGCACAAAGAGGTATGTACTAAAAAACTATACCACTCACTTGCCTGAAAAAGCTACTCACCAGCAACTACTCTGCACAGACACAGCAATCACCAATGATATCCCACTAAAAAGAAAAAAGCAAATTAGACATTTGACAACACAAATATAATTGTGCTCAAATCTAAGGACAATTTCACACACAATACTGCATTTAGTACACCAGCTACAAACATGTCATTCGTGCGTGTCAACAATACTCCTTTGGAGTACATTGCTTTCACTTACCTAAAACGTGCAACTATGTAAACCGCAGGACAACTACTGCCAAAACCGCAAGGATCCACAGCAAAGGAAGCAAAAGCTTTGAACTAAAACAAAAAGAAGAAATAAACTGTTATAATCACAAATACAAATACTTCGCCAGTTGACAAACACCCCACCACCAAGAACTTAGAAACTGTCCCTGGTGCCTAAATGGCTTCTGGGCCTAAAAGAAATAGACCAATCTGCCCCCAAGGGGGGCAGAAATGGCCAACAGCTCTGTAACCTGTTTGGGGGGGCGACCATTGCCAAAGGGGGTGAAAGCGGGCACCCAGCACAAAAAAACTAAGGGGAGCAACAAAAAAATAATCCCTCATGTCTCGGTGGCTTCTGCCCCCTTGAGGGCAGATTGGCCTAAAACAAATAGCCCGATCTTCCCCCAAGGGGGACAGAAATGGTCATCAGTCATGTGCCCCCCTTTGGGGAGTGACGCTTGCCAAAGGGGCCGCCCCCCCACACAAAACACACACACAAGATCCCTGGTGCCTACTTGGATTCTGCCACCCCCCATGGGGGCAGATGGACCTCAAAAAAATAGGTTGGGGCAGAAATGGCCAATAGCTCTGTGCCCCCTTCGGGGGGCAACCCTTGTCAAAGGGGCACCCTCAGCACACAACGAAACAAAGGGAACCAAAAAAATAAATCTCTGACATTTTGGGGGCAGATGGGCCTAAAAACAATGGGCCGATCTGCCTCCAAGGTGGGCAGAAATGGCCAACGGTAACTTGCCCCCTTTGGGGGGGGCGACCCTTGCCACGGTGCCACACCCCCCACACAAAACACACACAGGTACCCTGGTGCCTAAGTGGATTCTGCCCCCCTTGGGGCAGATGGGCATAAAAAAATTGGCTGATCTGCCCCCAAGGGGGCAGAAATGGTCAACAGCTCTGTGCCCCCTTTAGGGGGCAACCCTTGCCAAAGGGGGCACCCCAGCACAAAATAAAAAAAAGGGGAACAAAAACAAAATCCCCGGCATATTGGTGGTTTCTGCCCGCCTTGGGGGCAGATGGGCCTAAATAAATAGGCCCATCTGTTCCCAAGGGGGCAGGAGTGTCCAATACTAATTTTCCCCCCTTTGGGGGGGCGACCCTTGCCCAAGGGGTGCCCCCAAACACACAAAACACACACACATACCACACAATCCCTGGCGCCTAGTGGGTTTAGACCCCCGGGGCGAGGTCAGCCAAAAAAATAGCTGATCAGCCCCCATGGGGGCTGAAATAGGATTATTAATAGCCCTCCAGGGGAGCGACCCTTGCCCAAGGGGTCGCTCCCCAAAATAAAACCAAAACAAAATCCCTGGTGCCTCGTGGGGATTCCTGGTCCACGATCGATCTTGGAGCAGGAATCCACTGAAAACAGGCACGGGAGAAAGGAAAAACTCTTTCCTTTCCCCCGTGTCTGTTTTCCACCCTCAAAACCTCCCCAGGAGAAAGACTTACCAAAATGACGTCCTCTCTCCACTCGCGCTGGAAGCACATGGCTTCCAGCGCGTCCTCAGCAGCTTCTGATGACGTTGACATGCTGTGAGCGTGCTGACGTCATCAGATTGCCAAGGGGATGTCAGGGGTGGAAGGGGAAGGGATTCCCCTTCCATCCTTGACTGGGGGGTCCTTAAACAAAGATTCTGGACATGGCTTTTATTGCTAAGGTGTCTGGCACTCCAGTAGACATAGAGGTATTGATGGGCTGGGCTCAGAGAGCCATTTGTCAATTGGGCAACACCAACTGCGCTATATCTACAGAACGCAGAAAATCCATCCTTTTGGGTATTGACCTGAAATTGGTAGACCTAGCTTCTTCTGAGGCAAGCCCAGAGGCAGACGGACTTCTTTTTGGATCCTCTTTCATAAAAGAGTTGGCCAAATTTTGCTCTATTTTTTCATCCCCGGAAAAGGCACAAATGTCCCTTAAAAAAGTTTTTAAGTGAGGTCTTTTTGTCAGGGACGGTTGTTTGGGTGGACGAATGTCCGGCCGAGGATCTTTTTCTAGTCCCCAAAACTATTACCCAAGAGGAAGAGGTGGTTGGTATGGAGACCAATCCAACTCTACTTTCTACCCCACTCGCTCCAGAGGAGGTCGACCCAGATTCCGCAGAGGACATCGTAGGGGTCAACAAGGAGCAATCCAAGAAGCTGCCTATTCTCAGGTTCTTCTTGGGAGCAGAGTGGGATTGTTTATAGACAACTGGAGAAAAAATTCTGGGGATCCTAGGATTCTTCAGACGGTTTTGGCTTTTCATCTGGAGTTTATCAGTACTCCGACTCAACTTTCTCCTCCTATTCAAATGAGTTTTTCCCACGCAGATCAGATGTTTATAGACATAGAAGTTCAGGCATTAATAGACAAAGGAGCAGTAGACTATTCAGTTCTTCACCCCTCCAGTTTTTGCACTCCCATTTTTGTGGTGGACAAAAAAGGTGGGGGGTCATCGACTAGTCTTAAATCTAAAATATTTCAATTATTGCATTGTGTACAGACTCTTAAAGATGGAAGGGATCCACATGCTGAGAGATATTCTATTAGAAGGAGACTGGATGGTCCGCCTGGACCTAAAGGATGCTTACCTCTCAATTCTAGTCTTCCCTCCTCACAGGAGTTTTCTACAATATCTTTGGAAGGATCATTGTTGCTCTTCCGTTTGGCCTGTCATCAGCCCCTTGGTGCTTCACGAAGCTATTGAGACCAGTAGTGGAATGGTTGAGAACCAAGGGAGTACGATTGATCATTTATCTGGACAACATCTTATTGATGGCTCAGGACCTCCATTCTCTTCTGATGCATTTGGACTGGACCATCAGCCTTTTACAGGATTTGAGTTTCATTATCAATGTGCAGAAGTCGTTATTGAATCCGACTCAAGTGATAGAGTTGTTGGGATTCAAGATAGACTCAGTTCATTCACAACTAGTCCTTCCCTCGCAAAAGATTTGCAATGTCAAGAGGGAACTGAGATTGGCATTATCCAGTCCAACTATTTCTCTGAGGAACATTGCCAGAATAGTGGGACTGTTGGCCTCATCTATTCAGGCAATCTTCCCAGCCCCCCTTCACTATCGTGCTCTACAGAATCTAAAAATCAGACACCTACAGCAGGGTCTGAATTATTCAGAATTGATTCCTTTAACCACAGAGGTCAAGGAGGAGATTCATTGGTGGCTCCAACACATGGAAGCCTGGAATGGCAGGGCCATTTTTGGGTCTCACCCAGAAGTAGTGATCGAATCAGACGCCAGTCAGTGGGGTTGGTGAGCCCGCTGCGGGTCTCTAGTGACCGGGGGACGTTGGTCAAAGATGGAGCAAAATCTCCACATCAATTGCCTGGAACTCCTAGCAGGCTGTTTTGCCATAAAGAGTCTTTCCCTCCAGAAGACGGACTGTTGCATTCTGCTGAGAATGGACAACATTTCAGAGGTTCAATATGTCAACAAGCTAGGGGGGACGAAGTCCAGGATTCTAGCAGAGATTGCCAAGGATTTCTGGCACTATTGTCTGAATCATCGTCTGATTGTTCCCGCAGAGTACCTTCCAGGAGTCCAGAACACAATTGCGGACTGGAATTCTAGATACCTGACGGATTCCAGTGATCGGAAACTGGATCCGATGATTTTTCTGCAGCTAATCAGGGAATGGGGTCCTTGCAAAGGGTATCTTTTCGCGTCTTGTCTCAATGCTCAGATGTTGAAATTCTTCAGCTGGGTACCGGACCCTCTGGCTCTAGCAACAGATGCTTTTCTGCAGGATTGGTCCCACTTTCGGGGTTATGCCTTTCCTCCTTTTCTGTTGATTCCCAGGGTCCTGTCTCAAGTTCGGAGATAGAAAACAGACCTGATTCTGGTGACGCCATTTTGGAGATCGCAACCCTGGTTCTCAATTGCTCTTCAGTTGGCCTGTGCTCGCCCGCTGCTCATTCCTCCTCATCTGAATCTTCTCTTGAGTCCGGAAGGCCTTCAGCATCCACTGATATTATCAGGGAAATTGACATTGATGGTATGGATGGTTTCGGGCCGAGATGGAATTCCCCAGGCCTTTCGCGACAAGCTGCAAATTCTATCAAGCAAGCTTGGGCTTCTGGCACTCACAAAAGATATTCCTCAGGAAAAAAAAGGATCAACTTCAAGCTCCTGATCCACGCACACAAAGCACTGCACAACACCGGACCCACCTACCTCAACAACCGACTCAGCTTCTACACCCCCACCCGAAGCCTACGCTCAGCCAACCTCGCCCTCGCCACAGTCCCCCGCATTCAAAAAACCACCGCCGTCGGCAGATCCTTCTCCTACCTAGCCGCCAAGACCTGGAACACTCTCCCCACCATCCTACGACAGACCCAGGACCTGCTGGCCTTCAGAAGACTCCTCAAGACCTGGCTCTTTGACTAGTAGCACCCCCCCCTCCCCAGCGCCTTGAGACCCTTGCAGGTATGTAGCGCGCTTTACAAATGCAGTGATTGATTGATTGATTGAGGATGGCGCAGATGGAATGGTTGGTGCAATGGAAGGGGTATTAATCCCATTGAGTCGAGCATTGAACTGATTGTTCATTTTCTTGCTGAATTAGCTTCTTCAAGTTTGGCTTATAGAACTATTAATAATTTCAGATCAGCCATTTCTGCTGGTCATGGCCATATTGACGGCAAACCGGTAGGTGAACTTCCTCTGGTATGTAAACTATTGAGGGGCATTCGTTTAGCCAACCCTCCTCAAACCAGATATTCTGTATTGTGGGATGTGAACATTATTTTAAAATTTTTAGATGCTTGGCCTGTCAATAAATATTTATCTCATAAACAGATTTCAGCTAAATTAACTATGTTATTATGTCTGATTTCATGTAACAGAGTTTCAGATGTCAAGGCTTTGGATTTGACTGGTAGAGTGTACTCTCCTGAAGGTGTTACTTTTAATATTACCAGAAGAACAAAAACTAATTGCAGGTCAGTAACTTATCCAATGTATCCGGATAATTCAAAACTCTGTGTAGTGCAATGTTTAAAGGATTATGAGGTGGTTACCGAGGAATTTAGGCAGGTTGCTAATGGACAGTTACTAATTTCTTTACAGAAACCTTTTAAGCTAGTTTCCTCAGCCACCCTTTCAAGATGGATAAGATGGTTAATGGGTGAAGCAGGTATAGATACCAGTCATTTTGGTGCTCATTCTATTAGAGGAGCTATGGCCTCTAAAACATATGCTTTGGGTTCTAGGTTGGAGGACATTATGAAGGCAGCAGACTGGTCATCTGAATCTACATTTCGTAATTTTATCATAAACCTGTGGTAGATGTTGCCTCTGTTGTAATTGGACAGCTTTGACCGAGCATAATCAGAGCCTCCGGTCCTGACATAGAATAAAAATGTTCTAGCTAAATTGTCAAGAATTTTCAATTCTATTAAGGACACGGAGGCGAGAATTATCCCTCCCTTAAATGCATGATTGTGTTATATATTCAAATACATGTATATCTCCTTGATTTCGTATTCTTTATTATGCCCCCCCTTGCTAATATGTTGGGTAATGTAAAGTTTTTACTGGTTTATAGCCTTATGAGATATTACCTTCTATTATTTTATGTTTTAGGCTCTGACCAGAAAACTACCTGAAGTTCTATCCGGGTGGATATTGTCGAAGCCGCTTTTATTTGCTTCAGTTCCTGGGAAGTTTGTCGCAACGTCCAGCTCCAATTGAGCTCTTTGATGCTTTGGCTCTGATTTGAAAGTCCTTGGATCGCACCTACCTAAGAAGTTTTGTTTCAGAAGTTTAAGGATTATCTGACTTGACAAAGAAAGAGGAAGTGACATTTGGGGTCATGCCTTTTATGGACAGAGGTTGTGGTTAGTGATTGGGGCATGTGATACTGTGTTAATGGCATCATGGGATGTGTAGTTTTATGTTTACTGTTATTTGATTGGCTGCTATTTTGGACAGTAAAGAAAGAGATGTCATAATCTTCGCCTTCGTGTCCTTAATAGAATTGAAAATTCTTGACGCGTAATCTAGAATTATTTTTATTCCCAATACACTCTAAGCGCAGACGCTCCCTCAGGTCAGAGCATATTATCAATTGTCAGAACGATAATCTGCCAACTCCATCTACTCCTTTGTTAAGCTCAGATCAATTCACTTTGCTGCCCAATGACAGTAGAATATCCAGTATATTGTTCTCATTTTCCTTATCTGCCATAGCTCTAGTTCTTCAGCAAATCTTGGGGAAAATCCGAGAAATAAGAAGTTCACAAGATAAAGCATGCAAGTAGTTCAGTGAAAACTAAGCATCATTAATACACGTCTGATAACAATTTCTTGATCGAATGGAGCAAGCCAAGTAAATAATATCAGATATGGGGGATCAGTATAGATGGTTGGAACACCTGACGAAGAGATCTAAAACAGATATCACGGAACTGAAGCACAAATTGGAAAAGAGAGATCTTGCCTACATGCGAGAACGGACACAATGCGACCAAGCTTACAATGGATGTGATTAAAACGTACGTCATCCCGAACAGCTCGAAAAAGATTCAGCTCCTACAGTTATGCATGCCCATAGAGTTATAGCCACCAGATCGCCAACGCAAAATACCGATATTGACCAAAGCAATGCAAGCTAACTTCAGACAACTATTCATTCAGGATTCTTTTTCTTCATTTCCTTGACTAAGGCACACCAACGTAAAGCATGCAAAACTATGACCAGTGCATTCAAGAAGGGAGGTGCAAAAGACAATCTAGTTCAGCAATTGAAGGTGAAAGCAGTATACAATTGACAATTTCAGATTTTCTATTCAGTCATGCAGTCCAATGAATTTTTTGAATCTATAAATCTATCTCGGGATATGATTTAAGGACTGGAACTGCAAGACGAAGTAAGATGCCTCTTCATTCTTTTCTTTTATCCTTGTTTTTACTTTTTCTGCTTTCTGGTGCTGACTGTTTTCCACCATATTTGTTTTGCTAGCTACTGGGTTGCTTGGATTGTTGAAATGCCATATCCTCGCTGCATTCTTGCCAAAGCTATGTAAAAAAAAGAAAACAAGCTTGATAATGTGTTGCCCTGAGGTAGGGGGAATAAGGAGGAGCAAACTTACTAGCTAACCTGCCTCTACTATCCATGGAAGCAGTTTTGAATCTTCTTCCAACACATCAATTATTGATATCACAAGAACCCGTGACAAGTGTGGTTCTGGGGGCTCTTACCCGAGAAAGGGGACAGGGACAGGGTATAAGAAGGGTGAATGTACCTTTGCAAGGAAAAAAATAGATACATCTTAGTAAGACATTTCTGCAAAATAGCACAAATGGAAGTTAGAGTTTTCTTAAATGTATGTTGAAATGCAATTCTCATTGTTGAAGTTGATATAGATGCAGCCCCCCCGTCCTCAATCAAAAAGCAGTCACGATGTTGCCATGGCAGTGGCTATAGCACATCAAAGGAGCAAGCATGATCCTTAAACATATAAAGATAGTTTTGGGAAGCACTAAAGTCCTCAACAATAAGATAAAGTATACTTCAATTCTGCCCTGGGTAAAGACTTCTAGTGTAAATGTTTCTTTCTTTCAAGAAACCTGTTACAAAACTATTCCATCTCGGTGAAGAATTCCAGGCTTTGTTGCCCATGCCTTTTTAGATAGAGTGTAGACAGTGCGCATGCGCTGTCTGCATTACCTGTTGGATGGAGTATAGGACTTTGCACCCGCCTGCCGTTGCCTGCACCTGACGCTTACCATAGGTTGAAGGCAGTGTTGCTTTTGTTTTGCTGCCTCCTAACTGGTTTGGCAGCCAATACGTCACTTCCTGTACTTGTTTGAGGAGCACCAGCTAAGTACAGTACCTGAAATGTTTTTCTGTTGCTTGAACGGGCTATTTAGTCTCTTGTTTGTCAGTAAGCACTTCTGTTCACGCGTGTGGTTCGTTTTCCGCATTTACCCTTCACTTGGTCCTTACTTTACATAATCAGTAATTACAAGTAGTTGTGTTGTGGTTGTGTTTTGTACATTCTTTTGAGGCTTTCTATAGCATGAAATTGGCCCAGGAATGAATCCTCAACATCGGCTCTCCCTGCACAGCGGGAGAGACGATACTACAATATTGATTGCAGTGGAGGAAAAACACCCCATAATGCTTCTCATGGATTCCTTTTACAACACATTTTTACCCATAACTCAGCCAGTGGTGATCCTAGGGCAATGGGATCACACTAAAACATTCAGAACAATGTGTTCTTTCTGTCCAGGCCATGTTGTGTGTAACACTAGCTGAGATGGTGCCCAAAAATCATGACCTCTTGCACCATTCAATGCAAATTTAAATTCTTTTGTAGCTGAAATGTTTTTTTACAACTGAGAAGAGTTTTTGTTATAAGGGCCTTGTTTGTAGTAATAGTCTGATAGCTTTGCTCGGCTTGAAAATGTATAATGCAGTAGGCTCTCCAATAATTGCCCCAAAGCACTACTAACTTAGTAGGCTTCCATTCAATGGAATGGGAGTCCTAAGTACTTTGCAGGAGTAGTGCCAGTATTGGGGTACTACTCCTGCAGAGTACATCAATAGCGTCATGAAAAATTACGCTATTGCCCCCTACCCTGCGCCATGCACATGGTGGCGGTAGGGTAGTGCTAAAGGCTTAATCTATGCACAGAAGTGTACCCCATAATTCTTTGCAGACATTCTTTTTACAACACATTTTTGCCCATAACTTAGCCTGTGGTGGCTTTAGGGCAATGGGACTACCACCAAAATATTCAGAACAATGTGCTTGTGGGCCACACTGAGTTAGGGGGCACAAAAAGCATACCCTCTTCCACATTCAATGCATGTTTAAATTGTCTTATTGTTGGAACTTCTTTTTATTTTACAGCTGAGAGGAGTTTGTGTTCTAAGGGCCTTTCTCGGCCTGCAAATGTACAATGCACTATGTTCTCCAAGGGCTGAAGGATGATAACTGCCCCAAGGCACTACTTCCTCAGAAGGCTCCATGAGGACATCTAGCTATGACCAGTGGTATTGCACCTTCTGCTAATGCACAAACACAGTTTATTTCTGAAAAAGGGTTTAACGTATGCACAGAAATTCACCCCATAATGCTTTGCAGGCATTCCATTTACAACACATATTTGGTCATAACTCGGCCTGTGATGGTACTAGGGCAAATGGGACTACCACCAAAACATCAAGGGCCTTATTTATAAGCCTCAGGCACCACCTTGTGCCAAATTAGCGTCATTTTGTTGATGCTGATGTTGCCCAACGAGGCCAAAATCCTTGCGGCATAGCGCCACTTTGTAACCCTTTGCGCTACATTATGCCTGCGCCAGGCATAATGTTTACAAAGGGGGTGTTCCTCTGTTGGGGGGGTGAAAAAATGGCACAAAGAAATCTAACAGATTTCCTTGCGTCATTTTTTATGGCACTTTTAACAACTGCTCAGGGCAGAAGGGGGCTTATAAGGGGCCCCCATGTACTCTGCAGGAGCAGCGCCAATATTTTGGCGCTACTCCTGCAGAGTACATCAATAGCGTCAATAAAAATGATGCTATTGTTCCCTACCCTGCGCCATGGTGCGCCATGGTGCGGCGTATCTTAGATACGGTGCACACATGGTGGCGGTAGGGAGGACGCTAAAGGGTGCAAGGAAAGTGGTGCCACACTAGGTGTATCATCACTTTTCTTAAATATGCACCAAAGTACCAATGTGTTCTTTCTGTCCAGGACATCTCGTGGGTCACACTAGCTTAGAGGGGGTCCAAAAATCATAACCTCTTCCACCATTCAGTACATATTTGAGCTCTCTTATAGCTTCTAACATCAGAAAAAGTTCTGGCAGTGTTGTGCGCCACTTTATAAATATGATGCAAGGATTTTGGCCTCGTTGGGCAACATTGCGTCAAAAACAATGATGCTAATGTGTTGCAAGATGGCTCTAGGGTTTTATAAATATGCCCCAAAACCAATATATTTGAATCTCAAAACCATTCACCAATGGCTACTAACAACTGGCTGAAAGGGAGTGTCTGACCAAGATGGAGGCCGCATCAGACGTGCCTGACCGAGCTCTGGCCCAGGCACTCACATTACCATGCATCATCCTGAGGGATCCAGCCCCAGGCACCCAATGTTGTGCTGATAATCCTTTCCCCCCCCCCCAGCAACACCGATGGGCAAAGGCACCTGAAAGCAGATCCCCTACACCTGCTGACATCAGAAGAGGAGCCACAAACTGAGGCCATGACAGGGCCTCTGGCCTCACTGCCCTGGATGAACTGAGCCTGTAGTGGTATGCTATGGGCCGATCAAAAGGAGGACTCCATTCGAGATGGCCTACACGGCTGAGTTGCACAAGAAAGCAGCAGCAATAGCAGCCAGAGAAATCTTCCTGCAGCTCCAAGCGACTGGGTACCCTGCACTCAGGGGGCCCAAAGTGAACCACAAGGGATGGAGTGATGGCCCGGGACAGTACAATATGATCACTGCTGGACTTGCCATGCCCCAATGTCCTTCATGATGGTCCCCGTAAGGGTAAGAGATAAAGAGGAGTGGCGGGACAGAGAAAGCACAACCTAAGCTGCAGTATCATAGAAACTCTTGGACTATGCCACCTGGGAGGCGATAGTGAAGGACTCTCACTGGTAAGCTCCTGACTGGAGTATGCATTGTCGCTGCGAAATGGAAGGTGTGACCCTGGGGACATTGAGGGCCCACTAGGAGCCGTTTGTCCTCTTACCCAATGGCATGTATTTACTGTAAACCTCCCACCCCTTCTTTCTCATTGTATCCCTTGTCCTGCACCCGAGGCTTGAGAGAGCCCCATAACACCAAGCCAGGGCCATATGAGAAAACCAGGCAGCCACCATTTATAGCACCAGGAAGTCGTCGTCCATCCTTGTTGTTGGAGCTGCTGAAGAACCAAAGAACACTGAGGTGAACCCCTCAGAGTACCGGTCAGTGGCAAGCATGATAATGAAGCCCAAATCTAGAAGGAACGTAACCCCAGGCACCAGAGATGTTGCAGGTCTGATGGCCCCCCGATAATAACATTGGTGCTTTGAGCCATCTTGAGGTCACCCTAAACAGTCACTCCGCAAAGTTTGAAAAAGTACTGCATGCATTTCTGGACACTAAAATTATGCTGGAGTCCAAAATTGATGCTGCCTTCCTGTATGTGAACCTGCTTCCAGCGGATCATCGGAAACTGGCAGAGTGAGTGGACGACGCTGAATCCTTATTTACTTCCATGGAGCCTGCACTACATGATCTCCAAGCACAACTGAAGAACTTGAAAGCAGAGGCGACCTCCCTCCACCAACAGGTGAAAAATGGGGAAAGCAGCACTAGGCATAGCAAAATTTGCTTTCTCAAAAAGTTGATGTCTATTGTACTAGAGAGCAAGGTGCCCAAATTCCCCTCAGGGTTCAGGCACATGGACTTCCAGGGAGGTCGCCACCACTGGGGGCTCGACTGAGACCTGTAATTGCTCAACTCCTTAGATATAGGGAGAGGGACATGATACTGAAGCTGTTCCAGATGAAGGGTCTCTGGCCCTTTGAGGGTAGAACCATCTTTGCCTACCCGAACTTCACCGTGGAGATGCAATGTCTTTAAAACTCTTCTGCTGCAGTCAAACAACACCTATGGGAGCTAGAACTGATATATGCTCTACTCTACCCTGTGAAGCTTAAGGTAATTGACGGAGAGACCTCCCACTTTTTCTTGACCCCTAAGGATGTATGGACCTGGCCCCATGTTCGAGGCCTGGCAGTCACCTCCACTGATGACCGGACGGCTGGTGAGTGGCTGACACCACGGCCACAGTGCAAGTGACAAGGTGATACCAGGAAACACCCTTCCCAGGAACAGGTGGCTAGGAAACACGAATGGGCGATAATGAAGAACTGGGCAGGAACCCTTTCGAGGCCCTGTGGCTAGACCATATCTTGGGCACTGGTTCGGACACCGGAGACTCTAGCGCCTTCAGGGAGTAGGCCTCATGGGGGCCAGAATTAAGGGCACAACTGGCAGATGATTTATTGTGAGGAGTTGGAAGTATCTTTCGTGATTAGACTGCTGCTGTGACATGACTGTCGATTCATGCTGTGGTCATTTGGGGACACTGCTGGATGACTGTCAGGAACCCTGCTCTCTAGAGTGGGCCCGCCCACCTTTTAACCCTTACTTCTGGTCTTTCACGCTCCAAATACTTTTTTAGCAGGACATGGAGCTTTTCAAATATGCTTCTTTTGTTTCTGGTTATTTGTTGAGTAGTTATGGCTGGGGGTACGGGTAAAATCCGGTGAGGGCAGGGAAGATTTGTATATGTTCTCCTTTTTCTTTGTTACATAAGTGGAGTCTTATACACACTGTATTGAGATGTGGATCAGACACTTATAGGCCATTTAGCTGCAGCTGGGGTGCTCAGCAGAACCCACACATTGAGGTTATATCACCTATCACCACACCCAATGGGCACACCCACATGCATCTCTGTCCCACAATATAACCTGGTGTCTTGTAACAGGAGATTAATGGCCACTCCCACAAAAATATATCAGGTGCATTCTTACCTTAAGCACCACCACAAGCACATTGCTTTTTTGCAAGAGACACATTGAACACAGGCGGAGGTACATTAAGTTCACAAGAAGTAGAGGGGGCAAATACAGAATACCATGTCATCAGCCTATGCATGAGGGGTACTAATTTGGATTGCCCTGAGGGTCCCATTTGTGAAAGACACACATAGGCCCTTATTCCAACCCTGGCGGTCTATGACCGCCAGGGTGGAGGGCAACGGAAGCACCGCCAACAGGCTGGCGGTGCTTCCAGGGCCATTCTGACCGCGGCGGTAAAGCCGCGGTCAGAAAAGGGGAACCAGTGGTTTCCCGCTGGTTTTCCCCTGGCCCAGGGAATCCTCCATGGCGGCGCTGCATGCGGCGCCGCCATGGGGATTCCGACCCCCTTCCCGCCAGCCTGTTTCTGGCGGTTTACACCGCCAGAACCAGGATGGCGGGAACGGGTGTCGTGGGGCCCCTGGGGGCCCCTGCACTGCCCATGCCACTGGCATGGGCAGTGCAGTGGCCCCCTAACAGGGCCCCATTAAGATTTTCACTGTCTGCTTTGCAGACAGTGAAAATCGCGACGGGTGCTACTGCACCCGTCGCACCCCTGCAACTCCACCGGCTCCATTCGGAGCCGGCTTCATTGTTGCAGGGTCTTTCCCGCTGGGCCGGCGGGCGCCCTTTTGGCGGTCGCCCGCCGGCCCAGCGGGAAAGTCGAAATGACCCCTGCGGTCTTTTGACTGCGGTGCGGTCTTTCGACGGGGTTACTTTGGCGGGCGGCCTCTGCCGCCCGCCAAAGTTAGAATGACCCCCATAATGTCGATATGGAGGGCAGATATGTCATTGTAAAGGATGATCTAGATGGGATGCCACTAACACCGGTGACCATTTAGTCCCCCAGCACTAATCAGGCTGCCTTTTTCAATATCCTCACTCCAACGCTCTTTTGACTGGAGCATATGTGTTGGTGATTTCAACTTTCAACAGGAGGAGGCATCGCCATCATCCACAAGAACACCCTCAGAATCACAACCAACACCGAAGACACTCTCAGCACCACCGAACAACTGCACTTCCAAATCCACACTGACCCAAACACCACCCTCCGAGGGACGCTCGTCTACAAGCACCCCGGCCCACAAAAGCAGTTCAGCAAATCCATTACCGACATCATCAGCATGCACGCTCTCACATACACTGACTACATACTCCTCAGAGACTTAAACTTCCACCTCAAGAACACCTACGACAACAACAATGCCAACCAGCTCGACAACCTCTCCAACCTCGGCCTCAAGCAGCTCATCACAACACCAACCCACTCCACAGGACCCACACTCGACCCTATTTTCTACGCCAGCAATCACGTCTCTTTCAACCATACCACCGAACACTCTACAGACCAGCGCTGCATCCACTTCTCCTTCAAGAAACCCACAACACACCACCACCCACAACGGATCCCCCAACTCAGTTGGAACAAGGTCACCGAAGACCAACTTATCGCAACCCTCTCCCAGAACCCATCCATCGACACCACCAACACTGATGCAGCTGCCCGCAACTTCAGGAAATGGGTCAACACCTGTGCCAATATTCACCCCCCAATCAAGAATCCCTTCAACAGACGCACTGACAGAAAGGCCTTCTGGTTTACCGCCGACCACCATGAATCTAAGCAAAGCTGGCGAAGACTCGAAAGAAAGTGGCACCAAGATCAGACTCTGGACAACCTCACAGCCTTCAAAAATGCCATCCGCAGACACCACCAACTCATCCGAGCCGCCAAGAGAACTGCCTTCAAAGACTGAATCAACAACAACGCACAGCCACAAGGAGCTCTTCAGCGTCGTGAAGGAACTCTCCAACCCCACCTCCAACGCCAATGACATCCCGCCATCCCAAGACCTCTGCAACTCCCTAGCCTCCTACTTCCACCGCAAGATTGCAGACATCCACGACAGCTTCAGCACCCAGACCCCCTCCGGCAACCACCAACACCACAGATTCACCTCTGACCAACCTCCTGCTCTCCTGGATCCCCATCAATGACAATGACACCATAGAAATCATGAACACCATCCACTCCGGCTCTCCATCTGACCTCTGCCCTCACCACATCCTCAACAAAGCCTGCACCGTCATCGCATCCCAACTACGGAAGACCATCAACAGCTCCTTTGAGTCCGCCACCTTCCCGGAGAGCTGGAATTATGCTGAGATCAACGCCCTCCTCAAAAAATCCAAGGCAGAACCAAAGGACCTCAAGAACTTCCGGCCTATCTCCCTGCTCCCCTTCACGGCAAAAGTAATCGAGAAGGCTGTCAACAGTCAACTAACCCGCTTCCTGGAGGAGAACCGCACCCTGGACCCTTCCCAATCCACATTCTGCAGCAACTGCAGCACTGAAACTGCCTTCATCGCCGCCACCGATGACATCAGAACCATACTGGACAGTGGCGAAACTGCGGCCCTCATCCTCCTGGACCTCTCGGCCGCGTTCGACCCTGTCTCCCACCTCACCCTACGCTTACACCTCAGCAATGATGGAATCCGCGACAGAGCCCTGGACTGGGTCACCTCCTTTCTCACCAGCAGAACCCAGAGAGTCTGCCTCCCCCATTCCACTCGGAGGCCACCGAAATCATCTGCGGCGTACCCCAGAGTTCGTTCCTCAGCCCAACCCTCTTCAATGTCTACATGGCCCCGCTAGCTAACATCGTCCGATCCCACAACTTCAACATCATCTCATACGCCGATGACACCCAGCTGATCCTCTCCCCCACCATGGACTCCGCCAAGATCTACCTCCACGAAAGAATGAAGGCCATCGCTGAATGGACGAAGAGCAGCTGCCTCAAACTCAATTCTGACAAGATGGAAGTCCTCATCTTCGACTCCACCCCCTCTGCATGGGATGACTCCTGGTGGCTTGCCACTCTCGGAACCACTCCGACTCCCACCGACCACACACGCAACCTTAGATTCATCTTGGACCCCTCACTGTCCATGACCCAGCAAGTCAACGCCATCTCCTCCTCTTGCTTCAACACCCTCTGCATGCTCAGAAAGATCTACAATTGGATACCCACCAAAACCAGAAGAACAGTCACCCAAGCCCTCATACGCAGTAAGCTGGACTACGGCAATGCCCTCTACGCAGAAACCAGGGCCAAACTCCAGAAGAGGTTGCTACGCATCCAGAACGCCTCTGCATGCCTCATCCCGGAACTCCCCCGCAACTGCTACATCACAGACCACCTGAAAAACCTGCACTGCCTCCCAGTCAACAAGAGAATCACCTTAAAACTCCTCACCCTTGCTCACAAAGCACTGTACAACACTGGACCAGAATACCTCAACAGACGACTCTCCTTCTACACCCCGACCTGTCATCTCCGCTTCGCCGGCGGTAGATCATTCTAGCACCTCGCTGTCAAAACAAGGAACACTCTTCCCACCCACCTGCGCCAGACCAGATACCTCCTTACCTTCAGGAAACTTCTCAAGACCTGGCTGTTCGAGCAGTAGCAGCACCTCCTCCCCTCTTTCTCCCACTCCCCTCCTCAGCACCTTGAAACCCTCACGGGTGAGTAGTGTGCTTTACAAATTTCTGATTGATTGAACTGTGTCCTGGACATAGACCAAGACCATTCTATCCCTCCACTGAATGGTGGCTCTTGTATTGAAACATCACAATACTTTCAAGACTGGATGGCTCACAACTGAGTGTGTGATATGTGTCGCCCGGGCCACCCAAATGTCAGTAAATTCTCATTCTATTCCACTGTTTATGACGTTCATACCAGACTGAACTGTTTCCTGTGCAGTGAGCCACTGGGCATGCAGAGTGCCAGAACTAAGTACCTGGCAAGTGCTCTGTCTGATCATTGCCTACTGTCATTGACACTGGAATATTGGCACATGGCGATCATCATATTGTTTGTCTTCTTGCGGACATTGTCCTTGTTTTTCTGCGCAACACCGCGACCTCACTTCCAGCCCTGATGGAGGTATTGGAAGAATTCAGAACCTTGTCAGGCCTCACAGTGAATTGGATTAAGCTGAGCTTATTCCCCCTCACCATGATCCCAGAGCCTGACAGGGGAGCCCCCTTAGGCCTCGAACTCAAATGGTGCCACAACACATTTACATACCTGGATGTTCAGAGCTACAATTCAGATAGGGACCTCATGGAGGGCAATGTAGACAGGGCACTGGGATCGATCTTCATATGCCCCCTTTCTGTCTGTCTTTGCTGCTGTCCCCGCTGGGACGGGTAGCAATATCTAAGATGCTCACATTGCCTTGCCTCTTGTACTTCTTTGCTGCACTACTGCTCTTGCTCCCTAGGTGATTTTTCCGGGACCTACTTGTCATCCTGCTGGAGCTTACATGTGGATCAGGCAGTCAATGGGTGGCACTCTCTATACTCCAGCGGTTGCTGCTAGTAGGCGGTCTCGCTGACACCAATTTAGAGATATACTGTGCAACAGCACAGCTGCAGTGGCCGCTGTGATGGCTAGGCATAGCTGCTTGCCCTGAGAGGACGACAGTCTGCAAGCTCCTTGGGGTGACACATCTATATACATTGCTGTCAGATCCCAGAACCCGCCCACCACAGGAGACACATCAGATAAAGGTAGCTTGTCTCTTTTGTCAGATATATATGCACAAAAGGGGGCCCCATATCCCATACTCCCCACTAATCTTGTTGTGGCAGCTACCGGAACTTCAAGAAACAGCTTGGAGACTTGACTTAACACCTTTGAGGGAGGAAGAACTTGATCTCCTAGAGGACTTTTTCCATGTCCTTGCAGAACATCGTGGACACTTAGGACATGATGACAGGACAATTCTTGATCTACTATGCAATGCAACATGAGATCTGCACCACCTTGGGTCCCGGTAAAGCATAACCTTCCCAATCACTGAAGATACATGCACTCCCATCATATGGCAGCACACTGCACGCTATTACAGCCCGGTACACCACAAAGAATTCAGCCCATGTGGGTTCGACTTGTGGGGCCAGAACCAGATGGGCGACAGATGCAAGCAGCAGTGGCATGTTCAGTGCTCTATATTTACAAAGTGATGCATTAGGCAAAATACATCACTTTTCTCTGTCCTGCTTTGTTTTTTACCCTCGCTACAACTGGCTGCGTCAGTTAACATTAATCATGTGCAAGGTAGACGATCCCTCTTAAAGCATCCATACCTACAAGTTCATGCGAAAGTGGTGCATTGTTGGCAAATGAAGTGCAGAGTCCACAATTCCTGCGCATTGGCGCATTGGCAACCCAGGTGTAAATATGATGCATTAGCACTGGTACATAGGCAGAACATACCCAAAGCACTTTGGCAAGCTCTGCTATGCCTTGGAGCTTCTCATACTGCAGCTCGGAGTAGAAAGAAGGTGACCACCACCACAGCCATCACCACAGAGGCAGTGCAAGAGAAGGGTGAGGATATTCCGCCAGAGGACTACCCTCATTGACCTCAGGGAGGAGGAGGACATCACCTATTACAGGCTCAGGAGGGGTTCCATTGTCCAACTCCTCCACCAGTTTGTACCAAGGCTGCAGACAACATCCCAGAGGTGCACCAACATCCATCTGAAGGTCAAGCAGATGGCAGTATTCCACATGCTGGCCTCATTCCAAACCACCACAGCCAGAGTGGAAGGAATATCTCAGACATCTTTTTACACATTCCTACTCTCCATCCTCAATGTCATAAGCCTCACTCCCCAGTACCTCATGTTCACCAACAAACAGCAGAAACAACTTGAAAACAAATAGGGCTTATGCGCCATTGTGGGAGTTCCCCTGTCTTGGGGACAATGGACTGCACTCATGTGCAACTGGTGCCTCCTGCTACTATATCCCACCTGTGTGGCAATACACATATTCAATCAATGTGCATGCAATAGTGGACCATCTGGGGATGTTCATCAATGTGCTGGCAAAGTACCTGGGGAGTGCTCATGAGGCATACATCTTCAGATATTCCATCATAAATGAGCGCTTCCAGAATGGTAGATATGGGAATGGCCTACTGGATGGTAAGTACACCTGGAGCACATTACTCAAAACAGGAAAATATTTCAGAAAAAAGCCATATTTGGGTTGGGTGAATAAGACAATACATATGTCGCAGGTGGTGGCTTACACCATACTACATCGCACATATGCAATACAAGCCTCCAAGTCACACATCTTGAGTTCCGCTTTGCCACTGTAAGCCTCATGTCCATGGTGCTGCAGCGTCTATTTGCACGATGCTCTGGTGGTGTAGGTCTCTCAATCATGTCTATGAGGCAACACAAAGACACCCTACGAGCCCTTTCATGTCCTCATAGATATGGTGTAATGGAAGGCAGTGCAAAGTGCTGTGTTGCCTTACTCTACATCAAGGATCTGTTCCATGGGCCTTGCGTTGGGTTTTCCCACACAACACCAAAGGCTTTTGACACATACCAAGATTTACAAGGATTGGTAAAGCTGGAAATGTGTCTACATGTGGGCCTCCACAGGGGAGGCGTAACATGGAGAAATAACTTTATGTCCGCTTGTTATTTACTCCTTCTATGTGTGCTGCATTATGCAGAACACATAGAAAGAAGATAAGTCCTACATTGTTTGATTTTGTGCATCAAGGTGTCCCTTACTGCATAAAAACAATTGAACCCACAATGCAGACACACCTGCACCATTTTGCACGGGTGCAAGTGTTGGTGTTAGTCAACAATCTGTTATATTGCACATGTAGAAGGAACACAAATTAGTCATATTTCATTAATATGGCACATTCCTGCTCTTTCCTTTTGACACGGGGCAGCACAACTAAGTGACTCCCTTTGCACCCCTGTGGCAACCACCCGTAAACGAGACCCTGTGTGTGCTAGGAATTGGTAGAAAAATCCTCAGCAATGCAACACTATGTAAAATGCTGTGTCACAGTCCGTGTGGAAAGAAGGGTCCCTCTTTTTCTGTTGTCTGTGTGTCCTCCAGTATTTCCCATGGTCATGAGGCATGTCATGGATCCAATACCTGTGAAATTGAGAAAGTATCAAATACTTGGCCCTCCCCAGGTGTCATGTGTACCATGGACAATCACATTAGTAATCATCTATACACACCTGCATACTATGTGTGCTCCACTTTGTGCAACACAAATTTACTCTAACAGTCCTCCAATCATTCAGACTGTGCAGCACGGTAGACACTCATGCACAATTACAGCTCATAGGACAGGCACCCACACATTTACCATTCATGTAATGTGCCTGTCTTGGTGCAGTGCTGTCCATTGTCTGCCAGTAGAGGCTGCAAAACCAAGACACTGCATCATGTTGAAAAATATGTCCAACAATGTCCTCAATCAGAGAGGTGGTGCAGTTGGGAAGGTTTACCATTTGCACTGTACAGCACAAGGCTCCCACATATCTCTGCCTTTGTGTACTGTCAATACTGTGGACTCAATGCACTGCCATGTGTAGACTATCATGTCCCACAATTACATGCACACGCTAATCTCTCCATGGCAGTAGCTAATGCACGACGGTGGCTACTACTGTCACATCCAAATATGTGTGACTGAATGAGACAACATCATCTGCCGTGGCTACATTTTGTAAAATATGACATGTATTACTTCGGAAATGCCAATAGTAGTTGAAAACAAACATAATGGAGGAGTGTGTGAGAAGTGTCTCCTCAATGGGTAATAGACTCTCCATACTAGGAAAGATTTACTATGCTCATGTCATTGGCACTCCCAAGTATTAGAAATAGTAAGTGCATCATACAGGTCAGTATACTTGTATGTGTAGTCCAGTGTCAGGCATACCAAAAATGAAAGTGCATGTATGCCAAACAATGCCAGTGCACATCTCATACTGGTTGAAAAGTGTATGAGTCATTCAGAACACATAACAGAATGTACATGAAAGTGGGCAAATCAACCCTCATTGACTGATTGTTCCCCTCTTGTCCTTTCTACTGACCAAGGACATGATCTGCAGCCATGGGTCAGGACCCCGTGTGCACATCCCCAGACAGATGCCCACAGGAGCCACAACCATGCACTTACGAGGAAACGGTCCAGAGTGGAGCGCACTTTTGGAATTCCTAAGTCCCACTTTTGCTGTCTTGACATGTCCGGTGGGAGATTGCTCTTCTCCCCCTATTGTAAGTATGATATACTTGTATGCTAAAGTTCACACAGTATATGTGTGCGGACCAATGGTCCATGGGATGAAGGGAAATGAGGACCATGTGCATTAAGGCCCAGAGGATAATAATGAGGAAGGTGAGAAGCAACACCAAAATATACATTCAATTGCTGGGAGACAGTGGAGAGACTAAATTGTATTGAATATGTTTTCTGCTGCATACATCCCATCAAGGGATCACAAATAAATGGACTACATGAAAAGTGCAATAAAGTGGCAATTAATTAATGAACACTACCATTGTGTAAGCAATCTTACTTCATAGTTACGGTAAACATCAAAACACTCGCATCACACATGCTAGTAATTGGCACACGACAAAGGTATGTATAACAAACTGCTCTGCACAACATCTTGTAAATTCAACAATGTGTGCATGCCAACAACCTGTGCCAAATGCAAGTCCATTGGGAAGATAGACACCAAAAAGATTGTATCTTGGTACATTTTGGACAGGTTATGAAATGTGTTTTGTTGCAGTGTAATGACCGTCAGACATCCAAACATATTCAAAATGGTGCGCTAAAGCAAATAGGCCCTCATTACAACCCTGGCAGTCGGTGTTAAAGTGGCGGTAATACCGCAAACAGGCCGGCGGAAAAAAAATGGGATTCCGACTGTGGCGGAAACCGCCAACACAGACAGCCACTTTAACACTCCGACCGCCACGGCGGTAGAAACAAACACCGCGGCGGTAAATGCCAACAGACAGGCGGAAGACAAAGTACCGCCCACAGTATTTCAAGATGCCTATCCGACACCTTTTCCGGGGTGGAACCAATGCTATCAAAAGCACAGCGGGAAGAGTACACAGAAGGGAAACCATTCCCCTCTCAACACCCAACGAGGAACCAGGACGCCATGGAGCCTGAACTTCAGGTGTTACCTATGTTGGTTTACCTCCTCTTCTACCAGGAGTACGAATGGCGGTGGCGGTGACTACAGTGAGTACTGCACCTACAACACAGGGGAGGGGAGGAGGAAAGAGAGTGACACACACACGCAACACCCCAACCAAACCCTCACACCCAACAACATACACACAAATACATGCATCAACATTACAAATACACCCCTCACCCCCTGGAGGAACGCAAGGACAAAAGGAAATGATTGTAACGATTGTAATCATTAAAAATCCATTAGTAAAAAATCTAAATTCAGTACATACAAATATGTACACCAACTACACAAGTCCAGATAGTGTACCAATCATTGTCCATGGACCACTGGGCCCAAAATGCATGGGCGAAGCCCACACATGATACCTGACTCGAAACGGAGAGAACACTGCTGGGGCATCAGATCGAAAGTACACAGGCACTTCAGGGGGAGGGAGAGGGGGCCACCTCAGCCTGATGAACCCACAACACCACTGCTGCATGAGGGGGCTCCATGACCATTGCTGTATCCTGGGGAGTGCAAAGCCAAGTCTCTCCAGTGGGTGGTTTGCCCACTGCTCTATCCTGAGAAGTGCAAAGCCACAGTCTCTCAAGTCTCTCCAGTGGGTGGTTTGCCCACTGCTCTATCCTGGGGAGTGCAAAGCCACAGTCTCTCAAGTCTCTCCAGTGAGTGGTTTGCCCACTGCTTTATCCTGGGGAGTGCAAAGCCACAGTCTCTCAAGTGGATAACAGTCTCCACTGGTTCTGGAGGGGGCCTGGTGCCCAGAGTGCTTCATCCTGCCAATGACTGAGGTAGTGGATGTCATTCTCCACTGGTTCTGGAGGAGGCACGGTGCCCAGAGTGCTCCACGTGCAGTGTGGCCGGTACAATTCCCTCACCTGGCTGTGCGTGCCAAGAGATTGGCAAGGTTCAGGTAGCATGATACGCCATGGAGGCAGCGACATACCCCACACTGCTGCGGCTTCGCATTCCACCTGCAGGTGCAAACAGTGATGGAAGTCATGCCTCATGGAAGCTGCCCCGGGTCCAGGAACTCACCTCCAGCTTCAGACGACTGACCACTGGGGATGGTAGCCATGTCAGCAGTGGTGCCAGTGTCCGAGGACGCCGCTGGGCCAGTGGCAGTGCTTGCGGCGGTGTCTGCGTCGACGGTGCTTGCGGCGGTGTCTGTGGCGGCAGTGCTGGCGGCGGTGCATGGGTCACCACCTACTGAGGGACAAAGCAGGACGTCTCCTGTAGCCTCGGACGGCTGCCCACTGGGGAAGAGGCTGGGGACTGTCACTGAGGCTGTAGATGTGCCGGGGGCGGTGCAGGTGTCGAGGCAGCTAGCGGTGTTCGCCGCCGTACAGGTTGGCGTGGTCGTGGACAGAAGGTGTGACACTGGTCCCTCAGTCGGTGCCACCATGCCCTCTCCTGACCTGCTTTTCTGCTTTTGGCTCTTCCTGACCTTTGATGGTGCCGCAGTTGTCTTGCCACTATTCCCTTTTGTTTTTGCTGAGCCCATGGTGGCTGGTAGTTTCAGCTTCTCCCTCCAGGATGTGGGCACCTTTTTCACCTTGGCAGGTAGTGGAATGTCCTTGCCCTCGCTACGTGGCACACTGGCAGCCCTGATGGGTGGCACACTCGATGACCCCGCAGTTGCTGGCACCACTGTGCCTGGAAAGCCAGGCCCTAGGTGAAGGACGGGGGGAGGTGTAGGGAAGAGGTCAATGTTAGCCAGGAAGAGTTTTTTAGACACACTGGGACAAGAAGATGGAGGGCGTTTGGGAGTGGAGGTAGAGGTAGTGGTTGTAGGAGGTGTACGTCTGCTGAATTTGGGTGAAGGTGCATGGGCCGGAGGCTGTTGTGAGGTGGATGCTGTTGGGTGGGTGTGTGCCTGCGTTTGTGTACTTTGGGAGGAGGGCTCACTGACACACTGGGAGAGGACACGGGATGTGTGAATGGTATTGGGGGTGGTGAGTGCACGTGAGCGGTTTGTGGAGATGGGCGTGCTGGTGATGGAGGTAGTGGCTGAGGATGTAGTGCATGCATGTGTGAGTGGAGATGAGACAGGGAGGGAGGAGGAGGATGTGGAGGAGGGGGACACAGTGGAGGCAGTGGATGTTGCTGTGTCTGCATGGGGATGGTGCTTGTGCGAGTGCCTGTGGAAGGTGTGGTGCTTATGTTTGCCATGTCCACTCTTATGTGTTGATGTGTGTGCATGCTGGTCTGATTGTGTGCTTGGGATAGGCTGAGGTACAGGGGATTGGGTCTGGGTGGAGGAAGTTGGAGGGGGAGGCTGAACACAGGGACAATGGCTGCCAACAGTGCTGAGGCCAGAGCCTGAAATGCTTTCTGTTGGGCTGCCTGCCCAGAATGAATGCCCTCCAGGTATGCATTTGTCTGTTGAAAATGCCTCTCTACACCCTGGATGGCATTCACAATGGTAGATTGCCCAACAGTGAGGGATCTCAGGAGGTCAATAGCTTCCTCACTGAGGGCAGCAGGGCTGACTGGGGCAGGGCCTGAGGTGCCTGGGGCGAAGGAGATGCCCACCCTCCTGGGTGAGTGGGCAAGGGACACACGCTGAGGAGCTGCTGGGAGGGCGGGGCTGGTAGGGGGGGTGGCGGCTGTACCTGTTGATGTGGTGGGCACAGAAGTGCCCGCCACCGCAAGGGAGTTCCCATCAGAGGAGGAATCGCTGTCACTGCTGTCTGCTCCTGTCCCCGCCGTGGAGCTCCCCTCGCCCTCCGTCCCACTGGTGGCTTCAGACTCCGTAGCCTCACCCTCCAGGGCCAAGTGGGTTGCAGCTCCCTCCTGCTCCGGTTCCAATGCTCCTCCGCCTGATGATGCTATTGCACACAAGAATAGAGAGACCACAAAAAGGGGGGGAGACAGAAGAAAGACATGTTCAGTGCATGCAACACCACTACAGTTGGCGGACACAACACACATGGAGCAGCCCTCTGCACTACGCCATGCACTGACAGTTCCTAGAAATTTCAGCTGACCATGTGGTACGAGGCCTAAGACCAATTGCTGCACACATAGAAGTCACAGGAGCCTGACTAGGTGTAGATGGCTGTTACCACTGGTGGGGTTGGGGTGCCACATAGCCTGCCTCACAAGGAACCTTGCCTACCAAGTTCGCCCTGGCCTAGGGGAACCCACTGGCCACCTCCCCCACCCAGACACCACGTAATGCATGCAGAGTCAGCTGAATGAAAGTGTACTCACCCCCTTGTGGCTGCTGTGATGCCCTAAAGTGCCCATCCAACTCCGGATAGGCCACCACCAGGATCCGGAACATCAGGGGGGTTATGGTGCGATGGGCACCCCTCCCAGTTGGGAGGCCATCCCCAGCTGGGCCTCTGCTGTCTTCTTGCTCCAGCGGCGCATGTCCTCCCATCTTTTACAGCAGTGGGTGCTCTGTCTGTGGTAGACCCCCAGGTTCCGGACTTCCTTGGCGATGGCACGCCAAATACCTTTCTTCTGGTGGGCGCTGACCTAGAGGAATGGTATGGGGGAAGAAAATTACTTACCCGTCCAGACCGTCATACTCATTGCCCACCAGTTCCCACCCATGCCCTGACGCACATACACTCACCATCCGCACATGCAGGCCTCAGGCCTCCCCATGTATCTTCCATCCACACCACTCAAAACAGGCATTGCCCATGCAGCATGCTCACAGTGTACTCACCTGTTTGCGTGTACTGGGGGAGGACCCAATCCACTAGTTTCTCCAAGTCCTCCGAAGTGAAGGCAGGGGCCCTTTCCCCAGACACTATAGCCATTGTCGCTTCCAGACACAGGTCAAAGCAGTACTTACAGTGTAGGTCCTCTCCTGTTGAAGGTCAGGTATCAAGTGACGGAACAGACAGAAAATGTCAGTCACGTCCGCGCCGGTGTGTACAGTCACTGCCAGTGTACATCGTCATTGGCTCCTGGGAGCCATAGGGCCCAATGTTACCAATGTAGAATTGCTCCGTGGTCTTCGACCGCCCACCGCGACGGTGTACAACACCAGCGCAGTTACCGCATATCCCCTTGTCCCACCTTACAGGTCAGGCAGCCGCCATTTCAGGAGGCCAAATGGGCTAATGTTAACAGCGTCACACCTATCTGGGGCGAGAATATAGACAGATACCGGCACATTGCAGATTAATAACGTTTCTGAAAACAACAAATTGTGATAACTCAGTGTTGGATGACTCTCTGCTCGCTGTTCTCCTGCATAGGGCACGTCTGCTGGGGCAGGTGATGAGATGGTGGCATCCTCCGGTGTACAGACCCCTAGTGGACCTGTCGACAATGGAAGAGAGACACATCCTAGTCACATACAGACTTGATCATGCAACAATCCAGGAACTGTGTGCCCAGTTGGAGCCAGACCTGATTTCATCTATCCGCCATCCCATAGGAATCTCCCTCTAGTGCAGGTCCTGTCTGTACTCCATTTCCTGGCTAGTGGGTCTTTTCAAACAACAGTGGCCATGGCATCAGGGATGTCCCAGCCAATGTTCTCTAACGTGTTGTTCAGAGTCTTGTCTGCCCTGCTGAAACACATGCGCAGCTACATCGTTTTCCCTCAGGTGAAGGATTTGCCCACAGTGAAAGGTGACTTCTATGCCCTGGGACATATCCCCAACATCATTGGTGCCATTGATGGGACACATGTGGCATTTGTACCCCCCCCGCAGGAATGAACAGGTGTACAGAAACTGGAAGAGCTACCATTTGATGAATGTGCAGATGGTGTGTTTGGCAGACCAGTACATCTCCCATGTCATACTGCTGTTTGAGCTAGCATAAGTCTGTCATTTTCAGTCAGTGTATGGACACTGGCTTGTCACTTTGACTTTCCATTTCACAGATCTGGGTCATACTTTGTGCCCTCTACTCTGTTTACTCCTGGCCTACAGCTGTGTTACATTGGTATGTGAACAAGTAATTTGACATTGCTATATTCCATTGTTATTGCAATTACACATTTGTGAAAGCACAGACTGACTCCAGATCGTTTTGTGATTGAAGTGTGTTTATTCCTGTGCAAATAAGTGGAGGGAGTTGTAAAATGGGCTGGGGTGATGGTGGAGGAATGTCCATGGCAGAGTCCAGTCTATTTGTTTCACAGGTGCATTGTTCAAAGGGGCATAGGAAGTGGAGAAATGGCAGTTTAAGGATGGACAGGGTGACATAGTGGGACAGAAGGGTGACATTCAGGGGGTCTCATTTCCTGGTGGGGGTCTTGGCAATGATCTCTGTCTTGTTCCTGGATCTCAGGGACCCTTTGTGGGGTGGTTCTCCATCTGCAGGGGGTGGGGTGCTGCTGTCCTGTTGTTCCTGGGGCGGTGCCTCCTGCCCACTAGCGCCGGCAGAGGAGGAGCGCTGTTCATCTTCCAGGCTAGTGTCAGGGGCCCCTTGTTATGCCACTGTGTCCCTCCTGGTGTTGGCAAGGTCTGCAAGCACCACTTCAATGGTGACCCCGGTGGTGTTAATGGACTTCAAGTCCTCCCTGATCCCAAGGTAGTGTTCCTCCTGCAGCTGCTGGGTCTCCTGAAACTTTGCCAGTACCGTTGCCATGGTCTTCTGGGAATGATGGTAAGCTCGCATGATGTTGGAGATGCCTTGTGGAGTGTTGGTTCCCTGAGCCTGTCCCCCCTGTCGAACAGCAGTCCTCCCAGTTTCCCTGTTATCCTGTGCCTCTGTCGCCTGAACCATGTGTCCACTGCCCCCAGGTCTCTGATCGTCCTGTGTTAGTGGGTTTGCCTGGGTTCCCTGTAGTGGTGGACACACTGCTGATTGACGTGTCCTAGGGACAGAGGGATGGGGCCGCTGGGTAGGTGCTGTGCTGGTGTTTCCTGAGGGGGGAGGCTCTGTGGTTGGTGTGACTGTGGCAGGGGAAACGACTGTCCCGAGGTCCCAGATGGGCCGGGCTGGTCATCTTGATCCAGGCGTGCAGAGCTGCTGTCATCACTGTGGGCCTCTTCTGTGGGGGGACTGGATATGTCTGGCACCTCCTGTCCGGTGACGTTGGGTAGGGGTCCTGTTGGGGTGTAAATGCATAGTTATTGTATCTGTGTGTGCCATTGTGTGCAATGGGTGATTGACCCTCTACTCCAGTGCTTGCATTATTGGCTTGGTCCTTGTGTGATTGGTGATTTTGGGGCATGAGTGAGTCTCTGTACTGGACATGCTTGGGTGATGGGTATCCATGCATTGGTGTTACATGCAGGGCTTGGTTTTGGGATGTGTGGGTTGTGTAGGTGGAGTATCTGTGGGTTGGTGGGGTGATGGGTGTGAGGGTAAGGGAGGGAGTATGTGATGGCATGCAGGTGGGGTGGGGGGATAAGGTAGTAAAGATTTGCCTTACCAGAGTCCAGTCCTCCTGCTACTCCTGCGAGGCCCTCAGGATGCATGATCGCCAAGACGTGCGCCTCCCATGTTGTTAGTTGTGGGGGAGGAGGCGGGGGTCCACCCCAGTCCTCTGTACAGCAATCTGGTATTTGGAGACCACGGAACGCACCTTCCCCCATATGTTGTTCCACCTCTTCCTGATGTCATCCAGTGTTCTTGGATGCTGTAGCACTTCGTTTACCCTTTCGACAATTCTTTGCCATAGCTCCATCTTCCTTGCAATGGATGTCTGCTGAACCTGTGATCCGAATAGCTGTGGCTCTACCCGAATGATTTCCTCCACCATGACCCTGAGCTCCTCCTCAGAGAACCTGGGGTGTCTTTGAGGTGCCATGATGTGGTGTGGGTGATGTGTGAGGTGGTGTCTGTTGTGATGTGTGAGGGGATGTGTTGGTGTGTGTTGTTTGAGGTGCGTGAATGTTGTGGAAGTGATGGTGTTGTGTGTCTGTGGATGCTGATGTTGTTTTTGGTAGTGTCTCTCTCTGGCCTGCTTTCAAATTTCTGGTAGTAAGGGTTTGTGGGTAATGTGGGTGTGTGTTTTATAGTGTTGTGAGTGTGTGGGAGTGGTGTGTGTATGTGTATCAGGTGAGTGCATTTTGAATTCTCCAATGTGGTTGTGTTTTGTAAATGTGTGTGTATTTTGAGTGCAGCGGTGCATACCGCCAATGGTTTACCGCAGTTGAAAGACCACCGTGTTGATTCGTGGGTCGTGATAGTGTGGGCGTATTATTGCTGGCGTGACGGTGTCGGTTTTGTTATCGCCAGTTTATCACTGACCTTTGGTGTGGCGGACTTGTGTGGGTGTCTGTATTGTGCTGGATTCCGAACTGTGGGTCGTAATACTGTAGCAGAATTCTGCGGCTGCAGCGGTATGGTGGCGGTCTTCTGCACGGCGGTAAGCGGGATTTACCACCAGGGTTGTAATGAGGGCCATAGTGTGTAATGACTTGTGTGTGTGTGTGGTGGTACAGCTAGCTATTTGTACAGCCTCATATGTCTGGAGAATGGTAGAGTTAACTCATACTCTGATATGAACTGAGGAACATAGTATGTGCATGGCAACACAGTCAAATCCCTACAGTCTACATATGCAACATCACGGTCTGCAGACACATATTAAATCCATTGTGACATCTCACATACAAATGTGAAATACTGAACTGTGCAAGTGCAAGATTGGCTACCTAGTACCAATGCTGCTACACTTGCTGCACTAGTTCAAGTAAGCCTGTGATATAGAAACATACTAGGAAGCATGACAATAGCAAACATATACCTCGGGCGTCGCTAAGACCTGATGGAGTACGCAGCACCCAGCAGAGCCCTGGCTGCCAGTACCCCATCCAGAGCCATCCTGACCCTCTAGGGCAGTGGTTTTCAAACTTTTTAATGCCGAGCCCCCTGCAGTGGGGAAAACAAAAATTATCGCCCCCCTCAGAATATTTGACAATTATTCTATTAAGTTGACACTGTTTACATATGTCTAGACGTGTTCAAACATTGCAGTTAAGTTCTGTACCTTTTTAAAAATGTAATAAATATTTTTCTGCTTAAACAAAGCATTGTTATCTGCATAATGCTTATTTTGGCCAGAGCCTGGCACTCCTCTGTGATCACTTGAGGCCCCATTAAGGGGGCCTGCCCCCCAGTTTGAAGACCCCTGCTCTAGGACCACTGGCGGGGAACCCTGAGGAACCTAAGAAGTGGTACACCACACCCAGAGGATAAAAGGGTTGCTCCGATGGCTTATGAGGCCATAAATCAATTAACACCCAAATGTGCAGCTGAAAAGTTTCAAGATGGCGGCTCCCCCGCCAAGTACTGGATCAGTGCCCCAGGGGAGATTGGAAAGCACAATTGCCTCCCTAGGGCCTGGAGAGCTCTGAAAAGCCTGTAGCTGCTGCAAGGCCCTGTCAATGCTGACACTGTTAAAAAGGCCTGACTTGCCAAGGAGTTTTCCTGATTTTTCACGAGAAGTGCAATGGCATCACTCCATATTTCTGAAGACCAAAAGGAAACTGAGGTTATTGGGTTTCCGATATGGAATGCTATTCTCAGCGAGGATCCGGGTGGTATGTGCCAGATGTTCCAAACCCCAAAGGAGGCATGGGACTGGCTGGCGCAACATCCTCGTCTGAGCCCTGGATGTGAACCTCGAAATGAGAGCCCCCAACACCCTCAACCGAGTGTACAGAACAGACTTTGCAACTCTATAGCCCAATTGCAAGGCGAATCGCAACTAGACAGGAAGAGAGCAATGGAGGTGGTAGCATCCCTAAGCGGCTCGGGCACTGGTCCTCCCTCACCGTTGGTGAGTCAGCTAGCCACACTCCATTCATATTTCCAAAACCAGAGACATAGCAGGTTTATGTAGCAATGTGGCCAGAGTTGTGTCCTTGCCATATCAGGGATACAATGTTGAGACACAATACATGTACTTGCCAGACATTGCTCATCTTACCTTGGTTTATGGTCATGGAATCAAGCCCACTGCAGGCTGCAGAAGGGACACAGATAATCAGTTAATAGAGGCTTGTATACCATACCATTTTTACACAACAGCATTGTTCCTGAGCATTCTCTGTATTGACATGTTTATACCTAGATATAGACAGACCAGTCATTAAAAAGAGGCTCACACACCACCACTCAAGAAAAAAACACATTAGGAGCTTTGGAAACTGCCAGGACAACATGGAAGTGTTACTGCTCCAGCTTGGTACACACCGCAGATGACTGCAAAGACAGCAGACACATTCAACACCACCGCAGCAACCTCAAACACCACCACCACAGCAGCCACAAGGCCAGCACAGAAGGAGGGAGAGCATATTCAGACAGCACACAACCATCTTTGGAATGAGCGAAGAAGATGTGTTCCAAATGTACAGACTCAACCGGGAGGCCATCGTACGCCTGCTCCACCAGATTGCACACACATCACGGCAAGGCTGCAAACTCCCCATAACATTCCACCTATGACAAAACTCCTCACTGTCCTCCACATGATGGCGTCTGGCTCAATCCAGACAATGGATGCACTAGTGGCTGGTATCTCCCATTCATCCTTCTCTGTCTGCCTACCAAAGGTCCTGGATGCAATCCTACGCCTTATGCCCCAACACATCTGCTTCCCAAACAGCCAGCAGCTGCAGCAGGAGACAAAGCAAGGTTTCTATCAGATTGCTTGGTTTCCGCATGTGCTGGGTGCAATGGACTGTACCCATGTCTAACTGGTGCCACCTGCAGCAATGGAACACCTATATAGGAATCGCAAGCACACACCTTCCATCAATGTGCAGGCCACTGTGGACCACAGTGGGCTCTTCACCAACATCATTACGAAATATCCCAGCAGCGTTCGTGATGCATACATTTTTTGCCATTGCACTATCAAAGAGCAGTTCCAGGATGGCCAATATGGCAATGGGCTACTCATAGGTAAGCCACCATACCAGTCATACCACACAACACACCAACCATCAAGGACAAACAAGACAATCACCACAAGAAATACACATGGGCAGGTCCACATAGATGTACAGGCAAAACACATTAGCCACATTCCATATAACACTGCACACATTGCATGTCACAAACACATACACCCAAATCTACATAACACAACAAAACCCTGAATGGCAAACCACATGTAGACAGGTGGAGCCAAGACTCCTTTGCATACAGAAGCTGCCCACAAATCACTAGAGGTGTCCACAGGTTCACAACTAAATACAGATCACACATTACTCCAAACAAAGAAGCCCACGGGCATGTAAATGGCATAGGCTATGGTCATATTGAGGAAGTCACACATAGACACAGTCCCACGTAAACCATGGTATGCAAGCCTCTGGCAGAACCTAAATCCAATGCCACCCAAGTGGTCCCATAACCAAGTATATATCAGCTACACATACCTGACATACCTGTAGTGTGCACATACACCTTTCTGCTGCATTGTGTCACACACATACGTATACGAAAATATCTACCATTGAAGACCATGGGTCTGAATCATGAGAAATGGAGCAGCGCCTACTCCAGTGCCACCTCACATGCAACCCTAGTGCCCCCCAACAACACCATGTCTGTTGCAACTACCAGAAATGGTCCACCAAGGTGTTGAATCTGTGAAAAAACACTAACATTCATGGATGATATACTAGGATGCAGTAGGAGTATAGTGGAGTTGAGATACCTGACCTTGCATGTCCCGTACTAAGGGACCAACGTGAAAAATAGCTGTGCCCCCTCCTAAAGCCTGCACTGTGCATGTGTAGAAAGTGTCTGTCAGAAATCATGGAATAGAAGCTAGGAGATACTACTTCACCAACCTACATGATCCTACCAATGTGGGACACACACTCCTGTACACTTGATAGCTGGCACAACCATCATCTGCCATAAAGGGTCACAAAGTGTCAGACTGCATGCGTAGGAACTGCCATGAAAAGGCTGGCAGAAAGGGGAGTCGCTGGGCCTCTGGGGGCCCCTGCACTCCCCATGCCCATGACAGTAGCATTGCCTATATGGTGCATGTGTGACAAGGGTGGAACATCATTGTGAACTGTGGCCCCTCAGTAAATGCCCAGGGATTGTAACCAATGTTTGATGCTGAGCCTGCACAGTGTATTCATGGGATTGTGTCCTGGCACTGACAATGTGCATAACCCTTGTACATGGTGGACTGTACCTCACGTATGGCACACCAACATTGGCTGTGGAGTGCGTAATGGGTTGTCTTGACTACATAATCAGCTATGAGTGCAGAATCACTATCCAAACACATGACCCATAGTCACTATCCATGTTTTTTTGGGGATAATGCACCACCACATATTCCACTGGGTTGAATGTAGGCAGAGTTGCAAATATTCACTATGTACATAAGACGCACACTTGTCACACACAAATCTGCTGTTTTGACACATGCTAGAGTAAATCTAAGCAAACATGTTCAGACCAATATATGGGTGTATGCTCTGAGTAGCAACGGGTTTGCCAGGATCAACAATGCTCGATGAGTCAGCATGTATATCTAGTATGCTTTGTACAACTACATCACACGACACAAAGCAATACACACCAACCATTGTCACCCACATGACGGAACAAGTGCATGATAGCAACATTAATAAATAGTCCCATACATGTTGTGGTCTCCAACATCACAATCAGGTGTGAGATATGCTACTCTGTCCAGCATTGTTGAAATCTGTCTGAGACACAACGCCAAACTGAGCGGTAGTAGACCTACCCATATATGTTGCAATTGGCAAATGAACTGTCCAGCACTAAGATGATGTGACACCTCAATATTAGTCAGTCATGGTAAGAGTTACCTAGGTTGTGCCATGCTGGAAGAAATGCAAACCCATGTACAATGGATGTTATGGATGGATTGCTTCCAGACACCCACAGATATTTGCAACTACAACACTGGAGGTGAAATGGAGACAACACAAGTGGTGTGGCAGGAGTGATGTCATATCTGTGTGGAACTCATGACAACTCACAAATACCGTCAATGGAACTATACCTATCAAGTAAGCAGGAGAGGGAGATGTGAAAATCTTCCATGTACACAAGTCACATGTTGCATTATGTCCATGTATGAACAGACAATGTTGCAGTAGAAGATGTGCACAAAGTGCAAACAGACTAAAGAATGAGAGCAATGTAGGTGACAATACATGCCTCGCCAGTAGTGCAGGAATAGATGGAGAAGGGACACACATAGACCAACACTGACTGTACAACACATCAATGTCTACATGTCAACATTTCACATATTTACAGAGAGGGTGGCCAGGTCAATACATCACCCAGTCATGTTGCCCACTAGCATACTATGGTATTTGCCCATTGCATGCCATCATGACAGGAGGCTGTGTCAGACAACACCATCTGTACACTGGCATGTTTTCAATATTGAAGTCACAACCGTGATACAAATCCAAAAAGATTCCCAAGGAAACTGCTAAGGACATCAAAACATGTCCCATGTCCCAAATGTGCAAGACCCGAATGCAAGACCCAAGTGTTGTACATGAGAGGGGAAAGCTGACATAAAGTATGGCAGAGGTAAATATGAGATCCTGGACTGTATGGCCACAATTGTGCATGTGTCTGTCTGCTGGAGAGTATGCATAGCACTTCTGAATAGCAAACATGAAGAGGCTAGGTTCCTGCTCAATGAACCCACACACCATTGCTCTAGCTACATGAAAGTATCACATTGTCAGGGGCCTGATGCATGTGCACAGTGGGGTGATTAAACTGGAGCTCAATTGACTTTCCTCTTCACATGCAACCATGGGTTTGTGTTGCTATAGAAACTCACACTGTTGTGATGATGAGCAGGCTGGCAGCTATGCCAGACTGCAACACTGTAACGAAGTGGTATACCATTGTTTGTGACAGTCAATACAAACATGATGAGGACAAATATGGGTGTCTAGTTGATGGCATGCACACATATGTCACCTAAATCAGCACACATGTACCACTGTATTGGCTCAGGCATGGAAATGTGTATGGACTGACAGCAAAAGGCAACTTAGCACAAAAGTAAGGGCATAGGTATCACTAGATCAGTGACTGTCAGAAATTAGCTTCACATGTGTTCCAACATAAGGAAATATAGGTGGCACTGATGTGACAACACATGCATTTGTCAAATGGCAACATGTGTCCTTGCAGAAAGATAGTAAGGTGAGGTGTCACATCTCATGAACACACCACTGTCATCATATGTGACAGAATTTGAAAAACACATCTATACGTACACACGGCAGATACCAGTCTTCACCAACACATGTGTCCATGACATCTCCTGCAACAAGGGTGCATGGGGGCACAAATGGCACATGTGTAGCAGAGCAACATGAAAGAAAATCCAACTACGCACCAGTGGATACACATACAAAGGCAAATTGGCAGGGTTGACATGATGTCAATGCAGTCCAAGTCAACTGAGTACTGTGTGTAGAAACTTTCATGGTTGCCACATGCATTACCATGTGTTGGACATAGGCCACTAAACATGTTTGGTGTTGTAGGTATTTGCACATCTGTATCTCAGATATAACAATGCATCCACCCCCAAATTAGTTAACGTACACATGTATACATACATAGCACACATGTGCCAACATGTATGTGGACACAGTAACGCTACACATGCACATGTGCATGAGATATTGAGTAATCACATGCAGCAGAGTCACAAACAAACCAATAGGTCCAACATACCACTGTCACCGTAATGACTACTGGACATTCACCCACATGTTGCCACACCACATATACACCATTGTTGCACACCCCATGTAACATGTGAAGTCACTCTGGGTTCACTTAAGGCACACAATGCAAAACTCAATGCATGTCATCATGCATGAAACAAATTTCACACATACACATATGCCATACAATACCCCTAAACTAATAGACGCATAGCACCTGTGCGTCTCTCGCATGTCCACAGGGCTTTTCATGCTAATGGTGAGAAAATATGACGCATGACCATCATGCATAAAAAAAACAATGCCTGACTGGAAACGTGATGCACAGGCCCAGGAAGTGATATAACAGGACATCCTGCCTCCAAACAGTGTACAGTGAATTAACTATGACTTTCACGTTACAGTCTATTTGTCTGTGACTGTAGGAGTGTGTGTGGTGCTGGTGTGGTGGTTGGATTGCTGATTTTTGGAATGTTAGTAGTGTTCTTTGTGCTGTGTGTTGTAGTTTTTGTCTTTGCTGGTCTTTAAAATTGTCTTTTGCAGTCTTTTAGTATTGTTTCTGTCTCTGTTTTGTGGGGTGTTTGTCTGTGGTAGAATAGTTGTTGGGGTATTTAGGGGTATTTGGGTTGGGTTTAGGTGTATTTAATATAGGTAATTGGGTGAACTGCACTTGCAGTATGAGGGGTAAAGGGAGGATGCCCCATATGGCTGTAGATGAGCTGGGGGTTTCATCTGATTGGTGCAGCACTACCTCCCATTGATGCTGGAACTGGGTGGCTATATGAGCCTCGGCTACCCCACAGAGGCACAGAGGCTGTGGTGGGGCAAGGCGCTCCAACACCACAACAGAATTTTCAGAAGTGGCAGGAACAAACTCCAGCTTAAACACCAATGGGCAGATCTAGTGACAAGGGAGCAAGATCTGCTGAATCATCTGGGAATTAAGATTGGTGAACCAGTTGATAAGTCTCACATTACAATGCAAAGTTCATAGTTTTGCATGTGCATGACAGTTGCAGATACGGTTGAGTGCTGCATGTAATGCTGGTGGATGTGGACATGCCGTATGCTACCTGTATGATGAGTCACAGCCCCTCCTTAGGGCTGCAAGTGAGGTGTACAAAAATGTAGCAGATGCTGGGCACATGTACCTTTTTCCCAGTACAACTATTAGAAATTGTTGTGATGCATGCACAGGGCAATTTGGTAATGAGCAGGAACAAATGAGGCCAGCACCATGTACCATGTATAGAAGGGGGTTCCTAAACCTGTTTGGGTGGTATGTGCCACTGAGTAAGCTGACAATATTACCCACACTCTGAACGGCTGCTGAGAGCCGGTGTGATTTGAGGGAGGGAATATTTATGAGATGGGTCCCCAATGTACTCAGCAGAAGTGGTGAGGATAAGATGCAAATCCTGCTGAGTACATCATTTACCTACACATAAATTGATGCATTTGGGCCCTACCTGCATCATGCTGTGTCTCAATTCTCATGAAGCGCATACATGCTGGGGCTAAGGGTGTACTGAGGGCCACAGGACTGTATTGATGCAAATGCTGCAACACCCCTGTTGTTCTATTGGCCTCTTTCTGTCAATGGCCAAGGCCATGTAAGGGAGCTTGACCATGCACTGGGCCCAGACTACTAGCAGGTATAGAAGCCTGTGGTTTGTTTAAAAAATTGTTTGATGGCTCTCGTTTCTTGGAAAAACGAGGGGCATATTTTGTCTCTAAGCCAATTCATTATATGTGACTTCATTATCTATGAGAGTACAAATACAGTGTATCTTATCACCTGCCCTTGTAACAAAGCCTATACAGGTAGCACAACTAGAGCATTGAAATTAAGAATACAGGATCATTAACATAACATACAAAAGGACGACGTACGACTTCCATTGGTTGAACATTTCGTCAAATGTCACCCCTTCACACGAACTTTCAAATTCTGTGGCATACAAAAACTGAAACAACACCTTCGGGTGGGGACCTTAAACTAAAACTACAACAATGTGAAAGCACACTTATTGTCCACTTTAACACAGTTCGACAAGGTCTCAACAAAGATGCAGAATGGCACTACTGGCTCCTCTATAGACCTGATATATTAGGCCACACCATTACTGGCTCACACAGTGTTTATTCACTGTTACTCTTGTCTGTCATTTTCTGTTTTGTTAGCTCCTAACACGTTTAAATCGACATAATGACCAGACCAGTACGAAATCATGGTCTCCTAACACTCACACAAAAAGTCAGTATCATCACCCCTCTTTTTACAAGTGTCGGTTGATATTAAAAAATCCCAAATGTCTGAATTGGGACTATGAAGGAAGGATAGTGTTGGAGTGTAGTTTTATAATCAAAATGAACTTGAAATGTTTACGAATTAATGCATAATGATGCCGCATAGAAAATTTATTAATGTGCTTTTACTAAACGTGTGCTTGAAAGGTGCCCACAGGGAGTGGCCACCAACATATACGATGATAATTGAAACTGACTAATAATGAAATATTAATGTACTAATGTATGATTTTGTATTAGTTTTAAGAGTTATATGTTAAGGTTTTGCTCATTAATCACTAGGCCTTAGTTAGCATGAGTCGGGGCCTAGCTGTCCGGTTTCATATTAAATGTGCAATGTGCTGACTTGCTGAAGGACATGTAGCCGTACTTTTCCAGAAGCTAGAAGATGTGTGTATCTGTAGTAAATTCTGTCTCATGAGACTCGACTTGCTCAAGGAGACATTCTTGCCGAATGCAGCAGTGTAAACTTGCAACAGGTACAATGTTGCCTGAACTGGTATATACAATGGAACTACTGACTGGGACTGTGAGAGGACCGAGAGAACATGAAATTGTACCCAACATTCTGCCCATTGGAAGACGTCAATTACAGAAGCCAATAAACTACGTGAGAACTGTTCTGAGGTGACAATCTTAATGAGGCGACAAGTAAACCATTGGATGGAGACAATGGTGCACCAAAACTTGCCCAATTGCAAATTAGGGGACTGTACAACAAGTTTAATATAATCCTTTGACACAAGGAGAAAGCAGCCATTCCGAGCCATTTTTCTATAGCCATTACGTGCCTTTGCTATTACCTAGACGCTTTGTCACTCTGTCTTAAAGACTTTGCGGTTTATCTCTTCAAACCATCCTTATTTTGCCTGGCCCGATTCATACGCTCCTCCTTATGATGGAAGTGTCCCTTATTGCCCCGTCTTGCTGAACTTTGCTGTGTTTCCTGGCTGATGACGAATCAACTGATGTCCTGAGGACGAAGACTGACTGTATGCTGACTCATTACGGTGGGTAACTATATGATGATGAAATTGTAATTGTCTGTTTGCCTTTTCTTTGTAGGTACCAACTGCTATCTTTTGATAGAGACCATAGTTAGATATTTTCTAAATTTGTGTTGCTAAATTGTTTTGCATGAAGCCCAACATGCTAGTGCTAATTCGAGGTTAGTTAAGGAATTCACTAAACGGATGCAAATAGACAAATGACGGAATCTATGCTTTGTTGAATAAAATGCGCTAATGATACTCTGCTAAGATTACCCATGTTGACATCGTGCTTTGTTCTTATGTTTATGATTTTTGTATTGATGAAGTCCTATTCGAGTTGCGATATTATTACCGTGTTGATGTGTTTTCTGGTATTGAGACTAATAAACTTACTCGTAGAGGTATAATCAATAGGGAATAAATGTCATAAATCTTACTAAATCCGTGTGGTTATTCATGACTGAGAGGTCCTGGTGTGTTTTGATTCTTACTTATGCCATTGTCCAAATTGAATCGATTTTCTGCAGTGAATATTGATGATGTTATTGATCTATTGATTGCTATGTTGATTAATTGTCTCGTCCTGAGGTGTCTTCAATCAGGGTCAAAAGATTCATTGGCCTAAAACGAGTCCCAGACTAATTAAATTATCTAAGACGGGACGTGTTATCAGTTCTGGTAGCAGAGGACGGTTTGGCTCTTTGGGGCCCCAGGACGAGGGACCATTGTTTTAGAAGTATTTTTTAAATAATGCAAATTGGAGGTAAGATGTGCCCCTAAGTCCCAAATGACTTTCCTGGAATCTCTGAGCTTTCCGAAGTGAGTTGGGTATGTTTTCGGTGTTCTAGTGATAGTATGAGTGAAGAAGAATTTGCGCTTGCTCAGCTTCTGCATATTGCAGGTGAATAGTAAGGGTTGTGAGAATTTAGGCCAGGTAATGTTTCAGTAGGAGTGGGCGTACTCCGCAGTATGAGAGTAGGAAAGTCGGCGAACTTCATGTGAGTGGGGCACTTTGTGCTCAAAAATTGTCCACGTGGTTGTTGGTGATGTACGGACCCAGCGTGGTCTAAGGCTCCGGAGTATATTGATAAGTGTATGAGACACTTGGTTTATGTTGTAATTTGCATGGTTTAGTAGGTCAATCGGGCGTGGTTGACAAGTCGAGTTTGAGTCAAATTGTTTGAGTGAAACCTTCGATGCAGATTTGGTAAGTTCAAAAGTGCACTAGAACGAACCATTGACAAGTCGAGAGTGAAATTTGCAGGTCAAATTTTGCTTGCGGGTGCGGGATCTGAGAAGTAGAGAGTAGCGGCCGAGGCTTCAAGTGAAATCTCTGAAAAGTTCTGAAGCAATTGTGTTACCCTTCCTGTAGTAAACCGGCAAATTTGAGTTTGTTGTTAAGGTGCTCGCAATGTTGCATTAGTTCTGTGTGAATAGAGAGTGAGGAAGACAAGCTGCAAGACTTTGTCAGCCGCAGTGTGTGAGTGTGACGTCACAGGAGCTGCGCTGGGATAGGTTAGTTACCGAGAGGGGTCGCGCACGGATTGGCAGCCGTCCGTGAAAGGCAATTGGTTGAGAAGGTAGGCGAAGAGTGTTCTGGGAAATAAAGTCACTTCCTGATTCGATTCTAAACAAAATAAAAGATGCAAAAATTATGTTTTTCAAGGCTTTAAAGAGTGCTTTGAGGGGACATGCGTACATTACAGCGAGTGTGGGGGAGCCTACACCGCCAGAGGATACTCTGGCTTATGCCGTAACGGAGGAGAAGGGAGTCGCGCCATGTCTTTGGCTAAAGCATTGGTGCAAATTAACAGAGAAAGATGGGTGTTTGGCGTTTCCAGAGAATGGAACCTTTAATATAGGGGTCCTAGAAAATTTGCGAAAAGCGCTAAATGAGCAGAAGCCGCCTTCGAGACCAGCTCAGTTTGAGGCGTTAGCGATTTAGAAATTAATGGCCATATGACAGAGGCGACAGAAATTCGAGAAAAGCGGAGGCTAGATGGGATAGTGAGACCAGGATGTGGACAAGGGAAATAATAGACGGAGTTAGGATGTTTCCGGCAATAACTCAAAAGGCCGAAACACAGGGAAGAAAGGCCACTTGCAAAACAGCCAAGGGCTCTAGTAGGCAAAAGGAGTCTCAGAAGCCTTGGGTAGATGCAGACGATTCGGATGATGATGAGTTTCTTAATCAGTTGTTACACGATCGACCGCCACAATATGCCATAAATTACAATAGACTGAGTACTAGTACAGGTCCTGTAAATCCGACACAGGATCAGGGAACCACAAGCGCAGCACAGGCAAATAATGTTATCACATCAGCTCCGATACAGAATGGTGCTATTGTATCCACTGTACCAGACACAGATACAGTTGCAGCCACCACCAATTCAGAGGCTCAACCCTGATGTTCCAGTATTAGAGATGACTACGAATTTGATCTTGCCGCCTGATCCAGAATACACGACATCAAAGTTAGTGCAGATTGAGCCAACTCCACAATTGCTGCCCCAGGCGCAGCAACAGGTGGTCCCGAATTACACTTCGGTCGCAGGACCGCAGTCAGTTACAGCACCTATGATGAATCAAGCTATGGTAGTTAATGCTCCACTGGGATTGGGAAACGGACAGGCACCAGCCGCTATATCATTGCCAATTACCGTTGGTCCGCCAGTACCGTTATATGTGCAGGCCAAGCCTATTGTATGCGATCAAGGTGTAATGACTCAGGAGGTGATAAGAGGAGGGTTCACAGGAAGTGCCCAAGGGATGACACCGGGAGAACAGACAGTCAAGAGATCTAGATCTTTGTTGGACTTCAGTCCGATTGGGGTTCCTTTAGAGACCATGAGACAAGCAGGCTTGGGTCTACTAACTCCACAGGTAATGAGTGCAAACACGTTGCAAACCCTGGTGGTGCAGGCTGGGAATATCTTGTTGCAAGGATTGACAGCGCAACAGTTGACTGATTGGTTAGACAAGCTTAACACCCCACAGACTACTCCTGCGACAGCAGAGCAATCAGAAAGAGAGGAATACCTGAATTTTGTGAGGTTGGGGGTGGAAGCAGCTGAGCTAGTGGAAGGGAGCATGGGAGTGAACAGATTAGAATCATACACTGAAGCAGAATTAAGATATCTGTGCCCGAAAATAACCAAAGAAGTGAGTAAGGTGCACCAGAGGTTAGCGAACGTGGCAGACAAATATGGCATAGACTTAGACAATACTAAGCATCTGAAAAGGAGTTATAGGTTAGACTTCGAACCTAAAGATTTTGATCATATGAGATCTACTGGGATGAAGGCACACCTTAAAGAAATTCTACAGAGTGCGCAGGTTTGGGGAGCATTAGAGAAGTGGGAAGGCAGATGGGCAAAGAAGAGAGATAAGAGGAAAAGTGATTGCCTGGAACCGCAGCAGTCGAAGGCTGCGCCCGACACAGGAACAATAAAGATGTTACCAATGAGAGAAATCGCTGGAGGGGCCCTAATCCATGTACCCTGGTCTAGGGGAGACATTTTGTCATTCACAAATGATTATCCCAGGTTGAGGGAAAAGCCAATAGAGTGGTATCAGCAAACGGATAGGTTTCTGAAGCTTGCAAAGTGCCTCTGGGAAGACTTGAATACTTTGTTTGAGATTATAGTTCCAGCCGACTTGTGGCTTGAGTGCAAGAGGAGTGTGGATTGGTCGATGACGGAACCGGCAAAGGACAGGGCTACAGGAGCACCATCTCCTTAGGTAATGAAATACTACTATAAGATGATTGAGTTTTTGAAGCAGAAGGTGTCACTGCAGAATATTGATTGGCAGAAAATTTATCGAACGGCACAAGAAGGCAAAGAGTCGATACATGCTTACTCTGAGAGGTTGTTAAAGGCGTTCAAAGACTATAGTGGCACGGAGGTCATAGAACCAAAAGACATGAATCACCTTGTGTTCAGGTTCATTGAAGGATTGAGGCCAGAGATTAGCCAGATGATTAAGAATCATTTGATCTGTTGGCAAGCGAAACTGATTGATGAAGTGTTGCAGTATGCGAAATACTGTAGTGATGAGATAGAATTGAAGCAGAGAAAGCTGAAAGAGAAGGAGATGGTGATGCAAATTAAGGCAGCTCAGGCAGGGATGCAGGGAAATGGAGTACAGCAGATGGTACAGCAGCAGCCTCCAGAGAACGGAATGTTCCAGCTGCAAACAAGAGGCAGAGGTCGGGGAGGTTTTGTGAGCCGTGGTCCAGACTTGAATACTGTTGTGGTTCAAAATGATGTGCAAGGGATGAAAAAGATGTCACCGTGCCATGTGTGCGGGCACGTGGGACACTGGAAGCGGGAGTGCCCAATGATGGTGCAGGATGGTGTTGTTCAACAAAGCAATGATGTCGGTACATTTCAACATGTGAGGGGTCCAAGAATGAGGGGTCCATATCCGAACTTCCAGAATAATATGGTTCAGATGCAGGGTCTCCAGCCTATGCAACAAATGCAAATGCCACGTGTTCAGCCAGCGCAGTTGCAGCACATACAACAGCAGATTCCCATGGTACCTAGACAGCAAATGCAGTTGCCTTTAGCTCCGATGGGACAGCAACAGGTGATGCTTCCTCAACAGGTCACAGGCCAAACAATGAGTCAAAATAATATAGTACAACAGTTCCCATTGCGTGGTGAGAATGGAATAAATGATGAATGGTCGGATGATTGTTCAGATAGTGAGGAGTGCAGGATTGCAGCGTCCCTAGAAGTAGATCAGAGGGGACCTTATGTGCAGGGAAAGGTGATGGGTCACAAGGTTTCATTCCTGGTTGACACAGGAGCTACACGCTCTACAGTCAGAAGTGCAGAGGTTCCAAAATTGCCGCTTTCGGGGCGTACCATAAAGGTGGTAGGAGTAGCAAATCAGCTCCTGACTAACCCGATTACAGATCCGGTTCAGGTTGAGATTGGTACCTTCCAGGGATTGCACAGGTTTGTAGTCTGTGATTCAAGTTCCGTATCCCTAATGGGAAGAGACTTGCTGTGTAAGACAAGGTGTTCAATCACCTGCTCCAATGAAGGGATTGAAGTGCAGACAAACAGTGATGATGAAGGAGATGATGGTCAGATCTCAGAGCCAGAGATGGAGACCACAGATGAGGAGTACCCTTTGATAAGCTTCTTCCCGATGTTCACAGTGACCGATTTGCCAACAGAATTACAGAGAACAGTGACAGAGAAGGTGTGGGACTTGACAGGAAAGGAAGTGGGACTGATCAAAGGAGTAGAACCAGTCAAAGTAGATGTGAAGCCAAATGCCGTGTTTCCCCAGGTACCGCAGTACCACATTGCACAAGACGTCCTCATACAAGTGACGCAGATAATTGCAGACTTTGTGAAGCAAGGGGTCTTAAAAGAAGTGATGAGCAGCCCATGTAATTTGCCAATAATGGGACTGAGAAAGCCTTGTGGGAAAGTTCGAATTGTCCAGGACCTGAGAAAAATTAACAAGATAGTGGTAAAATGTTGCCCCATAGTGCCAAATCCAGCCGTGATCATGTTTCAGGTCCCATGTGATGCAGAATGGTTCACGGTTGTGGACATGTCTCAAGCATTCTTTTCTGTGCCTCTTCATGAGGACAGCCAATTTCTCTTCAGTTTCAAATTCTTGGGCAAGGTTTACAGTTGGTGTCGGATTCCTCAAAGGTTTTCAGAATCACCTCACCTTCCATCTTCAATCAGATATTGAAGAAGGATTTGGAATCATTGGAACTGCCTTTTAATTTGATTCTAATACAGTACATTGATGACTTGTTGATTGCAACCAAAACGAAAGATGACTGCAGGTATGATACTATTGCCCTACTGAATCATTTGGGAAAGAACAGACATAAAAGGGGTCATTCTGACCTCGGCGGTAAAAGGCTCTTACCGCCGGTCAGAAGACTGCCATTCTACCGCCGCGGTAAACCGCCACGGTCATTCTGACCCACAACTGCCAAACCGCCAAAAACCCGACATCCACGGAAGGCCGCCTCATCAGCGATCAGCGATAAACTGGAGATGACCAAACCTCCACCGTCACGCCAACACAAACACGCCCATGCCATTACGACCCACGAATCCACGCGGCGGTCATTTAACCGCGGTATTCCATTGGCAGTACACACCGCTGCGGTCAAAATACACACCCAGCTCCAAAACACTGCCACATTGGACAATTAGAAATACACACACCTGATACATATACAAACACCACTCCCACACATCCAATCAACTATAAAACACACACCCACATCACCCACAAACCCCCACTACTAGAAATTCGGAGAGAAGGCGAGAGAGAGAGAGAGAGCACATCTATTGAAAACCCCAACACACAGAGGAACACAACATCATCACCCACACTACATCCACGCACAAAACACCACACACCACCACACACACCACACTCATCACCACAAACACCACCCCACACCACCCCATGGCACCCCAAAGACACCCCAGGTTCTCGGACCAAGAACTCAGGGTCATGGTGGAGGAAATAATTAGGGTAGAGCCCCAGCTATTCGGCACACAGGTGCAGCACACCACAATAGCCAGGAAGGCGGAGCTATGGCAAAGGATCGTCGACAGGGTCAACGCTGTGGGACAGCATCCCAGAAACCGGGAAGACATACGAAAGCGCTGGAACGACCTACGGGGGAAGGTGCGGTTGATGGTGTCAAGACACAACATCGCTGTGCAGAAGACTGGCGGCGGACCCCCACCCACTCCACCCGAATTCACAGCATGGGAGCAAGAGGTCTTGAACATCCTGCATCCTGAGGGCCTCGCTGGAGTAGGCGGAGGAATGGACTCTGGTAAGTCTAATCCCAACTACTTCACCCCCCCCAACCACCAGCATGCCAACCCACACCCCCACCCTCACCCCCAACCCCCCAGCACACATCCTCCCTGCCAATGTCTCACCAGCACAAGCCACCCAACACAACACCAATCCCTGAATGCTAACACAAACCATGGACACCCATCACCTAAGCAGGACCACTGCACATACCCATCCCCCCCCACAAACCACCCTCACAACTCCTCCCACAAGGGAATGCCAGCACTGGGGGACAAGGGCACTCACAAATCGCACGCCATGGCACACACAGAAGCAATAACCATACTCTTTTGCCCCTGCAGGGCCCGAACGCCAACACACCGGCCAGGAGGGTCCAGATTTGTCCATCCCGCCCCCAGAACAGGCCCCCAGTGATGACAGCAGCTCTGTCGACCTAGAACCTGATGACCAGCCCGGACCATCGGGGACCTCTGGACAGTCGGTTCCCCACACACAGACACAGGCCACAGCAGACCCAACCCCCTCTGGGAATACCAGCACAGCTCCCACCCAGCGGGCCCATGCCTCTGTCTCCAGGACGCGTCAATCAGCGGTGTGTCCGCCACTACAGGGCACCCAGGCTGACCCACCACCCCAACAACAACAGGGACCTGGGGGCAGTGGTAGTGGGCACACCGTCCAGGGGACAGAGGCCCAGGGAAACAGGGGAACTGGGAGGGCTGCTGTGCGAGAGGGGGTTGACCGGCCCAGGGAACCCACTCTCCAAGAGGCCCTCACCACCATCATGGGAGCATACCACCACTCCCAGGAGACGATGGCGACGGTACTGGCCAGGTTCCAGGAGATCCAGGCACAGCAGGAGGAACGGTACATGGGGTTCAGAGACGAACTCAGGAACATCGGTACCGCAATGGGGACCATCGTCCTGGCCCTCAACCAGATAGTCACCACATTGCGGGACCATGTGGCACCCCAAAGGGCCCCTGTCACTAGCCCGGACGACGAACAGCCTACCACCTCCGCCGGCGCTAGTGGACAGGAGGCCCCCACACAACGACAGGCCACCAGAACCCCACCTCCTGCTGAAGATCAACCACCCCGCAAGCGGAACCTGAGATCACACAAGAAGACAGAGTAGGATGCCAAGACCCCCGCCAGCATAAGATACTCCCTGATGTCATCCCACTGTCCCACATTGTCACCCTGTCCAACCTTGAACTGCCCCTGCTCCATCCTTCCACAGGCATATGGACAATGCACCTGTGCTACTGAGAACTGGACTCTGCCATGGACAACACTCCACCCCCACCCATCACCGTTTTACTATCATGGACCTATATGCAGCACTTAAAATAAATCACCAATTGCACTTCAAATTTCAGGAGTCTGCTTGTATTCTTTACAAATGTATTACACATAACGGTGCAATAATGTTCAGTTACATTGTGATGACAACATACCAATGTCAATAAGCATTAGTCCATGGGCAAACAAAGCAGAAGTCACGCTGTGGGTCATACAGCTCTGAAAAGGGAAGGGAAAGTCAAAAATCAGTTAAAAGGAACTGGGGGGAAACACAGAAAGTAGACATGCAGGAGGCCAGAAGTAAATGTAAAATGGCGTGGGTGATTCTTACCTGTGTGCTACTGAAAATACTGTTGTATAACTGTGTCCCTGTTGTCCGTGTCGTCCCCGTCGTCTTCCTCCTCTTCACTCTCCACAGGCTCCACAGCTGCTACAACACCACCATCTGGACCATCCTCCTGCAGGAAAGGCACCTGGCGTCGCAATGCAAGATTGTGAAGCATACTGAAGGCCACGATGATATGACACACCTTCTTTGGTGAGTACATTAGGGATCCACCTGTCATATGCAGGCACCTAAACCTGGCCTTCAGGACCCCGAAGGTCCGTTCTATAATCCTCCTAGTTCGCCCATGTGCCTCATTGTACCGTTCCTCTGCCCTGGTCCGGGGATTCCTCACTGGGGTCAATAGCCAAGGCAGGTTGGGGTAACCAGAGTCACCTATTAGCCACACACGGTGTCACTGTAGCTGTTCCATCACATAAGGGATGCTGCTATTTCGCATGACATACGCGTCATGCACTGACCCAGGGAACTTGGCATTTAGATGGGAGATGTACTGGTCAGCCAAACAGACCACCTGGACATTCATCGAATGGTAATTTTTTCTATTTCTGTACACCTGCTCATTGTACTAAAGCCACATGGGTCCCATCAATGGCACCAATGATGTTGGGGATATGTCCAAGGGCATAGAAATCACCCTTCACAGTGGCCAAATCACCCTCCTCAGGGAAAACAATGTATCTCCGCATGTATTTCATCAGGGCAGACAACACTCTGGACAAAACCTTAGAAAACATAGGCTGAGACATCCCTGATGACATGGCCACTGTTGTCTGAAAAGACCCACTTGCCAAAAAATGGAGTACTGACAGAACCTGCACCAGAGGGGGAATCCCTGTGGGTTGGCGGATGGGAGACATCAGGTCTGGCTCCAGCTGGGCACACAATTCATGTATAGTGGCTCGGTCAAGTCGGTATCGAAGTATAATATGTCGTTCTTCCATTGTCGACAGGTCCACCAGCGGTCGGTACATGGGAGGATTCATCCTTCTCCTCGCAAGTCCCAGCGGACGGTGCCTAGGAAGGACAACATGGAGCACAGAGTCAAGCAACCCACAGGTTTGTTCACACAGCTTGCACAGTACACAAATCGCTATGCATGGAACGGCTTGTATGAGTGGCAATGCAAGGCCTAGGCCTGTGTGACGCAGTAGAAATCATGCCATGTGGGGCCTTGAAATGGCGGCTGCCTGACCTGTGAAGTGTGACAGTGGGATGTGAGGTCACTGCGCTGGCGTGGCACACCGTGGCGGTAGGCGGTCGAAGACCGCGGCGCAAAGCAGCATTGGTTAACATTGAACCCTATGGGTCTCAGGAGCCAATGACGATGTGCGCCGGCGGTCGCGGTACGCACCGCCGCGGGCGTGACCGCCATTTTCTATCTGCTTAATCACTCAAGACCTGATCATCCACAGGAGAGGACCTATACTGCAAGTGCTGCTGTGACCTCGGTCGGGAAGAGACAATGGCTGCTGTGACTGGGGAAAGGGCCCCTGCCTTCACTTCAGAAGAGTTGGAGAAACTTGTGGATGGGGTCCTGCCCCAGTATGCGCTACTCTACGGTCCTCCAGACCAACAGTTAAGTACACTGGGTGCACGTTGAATGGGCTATGCCTGGGTTGTGTATGGTGGATGTAAGATGGTGGGGTGGGGAGCGAATGAGGAGTGCAAGGCACGACAGATGAGAGCATGTGCCACATGGCAGGGTTGGGGAGGGGGGGGCAATCACATCTAACATGCAGAAAAATGTTTAAATTTCCTTTCCCACCCTGTACATGTCAAATAGGTCAGCGCCCATCAGGAAGTCGACATTTGGCGTGCCATCGCCAAGGAAGTCCGGGACCTGGGGGTCCACAACAGACGGGGCACCCACTGCCGAAAGAGGTGGGAGGACATCCGCCACGGGACCAGGAAGACCGCCGAGTCACTGCTGGGGATGGCCTTCCAACGTAAGAGGGGTGCCAGTCGTACCTTGACCCCCCTGATGTCCCGGATCCTGCCGGTGGCCTACCCCGATTTGGATGGGCGCGTGAGGACATCACAGCAGACAAAAGGGGGTGAGTACCAGCACATTCTGCTATCTTTATGCGCAGTGGAGGTGCCTGGGTGGGGGAGGAGGGCTGTGGGTGACATTAGGCCAGGGCGCTTTCTGTAGTGTAGTCCCCTCCTTTAGGCATGGCCCTGTGCCCCCGCCCCCCACCTCTGTAGGGTGCCAAGTACAGCAATCCATGGTCCAGCATCACCCATGTATGCATTTGTTGTCCATAGACCTGTAGGCCTAGTCACAAGTACTGAGTAGTGTACCCCGATTGCGCGGCGTAGTGCTGGAGGCTCCTGTGTCTGTCCTCTCCGACAACGGTGTTGACAATGCATGCACTCAACCTGTCTTTATTTCTCCCCCACCCTTTTTCTTTATCTTCTTGTGCATGTGTGCATTAGCATCATCAGGCGGAGGAGAATTGGCATCGGAGCACGAGGGAGCTGCAACTCACAAGGCCCCGGTGGGCCATGCTATAGACACCGAGGTCACCAGTGATACGGAGGGCGAGGGGAGCTCCACAACGGGGACCCATGGTGACACCAGCGACACTGACACGTCCTCGGAAGGGAGCTCCCTAGCGGTGGCGGCAACATCCGTGCCCCCTGCCTCAACAGGTACAGCCGCCACCCAGCGCACCAGCTCCGCCCTCCCAGCAGCCCCTCAGCCTTTGCTCCGTGCCCGCTCGCCCAAGAAGGCGGGCATCTCCTTCGCCCCAGGCACCTCAGAACCCTGCCCCAGTTACCCCTGCTGCCCTCAGTGAGGAGGTCATTGACCTCCTACAGACCATCATTGTTGGGCAGTCTACCCTTTTGAATGCCATCCAGGGGGTAGAGAGGGAGGTGCATCGGAGCAATGCATACCTAGAGGGCATTCATTCGGGTCAGGCTGCCCATCAACGATCGTTCAATGCTCTGGCCTCAGCACTGACGGCAGCCATTGTCCCTGTTTCCAGCCTCCCTCTTCTAACTGCCTCCACCGTCTCCCAGTCTCCTGTTCCTCAGCCTATCCCATCCACACCATCAGACCAGCCTGCACACACCTCAACACCCAAGGGCAGCTCATCCAGACATAAGCACCACAGATCCCACAAGCATTCACCCAAGCAACATCCAGATGCAGACATGCCAACAGTCACTACCACCTCTGTGTCCCCCTCCTCCTCATCTCCCCCCCCCTCCCTGTGACGTCTCCACTCACACCTGCATGCACACCACCATCAGCCAGTACTTCCATCACCACCACACCCTCCAGTACAGTCCGCACACGTGCAGTCACCACCCCCACTGCCATTTACACGTCCCCTGTGTCCTCTCCCACTGTGTCTGTCACCCCCTCTTCCAAAACACACAAACGCAGGCAGCCACCCACACAACAGCCAACCACCACACAACAGCCTACGTCACAAGCACCTGCACCCATAGACAGCACACCTGACTCTCCTACAACCACATCCTCTCCCTCCACTCCCATACCCACTGAACCTACCCGTCCCATTTCTCCTAAAAAACTTTTCCTCTCCAAACTTGACCTCTTTGCACCACCTGACCCACCCCCTCCATCTGGTAAGAGTCCGAAGAGCACCTCAGCCACCACCAGCCCTGCATCAAGTCTGACCATTGTGCACGGGTTTCGGAGTCCACCCTTTCCCAGCACAGATACATCGGCCAGCAGCAAGGGAACAGCCAGCCCCCCCCCCCTGGAAAGAGAACCCGTAAAACCAAGGCCCGCCGTGAGAAGGCTGACACGGCTGCCCCCAAGGAGCAAAGTCGTGGCCCGTCACCTGCCACAACATCAAGGGCAGGCAAGGGCCAGAGAGCCTCATCGAAGGAGGGCAAGGGCAGCAGGGCGGAGAAGTCAGCCAGCAGGGGCGCGGACCAGGAGGGCCCCACAAGCCCCATCCCGGGTGTGACGGAGGACACCCACGGGCCCAGGACTCCGTCACAGGAGGGTCCAGCAACTGCACGGTCGGAGGGCGACTAAGCAGGGAGTCCTGGCCAGGTCTGGCTCCCTTGATAGACAAGGAAGGCACCGCTGAACAGGGCCCCGCCGTGAAGACAGGCACCGCTGAACAGGGCCCCGCCGAGAAGAAAGGCACCGCTGAACAGGGCCCCGCCGTGCAGACAGGCACCGCTGAACAGGGCCCCGCCGTGAAGACAGGCACCGCTGAACAGGGCCCCGCCGAGAAGAAAGGCACCGCTGAACAGGGCCCCGCCGTGCAGACAGGCACCGCTGAACAGGGCCCTGCCGAGAAGAAAGGCACCGCTGAACAGGGCCCCGCCGAGAAGAAAGGCACCGCTGAACAGGGCCCCGCCGTGAAGACAGGCACCGCTGAACAGGGCCCCGCCGTGAAGAAAGGCACCGCTGAACAGGGCCCCGCCGTGAAGACAGGCACCGCTGAACAGGGCCCCGCCGAGAAGAAAGGCACCGCTGAACAGGGCCCCGCCGAGAAGAAAGGCACCGCTGAACAGGGCCCCCGCCGTGCAGACAGGCACCGCTGAACAGGGCCCCGCCGTGAAGACAGGCACCGCTGAACAGGGCCCCACCGTGAAGACAGGCACCGCTGAACAGGGCCCCGCCGAGAAGAAAGGCACCGCTGAACAGGGCCCCGCTGTGAAGACAGGCACCGCTGAACAGGGCCCCGCCGAGAAGAAAGGCACCGCTGAACTGGGCCCTTCCTGTCAGGCACTGCTGAACAGGGCCCCGCCGTCTCAAGCACCGCTGAACAGGGCCCTTCCTGTCAAGCACCGCTCCGCTGGGCCCCGCCGTCTCAAGCACCGCTCCGCTGGGCCCTTCATCTCAAGCACCGCTCCGCTGGGCCCTTCCTGTCAAGCACCGCTCCGCTGGGCCCCGCCGTCTCAAGCACCGCTCCGCTGGGCCCTTCATCTCAAGCACCGCTCCGCTGGGCCCCGCCGTCTCAAGCACCGCTCCGCTGGGCCCTTCCTGTCAAGCACCGCTTCGCTGGGCCCCGCCGTCTCAAGCACCGCTCCGCTGGGCCCTTCCTGTCAAGCACCGCTCCGCTGGGCCCTTCATCTCAAGCACCGCTCCGCTGGGCCCTTCCTGTCAAGCACCGCTCCGCTGGGCCCTTCCTGTCAAGCACCGCTCCGCTGGGCCCCGCCGTCTCAAGCACCGCTCCGCTGGGCCCTTCATCTCAAGCACCGCTCCGCTGGGCCCTTCCTGTCAAGCACCGCTCCGCTGGGCCCCGCCGTCTCAAGCACCGCTCCGCTGGGCCCTTCCTGTCAAGCACCGCTCCGCTGGGCCCTTCATCTCAAGCACCGCTCCGCTGGGCCCTTCCTGTCAAGCACCGCTCCGCTGGGCCCTTCCTGTCAAGCACCGCTCCGCTGGGCCCTTCATCTCAAGCACCGCTCCGCTGGGCCCTTCCTGTCAAGCACCGCTCCGCTGGGCCCTTCCTGTCAAGCACCGCTCCGCTGGGCCCCGCCGTCTCAAGCACCGCTCCGCTGGGCCCTTCATCTCAAGCCCTGCTCCGCTGGGCCCTTCCTGTCAAGCACCGCTCCGCTGGGCCCCGCCGTCTCAAGCACCGCTCCGCTGGGCCCTTCATCTCAAGCACCGCTCCGCTGGGCCCTGCCGTCTCAAGCACCGCTCCGCTGGGCCCCGCCGTCTCAAGCACCGCTCCGCTGGGCCCCGCCGTCTCAAGCACCGCTCCGCTGGGCCCTTCCTGTCAAGCACCGCTCCGCTGGGCCCTTCCTGTCAAGCACCGCTCCGCTGGGCCCCGCCGTCTCAAGCACCGCTCCGCTGGGCCCTTCCTGTCAAGCACCGCTCCGCTGGGCCCCGCCGTCTCAAGCACCGCTCCGCTGGGCCCCGCCGTCTCAAGCACCACTCCGCTGGCCCATTGACAGTGCCGGTTCTGTGTCGAGCTATTGTTCACGCTGCACTCTGGGCACCCTGCCTCCTCCATGACCAGTGGAGTCTGTAATCCACCTGATGGACTGTGGCTTTGCACTCCCAGGATGGCACAGTGGGCATGGTGGCCTCTTCGTGGTTCTGAAGTCGTGGTCTCCTGTGGCTGAGGTGCCCCCCCTTCCCTTCCCCCTGAGGTGCCTGTAGTTTTGTCATCTGATGCCCCAGCAGTGTTCTCTCCAACAGACTCAGGTCTCCTGTGTGGGCTTTGCCCATGTGTTTGGTAGACATTGGCCCACGGACTGTGGATAATTGACACACTGAGCAGGACTTATTGACTATGTACATAGCTTTCGCACTGTTCATGATTTTTGCTTTGATATTTCATGACGATAATTTTCCATGACTTCAATGAACCTAATTTATACATAAATTTAAATTAACATTTTATTGTGTCTTTGCATTTTTCAGGGGGGTTTGGGGGGTGTCACTCAGTTGTTGCTCTGCATTGGTATGTTGACAGTTGGGGGGGGGCGTATGTGTGTGCCCGTAACCTTTCGTCCTCCCCCTTCCCCTGTGTCGTAGGTGCAGTACTCACCGTTGTCTTCTGCGCCGGAGTTCGTACTCGTGGTAGATGAGCAGGTAGACAAGAGCTGGTAGGATGTTTAATTCGGGTTCCATGCTGTCCTCCGTCCTCGTGGAGTGTATAGAGGTGAGCGTTTTCCCGTTCGTAGTCTGTTTCCACCATGTTTTTATCGGCGGGGCTCCCACCCCGGAAAAGGTGGCGGATTGGTGAGTTGTGATAGGGTGGGCGGTACATTGTCTGCCACCTGCCTGTTGGCGGTGACCGCCGCGCTGTTTGTCTGTCCCGCCGTGGCGGTCGGAGTGTTAAAGTGGCAGCCTGTGTTGGCGGTTCCCGCCAGGGTCAGAATTCCATTTTTTTGACCGCCTGCCTGTTGGCGGGTTGGCTGCCGCTTTATCACCGACCGCCAGGGTTGGAATGACCCCCAAAGTGTCCCCAAAGAAGCTACAGTACTGTCAGAAAGAGGTGAGGTACTTAGGCCACCTGATTGAAAAGGGGTCATGGAGAATATCCAAAGAAAGAGTGACTGCCATATTACAGATGAGTCCCCCGACATCCAAAAGAGACGTGAGGATGTTTTTGGGAATGGTGGGCTACTGTCGCCAGTGGATTCCCAACTTCTCAGTTATCTCTAAGCCTTTGGTGAGGTTGACCGTCAAGGAGGTTAAGGATGACCCGGATACCCTAACTATGTCGAGAAAGAGATGAGGGCATTCATTGAACTGAAAAAGTGCATGTGCAGGGCTCCAGCTTTAGGTATGCCTGACTACACAAAGCCTTTTGTACTGTTTTGTCATGAATGTGATGCTTGTTCTCTGTCTGTCCTGACACAGGTCTATGGAGGTGCAAACCGCCCAGTAGCATATTTTTCAGCTACTTTGGACCCAGTCACAGCAGCCTTACCGGGTTGTCTGCGTGCAATTGCAGCAGTTGGTCAAAGCCTTACTCAGTGTGAAGGCATAGTGATGGGACATCCCTTGATAGTAAGTGTTAGACTTTTCATCCTTGGCGTGGTCTCCCTTAACTTTTTGCCTCTGTTACCCAGGTTGTTGATGTGTGCTGGACTCTGATTTTACTGTTTTTGTTACTCTGGGCACTTTACCGCTGCTAACCAGTGCTAAAGTGCAAGTGCTCCTGTTTAAAATGTGTACGTAATTGGTTCTCCATGATTGGCATATTTGTTTTACTGTTAAGTCCCTAGTAAAGTGCACTAGAGGTGCCCAGGGCCGGTAAATCAAATGTTACTAGTGGGCCTGCAGCACTGGTTGTGCCACCCACATAAGTAACCCTGTAATCATGTCTCAGACCTGCCACTGCAGTGTCTGTGTGTGTACCTTTACACTATAAATTCGACCTGGCAAGTGTGCCCACTTGCCAGGCCTAAACCTTACATGTAAGGCACCCCTAAGGTAGGCCCTAGGTATCCCCAAGGGCAGGGTGCAGTGTATGGATAAGGTAGGACATATAGTAATGTGGTTTATATGTCCTGACAGTGAAATACTGCCAACTTCGTTTTTCAATGTTGCAAGGCCTGTCTCTCTCATAGGATAACATGGGGGCTACCTTCAAATATGATTAAAGTGTAGATTCCCCTAGAGAGTAGATGGACATGTGGAGTTTGGGGTCCCTGAACTCACAATTTAAAAATACATCTTTTAGTAAAGTTGATTTTAAGATTGTGCGTTTGAAAATCCCACTTTTAGAAAGTGGGCATTTTCTTGCTTAAACCATTCTGTGACTCTGCCGTGTTTGTGGATTCCCTGTCTGGGTCAGTTTGACAGTTGGGTTGTTTTTCATCTCACACTAGACAGTGACACAAAGGGAGCTGGGGTGTAACCTGCATTTCCTGATTAGCCATCTCTGCTAGGAGGCAGGGGTGGAGTGGTCACTCTCATCTGAAAGGACTGTGCCTGCCTCTGACAATGCAGACTCCAAACCCCTGGTGTGTGTCTGAGGCCTTGCCTGGGCAAGGCAGGATTTCACAAGTAGGTGTGAGTCCCCTTTGAAGAAAGGTGACTTCAAAGACTAAAATGGGTATAAGAAGGGCACCCAAATCTACAGACTTTAGAAACACTTCTGGAACCAAGAGGAACCTCTGCCTGGAGAAGAGCTGATAGCTGAGGAAGAAGTGCTGCCCTGTCTGTGCTTTGTGGAGCTTTCCTGCAGGGCTGCTTTTGCCAGAGTAAGAGGGCAAAGACTGGACTTTGTGTGCCTTCCATCTTGTGAAGAAATCTCCAAGGGCTTGATGTAGAACTTGCCTCCTGTTGTTTGAAGTCTCAGGGACAGCAAAGACTTCTCTCTGCCAGCACCTGGAGTCTCTGGAGAGACTCCTGCTCTGACAAGTGGTGCCCGATCCAGTCCCTGGGCCCTTGAAAGAAAAGCTGGTGGAAATCCAAGGAAATCGACTTCGGACGACTCCGGACCGACGCCGCTGCTGAATCCGGTAACGCTGCCTGCACCCGACGCCGTGACCTTCGATGGAACGCGACGCTCTTCGCAGGCCCGACGCCACTGCAGCCCCGCTGAAGTCCGCGACTCTGTGTAAGTCGCCGCACCACATCGTGACCGACGCCGCTCGAAGTGCGTGGATTCAATGTTTCACACAGACGCCGCGATCCCCGACTTCGCGCATCGGCTTGTTTTCACTCTTCACCAAAGGTACTGTACTTGGGGGTGTACACGACTCCGTGTCCGGCGCCGCTGGTGTCAGCTTGTTGGGAACGACTCCGTCACGACGCCGTGTTAACATCTCATCGAAGCATTTTTGTTTCTAAGCGCGATTTTTGAGCTTAATCTCTAAAAATTCATAACTTGACTTGTGTATGTCGGATTTTTGTCGTTTTGGTCTTGTTTTGTTTAGATAAATATTTCCCATTTTTCTAAACTGATGTTGTGTCATTTTGTAGTGTTGTTATTGATTTACTGTGTGTGTTGGTACAAATACTTTACACCTAGCACTCTGAGGTTAAGCCTACTGCTTTGCCAAGCTACCAAGGGGGTAATCAGGGGTTAGCTGAGGGTGCTTCTATTTTACCCTGACTAGAGTGAGGGTCCTTGCTTGAACAGGGGGTAACCTGACTGTCAACCAAAGACCCCATTTCTAACAGTAAGGGTCCCACATTCAGTTGAAATACTATTGACCCGAACCAAGACCCAGCACATGACAAATGCTAGATTGACCAAGTATGAGACAATTATACTGGGGTCACCAAATGTGTCACTCAAACGATGTACTGTGATAAACCCAGCAACTTAGCTTCCTAATGAGAATACAGATGTTGATGATGCTGAGGAAGTAGAGCATGATTGTCTTGAGGTAACAGAACTGTGCACCAAACCAAGACCTAACATTAAAGATACTCAATTGGAAGAAAATGATTACATTATCTTTGTTGATGGTTCATGCCTGAGGGACTCAGTGGGAGTACTAAGAGCCGGATACGCTGTGTGTACAATCACCGGTATCCTGGAAGCATCTTGGCTCGAGAGAGTGTATTCTGCTCAAGTGGCTGAATTGGTTGCTCTTACTAGGGCATGCCATGCTGCTGAAAAACTAAAAGTGACTATACTGACAGCAGATACGGATTTGGAATTGTCCATGATTTTGTCCAGCTGTGGTCACAGAGGGGTTTCATGACCTCTTCTGGTTCTCCAGTGAAAAATGGCAAAAGAATTAAGGAGTTGTTGCACGCGATTCAGTTACCTCTTGAGATTGCCGTGGTGAAATGCAGCGCCCATGTGAACTCACAAGACTTTGTGTCAATGGGAAATAGATATGCAGATCAAGTCGCAAGGTTTTGTGCATTGAACTGTATATCGTTCAAGGATCAGTGGGAATTGTTACCTGAAACTGAAAATGAGACATGCACAGGTTATGCATTGAGGGTGGGTGACACAATGGAAGAGTTAAAAATGTTGCAGGGACGTGCCAGCAGAGAAGAGAAACGTTCTTGGCTTAAAATGCAATGTGTACAAAGACCTGATGATTTGTGGGTTTCAGATGAAGGGAAAATGGTTTGGCCAAACAGTCTTTTGTCACAGTTTGCAAGGTTCTACCATGGGCAAGCACATATTGGGAGAGATGCCATGAGTAGGTTGTTCAAAGTCGACTGGTTCAATCCGAAATTCAGACAAGCAGCAGAAGTAATCTGTCACTGTCACGACTCACGTGCTGCTTGCGCCTGGAATTTGCAGATCTGGTGGCGTGAATCTTCAATGTTCGGCTTTGGCCCAAAAAGGGGCGACTCTTTCTGGTAGCCACAGTGCTGTAGGCAATGGAGACACCAAGAACAGACCGTGCCCTTCAGAAAGTAGCGCCAGAGGGAAAAAACCCCTTAAAAAGGGGAAAAAACCTCCAAACAGGAAGACTCCTAGAGAAAAACAAGAACAAACAAACAGGAATCCAAAAGGAGCAAAAATCAGAAAACACAGAATGCTGAATCCAAAACCAAAAGGCAAGGAAATCAGGAGCGAAGACACTAACTGAGCAGAAAGTGTTGCAGCGCAAAGAAAGAGGAAAAACACAGCCCTTATATACCAAAAAACAGGAAGTGACCCACAGGAAGTAAAAAGACACCATCTTAGATAGGGAAACAATACATAGAACAGAATAGTAGAGGAACCATAGAGAATAGGGAACAAGGAATGCTGGGAAAGCACAGGAATCTGGGAAGGAGGAAAAAACATAAAGAAAGGCACACAACAGACTGCAAAAAAGAAGAAAGGACAAAGAAACGAAGAAAAACAGGTAAGAGGGTTCAGAGACCCCTGGGACAGTGAAAGGCAGAAGGAAGAACGAGGCCCCAAGCAAATCTGGGGCCTCGAAACGCGCAGGAGAGGCTGGGGGCGCGCCGCGTCTTAATAACGCGGTGCGCGGCCCGAGCCGAACGCCCGGCAGAAGTCGAGCTCTCGGCTCGCGCCGCGCGGTGCGGCGCGACAGTAGGTCCCCCTCCCGAAGGCCCAGGTTTAAGAGGGAATAAACAGTGAAAGCGTTGAATCAGGAGAGGAGCGTGAACGGAAGAGGCATCTTCCCATGAACATTCACTGAGAGGATAACCCTTCCAATGAATCAGATACTGAAGTCGTTTATGAAAAAGACGAGAGTCACAAATTTCCTGCACTTCATATTCAGGAACATCATCCACAAGGACAGGAGGTGGACAAGGAAACTGACGTGAGTAAGGATCAGGCACATAAGGTTTAAGCTGAGAAACATGAAAAACCGGATGGATCTTCCATGTATGGGGTAAGTGAAGACGGACAGTGACAGGATTGACCAACTGGAGAATACGGAAAGGCCCATAGTAACGAGGTGTGAACTTGTTTTGAGAGAGACGTGAGGGCAAGAATTTGGAGGAGAGCCAGACTTTATCTTGCAGATGATAATTTGGATTGGTTGTACGTCTCTTGTCTGCAGCCTTCTTCATATACCTCTTGGTATGTAACAAATTAGATCGAATTAGTTTATGGAGTTGGAGAAGGCGTTTGGAGAAATAGGTAATAGCAGGTAGAGGAGAGTTGGATTGTGGAGAAGTAGGGAAAGAGGTAGGATGAAAACCATAGGAACAGAAAAAGGGAGTGACCTTGGAGGCACTATGGACTGAGTTATTGTAGGAAAATTCAGCTAAAGAGAGGTAAGTGCTCCAGTTACTTTGGGTAGAATTGCAAAAGCATCGAAGATATTGCTCTAGTCCTTGGTTCAGACGCTCAGTCTGTCCGTTGGTCTGAGGATGGAACCCTGAAGACAGGGCTCTATTTATATTCAGTGTTTTACAAAAAATGCTTCCAAAATCGGGAGATGTACTGAGGTCCTCTATCAGATATTATGGTATGTGGAAGTCCATGGAGACGGAAGACATGATCTATGAATATTTGACTTAGTTCTTGAGAAGTAGGCAGCTTCTTTAGGCCAGTGAAATGAGCCATCTTTGTGAAAGAATCCACTGTGACCATGATAACCCGGTTTCCTGCTGATGGTGGGAGTGAACACATAAAATCAGTAGAGATAGTATGCCATGGGGCCGATGGAACAGGCAAAGGCTGTAGTAATCCTGCCGGTCTGGTGTGAGGTATTTTGACTTGGGCACATATGGGACAGGCCTGAACGTATTTTTCCACATCCAGTTTCCAGGTAGGCCACCAGAAAAATCGTGAAAGTAGTTCTTGTGTGGCTTTGATGCCTCTATGACCAGCTACAGGGGAATCATGGCACATTTGTAATGCTTTCTTTTGCACCTTGTTTGTAGGGAGGAATATCAGGTCTTGGTAATAAAAATATCCTTGTTTCTTGTACAATAATGGTCTTAGTTCTTCTATGTCATGGTCCGATAGGTTGGCGTATTCTTGTTGAACTTCTTCCAGGAAAGACTGAGCCACTCCAATGATCTTACTGGGTTCTAGAAGATACTGGGATGAGGAAGGAGAACACTCTGGATATCGGCGAGACAGAGCATCAGCCAGAATGTTTTGAGATCCTGGAATATATGTAATATAAAAATCGTACTGACTGAAGAAAAAGGCCCAGCGGGCCTGACGACTATTCTGGCATACAAAATTTCTTAAACATTGTAAATTACGGTGGTCTGTCCTCACCTCAAATGGTTCCTTGGAACCCATCAGAAACTGTCTCCACTCAAGGCAGGCTGTTTTCAGAGCCAATAATTCCCTTTCAAGTACGGAATAATGTTGTTCAGCTGTGGAAAGGATATGAGACAAATAGAAAACAGGATGTTCAAGGCCATCATCCTCTTGTCGTTGGAGTAAGACAGCTCCGATGGCTCTCTCAGAAGCATCAGTTACTACTATAAATTGTTTGGTGGTATCTGGATGTCTTAAGATGGGGGCTTGGGTGAAGGCTCTCTTTAAGCTTTGAAAGGCTGCTTCAGCAGCCTCAGTCCAGACAAACCCCTTCTTTAAATTGTCCTTCTTTAAGGTGTGAGTTATGTGGCTAGTCTGACTGGCAAAGTCTAGAATGAATTGTCGATAGAAGTTTGCTAAACCTAGGAAACATTGTGTTTCTTTGATGGTAGAAGGAGAAGGCCACTCTAGGATAGCTTGTACCTTTTCTTGATCCATAGCTATGCCGGTGGGACTTAAATGATAGCCCAGATATTTGACTTCCGTCATGTCGAACTCACATTTCTCTGGTTTGCAAAATAGTTGATGATCACGAAGTCTTTGAAGAACTTGTTTCACATGGGAAGTATGGAGTTCAGGATTTCTAGAATAAATAAGAATATCATCTAGGTAGATCACGACTGTCTGATTCAGTAGGTCTGAAAACACTGAGTCCATAAATCTCTGGAAGATTGCGGGGGCGTTAGTAAGACCAAACGGCATAACCCTATATTCAAAATGGCCAAATGGGGTCCTGAATGCTGTCTTCCATTCGTCGCCTTCTCTTATGCGTAAAAGGTGGTAGGCTCCTCGTAAATCCAATTTAGTAAAACGTTGGGCCCCTCTGATTGCTTCCAGTATGTCCCTGATGAGAGGCAAAGGATAACGATCTTTAATGGTAATTTTATTCAGACCTCGAAAATCCAGGCACGGACGAAGATCCTTAGTCTTCTTGGGCACAAAAAAGAGAGGGGCCCCAGCCGGAGACGACGATGGAACAATAAGACCACTCTGTATATTTTCGTCCAGATACTCCTTTAGAACTTCCTTTTCGGGTTCCGTGAGGGAGTACATCCTCCCAAAAGGAACAATTGTGCCGGGTTCCAATGGAATTGCACAATCATATTCTCGATGTGGAGGTAGCACAGGTTTTGACGGTTTTTGGAAAACATCCTGAAACTCCAAATAGTGGTCTGGGACCCCTTGGACCGTATTAATGGACATACCAGTGGCACCTTCAATAGCTAAGGATCTTTTCGGAGACCAATACTTGTCGGAAGTAAAACAGTTCTCATGACAAAATTGCGAAGACAAAGAGACTGTCCGGGTAACCCAATTTATATATGGGTTATGTCTGATGAACCACGGAATTCCAAGAATGATGGTATGGTTAGGGGACGTAATAAGATCGAAGGAGATGTGTTCTTGATGGTTTCCCACCTGTAGACTTAACATCAGGGTAGTGGTGTCTACAGGACCAGAGGATATCAAAGATCCATCCACAGTGTGTACCTGTTCGGGTACTTCTTTTGCTTGAGTAGGAACTAGGTTAGCAGCAGCCCACGTCTTGTCCATGTATATACCACTAGCACCACAATCTAGTAATGCCATAGTCTTTTCTTGACGACCGTCAGGAAGTTGTAACAGGACAGGAAAGATGAACAAGGCAGTGGTATTGTCATTAAAGGAGCTGATGGAAGGTATAGCTGTAGATCCCGTCCCCTCCCTTCTTACAGAGGACGGGAGGTGGCGTTTCCCGAAGGCCTGGACGGACGTACTGGACAGGTACGGAGCATGTGACCAGCAGAACCACAATACAAGCACAACCCTCTCTTGCGTCTGTCTTCTCGTTCACTAGCAGAGAGCGGACCTCGGGTAGTATCCACCTGCATGGGTTCCCCTTCGATGTCTCTAGCAGGAGTGCGAGGTTCCTCGGAACGCTGCAGGTATGCACGTGAGCTACTTGGCTGGGCAAACCCTCTACTCCTTTTCTTTTCCGATCTCCGTTCCTGAAGACGATATTCGATGGACAGTGCTTGATCCATCAGGCCACGAAGATCTTCCGCTCTGGTAGAATGCACTAGTTCATCCTTTATTTCTTCTTTGAGTCCTCTACGAAATAATGTTACCAGAGTACGTTCCACCCAAGTGGTCTCTGCCGCCAGCTGACGAAAACGGGTTATATATTGCAGGACGTCTTGGGAGCCTTGTTGGATGTCGCACAAGGCTTCTTCAGCGGAGGCTTCCAATCCAGGACGGCTAAACATCTGTTTGAAGCGACTCACAAAGGCGGAATAGTCTGACAATACAGGGTCGTTGGAGGACACCATCGGGGTTGCCCAGGCCAAGGCTGGACCGGATAAGGCACTGATAAGATAACCCACCTTGGTCCTGTCGTGGGAGAATTGAGTAGGTCGGAAGGCGAAATACACCGTTAAAGCATCCAAGAACTCGCGAAGCTTGGTTGGTTCACCAGAGAAACAAGGGGTAGAAGCGGAGATTGTCGGAACATCACTGGTGCGGAGGGCCAAAGCCTGTCGTAACGCAGCATTTTCATTACGTAGTTGTTGCAATTCCTGGGCTTGTTGCTGAATCGTGGTCAACAGAGATTGCTCCGGATCTGCAGCAGCCGCCACTGTATTATCCATGGTGTTTGAGGACGTCGGAATGGTTGGGCGCTGCAATCTGTCACGACTCACGTGCTGCTTGCGCCTGGAATTTGCAGATCTGGTGGCGTGAATCTTCAATGTTCGGCTTTGGCCCAAAAAGGGGCGACTCTTTCTGGTAGCCACGGTGCTGTAGGCAATGGAGACACCAAGAACAGACCGTGCCCTTCAGAAAGTAGCGCCAGAGGGAAAAAACCCCTTAAAAAGGGGAAAAAACCTCCAAACAGGAAGACTCCTAGAGAAAAACAAGAACAAACAAACAGGAATCCAAAAGGAGCAAAAATCAGAAAACACAGAATGCTGAATCCAAAACCAAAAGGCAAGGAAATCAGGAGCGAAGACACTAACTGAGCAGAAAGTGTTGCAGCGCAAAGAAAGAGGAAAAACACAGCCCTTATATACCAAAAAACAGGAAGTGACCCACAGGAAGTAAAAAGACACCATCTTAGATAGGGAAACAATACATAGAACAGAAAAGTAGAGGAACCATAGAGAATAGGGAACAAGGAATGCTGGGAAAGCACAGGAATCTGGGAAGGAGGAAAAAACATAAAGAAAGGCACACAACAGACTGCAAAAAAGAAGAAAGGACAAAGAAACGAAGAAAAACAGGTAAGAGGGTTCAGAGACCCCTGGGACAGTGAAAGGCAGAAGGAAGAACGAGGCCCCAAGCAAATCTGGGGCCTCGAAATGCGCAGGAGAGGCTGGGGGCGTGCCGCGTCTTAATAACGCGGTGCGCGGCCCGAGCCGAACGCCCGGCAGAAGTCGAGCTCTCGGCTCGCGCCGCGCGGTGCGGCGCGACAGTCACAGGTGCATCATCTGTCAGCAGATGAATGCGGGGAAAGGGACCCTGGTGAATTTGAGCCACATTGGGAGAGCTGGAGGTCCATTTAGCAGGATGCAGATGGATTTTATTGAGAAGTCTGTGTGTGGAGGTCTGGGGTACGTGTTGGTGATTGTGTGCATCTTTAGTCACTGGATTGAAGCTTACCCTACATGTAGGAATGACAGTCTCACAGTAGCAAAGTTGCTGCTTATGGAGTTGATACCGCGTTTCGGGTTTCCGATCTCTTTAGAATCAGATAGAGGAAGTCACTTCAACAATGAGGTGGTTAAACTCTTGTGTGCCGCACTGAACATTGAACAGAAGTTGCATTGTAGCTACCGTCCTGAAGCCTCAGGACTAGTGGAGCAGATGAATGGTACCTTGAAGTCGAGAATGGCGAAAATGTGTGCACCTACAAATTTGAAATGGCCAGATGCATTGCCCGTAGTGCTAATGTCAATGAGAAATACACCCAACAAGAAAACAGGACTGTCTCCTCATGAAATTCTCATGGGGTGAGCTATGAGATTGCCCGCAGTACCTGCAAATGTTCTTGTGAATATCACGGATGATATGGTGTAGGACTACTGAAAGGGTCTGGCTGATGTGGTTCACTCTTTCTTTCACCAGGTGAAAGCCACCACATTGCCACCGATAAATGATCCAGGTCACAATCTGAAAGCCGGTGATTGGGTTGTTGTCAAGAAACACGTGAGGAAGTCTTGTTTGGAGCCACGTTCGAAGGGGCCGTATCAAGTGATACTGACAACTACTACTGCTGTGAAATGTGCGGGAACTCCAAACTGGATCCATGCCAGTCACATAAAGAAGGTGACGTGTCCAACTGATGAGGAACTTGAGTTGTCGAAAATAACAGCTACAGAAAAGGAAGTCTCAGGGCCGAAGATTAATCAAAGGGGAACTGAGACTGAAGGAGAGCCCATTGAGGACGGCCTGGACACTCAAACAGCAAACAAGATCCCAAAGGGTGACGGTGAGCCTATCTCGACTGAGGCACCAGGGGAACCAACACAAAGAGAGGTTCTCCAAGAAACAGGCGGATACTGGTTTGAAGTTGAACCCCTGACAGACCCAGAAGGCGAAGGAGTTGAGGTGGAAGGTAATGAAAGTGTTCAGACTTCTCCTGAGTCACCTGCAGATCCATCAAGAGAAAACACCATAGCATAAGAGGAGGGCATTGAACAGCACCCTGAAAAGCTAAACAGCAAAACGATACTGAAGGGAGATAAATGGCCAGAGTCGCAAACTGAAAAAGGGATGGTAGTCATCAACGAAGTAATAGAGGAAGAGGTCGATACCACAAGGAAGGAAGATTTGAGTGAAGGAGAATTGCAGGGTGACCACAAATTGAAAAGAAAGAGAATAGCAAACAGAAGATACACGGGTCCTGAATGGGCTTATGCAACGACAGCCGAGTGGCAACAAGAGTTCTTGGCTTTTTGTTTTGATCATGAAGTTCCAGGTCAATATTATGGTACTTGAAATTGCCCACAAATAAGAGACTGTGTTAAGCTGAAATTTGAATAAAGGGAAACCTGAGGAAAGAGACTAATGAAAATTACTGGATGTGACACTGTTAACCTGAATTGACTTGAAAACCCGATTGTGACAAGCTGCTAACCTGATTTGACTAAGACCCTGGAGTGAATGGGAGAGCTGTAAATACTTGCTGAAGAAAGACTTTGCTTAGCTTCGAAGAGAAAAATAATTTTCTAACCATCTTCGTATTAGTTGATTACGTTTGTAGTACTTTACTTTCTGATTCTTTACAGATCATGCCTAGGTCAGGAGATGACGTTGAGGGAAATAAGCGCTGTAAATATTTGGGTGTTGATTTGACTGTTGTATGTGTGATATTCATTATAGCTATATTTGTGGAAATGCACCTGGTAGATGAAAGTGAAAGTAACAATGCTACAGTTTCTGAAACTGCTACATTAACACCGTGGGACAGGTTTGAGCAGGATGTGAAGTATTTGCATGGCGAGAATAACGCAAAAGGGGAGCTGTCTACTAACATTTTCTATCGCTTGCTGAGTCAGTATGTTGACACTATGGATGCGAAGGCTTGTTATGTGTGCACACAAATTCCTCTTTCAGTCTAGGAGGGAGTTACCTATCACAGCTTACCATTAACATACGGGATTAGTTGTAGTCTGCTACTAACGCGTTTTTATAATCAAGAAGAAGTGCAATATTTTTATTCAAATTATGATTTTGTGTTCTCGTATGTGCCTATCATAGAAGATTTGAATAGTGTAGCTAAATATTATGCCATGAAGCTGGTTAAAGGTTTCTTCGAGCCTAGAATGACAATTAGTACATCATATGCGTACCGCAATAATTTGACATGCTTGCTTACACCTGTAGAAAAGAGCTTTTTAGATCAAACTGAAGATAGAAGGAGGGTTTTAAAGGGAAAATTAGAAAAGGGCTTGCAACAACGGTCATTCCTTAGTAATAGCAATAATGGGGTTAGGGAACAAGGGAAGCTAGCTTGAGATGCGAAACATGTAGGTAGGCTTTGCATTACGTGACCAAAGTCATATTATGACACTGTGTTTGTGGGAACGAGTGAGTGTAAGCATGTGTTTTTGTTTCAGAATAAATGGACTTTCATGCTAAATGGAATGGATCAAGCAATCCCAGGGGTCTATTATATGGGAGTGGAGGAAGAGGTTGTGGTTGTAGGAGTTTGAAGTCTGGTGTCTTTGGGTGCAGGTGCTTGGGCTGGAGGCTGTTGTGAGGTGGATGGCTGTTGGGTGGGTGGCTGCCTGCGTTTGTGTATCTTGGAAGAGGGGGTGACAGACACACTGGGAGAGGACACAGGGGACGTGTGAATGGTAGTGGGGGTGGTGACTGCACGTGTGCGGGGGGTTCTGGTGGGTGTGCTGGTGATGGACGTAGTGGCTGAAGATGTTGTGCATGCAGGTGTGAGTGGAGACGTGACAGGGAGGGAGGAGGGAGACGAGGAGGAGGGGGACACAGTGGAGGCAGTGGGTGTTGGTATGTCTGTATGTGGATGTTGCTTGTGTGAATGCTTGTGTGATGTGTGGTGCTTATGTCTGGATGAGCTTCCCTTGGGTGTTGAGGTGTGTGGAGGCTGGTCTGATGGTGTGTCTGGGATAGGCAGAGGTACAGGGGATTGGGTCTGGGTGGAGGAAGTTGGAGGGGGGAGGCTAGAGACAGGGACAATTGCTGCCATCAGTGCTGAGGCCAGAGTGTTGAATGATCGCTGATGGGCAGCCTGACCCGAATGAATGCCCTCCAGGTATGCATTACTCTGATGCACCTCCCTTTCTACCCCCTGGATGGCATTCAAAAGGGTAGACTGCCCAACAATGATCGTCCTCAGGAGGTCAATGACCTCCTCACTGAGGGCAGCAGGGGTGACAGGGGCAGGGCCTGAGGTGCCTGGGGCGAAGGAGATGCCCACCTTCCTGGGTGAGCGGGCACAGGGCAAACGCTGAGGGGCTGCTGGAAGGGCGGTGCTGGTGCGCTGGGTGGCGGCTGTACCTGTTGTAGCGGGGGGCACGGATGTTGCTGCCACCACAAGGGAGCTCCCTTCAGAGAACGAGTCGCTGTCACTGACATCCGCACGAGTCCCCGCTGTGGAGCTCCCCTCGCCCTCCGTCTCACTGGTGAAATCCGAGTCAGTTGCATGGCCCGCCATGGCCATGTGAGATGCAGCTCCCTCGGCCACTTCTCCTCCGCCTGATGATGCTAATGCACAAATGAACAGGAAGACAACAAAAATAGGGGGGTAGGGAAAAATAAAGAAATGTTGAGTGCATGCATTGGCGACACCGTTGGCGGACAGGACAGACACAGAAGCCCCCTGCACTACGCCGCGCAATTGGGGTCCACTGCGCAATCCGTGGGACATGGCCTACAAGCCTATGGGCGACCCCTGCTCACATACATGACACAGGACAATGAATAGCTGCACTTGGCACCCTACAGAGGTGGTGGGTGGGGGCACAGGGCCATGCCTTACGGAGGGGCCTAGCCTACACATATCGCCCTGGCCTAGGGATACCCACAGCCCTCCTCCCCCACCCAGACACCTCCACTGCGCGCAAAGTCACCAGGATTTGAGTGTACTCACCCCCTTGTGTCTGCTGTGATGTCCTCACGCGCCCATCCAAATCGGGGTAGGCCACCTCCAGGATCCGGGACATCAGGGGGGTCAAAGTACGACTGGCACCCCTCCCACGTTGGGAGGCCATCCCCAGCTGAACCTCCGCCGTCTTCCTGCTCCAGCGTCGGATGTCCTCCCATCTCTTCCTGCAGTGGGTGCCCCGTCTCTGGTGGACCCCCAGGGTCCAGACGTCCTTGGCGATGGCACGCCAAATAGCGATTTTCTGGTGGGCGCTGACCTATGTGACATGTACAGGGAGAGAAGAATAATCATCACCTTCTGCATGCTCGATGTGAGTGGCCCCCCCATCCCCACCCTTGCCATGTGGCACATGCTCTCATCCGTCGTTTGATCCATGCCTCAATCTCTCCCCTCCCCACCATCTTTCATCCACACCACTCAACACAGGCATTGGCCACAAAGCATGGTCCCAGTGTACTTACCTGTTGGTCTGGAGGACCGTAGAGTAGCGCATACTGGGGGAGGACCCCATCCACGAGTTTCTCCAACTCCTGAGCAGTGAAGGCAGGGGCCCTTTCCCCAGTCGCATGAGCCATTGTCTCTTCCAGACCGTGGTCACAGCAGCACTTGCAGTGTAGGTCCTCTCCTATGGAAGATCAGGCATCGAGTGATTAAGCAGATAGAAAATGGCGGTCACGCCCGCGGCGGTGCGTACCGCGACCGCCGGCGCACATCGTCATTGGCTCCTGAGACCCATAGGCTTCAATGTTAACCAATGCAGCTTTGCGCCGTGGTCTTCGACCGCCTACCGCCACGGTGTCCCACGCCAGCGCATTGACCTCACATCCCATTGTCGCACTTCACAGGTCAGGCAGCCGCCATTTCAAGGGCCCACATGCCTTATTTTATACTGCGTCACACATACCTAGGCCTTGCATCGACACTCATACAAGCCATTCAATGCAATGGGAATTGTGTTATGTACAAGCTGTGGTTATGTACCTGTGGGTTGTTTGACTCTGTGCTCGCTGTTGTCCTTCATAGGCACCGTCCGCTGGGACATGCGAGGAGATGGAGAAATCTTCCCGTGTACAGACCGCTGGTGGACCTGTCGACAATGGAGGTAAGACATGTCATACTGACATACAGGCTTGACCGAGCCACTATACAGGAACTATGTACCCAGTTGGAGCCAGACCTAATGTCACCAATCCGCCAACCCACAGGGATCCCCCCTCTAGTGCAGGTGCTGTCAGTACTCCATTTCCTAGCAAGTGGGTCATTTCAAACAACAGTGGCCATATCATCAGGGATGTCCCAGCCCATGTTTTCCAAGGTGTTGTCCAGAGTGTTGTCTGCCCTGCTCAAACACATGCGGAGCTACATCGTCTTCCCTGAGGTGGGGGATTTGGCTACAGTGAAGGCTGATTTCTATGCCCTTGGACATATACCCAACATCATTGGTGCCATTGATGGGACACATGTTGCTTTGGTCCCCCCCAGCCGGAGTGAACAGGTGTACAGGAACAGGAAGAGTTATCATTCCATGAATATCCAGATGGTGTGTTTGGCTGACCAGAACATCTCCCATGTTAATGCCAAGTTCCCTGGGTCAGTGCATGACGCGTACATCATGCGGAATAGCAGCATCCCTTACGTGATGGGTCAACTCCAGAGGCACCGTGTGTGGCTATTAGGAGACTCTGGTTACCCCAACCTGTCATGGCTACTGACCCCAGTGAGGAATCCCAGGACAAGGGCAGAGGAACGGTACAATGAGGCCCATGGGAGAACTAGGAGGGTGATAGAGCGGACCTTCGGCCTCCTGAAGGCCAGGTTTAGGTGCCTCCATATGACTGGTGGATCCCTATTCTACTCACCGAAGAAGGTGTGCCAGATCATCGTGGCCTGTTGTATGCTTCACAACCTGGCTTTGCGACGCCAGGTGCCTTTTCTGCAGGAGGATGGTCCAGATGGGGGTGTTGTAGCAGCTGTGGAGCCTGTGGAGAGTGAAGAGGAGGAAGGCAAAGAGGAAGACATAGACAACAGGAACACAGTAATACACCAGTATTTTCAATGACACACAGGTAAGAATCCACACCAGCATATTACATATACTTAACCCCTACTACCTCTCTACTGTCTGTCCTTTTCCCCCAGTGTATGGTAACTGAGTTGTGACTTTCCCTTCCGATTTCGGAGATGTGGGCCCCACTGCGTGACATCTGCTTTATTTCCCCATGGACTACAGCTGTGTGACATTGGTATGTTGGCATCACAATGTGTATATGCCATTTGGCACGGTAATGTCTAATACATTTGTACAAAATCCCAGCCAGACTCCAGATTGTTTAATGCAATAAGTGTGTTTATTACAGTGCTCAAAATTGGTGGGTGGTTGCAAATCGTTGAGGTGTGATGGTGGAGGATTGTCCATGGCAGAGTCCAGACTATCAGTATCACAGGTGCATTGTCCAGATGCCTGTGGAAGGTGGAGCAGGGGCAGTGTAAGGTTGGACAGGGTGTCAATGTGGGACAGTGGGATGACAATCAGGGAGGTATCCTTTGCTGGCGGGGGTCTTGGCCTCTTACTCTGTCTTCTTCCTGGATGTCAGGGCCCGCTTGCGGGGTGGTTCTCCTTCTGCAGGGGATGGGGTTCTGGTGGCCTGTTGGTCTTGTGTCGGGGCCTCCTGTCCACTAGCGCCGGCGGAGGTGGTAGGCAGTTCTTGGTCCATGCTAATGTCAGGGGCCCTTTGTGGTGCAACAGTGTCCCGCAATGTGGTGACTCCCTGATTCAGAGCCACTACGATGGTGCCCATGGCGGTACTGATGTTTCTTAGTTCTTCCCTGAACCCCATATACTGTTGCTCCTGCAGAAGCTGGATCTCCTGAAACCTTGCCAGGACCGTGGCCATCGTCTCCTGGGAGTGGTGGTATGCTCCCATGATGGAGGAGAGGGCCTCGTGGAGGGTGGGTTCCCTGGGCCTGTCCCCCCCCTGTCGCACAGCATCCCTCCCAGTTCCCCTGTTTCCCTGTGCCTCTGTCCCCTGGACTGTGTGCCCACTACCACTGCCCCCAGGTCCCTGTTGTTGTTGGGGTGGTGGGTTAACCTGGGTGCCCTGTAGGGGTGGACACACCCATGATTGACGTGTCCTGTGGACAGAGATATGGGCCCGCTGGGTGGGTGCTGTGCTGGTGTTCCCAGAGGGGGGAAGGTCTGCTGTGGCCTGTGGCTGTCTGAGGGGAACCGACTGTCCCGAGGTTCCCGATGGGCCGGGCTGGTCATCTGGATCCAGGGAGGCAGAGGTGCTGTCATCACTGTGGGCCTCTTCTGGGGGTGGAGTGGACATTCTTGGAACCTCCTGCGCGGTGACGTGGCGTTCGGGTCCTGCAGGGGTATAAATGTATGATTATTGCTTCTGTGTGTGCCATAGCGTGCAATGGGTGGGTGCCCGTGTACCCCTGTGCTTGCATTCCTGTGTGGGGGCTTTTGTGACGGTGGTTTGGGGGGGGGGGGGGGGTGGGTATGTGCAGTGGGCATGCTTAGGTGATGGGTGTCCATGCTTTGTGGTCGCATGCAGGGCTTGGTGTTGGGATGGGTGGGTTGTGAGGGTGAGACATTTGCAAGGAGTAGGTGTGATGGGGTGGGGGTGAGGGTGGGGGTATGGGTTGGCATGCTGGTGTGGTTGGGGGGATGAAGTAGTTAAGATTTGACTTACCAGAGTCCATTCCTCCGCCTACTCCTGCGAGGCCGTCAGGATGCAGGATCGCCAAGACCTGCTCCTCCCATGTTGTAAATTCTGGGGGAGGAAGTTGGGGTCCGCTGCCAGTCTTCTGCACCGCGATGTTGTGCCTGGATACCATGGAACGCACCTTCCCCCGTAGGTCGTTCCACCGCTTCCTGATGTCGTCCCTATTTCTTGGGTACTGTCCCACAGCGTTGACCCTGTCCACTATTCTGCTCCATAGCTCCATCTTCCTGGCAATGGTGGTGTGCTGCACCTGTGTCCCGAAGAGCTGTGGCTCTACCCGTACAATTTCCTCCACCATGACCCTGAGTTCATCGTCAGAAAACATGGGGTGTCTTTGCTGTGCCATGGGGTGGTTTGGGTGATGTGTGGGGTAGATTGTGTGGTGCTAAGTGTGGTGATGTGTATTGGTGTGTAGTTTGAAGTGCGTGGTAATATTGCTGGGTGACAGTGAATTGCGCGTCTGGGTGCTCGGGTCTCTTATCTCTGTGCGTGTTCATGAATCTCTAGGAGTAGGGGTTTGTGGGTGATGTGGGTGTGTGTTTTATATTGTATTGGGTGTGTGGGAGTGGTGTGTGTATGTGTCTCAGGTGTGTGTATTTCGATGTATCCAATGTGGCTGTGTTTAGTAAGAGTGTGTGTATTTTGAGCGCGGCGGTGTGTACCGCCAATGGAATTCCGCGTTTGAAAGACCGCCGCATGGATTCGTGTGTTGTGATAGTGTGGGCGTATTTCTGTTGGTGTGACGGTGGAGGTTTGGTCATCGCCAGTTTCTCGCTGGCCTTTGGTGTGGCAGACTTTTGTGGATGTCTGTATTTTGGCGGTTTGCCTGTTGTGGGTCAGAATGACCGTGGCGGTTTACCGCGGCGGTGTTATGGCGGTCTTCTGCACGGCGGTAAGCGCCTTTTACCGCCGAGGTTGGAATGACCACCTTAGTGCTTATTACAGTCTTCCAAAGGGATGGTATGGGACATGTTATTTGGGAATAGTTTTTCCAAAGATCTATCAACTAGACGATTTAAAGAAATTTCCAAAAGTGACAGAATTGCTTCGTGCTAGACAAAAGAGAGAAACTGCTGCTGGTGTAGTAGGAGACATATTTGGAGCAATAATTCCTTCAGTGGGAGTTATTTTGAACTCCGTAAAGATTTGAAAGTTGTCTACTATTGTGGATAACATGCTGACAAACTTCACAGGGGCTATACTCCTGATGGATACTGAACTTGCTGTGGAGAGTGCTATGACTCTTCAAAACAGGCTTGCTTTAGACATTCTTTTAGCGAAAAGTGGCAGAGTCTGTAAAATGCTTAATGAGCACCACTGTTGTGCTTATATTCCGGATAATAGTAATGAGATTAGAAGTATGCTTACTAACCTAACAAGAGATAGCGCAGATTTAAAGAAACTGAAAGAACCAGGAGTCTGGGAAAAGGTTGGAGAAGGATTTGCGCGTGTGGGAAGCTGGTTTAGTGGTCTTTGGCATGGGTTTTTAGGAAAATTGATACAGGGAATAGTAATTGTCTTGGCTTTCTTATTCGGACTATGGTTATTAAGTAAATGCAGTAAAAGGGTTAAAACAAAATGGACAAAACATAAGGAAAGGAGGGAAGACAAGAAAAGGGAGAAAATGTTCAGAGCAAAATATGAAAAGGCAAAACGAAAAGAAGAAATTGAAATGAGGGAAATTAACAAATGAAAGAAAAGTAAAGAGTGGATTTGTGTGATGACAAGTGTCATCAGAGGGGGGATTGTTGGAGTGTAGTTTTATAATCAAAATTAACATGAAATGTTTACGAATTAATGCATAATGATGCCGCATAGAGAATGTAATAATGTGCTTTTATTAAACGTGTGCTTGAAATGTGCCCACGGGGAGTGGCGATCAACGTATACGATGATAATTGAAACTGACTAATAATGAAATATTAATGTGCTGATATATGATTTTGTATTAGTATTAAGAGTTATATGTTAAGGTTTTGCTAATTAATCACTAGGCCTTAGTTAGCATGAGTTGGGCCTAGCTGTCCGGTTTCATATTAAATGTGTTTTCCTAACGTGCAATGTGCTGACTTGCTGAAGGACATGTAACCGTACTTTTCCAGAAGCTAGAAGATGTGTGTAACTGTAGTAAATTCTTTCTCATGAGACTTGACTTGCCTAAGGAGACATTCTTGCCGAATGCAACAGTGTAAACTTGCAGCAGGTACAAGGTCGCCTGAACTGGTATAGACAATGGAACTACTGACTGGGACTGTGAGAGGACCGCGAGAACATGAAATTGTACCCGACATTCTGCCCGTTGGAAGACGTCAATTACAGAAGCCAATAGATTATGTGAGAACTGTTCTGAGGTGACAATCTTAATGACGCGACAAGTAAACCATTGGATGGAGAAAATGATGCACCAAAACTTGCCCAATTGGAAATTAGGGGACTGTACAACAAGTTTCATATTATCCTTTGACACAAGGAGAAAGCAGCCATTCCGAGCCATTTTTCTATAGCCATTACGTGCCTTTGCTATTACCTAGACGCATTGTCACTCTGTCTTAAAGACTTTGCGGTTTATCTCTTCGAACCATCCTTATTTTGCCTGGCCCGATTCATACTTTCCTCCTTATGAGGGAAGTGTCCCTTATTGATCCGTCTTGCTGAACTTTGCTGTGTTTCCTGGCTGATGGCGAATCAACTGATGTCCTGAGGATGAAGATTGACTCTGTATGCTGACTCATTAAGGAAGGTAACTATATGATGATGAAATTGTAATTGTCTGTTTGCCTTTTCTTTTTAGGTACCAACTGCTATCTTTTGATAGAGACCATAGTTAAATATTTTCGAAATTTGTGTTGCTAAATTGTTTTGCATTAAGCCCAACATGCTAATGCTAATTCGAGGTTAGTTAAGGAATTCACTAAACGGACGCAAATAGACAAATGACGGAATCTATGCTTTGTTGAATAATGCGCTAATGATACTCTGCTGAGATTAACCCATGTTGACATCGTGCTTTGTTCTTATTTTTATGATTTTTGCAGTGATGAAGTCCTATTCGAGTTGCCATATTATTACCGTGTTGATGTGTTTTCTAGTATTGAGACTAATAAACATACTCGTAGAGGTATAATCAATAGGGAATAAATGTCATAAATCTTACTAAATCTGTGTGGTTATTCATGACTGAGAGGTCTTGGTGTGTTTTTATTCTTACTTATGCCATAGTCCAAATTGAATCGATTTTCTATAGTGAATATTGATGATGTGATTGATCTATTGATTGCTCTGTTGATTAATTGTCTCGTCCTGAGGTGTCTTCAATCAGGGTCAAAAGATTCATTGGCCTAAAACGAGTCCCAGACTAATTAAATTATCTAAGACGGGACGCGTTATCAATAGTCACATTAATTGAGACTCTCTCAATTACAATACCGTTCTGTTGGAAATGGCCCTTCTGCAGGGTTATCCCCAGACTTTTTGCCTTTCTCCTTATCTTTTTCTGACCTAATTTTTGCTGGTTTTTAGACTCTGCGCACTTTACCACTGCTATCCCGTGCTAAAGTGCATATGCTCTCTCCCTTTAAACATGGTAACTTTGGATCATACCCAATTGGACTATTTATTCTACTTATAAATCCCTAGTAATGTGCACTATATGTGCCTAGGGCCTGTAGATTAAATGCTACTAGTGGGCCTGCTGCACTGGTTGTGCCACCCACTTAAGTAGCCCCTTTACCTTGTCTCAGGCCTGCCATTGCAAGGCCTTTGTGTGCAGTTTCACTGTCACCTCGACTTGGTATTTAAAAGTACTTACCAAGCCTAAACCTCCCCTTTTCCTACATCTAAGTCACCTCTAATGGGTGCCCGAGGTAACCCCTAGGGCAGGGTGCTGTGTGGGTGAAAGGCAGGATATGTACATGTGTACACATGTCCTAGTAGTGTAAAACTCCTAAATTTGTTTTTACACTACTGTGAGGCCTGCTCCCTTCATAGGCTAACATTGGGGCTGCCCTCATACATTGTTGAAGTGGTAGCTGCTGAGCAGAAGGGAGTAGGAAGGTCATATTTAGTATGGTCAGAATGGTAATACAAAATCCTGCTGACTGGTGAAGTTGGATTTGATATTACTATTCTAGAAATGCCACTTTTAGAAAGTGAGCATTTCTTTGCACTTACATCCTTCTGTGCCTTACAATCCCCGTCTGGCTGAGTTTAGTTGACAGCTCCTTGTGCATTCACTCAGACACACCCCAAACACAGGGTACACAGCCTCACTTAAATACATCTGCATTTTGAATGGGTCTTCCTGGGCTGGGAGGGTGGAGGGCCTGTTCTCCCACAAAAGACTGCCACACCCCCTACTGGGATCCTGGCAGACAGGATTGAACTGAAAGGGGACCTGGTGCACTTCTTAGCCACTCTTTGAAGTCGCCCCCACTTCAAAGGCACATTTGGGTATAAAACAGGGCCTCTGCCCTACCACCTCAGACACGTGCTGGAGAACAAACCTGAACCAGAACCTGCATCCTGCCAAGAAGAACTACCTGGCTGCCTAAAGTACTCACCTGACTGCTTTCTACAAAGGACTGCTGCCTTGCTGTTGGCCTGCTGCCTTGCTGAACTCTTGTCTAGCTGCAAAAGTGCTCTCCAAGAGCTTGGATAGAGCCTGCCTCCTTGTTCCCTGAAGTCTCAGGACCAAAAAGACTTCTCTTTTTGAACTGGACGCCGTGTGCGCAAAATATTTGACGCACAGCTTGCTCCACGGTGAAAAATTCACTGCACGCCGATCCGGAAAGACGCTGCTCGACGCGACGCCTGCGGTGCGACCGGAACTTCGACGCACGGCCTCGCATGGACAACGCCGCCCGACTTCCAGAGAGGAAATCGACGTGACGCCTGCCGTGAGAAAAAAAATTCCATGCTCAGCCTCCCGGAACAATGCACAGCTGGATAACAAGCCGAGGAATCCACGCACAGACCCTGGTACATCTGGTAATCCCACGATCCATAGAAGGAGATGGTCCGCGTGCCGGAAAACGACGCACGTCTTCCCCGAGTGAAAAATAACGACACAAGTCCGTGTGTGAAGGGGCGAAACCGACGCACACACCATTTTTCTTCCTGTAGAACGACGCACGTCTCCCCACGTGAAAAATAACTACACAAGTCCGTGGGTGAAGGGGCGTAACCAACGCACACACCATTTTTCCACGCATCTCCTCTTCTGCGGCCCTCTGTGGAGATTTTCCGCTCCAAACCAGGTACTTTGTGCTTGAAAGAGACTTTGTTTACTTTTTAAAGACTTAAGACACTTCATATCACTTTTTAGTGATATCTTTACAAATTCATATTGCATCTTTGATCGTTTTGACCGGTAAATACCCAGATAAATATTATATATTTTTCTAAACACTGTGTGGTGTATTTTTGTGGTGCTATATTGTGTTATTGTATGATTTATTGCACAAACGCTTTACACATTGCCTTCTAAGTTAAACCTAGCTGCTCGTGCCAAGCTACCAGAGGGTGGGCACAGGATAATTTTGATTGTGTGTGACATACCCTGACTAGAGTGAGGGTTCTTGCTTGGACAGAGGGTAACCTGACTGCCAACCAAAAACCCCATTTCTAACACGTTCAACATGCAGAACCTTTTTTTCTGTGGATTTCTATATGTAACTAAAATAACATCTAGGGCACTGCAGGAACAGTTGGACCACATATATAATTATATTAGATATAGAGATCCAATCTGTCATGTTATGCTTGGTTTCCACACCCAGTCACATCAACTTCTACCTTACATTGATACATCATTTCCCACCACAAGTTATTATTCAAAAGCCCAGTGGAACTCATAAGGTTAATCTGCCGGGTATTAATAATTTTTGTCATACAAATTGACCCACAACAGGGACTAACCTAATACAAGCATACATCTTCAATTAGCTTTGATTATTCCACTGGGGCTTTTAACTTAAGAGCGTCATTTTAATATATAACCATGCAGACATTCATATGGGTGATTTCAAAATTCCGTAAAACATAACTCTTTCATCTTCACGTATTGGGACCTTTAAATAAGGCTGAGGTCTTTTTGGCCATCAATATGGCCCATCTTCGGAGCCAATACCACTTAAAAAGGGCTACTAGCTTGGTTCTAAACAAATATGGCGCTGATTTGAAACACCATAGCGCAACGTGGGATTTATCCTGTAAGACATGGCAGGTCGACATGGGAAACTTCCTTCGCTTTCAGACCGGAAAGCGGCCCCACCACAATGGACCACTAACTTGTAAGTGCATTAGTCAGCCCCTGCTGTCCACACGGTTATAACAATATGTTTGTTTATCACAAAGTTGAAGACTACAACTTTTCTTACAATCTCTGGCACGCCATGCAGTGCCACGGCTAAATACTTTTACCGATAACCAAATCATTTAACAAGACGTGTTGAACATATCTCTTTAACTTAAACCGACACACACTTTCCGATTTAGAATATCAACTATGCTTTATTTGGCTGCATGTTTACTCTGGAAATATGCTCTGCCATGATGATACTGTTGGTCACTAGTACCCACCCTTGGGCATTTGTTTTGAGTTAATTTTCCCTGTATATGTAGATATGTCAGCTCTGTAATTTCTCTACAAAATGTGTAAAACAGTAGTAGCATTCGCTTGTTTCTTGACATAGGAGCTACAATATGTTTTCTTCATGAATAGAACAACATATGATTGTGTTACGATTCACTAACTCATTTATTTGCGTATGATGTGTCCTACCGAGGAAGTATTGTAACTACTTTTTGTATCATCATTTTGCAACACAGATTGACTATACTGACCAAATAATATGTGTTTCAAACAAAGAACCTTCTTCAATGATAGTTATTTGGTATGTGTTGGCCTGCTCACACACATATAATAATGTTACTAACTATCCCACAGCAGCATCTGTTCTACCTACTAATAGTACATCTTCATATGCTTGATTCACCCACAATTAGTAGATCACAAATCACAAATCCGGAATCCCACACTTGAAAACGATGTGGACTCTCAAAGTTGTAATTATCTGAGAGTATGTATGAGTGACTGATCACAGGTGTTTGTTAGTTTATTAGTTGCTCTGCTATACCACTAGGGTGATGTTGTCACTCAGCCTAACTAGTTAACAATAAATAATGTTGTCCATTAACAGAAATGTACAAATTGCACTAACCAATGTTTTCAATTCATGTTTGCAGGTGGACCTGCTCTCTACACTGTCAGAGAGGTCACCCAATTTGAATACCCTGAGATATCCAGTAAGTGTCCTCTTGTGCATTATGGGTGCAAATCCTAGGTTTGGGGTGAGTCAGTCTGAAGTGTGGAATGCAATGTAGGATGGTTTTGCCTGACCAATGACCTGATAGCATTGGAGAATGGATGGTGACATCTTGTATGTTGGAATGTTGTGCAATGTGAATGGCTTGCATGTAGTTCAAGGGGCAACTTGTGCTGGCATGTAATTGTGTGACATGGGAATTGATATGCGTGGCCAGTAATCCATTGGTGTCTACTATGACAGGTCTCAGGCCAGCTATTCATCTACATAGCATCCCTGTTTACAGAGAATACGTGTTGGAACCACGCATGCTGGAACCATCATGCCTTAACAATGTGGTCGGAACAACAACCACCTTGTTGCCACACATGCCTTCACCATGCACGCCTGTACACCAATTTTACGTTGCAAAAGCATGCCTAGTGAAGGCATGTGTGGGAACGGCATTTGTTGTTATATCATATCACCCCCCCAACCAAACCAAGCCCTCATACCACCCCACCCCTCAAACCTCAAAAATAAAAATAGCACAACCCCCTACCATAAAATACCCAACGCCCCCCACTTATGGTCCTAAAAAATAACTTTTAATTCCAACGCCCCTCACCCCAAGCTCTTACTCCACCCCCCAGCCCTGAAACCTAAAACAATAACACAACCCACTTCCCCCCAATATGCTCAATCACCCACCCAACACAAGACCTTAATCCACCCCATCCCCAACAACTACCCCCCCAAGCCTGCCCCAGCCTCACTTACCTCACCACATCCACTTCCAATCCACTCTGCCATTTTCTGTGCCTTCACCATGCATTTGCATAGGTCAGCTCATGCATGGTTAAGGCACAGATAAAGGCATTTGTGGTTCCGGCAACGTGGTTGCGCTTGCGTGGAGAACATCCGCGTTGTTCCTAACCTGTTGTTTGTGACGGTTCACATTTACAAAGACTTTGTCACAACTCCATTGCCACTACAATGTGCCACACATAGCTTACACTTACGGACAAGACGGAACAGATGTGGGTGACATTTGCTAGGTCTCTAGGGGGCTTATGTAGGAGACACATACACCACAGGTGACTCATTACCCTTCAGATAGGAGGGATTTTGGACTGATATTGTCAAGACTGACATAATTGGAGGAGGAGCTAGCAGCAAATTGCAGGATTTTGCGCTACATCAAGAAGAAGTTGAAAAAAACACACAATTGAACAACTATACCACCCTGCAACCTTCCAGTTCTTACTTCTCCCTTTTACCATTTTGTATTGTTTTAATTAGGGTATTAGATATGTAGTGTTAGGTTAGTATAGGGTAGGCATAGATTAGGTTACGTATAGTGGGGGTGTGGGTTTTACTATATCATTTTATTGTTTGGGGGTTGGGTGGGCGGTAATGTTGGGGTACTTGTGTATAAAAAAATTAAAAAATTAAAAGAATTTACAATTAATAATACAAAACTATATATATATTTGTTTAGGCAATAGGTTAGGTAGTACATGTGTAGTTATAGTTTATGTTGTCTTATTTGTCTCATAAGGGTGTAGGGGCCAATGTTTAGAGTGTGGTGTTACATGTATAAGATACGTTTAGTATAGGTTAGATAGATGACATTTAAATTTTAGGATAGTTAGTTTAGGTGAGTTTAGAATAGGGTAGGGTTTAGATTTTCATATGCTTGACTTTTTTAAATAAATCATGTTCATATTTGCTTCATTACTATTTTTAAATGACTCTGTCTGAGGCTTATCATGAGTGCCATGGGCAAGTTGGGGGAATGGCCTAGGGTATGCTTGCTGTCATTATTTCCCAGGTTTCCCATATGCATCCCCATGAGCAAAGAGCTGTGAGAATGGCTGCTTCATTCTGTCTACTTGTGCACACATTTGACATCCTGTGTTCAATCAATCAATCAAGCAGGAAATTTGTAAAACGCACTACTCACCCATGAGGGTCTCAAGGCGCTGGGGGGGCTGCTACTGCTCGAACAGCCAAGTCTTGAGAAGTCTCCTGAAGGTAAGGAGGTCCTTGGTCTGATGCAGGTGGGTGAGAAGAGTGTTCCACGTCTTGGTGGTGAGGTGCGAGAATGATCTGCCGCCGGTGGTTGTTCTGCAGATGCTTGGGACGGTGGCGAGGGCAAGGTTAGCGGAGCAAAGCTGTCGGGTCGGAGTGTAGAAGGAGAGCCGTCTGTTGAGGTATTCTGGTCCGGTGTTGTGCAGTGCCTTGTGAATGCGGGAGAGGAGTTTGAAGGAGATTCTCTTGTTGACATGGAGCCAATACATGTCTCTCAGGTAGGCTGTGATGTGGCAGTGGTGGGGGATGTCCAGGATGAGGCGTGCAGAGGCATTTTGGATGCGTTGCAGTCTTTTCTGGAGTTTGGCCGTGGTTCATGCGTAGAGGGCATTGCCATAGTCCAGTTTGCTGCTTACAAGGGTTTTGGTGGCTGTTCTTCTGGTTTCAGTGGGGATCCATTTGTAGATCTTCCGAAGCATGCAGAGGGTGTTGAAGCAGGAGGAGGAGATGGTGTTGACTTGAGGGTCATAGATAGTGAGGAGTCCAGGATGAATCGTAGGTTGCATGTGTGGTCGGTGAGTGTCGGTGCAGTTCCCAGTGTGGCAGGCCTGCAGGAGTCTTCCCATGCGGAGGGGGTGGGGCAAAAGATGAGGACCTCAGTCTTGTCGGAATTCAGTTGAAGGCAGCTGTTCTTCACTCATTTGGCGATGGCCTTCATACCTTTGTGAAGGTTGGTCTTGACGGTGTCCTTGGTGAGGGAGAGGATCAGCTGGGTGTCATCGGCGTATGAGATGATGTTGAGGTTGTGAGATCGGTCGATGTTAGCGAGCGGAACTATGTAGATGTTGAAGAGGGTTGGGCTGAGAGATGAACACTGCGGTATGTCGCAGATGATTTTGCTGGCTTCAGAGCGGAATGGAGGGAGGCGGACTCTCTGAGTTCTGCCAGAGAGAAAGGAGGTGATCCAGTCCAGGGCACTGCCGTGGACTTCTCCATTGCTGAGGCATGTGCATAGGGTGGGGTGGCAGACGGTGTTGAGCGCGGATGAGAGGTCCAGGAAAATAAGGGCTGCGGTTTTGCCGCTATCCAGTATGGTTCTGGTGTTGTCGGTGGTGGCGATGAGGGCAGTTTCGGTGCTGTGGTTGCTGCAGAATCCAGATTGGCATGAGTCCAGAGTGCTGTTCTCCGCTAGGAAACGAGTCAGTTGTTTGTTGACAATTTTCTCTATGACTTTTGCCAGGAAGGGAAGCAGGGAGATGGGCTGGAAGTTCTTGAGGTCCTTTGGGTCTGCCTTAGGTTTCTTGAGGAGGGCCTTGATCTCAGCGTGTTTCCAGATCTCAGGGAAGGTGGCGGATTCAAAGGAACTGTTGATGATCTTCCGTAGTTGGGGTGCAATGACAGAGCTTGCTTTGTTGAAGATGTAGTGAGGGCAGGGGTCGGATGGTGAGCCGGAGTGGATGGTGTTCATGATTTCGATGGTGTTGTTGTCATTGACGTGGGTCCAGGAGAGCAGGAGGCTGGTGGGTGGTGAATCTGTGGTGTCAGTGGTTGATGACGGGGTCTGAGTGCTGAAGCTGTCATGGATGTCTGCGATCTTGCGGAGGAAGAAGGTGGCTAGGGAGTCGCAGAGCTCTTGTGATGGCGGGATGTCATTGACGTTGGAGCTGGGGTTGGAGAGCCAGTCACAAATTGTTTTTAATTTTCATCTTGTAGAGGTGAAAATGATACTTTACCTGTCATTGGTGGGGTTCTGGTAATACATTGTTAGCAAGTGTGGTACATCTCACAACTCCCAATTTTGGAACTGTGTCCTGCAACACTGACAGGTGACCATCACTGATTAGGTTAGGCTTTCCTGTTCCACACATATCATTTGTACTTGTACTCCCATCTGGGTAACTCAATTTTGATTGGGTAATGAGCCATACATGCCATATGTCTACTTCAAAGGCTATGTGTTCAGGAGCCTTTGATCTACACAGTAAATTGGTTGTAGCTGATAACACCATAATTCATCTTCCTCTTGTTTGGTTCCTAGTGTGTGGCTTAGTGTCTGACAGTCATGCACTCATGTACTGATATCCTGTACACATTGACATGGATTGACACAATGGTAACTTATTGCTGAGTAGACGGACCTCAGTAAACATAGACATGCTACATGTGTACAAGGTGCTTTATTTACAGGTGCAATTGTTATCATGATTTCTATACAATGTCCATTTTACTGATCCCATGAGTGAACGTTTGCCAAATATAGGTTGTTCGGAGTCCAAGGTTGAGGGACCTGTCATCAGACATGGTTAGGAGTATTATGCATAAGGAAGGAGTGCTTGACATTGCCAATTAGTATGGTAGAGACATTGACAGCAAATAGCAGACATTTCAGCAGTGGTTAGGTGAAGAGGGCACATTTCCTACTGTCCCAACACTGGCACGATCATAAGCCCAAAACTAAGGAAAAATTGTCCATGTGGCACAGACTGGTTCTACCGGATGCTTTTCCTTTTGATTGTTATTCCTTGTTCAGCTTCATACTCTGATGTGTGTGGTGCCTCCTGAGCCATGGCTGATGCTGTTGTAGAGGGAGAGGGACACACACACACTTCAGGGGATAGAGATGTGGAGTCAAGGGACCCAGCAGCTACCATTTGTGGCAACACTTAAGGCATCACTGCTACAAGGAGGAAATACTGATTCTTCAAGACTCCAACGTCATGGTGGTAGGCAGCAATGTTTTCCCTCAGGGAAGCCACATCCCTCTGTATGAACTCCAGGGTATTTGGCATGCTGCTGGCATTTTGGGAGACCATCTGTTGCAGCATCTGGTTCATCACAACAGCTATGTCTGCCAGGGACTGCTGGAGTCCACGTAGAAGGGAGTAGGTTCTCTGATGGAAGCTGAGTTGTCCTTATTTGGACTGAGGCACCTCTACACTCCACCTAGGCTGCCTGCCATGGTCTCCATCCTCACCCAAACCTGCTTTGCGACCTCAGCCTGGACTCCTACCACTGCCCCCTGAAAGCTGATCGCTGGGTCCTCAGAGTCCAGGGCTGCTTGTGGATTGGCTGGCGGTGTCAGTTGGTGGCTGGGTGGTTCACGTGGAGACTCTGCAACAGTGTCTTCCCCCCTGCAACTGGAGGTAATGTCTGAAGGGATCCTTGAATATCCTGGAGAGTCTGTTGATTGTTGGTTGCCAGCTGGTCATCCTTGTAATCTTCAAAGTCCAGGACAGGAAGGTCGGCAGGAGGTAAGCCATCATCCTCTGCAATGAGATAGTGTAATATCAATTTTGGATTGCCTTTGGTATTGACATGGCACATCATGTATTTGCCACTGGAGACTCAGTGACATGTCACCGACCCAAGATTGTGGTTGTACTTATGTGTAGCATTATGAAGCTCACATGGGTCAAGCTCACTAGTTACTGGGAATGACAAAGCGCAATGCTGCAGTGAGAGTGGCAGAGCCCCGCTGCGTCATTTTCACAGCACAGGGACGCTTCGTATTCATTTGCATAAGGGGCAGCCCTGTGTTGTGCCCTGCCCTAGCACATACTGGAGGTGCCTAGCACCAAAACAGGCATCCTTGCACCATCCTGCAGGGATGCCGCGTTGATAAGTTTGATTGTTAATGTGTAGGGAGGTGTCATTTTTGCAAAGATAGCACATGAATGTGTGCTGCAAAGTGCAGCACACATGAGTACAGGCAATGCAACATTGAGGAAGGGAAGCATTTTTGTCAGTGACACCACCCTGACAGCACCCTTGGGGTGGAATTGACCTCCGTCCTAGTCTCTGATGTGTACGTTGTGTTGCTACAGGAGCTTTGACTAAATGCAGCAGGTGTTGTAATGGCACAGCCACAGTGACACTATTTGCATGTGCCTACCAGGCAATGTGGTGCTTAGTTACATGGTGAAGTTTAACCATAGTGAGAGGCCTATGTCAACGTTGTGTATATGTTGGTGTGCATAGCACACCCAAAGTGTCAGTACATGTGTGGCTTGGGTGAGGTGGTGCGTCTCGATTCAGGGCCTATGTGTCCTGATGCAACCCTTTTGCATGCATTGGGTGTGTCCTATATACCTAACCCTTCTGCTATTGGTGGCGTTCCAGACATCACCCTGCAACTTATTCTGCATTAGTGGAGTTTCCCGGAAGTCTGCGCTGTCCTGTCCGTGGACTCCAGTGACCAGCTCCTACAGAATGACCCCTGCTACCATCTCCTCCAGCTCATGTAGGTCCTCCTGTGGTGCATGACTTCCACCTACAGTCTGCAGTGATTTCTTACAGTTGCTGGCAAGTTTCTTCTTTGCCCTGCACTTGCAATCGTGCCAGCATTTCTTGCACTCAGTGACAGTCCTCACCTCTGCCCCGCTATTGATTTTGTCCACTATTTGCTGCAATATTGCGTCTCTCTTCCCAGCTGGTAATTTGGAGGTGATGAATAGCTGATGTTGGTGCTCCGTCACCTCCCTGACTAGGATGTCATGCTCCTCCTCAGTGAAGCAACACTTTCACTTTCTCTTCTGCTTCTCCTGTACTTGTTCTGTAACCTCCTGGTTGGTACTTGTGAGTATGGAAACTCCCTGGGGTCTCTCCTGGTCTGATGCTTCCATTTTCAGCTGCAATTGCACTCTTTCCTGCTTTAACGGTTTGATTTTGACGCTAATGAAGTGTAGATGTGTCAAACGGTGTTGCTCCATTTTTGCAGCCTGAGCGTCATTTTTATTTGCTGCATCGCATAGCTGTTAGCATTTTCTTTTTTTACACTACCCATTCCTTAGCGCCATCGTGCGTCATACCTTAAATATGGCGCATGGCTGGCGCTCATGGCTAAATGAAATGAAGCAAAACTGTGTTAGTGCAGTTATGCGTCATTTACTATAAATATGGGCCTGAGTGTTTTCTTTCATGTATGTAAGTGCTGTGTGACTATGGTGGTGTTGCATGAGCTTTGCATCTCACCTAGATAAGCTGTGGCTGCTCATTCACAGTTACCTCTAGAGGCTTCTAGACTCTGCCTACACTACACTAATAGGGGATACCTGGACATGGTATAAGGTGTAAGTACCTTAGATACCCACCACACACCAGTCCAGCTTTCTACAGTAGGATGTGTAGTGGTGGGGGGGTTGATGTTTAGGATGTGTTTTAAAAAAATAAAATCTTTCAGAAAAATATATATCTTTTTTATGTTTATATGTTTAGGTGGTTTGTGTATAGGTATAGTTTCTGTTGTTTTTGCATGAAGATGTGTATTAAGGTGGGTGGAGGTTGATGTTTAACATGTCATGTTATGTATTTGAGGTGTAGTTTAGGTGAGATAGGTAAGGAGCTGTAGGTTAGGTAGTTTTAGGCAAAATACGTTTTATAATAACTTTAAATATAATTATTTTCTACATACAAGTCTACCTCATGATTTGCTGTGTAGGAATTAGCATATCTTAAGTACATGCAGCTGGCTTTGGTAGCAGTGTTTGTAGACGTGTGACTAGGTGAAATACCTATGGATAGGAATCTGTCAGGTTGGGCATGAAATAACATAAGGGATCAACAAACATAGTTGTGCATGGTAAATTGCACTCTTGATGTGAATGGATAGACAGACGAACACAGGTATTCACATTCTGTTGCTCTGTATGTGTAAGTCACACAACAGGCATTGGAGGGATGGCGATGTCAAACCATTTTTACTAATCAAGGAGTTTCAGGGTCACGCACTGATGCCAGCCCCTTACACACTGACCTTTGCATCATTTGCTTGTTGCAACAGTGTTGATTGCTGGCCAGCATCTATGGATAGACTTCCCACCAGTGCTGTGACTTCATTCACTATTAGCATTGACTGCATGCTACGTGTTGCACCTCACGCTTGAGACCTTGAGTAGCTAATTTCTAGTCTACATACATATAGGGTTCAACAAATATATTTCCCTCAGCCTGTGTACCTTTGTCCATGGCTTCATTACACACATGTCCCTTTGGGAAGTAGTTGGTGTCTTTACCTCACACAATCCACCATGTTCTACTTAGCTCAGATTCTAACAGACATACAAAACCCAAGTTGAACTCAGTACAAACTATTTACATGTGCAACAATTTGTAGGACCACAGGCACAGTTATTAGGGCAACAACCCCAAAGGATTGTTTGAGCCATTGAACGTCCAGATGGAATCCATGGGTGGTGCACTACATGGGACATGTAGAGGAGAGGAGTGTTTCAGTAGGGAAGAGAATTAACACATTGCTTGCCCAGAGATAATGTAGGCCACATTGACAGTCCACAAATGGGAGAGATTCAAAGGCGGGATAACAAATTGAGGGCAGTACCCATTGGGAAGTACACCAGCATGGCCATCAGCACTGGGCAAAGGAGAAACTGGCAATTAGGCACAGGGAAATGCTACAGGCCAGTTTTAGGTTGGAAAGCAGTGAAGTCCACATCTTCCTTCTCTGATGTGTGTGGTGCTTCCCGTAAGGGGGGTGTTGTAGGTGGTGGAGGTGACGGAGGGACACACATCGATGGCTGAGGTTGTGGATCCCTAGGCTGTTGCATTATTCCTCTGTGCCAACAAGTGAGGGAGCACTGCCCAGAGAAGAGCCTGATGGTTTGCAAACACTGCACCAAGTTTGTGGTGGTAGAAACCCACTGTGGCGATGTATGTGTCCTGCTTTCACTCCATGGACTCCGGGATGTTGCAGATTGCCCCCAACTGTTTGGCCGCCTCGCCGATGCTACTTTGGCAAGGCAGTTGTTTATGCCTCTGCCTCATGATACCAGCAATGTCAGCCAGGGACTGTTAGAGTCCACAGAGCAGATGGTAGGTGACTTTTATAGGGACTAAGATGTATTTATTGGGACTAAGGCACCTACGGACTGCCTCTAGGGTGCCCATCAGCATCTCCATCCCCATCCACACCTCATCTAACATCTCTCGCTAGACTCCTACCACACTACGTTGGAATTCTACTTGGGGTCCTTGGAGTCCACGGCTTGGTGTGGCCTGGCAGGTGGTGCCTGTTTAGTGGTAGGTGGATCATCTGGACACCCAACAACACTGTTGTCCCTTCCCACACCCAGAGATGGTGTGTCAAAGGAGGCCAGGGTTTGCCGGAGGGTGTCCTGGTCAAGTGTTGACAGGCTGTCATCCTCAGCCAGATCGTGATCACGGACAGGCAGCTGCACAGGAGGTGTAGGTATATCCTCTGCAATAAGAGAGAGGAATGTTAATGGCGTCTATGTTTCATATTGACATGAGTGATCTGATTGAAAACTTGCTAATATTTGAATTTCAGTACAACATTGATGCATAGAACGTCAGTTACAAGGAGGCATGGAGTCCTAGTTGCACTGTAGTTGCTTTTCAGATGGCAGTATCTCTGCATTTGTAATACAACCACTGTGTAACAAGGTAGAGTTTTGAATCATGGTACATATTGCAACACAGTTACACAGGTCACTGGGCCTACAATTCCCAGACGTATGTTAACAAGTGAGGTCCACATCTGCCAAGGTGATTTGCATTGTTTTTCATGATGCCTACAGTGATCGTGTTTTTACATGTTGACGCATTACTGTTCAGATTGCGCCTAATCCCCAGAGTGCCTGCATTCCCTGTGGCCAGTATTCAGCCCACTAATGCTGTGGTGGTGATGTGTGTTTGGCCATAAATTTGTGACGATCCTGCCATCTGGGTTTTACACTGTCCACTATGGTACTCTGCCTTGTTGTGCTGTCTTTCATGCACATTGTGCATTCATGTGGTCAAGGGTTGATTTTGTAACACTTATTCTGCATGAGTCCACATACCAAACAACCTAGCTACACTGCAGGAATGTGTGCGGGCATGTACTTATCACATATTTCCTATTTCTGTCTCCTCCTGATTGATTGGATACACTTTTGGCTTAATCATTGTGGACAGTGGGCACTATGTACGAAATCTGCTAGCACTGTCGCACTAGGTAGGTTACTAGCTACCTGGTTGAAAATTGTCAGAGTTGAGTATCTGCATAGTATGACACATCCTTTGACTCAGGCCCACTCACTTGTACATGTACATGCCTCCTCTGCCAATCCTCCTTTTGTGCCAGTGACTTAACTTACTCCCACATAGTGATGTAACCCAGATCATACATTGGCTCTCATGTGCCTACGACATCAACAGTATGTGTGGTCATATCCAATGTACTGACATGTCTGGATGATATTGAGGGTTATGGGTCAAGCTGTACCCCACAGGGTAATAGTGCTGGTTTGTGGCATGACTGGGCACATCCACCTCAGTCTCAAACCATCTTTGACTCCTGCCTTTTGTGGTCGCAGTCTAGTTCTTCCTGTATCTTGTCAGATCCATATTTCACATCCTCCTACTGAGACATATGTAGCACGTTGAGACAATTTCCCTTCAGACTCCCTCCTGCCACATGCTACATCTTCGCGCAGGACCACATCACATGTAGGATGTTGTACCCAATGGGCTCTTCTCTGTCATCCCTTCCCAGCTGCAACACAAGTTTGACTCAGCACTGCATGTGTATTGATCTGGCTACGTTGCAGTACGGATATTCATTCTGACCTACTTGCTATACAGTGAGCCCTCATTCAGATACAGTGGATGTTCAACCTTTTCAACCAGCACTTACAATGCACTGCACACCATGGGTCCACCAGGGCCACACCTCAGCTTTGGTTTTTACACACATGGTCCTCTGATGTGCATTACTTGCATTAACCCTGACCCAGTCAGATTTACTACATGGCATGAGTTCTTGTGGTCACTACCATGGCAACTGACACCTGTGTGGTCTCACCACGCACATCAGGACAGCTGTATGCTATATATTGTCATGCCAGTAATTATACATGTGGCTCTTGGCATGTTCCTATGTGTTGATACTTCACATGCCCCACACCTGACCCCCCTCTCAAGTGAGCTGTTTCTCCTTTGACAAGCATATGCACTTGGTTTCCTCTAAAAGGCATATTTGTGTTTACGGGCCCATGTAAAATAGTGGCCTCATGGTGCAAGGTGGCCTGCAATTTTACTGTCAGGTTGCATCAGGTTTAGGTGTCCATGCATGGTGTGCCTTTGCAGCCCATAGGGCATATTTTAATGCACCTGCCTCCATCGGTACATCAGTATTTAACACACCAGCGGAGCAGGCTGCAGACCCATATCGACATGGCCACACAATGCCAGCTTGCATGGCTTATACTGGCCTTGTAGTTATGTAGTGATGCAAGGCATTGTAAGTTGCTGCGCTGCCTTACTGTGTCAGGAGGCATACCATGGGCATTGGGGTGGGTTTTCAAATGCAAAACCCATGGGTTTTGTTGCATTTCTTGATTTACAAGGATCTGTGAACTGGGGAATGCAACAAATTCTTGCACCTCGCCAGGGAAACCATAACAAGAAGTAATGTTTTTAATCCTTGTTTTTTCCTCTATGTGTGCTACATTCTGCAGCACACACGGTAAGAGGACAATGCCTGACATGTCTGTTTTTTAAGGAAGGTATCCCTTACTGCACAGGGACAATACTGTCTGTGGCTCAAGCATCCTTGCAACATGGTGCACGGATGCTTGTGTTGGTGCTAGGCAGCACAGTGTGCGTCAGCACAAGGGGAGAGGACAGGAATACATGTTATTGTGTCGGAACAGTCCATTCCTGCCCTTTCCACGTGGCACAGGGCAGCACAGCAAGGTGAGTAGCAGCACTGCCCTGCACCACTTACCTTGTGATTGGCCCCCCATGTTTTTTACTTTGTATTGTGGGGCTCGTAGTTCTGGTGACTCATGGTGTACATGTCATTACACATGCCAGTATACAAAGGACAACCTGGACTGATATTGCACTTCACACATGTAATGGATAAACATGACAGAGCCTGACTGAGCTGTGCAACATTTAACTGGGCAGTGTGACTGACATTTCAGTGCCATTTAACTGGACATTATTCCTGCCCTCTGCCCTGCTGACAGCACAGTGGAGCACTGCACTGCACAAGACCTTTTTGCCTACATTGCTCTTTGTAAAAATATACCCTGTGTCTGTGGTTGCTCCTTGTGTGCTGCTCTGTCGTGTCCTGGGACTCCAGCTACCAACTCTTCTGGAATGACAGCTGCCACCCACTCCTCCAAGGTATTCAGCTCCTCCTGCGGTGCAGGGCTTCCACGTCCGGTCTGCATTGCTGCCTTCTGTTGGTGGCCAGTTTCTCCATTGTCTGGCGCTTATAATCATGCCAGCACTTCTTGCACTCAAAAGTGGCACAGGGCCGATTTGCGTCACTTTACGTGCCGCAAGTCAGCCGTGCGTCACTTTTGCAACAGTTGCACCACATTTCCCTACGCCATGGCGCACACAGATGAGTCATTTTGTTTTACACAGGCAGTGTTATGTCATGGTGCACTGTATTGTAAATATGACACGCCCATGGCGTAGGACTCTGTCGTTCCGAAGTGCAAGTTATTTATGCATCATTTCTTGCGAATAAGGCCTGCAATTTTCAAAATAGAAGAATTCACTTGCATGAGGGGATAGAAAAATAATCACTCAAAATCGGAAGACTTGTCATTTAACAGCACCCCATTGGTTCTAACTATAGAAATGAGAGCTCATTATATATCTACCACTCCTATTGGATACTTGGGAACTTTTGTACAATAAATTTAGATTATATTTTTCACCTAAATTATGCCCCAATACTACATAAGGTGAGCAGGTTATTGAACCATCGGCAGGCGCTCCCGCTAACCATTATCGGATGGATTTCACTAATTAAAATGTCTATTCTCCCTCTGTTTCTTTGCATTTTTTCTAATGTTATGAATAAAGTTCCGCATTCTTCATTTTGATTAAACGGATGAAATATACGACACTCTATATGGCAGGGAAAGAGACTTTGGACCAATTTGATTAAGTTACAAATGGATAGGGAAGAGGGGGTGTTTGCGCTTCCTAAAATCAACATGTAGGCCCTCATTACGACCCTGGCGGTCGGTGATAAAGTAGCGGAAATACCGCCAACAGACTGGCGGTAACTACCATCAAATTATGACCATGGCGGAAAGATCTCCAATAGACATCCACTGTACAACACCGACCGCCGGGGCGGAAACAACAGCCCCCACGGCGGGAGCAGCCTACAGCCAGGCGGAAGTCAGTGTTCCGCCCACCATATTACAACAACACAATCTGCCACCTTTTCCAACGACATCAAAAGCCTGGCGGAAACAACTCAGAAGGGAAAGGACTCACCATTGGAAACACAGGGAACAACCACGCCGCCATGGAACCTGAACTGCATGTCTTTCCCATGATCTATGTTCTGCTCCATCACGAACACCAACGTCGGCGAAGACGACGACAGTGAGTACAGCCGCCAAGCACACAAGGGAGGGGGGGAGGAAAGAAAGAGTGACACACTAACGCATAACACAAACCCCACACACACACACCATACACACAACCAGATGCATTAGAAAAACAATTTGACCCCATAACTTGACTGAATAATGCAAGGACAAAACTATTTAGCAAAAGTGAATGTTATGAGATCAATACAGTAGGAAAAATAAGTCAGGCAAGATAACAGATATATACACATGTACAGAAAAAGGGACACAGCCCAGTCCACAATGTCCATAGGCCACATGGCCACAGGCCAAAGTCCAAGGCCACAAATGTCACCTACTTCAACATGGAGAGAACACTACAGGGGCATCAGCTGGTAAATAGGCAGACACCTCAGGGGGACGGAGGACGGGGAGCACCTCATCTAGGAGATGTTACAAGACCACTGGTTCTGGAGGGGGCAAGGTTCCCTGTGCTTAATCCTGGGGAGTGATGGGCTACAGTTTCTCAGCTGGGTGTCTTACCCACTGGTTATCGAAGGGGCAACGTGCTCTGTGCTTGATCCTGGGGAGTGATGGTCATGTGGGTGTCTTACCCACTGGTTCTGGATGGGGCATGGGGAGTGCAAGGCCACAGTCTCTCGAGTGGGTATCATACCCACTGGTTCTAGAGGGGGCAACGTGCCCTGTGCTTGATCCTGGGGAGTGATGGGCATGTGGGTGTCTTACCCACTGGTTCTGGAGGGGGCAACATGCCCTGTGCTCGGTCCTCGGGAGTGCAAGGCCACAGTCTCTTGAGTGGGTGTCTTACCCACTGGTTCTGGAGGGGGCAACTTGCCCTGTGCTTGGTCCTGGGGAGCGCAAGGCCACAGTCTCTAAGGTGGGTGTCATACCACTGGTTCTGGAGGGGGCAACGTGCCCTGTGCTTGATTCTGGGGAGTGATGGGCATGTGGGTGTCTTACCCAGTGGTTCTGGAGGGGACAACATGCCCTGTGCTTGATCCTGGGGAGTGATGGGGAACAGTCTTTCAACTGGGGGTCTTCCCCACTGGCTTTGGAGGGGGCAGGCCGCACAGCAGCCCATAGCCCATAGCCCATGGAAGCAGGATTACACACCTTCCGTCGGCGGTGATGGCTGCACAGTGGTGGTGGTGCTGCTGGTGGAGGGAGGCTCCTGCCCATCCCCTGCAACCTCGGATGGCTGCACAGTGGTGGTGGTGCTGCTGGTGGGGGAGGCTCCTGCCCCTGTCCTGCAACCTCAGATGGCTGAACAACCATGGTTGGTGGTGGGGTCTCCCTCACAGTTCCTGCCCCTGGCCCCTTGGTCTTACTGCCTGCTGGTTCAGGCTCCTTGGTCTTCCTGGCAGCTGGGGCAGGCTCCTTTGCCTTCTTGCCTGCTGGTGCAGACTCCTTGTTCTTCCTGGCAGCTGGGGCAGGCTCCTTTTCCCTTGAGGCTGCCTGGTGCAGGCTCCTTCCCCTTCAAGACATGTGGCCTGGATCTCTTTCCACCACGAGTGGGAGTGGTGACGACTGGGCCTGTGGACTGTGTGGCTGAGGTGCTTGGCTGGGTTCTTCCTACTCTGGCCATACGTGCAGGACGGGGGAGGGGGAGGCAAGAGGCCAGTAGTGGATAGGAACAGTTTTTTAGGGACATGAGGGGGGGAAGAGGGAGAAGGAATGGGAGTGGAGGATGAGGGAGTGGTTGTTGGAGGTGTCTGTCTGCTGGTTTTGGGTGCAGGTGCATGGCCTATATGCTGTAGTGAGGTGGGTGGCTGTTTGGTGTCTGAGTGCTTGCGTATGTGTACTTTAGGAGGGGGGACAGACACAGTGGGAGAGGACACAGGGGACATTGGCTGTTGTGGAGGTGTCTGCCAGTGAGGTGTGTGTTCTGTTTGGTGTGGTGATGATGCTGGTACTGGATGATGATGCAGTGCATGCAGGTGTGAGTGTGGATGGAACTGGGTAGGAGGTGGTGGAGGAGGAGGGGGAGGCAGTGGAAATAGTGGATGTTGGTGTGCCTGCAACAGGATGGTGTTTGTGTGAGTGCCTGTGGGATGAAGTATGGTGCTTGTGTTTGCCCGTGACACTCTTGTGTGTCGTCTGGCTGTGTGTTTGGGATGGGTTGGGGTTGAGGAGAATGGGATTGGGCAGTTGAAGTTGGAGGGGGAAGGGTAGAAACAGGGACAATGGCTGCCATCAGAGAGGAGGCCAGAGCCTGAATCGATCTCTTTTGGGCTGCCAATCCAGTGTAAATGTCCTCCAGGAATGCGTTAGATTGTTGCATCTGAGCTGATGTGTTAAAACATAGAGGAGCAAGTGCAATGGGATGAAGTGATGATGGAGGAAAGTCCAGGGTATTGTTCCAGTATGTTTCTAGCACAGGTGCATTGTCCAAGGGAACATAGGAAGGGGAGCAATGGCAGTTCAAGGTGGACAGGGTGACTGAGTGAGACACAAGGGTGACAATCAGGAGAGTCTCATTTCCTGGTGGGGGTCTTGGCAAGTGTCTCTGGGTTCTGTCTGGATCACAGGGAATGTTTGTGGGGTGGTTCCCCTTCTGCAGGGGGAGGGGTGCTGGTGGCCTGTGAGTCCTGTGGCGGGGCCTACTGGCCACTAGCGGCAGCAGAGGTGGAAGGCTGTTCAGATGTCTGGCTAGTCGCCGGGGCTCGTTGGTGTGAGACTGCCTCCCTCATAATATTGGCCATGTCTGCCTGCACCCCTGCTATGGAGATCAGGGTGTTGTTGATGGCCGCAAGTTCTCCCTGATCCCCTGGTACTGTCCCTCCTGTAGCCACCTGTTCTCCTGCACATTGTCCAGGATCTGGCCCATCGTGTCCTGGGAATGTTAATAGGCCCCCAGGATCTCGGCAAGTGCCTCCTGGAGAGTCGGTTCCCTGGGCCTGTCCTCCTCCTGGCGCACAGCAGTCCTCCCAGTTTCCCTGTTGGTCTGTGGCTCTGTCCCCTGAACCGTGTGCATACTGCCACTGGCCCCAGGTCCCTGATTGTCTTGGGTGTGAGGTGTGGCCTGGGGTCCCTGTAGAGGTGGACACACTGCTGATTGACATGTCCTGGGGACAAAGGTGTGGGTATGCTGGGTGGGTGCTGTGGTGGTGGTTCCTGATGGGGGAGGCTCTGTGGTGGTGTGTGACTGGGCCTGGGTAACCAGTTGTCCAGAGGTCCCTGATGGGCCAGGTAGGTCATCCGGATCCTGAAGACCAGAGTTGCTGTCATCACTGGGGGCCTCTTCTGTTGGGGGACTGGATAGTGCTGGCACCTCCTCTCGGCTAACTTTGGCTGGGGTACCTGTGGGGATGTAAATGATGTGTTGTGGTTTCTGTGTCTGACATATTGTGCATCCGTGGCTTGTCCTCTTTGGTTGGATTTGCCCTGGCAGCTTTCACTTGTGCACGTTGCTGTATGGTGGGTTGATTAGTTCTCTATAGTGTGCATGCTTTAGTGATGAGTGCCCATGCAGGGCTGTGAGTGATGTCATTGCATTGGTAGAGCATGCAGGGCTTGGCATTGGGATGAGTGAGATGTGATGGTGGGGTGTGTGGGATGGAGTGGAGTGATGGGAGTGAAGGTGGGGGTATGTGATGGCATGCAGGTATGGGGGTACTAGTAGTAGAGAGTTGACTTACCAGAGTCCAGTCCTCCTCCGACTCCGGCCAGGCCCTCAGGATGCAGGATTGCCAAGACTTGCTCCTCCCATGCTGTTAGTTTTGGGAGAGGAGGTGGGGGTCCACCGCCAGTCCTCTGTACAGCGAGCTGGTGTCTTGCTGCAATGGAACATACCTTCCCCCGTAGGTCATTCCACCTCTTCCTGATGTCATCCCTAGTTCTGGGGTGCTGTACCACGGCGTTGACCCTATCCCCGATTTTCCACCTTGGCTCCATCTTCCTAGCTATCGATATCTGCTGCACCTGTGCTCCAAATACTGTGGCTCTACCCTGATAATTTCCTCCACCATGACCCTTAGCTCCTCCTCTGTGAAACCGGGGTGTCTTTGTGGTGCCATGGTTGTTGTGTGAGGTGTGTAGGTGAGGGTGTGTTGGGGTGTGTGATGTGGGGTGTGTGAGTGGTGTGTAGGTGTGACTAGTGTGTTGCTCTAGTCGTGTCAGTGATCTTGATGTCTCTCTGCTGGCAATACTTTGTAGTCGTAAAGGGTTGTGGATACTGTGGGTGTGTGTTTTATAGTGGTGTGGGTGTGTTATCTGTATGTGTGCCAGGAGTGTGTTGTTTGAATTGTCCAATGTGTTGTTTTGTTTGTGTGTGTCCATTTTGAGCGCAATGGTATGTACCGCCAATGGTTTATCGCCATTGAATGTCCGTCGTGGTGATTCGTGAGTCATCATGTGGTGGGCGTGGGTCTGTTGCCGTAACGGTGTGGGTTTTGATACCGCCAATTTATCACTGACCTTTGGGCTGGCAGATTTGTGTTTGTGGCTGAATACTGACGGATTGGTGTGTGTGTGTGTCATAATATGGTGAACGGATATCAGCTGCGGTAAGTTGGCGGCAGTCAGCATGGCGGTAAGTGGGATTTACCGCCAATGTCATAATGAGAGCCTTACTATCTTATGACAGTCAATATATTTAATATGATATGGCAGGAATTTTTTAAAAAACAGGTTTCATTTGTCTCTACATCTAACCAATTGCACAGCACTGGGAATAAAATTGAATGCACTTTCTATGAGTGAATGGGCGAGTGTTGGATGATGAAAGCTTAATATTTTTTTCCAAGCCAACAACTTACTTCAATGGGAGCAGCTGACAGGCCTGTATGCCAATATAAGCTACAGTTTATACCTTAGCTTTACTTAGATTTGAACTTTTTGCGGTGGCTACACTGAGGAAGGTAAGGAATCAACCAAAAACAATAGTAAAGCCTAGTTAGTATCGCATCTTAACGGCATAGGCAATTGATATCTTACATCAGAAATGGTATGAGGAAGTGGTACCCTCTTTTCTAAGTAAAATTACAACTACTACTAATTGTAAGATTGATCCAATCTAATCGAGGGTCCATAACCAAATGAGCTCCAACGCCACTCGAGGCACAAACTACAAGGGCCTCTCTTTTTAGCTAGTTGATGCTTTATTATATGCTGCAGTCCATCCACAAAATGTATCCTGTAGTTTCATCAGCATGTTTTAGGTGTGAAGACGAAAGGGAGACAGGCTTCATATTTGCTTTACATGCCCCACACTTTACAATTTTTAGAAAGAGGTATGCTCATTTATTACTCAAAAATCAAATCTGAGCTTATTGGCTGATGTTTATGGAGCTTTGCCTGGTATAACCGTGCATCACAGAGATACGTCTGCTGGGCAGTAACAGTTTACATTTATAGCCATGCTCATCGCCAGGCCTTTGATACTGCAAAAATGGAAAACCACCAATGTACCTTCCTTTAGTCAGTGGCTTACAAAAATCATTAGGGTTATAATGTATGAAACTTTTTATGCGGCATGAAGCAGGTCTATAAAATATTTTGAAAGTTTTGGAAATATTTGGAAGAATGACATGTTTTTTTGTAGATGTTTATCAAGGGAGCAATGAATTGTGTTAAAAAGTTTTCTCTTGAAAACTAATGTGTATGCTCTCCATCCGCTATTTGTGTCTATTATCTCTATATGATGAAATGTCTGGTGGTTTGTAGTAGCGCTATTAAGATGTGCATGAAGAATGTATTTTCTTTTTGATAAAATGATTTTTCTACATTAATAAAAAGATTTTTTTTAAAATACATTCAACCTCCCACTCCACGAACTGTCCACTAGCTGACACTCCCGTCCATTTATCTATCCACTTCATCCTGTATCAATACAACAATCCATCTCATACACATAACATAATATGACAAGACATATGTATCTGTAAGTGAACATTCGACCCTTGGTCATCTTGGTACTGAAACAATAGATGTTTATACTCAACAATCCATAAGTAACCATTTAACTTGCTCAACCATCCATGCACTTACCAATCCACACATCCATACTGAAAGGTACACATTAAATAGGCAAGGGTGTTTGCACTGCTACTGTAGACTGTGCTATACCTGTTACAGTGACAGCTTGTACAGCCGTTCAGTGTCTGGGAGAGAAGTATCCACTGATATTGCCATGATCTATCCATTTCCTGAATGAGGGAAGCTTGCACTTCTGCCCATGATGTACTGGTTCCATGAGGAATGCACCTTTTTGTGAAGGATGTTGTGGTTTACCCTTTCTGTGAAGATGGGGTGCTTGTCAACTGATGCACATGGTGCATCTGTTCTGTGAGAAAGGGAATCTTGCATTGCTAATGCCTGTACATGCCTGCCAGTGACACCTGCACTGCTGAGGGTGTGCTGTACCTATTCTGTGAGATATGGTGCTTGTACTCTTATGTTTCAGAAGCATTATTCACACCTTTTGTCTGCGAATGCCATAGGGGTGCGATAGGGGTCACCTGGTTGTGGGTTCTAATGATGCCTCATTTTCTTATAAGACCTACACAAATGGGTGCTATGGTTCCCAGAGAAAAATACCCACTATTTTGTGTATACTGAGGGTATGGATGGGCCAGCAGATGGTACTTAAATAGCAATTTGAGTAAACCCCTCTCTATTATTTTTCGTTAGCATAGCAATTCTGCCTCTGTTTGTATTACAAATATTTAGGGCAAGTCCAGATAGCTCCAAAATACTGTTGACATTTTTTCATCTTGTAGTTGCTGCTTTGTATTTATATTTTGGGAAAAGGGAGAAAATACCTGGTGTTTTGCATGAGTGTTTTTTTTTATCTAACTAGGCATGGAACTACTGGTAAGATCAATGGTCACATTACCAATCCTGTTAAAATATGTTGGATAGTTAATATACGGGCACCGGAGGATGTCATGTAATGTTAGACTTCACATTTGTTGTCTAATTAAAATAGTATTATTGGTAAAAAAAAATTGCTATAGATATCCTTTTGTAACCTTTGCCACCACTTGCTTCCTTCCTTTTACATCTACATAAAGGCCCCTCATCATCTGCTGGGCAGGTGTTCGTGGTGGGGTTCTTTACTTGGACTCAGTGTCTTCCGCTGCCTTCCTGCCTCAGCTTGGTTCCATCTACCGTTTGTATTGTTATCTCCGTTCAAGTCATCACATTGTGGTGTCCTATCACATGCCAGTGGGCGAGGAGGCAACATCTGGGACAATCTACCAGCAAAACACGATCCAGATTATTCAGTGTGTGCTAGAGCAGTAGTGCAACCAGCACAGGCCACATCACCCTACAGCACCATTACACATTAAACACAATTTCTGTCACCATTATAGGCCCAATGCAACTTAGTCATAGAGTTGTCTGAGTGTTTGCTCCCTTAGTGGTACATAGTTTTAAGTTATAACGCCAAATGAGAGCCTATCGGTAATTAGCATAGTTATTGTGTAAACCTACTACATCAACAAACACTCAGAATTGCATCAAAGCAAAGCCACATAGTTAATAAAGGTAGCTGAAAATATAACAACCACGTGAAGATGAACAATGGACAACTGTACACCCACTGTCCTTTAGCACATAAATCAATATAATCTTCATACCTTTACATTTCTGACAACATTTCTATATTATCTATTAAAATGATAGTGACATCTAAGTCTGTACTTAGGTGTAAAGCTATACGTGGAAATGGTGAAATGTGCTTTTATATGATATTCAAAACGTTCAAGATACTTTCAGGTATCAGTTTAAGTGACCTACTATCTTGTGAGAATAAAAATTAAGTATATTTTATTAATATTTTCATGAGACATCATGCATTCATTTACTTGCTAAAAACATGAGAGATTTGGGAGAGTAAATGAAGACAGTAAGGCAACATAACATGATGACAGATATAAGTGCATGTACTACAATGCACAATGGCTAAGTATACTTTTTAAAATTTACAATGATATACCTCATGGTAAAAAATAATTAATTTGTGGCCAAGCTGGAAACAGAAGAAAGTAATGATCGTCCTCTAGATCTGGTATATTAATCTGAATAAAAGTTACCAAAATTGGTATGGTGTGTGTCTTTGACTTTTATTAAATGTGGATGATAATGCCTGCAAATCAAGGGCCGTTATTCATACTAGGTACATGGGATTTCAAACAGTGCCACAAGGTATCAAACAAATGGGATTTTTATAGTTTGAGCAGTCCATGGAATTAAAGCAAATAAGAGAGGCTATCACAACTTCGCCACCACTACTGCCACCTCCAACACCATCTCATATGAAATGACTTTGGAACCCTTTTCTGAGTGTCAATGTCAGCTCAACATCCTGTGATTCTGGGCAAATCACTTAGGCCCTCATTACAACCCTGGGGGTAAATCCCACTTACTGCCGTGCTGAAGGCCGCCAACATACCATGGCAGAAATCCGCTACATGTATTACGACCCACATCTCGTAATCCAACACAATACAGACACCCACACAAGTCAGCCACACCAAAGGTCAGTGATAAACTGGCGATACCAAAACCTACACCGTCACGCCAACAAGAATACGCCCACACTATCACGACCCACGAATCAACACGGCGGTCTTTCAACCACGGTAATCCATTGGCGGTACACACCACCGCGATTAAAATGCACACACTTCTACAAAACACAACCACATTGGACAATTCAAAATACACACACCTGATACACATACACACACCACCCCCACACCCCCAATCCAATATAAAACACACACCCACAATCCCCACAACCCCTTACAACTACATTTTTGTGGAGAAGCAGAGAGAGAGAATAGCAATCACTACCCCAGCATCCACAAGCACACAACACCATCACTCATACAACATCCACGCACCTCAAACAACACAACTTAACACAACACATCACACAGCACAACAAACATCACCTCACACATTACCCACACCACATCATGGCACCTCAAAGACACCCCAGGTTTTCTGAGGAGGAGCTCAGGGTCATGGTGGAGGAAATCATCTGGGTAGAGCCACAGCTGTTCGGAACACAGGTGCAGCACACCTCCATTGCTAGGAAGATGGCGCTATGGCGGAGAATCGTCGACAGGGTCAATGCAGTGGGACAGCACCCAAGAACACGGGATACCACCAGGAAGAGGTGGAACGACCTACGGGGGAAGGTGCGTTCTGTGGTATCCAGACACCAGGTAGCAGTACAGAGGACTGGCAGTGGGCCCCCAACTCCTCCCCCACAACAGTACTGCCTCCTGAGGGCCTCGCAGGAGTAGCAGGAGGACTGGACTCTGGTAAGTCATATCTTAACTACCATATTCCCCCACCCCACCTGCATGCCATCACATACCCCACCCTCACCCTCACCCCCATCACTCCAATACCTCACATATGCCCCACTATCACAATCCACCCATCCCAATACCAAGCCCTGCATGCAACACCTTAGCATGGACACCCATTACCAAAGCATGTCCATACAGATACCCACACAGAACCCAAAACACTAATCACACAATGGCAAATACAACAATGCAAGCACAGGAGTCGAGGGTAACTCACCCAAAGCACACAATGGCGCACACAGATCCAATACATTTACACCCCAACAGGACCCCTACCCAACATCATCAGACAGGAGGTGCCAGACATATCCAGTCCCCCCACAGAAGAGGCCCACAGTGACGACAGCAGCTCTGCACGTCTGGATCAAGATGAACAGTCCGGCCCATCAGGGACCTCTGGGCAGTCGGTTCCCCTGCCACTGACACAAACCACCACTGAACCTCCCCCCTCAGGAAACACCAGCACAGCACCCACCCAGCGGGCCCATACCTCTCTCCCCAGGACACGTCAATCAGTAGTGTGTCCACCACTACAGGGACCCCAGGCAAACCCACCAACCCAAGACAATCAGGGACCTGGGGTCAGTGGCAGTGGCCACACAGTTCAGGGGACAGAGGCACAGTATAACAGGGAAACTGGGAGGACTGCTGTGCGACAGGGGGAGGACAGACCCATGGAACCCACTCTCCATGAAGCACTCTCCAACATCATGGGAGCATACCATCATCCCCAGGAGAGCAGGGGCACGGTACTGGCCAAGTTTCAGGAGACCCAGCGGCTGCAGGAGGAACACTACCTGGGGATCAGGGAGAACTTGAAGTCCATCAACACCACCCTGGTCACCATTGCAGGGGTGCTGGCAGACCTGGCCAACACCTTGAGGGACACAGTGGCACACAAACGGGCCCCTAACCCTAGCCTGGACAATGAACTGCCCTCCACCTCCGCCGGCGCTAGTGGACAGGAGGTCCCGCTGTCGCGTGGGCTCTCATTATCCTAAATGAGACTACTGGATTTCTAGGCAGCAGGATCGATAACGGTGTGGGGGACTGAGTCTGACCCACTTGTAAAGAACTCTGTCACCCTAAATCCGGTTTCTGCTCCGGCTAACTAGCAGTGCCTCATTTCTCCCATGGGGAAGAAATGATTAGGCAGCCGAGCGCATGACATCTTTGGAACTTCTCAGGGAAGTCTTGGTCACTCAGATCCAAACCAACTCTCTCATTTACAATATGGTCTCATATACAAATGACAAAGACAGTATAAGTTTTATATAATGTTTTAATAAAACAACTGTATTTTAGATAATAAGGCGTGAGCCGCAATAACCAGAACAATACAACATAGTAGGATTGAAATAGTCACCAGGAGAGTAAAACATAAGAACAAAGCTATCATATTGCCTAACAGTTTCTACTCTCCCTCTGCTTGTTCTATTTAGAGCACAGCATGTTAAGCTTCTAGCTTGCCTTTCTGAATCACTGGGGAGACATAAGCCCTCATACCTGAGCAAAGGCCTGTGATCTGGTTCAGCATCTGCAACGAGGCAGTCAGCGTCTAGCTGTGGGTCTCTGGTCGGAATCTCCCTCTTGCATGTATTGGGACAAGGAAGTGATTTTATAACTAACATGTCATCGTGATCACAAAATGTCCCTACGCAGGAATGCCAAATCTAAACTCCTACCACGTCTATCGGCAATGTACCAGACTGTATCCTTGACTGAAGCACAGAGTGAATATGTTATGGAGAACTCCAGTGCTGAAGTAGGCAAAACAGTGTGATATGAATAAAAAACAACACCGTAGAACTGGCTATTTGAAAAATAACAGTACGAAGCCTAATAAAAAGCATTTAGAGCAAAGTGCACAGAGGCTCTAAGCTGTCAGCAAATGAATAAAATACATTCAGGGCAAAGTGCACAAAGGCCTAAAGCCTGAAGCTAATGCGCAAAGTATACGTAAAACTAACCACACTACACCCTCCCCTTGTCGGTAGCAAGTGGTTCCAATAATATAAAAGCATGCCCCAAATATAAACAATATATTTCGACAAGGTAAGAAGACAACAAAGTCATAAATTTAGGAAACATGTGACGATAAAGCCAAATTCAATATAGAGTCAATTTTGCCGGAGAAAAAAAATCCAATTGTCAGACAGAAGCAATAGAACGTAGGAGCTCCTCTACTTCGATATATGTTAATATCGGAAGATCCACGCCACAAAGTACCATGGAGCAGGTGTGTTCCAAAGCCCCAAAACCATTCAGGGCGGCACCCCGTGCAGGGCCTATGAAAGAGACAATACCATCTTCCTCCAGGAAGGGAATCTCATAAACCGCCTCACGAAGCAAACGCAACCGTAGTGCACAAGTCTGGGAATGAGCCCTAATCGGGAACATCAACAGATCAGGATCGACCACTGGAGGGCGCTGCAGTGAGAGACAGAAAGCCAGTGCATGTTCAAACGAGCACCAAAGGCACCGAAACACGGGTTGCACACAATCCAAAACCGGTCTGAATGACAGAGACCAGTCACACTCCAAATGTCCCAGGAGTGTAGCTCCAAAATGCTGCATCATGCGTTCACGACACATCTGCGCTGACGGGAGCAGCAATACAGGATCTCGTCATGGCGGGACAGCCATTGCGAAAAAATAGCAACAATAGCAAGACTCCAGCCAATAAAGCCAAAGTAATCTGGAAACCCCCAAAAATGCTTCCAAAAATAGAGTGTATAGCCGAAGGTATCAAACCGAATATGGAAGAGAAGGTGTGAGTGAAACCAACACCAACGGCTTTGAAAAAATGAGCAATACCAGCAGTGCTGGATGCATTAAATATACGTCCCACAAGTTCACCGAAGTGACTTGGAAAGTTAGTATTCAAAAGGGACTGTATCTCCGCCGATGACCTTGCCACCTGAAGTGCGTAGGTCTCGCTAGCAGATGTAAGGGCCACATGCTTTTGAAACAATAAAGCTTTCAGCCGACTCAACTTGTCGAAATCAACCTTGGAAGTAGCAATATGAGGCCAGATGTCCGCTACCTCCCTAATTTGAGTGGGGGGAAACAACACATTCCCGCAGCACGTAACGGCCTTGTTGACAACGACAACGTAAACTATTCCGGCACGCATGCCACAACAGCGTTCGCTGTTAAGAACAATGTAACTTCCGTTAGAAAGCACCTGGAAAGTGTTTTTAATAACCGGGACTGGAACACCCTTCAAATAACAAGCTAAGTTAGCAATCGAAGTGTTACACGCTCCGTGCAAGGACAGCTGTTTACAAACCATGGAATGGCTGACAGAAGCTTCGCATTCGCTACCGCTAAGAAAAACCTCCCTCAAACCATTAACACATCTGTATTGAAAGGGAAGCTCCCACACCTCGTGTATGTAACTGTCTCCCAATAGTTCATATCTACCCACCGGAATGTGCTTCAAACAAGAAGTAAATTGCAGAGTGGAGATAGGCAAATTAATAACCCCATGAATCAACCACTCAGCTGACGGAATCTCAGCCACCATGAAAGGCAGTTTCTCCAATTTCTCAATATTCAACATAACATATGTCGCTTCCTTTTTAGCCATCAAATGTTGTTGACGAGTCAAATTGAAGGAGATAAAGATCTCTCTGGCACGAATGTGCTGCCATGGAACGCGACCCGCCTTCAAGGTTTGAAGAGTCCAACCCAGCTGCATGATGGACTGCGTCTGACTCTGCCCATGATATAAAGAAGACATGTCCGATTTAATAATGTCAATAGCAGAGGAAACAATGCTGTCAATCGTGTAAACACGGTCAGAAAGGGTATGCATGCCATTATCAACAACAGACAAAGGGGGTCATTCTGACTCCCGCCGGCCGCAGTAACCGCAGGGCCGGCGGGAGCCGCCGAATGACCGCACCGCGGTCAAATGACCGCGGCGGCCATTCTGAGTTTCCCGCTGGGCTGGCGGGCGACCGCCAGAAGGCCGTCCGCCAGCCCAGCGGGAAACCCCCTTCCATGAGGATGCCGGCTCCGAATGGAGCCGGCGGAGTGGAAGGGGTGCGACGGGTGCAGTTGCACCCGTCGCGATTTTCAGTGTCTGCTTGGCAGACACTGAAAATCTTGGTGGGGCCCTGTTAGGGGGCCCCTGCAGTGCCCATGCCGTTGGCATGGGCACTGCAGGGGCCCCCAGGGCCCCTACGACACCCGTTACCGCCAGCCAGGTTCTGGCAGTCAAAACCACCAGAACCAGGCTGGCGGTAAGGGGGTCGGAATCCTCATGGCGGCGCTGCCGGTTTCCCGTTTCTGACCGCGGCTGTACCGCCGCGGTCAGAATGCCCATGGGAGCACCGCCAGCCTGTTGGCGGTGCTCCCGCGGTCGTTGGCCCTGGTGGAACCATGACCGCCAGGTTCAGAATGACCCCCAAAGTCTGCAGCAGATTTTCCTGATCAATCTGCCTCAACCGGGCTGCAGCCTCCTGTTGTGAAAGTTTCCAAATCTCATTATAAACTTCGTATAAAAACCTTTTCTTGCGTGGTACCTTGGGACCTGACAAAAAATCTTGTAAATCAGTACCATTAGACAGTAACTTGAGATGTGACTTAACTGCATCCAGCGTGGATGACTTCAACCATTGTTGACAAAAGCTTCCCCACGCTGTATGTAGTTATAATATCAGCATGTTCTGGTGAAATGTAACGAGGGTCTGCCCTACTAGTCCTGAACCCCCCTGAAGAGGTGACAAAACGTTGATGACACTTATTAGCGTCTACAGGCCATAATAACCACCCGCCCGGATGTAACGATGAAGTGTTAAGCGTACCATTTTGGACCCAATGTGTAAATTCACTAAAAGTAGCATTCACATAGTGCTGCCAGTTGTTTAATTTGGAAGGGACAGGTATACTAGGCAAATTCAACTCTCTAATTGTCGCCAAGCCCAAACAGCTAGTCTGTTGTACTATGTCAGTGAGGAAAATCATCTGCACAGGGATAATACATGCTCTAAATAATGTATCCCTGCCTTGCATCTGCCAATTTTTCGTACCCCAAACATTTTTCAAGTCAACAGTCTTTAACCAGTTTTCATATCCCTCGACCGAAAGTTTAGATACAAACAAATTTGAATACAGTAATTTAGTATTGGTCAATAAAATTTGCTTATTAGAATACAGTGCAACTTTAAAATAGTAAGACTTAGCATTCCGCTGATCATGCCCAGAAAAATATGCAAATTTATCATAATACGTTTTCGAACTCCCTTGTGGAGTCGAGCAATGTTCCCATTGCACATAATTAAAAATGGACTTAGGGCTACTAGCTTTATGAATAAAGTGGTGTCCATAATAGTTGTAGCAAAACATGTCACCATGATTATCTCTAAATTGGTAAGCATCTTCATCGTCATAGACAGTATAATATTGCAAATCTGTTAGCATAGAATCTACTGTCTTCACATCCCAATCATCAGAAACAATGCCTGGTATAACAATATCATTCATTGATAACTTGAGGACATACGGTATTTGAATCAATTCAGTGGGACCATATATATAAAACATTACTTTATCCCACACAATCCCATCCGGAATCGGTATTGCAGAAATGTTCACATTGGACAAGTCTCTTCGAACCATATGAGACGAAAAATGTGGTCTCTACACAGTCTCCACGTGCTCAATGTCAGATCGATCAGGAAGAAAATGCCCGTGTATTACTAGACAAAAAGTAACTACAAATCCCAACCATAAAAAAAGAGTCATTACAGCGAAAAAAAAGCCACAAATAGTTCCAAGGAAAAACAAAATATGTGCGTTTAAGCCAACTCAGCAGCTTACGTGAACCCCAGACAGAAGACATCGAGGACGAAGAATTGGACACTGCTACAGCAGCGTCGTTGAAGCAGCCAGAGGCAGTCCTTGCAAAAGGTGCAATTGTGAACAAAGAAGCAGATGGAGGCTCTCTCCTAGGCACGCTATAAACCACATGTTCAGAAACATCAGTAGAACGTACAGCAACTTGATCAAAAGATTCCATATTAATCGTTGTCTGTGGAACAATCGCAAGATCATCTTCCACCCTCCCCAAGCTCGGAGAGGAAACAGAGTCGGTGTAAATCACCTGCAGCGGGACTTCTTCCCCAGTAGTGAGAGGGATGCCGGAACTACTGGGTGTCCCTCTTGGTCTGCTGTGCAGAATCGGCCACATGTTGTAACTTGACATTATCAATGGAAACAAAGCGATTTCCTTTGGCCCCTTGCAGCGGCGGTAAAATCACAGTTCTCGTGCCGCTCACCCCTAACACAGGGACAGGTGCTCGATAAGAAGGACCAAATTCTTTCTTTACTGCGACCTTTTCACGCACTAGATCCCCAATCCTGGGTATCCAACCAGTAGGTGTTACTGGCTCATCCTTAATTCCTGAGGAGGCAGCACTTGCAGAAGAGTTATCTTCACGGAATTGTTGTAAATCCTGCAAAACAGTGACACGATCATTTATGTCAAAGGGCGTAACTGCCGCCTCCACACCAGGACCATCTAGATCAGGAACATACATTTGTGTTCCAAACAGGTATTCATATGAAGTACGACCCCCCAGTGACCGTCTAGGCAAGTTATTAAGTGCTCTCTGTACTCCATATAGGTGGGCTAGCCAACTACGACCCGTACCTATAACCCTGGCCGTTAAGGATTGCTTTAAATCACGATTTAAACGCTCCACGACAGAATTTCCCTCGGGATGAAATGGAGACGAGAATTGGAGTTGGACCCCCAACGAAGCCATGGTGTCCCTGAATGCCTTAGAGGCGAAAGCAGGGCCCTGGTCCGAATGAAAAGCCGCAACTGCAAATGTATCGACAAAGATGCGCAAATCTTTAATAACAGTCCGAGCGTCAGTCGAGCGTTGTGGCCATACCCACACAAATCTGGAGCACGAATCTACAGCAACCAATATATATTTGTATGCACTATCTGGTGTCAGCAGACCACAATGATCCAAGTACACACACTGTAACAGTTTGTTTGAAATCAGAGGGGGCGTCTGCTGCGGGCGTCTAGCCGACGAAGCTTTAATTTGTCGACAGACATCACAACAAAGGACATACTGCTTTGTCTCTTTATAGAGACCAGACCACCAGTAACGAGCCTGTAAAAGTGAAATCGTGGCAGCCACACCAGCATGTGCAGATGCCACCCCCTCATGTGCTGCAGAAATTAATCGAGGTCTCTCAATTCTATTGGGTAGTTCACGTACACCAATGCCTGGAATATTAACAACAGCATTTAGCGCACTACTCAAGCAGTAACCATATTTAGAAGGAAATCCTTTAGGAAACGGCGTGCCATCAGCCGTAGCTTTTATGGCAGCCGAAATCTCTGTGTCTGGTTTGGAACTCGAACGAGTCACTGAGGCCACAGTGGCGACAGCCACTGCCGACTTTGCGGCTTCATCAGCCAAAGTATTCCCAGCAACATGTATTCCAACGCGCTGGTGTCCAAGTGTATGCACAACATGGACCTTAGGAAGCGTTTCTTTCAAATCCGCAACCTTACCCCACAACAATTTATGTTTAATGGTGTTGCCTTTAGAATCTCTGAACCCATTCAACTTCCAATAGTGCAGATATTCATTGAAAGACTGAACACAGTAGTAGGAGTCACAGACCAGCAAGGTCAAAATCGCCGGATCCGCGTGCTCCAACGCTAACAATAGAGCTTTGAGCTCAGCCAGCTGCGCCGTGCAATCTCCCAAGGTTTTAGTATAAGTATGTCGGGGGCAGAACACTTCCCCTTCCATAGTGCCGCTCACCACCGCACATGCAGCAGAATACTGTTGTTTAGTCCCAACCGCTGGTTGCGCAGAGCCATCGGTATACATGACCACTTGATATTGGTCAATAGGCAATGTGCCAGCAGGAACTGGGTACTCTATTTCATATTGAAGAAATTCTTGAGTCTGCAGTTTTAGGGTCAAATATGTAATCTACATCAGTGGATGTCAAAGACGTAGCCCATTGTATCCATCGCAGGTGTAAAGCTTTCGAATTAGGAACACTCGCTTTTGTAACAGCCTCTAAGGCCGGAATCGGGGAAACGACAATGATGCGTTGGCCCTGGGCAAGCGGTCTTTCTTTAATCACAGCCATCTGTACTGCAGTGAGTATTTTCTCAGTCTGTGCAAAACGTTGTTCTGCAGCAGAATACAAGTGGGACTTCTATGCAATCGGGACTGTCTCACCCTCATTAAAGGTGACATACGTAAACCCAACAGCCCCAGGTATCACCCTGATGACTAAATGTGTCTTATTGTCCCGTGTGTGTAAGTGTTTAACTGCTAAGAGATCAGTCTGTAACTCTCGCAGTATGTGTGTATGCTCAATCGTCCAAAATCTACTCGAAAAATTTGGGCGAATCAGTTTGTATAAGGGTTTTATACGCGTAGCATAATCAGGAATGTAAGTTCTGCCAAAATTCAGAAACCCCAACAATGACTGGAGCTTCGGACCGTATTAGGAGGCTGCAATAAATCACATTTCTCAAAAAAATGTGGCGCTAGGCTCTTGCCCTCACTCGACAACTCATAACCCAGGAAAATGACGCTGAGGAAGGCAATCTTTGATTTCTTAAAATTAAACTTATAGCTAATATCAGCAAACCCCACAACAATGCGCAATACGCGCCTTAGATGTTGCAGAATCTCATTGTCTGTCAAATATATGTCATCAACATATGATAACGCTTCAAGGTCCAACTCGTGCAGCATTTCAGTCACACGAGCCGAAAACAGTCCTGGGCTATTCTTATACCCCTGAGGCAAACGACAAAAAATTTTCTGAGAGCCAAACGCACTGAAACTGGTATAGTCCCGACTTTCAGGCGCTATATTTTGGCAGAAAAAACCATTCGAGATATCCAACGTTGTTTTGTATTTCTGACGCGCTATATTGTTCATAAGCGCTGCGCTATGTGAATTCTGTATTGCATATGTGCGTGTGTGACTATGGTCTGTAATCCACCACTATCCTATATGAATGGTCCGGTTTAGCAACCAGAAATAAGGGATTATTCATCGGCGAGACACAGGGCTCAATTACACCCTGGTACTTCAATTGTGTAAGAATTTTCCTAACCAATGCCCTAGCCTCAAATTTAATAGGATACTGCAGCTGTGGCTGAGGTGTGCCCTTTATTGGAATTACATGATAAGGTGATTGTCTATCCCACCCCACGTTATTTCTACAGTATATAGGGCGGGAGCCTGTGCTAGAGCCCATGTTTTACCATAGGACTCCGCTAGCTCTCTCGGAACAAGTGGTGAGAAGGAAGGTACTATAACATCCTCCCCAACCGGACAGTCACAAACAAAGTCAGGTGGCCAATCCTGATCGGCCAACAGAACATCATATGATTTTACCACATGGTTCCAAAAGATGGCGTGTACAATGCGGTCAATGTCCTCTTTTAATCGTAGAGTCACTTGATATACTCTATCAGGATCAGAGACTCGCATGTCCGCCGTTTCGACTTGTATGAAGTCATCAGTTGCTTTCACCTCCAGATGCTCTAGAAGACTCCGGCGAACTATTGTGACCTCTGCCGCGCTGTCTAACAGTGCTAACGCCAATGTCTTGTTCTCAAGAGAACTCTCTTCTTGAGCGGCATGTCTAACTGAGACTGCTGCCACTTTCTTCTTTTTAAATTGCTGTTTTTGTTGCAGCGGTTTCTCTTCTTGTTTAACAGAAACCTCCGCTGAGCGTTGTGAATCCTGTCTCGGTTTCACGTACTCCGTCCTCCGCTCTGACCGCCCACCTCTCTCACTTCTCTTCTCTGAGGAGTCCTGAAAGGAACGAGATTGGCGTGTATCAGTATATTGATATCTATCAGGCGTCTTCAAATTATCCCTATTCCTGGGATTATACCTATTCTGCGGGGTCTCCGGTTGCGGAGACTGTCCCCCATCGTTTTTAGGTGTTTGCTGTTTCTTTTCCCAGCGCTTTTTTGTACCATCAAGTTGCTGTTGCTTAGCATTATCTTTATTATTTTTACACTGCAATTGGGGTTTCTGCGGTCTAGCCCCTAGGCTAGCACGACCAATACTTGAATATGTCTCAGCTATTATTCTCGGAAGTTCCCGCTCTTGATCAATCTGCGGAACATCCCGAAGACGCATTCGCACTGCTAGTGCTACTGCCTCTCCTTTGAGATTACTCAAAATAATAGAGGAAACCGTGGCAAAATTGCCCATTAACTGCATGCCCAAATCTAAGGCAGGGGAAGCCCCATATTCATCTTGAATTTGTTTAAGCACTTCCGGTAAATTAGCTAAAGTTGGCGTACCGTGTGCTGTAGTGTAGAGCGCGGCAAACACCGTGCCCCAGGTATTACAAAGGCTCACCGGAGGAACCATCCCATACGGCAAACACATCGTCAAAATTCTATGTTTATCCTGAGGTCCCGTATGGGGAAATACTGCTTCCAGCGTGTTAATTTTTTGCGCCAGCCAAAATGGAGTCTCCTCACGTTTAGCCGGTACCTTACCCATAACTGAGTGTACAGTGGCCGGATTGATTCCCGGAACCACTGCTTGTGGGTGCGCCGGAGCAGCACGCGCTGCATTAGTATTTAATGTCTGCATTACAAACTGAACCAGTCTTCTGTATGTTGTTGCTAAGTCTATATATAAACGACGCACATCAGCCACTGCCAAATTTGCAACCGCAGGATATGGTGTGTAAGTAGCCAATAAAGGCCAGGTCGGACCATCATTACTCAACGGGCCTAACCTCACTTGTGCTACTGTATGTGGGAGGGCGCCATCAAGCCAATTATGGTGTTCTTGATAAGATAGAGGTATCTCTAAGTAAGCGTAAGCCCTGTATTGTCCAGGGACATTCGCAACAGTGTATTCGTGAAAAGTATTTGTACCCCCATCAGCTGCTGGAAATACGACCCAAGAATAAAAAAGTTCTGTCCTATAGGCTGCATGGGCGTCCACCACAAAAGTGACTGGACCCCCCTGGACTGTCAGTCCATGTGCTATCAGATGTCCTGTGAGCGGGTGACGCATATTGATTGCTGTATTCACTACATTAGGATTCGCCATTTGTAAAAAATAGCTCTAGGTCAGAGAAGGCACACCAATATCGGGGTTTTTCCTTTCAAAGTTCAAGCTTGAACAACCAACCACTAAGCAATAGGACGTACCTATCCGGTGGTGGCGGAAACCCTCAGCCCCACGGACGTCTCCGCATACGGAACCGAGGAGTCAAAATATATATGAGACAGAGAGAGTCAGTCGGACCCAAACATTAGAGCCAGACCAATTGTTGGCGGCGCCATGTCGTGTGGGCTCTCATTATCCTAAATGAGACTACTGGATTTCTAGGCAGCAGGATCGATAACGGTGTGGGGGACTGAGTCTGACCCACTTGTAAAGAACTCTGTCACCCTAAATCCGGTTTCTGCTCCGGCTAACTAGCAGTGCCTCATTTCTCCCATGGTGAAGAAATGATTAGGCAGCCGAGCGCATGACATCTTTGGAACTTCTCAGGGAAGTCGTGGTCACTCAGATCCAAACCAACTCTCTCATTTACAATATGGTCTCATATACAAATGACAAAGACAGTATAAGTTTTATATAATGTTTTAATAAAACAACTGTATTTTAGATAATAAGGCGTGAGCCGCAAAAACCAGAACACTACAACATAGTAGGATTGAAATAGTCACCAGGAGAGTAAAACATAAGAACAAAGCTATCATATTGCCTAACAGTTTCTACTCTCCCTCTGTTTGTTCTATTTAGAGCACAGCATGTTATGCTTCTAGCTTGCCTTTCTGAATCACTGGGGAGACATAAGCCCTCATACCTGAGCAAAGGCCTGTGATCTGGTTCAGCATCTGCAACGAGGCAGTCAGCGTCTAGCTGTGGGTCTCTGGTCGGAATCTCCCTCTTGCATGTATTGGGACAAGGAAGTGATTTTATAACTAACATGTCATCGTGATCACAAAATGTCCCTACGCAGGAATGCCAAATCTAAACTCCTACCACGTCTATCGGCAATGTACCAGACTGTATCCTTGACTGAAGCACAGAGTGAATATGTTATGGAGAACTCCAGTGCTGAAGTAGGCAAAACAGTGTGATATGAATAAAAAACAACACCGTAGAACTGGCTATTTGAAAAATAACAGTACGAAGCCTAATGAAAAGCATTTAGAGCAAAGTGCACAGAGGCTCTAAGCTGTCAGCAAATGAATAAAATACATTCAGGGCAAAGTACACAAAGGCCTAAAGCCTGAAGCTAATGCGCAAATTATACGTAAAACTAACCACACTACACCGCCACAGGACCAACAGGCCACCAGCACCCCACCCCCTGCAGAAGGAGAACCACCCCACAAACGGTCCCTGAGATCCAGGCACAAGACAGAGAACATTTCCAAGACCCCCGCCAGGAAATAAGACCCTCCTGATTGTCACCCTTTTGTCCCACTTTGTCACCCTGGCAAATTAGACCTGCCATTACACCACTTCCTATGCCCCCTTGGAAAATGCACCTGTGAGACCAAGAGATTGAACTCTACCATGGACATTCCTCCACCATCACCCCAGCCCATTGCACAGCCTCCTCCACTTATTAGCACAGAAATAAACACCCTTGAATCACAAATCAATCTGGAGTCAGTCTGTAATATCACATATTTGTAATTGCAACCTCTCAGAAATATAGCAATGTAAATGTTCATGTTCACATACCAATGTTACACAGTTGTTGGGCAGCAGTAAACACAGCAGAGGGCACAAAGTGGGTCCCAGATCTGTGAAATGGAAAGGCAAAGTGACATGTCAGGGTCCATACACAGAGGTAAAAAGGCAGATTTATGCAAAGTCCTACAGTAGTATGATATGTGAGAGGCAGTACCATACTCTTACCTGTGTCTCACTGGAAGTATTGAATGATGATGTTGTTCCTCTTCTTCACTGTCCACAGGCTCTACAGCTGCCACAAGACCAGCATCAGGCCCATCCTCCTACAGAAAAGGCACATGGTGTTGCAAAGCCAAGTTGTGCAACATACAGCATGTCACAATTATCTGGCACACCTTCTTCGGTGAGTAGTACAGGGAGCAACCTGTCAGATGGAGGCACCGGAATCTGGCCTTCAGGAGGCCGAAGGTGCTCTCTATTATCCCCCTAGTTCGCCCATGTGCCTCATTGTAGCGTTCCTCTGCCCTTGTCCTGGGATTCCTCACTGGGGTCAGTAGCCATGACAGGTTGGGGTAACCAGAGTCACCTGCAAATATTCAGGGACAACTGTCAGACATCCTCCAACCCTTAGGGACTCTCCCATACCCGTCTATTATATGACGGAACACCGAATTAAAAACAACTACTAACCTTAACAACGAGGTCGGAACACCGACCTCGTCCTTACTACTAATGATTTTACCACGAATGCCTTAACAATGATATTTCGTTGTAAAGGCATTCCTGATGAAATCATTAGCAATAGGCACCATTCACCCTACATCCCTCACCCCACCCCCCAACCCCACCCCAAAACCTAAAACCCGCTGACCCCCCACCCACTCCCCAAAACCAAAAACGCCCCACCCCCCAACCCCACCCTAAAACCTAAAAACCCCTGACCACCCACCCACTCCCCAAAACCAAAAACGCCCCACCACCCCAACCCCACCCCAAAACCTAAAACCCCCTGACCCCCCACCCACTCCCCAAAACCAAAAACACCCCACCCTAAAACCTAAAACCCCCTGACCACCCACCCACTCCCCAAAACCAAAAACGCCCCAACCCCCAAACCCCACCCCAAAACCTAAAACCCCCTGACCCCCCACCCACTCCCCAAAACCAAAAACGCCCCACCCCCCAACCCCACCCAAAAACCTAAAAACCCCTGACCCCCCACCCCCTCCCCAAAACCAAAAACGCCCCACCCCCCCAACCCCACCCCAAAACCTAAAACCCCCTAACCCCCACCCCCTCCCCAAAACCAAAAATGCCCCACCCCCCCAACCCCACCCCAAAACCTAAAACCCCCTGACCCCCACCCCCTTCCCAAAACCAAAAACGCCCCACCCCCCAACCCCACCCTAAAACCTAAAACCCCCTAACCCCCACCCCCTCCCCAAAACCAAAAACGCCCCACCCCCCCAACCCCACCCCAAAACCTAAAACCCCCTGAGCCCCCACCCCCTCCCCAAAACCAAAAATGCCCCACCCCCCAACCCCACCCCAAAACCTAAACCCACCACTTACCTTCGCCAACTCCCTTCTTTGTACCTTAACCACGCATGTTCGTTGTTCAGAACATACGTAGTTAAGGCACAAAAATACGAAGTCGTGGTTAAAAAAAGCGTTGTTATGCTTTCGTTAACCACAACTTTCGTAATAAAAAAGTCGTAAAAAAGGATGTTTCCCTACCCGGACACCTATGTCAACAGTATTGGGACCTTGGGCTCACCTATTTGCCACACACGGTGCCTCTGGAGTTGCCCCATCACATAGGGGATGCTGCTATTCCTCAAAATGTAAGCGTCATGCACAGAGCCAGGATACTTGGCATTCACATGGGAGATGTATTGGTCTGCTAAACACACCTTCTGCACATTCATAGAATGGAGCTTTTGCGGTTTCTGTACACCTGTTCATTCCTGCGGGGGGACAAATGCCACATGTGTACCATCAATGGCACCAATGATGTTGGGGATATGTCCCAGGGCATAGAAGTCACCTTTCACTGTGGGCAAATCCTCCACCCGAGGGAACACGATGTAGCTGCGTATGTGTTTCAGCAGGGCAGATAACACTCTGGACAACACGTTAGAGAACATTGGCTGTGACATCCCAGATGCCATGGCCACTGTTGTTTGAAAGGAACCACTGGCCAGGAAATAGAGTACTGACAGGACCTGCACTAGAGGGGGGATTCCTGTGGGATGGCGGATAGCTGACATCAGGTCTGGCTCCAACTAGGCACACAGTTCATGGATTGTGGCACGATCAAGTCTGTAGGTGATAATGATGTGTCTGTCTTCCATTGTCGACAGGTCCACCAGGGGTCTGTATATCGGAGGATGCCGCCATCTCATCACCTGCCCCAGCGGACGTGCCCTATGGAGGAGAAGGGTGAGCAGAGGGTCATACACCACATAGGTTTCACGAGGCTGTTTAGCACAATCATGATATAATCAGTGTGTGCCTTTGTCTGTACATATTCCTGGCCAAAAGTGCTGTGACGCTGTTAGTTGGCCTGCCATGTGGTGCCCTGAAATGGCGACTGCCTGACCTGTAAGGAGGGACAAAGGGAAATGAGGTAATTGTGCTGGTGTTGTGCAGCATCGCGGTAGGCGGTCGAAGACCGATGCGCAATTCAGCATTGGTTTTCATTGGGCCCTATGAGTCCCAGGAGCCAAGGACGATGTACGCCGGCGGTGACAGTACACACCACCGGGGACGACTGCCATTTTCTATCTCTTCACTCACTTGATATCTGACCTTCAACAGAAGACCTACACTGCAAGTTCTGCTGTGACCTCAGTCTGGAAGCGACAAAGGCTACAGTGTCTGGGGAAAGGGCCCCTGCCTTCACTGCCGAGGAGTTGGACAAACTGGTGGATGGGTTCCTCCCCAGTACACGCTACTCTACGGTCCTCCAGACAAACAGGTGAATAAACTGTATGCATGGTGGATGGCACATGAATGTATGGAGTGTCGTGGATGGAAGAGACGGGGGCCAGAGGCCAGCATGTGAGGATGGTGAGTGTATGTTTTTCTGGGCCAGGGTGGGAGGTTTGTGGGCAATGAGTGAAAAGAACTGGACGGGGGAGTAACATCCATTCTTACTTCACTATTCCTCTAGGTCAGCGCCCACCAGAAGGAGGGTATTTGGCGTGCCATCACCAAGGAAGTGCAGACCCTGGGGGTCTACCATAGACGGAGCACCCACTGCCACAAAAGATGGGAGGACCTGTGCCGCTGGACCAATAGACGGCGGAGGCCCAGCTGGGGATGGCCTCCCAACGTGGAAGGGGTGCCCGTCGCACCATGACCCCCCTGATGTACTGGATGCTGGCGGTGGCATATCCTGAGTTGGATGGGCGCATGAGGGCATCACAGCAGCCACAAGGGCATGAGTACAGTCTCATTCAGCTGACTGCGTGCTTTACGAGGTGTCTGGGTGGGGCAAGTGGGCTGTGGGTTACCCTAGGCCAGGGCAGACGCGCCAAGGTAGATCAATTTTTTTGCAGGCTCAGTGCCACTCCAACCCCAAAGGTGGCAGTGGCCCTCTACACCTAGTCAGGCTCCTGTGGGTTCCAGCTGTGCATCAAATGGGTCTAGGCAGAGTCCTCCATGGGCATGTGCTTTTCCCCTGCACTGTTAGTGCATGGCCTAGTTCATAGGGCTGCTCCCTGTGTGTTGTGTCCGCCAACGGTAGTGGTGTTGCAGGCATTGACCATGTGTCTCTTCTGTATTTCCCCCCTTTTTGTTTTGTCACCCTATCCTTGTGTGCATTAGCATCATCTGGCAGAGTAGCATTGGCACCGGAGCAGGAGGGAGCTGCAACCCATATGGCCCAGGAGGGTGAATTTACGGAGTCTGAAGTCACCAGTGGGACGGAGGGCAAGGGGAGCTCCACGACCGGGACAGGAGCAGACACCAGTGACAGCGACTCCTCCTCTGCTGGGAGCTCCCTTGCGGTGGCGGGCACCTCTGTGCCCAGCGCAACAACAGGTACAGCCGCCACCCCCCCTACCAGCACCACCCTCCCTACAGCCCCTCATCGAGTTTCCCATGCCGCTCACCCTGGAGGGTGGGCATCTCCTACTCCCCAGGCACTGCAGGCCCTGCCCCAGTCAGTCCTGCTGCCCTCAGTGAGGAGGCTATTGATCTCCTGAGATCCCTCACTGTTGGGCAATCAACCATTTTGAAGGCCATCCAGGGTGTCGAGAGGCATTTGCAGTAAACAAATGCATACCTGGAGGGCATTCATTCTGGCGTGGCAGCCCAACAGAGAGCATTTCAGGCTCTGGCATCAGCACTGATGGCAGCCATTGTCCCTGTGTCCAGCCTCCCCCCTCCAACTTCCACTGCCCAGACCCAATCCCAAGCACACAATCAGACCATCATGCACACTCATCAACACACAAGAGTGGACATGGCAAACATAAGCACCACACATCCCACAGGCACTCACACAAGCACCATACCCAAGAAGACACACCAACATCCACTGCCTCCACTGTGTCCCCCTCCTCCACGTCCTCCTCCTCCCTACCTATCTCGTCTCCACCCACACCTGCATGCACTACATCCTCAGCCACTACCTCCATCACCAGCACGCCCATCACCACACACCGCTCACGTGCACTCACCACCCCCACTACCATGCACACGTCCCCTGTGTCCTCTCCCAGTGTGTCTGTGAGCCCTCCTCCCAAACTACACATACGCAGGCACACACCCACCCAACAGCCATCCACCTCCTGCCCATGCACCTTCACCCAAATTCAGCAGACGTACACCTCCTACAACCACAACCTCTTCTCCACTCCCAACCCCCCTCCATCTTCCCCTCCCAGTGTGTCTAAAAAACTTTTCCTGGCTAACATTGACCTCTTTCCTACATCTCCCCCCCCCCCAGTCCTTCCATTAGGGCCAGGATGTCCAGGTCACAGCCCAGCACCTCAGCCACCAAATCCTGTAGCACTGTGGTCTCAGCAAGTCCTGTAACATCGCGGGCGGCACCCATCAGGGCTGCCAGTGTGCCACCTAGTGAGGCCAAGGATCAGACCATTTCGACGCCTGCCAAGGTGAAGGCTCACATGCCGTAGGGAGAAGCCGCACCAACCACCTAGCAAGGCCTCCTCCATACCAAAAGGGGACAGTGCCAAGGGCCCAGCAGCGACATCCAAGGTGGGGAAGGGACACAAGGCTAAGGGGAAATCAGCACAGGACACAGAGCCTCCGGCTGAGGAACTAGTGTCACCTCTTCTGGCAAACAGAACAACAACCTGTACGGCGGTGGACACCGCCAACTGCACCGTCACCTGCACCACCACCTGCACCACCACCTGCACGTCTGCTGCCTCAGCAACAGTCCCCAGCGTCATCCCCAGTGGGCAGCCGTCCGAGGCTGCAGGAGACATCTTCCTGTCTCCCTCCACAGGTGCTGACACATGCACCACCTGCAGCATCTCCGCCACAGACACCGCCGCAACCACCACCACCATCTCCGCAACATGCACAGACAGTGCCACCACAGCCGACATAGCAAACATTCCCAGTGGACAGCCGTCCGAGGCTGCAGGAGACGTCCTGGACCATGCACAGCGTACATGAGGCACCACACCCAGGACTGTTAGTACCCGTAGTTGGCAGGCAAAATCGCAGCAGGGTGGAGTGTGTCTCTGACTCCATGGAGTATCAGGCTACCGGTTTCCACGCAATCTCGTAGCACACACACCCAGGTGAGGGAATAGGACATGCCACACTGCATGTGCAGAACACTGAGCACAAATCCCCTTCCAGAACCATTCGAGAAAAGCATCCACTACCCCAGTCCTTGGCAGGATGAAGCACTCTGGGCACTAAGCCCCCTCCAGAACCAGTGGAGAACAGCATCCACTACCCCAGTCCTTGGCAGGATGAAGCACTCTGGGCACCAAGCCCCCTCCAGAGCCAGTGGAGCAAAGCATCCACTACTTCAGTCCTTGGCAGGATGAAGCACTCTGGCCACAAAGCTCCTTCCAGAACCAGTGGAGAAAAACATCCTCTACCCCAGTCCTGGGCAGGATGAAGCACTCTGGGCACTAAGCCCCCTCCAGAACCAGTGGAGAACAGCATCCACTCCTCCAATCCTTGGCAGGATGAAGCACTCTGGGCACTGAGCCCCCTCCAGAACCAGTGGAGAAAAACATCCACTACCCCAGTCCTTGGCAGGATGAAGCACTCTGGGCACTAAGCCACCTCCAGAACCAGTGGAGAACAGCATCCACTTGAGAGACTGTGGCTTTGCACTCCCCAGGATAAAACAGTGGGCAAACCACTGACTTGAGAGACTTGAGAGACTGTGGCTTTGCACTCCCCAGGATAAAGCAGCTGGCATGGAGCCCCCTCGTGGAGCAGTGGCGTCGTCCCTTCATCCGGCTAAGGTGCCTCCCCTTCTCTTCCCCCTGAGGTTCCTGTTTATTTTCGACCCAATGCCCCAGCAGTGTTCTCTCCGTTTCGAGTCAAGTATCATGTGTGGGCCACGGACAATGATTGGAACACAATCCGGACTTGTGCAGTTGCTGTACATATTTGTATATACTGATGATTTAAAGTTATCTTGGCCTATTTGAATTTTCGATGATTACACTTGTTACAATCATTTCATTTTGTCCTTGCGTTCTTCCAAGGGGTGACGGGGTGTAAATGTAATGTTGATGCATGTTTTTGTGTGTATGTTGTTGTGGATGAGGGTGGGGGTGTCACTCTCTCTTTCCTCCCCCCCTCCCCTGTGTGCTAGGTGCAGTACTCACTGTGGTCGTCGCCGCCGTCTTTGCTGCTCCTAGTAGAAGAGGAGGTAAACCAACATTGGTAGCACCTGAAGTTCGCTGCTCCATGGTGTCCTGGTTCCTCATTGGGTGTCGAGAGGTGAGTGGTTTCCATTCCAAAGACTGTTTCAGCCGTGCTTTTGATGGCGTTGGTAGCACCCCGGAAAAGGTGGCGGATAGGCCTGTTGTAATACAGTAGGTGGTACATTGTGTTCCGCCTGTCTGTTGGCGGTTACCACCGCGGTGTTTGTGACCGTGGCGGTTGGAGTGTTAAAGTGGCTGTCTGTGTTGGCTGTTTCCGCCATGGTCGTCATTCCATTTTTTAAACCGCCGGCCTGTTGACGGTATTACCGCCGCTTTAACACCAACCGCCAGGGTTGTAGTGAAGGCCTTAATCTTCCCATGATGAAAAAAAACCTGAATGTGACCTTACGTAATGTAACTGGTGCTCATTTAACATGCACCAATACCTTAGAATCAAGTTTGCATTATATAAAGTTGCAAAAAAAAACAAAGAAGGTACCAACCCATTCTATTTGCAAGACACATGTGTCAACATAGCGTTAGCAATAAAAGGTAATGAAGATTGTTAAATCAGTCAAGACTAACCAATGCTGAGAGACCTTTTATAAATATATTAATTAATATAAGAAGCATGAATGAGACTCTTTCTGATATTTCTCTAAACTTGTAAATGTTTTTAAATTTTAGAATTCTTTTTTATTTGCTACTTGTTTTGCCATAAAAATTTGAGGGTGGGGACTTCTTAATTGTTGAGGATATATATTGTGTATTTAATATTACACGAAGATTGCTTGGTGTTCACATTGTTAACAGGTTGGTTGATGGGAAATGTATGTTATTAGTGAGTGTAAGATTGTATTTATTTTTTATGGAGCTTATCTAGATTTTGAAATTGTATTTTTAGTGTTTCTCTAAAAAGTATGATTGAAAGAATGGAGGATGTATTTTGGAAGTAACTTGGTAATGTTAATTGTTAGAAATATTTCTATTTTATATACAACATAGTGAAATAAATATAATGAGAGTAGACATAATAAACATTGCTTTACATATTGCTAATGTATCTTTTTCAAAATAAGTATATTGGATCATATTTACATATATTGTTTTGAAAAAAGTTTATAAAAAAATTTGGTATACATTTTAAATAAAAACATAAAAACATTTGTTTTAGGTGTATATAAAACAAATTATTAAATAATTAGCAACTCTACAAACAGTTTGACTATTAAATTTGAAAATATCACAAAATATGGACTGTTCCCATGAGGAACAGGGTCAAGACTGATTTGCATATGGCTGGGTCTAAACTGGGGTGGCATGGTGAGCAAAAGAACAATGGATTAAACCCAGATCGGTGACTGGTGGTGAATGTTTGATTGGTTCCGCATTCCGTCCATCATTTGTGTTTTGCTTTGACACACTGAGTTACACACATTTGTAGAAGTGGAGAGGCAAAGGCAGCTATGCCTTTAAAGTTTCCTGCCCTGGAATGTCCATCCTGCCTGGGTGAGGGATTAACACCCCCACCCAGTGCAGGATGTTGTGTCTAGCCCTCAAGAGCCTGGCTGATGAAGGGTGATACTCTGAAACCGGTCCCAGGATGCTTGTTTCTGGTCCAGGGAGGACCTGGCCTGGCAGTTTGGGCTGGACTGTTCCGATTAGGAACAGGGTCAAGACTGATTTGCATATGGCTGGGTTCAAACTGGGGTGGCATGGTGAGCAAAAGAATGATGGATTAAACCCAGATCTGTGACTGGAGGTGAGTGTTTGCATTGTTCAGCACTCCGTCCATCATTCTTTTGTGTTGCTAAAGTTGCCCTAAGTGGGAAGGGTATGCCCAGACGTGGGTCCCTTGCACACTGTGCCACTGGATTCAAGCTAGCCTGGCTGATGAAGGGTGATACCCTGAAACTGGTCCCAGGATGCTTGTTTTCGGTCCAGGGAGGACCTGGCCTGGCAGTTCGTGCTGGACTGTTCCCATGAGGAACAGGGTCAAGACTGATTTGCATGTGGCTGGGTCTAAACTGGGGTGGCATGGTGAGCAAAAGAACGATGGATTAAACCCAGATCTGTGACTGGGGGTGAATGTTTGATTGGTTCTGCATTCCGTCCATCATTTGTGTTTTGCTTTGCTTTTGCTGCCATTAGTGCGCCGGGTATGCTCAGACGTGGGTCCCGTGCTCATTATGCCACTGGATTCAAGCTAGCCTGGCTGATGAAGGGTGAAACCCTGAAACTGGTCCCAGAATGCTTGTTTCCAGTCCAGGGAGGATCTGGACTGGCAGTTCAGGCTGGACTGTTCCCATGAGGAACATGGTCAAGACTGATTTGCATATGGCTGGGTCTAAACTGGGGTGGCATGGTGAGCAAAAGAACAATGGATTAAACCCAGATCTGTGACTGGGGGTGAATGTTTGATTGGTTCCGCATTCCGTCCATCATTTGTGTTTTGCTTTGCTTTTGCCGCCATAAGTGTGCCGGGTATGCCTAGACGTGGGTTCCGTGCTCACTATGCCACTGGATTCAAGCTAGCCTGGCTGATAAAGGGTGAAACCCTGAAACCAGTCCCAGGATGCTTGTTCCGGTCCAGGGAGGACCTGACCTGGCAGTTCTGGCTGGACCGTTCCCATGAGGAACAGGGTCAAGACTGATTTGCATATGGCTGGATCTAAATGGGGTGGCATGGTGAGCAAAAGAACGATGGATTAAACCCAGCTCTGTGACTGGAGGTGAATGTTTGATTGGTTCCACATTCCGTACATCATTTGTGTTTTGCTTTGCTATTCAATTTGAAAAACCAGATCTCACTTTCTAAAATTAATTAAAACACTACTAAAAATGTTACAAGAAAATAAAATATATAAACCTATGCTTTAAAATAGCCATAATGGGATTGTAGATCACAACTATAATCACTTTTTTTTAAAAAAGATATCCTATATTGCATCTCATGTCATTTTTACATTACTTTAAAAAACTATTAATCCAGTCAACGTCATTTAGATTTCCTTTATGTTTATACATAGATACAAAATGTATTAACATTTCTATTGTTATGTTTTTGGGATTTATTTCCAGAACACATCCCAGATGTAGATTTTCTAGACCCACTGCCATTGACTTTTTCAATGTGCCAGGTTTAGACATAAAATCTGATGGACTGTTACCCACTGAGGAATACCTGAGTGAGAATGGTTCTAGGTAACAATTGATCCTGTATGATATCCCAGGGAATGTTAATGGAACACAAATTATCTTTCGTAAAGGAAAGGCACAATCCAGAACACTAGAAAACCAGGAATATTTTTTCAAGATTTATTTTAAAATCAAAATCCTATCCTAGTGAATGCAATATGAATAAAACCTATTATTAAAAACAATCAAAATAAAATCAATGAAACTTTTTGGGGTGTGGTTGATCTGGTGAACATGGTAGCAGCAACTTGAAGGAGATCCATGCTGTCCGCTGAAACCTGCAAGTATCAGCTGCACCAGGACCCCTCAGTGCCGACTTTCTGGCACATCCGGCTACCTTGAATGTGGTGGTCCATCCAGATCATCCTTGCTCTCTGCCCTGTGGTCCAGTGTGCCCTTCTGGCCCAGGGGCCTGGATCGCATGGCCAGGGCATGCTCGCTCAACCGGCCTGGGAGCTTCGGTGAAGATAACTGGGGTGTGCTGATGGTGCTGGCTGCCTCGACAGTTGCAGGCCGATGGTGGCCTAGATCTGGCCCACAGGCCTCAAAGTCAGGCTGCGTGGACCGGCTTGCGGCGGCTCCATCTGGGTCTGGGTCCTTCCTCCCTTGGGGGGGCAGCATCCATATGCTGCTGGGTGGACTGCTGGATCCTGCTGCAGCTGAGCGAGTAATGGGAGTGCCGGAGTGCCTTCTATGCTGGTAAGTGACTCCCCCCTTGCCCATCACATTTGAAGTGGTCCTCTCCTGCTGCTGGGAACCTGGCAGTTAACTCTATGGGCTGCTCATGCCCCTGGTGGGTATGTTAAAGGGCCCTCAGAGTCAGGTGGGGCTGGAAGGGGTGTGGTTCTTTGTCTCCCCCATTGTCATGTCCTTCCTCCCATGTGCAGCAGCATCCATGCGCAGCTGGGTGGCCTACTGAGACCTGCTGCAGCTGAGTGAGCAGTGGGAGTGCTGGAGTGCCCCATATGCCAATGAGTGCATCCTCCATGGCCCATAACATTGGAAGTGGGCATCTCCTCGACCCTCACTGGCAGCCTGAACAGTTGGCTCCATTGGCCACCCGTGCCCTCAGTAGGTATTTTAGAGGGCCCTCAGGGTGAGGTGGGGTTGGAAGGGGTGCGGTTCTTTGCCCCCCCATCATTGTGTCTGCCCTTCGACTCCACCTCATACCTTACTGAAGACCAAGGGAACTTGCGGGCTCCGAGCTGGCCATATATGACACTCTGACTCTATCTGCGCACCCTGGAGTTGGCCTAACTATCACCTTATCCCCACCTCCCACTTGTCCAATTTGCCCTGATGCTCCTTGGATGCTCGTGCAATTGTTGGGAAATTAGCCCTCAGTGAGGAATGTCAGGGGCAACGTCTCACTTATGGCTAGGTCACCACATGACAGCGACTCTGTTGTGCCATGTCCATATGGTCCCACTACTTGATATTTGGATGGCTTCTCATTGTGTGGGCAAAATGAATGTTGCCCGCAGGTGTGCTTGGCAACCAAACACTCGTTTGCAGCTCCCCATGAATCCTGGGACCACGGCCCCACTAGAAACTTCCACAGAGGCTACTTTGATGCTGGACACTATCTTGCTGGTGATTGTGGATTCCTGGGCAGCTTTGGAGGCTAAGAACAATGCTTTGGCTACTAAATTTCTACTGCTTTGCAAGAACTAACAGAAACTATTGGAGAAAGTGGCTTTCAATACTGCGTACATTGGCAGTTTAAACATGTGCACTAAAAACCTATTACACACAGCCTATCCTGGAACACCTTAATATCTTGGAGGAAAGGCTTGATAAGGCAGAGGGAATGTCCCACCATAACAATATTTGCCTTATCTGTCTGCCAGAGGGAAGGGAATGGGTAAATCCCCCAAAATTATGAAAGACTGGTTACAAAAACTGGTGGCCCTGAACACTTTGTCGTCCTGCTTTGTCATTAAAAGGTCCTACAGGGACCCAGACTGGCACCCCCAACACTCGATTTGATCACCTCTGAGACTTCTGATTGCTCAGTTGCTCAACTTCAAGGATAGGGATATGATCCTATCAGAAGCCCAGAAGAGAGATCAGATCTGGGTGGATAATGGTAGAGTAACGATCTTTCCAGATTACACACTTGCTGTTTATGTTTAGCTCAAATGCTCCCCCTTTATGCAGGTCAAAAAAAGATTGCATTTGTTGAGATACAAATATGCCTTGTTGTCTCCTGCAAAGTTGAGAGTCATGGCTGACCAGCAATCACACTTTTTCATAGTCCCAAAGTCTGTTTGGGACTGATTAGAAGCTCTGGAGGGTCCAGCGCTTCCCTCCTCCCCAATTCCACCATTGAAGGACCTCCTCTTAGACAGAGTCTTGACAAAAGATCAGAGGCTGTGCCATGGCCAGCGATGCACAGACCCTCCTCCTTCTCAGACTGAGCAGGAGCTGCAGTGTGCAGTAGAGGTACTAGTGTCACTGCAGGATTTGTGCCCCTCTTGCTGGGTTCCATTGTCTCATGTGATGATGTTTCTTTGGAAGTGGCGACCCTGGATGCAGTGAAGGTGTCATTGGTCATGGCAAAAGAGATGGCTTAGCTCCTTCCTGAGACTCCTGATAACATGCCCTCCAACTACTTCAGGCTTACTTTTTGGTTCCTGGGTCCTGTCCATGGGGGCTAGAGCCCTTCCATCTGCACCACATGGGTCTAGGACATATAGGGGGTCATTCTGACCCTGGCGGCCGGTGACCGCCAGGGTCACCGACCACGGGAGCACCGCCAACAGGCTGGCGGTGCTCCCAAGGGCATTCTGACCGCGGCGGTTCAGCCGCGGTCAGAAAGGGTAAACCGGCAGTCTCCCGCCGGTTTACCGCTGCCCCATTGAATCCTCCATGGCGGGCCATGGGGATTCAGACAACCCCTACCGCCATCCTGTTCATGGCGGGAAACCCGCCATGAACAGGATGGCGGTAGGGGGTGCCGCGGGGCCCCTGGGGGCCCCTGCAGTGCCCATGCCAATGGCATGGGCACTGCAGGGGCCCCCGTAAGAGGGCCCCACAAAGTATTTCAGTGTCTGCTTTGCAGACACTGAAATACGCGACGGGTGCAACTGCACCCGTTGCACCCCTGCAACTACGCCGGCTCAATTCTGAGCTGGCGTCCTCGTTGCAGGGGCATTTCCGCTGGGCCGGCGGGCGCTCTTTTGGAGAGCGCCCGCCGGCCCAGCGGAAATGTTTGAATGGCCGCCGCGGTCTTTTGACCGCGGTGCGGTCATTTGTCGGCGGTACCTTGGCGGACGGCCTCCGACGTCCGCCAAGGTCTGAATGACCCCCATAGATTGTTGTCGGACCTCTGCTGTTTATACTGCCACCAGAATAGCTTAGGACCTCCGGCTTTTACTCTCTGGACCTTTTACTATGTCACCTGTCTCTGCTTAGCCACTGTTCACTCCTGTTCACTCATTTGGTTATTGAGTGGGCTCAGTAGGTACATGGCTGTGTGACTTCGGTTCCTATAAGGACCTGCAGGTAACTTGCCATGTCCTGCTGTACTTTATCATACACCATTCACAAGTCAGTCTAACTTGGTAACGTGAAATACCAAGGGGATGGATACTCCTCACTAAAGTTACAAACTTCATTCTACTTTAGATTGCTGAAAAGTGCACACTGCTACTCTGCAAGAAGCCCACTTGTTGGCTCCAAGGGTCTCAAGGTTACCCAAAACCCAGCTGGGTCACTTGTTTGTTACTAATTTCGCTGCACGTGCCAGGGGTGTGTTAGTCTGGATCAGGGCAAGAGTTCCTTTTGAAGTAGAAGTCACACAAATTGATGTAGATGTCCACTATCTTTTGATCAAGGCTGCTTAAATGGCTCTCCCCTGGTACTAGAGGATGTTTATGCTCCCAACATTTGGCAAATTGAAATTCCATCTCAGAATGGACTACTCTTTTTACTGTCCAGTCCAACTCAAACACTCCAGATCAGACAGGTTTGCAAGTACCCCTAACATTCACTTATGCATCGTGTCCATGTCATATTGCATTAGGACGGTGTCAGCCCATAATCCCCTTTATACTGAATTGGTTTGGTGACAACAGATGATGCTGACTCCGGCCTGGTGTCTGCAGATGTTGGGGATCAAGAACACAGTGTTTCATCATTCCTTGTATGACCACATTGTTTCCTTTTTTGCTGAAAATTAGGGCACTGTGTTGTCCCCCTATTAGAGTGGGAAGTTTTTTAAGTTGTCACTTGTGAGTTTTGCAAGTCAGTGGTTTGAGTATGCAGAGCGTTCGCAGGGTAGCACACTCAGCTTGAAACTTTGCTTTAATCTCTCTAGCAGCTCCTCCCTACCCTCTTAGACAAAGTGACCGAAGATAAAACTGATAGACGGTCCTTCTGTGGCAGCCTAGAGAAATTGCATTGTTTTGATTATGCTTTTTACTGAGTTCTGACTATTAACACCAGAGATAGAGCTTGCCAGCTCTTAGGGATCTGGCACAGCCATTAAGCTCAAGTTCTGTCTTGCTTCATTTGGTTTTCCTTTTGGGAAGATACTGACTACTCAATTTGCAATTAATGATGCATTTATTTACTTATTATGAAGACCTGTGTAGACCCCCAGCTGCCCCCCCAGCTTTGGTGTTCAACACTTCCCTTGGCCACTATCGATACCTCATTTAACTGCAACGGCCTCCCTTTGTTGCTGCAGGAGGGAAGAGCTGTCCTGCATTTCCTGCCTCGGGGGGAATACTACTGGATCCAATGGACTCCTGTCAGAATTTGAAACTTTCTTTGCTCCCCAGCTGGCACAATGGCTGCTTCAGCTCTACTCTGCCTCCTTTCAACAGGGCCACCCCCAGGTTATTTAAAAAAAGCTATAATTTCCAGTTGCTCAAACCCCATAAAACGTTGATGGATATGTCCTCTTATCATCCCTTATTGATACTCATCACAGATTTTAAGATTATTTCTAAACTACAAGCTAATTGTCTGTTTCTGAATCTTTCACTATTGATACACCCTGACCAATCAAGTTGTATCTTGGGCCTTAATGCCTCGCATTACCTTAAAAGGCTCTGCGATGTCATGGCCAGCTCTTCAAATGCCTTTCCTGTGGCAACATTAATTGCCCTTGCTCTAGAGGCCTTCTACTCTTTCCACTGAGGCTATATGCTGAGAGTGATGCCCAAGAATGGCATTGACCCTACCTGGTATAACTGGAATTTTCTGCCATATACAGATCCAACAGCCAGGGTCAGAACTGGGCATTGCATCTCATGCTCCTTCACAGTGGGTAGGGGCACCCGCCAGGGATGCCCTCATTCATCTTTATTCTTCACAATTGTAATGGAACCTTTAGTGATCAAACCGCAGAAGCAGGAAGCACAATGGGGCATAACAGCTTGAACTACCCTCCATGTAGCATCCTTATATCCTGATAATATGTGCCTATATATTAGGAATGATCAATTGGACCTCGCCCCTGTAGCTTACCTCCTGACCGACTTTATGGTAGTTTCTGGAATGGAGGTCAACTGGTCCAAATCCTGTATCTTCTATCTCTGTACCGGTTAAACACTTCCACATCCTGTCCAGTTAGACCTTCAAATCCAATGAGAAATGGTCACGTTCAAGTACCTTGAGATTAATGTTTATCACTCGCTGACAGATCTCTGGGATGGCGACCTGGGAAAGGCACTTCGGTTGCTGAGGGCACAATTCTCATTTTGGTCAACACTGTCTTTGTCAGTCATGGGTTGGAGAGCTTTGCTTAAGATGATAATGCTTCCACCACTACTGTATTTGTTTGTTAATCTACCCTTTTTTCTTCCCTAGTTCTTCTTTAGAGATTTAGATAGGATGTTGGGAGATTATGGCCCTTATTATGAACACAGCTGTAATCCCCACTGTGTTCATGCTGGTGGTCTAAACAGAGACTGCCAGCTTGTTGAGGACTCTGCCGGCCCAGCAATGAACATTCCTCAGGGCCGGTGGGCAGAAACAGTATTTCCTCCCGCTTGCCCAGCTGATTGCTCGGCCTGGACATTGCCGACGGCTCCACATGGAGCTGTCATCAAGCCTCAGTACGGAGGGTGCAGCAGCACCTGTCGCGCAGATCACTGCCCGTAAATTGGGCACTGACCTGAGCGACGGGGCTGTTCACAGGGGCCCCTTCACTGCCCATGCCAAGTGCATGGGCAGTACATGGGCCCCCAGGGGGGCCCCGGAACACCCCTTCCCCGTGCCAGGGAAAGGCTGAAGGAACAAGGGTTTTTTATCCGGAGGGCAGCGCTGCTTCAAGCGCTGCTCTGTCAGATAAAGAAACCTGCCATCGTCAGGCTGCCTGACGGCGGTAGCCTGGCGGTGGCGGAGGGCCACCTGTGGTGGTCCTCCCTTGTTCATAATATGGCGGTCCAGACCTCCATGCCGGTGGCGGTAATTTCCGCCACCGCCGGCATGACGGTCTGGACCGCCATGCTCATAATGAGGGCCTATATTTGGAACAATGGCAGTCGGCGAGTTGCACTGTGTACCCTTAAACTCTGAACGGAGGCTGGTGGCTTGGGACTCCCAAACCTGGCACAATATTATTTTGCAGCGCAGCTTCAGTGGCTTGCTTGCTGGCTGGAGGGCCACCTCTGTCTGAGACAGTCCACTCTGTGAAAGATCAAGATCAGGGTCAGTTGAGCTTTGTGGTTCCCTCTCTGAGATACCCTTTGTCTGCTACCTCTGCCCCCACTGTTCTCCACCTTGTTGCACTGTCTCGGGCGCACACAAGTGCTTCATATGCCCTTCTTCCCGCAACCAAGGAAGGCAAATTTGGCTGAGGGAAGGGTGGCCTGGGGGGTTATCTATCAACAGCCCTAATGGTCAGTTGCAAGAGGCTCTCCTTTGGACTCCAAAAAATTCCTCACTGTGCTCCTAACCAACCAACACAAAAGGGAGAAGCTAGGGCTAATCCTAGTCAACATATACATACCTCAAAGACGAAAAAACAAGTTGAACTATCAAACCTACTTGTGGAACATATCACTCAAGTGGCTGACTCACACCCACTTCTTCCACTACTAGTAACAGGGGACTTCAACATGAATCTGCTAGGAGGGGCTGATACTATTGAGGTAATCAACTCCCAGGTAAACCAGTGGCACATTTCTGAACCAACACTGATCTAAACAGCAAAAAGAAGCAACACAGGAACAGGCTTAGTTGACTCCCTTGAGCACCTAGATCTCAGAGCACTAAATGACCAATCAGCGAAGACAGCCGTCTACCCTATCATTCCACTTTAAAAATGGAAACACCTTAAAAGACTTCACATGGGTCTCACTATCACTCCTGCAAATGGTCTCCTCCTTCAAAATGGGTCTCAGACCTGAAAGTGATCACCTGCCACAGGAAGTGGCTTTCTCTTCGACACCAGCCTTACACACGACCAACACAGCACCAGCTGGCACCAAACAGCTCTGTCAGCTGAAAAGAATCAAATGGACAGCTTCTTCCCTAGCTCTCCTGGCAGAGGAAACTGACAAGCACCTAAAAGCCTCCCAAAGAAGAGAAGGGTCAACCACAGACAAATGGGAGGCTTTCATTGACTCAAACACCCAGCAATTTACCAGAAACATCGCAGCAACCAGGCACCACACCCAAAGGGCCACAAAGGATCTCCACTCCTCGCTTAGGCTGAAACAACTAAAGAGGAAAGTTAATCAAGCACTCCAGCCAGCTCGCTGGTTTCCCGAATAAGAATACCACCTCATCAAACTGAAACCAGTAAAAGGAAAGCTGAAACAGACGGTATGGGAGATCAGGAGGCTACATACGGAAAAATTCTGGGCTAAACTCATCTGGGACATTAAACACAAGAGCACCAGCCAATTCTGGAGTACTGTAAATGCCCTGAAAAATCAACAAGGCCCAATCACGGACTCAAACATTTCAGAGGGGGACTGGGTGTCTTTTCTTAAACTACACTTCCAGGCGTAGAGGACCACTTCCCCACTGGTGGCCCCGGTAGGCCATCCAACTCTGGGAACCCAGCCGCTGGAAACTTCAGCATTGTAGTCAGTGAACTATCCATCTCCTGTACAGGCATCCAACGGCTAATAGGCAATGGAGAAAGATTGGAGCCCTCGTTCCAAACGGAGTTCCTCACGCCATCTATAAACTGGACCCCCAAAAGTGGGCAGAAGCCATGGCTGCCCTCTTCACCCATGCCCTGTCTGGGGAACCAGTCCCAGAATCCTGGAGAGGATCCATAATCTCACCAATATACAAAGGCGGGGATAGGTCGATCCCCAGCAACTACTGCCTGATTGCACTTACAGACAACAAAGCAAAATAATACACTAGCGCTATCCTGGAAAACCTGGCTTGTCAAAAATCTATAATTCCTGCAAACCAAACGGGTTCACCAGTAACTCAGGTACGGACACTAACATTATGGCATTATCCCTCATACTGGACTCCTCAAAGGCCACGAAGTTACCACTCTATCTCTGCTTCATTGACTTCAAAGCAGCCTTTGACAGCGTTAACCGAAACAGGCTCTGAGAGAAACTCAGTAGCTGGCAAATTCCATAACAACTGCTGAAAGCCAGTGAGTCACTGTACATTAGCACATGGGTCAGGATTAAACTGGGCAATGGGTCAAACCTATCCAGGAAGATCCCAATGACAAAAGGCCTAAAACAGGGCTGTGCCTTGGCCGCCACGCCATTGAATCTCTTCATGGCTGATTTCTGAATGGCGCTATCTTCAGTCAACGCCTATGCACCAATACTGGGAAAGAAGCAACTGTCAAACCTGCTATATGGAGGTGATGTTGTGCTGCTCAGCAGAACAAAGGTGGGCATGCAACGTCTCCTGAAAGCAACAGAAGACTGCGCCCTCGAGAACAAACTACAAATCAACCACAAAAAAAAACAAAATCATGATAATTGGAAAGAGATCCCTATAAGGGGCAACAACTTGGAGGTTGAGTGGAAGCATGTTGGAAGTAACAACAACTTATAAATGTCGAGGCCTTCTGTTTGACCACCACAGCTCCTTTCTCAGACACAAGGAAGAAATAAGACCGAAGGGGGGTGGTGCACTCCATTGATCTACGAACTCTTTCGACAAAACTGAACAAATACTCACTCAGACCACTGCTAGATGTGGCAAGAGCCAAGGTGATTCCAGCATTAGCCTACAGTAGTATCGCACTCCCCAGTAGGGACACCAAGGTCATGGATGCCACTGTAGTAAGCATCTACAGGCAACAGTTCAAGCTCCAAAGTCATACATCACCAGCACAGATAAGGTTGGAGTTCGGCCTACTCAAACAGTCTCTAGCAAGGAGGGCAGCTTTTATCAACTTCCTTCACAAAACAAGGGCTGCAACCACAAACGTCATAAATCATGACATCTGGGAAGAAATTACGATAAAACCCCGATCACCAGCAAACATTTACCTTGACTCTTCAATAAAGCAGTTCGACATCGAAAGCCCATGACAATCGCAGCTTAACCACAAACTTTTCAAAACCCTAACTAAAAGAACAACAAAGATTCTGTCCCTCACTGAAGACAAGACAGCTCTCACGAAAGACACCACGCCTGGCTAGTCCTCAACAGCTACAAGACCCTAACTTCCCAGCCACATCTGGGCAAAATGTTAAACTACTGCACCAAGAAGAACTTCTTGCTCTACTGCCTGGGGTTCCTCCCAGTAGGAATACATGAGAAGCCATGGCAATGACCACCAAAGGACGGACTCTGCCGGCTGTGTGGGATAACATCCGAAACAGCACCCCAAGTGCTCTGCCTGTGTCCCAGGACCATGGAGGAGCGTCAGAGTCTCCTGAGAACGGTGTGGGTTCAACTGGGGGTCCGTACCTACAGACACGAGTCTGTAATCTGCCTTAACTCCACCAACCAAAAATCGATTGCCTTCATGGCAAAATATCTGGAGAGCCTGGAGCACATTCTGGTCAAAGCACTCAGGGCTGACAACAAACCTGTGGAATAAGCCCTCAGCCAGGAAGCTAACACTATAACACCCCAGCACCTACGCCACATGTTGTGAACGGGGCTTATCTCCACGGTTGTATATGCTATGGTTCTATTTTCTTCTTAGAGTGATGATCTAATTTTACTGATTTACTTTTGTATAAGTGCAATGGTTTTCATTAAATAGACGCACTGATAATAAAACTTGAACATGAATTAAAATGCTTCATAGACAGGTCCCCCAATGCTCCCACAATCCTCCTCAGTGGGTTACCAGCCACTCCCAACAATATGCCCAACACATCTGGAGTTGTGGGCTGAACAGGTAATTTCTACCACCCTAGATTTGTTTTCAGCTAGTGAATTGCAAACATTAGATGTCATAAGGGCAGAGTTTGTGATTCCTTCTGGTCACTTCCTCGTTTATGTACAAGTTAAATATTTGCTGAGAACTCTGTTTCAGGTCCAAGACTTGGAACGTCTCACCAATGCAGTGACCCAAGTGCTCTATGACTTTGGGGACAGTACTCACCTTGTCTGATGGCTTTACAAAGCACATCTTCAGCACTGGGATGAAGCATGAAGTTCCCTCCAGGTTAAGTTGGAAGGTGACATAGGTCGCACATTGCATGATTTGGAGTGGCAACAGATCCTATCATACCCTCGTAGGATATCCTCTAATTCGCATTGTAAGCATGCCCAGTTCAACATCCCTAATGTAGTGTATCTTACTCCACGCCATATCTTCAAGATTTATCAAGGGGTGTCCTCGCTCTATCCTGACCTGCACCTTGTCCCATGGTTGTGCGGGTCACTGACCAGCTACTGGGCAGAGATTATTGATCTGTTTTACTGGGCCACTGATCGTTGATTGAATAATTCTTAGGAAGAGTTGGCGATGGGGATCTTTTGCCACATGGACTCGGACAGGGCCTCAATTACCTTTTTGGATATGACTCTATTATTAGCTAAACAACACATTACAGTACGTTGGAAGAATCCTAATTCACCAATGGCACAGGCGAGATGTCTTTCCCCTGGTTTACATTCGAGAATGTACATCTACATAGGGAGGAGAGGGCAGGCTTACACACACACCTTATTGCCCGAGGCAAGAAGTTCCTTGTTGAAGCATTCATGGAAGCCATCAAGGATGAAACACATCCCTGTAAACTCGCCCCCTGACATTGTATCATGTCAGTGACATATTTATTCATTAGTGTAGCTCTGATGTAGATATCTTTACTGTTTACATATCTGGTATTGCAGCCTGCAGTCAATTCTCTTAAACAAGTATGAAACATTGGCAACCGATTTTAACTCTATTCTACTGCCCATCAGATCTGATGGTTGTGGAGAGGAACAGGTTAGGAATGGGGAAATGGAGGAATGGGGTGAGTGGATGGCCCTGCACTTAGGTTTGGTGGGAAGGGCAACTTTGGGTGTTCTGCATTGCAGGGGGAATGGGTACAGTAAAGAGAAAATGGTGCACTCGAAACACTATCTTCTACTGTACTATTTACCTTGTTTGTACACTGTCTTTTTAATGATGTACACTGTATATGTTTAACTGCTGCCAATAGAAGGTGTTTTTAAAAAAGGATACTTACCAGGAGAGTGAATGATAAAGAATATCTTAACATCATGACGATATCATAAAGCTTATTTATATCAATATTTGCAACACTGCTTTTCTGTAATCTAACTAAGCTAAACGTAGCACCGAAAGTAGCCTACTTCAGGTTATAGAGATTGTTCACACCCACATATTTCTTCTGAAGAATAACACAAATGTTCAGCTAAGTATCTGCATCTGCGTTTCTCGTTTGTATCTGGAGACAAGCAGATAAGCCTTCCCTGTAGCCTTTAGCAAAGAAAGGTGATTACAGCTTTGTAGTATCTTCAGTCTTGACTCTCTGGTACGGTATTCTTCCCCATCTCATTACACTATGTTTTTAGTTCATATACTGGATCTCAACATTGTTGAACATTTTCAGAATAAACAATTACCACTAAAACCCTGGCAACCTTTTATTTATTTACTTTCTTTGAAATATTGACTATTGTTAAAAAATAATAAACAACAGGTGAAGTTTATCGGCTTCTTTGAAACATTGCTAATTAATTCAAACAAATCACTTGTAAGAAATGCAATCTGTACAGAAAATCATGAACACACATACATGTGCATTTATATATGAAACCCATACCTACATAATAGCATTGTATAATTCAAGAAGGGGTGTTCCTAGAAGATAAAATATATTATGATTATAACATGATCTTGATAGATTAATATTAAAAGCCTATAATGTAACACAAACAATATAATGAAATATACTGTATGCATGTTTATTTACAAATACATTTTTAATATATAAATCATTCAGTCACTGTAAACACTGCTATATCCATGCATTATTTGTAACATGGATCATGAAAACACAGCTAATACTTTGAAATTAGTAACTCTATACATACGTATGATATTATAGTTTAAGGATTGACGAGACATGTTAGAATGTGTATTTAAAAATAGTTTGGGTGCAATGTTAATAGCCTTCGTAAATTATATTAATATCTTCATTTTAAAGTTTGGAATAGCACAGTTTAATGTGAGTTAAGATTATATTTGTTATAAATTTAAAATTTACTTGTATCTCAGAAGAATTATCTTCAATGTAATTTTCTGTATTTTACTCAAGTGATTATGATTCCCTCATAGCAATATTGTGGAGAATTGCACAGATAACTATCATCTTACAAACTATTGTTGGATGGTGCATTAGCTTTTGACCAAAGGGATCCAAACAATAAAACTGATAAATTAATGTACAAAATGTTCTTGCAGTGAAGGATCTGGTTTTCCGATGTACTAGTTTGTAAGGGACATCTGTTGTTGTTTTAGGATTACTAAATTGTGTCATAAGCCAGGTTCAAAGGGCACTGCTCTGGTCTTCTCATATGGAAGGGAAATTACAGAATTAATAGATAAAAGATTTAAATGTATTTGGTTTATTTTGATGGGTGGATTATATATGTAACATGCCTTAATTTATAATTAGATGAGGCATACATACATGTAACTACATACACTACAATTAAATCACAGATTTCACAAACTTTTACTACTCCATTGTGTTAGTGTAGTAAGCAAATAATGTTTATATATTTTTAATTCTAAAGACACCAACTGTGACATAAGTACATAAAACACGCTTGTAGTTTTTCTTATGCTTCATTGCACCACACATCTATTTCATAAGTAATTTGACAAATTATATTTCAAGAACAGTGCTTAAATAATAGAAAACTACTCACACGTGACTATGTTTTAGGTACATCAGGTTTTTAACATGAACAAATCCCTTTTTGTTTCTTTTTATTTTATGTTGTTGTGGCATTTTTATTTGTAAACAGTATTATTGTGATTCAAGATGGAATACATCTCAATATTAAAGTTTAAAACTGCCTTTTATGTCTGATAACACAATCATATCTAGTCATCTAGAGACATAAACATTGGCTAACACAACATTAGGAATTGTGTGACAAATTGACATGAAAAGTTAATTTATTAACTAGTGGGGCATCTGAATAAACACCACTCTCTAAGCAATTATTAATGGTGGAGAGCCTAAAGACGTAGGAGCCAAGGGCACTCCCTTGATATTTAGTTATTGCACCGGTCACAAGGGCACAGTCCATAGCATCTAGTAAATGTGAAAATCAGGCAGCTTGAGAGAAGCCTTGCTTCACCTGTACCTGTTCATGTCCAGGTTTTGGGAAGTGTAGGTACACGTGTCAATTTCAAGACGGACCCAGGACAGATGGCAGTGAACTCTGTGAGATGCCTGCCACATGGGTACAAGAGATCCACTATGACCATGCGGCAAGAAGATGGAGTACCTTCAAAGGCTGCAAGTGACTTTGTATGGCATGTAACTTGGTTGTGTTAAGCTCCAAAGTGGATCCTATTTTGATCCAACAAAGGCTTAACCATGTCCTTAATTAGTCTAAATAACTTGATAACGTCTATATCTCTCTGATTAAGTAACATGTCTATCTTCTTGAAGATCATTTCCTTTCTTTGACATCTTCTAGCACATTGACATAGGCATTGACAATTATGAGTCACAGGACAACTATCTTCATAGAAGTCTGCCTTTGTGAGGCGTATGGTACTCTGCTTTTTTGTATAGTGCTGTGATGCTAGCCCACATTTTGCATCTCCTTTGATCTTCTGTTATTTTCACTGCAAAAAGGCATTTGCTGTACACTGTGTGACTTTGTTAGAAAGTAGTATATCGCTTTACAGTGGTTATGTGTGTGCTTTGTGATGGATTCACCCTCATACACTCACCCAACACACATTAAGAAATGTTTTTCATGCAGCACATTGCAATGCTGTTTGTGCACCACACACTAGTCCAAAAAGAATGCAGATTCTATTTTGCCCCACTTAGTTAATACTAATTTGTCAACTGTGCTGATTTGCACGACACAATCACAATGCAATAGTATAGTTAGTATAAGCCCAAGTCTTCTGTTGTTTTACGTTTGTCCCCTCACCTAAAACAGCGTTATCCACACCCTTTTACTCTGTTCCTCTACCATCTGCACAAATGTTTATTAGATTTTCTTTCCCTTGGAATCTCCAAATGTACCACTACAATCGTGGAACATGAATGCCAATGGGAAGCCTTCACTCTTTCTCTCTTTTTTTCTTTAGCATCAGAAACATTGACTGGAAGATAAACTGCTAGCATGCCCAATGATTATACAGTCCTACAATGACTAAGTATACCACGTTCTGAAATTAGTAAATTTGATTACTGTTGTTAGCGCGTCTGACCTTATTAAGTAAACTTACAAGGGGACGCGAATAGGTCGATGAACCTTTTGACTCACAATTAAGATGTTCTTACCATAGATCCAGTACGTAATCAATAATCATTACACAATAATCATTAATCATTAGTAATCAATAAATCAATAATCAATGGAGTCAGTTATTGTCATGCACCATGCCCTTTCAGTCATGAATAACCACACATTTAGTAAACGTTTAGAATGTTTATTTCCCTCTATTAACAATGCTAAGGTCATGTAGATTAATCTCAAAATCAGAGGAAACATACAGAAACAACAATGGCTGTTCGATGCGGCAGAAGAAACATAATCTAATCAAAGCTTGAAAAACAACACATTCTAAGGTTATGGTGCAAATCAGTAGTAAAGTCAGCTGTGTCAATGTGATAACATACGTGAAGTTTAGCAGAGAAATTCATCAATCATTAGTCCCTGTTATCATAATTCATTAGTGAGACTCCTTAACTAACATCAGATTAGCATCAGCATGTTGGGCTTCATGCAAAACAATTTAGTAACACAAATTTGGAAAAACATCTAACTATGGCTCTATCAAAACAGCGCAGTTGGTACCTCGAAAGAAAAAGCAAATATGCATAATAATCACAGTTTAGGTTTATTATACCTATCGTCAGGGTGGATCAGCAAAGCAGAATCAGTCTTCGTCCTCAGGACATTAGTCGATCAGCAAGGCATCAGGATTCAGCATCAGAATTTTTCAAAAAAGCCAAAGGGCCATATTTATACTTTTTGACGCAAAACTGCGCTAACGCAGTTTTGCGCCAAAAAAATTAGCGCCGGCTAACGCCATTCTGAAGCACCATGCGGGCGCCGTATTTATTGAATGGCGTTAGCCGGGGTTAGCCGACCGGCGCAGCCTGGTGTGCGTGAAAAAAAACCACGTACACCAGGCAGCGCCGGCGTAGGGAAAAATGGCGTTTGGGCGTCTAAGAATGGGGCAAGTCAGGCTGAGGCAAAAAAAACGTCTTAACCCGATTTGCGCCATTTTTTAACGACGCCCATCCCCCATTGAAATGACTCCTGTCTTAGCAAAGACAGGAGTCATGCCCCCTTGCCCAATGGCCATGCCCAGGGGACTTCTGTCCCCTGGGCATGGTCATTGGGCATAGTGGCATGTAGGGGGGCACAAATCAGGCCCCCCTATGCCACAAAATAAAATAAAAAAAATACTTACCTGGACTTACCTTAATGTCCCTGGGGTGGGTCCCTCCATCCTTGGGTGTCCTCCTGGGGTGGGCAAGGGTGGCAGGGGGTGTCCCTGGGGGCAGGGGAGGGCACCTCTGGGCTCATTCTGAGCCCACAGGTCCCTTAACGCCTGCCCTGACCCAGGCGCTAAAATCCGGCGCAAATGCGGGTTTTTTAGACCCGCCCACTCCCGGGCGTCATTTTTGCCTGGGAGTATAAATCCGACGCAATAGCATCGCAGTCATTTTTTAAGACGGGAACGCCTACCTTGCATATCATTAACGCAAGGAAGGTGTTCACGCAAAAAAAAGACGCTAATTCCAGGAACTTTGGCGCTAGACGCGTCTAACGCCAAAGTATAAATATGGAGTTAGTTTTGCGTCTAATTTGCGTCGAAAAAAACGACGCAAATTCGGCGCAAACGGAGTATAAATATGCCCCAAAGTCTTTAAGCATTAAAGTTAAGCACATCTCTTGTCAAGACACATAAGAAAGTAGTAACCTCTTGGTCGGGAAAAAATGGGTAATAATAACTGTCTCCTCTCTGTGTACTCTTGTTAAGTCAAAACTGTTAAAAGTAACCCCCAAATCCCTATTGGTCAGTTAATCGTATGTTCACACTCTGTCCAATAAAACTAAAATCCCAAACCTATGAATTCTAATATTACTCCGTTCACATGTCGTTGATTGGTTTGTCTTGCAATGTCCTCATCATCCGGCTTGTCAGGTAACAATATTGTTGCAGCTTCTACTCTAGTCAGTAACTTCATTGTTCTTGTCCTGAGAAAGTCAGTCTCACACACATTACACATAAAATGTTGCATTAGCAAGAACATCATCCATCTCCTAGCAGTGGGTTCACACGAAAAGCTTCAGTTATGAGCACATTTAAACAATACAATAGAAATTCACAGTTTACCCTCCATGGTCAGCTATTTTATTAAACGCTAAGAAATACAGCTTTAACATGAGGCCTGGAAAGTAGGACAAGACACTCGCTAAGTTAAGGCCTACAATTAATAAAGCTAAAGCTTACTGCATAACCCTTCATATGACATATTACTACATTAGTCAAACATATATTCAACATTTCATATTATTAAATCATTGATTAGGACATTTTGTCAACATTTGGTGGCCATTCTTCCTGATCACATTTTCAAATGCATGCATTATTTTTCTACGTTATTCTACTTTCTATACAAACTTATTATTCAAAATACATAAACACTCATTAATAATTTTTATTAAAACACCTGCGCTAGCACTGTGAATTATAAAATGTGTATTGCTAATACAGTAAATAAGTAAGTTCACAAATTGGATGTAAAACAAAGTATTTTTTTACTGAGCTCGTACAGATACAGTATTCAGATTTCCTTCACTTAATAATCTATAACCAATATACACACAACATGCCGGGAAAATACAAAAACCGTATTCCTACAAACATTTCATCAAACTGGAGCCCCTCCCAAAAAATAAAAAGACCACCGTTAACCGAGTTATCATTAAAGTGCAGTAAATAAAGTGCTAAAAAACGTGCAAAAAGGCCAACCTTTAAAGCAGAAGAAAAGAGCAACTTTTAACCAAGCAAAAAAGGAGTATGAATACAGTCCACAGAAGGATGAAACTGGAGGGAACTACATATGGGGTGCCGAAAAGATGAACAAGCATACCATTGTGATAGCCTTATTTAAAAACAGACTGTCCCTTATATTACGTTACCATTATCTAATCTTGATAAAAAAAAGTATAAGAAAGCTGTCATGTGCCAAGTGCAACATAAGCGACCTATTTTCAATAAAGTGCAACCTTAATGAACGCTTGGTTATGGCTTTCACAAAATTATCAAACGCTGTCATTATCAAGGCTACATAAAAATGCTAATAATAAAGTGTTGTGTGCCGAGTACAAAGATGAAAGCATCCCATGTTCGGTAAAATGCTACATCGTAAAACGCTTAAATGTAGCTTTCACAACAATGTTAAGCAACACATCCTGACCCAAGATAAGATCTGAGGGCTGGTTATGGAACCAGATTGCTTCAAACCTATTAACAATCCTGACACGTTTAGCATAGGCTTCTTCAAATTTTCGTATCCTAGACATTTTCTCCCCCATCTCTGCAGCAAAAGGACCCGACTAGTCTTCCAGTTGTGCAGAATTGAGGATCAGGCTACTGTTAGTGCAATTGAAACATAATATTGTCCTGCCTTATTAATTTTCTGGCTTTCCTTAGGCACTCCGAAGAACGCTAAACTGGCCTCTGGGAGGGCAGTAACTTTCACTCCCTTACTTATAGCACAAAACAATACCTCTCAAAAATGTCCCCGTTTTGGGCACGTAAAAAATAAACGAATCCAGATCCCCGTGTCATTCTGATGGCAGCAAAAACATTGATCCTGTACTTCAGGGTACATCCTATGCCAGTGGTTCCTAACCTTCTGACTTCTGTGGCCCCCCACTTTATCAGCACTGGAACCCAGGGACCCCACTGACTCATTATTGGAATCCGGGGACCTCCCCAATGAGTTATGACTGAAAGCTGGGGACTTAATCTATTAATATTATTCATTTTTTTAAGCAGTCACTGACCCCCTGAGGAGGCTTTGTGGGCCTCCAGGGGTCCCCAGACCACAAGTTGGGAACCACTGTCCTATGCAAAACATTCGGAGTGTAATAAGCCATCCTCAGTGAGAGAAAAGTCATCTTCCTTAAATTTGCCGCTCTCAGTGATTTATCCCCCACTTCAGAAATGACCAACCAATCATTCTCTCTAAATCCCCAACTAGTTTTCTCATAGACTCTTTCAAGAAACCTGGGTACAAAATCTTGCTTTAGTATATTGCAAAGTAGCCTACACCAACTGCCAACCCCCATAACCCTGTCTTAATCAGCAAAAGCATTACCTGATGTGGTTCTCAGCTTAGATCATACGAATTTGAGAGAAAATGGGTTAGCTGAAGAAAGCTCCAACTAAAATTATCTCCTTGGCCGTCACACCTCTGCTTAACCTCCCCCCAGGTTAATAAGGTACCTCTCATCGCGAAAACGCCTAGCTCCGTCAAACCATGTGAAACCTAAAATGAAGCCACTGCCTCAGAGAGAGAGAGGTCAAAATAATTGCATTCCAAGATCTGAGGATAATTTAAGCCTGATGGTACCTGACACATCTTATATATCGCAGACATCCTACTACCCCATTCTTGTAGTGTCCTGTATCTCATTTTCGTTGGCAGCTTTGCAATTTTAATAAAAGCAGGGAGACTAATCGCAGATTCCAGTACCATTTTTTTAATGAAAAAATCATCCAGCACCTCCCTGTCTTTCAGTAATATACCTATTAAATCCAAAAAGGCAGCTTGATAATGCATCCGCATATGCAGGCGAGCCAAACCTCCCTGACCCTTCTGAAGCTGCGTCATAGCGAGCTTAACCCTGGGGGCCTTCTTATTCCAAATAAAGATCCCCAACAGGGAGTCAACATCTTGAAATATCTATTATTATTTTAATGGGAATATTAGAGAACAGAAACAAAAAAGGGGCAAAATCGACATCTTAACTAATGCCACTCATCTGAAAAGAGTCAGAGGTAAAAGAGACCTCCTATCCAACAAATATTTTGCCTTCCTCCACATAGCAACATACTTCAGCTGGAATAGCCAGGAGAAATCATTAGTAACATATATGCCGAGATACCCAACTGGACCATGAGCCCTTGCCTGGTCATGTAAAAGTCCTGGCAAGTCTTTGGCAGAAGCATTAAAGAGCAATATCTCCGTCTTGCTCAGATTCACCTTATAGCCTGCAATGCCCTTGTATTCTTCCAGCAAATCAAAAGCCCGCTGCACATTAGCTGTATCAGGCTTGAGATGTAGCACTATTTCATCAGCAAATAACTTTAATTTGGGCATCCCTTCCCGCTGTGCATTCAGCGCAGATGTGCTGTGCAATTTAAGTGCTAAAGGCTCAATAAAAAAAGCAAATAGTATGGGAGATAGGGGACAACCCTGACGGGTGCCTCTGTTGATGGTAACCTCCCCTACATACTGGAATTCACTATGATCTTGGCATGCGTAATCTGGTAAAATTCTTCAGCATCGTCACAAATTGTAGGGGGAAACCAAAGTTCCCCACTGGTGGTTTTCTCTTTTTGAGTTTGATTTAATTTGGGGCCATTTTTAGGTGATATTTTAACTGTTGTTCTGGGTCGGGTGGGTCTGCATTTTCTGTGATTCTGTGTGGGCCTGTAAGAGCCCGATAACTTTTGATTGGTAAGGTGCCATTTTGGACGTGCCACAGGATACGGAGGGGGTTGCGCACCAGTTGTTGGTGTCACATGACCGTGTGACCTTTACTTAAGCACACCAATGCACAGACGCCAGTGGTGAGTGTTTGAATGCTCCCTGCTGGCACTTTTCCATTTTTAAGTTTGAATTCATTTCAGGACATTTCTAGGTGATATTTTAACTGTTGTTCTGGGTAGTCTGCATTTTCTGTGACTCTGTGTGGGCCTGTAAGAGCCCGATTACTTTTGATTGGTGTCGGGCCATATTGGACATGCCACAAGATACGGAGGAGGGGTGCACACCAGTTGTTGGGGGTCACATTACAGAGGGTCCTTTACCTTAAGCACGCCAATGAGCGGACACACAACAGATGCGTGCCGTTGGCATGCCAAAGGCACGCTTAAGGCAAGCCTGTCTGCGTCTGTCTGTGCCAGGATGTCACAAGAAACTAGGGAGGCTACCTCTATTTACTCAGGGGAGCTGTGGAAAGTGGGACCCCATGAGCTGTGGAAAGAGGGAGCACTTTTGCTGCCCTGCTTCTAACTGGCATAATGAGAGAAAGGATTGGGATCAGGAGGAGGGTTTAACAAAGGAACAAGATATTGATATCTCGTGGGGCAACGCAAACACTTAACTTTGCCCTGTTCAATCCTCAGTCTATGCCCAAACATAGTATGGAGATTAATGACTTTATTGAGTATAACAGCTTGGATTGTCTATCTGTCACTGAAGCTTGCGAAAGGAAGACTCAGGCCCTGACCAGGTAACTGCAGTTCCGGAAGGGTATGCTATTGTCAGGATGAACAGAGAGAAGCGGGGGGCTGGTGATTGTTTTTCGTCAAGCGTTGGGTTGCACTTTGGAAGGTAGGGGCACTCAAGACAGTGAGCCAGGGAGGTTCCTTTAGATTACACAAGAAGAATGTGCCTCTTTTGTCTAGTGCTCAAATGCCCTAATGCTCAGTTGCTTGATCACTGATACCAAATAATAGGTCCTGACATTACAAATAACAATTTTATATGTTTGAGGGATTTTGATTTGTATCTCTAACCAGAGAAAGAGAAAGAAGTAAAGGTCTTTCTGGATTTAATTAATAACTTGGGGTTTTCCATATCAGTGGAAACAGCTACCCATATTGAAGATCATACATTAGGCGGTATATTCACTAATGGTGATGCAGTGCGTGTTGGGAATTGTTTGCCACTCGGCTGGTTGGATAATTTTGCAAAACTAATCTTTTATTCTGGGAAGACTGTGAAAGCCTCTACAGCAGGGTGACTAGGAAATGGGGTAGTATGTCAAGAAGGGAGTTAGAGTGCAGATTGGTTGGAATGCTCAGGAGGGTCGGGGACAGTAACCCCGCTCCTGCAGCGAGTTTAAATGATTGGTGTAAGGCTACACTTAAGGAATTAGCACCTATTAGGGAAACAAAGAAGGGAAGGGACAAAAGCTCTGCAAATTCAAAGACAGTGCCGTAAGCAAGAAAAGAGGAGAAGATTAGACCCCAGTTTGGACGAAAAATAAAAACATAAAGATCTGTTAAAGAAATATAAGATTGCTATAAAGGAAGCAAAGACTGCCTTTTTATTATCTCAGAAAATCAAGAAGGCCATAAATATTCCATGGAACTCTTTAAAACAGCAAAGGTGTTGTCATCCCCTCCTTCTCAACTAGACTTGGCGAATTCACAGGAGTTTTGTGACAAAGCAGAGTCATATTTTAGGGGCAAAATCTTTAATATCTTTTTCTGAATTTCTGGATATAAAAAAGCACCAGAGTGAGAAGAGTTTGGAAGAAGGGTCTTCTGAGTAACCCAACAGAAACACACTGTATACTTTCTATCCTCTCACATAAGATAGGATTGTTTCTTTGCTAATGCAAATTCGATCAGGCTCGTCTGAGAAACCCTGCCCGCCAAGACTCCTACAAAGGGCCCCTGAGGAAATAGCACAGGATTTAGAGATAATTTATGAGCAGGTGTTGGTCACCGGGCAATATCCACAGAGTTGGAAGGAAGCCATTATACGCCCGCTCAAAAAGAAGCCGAGTGGAGATGCTAATGATCTGAAGAATCTCCAACGCATCTCTTTACTACCAGCACGGTTGAAATATTAGAAAAACATTGGAATAAAGAATTTGCCTTTTTTCTAGGTAAGAATGAATGCCTAGACTCATCACAACATGGCTTTAGGAACAACCACAGTACAGAGTCTGCATTACTATCAGCTGCTTACTACATCTAATGTCAGGTGGAGCAGGGCAATTAAATCATTCTTGTAATGTAAGACTTGTTTGCAGCCTCAACACCATTTCACCATCTTTAGTGGTGGGTAGGCTGCTGCAGGCAGGACTGATGGGCAGAGCTCTGCAACTGCTGGAATCCTTTCTTAGGAACAGGATGAATATTGTCTGTTGTGGAGGCTTTAAAACTTCTCCATTTCAGCTGCAATGCGGGGTGTCGCAAGGCTCGTCCCTTAGTTCGACTGTTTAACCTGTATCTGACTCCGCTGGCACAAATCATAAAGTCTTGGGGCTTTCAGGTGGCTTCCCATGAGGATGACACACAAATCATTGTGCCAATTGGTAAGGATTGGACAGAGGTGGCTGGAGATTTAGGAATTGCATGGTGGAGGTTAGCAGTTGGATGAAGCAAAATTGCCTTAAGATGAATGGTGATAAAACTGAGATTCTTTTTTGGGGTCCAGTAGCTCCATTTGGAATAGTAGCTGGATGCCGGAGGCTTGAGGCCCTTTACCCACTCCTGTACATGAAGCAAATAACCTAGGAATGTTTTTTGACCATGAACTGACCTTTGAGTATCAGGTCAGTAGGACAGTGACGACATGTCATTGGATACTTAAAATGCTTAGAAAGATCATGCTGTTCACTCCAGAGAAGCTTAGGGTTCCTGTAGTTCTGGCACTTATCACCTCATGCCTGGATTATTGTAATGTCCTATATTTAAATGCTGCTCAATATTCCCTCAGTAAGCTGCAAAGGGGCAGCATATTTGATTCTCGGGCTCCTAAAGAGCCACTCGGTGAGGGAGGTCTTGAGGTCCTTACACTGGCTCCCGATTAGGAAAACAGGTTAGCTTCAAAGCAGTGTGTCTGGTGCGTAAGGCATATCATCAGTTCAGCTCTGGATATCTGAGGACCTTTTTTACATGGTACGCTCCCAGTAGAGACTTTAGATCTGTATCAACAAGAAAGTAAATATCCCCAGATTTAGGAAGGCCAGATGGGGAGAACAGTCTTTTTCAGTGGCAGCAGCCAGGCTTTGGAACATGCCACCGCTGGACATCAGAAGGATTGATTCACATTTGGAATTTCGTCGGGCAGTCATAACCTGGCTATTCAGGACAGACTAGGAAGTCTCTGGGGAAGGATTGCATCATTGTGCTGAGGGCTTTTGTCACACACCGAGCACTTAGATACCAATTGGGCTGTACAAATGCTAACAAATAAATAATCTATACCATGGATCAGAAAGTTAGTATTTGAAGCCATCAGCTGGTTAGAGAAAAAGTCGCACTGATCCTTATGGCTCAATGCTTGACTCACTGGAGTAACCTCTATTACTCAAATGTTGGTCAGATGCTTGAAAACCGCAATGAGCAGGCTAATTGGTCTGTAAGAATTAACATTTAGTGCAGATTTGCCCTTCTTACAAAGCTTATTTTAATAGATTCCTTAAAGGAGAGGGGATCCAACCCACCCGCCCTTACATAGTTAAATAATTAATCAAAAAAGGCACTAATTGTTGTGCAAATGTCTTACAAAATTTCGAGGGGAATATATAATTACCGCAAGCTTTCGCATTCGGCATTTTTGCTAAGGCTTAAAAACCTCTGAGTCTGTGATTTTCCCCATCATTGTCTTAGCCAATGTCCGGGAAAGCTGAGTCAATGTTAATAAATGAAAATATTGTGCTATACAAGACTGGGACCCTTGATATGTAGCTTCGTATAATTCTCTATAACGATGCAAAAAAACTTGGACAACATCATCTTTTTCCGAAACCGTAATGTATCTGTCCAGATCCTCAATTTTCCTAACTAGTATTTTCTCCTGTTTAACCCGGTTAGACCAAGCAACGAATTTTCCGATCTGCTGCCCTTCCTCATAAAATTGCTATAGCAGATTTTGGAGCTATTAACTTCCTCAAGGATATACAAATCTCTTAAATTGGTTTGGCCTTCTCCAGATCCTTCACAGAAGAATCCTAGCCGATGAATTCATAACGGGCCTCGTCTTAGCTTCAGGAATTGGCTGTAGCTCCTGAACGTGCCTGCAGCACTCATTAGACTGATTAGCCTTGTATGCGATGATGTGCCCCATACTGGGGACTTAAAAGCTTCCCAGACAGAGGAAAACGAAGCTTTATTTCTGTTAAGTTAAAAACATTCTACTATAAACACCCACGTTTCTTGCAGCCCTCTAGATTAGATAATAGGGCCCTCCTGAACTGCGATCTAGGCCTTGTACTCGAAGGGGCAGCTAGTTCTACCGACATTGATACCACCGAATGGTCAGAAAAAGCGTTCAACCAAATGTCTATTCCCTTTATCTTAAATGCTTGAGAAGCCAAAAAAAATAGAGACGAGAAGCAGTTTTAAAGTGCTGCGAAAAGCAAGTATATTGGGCTTTGGCCAGATTTGCGAGCCTCCAAAGATCTATAAGCCCGAAGTCTTGCAGCAAGACAGAAATCACCTGCTTAGTATTAGGCTGCTTCAGCTACTTTTTAGCCTTATTACCTGGTGAAAGATTTTCAGTAACATTATAATCTCCCCCCAAAATCAACGGACCCACTGACCCCATGGCAACTCAACTTGATAAATGGTTGACAGGGGACCAGACTCATCACTGATAGGGCCATAGTAGTTCACCAAATTGAGGGGAAAGCTATTTGCCAAACCTTAATTCAGAGCCACTTGCCCACAGGGTCCCTGATCACCTCTTACTTCCCAGTTGATACTGATTCCCAAATATATCACCATACCTCTAGCATCTACCCCGGCTGAAGCGAAATAATGATGGCAAAACTTCCTATTAATGAAGATTTTAGGGGTATTGCACTTTAAATGGGTTTCTTGTAAAGAAATTACCTGCGGAGCTAGTGACATTAACCATCTTAAAAGGCCTCCATATGTATGCTTGTTAAGAATACCATTAGCATTGCAAGGAATAATTCTTAAATTATGCACTACACTTTATTTGTAATCGGCTGCTGCTGGCCCTGTTGACACTCAAGTTTAAGGCAGCCAACTTGACAGAGCTAATTTTTTCCTTGCCTCCCAACCACCAATGCCCCTACCTCCAACAACATTACCCGCACAAAGCTCCCATCCCCACAGTGCCCCACAAGCATTGGAGGGGAGATTGCCCGCACTACCCCTCTGCCAACCCAACTAAGCAAGGGTGCCATGACAGTGCGCCCCACTGCACTCAAACCCCTCAAACAATAGAAAGGGGACACTCACCTCAATCCCTCAGATGCGCTTTTTGCTTAAAAAGAAGAAAAGTTAATGGATCACTCCAACCCCTAACAAAAAATGAGACTTAGAGCTGTAGGATTACATCGTACACCTAGTACTAATTGGGTAGCTTCTGGATAAGCTTTTGCACTGTCCCAATCTTGGAAAAGAGAACTGCCATTTCGCCAAGACTTTACGTTTCGACTATTGCATAATTGATGCCTGGGTCCGCTGAGATTTTAAAAGGTCTATCATTTTATTGAGAAGTTTGATGCTGATACAGACATGTTAGAAAAGATTCGGAACTGAAACTGGGGTGCCTCACTAGTGGAGAAACTTAGGGGCATATTTATACTCTGTTTGCACCGAATTAGTGTCATTTTCTTTTACTCTAATTCGGTGCAAAACTAACTCCATATTTATACTTTGGTGCTAGACCCCTCTAACACCAAATTTATGGAGTTAAAGTCATTTTTTGAAAGTGGAGACCTACTTTGCCTTAATGAGATGCAAGGTAGGCGTTCCCGTGCAAAAAATGACTCTATGGCCTTAACGCCATATTTAGGGGCATATTTATACTCTGCGGCATATTTATACTCTGTTTGCACCGAATTAGTGTCATTTATTTTTTACTCTAATTCGGTGCAAAACTAACTCCATATTTATACTTTGGTGCTAGACCCATCTAGCACCAAGGCCCTGATTTAAACTTTTTTTTCACCGCATTAACATCATTTTATGATGCAAAAGTGGCACAAACTTACAAAATATTGGCCCTTATTTATACTTTTTGCTGCGAAACTGCTCTAACTCAGTTTTGCACCAAAAAGTTTAGCACCGGCTTGCACCATTTCTGTGCACCAGCCGGGCACCATATTTATGGAATGGTGCAAGCCGGTGCAAAGGGTAGGCTAGAGTTTTAAAAAATGAATTTAGTAGGGTGGGGCTGGCAGTATAGAAGAAGAGGGTTTAGCACCAAAAAATGGCTTTAGGCAGGTTAGAGTAAAAAAAAATGACTCTAACCAGATTAGCGTCATTTTATGGTGCTAAACCTACCATGCCACATGACTCCTGCCTTAGAAAAGGCAGGAGTCATGCCCACCACCCCAGTGGCCAGCACAGAGGACAGGGGTCCCCTGGGCAAGGCCATTGCGGCCTGTGCCATGTATGGGGGCCCATTTCAGGGCCCCCTATGGCACTTTCAAAAATAAAATGCACTTTCCTGTACTTACCTGGGATGGGGTCCCCCATCCTCGCAGTCCCTCTAGTGTGGGTGGGGGTGCCCCTAGGGCCTAGGGAGGGCACCTCTGGGCTTATTCCATGGTGTTCCACCATGGAAATAGGGCCACAGGTCCCCTAACGCCTGCCCTGACCCAGGTCTTAAAAAATGGGGCAAAGCAAGCTTTGCCCCATTTTTTGACCCTTCCTCCCTCCCTTGCACCATTTTTACATGGGAGTATAAATATGGTGTTAAGGCCATAGAGTCATTTTTTTGTACCGGAACGCCTACCTTGCATCTCATTAAGGCAAGGTAGGTTTCCACTTCCAAAAAATGACTTTAACTCCATAAATTTGGCGCTAGACGGGTCTAGCACCAAAGTATACATATGGAGTTAGTTTTGCACTGAATTAGAGTAAAACAAATGACGCTAATTCAGTGCAAACAGAGTATAAATATGCCCCTTAGCGTCAACAAATGATGCTAATCTGGTCAGAATCATATATTTTGACTCAAAACTGCCTAACATCATTTTTTTTTAAGCTAGCCTACCCTTTGCACTGGCTTGCACCATTCCATAAATATGGTGCCCAGCTGGTGCTAAAAAATGGTGCAAGCCGGTGCAAAACTTTTTGGGGCAAAACTGCCTTAGTGCAGTTTTGCACCAAAAAGTATAAATAAGGCCCTTATTTTTTCAATACCATTAGACCGGATGCACTACTTCACCTGAAAATCAGCAAAATCTAATAATATAGAGCAAGGATACGTGGCACTAGGAGCTCGATGGACAGGTACCTTATGCACCCTTGTGATAGTCAAATCCCCTTCTAGTTTCGGTAGGGCTTTTCTAATCAGAGAATCCACCCACTGAATCGTCTGCTGTCCTTTGCACCCTTTCGGAACTCCCACAATTCAAAGATTAGAATGCCTATTACAATTTTCCAAATCTGCATGATTTGATTATATTGCAAACTGTTTTTACACTTTTCTAGCTGCAGGAGTTCTTCCTGCATGGATGGCAGGCTATTCTCCAGATTATATATTCTGATTTCGGCCTCCTTAAAGCTCCCAGGAGGTTGCGCCTTGACTTCTTCAATCTTCGTCAGTCTTTCATGTAGGGTGGCAATCTCATTCCCCTGGGATGGCCTGAGCATCCTTATTTCCAGAAGACTGATGTCAAGTAGACTTTTAATGGTCTGGTTATCTCCAGCGACCTGCTCCTGCCAGTCACTATGCCTTCTCACAGTATCTGTATCTAAGATAGCCAGTAATGTATGTGCTGCCCTGATCATTTTACACAAGCCCAGGGTCTCTTGTGGGACCTCCTGCTGTTCTTTTTGCAAACTTCCATCTCCACTTGGAGCCCAGCTGGCATGGCCTGTGCATGGACTTGTGTATTCAGCTGCTCATTAACAGGCAGCCGGGACTCTGCTGAGCTGGCTGTCTCTCTCCCATCTTCTCTAGTTGTTGATGCTAATGTCCAATTCATTTTAGTAGGCTTTAGGAACAGGGGGTATTGTTTGGATCTAGCTGGGCTCGAGTTTGTTTCCCTACCATCTGCATGATGGTTTTCATGCTGTCATTCATAAGCTCCAAAATAGACCGAGGAAATCCTGTATCCCCTACCTGAGAATCAGATGACCTCCCCCATTACTCAGTGCCTAGCACCTTCTTAGCCCCATCACCTTGGCTGCTCGCCCCATCTAGTCTCTCAGTGTCCAGCAATGCCCTGGTCTTGATCTCCATCTCCATCTTTCATGAGACGCTATTGTTTCTTCCAGCACCCGCTCCTTTGACTGGGGCTTTGGCTGCAAACGCACAATGCTACATCCTCTGGGCAGCGGTGGAATGTAAATTTGCAGGACCAGAGGCACTCCTGGAATTAGAATGGTGCTTTCCCATGCTGTCTAATACTTCTGGTAGAGACACTATTTAGGGAGGCCCTCTTCACTATATGTTAGCTTGCAACAATTAGATTTGCTGATTATCCAAATGTCCTCTTGGAAAGAGCTCACAATGCCTCTGTAAAACTTGTTTGATTATTTAACCAGGCGCCATAATACAGATAGTCCAACACAAAAATCTGCTGGACTCCTGCTCCAAAATTTTCCCGGCTTTCTTAATCTTATGGGAGCACAACCCAGTTCCGCCTGATGCCGCCTGTTGCCTTCTGATACTCCAAGATTTCACCAAGATGGCTCCCACTGGCAGTGAACTTTGGCCCGCATTGACTCGTCTTGGCCGCCACACTCATATTGGCTTGTGAGTAACTATGAGCACCGCTCTCCTCTATCCCCATAAAGCTGTCCGGCGGCACACTGGGAACCCAGGAATACAGGTCCCCTCTGCCTTCCTCCTCACTCCATGCACAATGCTCCGCTAGAGCCACGTCAGCATCAATGTGTCCTCAGAGGTCCTCGTAAACCTCAGAAGGCCCTCATTTATCCTGATGCTCATACTGGCTGGCTGCCATTCTGTTCCCAGGTACCTTCACATGCCTACAGACCACCATTCCACTTCTGGCGTGTCTCATGGCCTGTCACCTTGCAGCGGCTTGTGCTTCCAGGGGAGGGGCAAGGGTCTGAGTGCTCAATGGCAGAGCATGCAGGCTATGCCTGTAATATGGATGTAAAACAAAGTCAAGGAACCAAAAGAAAATAAAAGTGTTACAAACAGCAATAAGATAGCAATGCAAAGTTAAAACCAATAGCCTGAAAACATAATCCCAATAAAAAGCCCCCCGGGAGTGGAGCGGATGAAGCTGCATGCAAACTTATCATATTTTTCAAGAAACGTTTCCCCAAATGCTGTTCTAAAATTCCATTTTGTGAGATATGAAGAATGACGTTCTTTCTAAATGAAACAGGCAAGCCATTGAATCGACCAGCTGCCATTGGAAACACTGTTGATAGGATTCTCAGAGCCTCATTTACAAGCCCCTTTCACCGCTTTGCACTGCTCCATATTTATAAATGGATGCATTGTGCCCAATGCATCAGTTTGTAAAGCCCTGCTTACCTGCACCAGGTATAGTGTATGTAGGGTAGGCATTCCCACGTAAAAAGCCATATAGAACTGATGCAGTGAAATTTACAACTTTTCACTGCGTCACTCTATGACTTCACTGCATCAAAAGTTTAAAGTTTTTTCAGACCAGGTGTAAAATTGACTCAGGGCTTTTTAAAATATGTCTCGCCTCTGTGTCCTGGTGTAAATACAGTGGGTTCATGGCATCATTAGCAGATTTGCTGCAGATGCATGAAATCTGACACATCAATGCCAATACATCAGTTTCTTGAAAATGAGGCCCTCAGTTTTTAAGCAATAAAATGTTTGATACCATTAAGGCTTTGATAAATCATTGTTTCTGAAATAGACTTAAAGACTTTAAAGAAGAGAAGCTGTTAAGCATAATTATCAAAAGTTCCATGACAATGTTTATCCCTCGACCAATGAGGTGATCTCCATCACAGGCTTCCACAGTTGGCCAGCCACTTTAGAATCTACCAGCATGTGATATGGACTTGCCGAAAGCACTCAGAATCTCCAACAAGATGAGTCTTCTTTCAGTCCAAGCACTAAATCTTCAGAGCTGAGCAATGGTTGTCAATAACTATTCTTTCAGCTTAAGTTTTGGAATTCTGCTCATGTGAACTCAGCCAATTAGCTTCTGGCATTTCCTATTAAAGTTAATTTTCTCCATCACTTTAAAACGTCTGGACACTTTCCAGGTCATCATCAGGTATATAATTTTCAGGTTTAGAAGCTAATACTCTAAAATACTTTAAGGAACACAGAAGGGTGGCTAGGTTTTTTGCCTTCCCAGCATGGCTCTTAATTGACTACTGATTTTAATCTAAGGTCCTCCGAAAACTCGAGGCAGCAAATAGAATTTATGTAACACACTGAAGGGAGCAAATGAGTGACCTTGAACAAGATGATTAAAAAGAGAATGAATTTCAATACGCACTCCTGACCTCGACTGCTGGCACTACCACTGAGACACACAACCCTCTGGGACCAGATCTTAGGGACTTCAATCAGCCCAGAGCAATGGCAGAAACCATTGGATTGATGTCCCTAGCTTCACTCGCTCCATGGGCTTAGAGACGCCGACTAAAAAAAACTTTATGATTGGTACTTGTACCTATCAAAACTCCACAAAATATACCCAGATACCTCAGGTAGATGTTGGAGAGGATGTGAGCTTTCGGGCAATGTCCACCATATCTGTCAAAGCATACCTGCAACACGACTTTATTAGAATTAGATTTTAGCACAGATGAGATATATCTTGGGCTACCCTCTGCCCACACACTGGTATTTGTCCTCCTAAAGCTGCGTGACACATCCTTTAAGCATCAAACAGTGGGAGGTTGCTCCATCGCGTGGCCAGGCTTGGGAGCAGCTAAGATGGCACTGGCCACAGCTTGTAAAACGGCCCCTTCGCTGTCGCAATGGCACGCTCGCTTCCAACAATCACAAGTTAGCCTCATTACTAACCACTCTGTACATGCATGTAGTTTTGTTCAATTGTTCCCTTTGTTTAGAGATGTTGGGGGGGTTCTATTGGGCACTTATGATCTCAATAGTGGAATGCTCTCTGACATTCATATAATGTAAACATCTCATCTGCATTGGTAGACCTCTTTGTATGAAACTGGGGGAAACAGCATTAACAACATGGCTCAAACCACGCTATACCTTTAAAGCGAGGCCCGAACCACGAATAAGCCTTTACAACGCATTCCTTAACTACGCAATTCATCACAATGACTTGCCTTAGGGAAAGTGTTGTTGGACTGATGTTGGACTTTATGTCGAACACTTTCCCTACTCTGGCGAAGACTGGAGTTGGAATAGCAAATTATAATATTCCAAACTCCAGCGCTTTCCCCAAGGCAAGTCGTTGTAATGACTTGCGTGGTAAAGAAATGCGTTATAGGGATGCATTCGTGCTTTGGGCCACGTTCTTAAGGCAGGCGTCGTAAATGCCTGCGTTGTTCGACTCACAACCTGACACTGGACTTAACATTATCAGCTGTGTTGGAAAGGGAGTCTTCTGATATATCAATATGTCCTGCCATATTTCTGCACCAAGAAAATCAATAAAGAAAGTTTGAGAAAAAATCAATACCTTTTTTGAATCATAAGGGCCAGCAAAGACTCTTGCAATGATATCTGAGTTCAGAATTATTCCAGACTGATCATTCAAGTAATCTAATTCTGACACCAAATTTCAAGCTAATCTGAGGCTTTGGTAGTCATATTAGGAGAGACAGAACACTTGCTTTATCTGCTCTCAAATGGACTTTTACTGGAAGGCCCGCAATGGTTGGTGATTTTATGTGCACCTAATCCAGTGCTTCCAAATCATTATTGTGGTCAAATATTGTCAAACACTAAGTAGAATGAAAGCTACGTGAAAGTGATAATTTATGTACATGGGCTTTAACAACTCTTCTCATTTCCTGTCAACTAAATTGCTATAAAACACATTTAAGGCATGTGTCCAATTCTGGGCAGTATAATCATCTTTACTACACTGAATTTGCTCAGAAGACTGAGGCTCTCACATTTCAGCAATCTCAGTTATCCAATTGCCTCCATTCGCCAAACTCTTATGTAGATTCCAGTAACATTTTCACTAGAACTATTTACCCTGAAAATTAGTTCCAGGGTAATAAAAAACTGCCTTCGTATGAGCATGTCTCCTTCGTAATAAATAAAATCTCCCTTTCAGCGGAAGTGATTTAAACACCATTGTCCTTCAAAATAGGAGAATGATACCCATCGCTTGTCAGATCTTGCGCTAAAAATATAATTAGACTTTTTGGAAAGGTCTGTTGTCGCCTTAGTCTAAAACCACTCTAAGTACTGATTGCTCAGTCTCACAATGTACTAAGAAACAGTTCTTAAACTGTCAAATAAAATGATCACACAACATAACATAAAGCATAACATGTGGAGTTGTAAAGTGCACATTCACACCAAGTGGTCTCTTGGTGCTTTACAAGAGCATTTCAAAACCTACCCTTTCCCTGGGCCAATTCTTAGTGTCATCATAACTTCGACAGTAGTCGTTTTCACCTTTCTCATTACTGGTACAAAATGCAAAGGAAGGAGGGAAAATAAAGCTGCATGGCTTGATTTACAAAGGTGAACTTACACATGTGTATGTTTACTATTTTCTGGTGTTGACAAACGACAATTTTAATTTTACTAAAAGTAAATTTACAACTGCGGAGAGTCCGCAATCGTGGCAGAGACTGCAAATAAAAAAGATAGGCCTGTCTTGTCTTTATATGTGCAGAGTTCCTTCCCCGAATGGAGAGTCTCTGCAGCCCTAAAATTACTATTAGTAAAATTCAAAGTAGTTTGTGAATACCAAAACATTTGTAAACAGAGAAGTGTACGTTTACCTCTGTGAATCAGGCCCTATGTGTCTGAGACTCATAAGTTATCTGAGGTGTATTACAAAAAAGTCTCATTTACATGCTTGGAAACCTGTAAATTCATTCAGATATGTTCATTTTAATCCTATTATTGTCACGGTTTCGGGCTGGTCTTATCAGGACTCTGGTTCGGGCACCCCTTGAGGTCACAGAATATCTCCCAAGGAGGTAGGGAGTTGATTGCTGCTATAGTTTCATCCATGGTAAAAAATAATTGAATCTTCCTTTGCAAAGCATTCTGGTCCTGGGTTATCCTGAGAAAAGTTCATTCTGGCCATCAGTGGGGAAAAGCATTCATAAATTGGAAAATTACTGGGTAGGGCATAAAGTTTATAGAAGTGACTCACACCAGCTCTCAGGTTGAATATAATTGCTTGTGATGCTCTTGCCTCCTCTTTGTGTATCAGACAGTAACTTCCAGAAAGTCACGTTGTCGTTGATTTTAATTGTACTAAGCAGGTTATGCCAAACTGAATCTTCCCAGCTTTTCTTGGCTTGCATTACGGTCATATTATAGGTATGTCTAGCTGATCGAATTGCCCCCTGGGAGCGTGTCACAATGACTGTTTTTAGAGCTAATTTTGCCTCCGAACAGTCCTTATTGAACCACACATTGGTTTTAGGATTACAGTCAGGATATTTAATACTGGTCTTCTTATAAAAAAAAGTCTGGAGTTTCTTCAATAAATCTCCATGAATGCTAAGAATAGGGATATCATTGATTTCATGCTTCTCATATACAGCCATTACATCAACAAACAACTAATAGATCCCTTTTATCAAGGAGGGATTAGACAGCCAGCAAACCAGAAAGGAACTATTATCCAGCAATGGTGTTGGAACCACAGTACGGTGATCATTCTGTGATCTCCTGAAAATTTCACTGTACATAGTGAGAAGCAAGGGATTATGATCACTCTCATAACGTAGATCCACCTTCATATCTTTCAGGAAGGGCCATAACCTGACATCCACTAGGGTATAATCAATTACACTGGTGGACAAACCACGTTTAAAAGTCAGTGTTATCCCCAAATCAGAAGGAGTTCGGCCATTGCAAGCCCCAAGGCCATATTTGAGACATAGAGATGTCAGCTGGGAAGCAACACAGGAACGAGTACACAGTTGTTTCTCCATTAAATGTGGAATACCCCAAAGTTCATCTTCTTTATCCATTAAACCACTATTTAAGCAGGAAGGTTCAAAGGTACAATTCATATCTCCAGCAATCACTAAATTTGTCAAAGGGTGTAAGGTATCCAGGAATTCAGACAACTGCACCAAGGTTTGAGACTCTATTCCCCGTGGGACAGATCAAGCATAAACATTAATTAAAATAATCTTTAAATCTCGATCAAAAGTGAGTTGTACTCCCATTAAATCTTGTGATTCCTATTTTAACACAATATGGGCGCACTGTAATCTCTTGTTTAACAATTCCATTAGGCCCCCTTTTGCACAACCTAACCCCCCCTCTGCTGGTTGAGCCTCAATACAATATGATAGAAACCCGTCTATATATACCTGGTCCTCAGCCCAGGACTCCTGAAAGAGACAAATATCCTGATTATTAATATAGTTGACCCTTTCAGGGTCGTCCAACTTCCTGTTAAGCCCTGCTAAATTCTAGGACATAATAAATAATTCTGAACAAATTACCTCATATCTGTACCCAGGACACCGAGGCTCCCATCAATGTGTATCCTTATTGAGTACTCCCTGTTTGATCTCCGGGGACGCTGTTAGATGTGGGTCAGTATGTAGTCAATCAATTGCTGATGGTAGATGGGAGTACTTTGCTACTGGGGCTAGAACACACTTTTGAATAGAAACTAAGCCATCAAGGGGTAAAGATGGACCAGCAGCTGGTGCGTGTGGGACAAGTTTAATGCCAACCCCTCTCAAACCCCTAAAATAGCTAGTACGTAGTTCAAAATCCATACGTTTATCCACCAGAAGCCTATCTGAAAAACAAATAGAGATGAAGTCAAAGTTTGTACCATGTTGACTATGTCTGCCCACCTCGAGGATGTCAGCACGGATGACTGAAAGACAACTGTGCTGAGCATGTAGCCAGTAAATAACCTTATTTATAAAGGAATCATGGGTTTCCAATGAGCCAGAGGGTAATTTGGGGACCTCAGCCTAAATGGTGCCACCTTTGCTCCTCAGCCGGTGTCCCCGTTCTAAATAAACTGGCCATTTAGTGCTATCATGAGCTACCACATCAGTAGGGAGCCTAGGGGACCTCGTGAATTATGTGAGGGAACTTGCAACTTCAACAGGGACCTGTTACCGCCATCCCCCTGACAGCACTTAACAGAATCAATCACCTGAGCTTAGCAGGCCTTTGGGACCCAAAAAAATTCCTATTTCTGGGAGTTGTGCTATACTTCCGCCTTACAGTTACAGGTGTAAGCTGGGATCCCCCCACATAAGAAATAGACGAGTGTTTTTTGGGGAAGGTTAATATCAGACCCCCAAAGTGGGGGTCCCCGCTCTCAACTTTGGATCAGACAAGATGGTACTCTTGCCCCCGTTTAACCCCCCATCTCACCTCTGCACTAACACTCAAACTTCTGTGCCTGTCTCCCCTTTAGGGTATCCATCAATAGAAGCAGCAAACCCTTAACTTCATCCACCCTCCTGAGAACAGTGACCAAATCAATTCCCTCATGGAATGGTGGCAATCTATCAATGTCAGTGTCATTGGAGAGATTGGTTAAAACTTTATCATCAACACAGGTACCAACTGGAGCACAAGCAGAAGGTCACTCTTCTTCCACCAGGGGGCCAAACCGAGTTGTGCACAAAATATTAGGAGTCACCACAATTACTGGACTTAATGGGGAACGGAGGACCTCATTCCCCGTAGGAGAAACACTGCTCACACAGGGAACCGTACCCAAGTCACTGCCAGCTATTAGAGTCATTAGGGTGAGGAATTTGTCCAGGGAACTTGTGGTGCCTGTGTCAACACAATCTCAGCCCGGGCTTAAGTGATTGCAACTTCTTTTTAAATATTTCCGGAACCTTTATCTCAGTTCTGCTGCTTTTGGTAGAAAATGATGGGTTAGAGTTACTTTTCAAAATAGCCTCCATCGCCTCGATCAAAGTGTCAATGTCACCTAGAGGATTATTCCTTTTATGTGTTGAAGAGCTTGCTTGGTTACTTGACCTTTTTTTTTTTTATATCATTTGACTGAGCAGGAATGTCCACAGCTTTGCGTTTCCCCATCGTGATATCAAATAATAAATGGGATAATAATATGACCTAAAGGACCCCCAATAAACTTAGTTCTGAAAATGGGGTGTCCAGCCCGGCCTCTTTGGACGATGGTGGGCGCCACGCCCGCGCGTGTCCCGTGCGTGTCCCTCGCTCGTCCCTCACCGTGGGTATAAACAGGCGCCTTTTGAGCATGTGAGTCAGTGAAGCCTGGGGGATGGAGTCACACCCCAGGTAGGCAAAGTTACTTCTAGCGCATCCCGCATCGCGGGATAATCAGGCGCCTTTTGAGCGCGCAAGTCAGGGAAGCCTGGGGGATGGAGTCCCACGCCAGGCAGGCAAAGTTACTTCCAGCGCTTCCAGGTCACCGAATACCTCCCGAGGAGGTAGTGTACTGAGGTAGAAGAGCAGCTAAAGGCATACACAGGGAAAGGACAGCTATGGTAAGGCACAGAAAACAGGAAAGTGAAGGCAGAGCAACCTTAGTGTGAACAAACAGGGAACGGATCAGTAATGGACAAACACACTGGGGTTACCGCTAAGGTTGTAAACAGGGTAGGGCTCAGAACTTCCCACAGCAACAGGGAACATCAATGCCTCTGTGCAGATTACTCTTACAGATAGTCACCCCGCAAGCTCCATAGAAAGGAGGCAGCAGAAATGATTCTGTCTCTGGACCCCTTAGGGCACAAACAAGGATTGCACTTACATACACGAGACAAGCCCTTGTGGGTCCAGCTGGGAACACAGTGGCAATTCCTGGAAAACAGCAAAAGCACACTGTCACTGTTAGGCACTAAAGACTACATGAAACACTAGACAAAGGATGGGGCTGGAATTGCCTCCTGGAAACCAGGAGCCAACCCCAGTACAAAGGAAAACACTTATACACAGGTGAGGACTGATAGTACACTTACCAGACACAATAACCCAAGAGAAAACAGAAACTGAAGGAACACACTAGGAGGCAAAATCAGGGAAAAGCCTTGAGAACAGGGAACAGGCTGAGGCTGAAACAAAGCAGGAACAGGACTGGAAAACAGGGAGGAGGCACTGGCTGAAGCAAGCAGAACAAGACTGGCAACCAGAGAGCAGGCTCTGACTGGAACAAGCAAGAACAGGAATGGAACACAGGGAGTTGGAACAAGCATGAACAGGACTTGGAAACAGAGAGCAGGTTCAGGCTGAAACAAGAGAGGAATAGGACTGGAAAACAGGGATGAGGCTCTGGCTGAAACAAGCAGGAACAGGGCTGAGAAACAGGGAGCAGACTCTGTCTGAAACAAGCAGGAACAGGGCTGAGAAACAGAGAGTAGGTTCAGGCTGAAGCAGAACACGAACAGGACTGGAACACAATCCAACAAGAGGTCTGGCACACAAAGGCATTGAACTCCAATGTATGACGAGGAGCTTCAGGGAATGGCAGCTTATAAGCAGTTCCAGGCAACAGCAAACCCAGGGCAGAGTCATGTGGCTGGGATGCACAAGAGAGGTCACAGGTGTGTGCAGCTTCAGTCTCTCACAAGTCCTGGCCAGTACAAAGAAGCAACCAGACTTTTCCCATAGGAGGCTATGGACAGCAGATTACAGGTCTTAACGACTACCAAGCAGTGCATTATGGGACCTGAAGTCCGTGGGAGCAAATGTCGTTCTTCCATGGAATGCCACATCAAAAAGGGAAGCAAACAGGAGTCAGAAAGGGACTCTGGGTGAGTGTTAGTGATGATTCCCAGGCTACAGATAATTCGTTTACAGCGCCCCCTAGAGATGGGACAGCAGAGTTGTAACAATTATATATTTAGCTCAGCGACCAGTCTTCTCAAATCTATTTAACAACATAGCTCTTAAATCACCTTGACTTGTGTTCCCAATGGGTTTAACTAAGGGGAACGTTTTTTTTTTCAAAATAACTGTTATCTGTATCACACTTGAGCAATTGCAATAAATAATTCACATAAACACAGGTCCTACCAATCACACCTATGCTTCAAGATTACGTTTTTTAAAAAGGTTTGTCTAATCATTCTCAATGAAACGTACGTCTTTCAAAAAGTGCTCCATTTCAAATTATCAGTCAAATTTATGCACAGCTTTTAAGAAATATTTCTACTGTTGTTCTGGTGGAGAGTGGCAGAATGCCCTGATGAACGCACAGTTAGTAGTTCAATTGTATCTTGCTCACATGTGTGCTGCTGTGTTTGTTCACTAGTTGGGGTAGCTGCTTTCCTCTATTCTTTCTTCTTGCAGGTTTCTTCAAGATGACAAAGGCCTCACCATGAAAACTACAGGCCAAAGGATCCTTGAAGACAGCAGTGAACTGGGGTGGTGGTAAAACATGAACCAGACCAGAGCTCCTTCAGGATGAATATCAGTAGAGAAAGAAATGTTACATATGCAGGTGCGGCCTAATATACAGGACCACTCCCAAGATGGCCACCACTCTTTTGAATCGTTTTGATCTCGCTCGAGTGCAGTCACAAAAAACATTCATGTATTCTCTAATAGTCCAAGCATGTGCAAGTGCGCCTGGTCCTTAGTAAGTAAACTTACAAGGGGACGTGTGTAGGCCGATGATCCTTTTGGATCACATGAAGTATCCTAGCTATGTAGTAATCAATGAACATCAATTATCAATGTAATCAATCAACAACCACTATGAGAATCATTAAGCATGAGACAATATATCAACATTACATGAATAACCACAACTCAAATATATGTTTTATACAGTTTTATTTCCCTATTAGTTACAATGCTAGGTCATCAGGTTAGATCAAACTTTATTCAATCAACTCAAAATTAATTCATAAATGACCACCAATAACATATTCTAATCAGAACTTGAGAAAACATATGCTCGAATAGTTCAGCATAAGCCAACAAAGATGAATATAATAGCATTAATAGCAGAGTTCAGCAATCAGTCCGTCAATCATTTGTCACTGTCAGAGTCACCCAAAGAATCCTTTACCTACCCAAATTAGCATTTAGCATGTGGGACTTCATGCAAAAACAATTTAGAAAACGTGAATTTGGAAATCATCTAGCTAAGAGAAAAACTATAGAACAGCCCAGTTGGTACCTAGAAAGAAAGGCATAAAAGTTAATCAGTCACATTGTCATGGCTACCTATCCACGAAATGGATCAGCAACAAAGTCAGTCTTCGTCCCCAGGTCATCAATCAATCAGCAACACATCAGGCTTTCAAGAGCATGAGCCCAATGACTGAATCTCAAACCGCATCTCTTGACGTCATCAACATTCACCCCTCGCATCTCCCGCATCTGAAGTTTTAGCCCCTTGTCATGAATTTTTATTAGAGTTTTTCAGTCCATCCCCCTAATTCCTAATTGGTCAATCAGTCCTCCATAGGTGACGTTACCCAATACTTTTTATTCTACATATCTATGCGTTCTAGTATTTGGTCTTTCTCAGTTCATTGATTGGTCCACTGTATGATGTCCTCATCATCCGGCTCTCCAGGTATTGAAAATGTTGCATGTTCCTCTTCAGTCAGTGCCTCTATTGTTCAAGTCCTGGGAAAGTACATTCAGCCGACTCCACACATAATTGTATCAAATTGACTTCATCATCCCCTGTCCGTCGGTACAATGCAGAAAATTCTAGCTAAGCACACAGTTCATAGTCGGTTCATAGGCACTAGCAACTTCAACAGCGTGCGTTTATTAATTCTGCTTCTGCATGAGGTCTGGCAAGTAGGTCACGACTTCGACTAACTTAGCTTCTATGATGAAATGCAAAACATAGGTTATAAATCTCATTATGACACATTACTACATCATTATTACACATTTTTATTATTTCACACATTTTTAGTTCTTTTAGTACAAGTTCTTATAAGTGGCTGACATACCCAATGGGCACATTTTAAAACATGCACATTAATTTTCTCTACAATTAATTTCTCTATGAACTTTTAAAAATCATAACATATACAAATTTTTTATAATTTCTAATTAGCATCTGCGTCAGCACATGCGTTGGTAACATTCATTGTTTAGGGGACAAGGGGCCTGATTTAGATCATAGCAGATGGGTTACTCTGTCACAAATTATTCCGTCTACTGTATTACAATTTCCATTGAATATAATGGAATCGTAATACGGTGGATGGGATATTTGTCACGTTTGTGACAGACTAACCTACCTGCCAAGATTTAAATTAGGTCCTTAGTTAAATAATTATCATGAAACAGAAGGCTAATTTTAATCTCTTTTAAATTTAAATACAAAATCTTGGAGAGCATAATCATGGTATGATCAAATATACCAGCACCTTCCAGGGTGACACTGACACCATTGGAGCAGGCCTGTCATTACACCACTCCCAAGACTCTCCCCTCAGGTTTGGGCTTGGTAGGATTTCTTTAGTTGGAAGTTACTTAACATTTGTGGAGCATGAATGTGGCCAACAGCCTCCCAAGTTCTATTGTGTGAGCCATACCATTTGTAGTCTATGAGATAAAAGAGTTGACAATAGTCTCTCTTTGAATCTGTTTGCTTTGAACTCAAGCTCTGAATGGGTTTGAACTTTAATAGAAAATGCCAAAGTTGGCAAATAGGTTCCCTCAGTTACTAATTTTAATAAGGACAGGTGACAAAATGGTTCTTCTGGTTTTACTGCTCATGGATAGATGCAGGTTTTATCAAGAGTCTTTGTAGGAGTTTAAAGTGTACAATACATTAGGAATGGAATTTCTTTCTTTCTTCCAGACACAAGTTTTTTAAGTGTTTTCATAGATAGCAAAGCCAAGACTCCAGTGTTGAACTCCAAACTAATATATCAATGCTTATCTACATATGTTTTATGTCTTTGTTTGACTGAAGTTAATACTAAGGTTTGGCTGTGTTTATGTTATCTTGACTTAGTTTTTGATTTTTTTGTAAATGCTCATTTTATGAGGCTGGCCCTCTATGTAGTGTCCAAAGCTGGGCACACTGTGCAGGAGGTCCAGGCAACCACCCATTGGTTTACAGTTGTAAAAACTAGATCACCTAATGCTATAATTTTTAAGGTAGCTTGATCGAGCAATTAGGCCAACCTTGGAGAAGTGCAAAGCATTTGTTGTACTCACAGTATCAATCTTGCAACTCACACACTGGAAGGAATAACTCGAGACCAATTTATAAAAATACTTCAGATTTTTATGTAATTTTTAAGACCAGGATTTTCAAAATTGGTTAAGTACTTTTTTAGATATGAATTTTTGAGGTTTAATAAAAATAGTATTTTTGTGCGTAATTACTCACCATAGGAATCAATGGAAGATCACCTTCAAAAATACATATCAAATTGCACAGTTGGCTTACCAAGTTCTTCTTTTGCAGGTTGGTCGAGGTCATCGATGGGCACACTGTTCCAGCTGGAGAGGTTCATGTGGCTCCTGGTTCCAGCGGGAGCAGCAAGGAAAAAGTCTCTGGAGCTGGTGCAGTGGTATTGCAGGGGACCACTTGGAAAAGCACTGCACAGGTAATTTTAAAGATGGTCCCCTTGGGGTGTTGAGGTCGCAAGGGGTGGGGGACCCTTAGGGCACAGCAGGTTCTTCATTGCAGGGCACAGGGCGGTCAGGTGTAGAGCGAATCAGTGAGCCAAGAACTGTGCACAAGGATGCCCTCAGAAACAGGAAGTAAGTTGTTTGCAGGGCAACAGGGGCACGCTGGCGGGAAGACCAGAGTGTTCCTGAAGTGCCTTAACTGGGGCTTCCTCCTGGTCCTTTTCCAGCCCCAGACGGGTTAGTTCTCTTGGTATTCGATGTTAGCTGACCAATATCCAGGGTATTGGTATGGTTTGACGACTGAAGGGTGCAAGGCCACCTTGGCACACTTGCAGGGTTTATCCTCGCAGTTGTCAGTGTGTTGTTTGGTCTAGCTGTGACTTCCGGTAGGGAGTTAGCGGCTGGTCAGTGAAGTGACCCTCACTGGCTTGCTGGTTTCTTGCAGTTGTAGAGTGGTACCGCCACTCTGGAGGGAGTTCTATGGTGATTTTCAAAGCCAGGGGGTCCTGTGTTTTTTTTTAGAGTTTTTACGTTTCTACAGCAGCTCCTCAACTGTGCTTGTTCTATCCGGGGGGCAGCAGGCAGGGTTTGGCAGCTTTTCTTTGTTGCAGCAAATCCACAGCTCTCGTGCCTTGGATCTTCTTGGTGCAGGTCTTCTTTTGTCCGTTGAATCTGATTTCCTGGTCTAGGGGTCCCCACTAAATACTGTATTTAGTGGGCGTTTCATGGGAAACCTGGTAGTGACCAATGGGTCACCTATCTTTGGATGGCTACACCCACTAAAGTGACCACTTCTTGTGGAAACGGTCACTTCCCTATCCCTGATTAGCTATTTTCCTTCCATCCAAGATGGAGGAAAATTAAATGGAGTGCCCACCTCACAGGCAGCACCTTAGGGTTGGTGCATGCCAGGTGGGGCCACTCCTACTTTTTGTGGAGTTTCCCACCTTTGCTCCTGCCAAACCTGGGGGTTTGCAAACAGGGTGACCATCTGCTGCTAGCAGTAGGCCTGGGGGGTCGAGTTTCAAATCTGGTAAGCCCTTTGAAGCTCGCCGCCCAGGCAGTGGACATTCCTGAGGGAGGGGGTGTTAGCACCTCCACCCACGAAGGGCATTGTTCTACAAACCAGAGAGGTGTATCTCTCCCCCAAGGTTTGTAGATTGGATGTCTGGAGGTGGCAGGCTGGATAGGACCAGTCAGCAACCATGCCAGGGTGGTTACTTTTTGAGGGGGGCACCTCTAAGGTGATCCCTGGGTACATTTAGGGATAAATCTGTTACTGGTACCAGTTTAGATTTATCATTCTGAGTGGTTTGATACCAAACAACCCAGGGTTCAGAGTGACCATCATACAAATGGAAACTTGTATTGACCAGTGTCCAGGACGTATTAAAATGTCTGCTCTGTTTACTCACTATGTCCCAGGGTTTGCAAGGACACAGTGGGGGCATATTACTCATGCAGCTATGCCATCACATATGATATGGTGCACACTGCCTTAGGGCTGGAAGGCCTGCCAGAGTGGTGCCATATCCATAGTATATGCAGTGTATGGTGGACAGGGCACAAAGGCAGTGTGCCATGTCGAGTTTGTGATCTAGGTTTGCAACAGGCCACCCAGTCTGCAATGGCATGCTGGGTGCATCTGGATGCATGGCCCCAGAAACAATCAATCAATCCAGGATTTGTAAATCGTGGCCACTCACCCGTGATGTCAGGAATCCCCAAGGTGCCTTCTGCGTTATCTGTCAGCATCCCCAGGGATTAGGGTTCAATCATATTTATGTTCTTGGTTAAACCTTCATGTTTCTAAGTAAATGTGCTGTGTTACACAGTTGGTTTTATCAATGCTTGTTTTACCAATGCTTGTTTGCTAATGTGAGCAGGTGTAGATATGTGCTTCTAATTGAGGGTGGTGACGTTATTTTCATCCACACGTGGAAACTCAACCTCTTTCCTGATTGGCTATAAATAGCAGAGTGAAGGTGCCTCCCTGCTTGGCTTTGTTTTGCTTCCTTATCTCAGCATCTGACTTGGGAGTCCAGCCCCTGCTGTCATCCTCGTATTCAGGAATTTTGAGGCAACTCTTTTCTTTGTTCCTGTACCAGCTGACACCAGGCATTCCTCCAGCACACCGGAAAAGACTGCAGCTAAGTGACTAGTATTCTCCAGGGAGTTTGTTATTTCAGCGCTGTGCTTACCTCGAACAGCTGGTGTTTTTCAGACCTCATATTTTGGCAGAGTGCTTATCTTGAAGAGACAAATGCATTTCTGAACATTCTACATTATTATTGTAGTTACTTGGCTAAATGTGCTTACCATCGCTCATGCAGACATCCTGCTTTTCAGGTGAGTGGCCCGTCTCAACACGTGAGAGTCTCAAGGTGCTGGGGGGTGAAGGGGAATGCTGAGCTCAGTGGAAGAGTCAGATCTTGAGGTCCTTCCTGAACTGAGACAGGGTGGGGGACTGTCTGAAGTGGATGGGGAAGGGGTTCCAGATCTATCTTGGTGGCAATGTGGGAGAATTATCTTCCTTTGGCTGTGGTCTTCCAGATGCGGGGGATGTTGACGAGGGCCTGGTTGGCAGAGCGGAGTTGTCTGGCTGGAGTGTAGAAGGAGAGACTGTGGTTGAGGTAGGCTGGTCCGATGTCATGTAGGGCATTGTAGGCATGGGTCAGGAGCTTGACTTGATTCTTTTGTCAATAGGCAGCCAGTGTAGAAGGGTGGCGGCATGGCTGTGTCGTGGGGTGCTCTTGGTGAGACTGGTGGACGCGTTCTAGACGTGGTGCAGTCTTTTCCGGGTCTTGCCGGTGGTTCCGCCAGAGTGCATTGCCGTAGTCGAGACGGCTGCTGACGAGGGTCTGGGTGACTGTCCTTCTGGCTTCGGCAGGGATCCACTTATAAGCCGTGTAAGCAACCTGATGCGACGCCGCTCACCTGTCGGTCCATTGAGAGCAATGAGTCTAAGATGACACCGAGGTTGCGGGTGTGGTCGGTGGGAACGTTTTCAAGGGCGTTGGGCCACCAGTAATCATTCCAGACAGAGGAGGTGGAGCCGAGAATGAGGACTTCTGTTTTGTCCAAATTTAGTTTGAGGCAGCTGTCTTTCATCCAGGAGGCGACTTCTTTCATTGCTTCGTGGAAATTGTTCTTGGTGAGGGAGACTTCTCCAGTTGGGTGTCGTCGGAGTAGGAGATGATGTTGAGTGTGTGGCGTCTGACGATGGAGGCCAGTGGGGTCATGTAGAGGTTGAAGAGGGTGGGACTCAGCGAGGAACGAAGAGAGCCACTGAAGTGTTGAGTCTCGGATGCCGGCATCGTGGAGTCGGGTGCGTAGAGTGTCATGTGAGACTCTGTCGAAGGCAGCAGAAAGGTCCAGGAGGATGAGGGCGATGGTCTTGCCTCGGTCAAGGAGGGTGCCGATGTCGTCTTTGGCGGCGAGGAGGGCGGTCTCGGTGCTATGGTTGCTTCTGAATCATGACCGAGAGAGGTCCACTATGTTGGTAGCTTCCAGGAAGGCAATGAGTTGTTCGATGACCACCTTCTCAATGACTTTGGCCAGAAAGGGGAGCATGGAGATGGACGATTACTTTTTGAGGCCTGTCGGGTCGGTGGTGGGTTTCTTCAGTAGAGGGTTGATCTCAGCATGTTTCCAACTCTCTGGGAAGGTGGCAGCTTCGAAGGATGTGGTGAAGGCAGGGGTTGGTGGGTTCTCTTTAGTGGATGGTTGCCATGATGTTGCGGGTCACATTGTCGGTGATGTTGTTCCAGCGGAAGAGGGCAGGGGGGCGTGATGATGCTTCTGTTGATGGGCAGGTGGTGAGAGTAGTGGGGGGTCCTGGGTGGTGAAGCTGTTGTAAATGTCTGCGATCTTGTGGTGGAGGTAGTTGGCGATGTTTTTGCAGAGTTCTTGCGATGGGGGATGTCGGTGGAGTCCGAGTTGGGGTTGGTGAACTCTTTGATGAGGGTGAAAAGTCCCTTGCTGTTGTGGGGCGTTTTCATTAAGGCTTTGTTGCAGGGTGAGTTTTTTGGTGGTCCTAATGAGCTAGTGGTGATGTTTGATGGCGTTTTTGAAGGTTCTGTGATTTCCAGGGTCTTTTTGGTGCGCCATTTCTTTTCTAGACGTCTGCAGATCTGCTTCGATTCTTTGAGTGCGGGGGTGAACCTTTTTGCTTTCTTGGCTGTGCCTCTGTAGTGTTTTTTTTTTTAGGGGGTGAGGGTGTTGGCGAAGTCGGTGATCCATTTGTGGAGGTTGTGTGCAGCAGTGTTGATGTCGTCGTCATCTTGGGGGGGGGTTGCATTGAGGCTGGCGGTGAGCTGGGCTTCAGTGACCTTGTTCCAATTTCTGCGGGGAAGTTGGGGAGCGTGGTGGTGACTGATGGGTTTGTTGAAGGTGAAGTGAATGCTGCGGTGGTAGGTCCATTAGAGTTTGCTGGTGTGGCTGACTGAGACGTGGTTGCTGGCGGAGAAGCTGGGGTCCAGTGTGTGACCGGCCGAGTGAGTGGGTGCGGTGATGAGTTGCTTGATTCCGAGGTTGGCGAGGTTTTCGATCAGGGTGGTGAAGTTGTTCTTGTTTGGTTTTCCAGGTGGAAGTTGAAGTCCCCCAGTAGGAGGTAGTCCTTGGATGCAAGAGCGTGGGTGCTGGTGAGGTCGGCAATAGAGTCGCAGAACAGGGGCGGGTTCCTGGAGGTCTGTAGATGAGGGTCCATCATAGTGTGGTATTGGGGTTGGTTCCGATCTGGAAGTGGAGTTGTTCCATGGTGGTTGGTGAGTTTTTGGAGTGTGTGGCGATGCGAAGGGCGTCTTTGTAGACAATGGGGATGCCTCCTCCTGAACGGTTGGTACAGTCCTTGCGTACAATCTTGTCTCCGTCGGGGATTGCTGTGGTGATGTGGGGGGCCGAGAAGGGGTTGAGCCAGGTTTCGGTGAGGTGGCACAATAAGTGCTGCCTCCCTCAGGGGCTGCCCTTAGTACCCCATGCCCTGGGTACCTAAGTACCTTCTACTAGGGACCTATAGTGGTAGCTAAAGGTATATCCAATTGTGCCAATGCATCACAACAGTTCCAGGGAAAGAGCTCTTGCCCGGGGAACCTGGTTAGTAGGGACGCTTGGCACTACAATTTTTAGGCTACATCATACATCAGGCAAAAAGTGAGGGCTAACCATGTAAAAAAGGGGCTTTTTCTCACACTCATGAAACCCTTGCAACAATGGGAGTGGCTGAATGAGATCGACAATAAGACTTATTATTTGAGGATGAAATATGTTTGCTTTGTAAAATGGATACTTTCTAGATAATGTGTTAACAGAGCTGCTACACACAAATTCTGCAATCCATTATGATTCTACCAAATGCGTCGTATTGTGCAGCAATGGACTCCATTGATATTGGTTGAGACGCTGATTCACCTTTCAGTCTGTCCTTCCATCTGTGCTGGTGACTGAAGGATAAGTGTGCATTTATTTCCATTTGTCTACAAAGAGATTTCCAAAAATGGGAGGACAACTGACACCATTCTCTGTAGTAAATCAATATGGAAAGGACCCCATGTGAACAAACTACTGCTTGCATAAACGGAGTAGCTCATTTTTATGCTGATGGTTATCCCTTTAAAGGATTAAAATATGGCATCTTGGTCACATGATCTACAGTAAACAATATTGTGTACCATTCTTTAGATCAGGGTCATTTTAAGATGAAGTCTAGAGATGCAATATGCCGTGGCTTTGGAGGTACTAGTAAGGGCTGAACAAGACATGCAAAAGCTATATGAGAGCTCTTTCCTTGTATGGATATTACACACGTATCAATAAATCTCTTTGTAGCCATGCAAATTGATTTCCACAAGAAATATTGTAATAACTTGAAGGCTTTCTCCATCCTAGGATGTCCTGTTAAAAGACAAGAATTGCTCTATTGTAGCACCTGCTCTTATTAGACTGTTATTGGGAGGCATAGAACATTCTTAATGTTACTTAAGCATATTTCTACTCTTTCTCTTTAATCTTCCATAATCTTTTTGGTCTCAAATTCCTTCTGGTTCTTCTGTAAATGAGATATGAATTCCAGAACTCAAAAGGCTCCTACAAATGTGTCTAGTGACACAGTGAATAGAGGTTCCTAGACGTGTTTTATCATTCCATAACAGGACAGAACATCTGCCTTTCCATTTTTCCTTTCAGGTTTAAATTGGATTACAAAATCATAATCACTGCAACATTGTCCCCATCGTAATTGTCTTGCTGATGAAATTCTTACTGGCTTAAGAAATTGTAGGTTGAAATAGTTAGTCAACATTATCAGGACTCCTGGTGGCCCACATTGTTCAGCGTCCCACCTACTCCGACTGACCACGCCTGCAGCCTGGGAATCATCCTCTACTCCTCCCTAACAATGACCTGACAGGTAAAAGCAGTTACCTCTTCCTGTTGGCACACCCTCCGCCAACTCCGCAAAATCTTCAAGTGGATCCCGGACAACTGCCGCAAGATAGTCACCAACGCCCTAGTCACAAGCAAGCTCGACTACGGCAATGGAATCTACACCGACACCACCACAACAAAGAACATCAGGAAACTCCAACTCATCCAAAACACCGCCTCCAGACTCGTCCTGAACCTCCCCGGCCATGAACACATCTCCCAACCCTTGAGACTCCTCCATTGGATCCCGGTGGAGAAGCGAATCAACTTCAAACTACTCACCCACACCTACAAGTCCCTTCACAACATCAGTCCGGCCTACTAGAATCATTTCATTTCTTTCCATAGCCCCGCCAGACCCCTCTGATCCACCCAGCAGGCACAAGCCACCATTCCACGCATCTGGAAAACCACTGTCAGAGGAAGATCTTTCACCTGCCTCACAGCCAAGAGCTGGAACAACCTACCCACGCACCTCAGACAAAGCCCATCACTCACCATCTTCAGGAAGAACCTCCAGACATGGCTCTTCAAATGAGGCTCAGTGCCTTGAGACCCCCATGGGTGTGTAGTTGCGCTTTATAAAAACTGATTGATTGATTGACTCTATAGGTTGTGCCATCATTCCTCAGATGCGACCTTGATTGCCAAATAGATCTCTGTCTGACATTGCACAGTTAATTTTGGCTGGACATAGTTTTCAGGAGAAATATCCTACTGGATGTAACTGTCCAGTCTCTAGATCCCATTGCAATAGGACAACTCCTATAGCCATCCGCCACTACAAAATGCTGGGTGATGTCAAATTGAGGGGAAATGCCCTTTACAATGCGGCCGGAGACAAGCAGTCCATAAGCATGCAAGCGTTTCCACGCTTGCTCTGAACCACGCATGTTAAGGCATCATACATTTGCATGGTTCAGGCACGCAGGAGGAACAGCCAGGAGAGGAACGCAGCGGCCGGGTAAGCGGATTAGGTGGGGGATTATTAGGGATAGGGCAGGTAGGTTTTAGAGTTCAGGATGGGGGTGTCGGGGTAGCTTTAAGGACAGGTTGGGGTAGGTTTTAGGGTTCAGGCCGACGGCAGGGGTTCAGTGTAGTTTTTTGGACAGGACAGGGTAGCTTTTAGAACAAGGTAGGTTTTAAGATTCAGGGTGGGGGTCAGGGTAGTTTTAAAGACAGGGCAGGGTAGGTTTTAGGGTTAAGGGCAGGAGTGAGGGGTCAGGGTAGTTTTTAGGGCAGGGTGGGGGACTTTTTAGGACAGGGTAGGGTTTAGGATTTAGGGTGGGGTGGGTGTCGGATAGCTTTTACGACAGGGCAAAGTAGGTTTTAGGATTCAGGGCGGGGGGGTCAGGTCATTTTTAGAACAGGGTGGGGTAGTTTTTAGGACAGGGTAGGGTTTAGTGAGGTGGTCGCTTTTAGGATTGCGGGGTCGGTTGTAGGACAGGGCCAGGTAGGTTTTAGGGTTTGTGGAAGGGGTGGGTAGTTTTTAGGACAGGGTGGGTTTTGGGGTTAAGGGCAGTGGCAGGGGATCGGGGTAGTTTTTAGGAGAGGGTTGGGTAGGTTTTAGAGCAAGGCATCTTTTAGGGTTTAGGGTGGCGGGTCAGAGTAGTTTTTAAGGACAGGGCAGGGTAGGTTTTACGGTTCAGGGCAGAGGGTGTGGTAGTTTTTAGAACAGGCTGGGGCAGTTTTTAGGACAGGGGAGGGTTTAGTGTGGTGGTTGCTTTTAGGATTGCGGGTCAGTTTTAGAACAGGGCAAGGTAGGTTTTAGGGTTTGGGGAAGGGGTGGGGTAGTTTTTCGGACAGGGTGGGTTTTGGGGTTAAGGGTAGGGGCAGGGGATCAGGTTAGCTTTTAGGACAGGGTGGGGCAGATTTTAGGACAGGGTAGTGTTTAGGGTGGGGCGGGGTCAGGTAGTTTTTAGGGTGGGGCGGGGTAGGTTGTAGAACAGGGCATGGTAGTTTTTAGGGTGGGGTTGGGGTAGGGTTTAGGACAAGGCAAGGTAGGATTTAGGGTTTTAAATATGGCGCACACATGGTGGCATTAGGGACGTGCTAACGGGAGCATGAAAAGTAGCCCTGCACTAAGTGCAGCGCCACTTTTCATAAATCTGCCCCCTAATGTCTATGCATACAGAATGTCCATGAGATACCCTGTGGTGTTTGACTCCTATAACATTTCTACAGAGAAACGTTTTGTTCAAGGACCAAGACAACTTGACAGAGACATAAAATTGTTGGTAGGTATTTTTTAATGAAATTATGACTAATCAGTAGGAGTTCTGGGAAACAATAACACCCAGAGAGGGGGTCTCCTCAACTACAATGTTTCTTCATTTTCCGAGTTTCCTTTAGAAGTTGATGCTACCTTGGGTTTGGTTGGGCAGTCCCTTAAAACATCACTCCTCTTCACAGTATAAATATCCCTTTCCATCTCCACACTGCTGTCTTTCTAATTATGTTGAGGATCCTGTTAAATTCTGAGCTGCGTGTCTTCACTTTCTTTATTGTTTTACGGGCCTCTAGTTCGTTTTCTCTAACAATAACCAACTTACAGTCTGACCTTCCATGATTGTTACTACGTACGGTTAAACAACATTCTAATTGGACAAACAATCTATGAGCACCTCACAAGACTCATGTGGATCGATGACTTAGACCAATAAACTCTTTAATTCATCCTTTAAGCCACAATAGAGAGAAGGCTCTTTCCTACTCGGCCATCAGATTCTGCGACCAGACAATTAAAAGAAGTCATATAACTAAGACCCTGATTTAGAGTTTGGTGGGGATAGTACTCTGTCACAGTGGCGGCGGAGTACCATCTCCTTCGAACTGCCGATCTACTAGCCTCAGTTAGAGGCAGGCTGGTTGAAGGTATGTCAACAAAGGAGCCAACTCCAGCTCCGTTGCCAGCATACTCCTCTGACAGCCCGATGAAGTACACGTCATTGCAGGTTACCCATTCAACTGTTTGCCCTATTTAGAGTGAGTGGTCGCATGGATTTTTTTTTACCTGTTAATCACTACCAGGTTAAAACTTGCTGGTGATGAACAGTGACAAAAATACCACCACACCGTGCGAGCAAGCTCCCAGGGTGTGAGAACCATGTGTTTCACATTTGTCAATAACAAACTCCCCCTTTGGGAGTTTGTTTCTGAAAAATGTAAAGGTTTGTGAAAGTTCAACAGTGGGCACTCATGTTTGAAGGAGCCTTCTGTTAAACTATTACAAGTTGAGAGGAACCACAGTTATGGCAAAGGTAAGCCGTTAGGGACACCACAAGTAATTGGTTTTATTGCTGATGTTAATGAACCCATCTCTGTGGCTCTTGCCTTATCTATATTCTAAAACACACAGCATTAAAACATCATATAAACTGCCATGCTCCATCGCACATGAACTTCACACATACACACACACACACCATTAAACAGACTTACCATTACATCCATTAAACACATGCATATTACACCAATACACCATTTCACCACGACACACATGCCATACTACACACTTAATCACAAATCATCATAGCAATCACATTTATACCTTCACACTCACATACTATCATCCCATCAAAGACCATCTTACCATCCCATAACATAACACCTCAATACACATTCACATCACATCACACAATCACTCACATCATCATGCCATGGCATACATATTCTCAAAATAGCACACCCACAAACCAATAGTGTAACACTCTCCATCACACATCACACGTTCCATTATGCTAGCGCAGGTGTTTTACTAAAAATCATTAATGAGTGTTCATGTATTATGAGTAATGGTTTTAGGTAGAAAATGTAATAACTTAGAAAATTAATGCACGCATTTGAAAATGTGATCACGATGAGTGGCCGCCAATGTTTATGAAGTATACTTATTACTAGTTTATTGATATGAAATGTTGAATGTGTGTTAGATTAATGTGGTAATGTCATATTGAGAGTTATTCATCATGTATTACCTTTATTAAGTGTAGGCCTTTACTTAGCGGAGGTCTTGGCCTAGTTGCCTGGCCTCATGTCAATCTGTATTTCTTAACGTTTAATAAAGTGGCTGACCTAGAGAGTTAAACTGTGATTTTGCATTGTATTGTGTAAATGTGCTCGTAGCTAAAAGTCTTTCTCATGAGAACTGACAGCTAGAAGAGGCTGTTCCTGATAAATATAAACTTTTGAGTGTAAACTGTGTAAGACTGACTTTCCCTGGAGAAGAACAATGAAGACACTGCCTGGAGTGTAAGCTGCAACACTATTGTTACCTGATGAGTCGGATTATGAGAACATCGCAAAAGAAACCAATCAGCGGCATGTGAACGGATTAGTGGTAGAATTTGTAGATTTTAAGTTTTTGTTTTATTGAACAGAGTGGGAACATGCGATCCCTTGACCAATAGGGACTTGGAAAGTAGTTTTAGGGAATTTAACTTAGCGGGACTGCACTGAGAGGCAGCAGCCACTTAGCCCATTGCCCATTTTCTTGCTGGCCGAAAGGTCAATACTTTCTAGAGCATCTTGACAAGAGACCTGCGTAACTTTATTGCTTAAAGACTTTGCCTTTTCTGAACCTTGATGCTGAATCCTGATGCCTTGCTGACCAAACTGATGTCCTGATGACGAAGACTATCTTAGCTTGCTGATCCTACTGAGGAGAGGTATTCCTGTACCTATTTGTTTGTTATGTTTATTTGCATTTTCTTTCTAGATACCAACCGCATTGTTTTGATAGAGCCATAGTTAGATGTTTTCCAAATTTGTGTTACTAAATTGTTTGCATGAAGCCCAACATGCCGATGCTAATCTGGTGTTAGTTAAGGATTCTCACTCTGCTAATGAGGAATAACAGTTGATGTTTTTCTTTGCTGCATCTAAATGTATGTGATATTTGCACAATTGTTCTTGTTATTAATTTGCACCATAACCTTAGAATGTGTAATAGTTCAATCTTTGATTAGATTGCGTTTCTTTCGTCGCTTTGGACAGCCAGTGCTGTTTTTGTATGTTTATCATTTGATTTTTAGAATAATTTATGTGACATTAGCATTGTTAATATAGGTACATAAACATTCTAACTTTTACTAAAAGGTGTTGTTATTCATGACTGAAAGGTCATGGTGTGTGACAATTACTGACTCCATTGATTATTGATGTTACTGATTGATTACTGATCTTTGATCTGTATGTTCTGGAGCTATGGTGGAAACGTCTTAATTGCGAGTCAAAAGGTTTATCAACCTATTTGCGTCCCCTTGTAAGTTTACTTATTAAGGTCAGACGCGCTAACAATTACATCACAACTAACTCCATCTCATCAGCTTACATGCCATCATACTAAGATACATCAAACACACTTTCACATAAACACTGTCACACAAAAAATACCTAGAACCGACTAACAAGTCACTTTACTGTCAATGGTAATAAATGTTACGCAGGCCCCCACACACCATCACATATCCACCATGAGATAATCCACATGTGCACCATCCAACATCATATGGATTATCATGGGACACACAAGCAGATAACATCACAAACCATCACACCTGCACACTCATCACACTCATCTCACACGCTCTCCATCACGGACGTGCTCATCATTTCACACACATGCATCAAGTTGTGCGTGAACACTGTCACACCATAACACAATACCCACAAAACACCTCACATAGACCATCATACATAGACCACTAAACACATCAAAATCACACATTTATCACATTAATCCTCAATCACACACATATCAGAACAAAAGATGTAGAAAAGTGTACTTCGGTTATCAGTGTTGTAATTGTTCTGTGTACAGTAACTGCTGCACCTGTTATGTGTATGTTATTTTTTTAGTTATTGGTATTGATATTTATCAGGGATGTAGGGCACAATCAGCCATTGTAATGGCATCGCAGCACATTAAGTAGCTATGGGTGACCTTCCAAATGGTTCTGAGGTTACCATTGCAGACTGGAATCTGATTTACACAGAAATCTGAGTGAAAGAATATGCTTCTGGTATGGGAATGTGTCAACCCTAAGCTGTGGACTTAAAGAGCGAGGCTAGAAGGCTGCAGCAGGTGACTTACACCTCTTTTCGTTTAGTATGCCTGTAAATTGGCTGTCGAGTGTGTATGTGTGTTAAGGCATCTAGTGAAAGCATGTACTAGTAGGTGCTCTAGCTGACAGTTAATTGATTATTTAGGCAGCATTGGAAGAACAATTGGGCAGCTGCAACTAGGGAATTCACTGCCCTGTGTATTTGAGAGAACCTTGGCTCTGCAATGTGATGTTATTTATCTATAAGGAAGGATGCAGTGCTTCTGCTTGTGTTGTACCTATTTTGTAAATTTGTAATGCTTGGAACAAACATTTTTATAATACAAAAGCAAAACTGTTTTAGCCAGTGCTTAATTTGACCTGGTGGTTTCTGGTGTGGGGCACCGGCACTTATTTTTGAGTGCCGGCACTTATTTTAATGCCTTGAGCATTTACTGCAAGCAAAAGACGCATATGGGAAAGATGGAGGAAGAGAAAAACGAAAAAGCGCTGTGAAGAGAGAACGCGTAAAGCTGCAAGAGTGAGCTGAAAGGGCAGGGAGCGGCTGTAAATAGATTGAAGAGGCCCGAGGTGGCTTCAGGATTACGCTGCCTCAGTATTATGTACTCGCACATTTATGTGCAGCATCCGTGTGTTTGAGAGGCGTTTATTTACGAATTAAGCACTGGTCTTGGCACTGGCGTTGCCTTTTCACAAAATCCCCTTTACTCCTGGAGAGAGAGCCACTGATGCTAGGCATGAATAGCTGAAACAACAGCCAAGAGAACAGTTTAGGAACGTGGGCATTAAGTGCCTTCTGGCGAGATTCCAGTCTAATGCATCATTCCAAATAATGAGCCCACTTCCCAAAACTATTTTTGCACCAGAGTCATATTGAGAGCACAATTACAAGTAGGACAGAGCGGGGTGGTAGAGGGTGAAATTTCCAGGGCCGCAATCACAACGTTTCCCCCATAATTATTCCCCTGTATTGTACCATTACAAGTTTTTTCTGACCAGAATGGGAAATAACAAGCAAGACTCCGATTTACCAAACCTATTCCCTCATGCTTTTCCCAATTGCGGTTTGTTTCCAGCACAAGGAATCAATGCTGGAGACTCTAAGAGAGGGGAGACACTGAGTGAGACTGTCACCTGGTGCGACTTATAATCAGGCGGACCTTGGCCCCCCACAGAGGTATTGTGCTGCCCGAATCAAAATCGTGTTTTGGAAGTAGCACTTGTGAGACAAAAATCATTGTGTTATTCACAAACTATGACTATGCACCCTTAAATGTACCAGTGTGGTGAAATTTTGCATGAGTAAATCTCTACACAGAGAAAGATTGTAGGGGATCAAGAACAGCGACCCCTACAGATGTTGGTGCACACCCACCAATTTCCAAGCTTCTGGACACCCACAAAACAGAGATTTATTCATGTTAAGTGCTGTAGTAGATCTACTGTATTTTGAAGGTGGGAAAGTGAAGGGAAAGCCTCCGAAGTGGAGTGGGGCTTAGAGTAAGAGATTACTCTAGCGGAAAAGACAAATAACATTTTTCCAAGTGCACCCCTATAAATCTTTGTGAATTTCATGAAAGTCAGAAATGTGATTCAAATGTAAAAGTACCTCTAAGGGAGAAACTTTTCTTTGTGGATTGGACTACTACTTGTATAGAAAGGAAGGAAATAATTTCTGATGTGGTGCCAGCAAACAATTCATGAAGCTTGATAGTTAAGGAAATGAAATGCATTTTGGACTCCTCTGTAAAAGTGCCACTATGTAGAACTTTTTAGTCGCAAGAAAACTCTGCAAAGGCAATCATATTTTTCTGCCTCTTTTCCTTAGGCTAGGGCGAGCTTCTGCAGAAACACCAGGGGGCCATCCTTGATGTCCAATTATCGAGTTTGCTATAAAGCATGAAGGGTTTCCCATCTCTTTTCAAAGAGAACTTGCTCTGTTCTTTAAACCACTTCCTAATGTTTCAAGTTGCAGTATTTCCGTTATTCCTCCTCCCTATTCCTAGCAAGGATGTGATTCTTTCGCAAGTTCAACTGTAACATTGCTTTTCATGTGGGGAATGAAATAAGCACGATTATTTTTTTAACTGTACCATAGCTGAAAACTCTCTTCTTTTCCACCAAGTCAATTATTAGAATAACTTATAGCAAACTCATAGTATGCAGTCGGCCCGAACGCACTTATAATGGACCCACCAGCTACTGTTAATTTTCACTGCTACAAATCCAAGCCCTCCTTCGTCAAAGCGCTGAAGTTCCTGCCCTCCTAGTTATGGAAAGAGGAGGCGCCAAACAGGGGTATTATTTTTTAAGAAGTGCATTCTTTGAAAGGACACGTTTTGAAGCTTCACCACAATGAAGTAAGACTTCTGATGAAAAAAACAAAGTGATCAGTTCACAAAGAAAGTTTGAAAATTACATTCTGAGATCTCTGCCTCCTCTGGGAAGTCACAAACGTTCAAAGAAGCACACCTGGAAAGCTGTGCCAAGCATAGGGTTCCAGGCATCCGTCTAAGAAGGCCATATGACATTCTGATTGGTATTCTGTTCCCGATGTCAGCAGTCCTCCATAGCAGAGAACTCCGCACAGGGGAAAAGGGATCCCTTGTGCAAATTCACATTTATTTTCCATGGGTTAATATGTTTTCCCGTGATTAAAGCCCTTCTTATACACTCCCCACTATTCCCCTACTTCTGGAGGCGATACAGTCCCCTTTCCACCTTGGAAAGAGATTCACAGTGATTAATTTGTAAATAAGAACGTGCCGGTGCCCAAAGCTCTCCTCTGGAATACGCATCTGCTGCAATTAAATGTGCAAGCACAGAATACTGAGGCGGCGTAATCCTAAAATCATCTCGGGTCTCTTTAACCCGGTTACGGCCACTCTCTGTCCCTTCAGCTCACTCTTGCAGCTTTCTGCTTTCTCCCTTGGTGACGCTTTTTCTTTTTTCTCTTCCTCCGTCTTTCCCATATGGGGCTTTTGCTCTAAGTAAATATTTGAAGAAGAAAAATAAATGCCGGCCTTCAAAAATAAGTGCTGGTGCCCCACACGGGAAACCACCGGCTCAAATTAAGCACCGGATTCACAGCAGCCCCCGGCTGGATTAAAAATCCTCCGTTTTCCAAGATGTACATGGGAAGGAGAAGAGTTTGTGAATGTCAACAAATGTACATCTGTTGTTGTTCTGAAACATTCAAGGCTTATCATTCCTTGGAAAGCACATTTCCCAACCCTTGAGTGCTATTTATAGGAGCAGAGAATTCTACAGGTGTAAACTGGTTTACAGCTACTAAAAATCACTTGTGAAACTCTTGCAGGTGTAAAGCAGGTAAACTCAGCCATAAATGTATGTTTACAACCAAATGTACCTTTGTGAATAGGCACCAAAGTCCTCATGCTCTAGAATATATGTCTCAGTATATCCTTCATTCATTAACCCTTATAGCTTTATTACCTGTGCACGGTGAGCATGACTTATGCTCCATCAGTTTTCAAGGGCGAGTGTTTAATGTAGAAATCCTATTGCTCTTCAAAAAAAATATATTAGCAAAATGATATTAAAATTATAGTGTAATGCGTTTAAGAATGTGAATTTCCATACTGGAGCAAGGTCAACTACAAAAACACACACAGCAGAAGTTAGGTAGTTTTAGTTAGCGTGTCCCTACGTCATTTTTTTAAATTTGTTTTCTGCATGTGTGTGAATTTTCAGCTTGTGATATGTGCTGGAAGCAGCTGACGTCCTTCACCCAGCCACAGAAGAGACACAGCAGGGGCAGCGAGAGCCTCCCCTCACCGGCTGGACAATCTGCCTCAGCCCATCCTCGGAGAGGTCACAGCGACAAGGGTCACGAGGCGGTTCAGTCGGTGGCCTCTCTGATAAGACTGTCAACAGAGGTGCCAATTAGCTCCATCAAACTCATTCCAAGGAGGCCACCGAGCGCCCGCCAGATACATTGGCAATGACTTTTGGAGCCAAAGAAATATTCTGTAAGGCCAACAGCTTCCCCACCTCAAAAGCACACACCGAACACTCTTTTAGTTTCAAGTAAGAAGAATGCGTGCGTGTGAGTGTAACCCCTCCCTCCCTGAGGGGATTCCTTGAGGGTGTGTGATGTTTTTTTGGCACAGGCGAAACTGTCAGCTTCAGATGAGGGTCACAGCACTGACTCTCATTAACAATGGGCACAGAACGGAAAGGAAAAGTCCTTCTCTGCGCCCTTGACTTAGTGCTCCAAGTACAACTGACGTTCACAGCTTTAAATAAAATGTTTAATACCAACTTCCCTGCTTCAAAGTCATCACAGCGTTTTGGAAGTTAAAATAAACCCATGGATACAATGAAAAGGGTATAAATGATTCCAACTTAATGGTAGAAGTTAACAAAACTGTGCAGTTACCTTGTAGCCGGTGTATAATTTGACCAGGTCATTTTGCCTAGCTTTATAATGGCAGAGAATTTCAATGTCCCAATCCTTTAGACACAGAGGATCAAACCATGGCTAATTACAAAAATTACATAATTCTTTTAAAAAGATACAAGCATGCTTACAAATCCACACTCATATTATCAAGATTTTGACGAGGGTGCACAGGGTGATGCACAACCTAAATGATATTTGTAAAGCCATCTGGAATCAAGAATGATAAATCTGAGCGTCAGCACATAGAAACATGGGACAAACAGGACGTGCCATTCTGAGATTCCTTAATTAACATTACAAGACCCCAGTTTCGAATTTACTACAACTAAAATCGCTTTCACCACCCTATTTCAAAGTAACCCTAACCCTAATACCAAATCCTAGCACTGCACCCTATTACTAAACGTAACCTTTAGCCTAACTCTTACTCTGACCTCTTCCAGAGCCCATAACCTAAACCTGTCCTGTACACGTGCCCTTAATATTTATAGCCTTTCCCTTTATTTGAAATACTCTTTGCTTTTAATTAATCCTCAAAGAATACATATTTGTTTACCAAGGAACAAAATGACCGATTTATGCCATTGTGTCCAGTGGCGGCCCGTAATGTGCAGCAGGGGTCGGTCAGGCACACACTCATGCACACTCTTTTTCACACATAAACACAATACTTACATCCAGCACATACACACACACACACACACACACCCATTCACAGCATGCATGCATGCTCACATACACAAATAATTCATATTTACATACATGCACACACATGCACACAAGCACCCATCACTAAAAAAAAAAAAAAGTACTCGGTCACAGCAGTGATCTCAGGTGCGGGGAGGGAAGCCTCTGTTGTTTTCTGGTGGAAGGAAGATTCCACCACCTCCTCTCATTGGCTGACCTTGTCAAAGTTCAAGTCAATGAGAGGAGGACCTTCCATACCCCATCACAGAGTGAGATGGGGTCAGTGGAAGTTGCTGATGGGTTCTTGCCCCTTTGCACTACAGGGCTTAAAACTGAAATGGAGAGGTCTGAGTCTATCAGTGATGCGCCCTTCATCAAGAGGGGAACCTCGCAAAAGACTTTGCCGGGCTGAGGAGGTCACGCCCACCAGGCTGTGAAATCTTCAGCCTGGAAAATATTACCTCAGGCAGCTGGATCCTGCGCATTTATCACACAAATAGTGTCTGGCTGTCTGACCAGACCATGAAGAGTGTCTGCCAAGCTAACCTTTACTCATCCGGACAGCCACTCTTCCTGCATCTGCAAAGCTGGAGGAGTAGGGCCCATCCATGCTTAATGACAGGCCGCAGCTGCCGGGGTCTAGGTTATGTGATAGTGAACACAACTCTACCACAACGGTGCCTGCAGGGCTGCCGCAATTCAAGTTTATCATCAAGTTTTCTATTTTTAGGTCTGATGTTAGCCAAGAACTTTTGATTTTATTAAAATATGTATAATATACTTGCACAAAGGGGGTTTCAGGCACCTCTCTTAATCCATTGGTCTGTTGGTATGTCATTCACATTTTGCTTCTGCCCACTACAGCATGTAGCCTGGGGCAGTGGGCCAACATACTTAAGCCACTGATTAATTTCACTTTGAGTGACAGTATCACAAGGAGCACACCCACACACCAGCTAGTTCCCTTTGGTGGCAGTGTTTCTGTTTTACTTTATTTTGAATGTAGTGTTTTTGTCTGTTTAGAGCCTAGTGTGATAGCAGGATGCTTCTGATGCATATTCCATATTGATCAGTTCCTTTCTCATGTCAATGCTGTTGAAAATTCCTTTTGGATTGTTTTGCCTTTCTGACTGTTGCTATTTCACAGCATACCAGATTCTGTCCATTGAAACTGTTCTGTATTAAGTTATCCCAGTTTCACTTTTTTTCTCTGTCTCCTTTCTTTTTTCTCTTTCTTTCCTTCCTTCTTTTGTTCCTTTCTTTTTCTTTCTTTCTTTCTTTCTTTCTTTCTTTCTTTCTTTCTTTCTTTCTTTCTTTCTTTCTTTCTTCAGGCTTTCAGCCAATGCCAGACTGACTGACATTTTAAGTTTTTCCCTTCAGTGCAAGAGAGTACTATGGTAATGTGTGGGGATATTTGAAACCCTAAACACTTTTCTGCCAGTAGAAAGTGTGTTTTGTAGATTACTGAAGCCCCCGCAAATTCCCTAAACAATAATTTTTGTTGCAAAAAAAAATGACAAAACAAAACAAGAATTGCCAGAAGCCTGGTGGCAAATACCAAACATATTGGTTTTGCCAGTGCTTGCTTTTTTCTTCTAGTGTCTCAGTACCCACCTGGGTGGCTAGTCAAAGCTTCTGTGGCCACTACTGTGACTTGCCCCCAAGGTCTGTCTCTATTGCCCTGACCCCTTGACTCTGCCCCTTTGTGTCTGCCATGCCTCGATCGAATGTGGGTAGAGTAATGGTAATCCCATATTGGGAATTGCATTTGCCTTACATGCCTTATAAAATGTTCCCAAAGTGCTGAAAATTATCTTCCTAAAGGGACATATTCAAATATTTCTACATAAAAGCACCATGGTTCACATAATAGTCTTTCACAGAAGGAGGGCAGCCAAAGACTTGGCTGAGGGACACTGTGACACCTGATAGCCTATCCCCATTGTTTGCACTGAAGCCAGCCCACAGGTACCAGCTCGACTCCCCCTCCTGGTGCACTGCCTTACCCCATAGTTAAAAACCATAGAGTGACTTTACCGTGGCAGTTCAGAAGCAGCGGGCCTTTTTTTTGTGGAGGCCGAAAATGCCTCTGTGGCTTGGGGATCAAATGTGCAATGCTGTTCCCCGAGAAACTGAAAGTCATGACGGATACCACACCAGGTTCTTCACCGACCCACAGCATGTGTGGGACTGGATGGCCACAACTCCAGCAGGTAGGGATGGTCTGCGACCCTCTCCGACGGCCGGGGCCCACTTCCCGATTGACACCAGGCTCTTTTGGAGGTGCTGGTATGAATGGCAGGGCTCATCATGACTCCGCTGCTTCGCTTACCGGGAACACATGGCTCACATATATGCGGCGCATGACAAATCAGGCCTGACTGGTGAACCCATCGAAGAGGGGTTCCCGAATGCTAGAACTAGAGGATGCCCATGCTGGCAAAGCGAATAGGCAGCTGAAAGTTAGTGAACTGTTCAAAAAGCACTACACAGGGATGTTTGCCCAGCATGTCGGCACTTTGCCTGAGGCACTGTCCACATGCCTAGAGCAGCTCCACATACTCTCCCTCCCTCATGAGGCAGAAGAGAAACTAGGAGCGGAAATAACCAGTGACAAACAAGTGGCTGTAAGGCTGCCACAGCCTAGGGTAGGGTACTGGGTTCTGAGGGCTCCCAGTGAAGTTTTGCACCACGTATACTGACAAACTAGTACCCAAACTCCTTGAGGTATACCAAACAGCTAGGGACCCTCGGTCCCTCCCACTGACTTCGAGGGAAGCACTAATAGTTCTGCAACCTAAAACAGGATGATCACCCGTGATGTCATGGCGTATCACCCCTTTGTCAATGCCAAACGTCAGCTATAAAATCTTCGCGTGAGAGCTGGGTGCAACTCTGTCACTCTATATGCAGCACATTATCCACGCTGATCAAACTGGTTTCATATCGGGAAGTAACACAACCCCAAACATTCTCAGGGTCACAGCAATCCTGCTGGCAGTCACACACTAAGGGGCTCATTCTGAGCCCGGCGGGCGGCGGGAGCCGCCCGCCTGGAGGGAGCCGCCAAATGGCCGCTCCGCGGTCGAAAGACCGCGGAGGCCATTCTGGCTTTCCCGCTGGGCTGGCGGGCGACCGCCAGAGGGCCGCCCGCCAGCCCAGCGGGAAACCCCTCCCCACGAGGAAGCCGGCTCCGAATGGAGCCAGCGGAGTGGGTATGTGCGACGGGTGCAGTGGCACCCGTCGCGTATTTCAGTGTCTGCAAAGCAGACACTGAAATACAAAGTGGGGCCCTCTTACGGGGGCCCCTGCAGTGCCCATGCCATTGGCATGGGCACTGCAGGGGCCCCCAGGGGCCCCACGACACCCCTCACCGCCATCCTGTTCCTGGCGGTCGGAGCCGCCAGGAACAGGATGGCGGTGAGTGGGTCGGAATCCCCCATGGCGGCGCAGCAAGGTGCGCCGCCATGGGGAATTCCCAGGGCAGCGGAAAACCGGCGGGAGACCGCCGGTTTTCCTTGTCTGACCGCGGCCAAACCGCCGCGGTCAGAATGCCCTGCGGGGCACCGCCAGCCTGTTGGCGGTGCTCCCGCATCCCTGGCCCCGCCGGGGTCGGAATGACCCCCTAAGTCCTCATGTGGTGATAATCTACGTCGACATAGAGAAAGTATTCAACAGTTTGAGCTGGGAATACCTATATGCTGCAATGGAGAAAATTGGATTGGGCTGGAGCTTCATTTACTGAACTAGATTGTTGTATGCTTCCCCTACGGGAGGGTGAGGGTTGGCAGCGTGGTATCTGATACTTATTGTGGGGAGCGGGGCATTAGACAGGGCCAGCCCCTGTTCCCCCTGCTCTTTGTCATTGCAGTTGAGCCGCTGGCACCTAGAACTTAGCAGGGCACACTTTATAATGGGCTCGAAGTGTTCGAGAGGACACATTATGAGGACTCCTCTTCCTTAATGATTGATATGCAGGCATTGCCAGGGCCTCCCAACTGCTAGGTGACTCAGAGCACTGTCTGGCCTGTGTCTCAACCAGGGGCAACTCCTACATTAGAGTGTAGGAGCAAATAAACTGGTAATGAAGGTAATTCATTACCATTTTATTTTTCATCACACCCGTCCTGAACTGAGTGTTAGGATGTGGTGGGGCCAGCTGAGTGGCAGCAGCAGCAGGGAGGAGTGGTGGGCTGCCTGGGCACTAGTTTAAAGTGTGCATGTCTCTTTGGCCGGCTGCCTTGCAAGGGCCAGCCAGACATGCACATTTTAAATCTCTCTAATCCAGGTGACGTTGACAGCTGGGTTAGAGAAAGCACAGGCCTCAAGTGCTCTTGAGAGCGCAGAGCTAGGCCGCTCCCTCCAATCGTGGTGCTGCTGTCATGCTGGTTAGCAGCATGAGAGCAGCACCAGGATTGATTAGGGGAATTTGCTGGAGCCTGGGAGCCCAGAGGAGACAGAGCAGAACACAGACCAGAGTGAGGACGTCGAGCAAGATGCAAGGTAAGTGGCTAGATCTTTTTATTTACAGTCTCCACTCTCCTTGCATACATGCACCCACCCACCACTCACTTGCCTCTCATTTGCCACTTCCCGACTATAACTACTTGCCAGCTGCTGCTGGTTAAAGCTGGCAGAAGACCTGCTTCTTTCCCTTATGACCAGTACAGAAACAGCAGGAGACCCTGAGGGATCCAGATGGCAACGGACATCGTATCACTACCTAGGGGTCCAACTTTATCCCAATGAGCTTGATATCATAGAGGGTAACATCGGGAAAGCAATCTCGGCATTCCCAACCGGAGTGGGATTTTGGAAAACGCCTCCCCTATCGGTAATGTGTAGGACTGCAGTAGCCAAAATGGTGGCACTGACCAGGCTACTTTACTTTTGTTGCTATACTGCCCCTCATCATACCCAGAAGTAGGTTCAGGGACCGGAACTTGATGTTCGTGGACTTAACTTGGAACAAAGTCTGGTTCAGGGTGACATTCACAAAACTACAATGTCCTACCTTTAAAGGAGGCCTTGCAACCCCAGACTTGGACTTCGAGGCATATTACTTGGAGGCCCAAATACGAGTGATGCGCTGGGTGGTGACTAGTCTGCAGAAGGGAATGGAGGGAGGAACAGGTACGCCACCATCTCACTAGTTAGCCCGAATGATCCTAGAGCCCCAGAAGCCCAGAGCTGAACTGGGTAGACTGCAGGCTGTAGCTAAACACTGCTGGACCCGCCATCTGCAGAAAACTAAGGGCCATATGTATGAACACATTTTCCCATAGACATAGAATGGGTAAAAACCTTTGATCCATCTGGCCCTAAATCAGCTACCCATTATTCTCCATAGCTGCCCCTCAGCTGGGTTGTGGTACTCTACCATGCAGGGGCCCAACCACAATTACTGGATTGGATGGAGTTGGGCATAGAGACAGTGGGTGATCTATATTCCTCGATGGGCATCTGTAGTCCTTTAAGGACTTGTGGCTTGCATTCAACCCACCGGAAAGGCAGTCCTTACTTTATTGCCCGCTTTCAGCAGCACTGCAGCAGCAATGGGGTGATGACCATGAGAAACCCGTCACACACAAGGGATGTCACGTTATCCGTATGACTGCAGGCAAAAGTAAAGCTGTCACAGCCGTTTATGCAGCCCTGCAGAAAGATGCCTTTAGTCCTCTACTAGACCTACGTGACAAATGGGCAGTTGACATCGGTATGCCGATTTCTGAGGCAAACTGTACGCCTATTCTTACCACCGCCCCCTGAGTATCACAAATGCCTGGTTCAGGCTACTTACATATTTTTACATGCATAGATCATATCTCACGCCGGACAAAATTAAATGCTTTTTAAATGCCGCCCAAGCTGCATGCCCCAAACGCAAAGTTGAAGGGGGGGCAACGTTTTGCACATGGTGTGGGAATGCCTGCAGCTTGTGGTGTTCTGGATGGATGTACTGGCGGTTACTAATAATATCACTGGCCCTAACATAGTTTTCCCCCTTGGTGTGTCTTTTAGGTCATTTCCCTAGACCAACCAAGCACTAAGTGACCACTAAATTCATAAACCTCGAACTGATATCAGCCAACAGGCTAATCACCATTAACTGGATGAGCACCAGGGGCCGCCAAGAAATGAGACCACCCTGATTGTCATCCTTCTGTCCCACTTTGTCACCCTGTCCATCCTTAAACTGCCCCAGTTCCACTTCCTATGCCCCTTTGGACAATGCACCTGTGAGGCTAATAGACTGGACTCTGCCATGGACATTCCTCCACCATCACCCCTGACCATTTTACAACCCCCTCAACTATTTAGCACTTAAATAAACACCCTTAAATCACAAAACAATCTGGAGTCAGTCTGTGCTTTCAAAAATGTGTATTAGCAATAACAGGGGCAAAATGCTATATCCAATGTAATGTCAACATACCTATGTCACACAGCTCTAGTCCATGCGTAAACAAAGCAGATGTCAAACAGTGGGACCCACATCTGTGAAATCGTAAGGGAAAGTGACAACTCAGTGACCATACACTGGGTGAAAATGACAGACAGATGAGAGGTAGTAGAATTAAATCAGATGTAGCAGCCAGTGTTGTCTTCTTACCTGTGTCTCACTGGAAGTGTTGCTGGATCACTGTGTTCCTGTTGTCTATGTCCTCTTCTGCTTCCTCGTCTTCACTGTCCACAGGCTCCACAGCTGCCACAACACCTCCATCTGGACCATCCTCCTGCAGAAAAGGCACCTGTCATCGCAAAGCCAAGTTGTGAAGCATACAGCAGGCCACGATGATCTGGCATACCTTCTTTAGTGAGTAGACTAGGGAACCACCTGTCATATGGAGGCACCGGAACCTGGCCTTCAGGAGGCCGAAGGTCCTCTCTATAATCCTCCTAGTTCACCCATGGGCCTCATTGTAGCGTTCCTCTGCCCTTGTCCGGGGATTCTTCACAGGGGTCTGTAGCCATGACAGGTTGTGGTAACTAGAGTCACCTGCAAATGGCGAGGGACAACTGTTAGACACACACTAACTCATAGGGACATTCCCAGACCCAGACACCTATTCACACTGTATAGGGTCCATGTACTCACCTAATAGCCACACACAGTGCCTCTGGAGTTGCCCCATCACATAAGGGATGCTGCTATTCCTCAGAATGTAAGCGTCATGCACTGAACCAGGAAAGTTGGCATTCACATGGGATATGTACTGGTCGGCCAAACACACCATCTGCACATTCATCGAATGGTAACTCTTCCAGTTTCTGTACACCTGTTCACTCCTGCGTGGGGGGACCAAGGCCACATGTGTCCCATCAATGGCACCTATGATGTTGAGGATATGTCCCAGGGCATAGAAGTCACCTTTCACTGTAGGTAAATCCTTCACCTGAGGGAAAACGAGGTAGCTCCGCATGTGTTTCAGCAGGGCAGACAAAATTCTGGACAACACGTTGGAAAACATAGGCTGGGACATCCCTGATGCTATGGCCACTGTTGTTTGAAAAGACCCACTTGCTAGGAAATGGAGTACTGACAGGACCTGTACTTGAGGGGGATTCCTGTGGGATGGCGGATAGCTGACATCAGGTCTGGCTCCAACTGGGCACACAGTTCCAGGATTGTGGTACGATCAAGTCTGTAGCTGATGATCACATGTCGCTCCTCCGTTGTCGACAGGTCCACCAGCGGTCTGTACACCAGAGGATGCCGCCATCTCCTCACCTGCCCCAGCGGACGTTGCCTTTGGAGAACAGCGAGCAGAAAGTCAACCAACTCTGAGGTACGTAAACACAACTTAATCAGAATTTTTTTGCAAATCGGCATATGGCTGTATTAGTGTTTAAGCAAGGCCTAGATATGTTTGACACAGTCCAAAATAATGCCATGTGGGCCCCTGAAATGCCGGCTGCCTGACCTGTGAAGTGGGACAAGGGGATATGAGGTAACTGCGCTGGCGTTGTACACTGTCGCAGTAGGTGGTCGAAGACCGCGGCGCAATCCTGCATTGGTTAACATTGGACCCTATGGGTCCCAGGAGCCAATGACGATGTACGGCGGCGGTGACGGTACACACCGCCGCAGACGTGACCGTTATTTTCTGTCTGTTCAATCACTTGATACCTGATCTTCGACAGGAGAGGACCTACACTGCAAGTGCTGCTGTGACCTCAGTCTGGAAGAGACAATGGCTCGTGTGTCTGGGGAAAGGGCCCCTGCCTTCAGCATGGAGGAGTTGGAGAAACTAGTGGATGGGGTCCTCCCCCAGTACACGCTACTCTACGGTCCTCCAGACAAACAGGTGAGTACACTGTGAGTATGCTGTATGGGCAATGGCTGTTTGGAGTGGTGTGGATGAAGGATGGGGGGGAGAATGAGGTGTGCATGAAACGACAGTGAGTGCATGTGCGTCATGGCAAGGGTAGGGATGCCGGCCAATGACTGTGATGGTGCGGACGGCTATATCTTCTCCTTTTCCCCTGTACTATTCCTGTAGGTCAGGGCCCACCAGAAGAAGAATATTTAGCGTGCCATAGCCAAGGAAGTCCAGACCCTGGGGGTCTACCACAGACGGAGCACACAGTGCCGTAAAAGATGGGAGGACATTCGCCGCTGGAGAAAGAAGACGGCAGGGGCCCACCTGGGATGGCCTCCGAACGTGGGAGGGGTGCCCGTCACACCATGACCCCCCTGATGTTCCGGATCCTGGCGGTGGCTTACCCGGAGTTGGATGGGTGCTTGAGGGCATCTCAGCAGCCACTAGGGGGTGAGTACACTCTCATTCAGCTGATTCAGCGTGCATTGTAGGTGTCTGGGTGGGGAGGTGGGCTGTGGGTTCCCCTAGGCCAGGGCGAGTTTAGTAGACAAGGTCCCTTCTTAAGGCAGGGCCTGTGGCACCCCACCCCACCTGTGTACAGATCCAACTACACCTAGTCAGGCTCCTGTGACATCTATGTGTGCAGCAATCAGGCATAGCCTTGTAACACATGTCCCTGAATGATTAGGGAATTCCAAGTGCACGGCGTAGTGCAGGGAGCTTCTGTGTCTGTAGTGTCCGCCAACGGTAGCGGTATTGCATGCACTCAACATATCTTTCTTCTGTCTCCCCCCCCACTTTTTGTGGTCTCCCTGTTCTTGTGTGCATTAGCATCATCAGGTGGAGGAGTAGTGGCACCGGAGCAGGAGGGAGCTGCATCCCACATGGCCCTGGCGGGCGACAGAACGGAGTCTGAATTCACCAGTGGGACGGAGGGCGAGGGGAGCTCCACGGCGGGGACAGGAGCTGAGACCAGCGATACGGACTCCTCCTCTGATGGGAGCTCCCTTGCGGTGGTGGACCCATCTGTGCCTCCTGCATCTACAGGTACAGCCGCCACCCCCCCTACCAGCACCGCCCTCCCAGCAGCCCCTCAGTGTTTGCCCTGTGCCCGCTCACCCAGGAGCGTGGGCATCTCCTTCGCCCCAGGCACCTCCGGCCCTGCCCCTGTCACCCCTGCTGCCCTCAGTGAGGAGGCCATTGACCTCCTCAGGTCCCTCACTGTTGGACAGTCTACCATTTTGAATGTCAGCCAGGGTGTAGAGAGGCAGTTGTAACAAACCAATGGATACCTGGAGGGCATTTATTCTGGTCAGGCAGTCCAACAGCAAGCTTTTCAGACTCTGGCCTCAGCACTGATGGCAGCCATTGTCCCTGTCTCTAGCCTTCCCCCTCCAACTTTCTCCACCCAGACCCAAACCCCTGTACCTCAGCCTATCCCAAGCACACCATCAGACCAGCATGCACACACGTCAACACACAAGGGAAGCTCAGGCAAACATAAACACCACACATCCCACAGGCACTCACGCAAGCATCATACACATGCAAACATACCAACAGCCACTGCCTCCACTGTGTCCCCCTCCTTCTTGTCTCCCTCCTCCCTCCCTGTCTAGTCTCCACTCACACCTGCATGCACTACATTGTCAGCCACTACCTCCATCACCAGCACACCCACCACCACAACCCGCTCATGTGCAGTCACCACCCTGACTACCATTCACACATCCCCTGTGTCCTTTCCCAGTGTGTCTGTGAGCCCACCTCCCAAGGTACACAAACGCAGCCACACACCCACCCAATAATCTGCCACCAAAGCCGCTCCCAGGGGTACAGTTGGGAGTGTGGAGACAGCTGCGCCACCATCCAAGGTGGGGAAGGGGCACAGTAAAACCGGCAAGTCTGGGAAAACCTGCACAGCGGACAAGACCGCAACAAGCACCGCTGCCAAGGACACCGCCGCTACCAGCACCGCTGCCACCAGCACCGCTGCTAAGGACACCACCGCCACCAGCACCGCTGAACAGGACACCGCCGCCACCAGCACCGCTGCCAAGGACACCGCAGCCACCAGCACCACTGAACAGGACACCACCGCCACCAGCACCGCTGAACAGGACACCGCCGCCACCAGCACCGCTGCCAAGGACACCGCAGCAACAAGCACTGCTGAACAGGACACCGCCACCACCAGCACCGCTGAACAGGACACCGCCGCCACCAGTACCACTGCCAAAGACACCGCTGCAACAAGCACCGCAGGCCAGGAGCGCCAAAGATTCTGACGCTACTGAGGCTGCCATGAGCAGGATGAAGCACCCTGGACACAAAGCCCCCTCCAGAACCAGTGGAGAAAGACATCCACTACCTCAGTCCTTGGCAGGATGAAGCACTCTGGGCACAAAGCCCCCTGAATGACATCCACTCCCTCAGTCCTTGGCAGGATGAAGCACTCTGGGCACAAAGCCCCCTCCAGAACCAGTGTAGACTGTTATCCACTTGAGAGACTGTGGCTTTGCACACCCCAGGATTAAACAGTGGGCAACCCACCCACTGGAGAAACTTGGGGGACTGTGGCTTTGCACTCCCCAGGATAAAGCAGTGGGCAACCCACCCACTGGAGAGATTTGAGAGACTGTGGCTTTGCACTCCCCAGGATAAACCAGTGGGCATAGATCCCCCTCGTGGATCTGGCGTCGTGCACTCATCGGGCTGAGGTGCCGCCCTCCTTCCCTTCCCCCTGAGGTGCCTGTTTCATTTCTATCTGATGCCCCAGCAGTGTTCTCTCCGTCTTGTTTGGGTATTGAGTGTGGGCCTCACCCATGCATTTTGGGCCCAGTGGTCCACGGACTACGATGGTGGAATCCCTTGGACTTGTATTCTTGGTGTATATATTTGTTTATAGTGTGAATATCTTTATATATGTATATATTTTTGATACATGTATTTGAATATATTACAATCATTCGACTCATTTCCTTTTGTCCTTGCATTCTTCCTGGGAGTGTTGGGGAGTGTAACTGTAATGTATCATGATGTATTAGTGTGTGTGTTGTCGTGGGTGAGGGTGGGGGTGGGGGTGTTGCGTGTTGCGTGTGTGTGTCACTCTCTTTTCCCTCCACCCGCCCCTGTGTTGTAGGTGCAGTACTCACCGTGGTCTTCGCCGCTGTCGTTCGTGCTCCTGGTAGAGGAGCAGGAAGATAAAGGCTGGAAGAATCTGGAGCTAGGGTTCCATGGCGTTCTGATTCCTCGCGGGTTGTGTAGAGGTGAGCGTTTTCCCTTCCCAGTCCTGTTTCCGCTGTGTTTTTGTTCGCGGTGAATCCACCCCGGAATAGGTGGCGGATTGGACTGTTGTAATTCTGTGGGCAGTACATTGTCCTCCGCCTGTCTATTGGCGGTTACCGTCGCGGTGTTTGTTTGTTACGCCTTGGCGGTCGGAGTGTTAAAGTGGCTGTCTATGTTGGCGGTTTCCGCCACGGTCGTGATTCCAATTTTCTTTCCGCTGGCCTCTTGGCGGTTTTACTGCCGCTTTAACACCAACCGCCAGGGTTGTAATGACCACCAAAGTCTTGCAGAAGGGCAAAGGATGGCAAGGTAATGGGTCCAGGGAATGTCCAGTAATGGCTGATTTCTCCTTGTGTCACGCCATTATATTAAAGTTGTCAAACAAGTCTCTAATTTCCCATTAGGCAATATTTGGTGCATCATTATCTCTGTCCAATAATCTGTCACACACCTTACTAGAATTTTCACCTAAGACAGTTCTCATGCAGTTAATTGGCTCCTGTGATTGATGTCTTCAACGGGTAGAATGTCAGGTTAGAAAAGTTACACTTGTCGCTCAAGTCAGTAGTTCCATTGTCTTCTCCTAGTTTATGCGACCTTGCACCTGTTGCGAATTACACTGTTGCATTCGGCAAGAATGTCTCCTTGAGCAAGTCGGTCCCATGAGAAAGAATTTACCATGGTTACACACATATCTCTAGCTTCTGGAAAAGTACGGGGTCGTGTCCTTCAGGAAAGCAGCACATTGCACGTTAGAAAACACAGTTAATATGAGACAAGGCAGCTAGGCCCAGACCCTTGCTAACTAAGGCCAAGTGAGTAATTTAGCAGAACCTTAATACATAACTTTTAGTGCTAATACAAAATCATACATGAGTATACCATGAATTCATTATTAGTCAGTTTCATTAGTCATCGTATACATTGGTGGCCACACCCCGTGGGCACATTTCAAATGCGTGCATTAGTACTACATTTATGCAGTTTCAATAGACCTTACATTGCAAGCTTTTCATGTTAACATTGATTATAAAAGTCACACTCCAACAATCCCTCCTCTGATGACTCTTGTCATCACACAAACATTTCCCTCACAATTTATTCACCTTCTGAATTCCCTCATTTCAATTTCTTCCCCCATTTTTGTTGCGTCTAATTTTTCTCTGAACAATTTCTCCCTTTTCTTTTCTTCCCTCCTCTGATTATTTTTCGCCCTTTTCAATTTAATTCTTTTACTAATTTTGCATGACAACCATAATCCAAATAAGCAAGCCAGAATAATCAATATTGCCTGTATTATTTTTGCTAATATCCCATGCCAAATACTACTAAACCAGCTTCCCACTTTAGCAAGTCCCTTTCCAGCCTTTTCCCAAACACCTGGTTCTTTCAGTTCCTTCAAATCTGCACTATCTCTTGTTAGGTTAGTAATCATACTTCTAATCTCATTACTATTATCAGGAATATAGGCACAACAGTGTCGCTCATTAAGCATCTTACAGACTCCGCCATTTTCGCTAAAAGAATGTCTAAAGCAAGCCTGTTTTGAAGAGTTATAGCCCTCTCCGCAGCAAGTTCAGTATCCATCAGGAGTATAGCTCCTGTAAAATTTGTCAGCAAGTTATCCACAATAGTAGACAACTTTCGTATCTTTATGTAGTTCAAGATAACTCCCACTGAATGAATTATGGCTTCAAACATGTCTCCTACTACACCATCAGCAGTCTCTCTCCTTTGTCTAGTACGATGAAATTCAGACAATTACGGAAACATTTTTAAATCCTCTAACTGATATATCTTTAGGAAAACTATCCCCAAATAACATGTCCCATACCATCCCTTTGGAAGACGGTAATAAGCATTAAGTCCACAAATATAATAGATCCCAAGGATCGCTGGATCCTGTCCATTTAACATGAACGTCCATTTACTCTGAAACAAAAACACATGCTTACATTCACTCGTTCCCACAAACACATTGTCATAATATGACTTTGGTCGCGTAATGCAAAGCTTGCCTACGTGTAATGCATCTAAAGCTAATTTCCCTTGTTCCCTAATTGCACTATAGCTCTCACTACTTTCTCCAATTTCCCCTTCAATGCCCTTCTTCTATCCTCCGTGTGATCTGGAAAGCTTTTCTCTACAGGTGTAAGCAAACATGTCAGATTATTGCGGTGTGCATAAGATGTACTAATTGTTAATGTCGCTTCAAGAACCCTTTAACTAATTTTATGTTATAGTATTTCACTACACTATTCGAATCCTCTATGATAGGCACACAAGAAAACACAAGATCATTGTTAGAATAAAAGTACTGAATCTCTTCTTGATTATAGAATCGTGTTAGTAACAAACTACAGCTTATTCCATAAGTTAAAGGCAAGCTATAGTAGGTAACTCCCTCTTGCACTGAAACAGGAATTCATGTACACACATAACAATCTTTTGCATCCATAGTGTCAACATACTCACTCAGCAAGCGATAGAAAACATTAGTTGATAGTTCCCCTTTTACGTTAGTTCCATCATTCAAGTATCTCGTGTCCTGTTCAAACCTCTCCCAAGCTGTTAGTGTAGCAGTCTCAGGAATTGTAGCATTGTTAGTTTCACTCTTATCCACCAAAGGCATTCCCACAATCAGAACTATAATGAATATCACACACACGACACCTAAAGCAACACCCAAACATTTACAACGCCTACTTCCCTTATTATCATCTCTAGTGTTAACCATGATCTGTAAAGAATCAGAAAGTAAAGTGCTATAAGTGCAAACAACACCCAACTGAAAATGGTTAAAGCTTTTTTTTTCTTCTCTTTTTTTTTTAGCAAGTTAAAGCAAGCGAAAGTCTTTCTGCAGCAATTATTTACAACTTCCACATTCACTCCCAGGATCCTTGTCAATTTCAGTTAGCAGCTTGTCAAAGTCAGTTTTTAAACGTCAATTGAGGATAACAATGTCACATCCGGTAATTTATCAGTCTCTTTTCTCAGTTCTCTTTAACTCAACTTTCACATTAGCACAGTCTCTTTCTCTGGCCAGACTCAGGTACCATAGCATTTACCGGAACTTCTCGATCAAAACAGAATGCCAAGATCTCTTGCTGCCCCTCAGCTGATGTTGTGTATGCCCATTCAGGACCTGCATACCTTCTGTTTGCTACACTTTTTCTTTTCAACTTGCGATCACCCTGCAATTCTCCTTCACTGAGATCTTCTTTCCTTGTTGTATCAACTTCTTCCTATATTTCATCATCAACAAAACACCTGTCCTTTAGTCACTTACAATTCTGGCCACGTGTCTCCTTTCAGCGTCTCTCTGGTCTTTGATTTTCCTTGTGGCAGCTCGTTGCCTTCTTCTGACTCAATGGTGTTTTCTCTTGATGGACCTGCAATTTGCTCAGGAGGAGTCCGGACACTTTGACTTTCTTCCGCCTCAACTCCTTCACCTTCTGGGTCTGTCAGGGACTCTACTTCAATACTGCATCCATCTGCTTCTGGGAGAACCTCTCTCTGGGTCGGTCCTCCTGGAGTCTCAGTTGAGATAGGCCCACAGTCACCCCTCTGGGTCTCATCTCTTATTGGAGTGACCAAGCTGTCCTCAACGGGCTCTCCTTCTGTGTCAGTTCCCCTTTGATTACTCTCCAGCCCTGAGACTTCCTTTTATTTAGCTGTTATTTTCGACAATTCAATTTCCTCATCAGTTGGACATGTCACCTTTTTCATGTGACTGGCATGGATCCAGTTTGGAATTCCCGCACACTTCACAGCAGTAGTAGTCGTTAGTATTACGTGATATTGCCCCTTCCAACGTGGCTCCAAACACGACTTCCTCACGTGTTTCTTGATGACAACCCAGTCACCAGCTTTCAGATTGTGACCTGGATCATTTATTGGTAGCAGTGTGGTAGCTTCCACATGGTGACAGAAAGAGCGGACCACTCAGCCAGACCCTTGCAGGAGCCCAACACCATATCATCCGTGATATTCACAAGAGCATTTGCAGGCACTGCGGGCAGTCTCATAGCTCGGCCCATGAGAATTTCATGAGGAGACAATCCTGTTTTCTTGTTAGGCGTATTTCTCATTGACATTAGCACTAAGGGCAACGCATTGGGCCACTTCAAATTTGTAGCTGCTCATATCTTTGCCATTCTCGACTTCAGGGTACCATTCATCTGCTCCACTAATCCTGATGATTCAGGGCGGTAACTACAATACAACTTCTGTTCAATGTTCAATGCTGCACACAAGAGCTTAACCACCTTGTTGTTGAAGTGACTTCCCCTATCTGATTCTAAAGAGATCGGAAACCCCAAATGTGGAATCAATTCCCTAAGCAGCAGCTTTGCTACTGTGAGACTGTCATTTCTGTGTGTAGGGTAAGCTTCAATCCAGTGACTAAAGATACACACAATCACCAACACATATCTTAGACCTCCACACACAGGCATCTCAATAAAGTCCAATTGCATTCTGGAAAATGGACCTCCTGCTCTCTCAATGTGGCTCAAATTCACTACTGTCCCTTTCCCCACATTCATCTGCTGACAGATGATGCACCTGTGGCAAATCACTTCTGTGGCTTGTCTGAACTTCGGGTTAAACTAATCAATTTTGAACCACCTGATCATGGCATCTCTCCCAATATGTGCTTGCCCATGGTAAAACCTTGCAAACTGTGACAGAATACTGTTCGGCAAAACCATTTTTCTCTCATCTGAAACCCACAAATCATCTGGTCTCTGTACACATTGCATCTTTAGCCAAGTGCGTTTCTCATCTCTACTGGCACGTCCCTGCTACAATTTCAATTCCTCCAATGTGTCAACCACCCTTAAGGCGTAACCTGTACATGTCTCATTTTCAGTTTCTGGTAACAATTCCCACTGATCGTTAAACGATATACAGTTCAATGCGCAAAACCTTGCGACTTGATCCGCATATCCATTTCCCATTGAAACAAAGTCTTGTGATTTCACATGAGCGTTGCATTTTACCACAGCAATTTCATGAGGTAACTGAATCGCGTGCAACAATTCCTTAATTCTTTCACCATTTTTCACTGGAGAACCAGAAGAGGTCAGGAACCCCCTCTGTGAACATAGTTGGGCAAAATCATGAACAATTCCAAATCCGTATCTGCTATCAGTATAGATAGTCACTTTCAATTGGGCAGCAGCATGGCAAGCTCTAGTAAGAGCAACCAACTCAGCCACTTGAGCAGAATACACTCTTTCAAGCCAGGAAGCTTCCAGGATACCAGTGATTGTACACATAGCGAGCCATCAACAAAGATAATGTGGTCATTTTCTTCCAATTGGGTATCTTTAATATCAGGTCTCGGTTTGGTGCACATTTCTGTTATCTCAAGACAATCATGTTCTACATCATCAGCATTTTCAACCTCTGTATTTTCATTGGGTAGCAAAGTTGCCAGGTTCAGCACTGTACATCTTTTCAAGGTTACATTTGGTGACCCCAATATGATTGTTTCATATTTCGTCAGTCTTGCATTTGTCATGTGCTGCTTTTTGGCATGGGTTAACAAGATCTCAACTGAGTGTGGGACCATAACTGTTAAAGGATGTCCCATCACTATGCCTTCACACTGTGTGAGGCTTTGACCAACTACTGCTACTGCAGGCAGACAACCTGGTAAGGCTGCTGCAACTGGGTCCAAAGTAGCTGAAAAATATGTTACTGGTCGGTTTGCAACTCCATGGACCTGTGCCAGGACAGACAAAGTACATGCATCACGTTCATGACAAAACAGAACAAAAGGCTTTGTGTAATCAGGCATGCCTAAAGCTAGAGCCCTGCACATACACTCCCTTAGCTCAATGAACACCCTTATCTCTTTCTCGGACATAGTTATGACATCTGGCCCATCCTTAACCTCCTTAACCATCAGTCTTACCAATGGCTTGGAGATAATTGAGAAATTCAGGATCCACTGACGACAGTAGCCCACCATTCCCAGAAACATCCTAACATCTCTCTGTGTCGTTGGGGGACTCATCTGCAGTATGGCGGTCACTCTTTCCTTGGATATGTTCCTCGACCCTTTCGCAATTAGATGATCTAAGTATTTCACCTATTTCTAACAATATTGCAACTTCTTTGGGGACATCTTATGCCCATTCTTTCCCAAGTAATTTAGTAACGCAATGGTATCGTACTTGCAATCATCTCTTGTTTTAGATGCAATCAACAAGTCATCAATGTACTGCACTAGAGTCGATTGAAAAGGCAATTCCAATGACTCCAAATCTTTCTTCAGTGTCTGATTGAAGATTGAAGGTGATTCCGAAAACCCTTGAGGAATTCGTCACCAACTGTAGACATTGTCCAAGAATTTGAAACTGAAGAGAAATTGGCTGTCCTCATGAAGAGGCACAGAAAAGAGCGCTTGGGACAAATCAACAACTGAGAACCATTCTGCATCACATGGACCTGGAACATGATCACAGCTGGGTTTGGCACTACTAGGCAACATTTTACCACTATGTCATTGATTTTCCTCAAGTCTTGTACAATTCAAACTTTCCCACAAGGCTTTCTCAGTCCCATTATTGGTGTATTGCATGGACTGCTCATCACCTCTTTCAGGACCCCTTGTTTCACAAAGTCTGCAATTATCTGCGTTACCTGTATGAGAACATCTTGCGCCATGTGGTACTGCGGAACCTGGGGAAACACAGCATTTGGCTTCACGCTGACCTTAACTGGTTCTACTCCTTTTATCACACCCACTTCCTTTCCTGTCAAATCCCAAACTTCCTCTTTTACTGTCCCCTGCAAATCCGCTGGCAGATCAGTCACCGTGAACATTGGGAAGAAGCTTATCAGGGGGTACCCTTCATCTGTCGTCTCCATTTCAGGATCTGATATCTGACCGCCATCCCCTTCATCATCACTGTTTGTCTGCACTTCAATCCCTTCATTAAAACAGGTGATAGAACACCTCATCTTGCACAGTAACTCTCTTCCCAGTAGGGACACGGGACTTGAGTCGCAAACCACAAATCTGTGCAACCCCTGAAAGGTGCCAATCTCAACCTGGAGCGGATCTGTGATCGGGTTGGTCAAGGGCTGATTCGCTACTCCTACCACCTTTATTGTACGTCCCGAAAGAGGCAATTTCTGAACCTCTGCACTTCTGACTGTAGAGCGTGTAGCACCTGTTTCAACCAAGAAGGAAACTTTGTGACCCATTACCTTCCCTTGCACATAGGGCCCTCTCTGATTTACCTCTAGGGATGCTGCAAGTCTACACTCCTCACCATCTGAACTGTCATCCGACCATTCATCGTTTATTCCATTCTCACCACACAATGGGAACTGTTGTACTGTGTTATTTTGACTCATTCCTTGACCTGTGACCTGTTGAGGAAGCATCACCTGTTGCTGTCCCATTGGTGCTAAGGGCAACTGCATTTGCTGTCTAGGTACCACAGGAATCTGCTGTTGCACTTGCTGCATCTGTACTGGTTGTACACATGGCATCTGCACTTGTTGCATGGGTTGGAGACCTTGCATCTGAACCGTGCTATTTTGGAAGTTCGGATTTGGACCCCTCATCCTTGGTCCTTCAACGTTTTGGAATGTATTGACATCATTGCTTTGTTGAACAACACCCTCCTGCACCATTATCGGGCACTCCTGCTTCCAGTGTCCAACGCCCCTGCAAGCATGACAAGGTAACACCTTCTTCACCCTCTGCACATCATTTTGACCTGCTACGGTATTCATGTCTGGACCACGGTTCACAAAACCTCCTCGGCCTCTGCCTCTCACTTGCGTCTGAAACATCCCGTTTCCTTGTGGCTGTTGCACCATTTGTTGCAACCCATTTCCCTGCATCCCTGCTTGTGCTGCCTTAATTTGCATCACCATCACCTTCTCCTTCAACTTTCTCTGCTTCAATTCAATTTCGTCGGCTTTGCTTGGCAACAGATCAAATGATTCTTAATCATCGAGCTAATCTCTGGTCTCAGTCCCTCAACAAACCTGAACACAAGGTGATTTATGTCCTTTGCCTCTATGACCTTGGTACCACTGTAGTGCTTAAATGCTTTCAACAACCTCTCATAGTAGGCATGTATCGACTCTTTGGCTTCTTGAGCCGTTCAATCAATCTTTTGCCAATCAATATTTTGCGGCGACACCTTCTGCTTCACAAACTCAATCACCTTATAGTAGTACCTCATTACATCAGGAGACGGTGCTCCTGTAGCCCTGTCCATTGCCGGTTCCGCTGTCGGCCAATCAACACTTCTCTTGCATTCAATCCACAAATCAGCTGGAACTGTAATCTCAAATAGGGTATTTAGGTCTTCTCAAAGACACTTCGCAAGCTTCACAAACCTGTCTGTCTGCTGATACCACTCTATCGGCTTCTCTCTCAACCTGGGAAAATCATTTTTGAATGACAGAATGTCACCTCTGGACCATGGTACATGGACAAGAACCCTTCCAGCTGTCTCTCTCATTGATAAAAATTGTATTTTACCGGTATCAGGTACTGATTTTGCCTGCTGCTGCCCTGAGCAGTCACTTTTCCTTTTATCTCTTTTCTTGGCCCATCTACCTTCCCACTTCTCTAAGGCTCCCCAAACCTGTGCGCACTGCAGTATTTCTTTAAGGTGTGCCTTCATCCCAGTAGACCTCATGTGATCAAAATCTTTAGGCTCAAAGTCTAACCTGTAACTCCTCTTCAGATGTTTAGTATTGTCTAGGTCTATACTGTATTTATCTGCCAAGTTTGCCAATCTCTGGTGCACCTTGCTCACTTCTCTGGTTATCTTTGGGCACAGATACCTCAACTCTGCTTCCGTATATGATTCTAGTCTGTCCACTCCCATACTCCCTTCAACTAGTTCAGATGCTTCCATGCCCAACCTCACAAAATTCAGATATTCCTCTCTTTCCGACCGCTCTGCTGTCGCGGGAGTAGTCTGTGGTGAATTTAACTTGTCTAACCACTCATTCAGTTGTTGCGCTGTCAACCCTTGCAATGAGATATTACCAGCCTGCATCATCGGTGTCTGCGGTACATTCGCACTTGCGATCTGCGGAGTCAGCAGTCCCAAACCTGATTATCTCATGGTATCTGGAGGAACCCCTATCGGACTGAAGTCTACCAGTGATCTCGATCTGTTTATTGTCTGTTCCACTAGAGTTATTACTTGAGGGCTTCCTATGAACCCTCCTCTTGTCACCTCTTGGGTCATTACTCCCTGATCGCATACACCAGACTTCGCCTGTGCATACAATGGTACTGGCGGACCAACTGTAATAGGTAAGGATATGGCGGCTGGCGACTGCCTGCTTCCCAAAGCCTGTGGAGCATTAACCCCCACATTCTGGTTCATTGTAGGTGCTGTGGCTAACTGTGGTCCCGTTACCCAGGTGTAATTCAGAACCATCTGTTGCTGTGCCTGAGGCAGTAAAAGTGGAGTTGGTTCAATTTGCACTAATTTTGGTCTCATATATGCCGGATCAGACGGCACCATCAAGTTCGCAGTAGTCTCCAATATTGGGACATCAGGATAGCGCCTCTGAACGGGTGGTGGCTGCAAATGTGTCTGCATCTCTGGAGCAGTCAACACACTGACACTATTCTGTACGGTAGCTGGTGTTGCAACTGTATTTATCTATGCTGTATTTGTTGTTCCCTGGTTCTGTGTCGAATTTACAGGACCAACACTAGTACTTGGTCTATTATCATCTAGGGCATATGGTGGTGGTCGATCATGTAACAACTGATTAAGGAACTCATCATCATCTGAGTCGTCTGCCTCTGCCCAGGACTTCTTAGTCTCCTTTTTTTTGCTAGACCCTTTATCCGTCTTACAAGTGGCTTTTCTTCCTTGCGTTCCGGCTTCTTGAGTTATTGCCGGAAACATCCTAACTCCATCTATTATCTCTCTTCTCCACATCCTGTGCTCACTATCCCACCTAGCCTCCGCTAGTGTCTTTTCTGCCTTCCTCATTCTCCTCTCAAATTTCTGTTGCCGTTGTCGTATGGCCCTCAGTTCCCAAATTGCTAATGCCTCAAACTGTGCTGGCCTCGGAGGTGGCTTTTGCTCATTTAACGCCTTCCGCAAATTTTCCAAAATCATTATATTGAACGTTCTGTGCTCGGGAAACGCCAAACACCCATCTTTCTCTGTCATTTTGCACCACTGCTTTAGCCAAAAACATGGCGCAACTCCCCTCTCCTCCAATACGGCATAAGCCGGTGTAACCTCTGGCGGTGTAGGCTCCCCTACACTTGCGGTAATGTACACATCTCTCCTCAAAACTCCTTAGAGCCTTGAAAAACTAAATTTGTGTGTCCTTTATTTTCTAACAATCGAATCAGGAAGTGACTTTAATTCCCAGAACTCTCTTCGCCTACCTTCTCAACCAATTGCCTCTCACGGACGGCTGCCAATCCGTGCGCGACCCTTCTCACTAACTGATATATCCCAGCGCTGCTCCAATGACGTCACACTCATACACACTGCGGCTGACAAAGTCTTGTGCTTTGTCTCCCTCACTCTCAATTCGCACAAAACTAATGCAATATATTGCGAGCACTAACAAAACTCAAATTTGCCGGTTCACTATAGGAAGGGTAACACAATTGCTTCAGAACTTTATAGAGATTTTGCTTTTAGCCTCGGCCGCTACTCTCTCCTTCTCAGATCCCGCACTCGCAAGCTAAATTTGACCCGCAAATTCTACTCTCAACTTGTCAATGGTTTGTCCTAGTGCACTTTAGAACTCACCAAATCTCCATCAAAGTTTTCATTCACTCACTTTGACTCAAACTCGACTCGTCAACCACACCTTATTGACCTATTAAACCACACAAATTACAACATAAACCATCAATATACTCCAGAGTCTTAGACCACGCAGGGTCCGTACATCACCAACAACCACGTGGGCAATTTTTTAGCACAAAGCGCCACACTCACATGAAGTTTGCCGACTTCCTTACTCTCATACTGCAGAGTACGCCCATTCCTACTAAAACATCACTTGGCCTAAAATTCTCACAAACCTCACAATTCACCTGTGGTATGCATAAGCTGTGCAAGCGCAAACCCTATGTCACTCACACTATCACTAGAACGCCGGGAACATACCCTACTCACTTCGGCAACCTCCAAGATTCCGGGAAAGTCATTTGGGATTTAGGGGCATGTCATCTTTCCAATTTGCATTATCTCAAAACAGTTTTCAAACAATGGTCCCTCGTCCTAGGGCCCCAAAGGGCCGAAACCGTCCTCTGCTACCAGAACTGATAACGCGTCCAAACCTTGTTAATTTAACTTACAAGGGCACTCGTTTAGGCCAATGAATCTTTTGACCACGTTTGGGGACTTCCCAGAACGAGATATCTATCTAGCATGTCAATCAATAGATCAATAACCTAATCAATATTCACAATAACTAATCAATTAAACTAATCAATGACCTTTAATAAGAACCAATCACACCATGACCTTTCAGCCATGAATAACCACACAAGTCTAGTAAGAGTTAGGATATTTATTCCCTATTAGTTACAATCTACTAACATATTTATTAGTCTCAATATCAGTAAGCACATCAACAAAACTACGAACATTAGAACCAAGCACGACGTCAACATGAATCAACTTTAGCAGAGTATCATTAGTACAATATTCAACAAAGCAAAGATTCAGTCATTTGTCTATTTGCACCCGATATTAGTGAACTCCTTAACTAACCTCTAATTAGCATCAGCATGTTGGGCTTCATGCAAAACAATTAAGCAACATGAATTTGGAAAACATCTAACTATGGTCTCTATCAAAAGAGCAGTTCGTACCTAGAAAGAAAAGGCAAACAGACAATTACAATTCATTAGATAGTTACCCATCCAAATGGGGTAGCATGCAAGATTAGTCTTCGTCCTCAGGACATCAGTCGATTCGCCATCAGCCAGGATAGAATAGGTAAGACTGAGCAAGATATAGCAAAAGGCACTTCCCTCATAAGGAGGAGAAGTGCATATCAGGCAGAGGATAAAGTGAGGATGGTTTAAGTAAAAGACAAAGGGGGTCATTACGACATTGGCGGGTGGCATCAGCCGCCCCCGCCGTGGCCATTTGGAGATCCCCGCTGGGCCGGCGGGCGGAAACCTGGTTTCCGCCCGCTGCCCAGCAGGGATCACGGCCGCAACATAGGAGCCGGCTCCAAATGGTGCCGGCGGTGTTGCGGCCGTGCGACGGGTGCAGTTGCACCCGTCGCGCTTTTCACTCTCTGCACAGCAGACAGTGAAAAGCCGCATGGGGCCCTCTCAGGGGGCCCCTGCACTGCCCATGGCAGTGGCATGGGCAGTGCAGGGGCCCCACGACTCCCCGTACCGCCAGCCTTTTCCTGGCGGTTCACACCGCCAGAAAAAGGCTGGTGGTCGGGGACTCGTAATCCCCTGGGCAGCGCTGCAAGCAGCGCTGCCCTGGCAGATTACATCCGCCGGGGCCATTGTGGCGGTGAACCGCCGGCCCCGGCGGTGCGACTGCGGCGCTACCGCCGCGGTCAAAATACGCCGGGAGGCACCGCCAGCCTGTTGGCGGTGCTCCCGTCGTTTTGGCCCTGCGGTTATAATACCGCCAGGGTCATAATGACCACCAAAGTCTTGCAGAAGGGCAAAGGATGGCATGGTAATGGGTCGGTGGAATGTCCAGTAATGGCTGATTTCTCCTTGTGTCACACCGTTATATTAAAGTTGTCAAACAAGTCTCTAATTTCCCATTGGGCATTATTTGGTGCATCATTATCTCTGTCCAATAATCCATCACACACCTTACTAGAATTTTCACCTAAGACATTTCTCATGTAGTTAATTGGCTCCTGTGATTGACGTCTTCAACAGGTAGAATGTCAGGTAAGAAAAGTTACACTCGTCGCTCTAGTCAGTAGTTCCATTGTCTTCTCCTAGTTTATGCGACTTTGCACCTGTTGCGAATTACACTGTTGCATTCGGCAAGAATGCCTCCTTGAGCAAGTCGGGTCCCATGAGAAAGAATTTACCACGGTTACCCACATATCTCTAGCTTCTGGAAAAGTACAGTGTCGTGTCCTTCAGGAAAGCAGCACATTGCACGTTAGAAAACACCGTTAATATGAGACCAGGCAGCTAGGCCCAGACCCTTGCTAACTAAGGCCTAGTGAGTAATTTAGCAGAACCTTAATACATAACTCTTAGTGCTAATACAAAATCCTACATGAGTATACCATTAATTCATTATTAGTCAGTTTCATTAGTCATCGTAGACATTGGTGGCCACACCCCGTGGGCACATTTCAAACGTGTGCATTAGTACTACACTTATGCGGTTTCATTAGACGTTACATTGCAAGCTTTTCATGTTAACATTGATTATAAAAGTCACACTCCAACACACTCCACCAGATTAGATAGCCTGGTAAGAAAACAGCGAATTTTGCAGGGAAAGGTAGACAGTGCCGAAAATAGGTCTCTTCACAGCAATGTTTGAATCTGCAGCATTCAACACACACTACAGGCGACTGACCTTGAAGCATACGTTCAACCACTATTTGTACAACCCACATAAACGGACAATAATGAGCCAGTCCTCCTAGATCATACTCACAGTCTACTTTTCATTCTAGTAGCAATGGAATCTCTCACCACATGTCCTAACAAGGATCAACTACTCTGATGTAACAGCAAAGATCCAGATTGCAGCTAAGCGACACGAAGCCCTCACTTTTAGAGTGTACACTATTTCTCTATTCCAAGACATTTCAGCCCAAATTCTTGCCAAATGACAAAACTTGTGTGAGAAAGCAAGATATCTCCAGGGTGAAAGAAAATGCATATGGATGGGGTTTCCCTTTCTGCCTCCTCTTCACATTCACAGATAAGTGCCATGTGATAGGAGGGACAAAGGAGGCTTGTGAAGTTTTGGGCATCCGTATGCCCTCCTCTTCCTAACAGGAGGCCCCCATTACAGACCCAGCAGACTCTGGGGGCGGTTGGCGGTTTCAACTCACAAGATCATTAAGTAAAGCCTCTCAGGTGATGCTCTGACATCAAGACAAGGAATGCTGTCCCATGTCGTTGGGAGAAGAGGGCCTCCTCTAGGGCATACTGGTTAAAAATTAAGGAAACATAGATGACCTTGCTGCCCATATAGATTTAAAACTAACTATGTACATTCCTGCAATATGCAATGGGGCTCAGGGACTCCCAACTCGACTGTGGAATTAGCACCCTATTTTTCAGGTCAACTTTTCCGATGATCACTAAGGAAAAAACAGCGAGAGTGTTGGAGTTGAAATACTGTACAGACCTGACACCTCACACGCTGTAGCTGAAATACTCTACAGACCTGCCAACTCACACAGTGCCTCCTTGTGAAACACAATATTGGCTCCCCTCACACGATCTCCCAGTAAGGAGCCAACATTGTACAGTGGCAGGGGAAAAAAGCTGAAAACCTATGTAAATAGTGGTTTTCAGGTCGACTTTTAACTGCCAATGAATGTCCATTAATGGATGTGAAAGAACCCCAGGACATCAGCAGCAACCTCAGCAGCAAGCTTTTTTTGTTTTATTTTTTTTTTTAGGAAGGGTTTGGGGCCAGTGTGGGGGCAAAAGTGCCTCTTAGGTGCTTCTTGACATGAGGCCACGCCCCCTACAAGTTGGTAGGTCTGACTCTATGCTCCAATGTTTATATTCACATTACACCTTTTATGTTAGTTATTCATGCACAGTGTAGGACACACAGCTTAAATGATGAGGCTGGAGCACAATATGGATGATCATACTTCCTTATCCTGGGAGGGTGTCATGATTCACTTAGACAACTCTTTACCAGTTCACTTGTATAAACAGTTAAGCAGATGGGAAGTTATGAAGAATGCTGTGTTAATATATACAATGACCCAGATGAACATGTCTCCCTGAATGTCCAGGGCCTCAACTCCCCAGTCAAATGGATAGGGGTCCTCCATTGGTTTAAACATAAAAAGGTGAACATATTTATACTACATGAAACCTATTTACTCTCTACTGACATCCCCAGATTGAGGACATATTGTTTTCCTACACAATTCCACATGTCCTCCAGGAGCTAAACTAGGGGTTGGGGGCACCATCTTACTGTGAATCTTAACTTAACCTTAACTTTCATATGGAGGCTAAATTCTATAATCAGGAGGGCCACTCAGTGGGTATCAGAGGCAGGCTAGGGATTGATTCCACTTACACTGGTATTAGCCCAATAAAGACAATGAGGGTTTTTGTCTTCGCAGTTCCTAAAATAGCTCACTTAACTTTAGGCGGTCTCATAATGGGAGAAGACTATAATACACATAGGGAACCTACCATAGACCACTTCCAACTGAGCTGCGATGTTGTTCACTTCCCTCTGTCGCTCACAGATACTTGGCACCACCATCACCCTTTCAATTGAGTTTATACATTTTATTCCATTGTGCATAAAACCTATTCTAAGTCTTTTTAAAAAAAAAATTCCAGAAGCATACTAAAACATACTTTAGACTTTTCCATAGAGGTCAAAACACTATTGGACCATGCATCTATCTGGTTGCTTCTAGATGTTCACCCTTCACCTTACCGCAACCCTAGCTGGCAAACAAGATAATGTTCTGGGACCCAACCTCAAGAGATCACCAAAAGACGTAATAACAATGAGGTCAACTCATCCTTAATATGGAATGCGGCTAAGATGGTATTTATGGGAGAATTGATTTCCCATTTGGCCACATTTGAATACTTAGCTAAACAAAAGAAAACCAACTTACAACATTAACTACTCCAAGCCGAGGCTCAGCACCAGCATGGGGGATCAAATAGATCCTTGAGGGATCTGCACAGAATTGGACGGGAGCTGGAACATGGAACAAATTCACCTAACAGAGCCCACAAAAAAACTCCTGTACATTAAACAGACCTACTAAGAAAAGGGGGCTATGGCGGATAGGTTACTTACATACAAGTTAAGACAAATTACTACACGTAACCATATCAGCGGAATAAGAGATGACAAGGGAATTTGCACTCTGATACATCCGATAACCTACTAGCCTTCCTGCATTACTACACTACGTATTCATTCCAACGCCAAAGCCTAGATGAGTCATTACAAGATGAGCATCTTAGATCTTACTCTCCTCCTAACTTAGGAGAGGAACTGACCAACCTAGAGGACGATATTTCCATTGATGAGGTCTGGAAAGCGATGAAAGCTCTACCCAACTTCAAGGCCCCAGAATCATTTTACAGTGCCTACGCTACCTCTAGCAAAGGTATGCAATTATTCCTTGACCTCCCTAATAGTTTCAGACGCCATTCTTGGTTCACATCTCACTCTATATCTGAAACCCAATAAGGACCTGCTAAACTGTACCTCCTCTCACCTTGAACTACAATATGAAAATATTTGCATGAATACAAGTTCAGAGACTCCACCATGTATGGCCTAAACTAATCTTTATTCAACAGTCTGGGTTTATAAAAAAAAATAAAAAACTTGAGACCAATGGCATACCACCAGGTTAGCGGTGGCCTTGATGAAAGTGGCTAAGCGGAAAAAACAACTGATGTTGAGAAGGCCTTTGACATAGTAGGATGGAGATACATGGCAAAGGTACTCGATAGCACGCACCTTCTGCCCAAAATGAAAACATGTATTCTTACCTACTATCAGAATCCATCCAAAAGAATTCAAATGAATGAGGAATGTACACCAGAATTACACATCACAAGTAAAATGAGACAGGAATGCCCACTCATACCCCTAATCTTTGCACTGATAATAGGCCCATTTTGATATCTCAAATTATGAACAATCCCGACATTGGTGATTGGAACTCTAGCCCATCTCCAACAACGTGCATACAAAGCAAAGTCCAAATAAATAGAAATTGAATAGAGCAGTATTCAATGTTCGAAGTCTCAAAATATGTCAAACGAGGCATAGCACTGAGAATAGAAATCAGACTGGACAAATCTTTTGCCCTCAATTTACTCTAAAATATTTAATTTATGAGGATGAATGACAATTAAAAAGAAGGAAAGAGCACTATTATGTAAACTGACCCCACGGCATCACAGGTATGTAAATGAATCCTGGCTGGCTGCATTCTGGACAGCATGTGTTAATGGCTACTCAGAGAAATTAAATAAAGAAGCTTCCAAATATGCTCTGCCACAAGACAAAGGCCCCAAAAGCAGGTGGCTTCATCTTGAATACTAATATATTTGCTGATTTGTTACAATGCATAACAAAAGCAATGTATTTACATGTAGCCAAAAAGCATTTTACCACTGTATGTCGTCAAAGACAAGCATAAAGTCAACAAGTCATAGATGAGGTAGCTGGGTTGTGGATATTAAATGCATTGTGATGTATTGATCTTTAAAGCAGTGAATCCTCAGCTCTTTCCTAATTGGAGCAGTCTTGGGGTAGTCCTGATTGATATGGGAATATTCTTACAGATCCTGGGTGCATATATGGAAAAGGCCTGCTGCCTGTTTTTCTTGCTTTTCTTTGTTAAACTTCGTTGTCTGCATTATAATGGTGTCATGGTTGCAGGGGTGCAAAGAACAAGAAAGGGTGAGCTTGTCTGCAAGGATAACAGGGTGCTGGTTGTGATGTCTCAGTAAATGATGCAGCTGGTTTAAAAGATTTTGCAGACCTGCAAGAGTAACCAATGAAGTTCCATTTGAATGGAAGTGATGTGATCATATTTTCAGGCCCTGGATAAACGTGCTGTGGCAAGTAGCATGCCCTTTAGGCATTCCAGTGAGGAGTCTGGGGTGCCTTGGAGCCAGATGTTAATACCATTCAGGTACGTGAGAAGGAAGGCTTGAACAGCAATTATGAAGTCTTTTTCTTGAAATACAGCTTCACTTTCTTAAGAAGAGAGAGAACTAGGACCAGACCATTTACATTTTTTAGAATTGTGTTCCTTGAGGATGAGTTGGTGTCTGGGGTGAATCCAAGGGACTTGGCCTTCAGTGAAGGTTAGGGTTCAAAGATGTCAAGGTTTGTGTCAGTGGGCCAAATGTGTACTGTTTCTGTGGTTCCTTGGCAAATAACAGCTGGGTTGAGCTTAAGGTAGGAGTTGGACATCAAGGGCTGGATGATGTGAAGGCCCTGCTTGAGGCATTTAGGGGCATATTTACAAGGAACCAGCACGTTGGCTCCAATGTGCCAGTTTCCTTGCGCTGCCCTGCACCCCTCTAGTGACACCATGGTGGGGCTGTATTTACAAAACAGCGCACCATGACGCTCGTTATCAGAACTGCACCAAAATGTTTGCCACAGTTGTGGTGCTTTGCTGGACTAGCACCACAAATGTTGGTGCTAGTCCAGCAAAGCTCATGGAGGCCCATAGGAGATAGCACTAGCGTCAGTTTAACGCCTGCCCAGGGCAGGCCTTAAAAAATTACACTAGAATGGTGCAGTGAAAATTAGCAGATTTCACTGTGCCAGTTTTTTGCGCCTCCCTGTGAGGGAACGCCTCCCTTGCATACATTATACCTTCGGCAGCTATAATGTGGCGCAAGAGTGTACAAAGTGGAGCAATAGTACCATTGCACCACTTTGTAAATACGGCATAGGGTGAGGGCCTGTTTAGCACTGCCGCAGCATAAAACAAATTATGCTCATGCAGCGCTAAGGAGTGCAAGGGGTTGTAAATATGCTCCTAAATGTCTGAAGCAGAGGAGACTGTTTAGTAGAGTAGTATATCAAGTTTGGCCGTAACTCACAGAACTTTCACTCTGTGGAATTGTGCAGAGTTACATAAAAACTCAATGAGATTTCTGCCTCACGAGTATATTTTCTACTCGAGCAACAGCTTTCTCAATGTGAAAGGTCGCAACCTGCTGCAACCGTTCAAATTGAGAAATCTCACTGGGAGGTGTTCTAGTGCCCGAAAATCATGCTAGGAGATACAAATTCTCGCTCGCTTAATGTTGGCAGCCACACGCAAGAAAAAACTCAGCCACATGATGCTTGGCAGAGTTTTACGTAACTCCACGTTCGAAGTGGATCATGGAGTTGGCAAAACTCTGCCAACTCCGCCAGTTGACGGAATTTTTCAACCACCCCTATAGTTTATCATCTGCATATTGGTGACTCTTGATGCTGTTATCTGTGAGTACAATGTCACACAGCTCCATGCAAAGGTTGAAGATTACAGGAGATGATATGGAAACCTGGAAATCTCCTTAAGTGACAGCGCTCTTTTGGGACCTGGAGATGCCCATGTGAACAAAGTGGTGTTGTTTGGAAACTTAGGAGAAAAATCAGCGAAGGACATTGCTCAGGGATCCCATTTGAGGTTCCAGGGTGTGTATAAGGGTGGGATGATTAATTGTGTCGAAGGCCACTGTGAGATCCAGCAATATCAAGAGGCAGGGAGTATCTTCGTTTGTACTCAAGAGGGCTTTGGCTACAATGTGTAAGGTAGCGGTGTTTGTGCTACAGCATGATCAGAAGCCAGAGTGGTAATCGGGCAGGAGATGGTTAGCATGAAATTTAAAAATGTTTCACAATGAGCAACTATTTAACAATTAAACCTTTCTTTGAACCAGGACTTCAGAGCTCTATATATCCAGAATCCCTCTAATAATCCTTAACCCCATCACCTCTGTTGCGCAAGTGAAAGTAAGACCGACAATAAGACAGTATACAAATGCCTCATCCAGATGATGGTTTGCACACTATGGTGGTCATTATGACATTGGCGGTCAGGTGACAGCCACGCCAGCGATGGCGCTAGTACCATCGCCAAGCCTGTGTTAATGACGGCCAAATACTGAATATGGCGGTGATCCCTCCCTTAGAGAGCCAAAGAACCACCCCAACCGCCAGTGCGGTACGACCACCGAACCCAGAGGTAGGCACCTTCAGGCAGACGGAAGACAAGGATCCACCCAGCAGACCACCAGGATTTCTGGGGCCTTAGCACCGCCACCAAAGGCCTGGTGGAAACACATCATATAAAAGGAGACACTGACCTCTAGGGACACAGAGGAGTCCGTGGCCGCCATGGAACCAGAATGGGAAGTCTCCCCAGTGCTATACCACGCCATGGCAGTCAAGGAGCACCAACGCTGACGTAGACGGCAACGGTGAGTACAGCCGCCTAGCACACAAAGGAGGGAGTGGAGAGTCACAAACACACATGAACAACACACACCCTACACACACACCACACACCCAGAACTATCTGCAAAGTAAACAACAGCAACATCAGCCAGAAGTAAAGAAAGCCAGGACACATACCTTAGGTCCAACCTCTGTATTTCACTGCACCTGCGCCCACAACAACACAGGCAACTATATACAAAGGGCCATTGGCCAATCCAATGTCAGCTATTAGCCACAGGGCCTGACAGCCCAGTCCCTCCATTGGACAGGGGCATCATGGAGATGGTAGGCAGGCACCTCAGGGGGCAGGAGGAGGTTCTTCTTGGGAGGGGGTCCTTTGGCTTGGGTTTGGGAAGGGGTGGATCCTTGCCCTTTTGTTTAGGGGCAGAGGAGTAGCCTTGGGATGGGGGCTGGAACGCCACCCTTGCTCACCTTAGTGGCAGGAGGAGACTTAGGGGGAGGAACAGGAGTCGGTTTGGAGCTGGAGTTACTGGGCTGGGGGGTGACTTTTCTCTTATGGACAGGATGGTGGGGAGGGAATAGGTCAAGGAGGGAAAGGAAAAGCTTCTTAGGACCTATGGGACAGCCTGTGGGAGGAGTTATGGGAGTCGAGATAGAGGGAGTGGTTGTTGGAGGAGGAGATGTGCTGGACTTGGGTGCAGGTGCATGGACAGTGTGCATGTGTGAGGTGGATGGCTGTTGGAGGTCTGAGTGGGAGCGTTTGTGTGTCTTTGGAGGGGGCAAAAAGGTTGAGGGAGGACAAACAGGATGTATGTATGGATGTTGTGGTGGTGTCTGCAAGTGAGGTGGGTGTTCTGCATGAGGTGGTGATAGTGGTGGTGGTGACTGCGCATGTGGTGTGTGGGGTGCATGTCTGAGGGTCTGCTGTTGTGGTGACTGTGGGCAAGCCTGTGTAGGTGGCAGGATCTAGGACCTGTGCATGCAGGTGTGAGTGCTGATGTGACTTTGAGGGAGGACGAGGAGGGGGAACAGTGGAGGCAGTGGCTGTTGTTGTATCTACAACTGTGTGTTGGCTGTGTGTGTGCTTGTGGATTGAGGTGTGCTGCCTGTGTTTGTCTGTGCAAGTCCTGTCTTTTGTTTTGTGTGCATGCCCGTCAGAATGCGTGCGTGGGATGGGTTGGGGAGAGGAGATAGGGACTGGCAAGAGGTAGTTAGAGGGGGGATCGGAAGAAACAGGGACACTGGGTACTGTAAGAGATGAGGCCAGAGCATGAAGTGATCTCCGTAGGGCCGCCAAGCCACTGTGAATGCCCTCCAGGAAGGCATTGCATTGCTGCATCTGGGATGCCAGCCCCTGGATGGCATTCACTGTGGTTGACTGCCTTACAGATATGGATCTCAGGAGGTTAATAGCCTCCTCAGTGAGGGCAGCAGGGCTGACTGGAGCAGGACCTGAGGTGCCTGGGGTGAAGGAGACGCCCACCCTCCTGGGTGAGTGGGCAAGGTCAATTGGATGGGGGCTACTGGAAGGGCGGTGCTGGTACGGGGGTGGTGGAAGATCTTGTAGCTGGGGTGGTACCAGAGGGGTCTGCCACCACCAGGGAGCTTCCATTGGAGGATGAATCAGTGTCAGTTGTATCAGCCCCAGTCTCCCCCTTGGTGCTCCCCTCACCCTCCACCCCACTAGTCCCCTCAGCGTCGGTGGACTCTGCCTCCTTGGTCCCGTGGGCCGCAGCTCCCTCACTCGCCGGTGCCCCTGCTCCTTCACCAGATGATGCTAATGCACACATGGAAAGGATGACAAAAGGAGAGAGGGGGTGAAAGAAAGGGAGCACAGGGTCAATCACAGCACCAACAGCACAGATAGTATACACATCACAATAACTCCCTGAGACTAAGAATGGTCAGAATCCATCATAGTAACAAACCATTGCCTGGATACTACAGCAGTTAAGAACCCAAACACAACCATCTGCACACCTACTGGGATTAACTAAGACCTGTCTGCCATGGGAAGCTAGCTACCTAGCAATACCAAAAATGCATACCACCCTACATAGTCAAGTAGGACCATGCAGGAATGTCTAAACCAGTGTCTTGGGTCATCCACTGATTAGAACCAGGCACCAAAATCCCATTCCAGTCAAATAATGTTGAATACCACACACACTGTACTCATCCCCTTGAGGCTGCTGTTCTGCCCTCAAGCGCCCCTCCAACTCAGGATTGGCCACTAACAATATGTGGGCCGTTAGGCTCCGACAGGCACCCCTCCCTCACTGGGAGGCCATCCCCAGCTGGGCCTCCGCAGTCTTCCGGGCCCAGCATCTCAGGACCTCCCACCATTTCCTTCAGTGGGTGCTCTGCCGGCTATGGACCCCAGGGTCGACACGACCTTGGCGATGGCATGCCACAACCCCTTCTTCTGATGGGCGCTGACCTGCAGAGGAAACACAGACAGAAGGACACCATGAACCATACCGTCTAGCCTGTCACACATATGGCCTGCATACTGCATTTGACCCTCATCAAACACACACATGAAAAGTACTTTGGCATTCATATTGCCTGCAGCCATACTCCCCAATGACACACTGCTAGCACACACTTACGATGACATGCAGCCATGTCGCATGTAACGTACCCATTATGTACTCACCTGTTGGTCTGGAGGCCTATACAACTGCCCGTACAGGGGTAGGACCCCACCCACGAGCCTCTCCAGCTCCTCCAACGTGAAGGCTGGGGCCCCTTTCCCTGTTGCATGTGCCATGGCACGTTCCAGACAGAGATCACAGCAGCACACACAGTGGAGATGTCATTGTGTGGAAGGTCAGGAATCAAGTGAAGTGGTAGAAAGAAAATGGCGGTCACGTCTGTGGCAGTGAACACCGTCACCGCCGGCATTGATCATCATTGGTTCCTGAACTCCATAGAGTCCCATGTTATCCAATGAGGAATTGCACTGCGGTGCAGACCGCCTTCCACCATGACGCCTAACGCAGGCGAAGTGAGGTCACTTCCACTTGTCCCTGCATACAGGACAGACAGTTGCCATTTCCTACTGCTAGCACTTATGTATTGAATTAAAATGTGCGTCATTGCTGCACACCGAGACAATTCTAGTGTCCTTAATACATACATGCTCTGTGTACTCTGATGTTGTGTGTCCATAGGTCCTGTATTCACACCCATTTTACTTTTGGCTCACTTAGATACCAACCACTGCTGAGGAATAGGAGGAGGAGGCATGCACCGGTGTACAGACCACTTGTGGACTTGGCTACACTGGATGACAGGAACATCATGCTCACCTATTGTCTGGACAGGGACACAATCACAGAGCTGTGTGCACAACTGTAGTCTGATCTGATTCCTGCTATCTGTTGCACCACAGTAATTCCCCCTCTTGTGCAGGTACTGTTAGTGCTCCATTTCATGGCAACTCGTTCTTTCCAGGTGACTGTGGGCTTGGCTGCAGGAATGTTATAGCCAATGTTCTTGATTGTGCTTGGAAGCGTTTTGGCTGCCTTGCTTAAACACATGTGCATCTACATTGCGTTCCCCCAGGTAGATGGCTTGCCGAAGGTGAAGGCTGGATTCTATGCCATGGGACATACCACATGTGATAGGGGCCATTGACGGGACCCACATTGCCTTAGTCCTTCCCAGGGCAAATGAACAGGTGTACAGGAATAGGAAGAGTTACCACTCTCTCAGTGTCCAGATGGTGTGCCTTGCTGACCAGTACATCACCCACGTCAATGCCAAGTATCCTGGATCTGAGCATGATGCATTTGTCTTGAGGAATAGCAGTGTCCCACAGGTGGTGGTATGACTACAGAGGCACAGAGTGTGGCTTATAGGTGAGCTTGTGTCCCCATACAATGTGTGCCAGTGTATGCCTAATGCAGCCATACCCTATGCCATTGTGCATGGCTAATGTGTGTCCCTCACTTCTTCCAGGTGACTCCGGCTATCCAAACCTGCCCATGGGCATACCAGGAGGATTATGGAACACACCTTCGGTCTCCTGAAAGCCAGATTCAGGTGCCTCCATTTGACAGGTAGATCCCTATGCTATTGCCCTGAGAAAGTCTGCAAGATTGTGGTGGTGTGCTGCATGCTGCACAATTTGGCCCTCAGATGCCATGTGCCCTATCTGCAGGAGGAAGGGGGCTGACAATGCACCTGTGGCAGCAGTGGACACTGAGGACAGGGAGGAGGAGGAAGGGGAGGAGGATGTGGACAACAGGACACATATCATTCAGCAGTACTTCAAATGGCACTCAGGTAAGGCTGTTGATCTATACATGTCTCTATTTAAGTGATACGCTGTGTGGCTGTTGTATAATTCCAATCTCTAACTTTGCATCCCATTTGACTGTCACCTGTGCCTTCCTTTGTTGTAGATGTTGGTGTGGTTACAACAGTGTACTGGTGTGATAACTACAGACAGCTGCTACACATTTGTTGGAAGGATTCACACATTACAGGACATTTTCACAGGATAATGTAGTTCAATACTGTTCAATACACTGCACATTCCTGTCTGATAATGCACTATTATACAAATTGTGTTCAAGGGTGTTTATTTGTATGACAAAAAATACAATGGAAAGTGCAATAGAGTGGGGTGACGGTTGGGAAAAGTCCAGTGTAATGGCCCAGTCTGTTTGTAGCACAGGTCCAGTGTCCATGGGGCCATAGGAAGAGGAGCAATGGCAGTCCAAAGTGAACAAGGTGAATCAGTGGAACACAAGGGGGACATTCTGGAGGGGCTCATTTCCTGGCAGTGGTCTTTGTCTTGGCATGTGTCTCTGTCTGAGTCGCAGGGAACATTTGAGGGGTGGTTTACCTTCTGTAGGAAATGGGATGCTGGTGACCTATGAGTCCTGTGGCAGGGCCTCCTGTCCACTAGCTGCAGCAGATGTGGAGGGCTGGTCAGTACAATGGCTAGTGGTAGGGGCCCCCTGGTGTGCTGTTTATTCCTGCATGATGTTGGCCATGTCACTCAGCATACTTCAATGGAGGCCATGGTGGTATTCAAGGCCTGCAATTGTTGCATGACCTCCTGGTGGTGTTCCCCCTGCAGCCGCTGGTTCTAATGCATGATGTTGAGCACCTGACCCATCCTGTCCTGGGATCGTTGGTATGCCAACAGGACATTTCTGAGTGCCTCCTGGGAAGTTGGTTCCCTGGGTCTGTCCTCCCCCTGGTACACAGTCGTCCTCCAACTGTCCCTAGCCCCCTGTGCCTGTGTCCCCTGAACGGTGTGCCTACTCCCACTAACACCAGGACCCTCATCTTCTAGCCTGTGTGGTGTGGACTAGGGTCCCTGTACAGGTGGGCACACTACTATTTGACGTGTCCTGAGGACATAGGTATGAGGTGTGGCTGGCTGCTGTGGTGTTTGAGTCTGGGGAGGGGACCCTGTGGCGGACTGGCTATGGGGTGTGGTATCCGACTGACCAGTGGTCCCAGATGGGCCAGGGAGTTCATCCAGATCGAGTCCTCCAAAGTTGCTGTCATCACTGAGGGCATCGTCAGGTGGGGGACTGGGGTGCTGTGGCACCTCCTCGCCGCTGACATTGGCTGGGGCACCTGTGGGAATGTAAGTGATGTGTTAGGGTAATTGTCTGTGACATATTCCACATTTCTAGCTTCTCCAATGATATTGGTGTTGTCCTCCCACCATTGGCAGTGTATGGTGATGCATTGTGGGACTGGTAGTTCTCCATGCTGTCCATGCTTTGGTGGTGGGTATGTATGCAGAGCTGGGAGGGATGTGCTTGCAGTGGGTATTGCATGCAGGTGTTGACATTTAGGTGTGGTAATTGGGATAGTGCACTGTGTGGGATGGAGTGGGGGAGGCAAGTCAGGGTGAGGGGGTGACATGCCATGCAGGTATGGGGTGGTGGCAGGTTATTAATGGTGACTCACCAGTGTTCAGTTTCCGCCTACTTCAGTGAGTCCCTCGGGATCCAATATTGCCAAGACTTGCTCCTCCCATGCTGTCAGCTGTTGGGGAGGAGATGGGGGTCCACCGCCAGTCCTCCTGGTGGTGAGCTGGTGCCTTGCTGCAATATACCACACCTTCCCACGTAGGTCGTCCCCTGCACATGGATGCTCTCCCACGGCATTCACCCTGTCCACGATTCTCTGCCATAGCTCCATCTTCCTGGCAATGGATATCTGCTGTATCTGTGCTCCAAAGAGCTGTGCCTCTACCCTGACTATTTCCTCTATCATGACCCACAACTACTAATCAGTGAAACGGGGGTGGCTTTGTGGGGACATGGGTGTTGTGTGGTGTGTGTTGTGCAGAGGGTGATGAGTGATGTGGTGGGGGTGTGGTGTGTGGTGCGTGACAGATATATGGGTAGTTGTGGTATGTGTGTGCAGTTGTCTCTGGGATTGGCGTGGCAAGGTGTAGCGGTCTTCTTGTGTTTGCAAAGGCTTGTGGGCGTTGTGGGGGGGTGTTTTATAGTACTGTTGGTGGGTGTGTGGGGTGAGTGTATTTGTGTCAGGTTTGATATTTTGGTTCTGGCCAGTGTTGTCTTGTTTGTTTGTGGGTGGCCATTTCCACCTTGGCAGTGTGCACCACCAATGGTTTACCGCTGTGGTGATTCATAAGTCATTATTTGGAGGGTTGTTTTTTGGTGGCGTAACGGTATGGGTGTTAGTTCCGACAGTTTATTGCGTTCATTGGGTCTGGTGGATTTTTGGTTGTGGCAGGTTTCTGTTGGTTTTGTGTGTGTGTGTCATTATCTGGCGGACGGATGTTCGCCTCCGCAGCGGTATGTTGGCGGCAGTCACCGCAGCGGTATTCAGTATTTACTGCCAATGTCATAATGAGGGCTTATATTGTCAGCCTAGGAGTATGACCACTGCAATGAAAGAGTGCATTGATCCTATAAACTAGAACCACATTTGGTAATGCCAATAACACTTTATACACATTCTCTAGCACATTAAACACAAATGCTTTTTCTCTTGTTTAATAAAAAAATAACTTTAAAGAATTCATCACTGTGCAAAAGTATTGAGGGTATGTTGGCCGCATACAAAGGACTGTGGTTATGCAGATGCCTGAGCCTGCCTGCACTTGTCTCTACTGACTTTTGCAACTCCTTCTCTGTTTACTGTTAGAGTTATCCATGTTTTAAATCAGTTGGAAACATGATTCTTCATACTAAATTATTAGTATATCTAAGCCCAGCCTTCTGTAACTGATTTGGTGTTCCTGCAGACACAAGTTTTCCTTCTACATTTGTGCACATAAACACACATACAGTAAAGGATGTCCACTCAAAGTGCAATGTTGATAGTCCATTGATGACATATGTTCTATGCCCCATCTACAGTGTCAGGTTGGCAATCATGTTTGGTAGAGTTAGCACTCATGAATGAGCTCCTTACATATACCTCCATTTCTGTGGAGCATTTCCAGTGCCCACAATGCTGGCTAGAGTTCATCAATCAACCTCTGACAGTGGTGGAATTTCCACTGCTGGTCTCTCCCACTGTCACCAGCCCACCCATGGTTGGTTTAATGATAGAGACAGCTATTTCAAGGGAGGAAGTTGCTGTCTCTACAGCACAGAACTCTAAAACCATTGAAATGTCTACCAATAACAAGGTAAGAAATGAAAGGTGACACATTACTGCTTGTAAATTCCATCTTCTAAACTCAAAATCAAACAAAAAATGCAATTTTTATCTAACTCTTCAAAGCCCCTACCCTACGTGAATGTTTCTGTCTAGAAAAGGAAGAGTTAGGTGGTCATTATGATAATGGCGGGATGCCCCGCCGACAACCGTGCTGACGCTCGACTGAACACTGCCAGTGACAGCGGCAGGTACCCCCCCATACAATGACACCTGGAGCCTCACCGCCATTGATGGTGGTGAGGGCTGCCAGGCTGGTGGTCAGTGGCGGTGGTGTATGCTGCTCCACCCTCACGGCCACGTGAGTCCAGACACGGCCACGCCTATAAGGATGCAGTGATAGGCGTGGCGGTGTATGGAGATGCAGTGATGCTGGCAGAGCAGCATCCTAGGAGCCCGTTCCCTCCCGGAGCAGCACCATGGAACAAGTAAGTGCTGCCCAAGAGGGAAGGGGGTGTGTGTGTTGAGTGAGTGAGTGAGTACATGAATGGGGGTGTAAATATGTGAATGTGAAGGTGGGATGTGTGTCTGCATGTATGAATGCATGTGTGTATGTCTATGTATGCGTGCATGTGTATTTGGGGGTAGGGAGGCCTAAACGGAGGTGGGGGGGTGGGGGGTGTGGGATGGTGAAGGGGTGGGTGAGGGCCTAAAGGGTGATCGGAGGGAGGAGGGGTAGGGTGGAGGGTTTTGGGGTTCGGAGGTGGGGGGGGTCCAGGGACTTGGGGGGTATATGAGGGTTATGGTAGTGGGGGGGCTAGCATGTCAAGTACTGGTGACAGGAATGAATATTCCTGTCACCAGTATGCTTTCCGCCAGGGATTACCTGGCAGGGTATCCCACCAGGAAATCCCTGGTGGAAATGGGATCATTGAGACACAGGGGGTCTCAGCTCCACCGCCGGGTTGAAAGGGATTACCGTCAGCCGGGCTGTCGATTCAGGCCCGACGGTGGGTAGTAGTGAGTTCACTACTGTTATCTTTATATGGCGGTCTGCACCGCCATGCAGTCGGCGGTAATTAACGCTGGTGGTGCGGTCATTACCGCCAACATCATAATGACCACCTCAATCTGGGAATAGGCTAGCTTGCAGTGATATCTCACAATCAGCTGATTTAAATATGGTGAAGCTGTTATTCACCATGTGTCCACACAACCTCTCAAGCCTTTGAAAGGAGAATGTATACTGAAAACTGCAGGCACTCATCCACATTCCTCTCAATGGGAATTTATGAGTCTTGGTGCAAATTTCACAGTGGAATTCTTGTGTCTCCCCTCTAGTAAATTTAGCACTGCATTTACTTCATTTACTAATTCATTGTTATCTTTGCTGTCTTGTCCTCAGAAAAAGATATTTCAACCTGATTGTAGGGTGACAAATCATGTGCACATGGTATTTGAAGTGCAAATCTGACTTGTCAGTGCAATTCACAGTATCCTTGCAGTCACTCCTTCTGATATCTGTCCATGCAGACTGCACTGTGTCCAGTAGGACTTTCCTATACACACTTATTTAGACATTATTGGCCTCATTACGAGGCTGGCGGTATTAAAACCGCCAGTTTCGTGGTGGCGGTCAGGACATCCACTGCTGTGGAGGTCCAACCGCCACATTAAGACTGGCGGTCAAACTGCCAGGGTTCCGCTGCCTCCGTCGGGATCGGTGATCCCGATGGGTTGACGAGGGGTGGAGGTCGCAAACTGACAGGGCAGCATTGCTTGCAGCGCTGTCCTGCAGATTACTACCTCGTTTTTCGCCAGCCTTTTTTATGGCAGTATTGCCTCAATGAAAAGGCTGGCGGAGAACAGGTTCAGGGGGCCACAAGGGGGCCCCTGCAATGCCCATGCACTTGGCATCCCCCTTTCCAGCACCCTCGCAATGTTCCCTGTCTGCTCGATTTTGAGCCAGAGACAATGCTGCGTCCTGCGGCCTGTTTCCCGCTAGTCTGACGGGCAGAAACCTCAGCCTAGCGGGACACTCCTAATAGGTCCGGCGGAGCGGTCACCACTGCAGGAGCTGAGACCAACACCGAAGCACTCTTCCTGCCACCGTCAGCCCATGGCGGGGACCTTGTAATATGATGAGGGGGGCATGCCAGTCCTCCCTTCTGCTTTGGCAGTCCTGCAGTGGAACCGCCAAAGCTGTAGTGGCCCCCACAGTGTTGCTCTTGTTGCATTAATTAATGTAGCATAGCCAGTGTATCTCATTTTCACTCTATTTTTTGATAATTTGTCACAGTTTATGAGATTACGGCACTCTTGGTGAAATTGCAAAATGTAAGGGAAAAGTCCCTGATATAAGACATAATTGGCCAGTAGCATCACCTGATTCTGTATTGTCTCAAATCTAATAAGATGCATCAGACAGTTGAACCGCAAAGAATGCACTGCCCAACATTGCCCCCTCACTGTTAAGCTCAGATTTTTGCTCTGAAAAAATGTTCACAGTGACATTCACAACGGGGATGGGGTCCCATAGGGACCCCTTCCCTTTTGCGAATGGGTTAGCACCCATTTGAAATGGGTGCGAACTGCGATTGTTTTGCAACCGCGTTTCCAGTCACAAAACAACCCTACATTGCACTGCGAGTCACAATTAGGAAGGGAACACCCCTTCCTAATTCCGAGTCGCAAACCTGTTTTGCGATTCGGTAACCTGGTTACTGAATCGCAAAAACAGGTTTGTGCATCTCGATGTGCTTTTTGCACGTCACAAACAGCCAAATTTGCTGTTTGCGAAGTGCAAAAAGCTTAGTACATGTGGCCCTTACTTACTAATCTGACTAATGAGAGTGCCGATTTGAAAGAATTGAAGGAACCAGGTGTTTGGGAGAAAGTTGGCAAAGGATTTGCTTCAGTGGGAAATTGGCTCAGCAACTTTGGAAAAGGACTATTATTAAAAATAATACAGGGGATATTGATTATTTTGATTTGCATAATTGGAGCATGGGGAACATGTAAATTGTGTAAAATAATTAAATCAAGGAAAGCAATGAATAGTCAGTGGAGGGAAGAAAAGAAAATGGAAAAATTGTTTAGGGAAAATTCGAAAAGGGAACAAACATTTGAAAGGTTAGAAATGACAGAATTTTAGCTGCTGCAAACCTTTGTGAGAGGAGCTTTAGTGTGATGACACATTTAGTCATCAGAGGAGGGATTGTTAATGCTGATTTTATTAATGAAATTATTAATGATTATTTGTGTATTTTGAAAATTGAATTTACATAGAAAATGTAATAATATAGAGAAAATAATGCACGCATTTGAAAGTGTGACCACATGAGTGGCCGCAATTGTTCACGAAGTGTACTTATGAAAGGGCTTATTAATATGAAATGTTGAGCTTTTGTTTGAATAATGTACTAATATGTCATATTAAGAGTTATGCATTATGTATTAGCTCTATTAATTGTAGGCCTTAACTTAGCGGAGGTCTAGGTCTAGTTGCACGGCCTCATGTCGAGCTGCATTTCTTAGGCGTTTAATAAAATGTCTGCTTAGAGAATTAACTTGTGATTTTTCACCGTACTATCCATGTGCTTGTAGCTAAACGTCTTTCTCATGAGAACTGCTCACTAGAAGATGCTGTACTAGCTAATGCAACATTGTTAATGTAATGTGTGCAAGAATGACTTTCTCAGGAGAATACAATGGAGACTCGGACTAGAGTATAAGCTGCAACAATATTGTTACCTGAAGGGCTGGCTGATGAGAACAGTACGAAAGGAATCAATTATCGACATGTGAACCATGTACTAGTAAAAATGTAGATTTAAAGTTTTAGTTTTATTGGATCAAGAGTGAACATGTGATCCCTTGACCAATAGGGAATTGGGAAGTAGTTTTAGGGAATCTAACTTAACCAGACTGCACTGAGAAGAAGACACCATTTGCCCATTTTCCGTTTACCATACTGCCATTACTTTCTTGAGCGTCTTGAGAATAGACGTGCTTAACTTTATTGCTCAAAGACTTTGCCTTTTCTGAACTTTGATGTTGAATACTGATGCCTTGCTGACCAGACTGATGTCCTGATGACGAAGACTGTCACAGCTTGCTGATCCAAACTGAGGATAGGTATATTGATTATGATGTTGTTTGCTCTGTCTATTTGCTTTAGTTACTAGGTACCAACCGCGCTATTTTGATAGAGCCATAGTTAGATGTTTTTCCAAATTTGTGTTGACTAAATTTTTTGCATGAAGCCCAACATGCTAAATCTAATCTGATGTTAGGTAGGCACTGATGAAGTTCGCTATATGAAATAACCGCTGATGTCTTTCCTTTGCTGATACTGAATGTATGTAAAATTGTTTGCGCAGTTGTTCTCACTATTAATTTGCACTGTAATTTTTAGAATGTATAGCAGCTCAACCTTTGATTAGACTGTGATTCGTTCGTCGTTTCGGTCACCCAGTGTTGTTCCTGTATGTTTATCAATTGATTTTGAGATTAACCTACATCACATTAGAATTGTTCATGTAGGGAAATAAATATTCAAACTTTTACATAAAGGTGTGGTTATTCATGACTGCAAGGTCAAGGGTGTGTGACAATTACTGACTCCAGGTGATTATTAATGTTATTGATTGTTATTGATTTTTTATCTGCATGTACGGGATATATGGTGGGAACATCTTAAGCGTAGTCAAAAGGTTCATTGACCTATTTGCGTCCCCTTGTAAGTTTACTTCTTAAGGTAAGACGCACTAACACAGGGACCCATGGGACATAAGCAACTAAAATGTGCACACCTCATAGACGCCCTCTAAACATATTAAAATGCACACACTTTTACTGGTCCCCTCTGGCCATCTAATTTTCCTCAAATTAATTACAAGATCAGCCCATTAGCAATGTGTAATTTCCAACATCAAACATATATGGCCCTCTCTGTCTGCTAACACTCCTACATTCCCCTATCATGCTTTTATTAGGCCATCTACACGTAAACAATAAGCACATTGCAAAGGCCATCCAATTAGAAATGTGCTGCTCTGAACACTATGGGCCTGATTACTCGTGGTGGTGGTCAGGACTACTGCTGCTGTGGCAGTCCGGCCACCACATTACGACCCTGGCGGCCAGACCGCCAGGGTACTGCTGTCTCCACCGAGATCAGTGATCCCGATGTGCTGACGGTGGTGGAGGTCGGAATCAGTCAGGGCGGCACTGCATGCAGCACCGTCCTGCTGATTGTGGCCTGGTTCTCTGGCAGCCTTTTCATGGCGGTATCACCACCATAAAAAGGCTGGCAGAGGACAGGTGTGAGGGGGCCACAGGGGGCTCCCTGCATTGCCCAAGCACTTGGCATGGGCAGTGCTGGGGTCCCCCGGCCCAGCACCCTCTGCTGTGCAAACAGTGAGCATTGGGAGGGTGCTGGTGTCCACTGTGGAGCCAGCATTGCCACCTGCTCAGTTACGAGCTGGTGACAATGCAGCTGCCACTTTCCAGCTGGTACAGAGACTTGACATATGTTATACCATATTACTAGTGTGAAGAAGAATTTTAAGGAGCTGCTCCTAGTCTCTGAATCCAGACCAACAATGGTCACTAGAGATGGACTCAGGTAAAATTAATGTAAGAGGAAGTTAGCATTTTATGAGTGACTCCCACATTCTGTATTTTCACTTGCTCCAGGAGTCTAAGGGCCTCATTATGAGTTTGGCAGTCATGAGACTGCCAAACTTGCAGTGGCGGTTGGACCGCTGCACTCCTGGCTGTCCAACCACCAGATTATGACACTGATGGGTTGACGGCAGTTGAAGTCGTGGTCAGCCACAGCAGGGCTGAGTTCCTCACCTCCATGTTTCCTATTTTGTTTTTGTAATGCATCTAGTTTTCCTTTAAGGAAAATGGGCTGCATTACAAAAAACTAAAGCTGCTTTATTGAGAAGCAGTCACAGACATGGAGATCTGCTGTCTCCAGCAGGCCACCATCCCTGTGAGGGCCGCCATTCCCAAGGGTGTTGCAAATTACGACCTACCTCATAAATATTCTAGAGGTGGGCATTTGCGACCACCTTGCGAATCGCAAATGGTGTCAAGGACACCATCCTACATTCGGATTTGCGAGTTGCAAATCTGAACCTACGTACATGTGGCCCTAAGCTTCTAATTTGTTCACTATTGTCAGGAATGAACAAACAGCAATGTCTAGAATTAAGCATTTTGCAAACTCCAACATCCTTTTCTAAAAGAATGTCTAACGCAAGGCGGTTCTGAAGAGTCATAGCTCTTTCGGCAGCTAATTCAGTATCTATCAGGATCATGGCTCCTGAAAAATAAGCCAGCATGTTATCCACAACAGTAGACAACTTTTGAATTTTTATCGACTTCAGAACGACTCCCACTGAAGGAATTGTTGCTCCAAATATATCTCCCACTATACCAGAAGGATACTTTCTCCTTTTTCTAATGTGATGTAATTTACCCACTTTCTGAAATCTTTTTAAGTCGTCTAGTTGAAATATCTTTGGGAAACTATCCCCAAGTAACATGTACCATACCATCCTCTTGGAAGACGGTAATAAGCATTACAGATGTAATATATGCCAGGAATCGCTGGATCCTGTCCATTCAAAATAAATATCCATTTACTCTGAAACAAAAACAGAATGTCTACCTTCACTCATTCCCACAAACAAAGTGTCAGTGTGAGATTTAGGCCTATATACACAAAGCTTCCCTCTCTGTTGCAAATCTAAAGCTAATTTCCCTTGTTTTTTTATTGCACTATAAGCATAATCATTTCTAAAAGTCCTTTTCTCTAAACCCTTTTCTAATTTCTAAAGTAAGCATAATCATTCTTATAAGTCCTTTTCTCCAATCCTTTCTCTAATTTTTCCTTCAATGCCTTCCTTCCGTCATCAATATGCCCTACATAGCTCTTTTCTAATGGGGTTAATAAGCAAGTTAGGTTGTTACGGTGTGCATAAGCAGTACCAAACGTTAGTGTTGGCTCAAGGAATCCTCTAACTAATACTATATCATGCTCTTTACCTACCTTGCTCAAATATCTAATAATAGGAACAAAGGAAAACACTACATCATGATTAGAATAAAAATACTGAATGTAGTCCTGATTACAGAATCTGGTTAGCAGCAAACTACAAGTTATGCCATATGTTAACGGCAAGCTATGGTACGTAACCCCTTCTTCCACAGAGGAAGGAATTTGTTTACACACAAGACAATTCCTTGCATCAATCATCTCCACATACTCATTCAATAACCGATGGAACACATTAGAAGAAAGCTCTCCTTGTGCATTAGTGTAGTCATGCAAATATTTTTCATCTAGCTTAAACCTCTCTAAGGCTGTTAATGTAGTAGTCTCAAGAACAGGAGCAAGAGCAGCCTCTTTCATTTCATGAACAAACATACCCACAATCATTATTATAAACATTATTCCACACATAATTGCCACTCCAACACTCAAGTGCCTACAATATCTAATATTTCTAACTTGGTTATTTAATTCAGCCATGATCTGTAAAGAATCAGAAAGTAGAAATAGCTCTTAGTCAAAGTGCAACAGGAAAATCAAAAATAAAGAAAAATATTTATTTCTCACAATTCAGTTTCACACATAGGAACCCTTTTCTCCTTATCAAATCGGCTAGCAGCTTGTCACCTCCAGATTTTCAAATGTCATATCATGTTATTAATGTATTTTCCAGTTTTATTTCAACAGTCTCTTTTCAGGTTTCTTCAGATTAGCTCACCAACTCAGTTTATTGATTCCCTTCAGGTTGCATCAAAGTATTGATTCAGAACTTCTCTGTCAAAACAAAAGGACATGAACTCGTTTTACCATTCACTTGTTGCTACATATACCCACTCAGGACCTGGGTATCTTCGACTTGCTACTCTTTTTCTTTTCAACCTTCGTTCTCCCCCTAATTTTCCTTCACTTAATTTGTCTTTTCTTGTAGCATCCACTTCTACCTCTATTGGCCCATTTATGACCAATTCCTTCTTCTATCCAATTTGCGTTTCAGGCCAATTGTCTCCTTTCCTTGTTCCTTCTGTCAATTTTCCTTTCAGGATTGGGCTCTTTTCTTTCTCTTTCTCTGTGGTGTTTTCTCTTAATGGACCTGCAACAGGTTCAGGAAGGAGCAGGACCACCTTGACTTTGATCCGTCTCAACTCTTTCCCCATCTTGATCTGGCACTTGCTCTGTTTGTTTTTCAGTACCATCTGCTTCTGGGAGAACCCTTCCTGTGCTCGGTTCTCCTGCTGTATCCGCTGTGTTAGACTCTTGCTCACCCTCCTGTAATTCGGCACTCTCGTCTCTTACAGGGGTGATTGACCTGTCTTCCATCAACTCAGGATCAATCTCAGGTTCAACTTGCTCCAGTACTGGCTCAGGTAGAGCCACCTGTTTCGCAGCTGTTGGTGCTCTCAACAACACTTTTTCATGATCTTGCGGACTCAGCACTCTCTTTGTATGACTTGCATGTATCTAATTCGGCAGTCCTGCACACTTCACAGCCGTCGTAGTTGTCAGCACCACTTGGTATGGACCCTTCCAACGCGGCTCTAAACAAGTCTTTCAAACATGCTTTTTGATGACGACCCAATCTCCAGCTCTCAGATTGTGACCTGGGTCAAGGATGGGTGACAGGGTAACAGCCTGCACCTGCTGAGACAAAGATCGAACCACATCAGCTAGACCTTTGCAGTAGTCCAACACCATATCATCTGTAATATTGACGAAAGCATTAGCTGGAATTGCTGACAATCTCATTGCTCTGCAAATGAGAATCTCATGGGGTCTTTCTGTCAGGGATATTTCGCATTGACATCAATACCAAAGGTAACGCGTCTGGCCATTTCAGATTTGTTGCTGCACACATTTTGGAAATTCTTGATTTCAATGTACCATTCATCTGCTCCACTAATCCTGATGCTTCAGGCAGATAACTGTGATGTAACCTCTGCTCAATGTTTAATGCTGCACATAAGAGTTTAATCACTTAGCTGTTGAAGTGTGTTCCCCTATCTGATTCTAAAGAGATCGTTAATCCGAACCGTGGTGTTAACTCTCCAAGCAACAGCTTTGCTACTGTGAGACTGTCATTCCTTTGTGTGGGGTATGCTTCAATCCAATGGCTGAACACACACACAATCACCAACACGTACTTCAATCCACCACATGCAGGCATTTCAATGAAATCTAACTGCATTCTGCTGAATGGTCCTCCTGCTCTTCCAATGTGACTCAAATTCACCACTGTCCCTTTCCCCACATTTAGTCGCTGACAGATTACACATCGATGACACACTGCCTCTGCTGCTTGCCTGAATTTCGGATTGAACCAATCAACTTTAAATAGCCTGACCATGGCATCTCTTCCAATATGTGCCTGACCATGGTAGTAGCAGGCCATCTGAGTTAACAAACTATTTGGCAGCACCATCTGACCCTCCTCAGAGACCTATATCTCATCTGGTCTTTGAAAGCATTTAAACTTTACCCAAAGCCTTTTCTCTTCCTTGTCTGCGTTTTCCTGCAACATTTTCAATTCTTCTAGTGTATCAATTACTTTCAAAGCAAAACTTGTACAATAACTCTCTTCTTCAGGCATTAATTCCCACTTGTCTTTAAAGGATATACAGCTCAATGCGCAAAATCTTGCGACTTGATCCGCATATCTATTTCCCAGTGAGATGTAATCTTGTGTCTTTTGGTGTGCACTGCATTTTACCACAGCAATCTCTTCAGGTAACTGTATTGCGTACAATAACTCTTTGATTCGGTCACCATTTCTCACTGGAGTTCCGGTGGAGGTCATGAAACCTTGTTGTGCCCACAATTGACTAAAATCATGAACAATTCCAAACCCATATTGACTATCAGTATAGATTGTAACTCTTAATCTTGCAGAAACATAGCAGGCTCTATCAAGCGCTACTAATTCTGCTACTTGTGCAGAGTATACACCTGGAAGCCACAAAGCTTCTAATGTGCCGGTAATTGTGCACACGGCATATCCTGCCCTCAGTGTGCCTGTTCCATCTCTGAGACACAAACCATCAACAAAGACAATTTGTTCCTTTTCTTCTAAACGTGTGTCTCTAATATCAGGCCTCAGTTTTGTACACAACTCAGTCACCTCAAGACAATCCTGTTCAATATCTTCTTCCTTTTCAATTTCAGCAGTATCTCTTGGAAGCAATGTTGTTGGATTTAGCACTGTACATCTTTTCAATGCTACATTTGGAGCACCCAATATGCTTGTCTCATACCTTGTCAGTCTTGCACCCGTCAAATATTGTGTTTTCGTACTTGTCAGTAAAATCTCAACAGAGTGTGGTACCATTACCGTCAAAGGGTATACCATGACTACCCCCTCACATTGGGAAAGGCTTTGACCAACTGCGGCTACTGCGCACAGACAACCTGGTAAAGCTGCTGCTACCGGGTCCAAGGGAGCTGAAAAATAAGCTACTGGGCGATGAGCACCTCCATGGACCTGTGTCAAAACAGACAAAGAACAAGCATCACGTTCATGACAAAACAATGTGAAAGGCTTTGTGTAATCAGGCATTCCCAACGCTGGAGCTCTGCACAAACGCTCTCTGAATTCAGTGAATGCCTTCATCTGGTCTTAATCTAGGGTAATGGGATCTGTAACTTCCTTATGTGTCAATTGCTGCAAGGGTTTGGAAATTTCAGCAAAATGTGAAATCCACTGTCTACAGTACCTAACCATTCCCAGAAACATTCTGACATCTCTCTGTGAAGTCGGGGGACTTCTCTGCAGAATCATAGTAAGTCTTTCTCTGGAAATTCTCCTGAATCCCTTCTCAATCTGGTGTCCCAGGTATTTTACTGATTTCTAGCAATACTGCAATTTTACAGGGGAAACTTTGGCCCTCATTCTGACCGCCGCCCGCCAAAGTACCGCCGTCAGAATACCGCTGCGCGGTCAAAAGACCGCCGCAGTAATTCTGAGTTTCCCGCTGGGCTGGCGGGCGACCGCCAGAAGGCCGCCCGCCAGCCCAGCGGGAAACCCCCTTCCACGAGGATGCCGGCTCCGAATGGAGCCGGCGGAGTGGAAAGGGTGCGACGGGTGCAGTTGCACCCGTCGCGATTTTCAGTGTCTGCTATGCAGACACTGAAAATCTTGGTGGGGCCCTGTTAGGGGGCCCCTGCAGTGCCCATGCCATTGGCATGGGCACTGCAGGGGCCCCCAGGGGCCCCACGACACCCGTTACCGCCAACCAGGTTCCGGCGGTCAAAACCGCCATAACCAGGCTGGCGGTAAGGGGGTCGGAATCCCCAAGCGGCGCTGCCTGCAGCGCCGCCATGGAGGATTCCTCAGGCCAGGGGAAAACCGGCGGGAAACCGCCGGTTTCCCTTTTCTGACCGCGGCTTTACTGCTGCGGTCAGAATTGGCCTGGATGCACCGCCAGCCTGTTGGCGGTGCATCCGCGGTCCCCGGCCCTGGCGGTCCATGACCGCCAGGGTCGTAATGACCCCCTTTATGTCCAAACTCTCCCAAATGAGTCAACAGGGCAATCAAGTCATTTTTACACTCGTCCCTCTTTCTGGATACAATTAGTAAATCATCAATGTACTGCACAAGACTCCAGGTTCTTTTTCAAAATCTTATTAAACAGAGATGGTGACTCCGAATACCCTTGTGGAAGCCTGCACCAGCTGTAGACTCTGTCTAGGAATTTGAAACTAAAAAGAAACTGACTATCCTCATGAAGTGGCACAGAAAAGAAAGCTTGTGACAGATCAACCACTGTGAACCACTCTGCATCGCAAGGAATCTAAAAAAGTATCACTGCTGGATTGGGTACTACCGGACAACATTTAACCACCATGTCATTCACTTTTTGCAAGTCCTGCACAATGCGTACTTTCTCACATGGCTTTTTCAAACCCATTACCGGTGAATTACATGGACTGCTCAGCACTTCTTTCAAAACTCCTTGTTTTAGGAAGTCTCCAATTATTTGTGCCACTTTCATCAAATCATCTTGTGCCATGTTATACTGTGGAAGCTGCGGGAACACTGCATTGGGCTTCAGAGTGATTTTAATTGGCTCTACTCCCTTGATCAGACCTACTTCCTTCCCAGTCAAATCCCAGACCTCTTCCTTCACAGTTCCCTGTAAATCTGCATGCAATTCTTTCACAGTGAACATTGCGAAAAACTCAATTAACAGGTATTCTTCAGAGGCGTTGTTAACCATCATCTCAGTCACCTGTTCTTCCTCATCATCACTATTTGTTTGGACTTCTATCCCAGTGTCTGAACAATTAATGGAACATTTTGTCTTACACAGTAAGTCTCTTCCCAATAGGGAGACGGGACTTGAATCGCATACCACAAATCTATGCAATCCTTGATAATTTCCCATTTCGACCGGCACTGGTTCTGTAATTGGATTTGTCAACTGTCTGTTTTCCACTCCACCACTTGGACTGTTCTGCCTGAAAGAGGTAAATTCTGAACTTCTATGCTTCTTACCGTAGAGCACGTAGCTCCTGTATCAACCAAGAATGAGACTTTGTAGCCCATCACTTTCCCCTTCACAAAAAGCCCTCTCTGATCTACTTCTAGGGAAGCAGCAAGCATACAAGCTCCTTCATCCGACTGTCACTCATCCATTCTTTGTTTATTTCATCCTCACTTTAAAATGGAAACTGATGCACTGTGTTATTACTACTGTCTTGTCTCTGACCTGTGACCTGCTGAGTAAGCATCACTTGTTGCTGTTCCATCGGGGCTTAAGGTATCTGCATTTGCTGTCTAGGTCCCATGGGGACCTGCTGCTGTACTGGTTGCATTTGGGTAAATTGTGCATGTGGCACCTGCATTTGCTGCACCGGTAAAAAATTCTGTCCTCGATTCTGAACATTAGGAATGAATCCTTTTATTCTTGGGACCTTCACAGTTTGAAATGTACTGACGGCACCTTGCTGAACAACACCATCCTGTGCCATCAACGGACACTCCCGCTTCCAGTGTCCCACGTTTCCGCACAAATGACATGGTAACATATTTTTCATCCCCTGCATGTCATTCTGAACAACCACAGTCCCTAAATCCAGACTACGCATCATGTCCATTCCACGCCCTCTTCCCCTCACTTGGAGCTGAAACATAACAGCTCGCTGTTGCGGCAGCATAGGTGCTACGATAGCTCCTTGCACTCCTGTTTGAGCTCCCTTTATTTGCATCACCATCGCCTTCTTTTTCAACTTTTTCTGTTTCAATTCAATCTCGTCACTACAATATTTTGCATATTGCAATACCTCATCAATTGGCTCTGCCTGCCAGCAAATTAAATTATTTTTAATCATCTGTCCTACTTCTGGTCTCAAACCTTCGATGAACCTGAATACAAAATGCAGCATGTCTTTTGGCTCGGTTGCTTCCTTACCACTGTACTCCTTAAATGCTTTTAACAATCTTTCATAATAATAGGTATATATTGATTCTTTAGACTCTTGGACTGTCCTATCACTTCGCTGCCAATCAATATTTTTAGGAGAAATTTTTGTCTTCAGGAACTCAATCACCTTATAATAATTTTACATTATCTCAGGTGAAGGTGCACCTGTAGTCTTATCCTTTTCCGGCTCACTTGTTGGCCAATCTATAGCTCTCTTACACTCAACCTACAAATCAGCTGGCACCACTATCTCCAATAGCGTGTTCAAGTCCTCCCACAAACATTTGGAAAGCTTCACAAATCTTTCTGTCTGTTGATACCATTCAACCGGCTTCTCTCTCAACTTTGGGTAATCATTTGTAAATTACAATATGTCACTCCTGTTCCATGGTACATGAACAAACTGCCCTCCAGGAATTTCTCTCATCGGAAGCATCTTTACTGATTCCCCCTTGTTGACACCTTCAGCCCCTTCTTGTGAATCCCGTTTTCGTTTATCTTTTTTCTTTGTCCATCAACCTTTCCACTTTCTAATGCTCCCCAAACATGAGCACTCTGCAGCAATTCTCTCAAGCGTGCCTTCATTCCTGCTGATCTCATGTGTTCAAAATCTTTTGCCTCGAAATCTAATCTGTAACTGCGTTTGAAATGCTTTGTTTTCTCAATGTCAATGTCATGTTGTTCCGCTAACTCTGCCAATTTCTGATGTATTTTACTCACTTCCCTTGTAATCTTTGGACACAAATACCTTAGCTCTTCTTCAGTATAGGACTCTAATCTGTTCACACCCATTGTTCCCCCAACTAACTCCGTTGCTTCTATATTCAGCCTTACACGATTTATCTGGTCTTCGCTCTTGGATGCATTTTGAGGTGTGTTTAAACTATCTAACCATTCACTCAACTGCTGAGCTGACAATCTCTGTAATGAAACATTGCTTGCATTTGGCACTGGTAGCTGTTGTATCACTGCACCTGAAGCTTGTGGTGTCAAAGGTTTCAAACTCTGACTCGCATTCGGGCCATTTACCGCACCTGGAAGCGCTACAAGTGGACTAAGCTCCATTAAAGATCTAGAGCCATTAAAAATCTGACCCGCAGATGACATCATCTGCACAGGATCACTCACTCCCCTTCTCACAAGGCTCTGTGACATTTCGTTCTGCTCTCCTCCGTTTGGTTTCTTTTGCGCAAATAAAGGTACCGCTGGACCAACAGTAATGGGTAGCGATATTGCATCTGGAGCTGCCCTAACACTTGCACCCTGTGAAAGTGTTACCCCCATTGCTTAATTCATGACTGGTGTGACATCTGACTGTGTTCCTGTCATTGGTGTAAACTTCGGCAAACCCTGCGCTTGAGCTGAACGCAATAACATTGGTGTTGGATCTGTCTGAACTAGCATTGGCTTTGGAAGCATTTGCTCCCTTGGTACCATTATATTTGAGACTGTTTCAAGAACCGGTACATCTAGATAAATTCTCTGCACTGAAGGTGGATGCAAATGTGCCTGGACCACAGTAGTTGTCCCTGCATTAGGTGTACTCTGTACTACCCCCGGTATCTGTCCTCCTTCTACCTGTACTGCTCCCTCAGCCCCCTGTGCTGGAGCAATCATAGTAGCACTAGTGCCTGGACCCCCCGCATAAGTCGTTAAAGGTGGAGGTCCATCTCTCAACAGGTGCGTAATAAGATCATCAAAATCAGAATCCTCCTCATAAACATAAGATTTTCTCTTTTTCCTTTTCCCTGCGCTTTCATCCTCTTTAGCACTGCCTTCTTTCTCTGTCTCATCTTCCTCCGTAATAGCAGGAAACAATTTAACAGCCTCGAACTGTGCTGGTCTTGGTAATGGCTTCCTATCATATAACGACATTTGCAATTGATCCAAAATTCTCAAATTAAACGTTCCATGCTCCAGAACCCTTGTTTCCCTAAAGACCCTTGTTTTTTGTTAGCTTGCACCATTGTTTCAACCACAAGCACGGTGCTACACCTCGCTCCTCCATCACAATGGAAGCCGGAGAATTTTCCGGCAGGGTCGACTCCCCTACTGTCACCTTAATGTAAGTGTCGCCCTTCATTGCACTCTTAAACGCCTTGAAAAACTTAATTTTACCTGTTTTGTTTACTTCGATTCAATAATGAAATGACTTTTACTCCCAAGATTCCCTTCACCCGCTTACTCAACCAATTGCCTCTTGGGACGGCTGCCAAACCTTTCTTCACTAACTGACCTATCCCAGCGCGTCACAAGCGGACGTCACACTCACACACAGTGGCTGGCAAAGTCTTGCGGCTCGTCCTCCTACTTCGACTAACACAACTGATGCAAATTATTGTGAGCACCCTTGGCTAAATAATAACTTAAACAAACCTGCCGGTTTACTACAGGAAGAGACACAATCGCTTCAGAGACCTTACGGAGTTTCACTAATGGCCCTTTCGCTCGTGTAGCTATTCCTCTTTCTCAGTCTCCCACATTCGCAAGCAAAATTCAACCCACAAATTTTACTCTCAACTGATCAATGGGTCTGTCCTGGTGCACATAGAACTCGCCAAATCTCAGTTGAAATTTCTTTTAATCAATTGATCACACACCGACTCATTGACCATGCCTGACCAACCTACTAAACCAGACAGATTACAACATATAACCAAGTATCTCTTTATACTTGGCAATATACTCCGGAGTCCTAGACCATGCAGGGTCCGTACATCACCAACAATCATGTAGATAATTGTTTTTTAGCACGAAGCGCCACAAACATATAAAGTTCAATAACTTCCCTACTCTCATACTGCGGAGTACGCACACTCCTACTAAACTCAGCTGGAGTACACAGTCTCCCCACTTTACCTCACACATCACAATTCACCTGCGGATTGCTTAAGCCTGTGCAAGCGCAAGCTACCACTTTCACACTATCGCAAAACACGCTGAGAACATACCCAACTTTTCTAGTAGGATCCAGGATCTGGGAAAGTCATTTCTGGGCATAAGGGGACATCATCTTTGCTACAATTGCCATTTCCGGAAAAACAATTAATACCTCATAAAAATACAAATGACTAACCCTAATTTAAACTACTACCATAACCAATAATCACCACATAACTAGTCCTCCAAGGAAACTAACCATCAAGCTGCTACCAAAAACTGCTAGCGTGCCCTGTCCTTAGTAAGTAAACTTACAAGGGGACGCGTATAGGTCGATTAACCTTTTGAATCACATGGAGTATCCTAGTAACCAATAACCAACATCAGTAAACAAGATAAACAATTTATAAACCTACAAAAGAAACCATACTAATCAAAAATAACCACTACTCATGGAAAGGGTTAACAAGTTTTATTCCCTATTGATTACAATTCTAATTCATCTGTGAGTTCAATGTTTAATTCAAATCAACTCTATTAATTCATCAGTTAGAAAACATTATGTCTTGAATAGAACATATGCGACCAAACAACAGCATAAGCTATGGATGCCAGCATTAATAATGTAACTTCAGCAATTTTATTCGTCAGTCATTTGTCGCCATCAACATCACCCTAATCAGCCTTCTTAACCAAGATTAGCCTTGGCATGTGGGTCTTCATGCGAAAACAATTTAGAGAAAACATTAATTTAGAAAAATTCTATTTAAGAGAGAAATCTCTATAAAACAGTGCAGTTGGAACCTAGAAGAAAAGGCACACATTGTTAGTCGCATCTGTAGGAGGCTGGACTGGCTTGAAGTGAGTACCAAGGGGTACTTACACCTTGCACCAGGCCCAGGTATCCCTTATTAGTGTAGAGGGGTGTCTAGCAGCTTAGGCTGATAGAAAAGGTAGCTTAGCAGAGCAGCTTAGGCTGAACTAGGAGACGAGTGAAGCTCCTACAGTACCACTAGTGTCATATGCACAATATCATAAGAAAACACAATACACAGATATACTAAAAATAAAGGTACTTTATTTTTATGACAATATGCCAAAAGTATCTCAGTGAGTACCCTCAGTATGAGGATAGCAAAAATACACAAGATATATGTACACAATACCAAAATATGCAGTAATAGCAGTAGAAAACAGTGCAAACAATGTATAGTCACAATAGAATGCAATGGGGGCACATAGGGATAGGGGCAACACAAACCATATACTCTAGAAGTGGAATGCGAACCACAAATGGACCCCAAACCTATGTGACCTTGTAGAGGGTCGCTGGGACTGTTACAAAACAGTGAGGTTTAGAAAAATAGCCCACCCCAAGACCCTGAAAAGTGGGTGCAAAGTGCACCTAAGTTCCCCAAAGAGCACAGAAGTCGTGATAGGGGAATTCTGCAGGAAAGACCAACACCAGCAATGCAACAACGATGGATTTCCAGACGAGAGTACCTGTGGAACAAGGGGACCAAGTCCAAAAGTCACGATCAAGTCGGGAGTGGGCAGATGCCCAGGAAATGCCAGCTGTGGGTGCAAAGAAGCTGCCACCGGATGGTAGAAGCTGTGGATTCTGCAAGAACGACAAGGGCTAGAAACTTCCCCTTTGGAGGATGGATGTCCCACGTCGTGAAAAGTTGTGCAAAGGTGTTTTCGTGCAGAAAGACCGCAAACAAACCTTGCTACCTGCAAGGGTCATGGTTAGGGTTTTTGGATGCTGCTGTGGCCCAGGAGGGACCAGGATGTCGCCAATTGCGTGAGGAGACAGAGGGGGCGTCCAGCAAGACAAAGAGCCCACTCAGAAGCAAGCAGCACCCGCAGAAGTGCTGGAACAGGCACTACAAAGTGAAGTGAACTGGAGCTCACCCGAAGTTTCACAAGAGGGTCCCACTAAGCCGGAGGACAACTCAGGAGGTCGTGCAATGCAGGTTAGAGTGCCGGGGACCCAGGCTTGGCTGTGCACAAAGGAAATCCTGGAAGAGTGCACAGGAGCCGGAGTAGCTGCAAAACACGCGGTTCCCAGCAATGCAGTCTAGCGTGGGGAGGCAAGGACTTACCTCCACCAAACTTGGACTGAAGAGTCACTGGACTGTAGGAGTCACTTGGACAGAGTTGCTGAGTTCAAGGGACCTCGCTCGTCGTGCTGAGAGGAGACCCAGAGGACCGGTGATGCAGTTCTTTGGTGCCTGCGGTTGCAGGGGGAAGATTCCGTCGACCCACAGGAGATTTCTTCGGAGCTTCTAGTGCAGAGAGGAGGCAGACTACCCCACAGCATGCACCACCAGGACAACAGTCGAGAAGGCGGCAGGATCAGCGTTACAAGGTCGCAGTAATCGTCTTTGCTACTTTGTGTCAGTTTTGCAGGCTTCCAGCGCGGTCAGCAGTCGATTCCTTGGCAGAAGGTGAAGAGAGAGATGCAGAGGAACTCTGATGAGCTCTTGCATTCGTTATCTAAGGAATTCCCTAAAGCAGAGACCCTAAATAGCCAGAAAAGGAGGTTTGGCTACTTAGGAGAGAGGATAGGCTAGCAACACCTGAAGGAGCCTATCAGAAGGAGTCTCTGACGTCACCTGCTGGCACTGGCCACTCAGAGCAGTCCAGTGTGCCAGCAGCACCTCTATTTCCAAGATGGCAGAGGTCTGGAGCACACTGGAGGAGCTCTGGGCACCTCCCAGGGAAGGTGCAGGTCAGGGGAGTGGTCACTCCCCTTTCCTTTGTCCAGTTTCGCACCAGAGCAGGGCTGAGGGATCCCTGAACCGGTGCAGACTGGCTTATGCAGAGATGGGCACCATCTGTGCCCATCAAAGCATTTCCAGAGGCTGGGGGAGGCTACTCCTCCCCAGCCCTGACACCTTTTTCCAAAGGGAGAGGGTGTAACACCCTCTCTCTGAGGAAGTCCTTTGTTCTGCCTTCCTGGGCCAAGCCTGGCTGGACCCCAGGAGGGCAGAAACCTGTCTGAGGGGTTGGCAGCAGCAGCAGCTTCAGTGAAACCCCGGGAAAGGTAGTTTGGCAGTACCCGGGTCTGAGCTAGAGACTCGGGGGATCATGGAATTGTCTCCCCAATGCCAGAATGGCATTGGGGTGACAATTCCATGATCTTAGACATGTTACATGGCCATGTTCGGAGTTACCATTGTGACGCTATACATATGTTGTGACATATGTATAGTGCACGCGTGTAATGGTGTCCCCGCACTCACACAGTCCGGGGAATTTGCCCTGAACAATGTGGGAGCACCTTGGCTAGTGTCAGGGTGCCCACACACTAAGTAACTTAGCACCCAACCTTTACCAGGTAAAGGTTAGACATATAGGTGACTTATAAGTTACTTAAGTGCAGTGGTAAATGGCTGTGAAATAACGTGGACGTTATTTCACTCAGGCTGCACTGGCAGGCCTGTGTAAGATTTGTCAGATCTCCCTATGGGTGTCACAAGAAATGCTGCAGCCCATAGGGATCTCCTGGAACCCCAACACCCTGGGTACCTCAGTACCATATACTAGGGAATTATAAGGGTGTTCCAGTATGCCAATGTGAATTGGTGAAATTGGTCACTAGCCTGTTAGTGACAATTTGTACAGAGAGAGCATAACCACTGAGGTTCTGGTTAGCAGAGCCTCAGTGAGACAGTTAGGCATCACACAGGGAACACATACATATAGGTCACAAACCTATGAGCACTGGGGTCCTGACTAGCAGGGTCCCAGTGACACATAACAAACATACTGAAAACATAGGGTTTTCACTATGAGCACTGAGCCCTGGCTAGCAGGATCCCAGTGAGACAGTGAAAACACCCTGACATACACTCACAAAAAGGCCAAAAGTGGGGGTAACAAGGCTAGAAAGAGGCTACTTTCTCACACAACCCCCCCCAAACGAAGGACAATAAGGCTAACCTTGGCCAGTTGAGACTTTATTGTCTAAGTGGTGATAAGTAGAGAGTAGGTATGCAATAGACTGGTTACTCCCTTTATCATCCACTATATGGTTACTTCCCTGTGGGGATGTAAACCACCCTGTTTGAAGTTTTTTAGCTAAGCAACAATGTGAGGATATATTTTCAGAGTTTCTATCAGTAAGTTTTAGTTTAGAGCAGTGGGAATTGTCCACTGAACCTATTTGTAGTGATGAAAATGCCAGACAGGGATGCTGTCTCAGTAAAGCCATAGCTGGGCAAAAACTTTGTCCATATGGCTGGAAGAGGGAACAGGGATGCTGTTTCTCTTTAGTTGGAGCAGGGCAGGGATGCTGTCCTATGAGCTCCACACTAGGACAGGGATGCTGTCCTAAGTGTTGTGAGGCAGTGCAGGGTTTCTGCACTAACGTTTCTCTGGGAGGGTTGGAGGGATGCTCCATGTTAACTAAAATGGTGCTCTTTTTCTCACCAATGTTAGTTATCCCACAGAGAGGTACTTCCACCTCAGGGAGTACAGCTATGCCAGCTGATGATTCCCTTGGAACATAGTGTCATATGCACAATATCATAAGAAAACACAATACACAGATAAACTAAAAACAAAGGTACTTTATTTTTATGACAATATGCCAAAAGTATCTCAGTGAGTACCCTCAGTATGAGGATAGCAAAAATACACAAGATATATGTACACAATACCAAAATATGCAGTAATAGCAATAGAAAACAGTGCAAACAATGTATAGTCACAATAGAATGCAATGGGGGCACATAGGGATAGGGGCAACACAAACCATATACTCTAGAAGTGGAATGCGAACCACGAATGGACCCCAAACCTATGTGACCTTGTAGAGGGTCGCTGGGACTGTTAGAAAACAGTGAGGTTTAGAAAAATAGCCCACCCCAAGACCCTGAAAAGTGGGTGCAAAGTGCACCTAAGTTCCCCAAAGAGCACAGAAGTCGTGATAGGGGAATTCTGCAGGAAAGACCAACACCAGCAATGCAACAACAATGGATTTCCAGATGAGAGTACCTGTGGAACAAGGGGACCAAGTCCAAAAGTCACGATCAAGTCGGGAGTAGGCAGATGCCCAGGAAATGCCAGCTGTGGGTGCAAAGAAGCTGCCACCGGATGGTAGAAGCTGTGGATTCTGCAAGAACGACAAGGGCTAGAAACTTCCCCTTTGGAGGATGGATGTCCCACGTCGTGAAGAGTCGTGCAGAGGTATTTTCGTGCAGAAAGACCGCAAACAAACCTTGCTACCTGCAAGGGTCGCGGTTAGGGTTTTTGGATGCTGCTGTGGCCCAGGAGGGACCAGGATGTCGCCAATTGCGTGAGGAGACAGAGGGGGCATCCAGCAAGACAAAGAGCCCACTCAGAAGCAAGCAGCGCCTGCAGAAGTGCCGGAACAGGCACTACAAAGTGAAGTGAACCAAAGCTCACCCAAAGTTGCACAAGAGGGTCCCACGAAGCCGGAGGACAACTCAGGAGGTCGTGCAATGCAGGTTAGAGTGCCGGGGACCCAGGCTTGGCTGTGCACAAAGGAAATCCTGGAAGAGTGCACAGGAGCCGGAGTAGCTGCAAAACACGCGGTTCCCAGCAATACAGTCTAGCATGGGGAGGCAAGGACTTACCTCCACCAAACTTGGACTGAAGAGTCACTGGACTGTGGGAGTCACTTGGACAGAGTTGCTGAGTTCAAGGGACCTCGCTCGTCGTGCTGAGAGGAGACCCAGAGGACCGGTGATGCAGTTCTTTGGTGCCTGCGGTTGCAGGGGGAAGATTCCGTCGACCCACAGGAGATTTCTTCGGAGCTTCTAGTGCAGAGAGGAGGCAGACTACCCCCACAGCATGCACCACCAGGAAAACAGTCGAGAAGGCGGCAGGATCAGCGTTACAAGGTCGCAGTAGTCGTCCTTGCTACTTTGTTGCAGTTTTGCAGGCTTCCAGCGCGGTCAGCAGTCGATTCCTTGGCAGAAGGTGAAGAGAGAGATGCAGAGGAACTCTGATGAGCTCTTGCATTCGTTATCTAAGGAATTCCCTAAAGCAGAGACCCTAAATAGCCAGAAAAGGAGGTTTGGCTACTTAGGAGAGAGGATAGGCTAGCAACACCTGAAGGAGCCTATCAGAAGGAGTCTCTGACGTCACCTGCTGGCACTGGCCACTCAGAGCAGTCCAGTGTGCCAGCAGCACCTCTATTTCCAAGATGGCAGAGGTCTGGAGCACACTGGAGGAGCTCTGGGCACCTCCCAGGGAAGGTGCAGGTCAGGGGAGTGGTCACTCCCCTTTCCTTTGTCCAGTTTCGCACCAGAGCAGGGCTGAGGGATCCCTGAACCGGTGCAGACTGGCTTATGCAGAGATGGGCACCATCTGTGCCCATCAAAGCATTTCCAGAGGCTGGGGGAGGCTACTCCTCCCCAGCCCTGACACCTTTTTCCAAAGGGAGAGGGTGTAACACCCTCTCTCTGAGGAAGTCCTTTGTTCTGCCTTCCTGGGCCAAGCCTGGCTGGACCCCAGGAGGGCAGAAACCTGTCTGAGGGGTTGGCAGCAGCAGCAGCTGCAGTGAAACCCCGGGAAAGGTAGTTTGGCAGTACCCGGGTCTGAGCTAGAGACTCGGGGGATCATGGAATTGTTGGGGTGACAATTCCATGATCTTAGACATGTTACATGGCCATGTTTGGAGTTACCATTGTGACGCTATACATATGTTGTGACATATGTATAGTGCACGCGTGTAATGGTGTCCCCGCACTCACAAAGTCCGGGGAATTTGCCCTGAACAATGTGGGAGCACCTTGGCTAGTGCCAGGGTGCCCACATACTAAGTAACTTAGCACCCAACCTTTACCAGGTAAAGGTTAGACATATAGGGGACTTATAAGTTACTTAAGTGCAGTGGTAAATGGCTGTGAAATAACGTGGACGTTATTTCACTCAGGCTGCACTGGCAGGCCTGTGTAAGAATTGTCAGATCTCCCTATGGGTGGCACAAGAAATGCTGCAGCCCATAGGGATCTCCTGGAACCCCAACACCCTGGGTACCTCAGTACCATATACCAGGGAATTATAAGGGTGTTCCAGTATGCCAATGTGAATTGGTGAAATTGGTCACTAGCCTGTTAGTGACAATTTGTACAGAGAGAGCATAACCACTGAGGTTCTGGTTAGCAGAGCCTCAGTGAGACAGTTAGGCATCACACATGGAACACATACATATAGGTCACAAACTTATGAGCACTGGGGTCCTGACTAGCAGGGTCCCAGTGACACATAACAAACATACTGAAAACATAGGGTTTTCACTATGAGCACTGAGCCCTGGCTAGCAGGATCCCAGTGAGACAGTGAAAACACCCTGACATACACTCACAAAAAGGCCAAAAGTGGGGGTAACAAGGCTAGAAAGAGGCTACTTTCTCACACAACCCCCCCCAAACGAAGGACAATAAGGCTAACCTTAGCCAGTTGAGACTTTATTGTCTAAGTGGTGATAAGTAGAGAGTAGGTCTGCAATAGACTGGTTACTCCCTTTATCATCCACTATATGGTTACTTCCCTGTGGGGATGTAAACCACCCTGTTTGAAGTTTTGTAGCTAAGCAACAATGTGAGGATATATTTTCAGAGTTTCTATCAGTAAGTTTTAGTTTAGAGCAGTGGGAATTGTCCACTGAACCTATTTGTAGTGATGAAAATGCCAGACAGGGATGCTGTCTCAGTAAAGCCATAGCTGGGCAAAAACTTTGTCCATATGGCTGGAAGAGGGAACAGGGATGCTGTTTCTCTTTAGTTGGAGCAGGGCAGGGATGCTGTCCTATGAGCTCCGCACTAGGACAGGGATGCTGTCCTAAGTGTTGTGAGGCAGTGCAGGGTTTCTGCACTAAAGTTTCTCTGGGAGGGTTGGAGGGATGCTCCATGTTAACTAAAATGGTGCTCTTTTTCTCACCAATGTTAGTTATCCCACAGAGAGGTACTTCCACCTCAGGGAGTACAGCTATGCCAGCTGATGATTCCCTTGGAACATAGTGTCATATGCACAATATCATAAGAAAACACAATACACAGATATACTAAAAACAAAGGTACTTTATTTTTATGACAATATGCCAAAAGTATCTCAGTGAGTACCCTCAGTATGAGGATAGCAAAAATACACAAGATATATGTACACAATACCAAAATATGCAGTAATAGCAATAGAAAACAGTGCAAACAATGTATAGTCACAATAGAATGCAATGGGGGCACATAGGGATAGGGGCAACACAAACCATATACTCTAGAAGTGGAATGCGAACCACGAATGGACCTCAAACCTATGTGACCTTGTAGAGGGTCGCTGGGACTGTTAGAAAACAGTGAGGTTTAGAAAAATAGCCCACCCCAAGACCCTGAAAAGTGGGTGCAAAGTGCACCTAAGTTCCCCAAAGAGCACAGAAGTCGTGATAGGGGAATTCTGCAGGAAAGACCAACACCAGCAATGCAACAAAAATGGATTTCCAGATGAGAGTACCTGTGGAACAAGGGGACCAAGTCCAAAAGTCACGATCAAGTCGGGAGTAGGCAGATGCCCAGGAAATGCCAGCTGTGGGTGCAAAGAAGCTGCCACCGGATGGTAGAAGCTGTGGATTCTGCAAGAACGACAAGGGCTAGAAACTTCCCCTTTGGAGGATGGATGTCCCACGTCGTGAAGAGTCGTGCAGACGTATTTTCGTGCAGAAAGACCGCAAACAAACCTTGCTACCTGCAAGGGTCGCGGTTAGGGTTTTTGGATGCTGCTGTGGCCCAGGAGGGACCAGGATGTCGCCAATTGCGTGAGGAGACAGAGGGGTGTCCAGCAAGACAAAGAGCCCACTCAGAAGCAAGCAGCACCTGCAGAAGTGCCGGAACAGGCACTACAAAGTGAAGTGAACTGGAGCTCACCCGAAGTTGCACAAGAGGGTCCCACGAAGCCGGAGGACAACTCAGGAGGTCGTGCAATGCAGGTTAGAGTGCCTGGGACCCAGGCTTGGCTGTGCACAAAGGAAATCCTGGAAGAGTGCACAGGAGCCGGAGTAGCTGCAAAACACGCGGTTCCCAGCAATGCAGTCTAGCGTGGGGAGGCAAGGACTTACCTCCACCAAACTTGGACTGAAGAGTCACTGGACTGTGGGAGTCACTTGGACAGAGTTGCTGAGTTCAAGGGACCTCGCTCGTCGTGCTGAGAGGAGACCCAGAGGACCGGTGATGCAGTTCTTTGGTGCCTGCGGTTGCAGGGGGAAGATTCCGTCGACCCACAGGAGATTTCTTCGGAGCTTCTAGTGCAGAGAGGAGGCAGACTACCCCACAGCATGCACCACCAGGACAACAGTCGAGAAGGCGGCAGGATCAGCGTTACAAGGTCGCAGTAATCGTCTTTGCTACTTTGTGTCAGTTTTGCAGGCTTCCAGCGCGGTCAGCAGTCGATTCCTTGGCAGAAGGTGAAGAGAGAGATGCAGAGGAACTCTGATGAGCTCTTGCATTCGTTATCTAAGGAATTCCCTAAAGCAGAGACCCTAAATAGCCAGAAAAGGAGGTTTGGCTACTTAGGAGAGAGGATAGGCTAGCAACACCTGAAGGAGCCTATCAGAAGGAGTCTCTGACGTCACCTGCTGGCACTGGCCACTCAGAGCAGTCCAGTGTGCCAGCAGCACCTCTATTTCCAAGATGGCAGAGGTCTGGAGCACACTGGAGGAGCTCTGGGCACCTCCCAGGGAAGGTGCAGGTCAGGGGAGTGGTCACTCCCCTTTCCTTTGTCCAGTTTCGCACCAGAGCAGGGCTGAGGGATCCCTGAACCGGTGCAGACTGGCTTATGCAGAGATGGGCACCATCTGTGCCCATCAAAGCATTTCCAGAGGCTGGGGGAGGCTACTCCTCCCCAGCCCTGACACCTTTTTCCAAAGGGAGAGGGTGTAACACCCTCTCTCTGAGGAAGTCCTTTGTTCTGCCTTCCTGGGCCAAGCCTGGCTGGACCCCAGGAGGGCAGAAACCTGTCTGAGGGGTTGGCAGCAGCAGCTGCAGTGAAACCCCGGGAAAGGTAGTTTGGCAGTACCCGGGTCTGAGCTAGAGACTCGGGGGATCATGGAATTGTCTCCCCAATGCCAGAATGGCATTGGGGTGACAATTCCATGATCTTAGACATGTTACATGGCCATGTTCGGAGTTACCATTGTGACGCTATACATATGTTGTGACATATGTATAGTGCACGCGTGTAATGGTGTCCCCGCACTCACAAAGTCCGGGGAATTTGCCCTGAACAATGTGGGAGCACCTTGGCTAGTGCCAGGGTGCCCACACACTAAGTAACTTAGCACCCAACCTTTACCAGGTAAAGGTTAGACATATAGGTGACTTATAAGTTACTTAAGTGCAGTGGTAAATGGCTGTGAAATAACGTGGACGTTATTTCACTCAGGCTGCACTGGCAGGCCTGTGTAAGAATTGTCAGATCTCCCTATGGGTGGCACAAGAAATGCTGCAGCCCATAGGGATCTCCTGGAACCCCAACACCCTGGGTACCTCAGTACCATATACTAGGGAATTATAAGGGTGTTCCAGTATGCCAATGTAAATTGGTGAAATTGGTCACTAGCCTGTTAGTGACAATTTGTACAGAGAGAGCATAACCACTGAGGTTCTGGTTAGCAGAGCCTCAGTGAGACAGTTAGGCATCACACAGTGAACACATACATATAGGTCACAAACTTATGAGCACTGGGGTCCTGAATAGCAGGGTCCCAGTGACACATAACAAACATACTGAAAACATAGGGTTTTCACTATGAGCACTGAACCCTGGCTAGCAGGATCCCAGTGAGACAGTGAAAACACCCTGACATACACTCACAAACAGGCCAAAAGTGGGGGTAACAAGGCTAGAAAGAGGCTACTTTCTCACACAACCCCCCCCAAACGAAGGACAATAAGGCTAACCTTGGCCAGTTGAGACTTTATTGTCTAAGTGGTGATAAGTAGAGAGTAGGTCTGCAATAGACTGGTTACTCCCTTTATCATCCACTATATGGTTACTTCCCTGTGGGGATGTAAACCACCCTGTTTGAAGTTTTTTAGCTAAGCAACAATGTGAGGATATATTTTCAGAGTTTCTATCAGTAAGTTTTAGTTTAGAGCAGTGGGAATTGCCCACTGAACCTATTTGTAGTGATGAAAATGCCAGACAGGGATGCTGTCTCAGTAAAGCCATAGCTGGGCAAAAACTTTGTCCATATGGCTGGAAGAGGGAACAGGGATGCTGTTTCTCTTTAGTTGGAGCAGGGCAGGGATGCTGTCCTATGAGCTCCACACTAGGGCAGGGATGCTGTCCTAAGTGTTGTGAGGCAGTGCAGGGTTTCTGCACTAAAGTTTCTCTGGGAGGGTTGGAGGGATGCTCCATGTTAACTAAAATGGTGCTCTTTTTCTCACCAATGTTAGTTATCCCACAGAGAGGTACTTCCACCTCAAGGAGTACAGCTATGCCAGCTGATGATTCCCTTGGAACAGGTGCCACCCCAGGAGAGGTTTCTCCCACCACAGGAATGGTATCCTGAATGGCAGGGTGGTTAGGGGATACTGTGATACCATTTTTACCTGTTGTTGGAGAGGGATCCTGAGTTTTCAGGCCTTCTCTCCTTTGCTTTTTCATTTCAGTAGAAATGAGAGGGAACAATTCCTCAGGGATACCCAGCATGGCTGCATGGGTATAAAACTCTACATCAGCCCAACCTGAGGCCTCTAGGTCATTACCTAAGAGACAGTCTACAGGTAAGCTAGGTGATACTACCACCTGCTTAGGGCCAGTACCTCAACCCCAACTAAGCTTAACTATAGCTAAGGGAAGAAACTTAGTGGAGTTATGGACATCAATAATCTTATACTGTTGTCCAATGATGTGTTCTTCAGGGGCCACTAGGTTTTCAGTCACCAAAGTGATACTGGCACCTGTGTCCCTGTAGGCCTGGGCCTCAACACCATTTATTGAAACTGTTTGCCTGTACTTATCCATTGTAAGGGGACAAGCAGCCAGTGTGGCAAGGCCAATGCCACTAGGTGTGATAGAAACTGTCTTGGGACTGACTACCCCAGTTTCTATGATGGACCCATAAGTGAACCCAACTACACCCTTAACTTGACTGTTGCCAGCAGTCCCACCACTAGTACCACTACTGCTAGGGGCACTAGAGCTTGATGTATTAGTGGTGGTAGGCTCAGGGGGTTTACCTGGACAGGACTTATCCCCTGGCCTATGGCTTCTGTTTTTACACACAAAGCACCAAGGCTTTTTAATGTGTGCAGGTTGTGAAGAAGAGGAAGAATTTGTTTTATCCCCACCCCCTGAAGAGTGTTTAGGGTGTGAAGAAGGATCTTTGGTTTTACCCTTATCCCCATGCTTATCCTGAGTTTTCTCACCATCTTTCTTCTTGCCATCCTTGTCACCACCTGTATGAACTTTTCTGTTCACTCTTGTTCTGACCCATTTGTCTGCCTTCTTTCCCAATTCTTGTGGAGAGGTCAGATCTGAGTCCACTAGATACTGGTGCAACAAATCAGACACACAATTATTAAGAATATGCTCTCTCAGGATTAAGTTATACAGGCTTTCATAGTCAGAAACTTTACTGCCATGTAACCACCCCTCCAAGGCCTTCACTGAATGTTCAACAAAGTCTACCCAGTCTTGTGAAGACTCCTTTTTGGTTTCTCTGAACTTCATCCTGTACTGTTCAGTGGTTAAGCCATAACCATCAAGGAGTGCATTCTTAAGAACTGTAAAATTATTGGCATCACTTTCCTTCACAGTAAGGAGCCTATCCCTACCCTTTCCACTGAAAGATAGCCATAGGTTAGCAGCCCACTGCCTTTGAGGAACCTCCTGTACAACACAGGCCCTCTCAAGTGCAGCAAACCACTTGTTAATGTCATCCCCCTCCTTGTAAGGGGGAACTATCTTGTGCAGATTCCTAGAATCATGCTCTTTTGCAGGATGACTATTTTGAATACTGCTGCTGCCACCATGGGGTCCTAACCCCAACCTCTGTCTTTCTCTTTCTAAACCAAAGGCTTGCCTATCTAAATCCAGCTGTTGCTTCTTGAGCTTCAGCCTGGATTCTTCCACTCTCAATCTATTGAGCTCCCTTTCTAACACTCTGTCATCAGGGTGGGTGGGTGGGGCATGCCTTGACACAGAAGTATGGTGAGAATGAACAGAGGGAGACCTTTCCCTAACAGATGGCACTCTAACATTCTGGCCTACAGAAGTAACACTCCTACTATGATGAGAAGTAACACTCTTACTGTGATGTGAATTCACATCAGTACCAGCTATGCTAGGTGGCCTGCTAAGGGTCACGTTGGGAAGGTTCCCTTCTAAATCTTTTGCTAGGGGTGCCCCAGGGTCAGATTGGGAACCATCAGCTAATTTCTCAACAGAAGTGCCAACTAAGGTCTTATCTTGTTCAATGAGCATATTAACCAATAGTTCTCTAGAGGGATTCTTCCCTACCCCTAAACCTCTTTCAATGCAGAGACTCCTTGCTCCTTTCCAGCTCAGGTGATCATAAGCAAGTTTGGTCAGATCAACAGTTTGACCTGTGCCAGACATTATAGAAAGTGTTTAAGGGACAGAAAAAGTGAGAAAAAACTTTTCAGAACTTTTTAAAGGACAGAAAAAAACTTTTACAACTTTTTAAGAACTTTTTGAAAGTTTAGAGGTACTTTTCAGCACTTAGCAAAGAAGTGAGAGAAGAAAAGCAAAACCTTTTGGTTAGGTGTACATACACTGAACTTGTTTTGTATATTTTTCTCTTATGAAAAGTACAATATGACAAAGTGGTAAGTAGTTGCAAAGTACTTATCCCACCGCTGCACAACCAATGTAGGAGGCTGGACTGGCTTGTAGTGAGTACCAAGGGGTACTTACACCTTGCACCAGGCCCAGGTATCCCTTATTAGTGTAGAGGGGTGTCTAGCAGCTTAGGCTGATAGAAAAGGTAGCTTAGCAGAGCAGCTTAGGCTGAACTAGGAGACGAGTGAAGCTCCTACAGTACCACTAGTGGCATATGCACAATATCATAAGAAAACACAATACACAGATATACTAAAAATAAAGGTACTTTATTTTTATGACAATATGCCAAAAGTATCTCAGTGAGTACCCTCAGTATGAGGATAGCAAAAATACACAAGATATATGTACACAATACCAAAATATGCAGTAATAGCAATAGAAAACAGTGCAAACAATGTATAGTCACAATAGAATGCAATGGGGGCACATAGGGATAGGGGCAACACAAACCATATACTCTAGAAGTGGAATGCGAACCACGAATGGACCCCAAACCTATGTGACCTTGTAGAGGGTCGCTGGGACTGTTAGAAAACAGTGAGGTTTAGAAAAATAGCCCACCCCAAGACCCTGAAAAGTGGGTGCAAAGTGCACCTAAGTTCCCCAAAGAGCACAGAAGTCGTGATAGGGGAATTCTGCAGGAAAGACCAACACCAGCAATGCAACAACAATGGATTTCCAGACGAGAGTACCTGTGGAACAAGGGGACCAAGTCCAAAAGTCACGATCAAGTCGGGAGTAGGCAGATGCCCAGGAAATGCCAGCTGTGGGTGCAAAGAAGCTGCCACCGGATGGTAGAAGCTGTGGATTCTGCAAGAACGACAAGGGCTAAAAACTTCCCCTTTGGAGGATGGACGTCCCACGTCGTGAAGAGTTGTGCAGAGGTATTTTCGTGCAGAAAGACCGCAAACAAACCTTGCTACCTGCAAGGGTCGCGGTTAGGGATTTTGGATGCTGCTGTGGCCCAGGAGGGATCAGGATGTCGCCAATTGTGTGAGGAGACAGGGGGGGCGTCCAGCAAGACAAAGAGCCCACTCAGAAGCAAACAGCACCTGCAGAAGTGCCGGAACAGGCACTACAAAGTGAAGTGAACTGAAGCTCACCCAAAGTTGCACAAGAGGGTCCCACGAAGCCGGAGGACAACTCAGGAGGTTGTGCAATGCAGGTTAGAGTGCCGGGGACCCAGGCTTGGCTGTGCACAAAGGAAATCCTGGAAGAGTGCACAGGAGCCGGAGTAGCTGCAAAACACGCGGTTCCCAGCAATGCAGTCTAGCGTGGGGAGGCAAGGACTTACCTCCACCAAACTTGGACTGAAGAGTCACTGGACTGTGGGAGTCACTTGGACAGAGTTGCTGAGTTCAAGGGACCTCGCTCGTCGTGCTGAGAGGAGACCCAGAGGACCGGTGATGCAGTTCTTTGGTGCCTGCGGTTGCAGGGGGAAGATTCCGTCGACCCACAGGAGATTTCTTCGGAGCTTCTAGTGCAGAGAGGAGGCAGACTACCCCACAGCATGCACCACCAGGAAAACAGTCGAGAAGGCGGCAGGATCAGCGTTACAAGGTCGCAGTAGTCGTCTTCGCTACTTTGTTGCAGTTTTGCAGGCTTCCAGCGCGGTCAGCAGTCGATTCCTTGGCAGAAGGTGAAGAGAGAGATGCAGAGGAACTCTGATGAGCTCTTGCATTCGTTATCTAAGGAATTCCCTAAAGCAGAGACCCTAACTAGCCAGAAAAGGAGGTTTGGCTACTTAGGAGAGAGGATAGGCTAGCAACACCTGAAGGAGCCTATCAGAAGGAGTCTCTGACGTCACCTGCAGGCACTGGCCACTCAGAGCAGTCCAGTGTGCCAGCAGCACCTCTGTTTCCAAGATGGCAGAGATCTGGAGCACACTGGAGGAGCTCTGGGCACCTCCCAGGGGAGGTGCAGGTCAGGGGAGTGGTCACTCCCCTTTCCTTTGTCCAGTTTCGCGCCGGAGCAGGGCTGAGGGATCCCTGAACCGGTGCAGACTAGCTTATGCAGAGATGGGCACCATCTGTGCCCATCAAAGCATTTCCAGAGGCTGGGGGAGGCTACTCTTCCCCAGCCCTGACACCTTTTTCCAAAGGGAGAGGGTGTAACACCCTCTCTCTGAGGAAGTCCTTTGTTCTGCCTTACTGGGCCAAGCCTGGCTGGACCCCAGGAGGGCAGAAACCTGTCTGAGGGGTTGGCAGCAGCAGCAGCTGCAGTGAAACCCCGGGAAAGGTAGTTTGGCAGTACCCGGGTCTGAGCTAGAGACTCGGGGGATCATGGAATTGTTGGGGTGACAATTCCATGATCTTAGACATGTTTCATGGCCATGTTCGGAGTTACCATTGTGACGCTATACATATGTCGTGACATATGTATAGTGCACGCGTGTAATGGTGTCCCCGCACTCACAAAGTCCGGGGAATTTGCCCTGAACAATGTGGGAGCACCTTGGCTAGTGCCAGGGTCCCACACACTAAGTAACTTAGCACCCAACCTTTACCAGGTAAAGGTTAGACATATAGGTGACTTATAAGTTACTTAAGTGCAGTGGTAAATGGCTGTGAAATAACGTGGAAGAATTGTCAGATCTCCCTATGGGTGGCACAAGAAATGCTGCAGCCCATAGTGATCTCCTGGAACCCCAACACCCTGGGTACCTCAGTTCCATATACTCGGGAATTATAAGGGTGTTCCAGTATGCCAATGTAAATTGGTGAAATTGGTCACTAGCCTGTTAGTGACAATTTGTACAGAGAGAGCATAACCACTGAGGTTCTGGTTAGCAGAGCCTCAGTGAGACAGTTAGGCATCACTCAGGGAACACATACATATAGGTCACAAACTTATGAGCACTGGGGTCCTGACTAGCAGGGTCCCAGTGACACATAACAAACATACTGAAAACATAGGGTTTTCACTATGAGCACTGAGCCCTGGCTAGCAGGATCCCAGTGAGACAGTGAAAACACCCTGACATACACTCACAATCAGGCTAAAAGTGGGGGTAACAAGGCTAGAAAGAGGCTACTTTCTCACAGCATCTTCCTAGCTACCTATCCAGGATGGATCAGCAACGAGTCAGTCTTCGTCCCCAGGTCATTAAAGAGTCAGCTACCTGTCAGGCTCACAGAGTATGAGCCCAATATCAGTACCTCGAACAGCGTCTCCTGACGTCATCAATTTCTTCCCAGATTTGCCTAAATTCGGAAGTCTTAACCCCTTGTCATGACTTTTTATTAGGGTCTCCCAATCCATCCCTCTAATTGCTAATTGGTCAGTCTGTTGGAAGTTATGACTCTAACCTATAGTTTTTGTTTACCAAATATTTGAGTTTGCATATGTCTTGAGTCCCATAAAACTGATTGTTTTTTTACGCGATGAGAACATCATCCAGCTCTTCAGGTAACAAAATTGTTGCATCTGTTTCTTCAGTCAGTGCCTCTATTGTTCAAGTCCTGGTAAGGTACATTTAGCCTACACTACACATAATTTATCAAATTGTCTTCATCATCTCCTGTCCATTGGTACATTGCAGAATGTTCTAGCTAAGCAGCTTGAACTCTGAGCGGTTCAAGGTCTCCTTCTCCCGGTTACCAGTCCTTTGCTAAGCATTCGAAGTCTTCATGTTCAGAGCGAGCAAGGCCCAGCAAAACCAGGCTCTTAGTCCGGCTAAATTAAGAATATGGATTAATATAAAACATAGGTTATACATTTCATTATGACATATTAGTACATTTTTTTCATATGTTTTCCATTACTTTGCATCTTTTAGTCCTTGTAGTACACATGGTGATTACTCCCTGAGGGCACATTTTCTAACTTGCACTTTATTTTCTACAATTAATTTCTTATTTTTCATTAGTAAACACACGTATAAGACATTAATGATTTCCTAATTTGTTTATCTGCTCCATCAGTACTCTCAACAACTCTTCTTGATTGTACAATGGACATGCCACTTTCTTTGTGTGGCTGGTGTGGATCTAGTTCGGAACTCCAGCGCACTAAACAGCTGTGGTAGTGGTCAGAACTACATGGAACGGACCGTTCCAGTGAAGCTCCAAACACGTTTTCCTCACGTGTTTCTGGACCACAACCCAGTCACCACGGCTCTCAGGTTGTGCCGTTGGTCATGGATCGGTGGCAGTGTGGTGGCTTCCACCTGCTGAGAGAAAGAGCGAACCACATCAGCCAGACTCTTGCAGTAGTCAAACACCATATCATCTGTAATGTTGACAAGTGCATTTGCAGGCACCACTGGCAACCTCATGGATCGGCCCATGAGGATCTCATGCAGCAACAATCCTGTCAGGTGTGTTTCACATTGTACTCAGAACTAACAGCAGTGCATCAGGCCATTTCAGATTCGTGGACGCATACATCTTTGCTACTCTTGACTTCAAGGTACCATTCATCTGTTCTACTAGTCCTGATGCTTCAGGGCGGTAACTACAATGAAACTTCTGCTCAATGTTCAATGCTGCATACCATAATTTAATGACTTCATTGGTGAAGTGACTTCCCCTGTCTGATTCGAAAGAGATCGGAAACCCAAAACGTGGTATCAGTTTCCTAAGCAGCAGTTTCGCTACTGTGAGGCATGTCATTTCTTCAGGTAGGGTGAGCTTCAATCTAGTGACTAAAGATGCAGACAATCACCAACACATATCTCAATAAAATCCATTTGCATTCTGCTGACCTTCTGCTCTTCCAATGTCCACTGTCCCTTTTCCAGCATTTATTTGTTGCAACAATAGCAAACTGCTTCTGTTACGACTCTGTCGTCCCATTTCTAGGGGGCGCTGTAAGGGGACTGTCAGAAGCCTGGGAATCACCTTGAACACCTATCTAGAGTCCCTTGCTGACTCCTGTTTGTTTCTCTTTTCTCCATGGTACACTTGTGTAGGACTACATTTGCTTCTTTGGACTGCAAATCCCATAATGCACAGCTTGGTAGTCAGGAAAACCCGGATTCTGTTTCCCATTGTCTTCTATGGGAGAAGTCCAGTTGCTCCTTTTCACTGGATCCTCTCCTCCAGGACTTGCAAGTGTCCGAAACTACACACACCTGTGACCTCTCCTGTGCAGCCCAGCTTGGAACTGCTTATAAGCAGCCGTTTCCTCAAGCTCCCCGTCGTGCATTGGACTTCAATTCCTTTGTGTTACAGACCCCTTGTCGGATGGTGTTCCAGTTTTGTTCCTGTTCCTGTTCTGTTCCAGCTTGATCCTGTTTCCTGTTTCTCTGCCCTGTTCCTGATTGTTCCAGCCAGAGTCTGCTCCCTACTTCTTAGCCTTGTACCTGTTTGTTTCTTCCAGAGCCTGCTCCCTGTTTGTCTGCCCTGCTCCTGCCTTGTTTCAGCCTGAACCTGCTCTCTGTTTCCCAGTCCTGTTTACTGCTCATTTCCTACTCCCTGTATTCCAGTCCTGTCCTTGCCTGTTCCAGCCAGAGCCTGTTCTCAGTTTCCAGTCCTGTCTCTGTTTGTCCCAGCCAGAAGTTTGTACCCTGTTTTCAAGTCCTAGTCCCGCCTTTGCTTCAGCCTGAGCCTGTTCCTAGTTCATGCCTCTGCCTCTTTGTTTGTTCCCTTCTGTTTCTGTTTCTTCTTGGTTCTTTGTGTCTGGTAAGTGTTCTATCAGTCTTCACCAGTGTATATGTGTCCTCCTGTGTACTGGGGTTGGCTCCTGGTTTCCAGGAGGCAATTCCAGCCCCCATCCTTGTCCAGTGTTATACGATGTATTTCGTGCCTAACAGTGACAGTGTGCTATTGCTGTTTTCTCAGGAATCGCCACTGTGTTTCCAGCTGGACCCTCAAGAGCGTGTCTTGTGTATGTAAGTACTTTCCTTGTCTGTGCTCTAGGGTCCAGAGACAGAATCACTTCTGCTGCCTCCTTTCTATGGGGCTGGCAGGGTGACTATCTGTAAGAGCAAACTGCACAGAGGCATTGAGATTCCCTGTCACTGTGGGAGGTTCTGCGCCTTACTCTGTGTACAACCCCAGTGTGTTTGTCCACTGGTAATCCATTTCCTGTTTGTTCACACAAGGGTTGCTCTGCTTTTACTTTCCTGTTTCCTGTGCCTGTCCAGAGCTGTCCTTTCCGTGTATGCCTTTAGCTGCTCTTCTTCCCCAGTAAACTACCTCTTTAGGATAATCGGTGACCTCAAGGGGTGTCCCAACGAGAGTCCTGATCAGACCCGCCCGTAACCGTGACAGCTTCAGCATCTTGTCTAATCCTTGGGTTGAACCAATTATGTTTGAACAAACGAATCATGGTATCCCTCCCAACATGTACTTGACCAGGATAATACCTAGCCATTTGAGACAACAGACTATTGAGAGAACCAGTAGACACCCTTCTGAAACCCACAGTTCATCCTTTCTCTGTACACATTTCATCTTGCTCCATGAACGTTTTTCCTCCCTGTCAACATTACTCTGCAATGTTTTCAATTCTTCCAATGTATCAATTACTTTCAATGCAAAACTTGAACATGTTTCATCTTCTTCAGGTAACAGTTCCCACTTACCTTTGAACGATGTACAGTTCAATGCGCAAAACCTTGCGACTTGATCCACATATCCATTTCTCATTGACACAAAATCTTGAGATTTCAGATGTGCACTGCATTTCACCACAACAATCTTTTCAGGCATTTGGATGGCATGGAACAATTCTTTAATTCTCTCACCATTTCTCACTGGTGAACCAGAAGAGGTCATGAAACGTCTCTGTGTCCACAACTGGCCATAATCATGGACTATTTCAAATCCATACTGGCTATCCGTGTAGATGGTAATTTTTAGCTGAGCAGTAACCAGTAAGGGCTACCAGTTCCGCTACTTGTGCAGAACGAAGCCAAGACACTTCAAGGATACCAGAAATTGTGAACACAGCATATCCTGCTCTCAGTGTCTCTTAGACAAGAACCATCAACAAAGATAATTTGGTCATTTTCTTCCAGTCGGGTTTCTTTAATATCTGGTCTTGGTTTTGCTCATTAATCAGTTACTTCGAGACAATCATGCTCAATGTCTTCCAATTTGTCAATCTCAACATTTTCATTAGGAAGTAAAGTTGCCGGGTTCAGCACTGTACATCTTTTCAATGACACATTTGGTGACCCTAAAATACTCGTCTCATAGCTGGTCAATCTTGTACCAGTTAAATATTGAGTCTTGGTGTGTGTAAGGAGAACTTCAACTGAGTGAGGAACCATTATTGTTAGGGGGTGTCCCATCACAATGCCTTCACATTGTGTGAGGCTCTGTCCAGCCGCTGCATCTGCATGCAAACAGCATGGTAAAGCTGCTGCGACTGGGTCAAAGTAGCTGAAAAATATGCTACTGGGAGGTTTACACCTCCATGGACCTGGGTCAAGAGAGAAAAAGAACATGCATCACTCTCATGACAAGACAATGTGAACAGCTCAGTGTAGTCAGGCATACCCAAAGCCGGAGCTTTGCAGAGACTCCCTCTCAATTCAGAAAACACTTTCATGCAAGCCTGGTCTAACATTATGGGGTTGGTGACCTCCTTGTGGGTCTGTTTTTGCAAGGGATTGGAAATGACGGAAACATTTGGAATCCATTGGCAGCAGTAGCTCACCATCCCTCGAAACATCCTGACATCTCTCTGTGTGGTCGGGGATTCATCTGCAATATGGTTGTGACCCTCTCTCTGGATATTTTCCCTGATCCCTTCTCAATCTGGTGACCCAAATATTTCACCTCTTTCTGACAGTACTGCAATTTAAGTGGAGACACCTTCTGACCATTCTTTCCCAAATGATTCAGCAAGGCAATCGTATCATACTTGCACTCGTACCTTGTTTTGGATGCAGTCAGCAAGTTGTCAATGTACTGTACCAAGGTCGATTGGAAAGGCAATTCCAATGACTCCAAATTATTTCTCAAGATCTGATTGAATATGGAAGGTGACTCTGAAAACCGTTGAGGAATTCGACACCAACAGTAAACTCGGTCCAACAATTTGAAACAAAAGAGAAATTGGCTGTCCTCATGAAGAGGCACGGAAAAGAAGGCTTGTGACAAGTCTATGACAGTGAACCATTCAGCATCACATGGAATCTGAAACATTATCACAACTGGATTTGGCACCATGGGCTACATTTGATCACAATGTCATTTATTTTTCTCAAATCCTGGACAATTCGAACTTTATCACAGGGCTTTTTCAATCCCATTATCAGTGAATTATATTGGCTGCTCAACACTTCCTTAAGGGCCTCTTGTTCTACAAATTCTGCAATTATTTGGGCGACCTTCAGAATAACATCTTGTGGCATGTGATACTGGGGAATCTGAGGAAAAATTGCTTTTGGCTTTACTGAAACTTTAACTGGCTCAACTCCCTTTATCAGACCTATCTCTTTCATTGCCAGGTCCCACACCTTTTCTTTAACTTTTCCCTGTAAATCAGGGAGAAGCTCCTTCACTGTGAACACTGGAAAGAAATCAACCAGGGGGTAGTCCTCATTTGTGAATTCACATTTGGTCTCTGGAGCTGGGTCATCCTCATCATCACTATTCGTCTGTATCTCAATTCCATCATTTGAGCAAGTAATCGAGCACCTCGTTTTACACAGCAAGTCTCTTCCCAGTGGGGATACCGGACTTGAATTGCAGACTACGAGTTTGTGCAATCCCTGAAAGTTGCCAATTTTAACCTGTACTGGATCTGTAATTGGGTTGGTCAAATCCAGATTTGCTACTCCGACAATCTGGACTGTCTTTCCTGAAAGGGGCAAATTTGGAACTTCTGCAGATCTTACTGTAGAGCATGTAGCTCCTGTGTCAACCAAGAATGAAACTCTGTGACCCATGACTTTTCCCTTCACATAGGGGACTTTCTGATCTACTTCAAAAGAAGCTGCAAGCATACACGCCTCCTCATCCGAACCCTCACTCACCCAATCCTCGTTTATGCCATTCTCACTGTGTAACGGTAAATGATGTACCATGGGAACCTGCTGTTGCAATCGGCTGCAACTGTGTCATTTGTACACATGGCAGTTGTACCTGCTGCATGGGTTGAAAATTCTGCAGTTGATTCTCATTATTTGGGAAATTCAGATTAGGACCTATCATTCTCGGTCCACTCATGTTCTGAAACGAGTTGATTTCACACGTCTGCTGAATGACACCTTCCTGCACCATCATCAGACACTCCCATTTCCAATGTCAGACCGCTCCGCAAGCGTGACAAGGCAACAGTTTCTTCATTCCCTGCACATCATTCTGAACCACTACCGTACTGATGTCTGGACCACGGTTTACATTACCTCTGCAACCGCTACCTCTCATCTGATTTTGAAATACTGTCCTTGCTGCTGCTGTGGAAAACTGCATCACCAACACCGTCTCTTTCAGCTTTCTCTGCTTCAACTCGATTTCATCACTTCAATACTTTTTATACTGAAACACCTCATCAATCAGCTTTGCTTGCCAGCAAATCAAATGACTCTTAATCATCTGGCTAATTTCCAGTCTCAATTCTTCCACAAATCTGAACACAAAATGAATCATGTCTTTCGGCTTAATGGTTTCTGTAGCGCTGTAATGCTTGAATGCCTGCAACAATCTCTCCTATCGACTCCTTTGCTTCCTGAGCTGTCCTGTCTATTCTCTGCCAGTCAATGTTTTGGGGCAAAATTCTTCTTTTAAAAAAATCAGTCACCTTGTAATAATCTTTAATTACCTCAGGAGACGACATACCAGTAATCTCATCTCTTTCTGGTTCTTTTGTCAGCCAATCTACATTCCTCTTACACTCCATCCACAGATCAGCTGGAACTACTAACTCTAATAGAGTGTTTAAATCTTCCCAAAGGCACTTTGCAAGTTTCACAAACCTGTCTCTCTGCTGGTACCATTCTACTGACTTCTCTCTCAATCTTGGATAATCATTTGTAAATGACAGAATGTCACTTCTGCTCCATGGGACATGAAAAAAAGTCCCTCCTGGAATCTCTGGCATTGGTAGGATTTTCATTGGATCCTTCACCTGCTGTATATTTGCATTTAACTCTGCAGACTCCCTTTTTTATCTCTTTTCTTTACCCATCTGCCTTCCCATTTGTCTAATGCTCCCCAAGTATGGGCACTTTGAAGTAACTCCCTAGGGTGTGCCTTCATTCTGGCAGATCTCATGTGTTTAAAATTTTTAGCCTTAAAATCTAACCTGTAACTCCTTTTCAAATGCTTTGTTTTCTCTATTTCTATGCCGTATTTCTCTGCCAGGACTTCTAGAATTTGATGCACATTGCTTACCTCCCTCTTATTTTTTCAGACCGATATCTCAACTCTGCTTCTGTGTAGGACCCTAACCTGTTAACACCCATGGTCCCTTTAATGAGCTCACCGGCTGGCATTCCTAATCTCGTATAGTTCAAGTACTCCTCTCCCTTAGGGGCACTCTGTGGGGTATTCAGTTGGTCTAGCCATTCAGTCAATTGCTGGGCAGTCAAACCCTGCAACGAAATGTTGTTAGCCTGTGCCGGTGGCGCCTGTTGTACAACTGTATTCAGGGTTTGCGGTGTCAGTAATTTCAAGCTCTGACTAATGTTCGACCCTATCACAGTATCTGGAGGAACTCCGAATGAACTAAGCTCTAGCAATGATCTAGATCCATCAAGGGTCTGTCCCACAGGAGAAACTATTCGGATTTTCTCATTAGGTCCTCCCCTTATTGAATTCTGACTTAGGATTCCCTGTCCATTCGCACTGGGTCAGTGGTTCCCAACCTGTGGTCAGGGGGACCCCTTGGGGTCCGCAAAGCCTTCTCAGGGGGTCTGCAAGAGCCTATCAAATTAAAAAATATGATCAAATATTGACAAATTAGGTCCCTAGCTTCCAGTAATGACTCATGCGGGGGTCCTCGGATTCCCATGAAGATTCACTGGGGGTCCCTGGGTTCCATTAATGTTAAAGTGGGGGCCACAGAAATCAAAAGGTTGGGAACCACTGCACTGGGTTTTTCTTGTGCTAAAAAGGCACAATCGGACCAATAGTAACAGGTACAGATACAGCATCTGGGCTTGGTCTAACACTTAAGTTCTGTGGTTGCGTAGTTCCCATATTTTAGCTCATCAGTACAGACAAATCTGTCTGGGTCCCTGTTATGAGAGTGTATCTCGGCATTACTTGTGGCTGCACTTGCAGCAGTAAAACTGGAGTCGGCTCTGTCTGAACCAACATTGATTTTGGGAAAACCTGTTCTGTAGGCTCTATTAGATTAGTGGCAGTTTGCACAATGGGCACATCATGGTAAATTCTCTGGATATTTAGCTGTGGCACCTTAGTTTGTACTACTGGAGTAGTAGGGGCGTTAAGACTGCTTTGCATCGGACTCTGTGTCAGGCTAGGATTAATCTGCACCAGACTCGTTGTCACATTAACCTGTGTCGGAGCTGAAGGATCAGCACTGGTACTTGGACCACTCTGATGTGCTGCATATGCCGGTGGATGATTTCTCAGTAACTGTAAAATAAACTCATCATCGTCTGATTCTTCCGCCAGTGTCACTGATCTCCTAGCCTCCTTTGGTCTCCCCTCCCTACTCTCGGAAGGGCTTCTATTTGTTTTTCTGGTAGCTTTCCTTCCTTCTCTCTCGCTGTCTTGTGTGATCGCCGGGAATACCTTAATCTTCTGTAAAGTCTCGGTTCTCCAAAATTTCTGAGCATGATCCCATCTAGCCTCCACTAGTGTCTTTTCTGCCTTTCTCATCCTCCTTTCAAATTTCTGTTGTCGTTGCTCTCTGGCTACTAACTCCCAGATCGCCAATGGATCTAACTGTGCTGGTCTCGGAGGGGGTTTCAGGTCATACAGCACCCTCCTCAAATGCTCTAAACTCCTCAAATTGAATGTTCCATTAGCAGGAAAAGCTAGGCTCCCATCTTTTTCTGTCACTTTGAACCAAAGACATGGCACGACACTCCTTTCTTCGATTACAATGTAAGCTGGTATACCTTCTGGTGGTGCAATGTCCACTATACTCGTTGTAATGTACGTATCTTCCCTTAAAGCACTCTTTAAAGCTTTGAAAAGTTTAATCTTTTCGACCTTTGTGTTTCTCTAAGTCAAATCAGGAAATGACTGTTATTCCCAGAATTCTCTTAGCCCACCTTCTCAACCAATTGCACTTCACGGACGGCTGCCAATCCGTGTGCGACCCTTCCACTAACCAACCTATCCCAGCGCGGCTCCAATGACGTCACACTCACAAGTATTCCGTCTGACAAAGTCTTGCGGCTTGTCCTCCTAAACTCAGATTGACACAAAACTAATGCAATTTTATTGTGAGCACTAAACAAAATCAAAACCCAATTTGTCCATGTAGTACAGGTAGGGTAACACAATCACTTTAGAAACTTCATGGATTTTTCACTGACGGCATTTGCTCTAACAATACTCCTTCCCTCTCAGCTTCCCTGATTCGTAAGCAAAATTCAACCCTCACATTTCACTCTCAACTGATCAGTGGGTCTGTCCTGGTACACATAGGACTCGCCAGATGTCAGTCAAAAAATACTTTTACTCACTTTGACTCACACTCTGACTTGTCAACCACGCCCGATCAACCTATTAAACCAGACTAATTACAATAAAAACCAAGTGTCTCATACACTTTTCAATATACTCCGGAGTCTTAGACCATGCAGGGTCCGTACATCAACAACCACATGGGCAGTTTTTGAGCACAGAGCGCCACACACATGTGATGTTTGATGACTTCCCTACTCTCACACTTCAGAGTATGCACACTCCTTCAACAACCTCATTTGGAGTATGCAAACTCCCTAAACCCTCAGAAACATCACAATTCACATGTGATTTGCCTAAGCTGTGCAAGCGCAAAAACTACTCCATTCACACTGTCACAAAAATGCAGAGAACACCCTCAAACAACCATTAGCAAGCTCCAAGATTCTGGGAAACTCATCTCAGGACTTAGGGGCACATTTTCTCTCCAATTTGTATCATTAAGAAAATCCAAATCTCAGTGATGAGGAGCTCATGAAAGACAAAACCATGTACCGGGCCTCTATGATGACCTCTTAAGGAGACAAACCATCAAGCTGCTACCATCTCTGTTAGCACATCTTACCCTAATAAGTAAACTTACAAGGGGAAGCAAATAGGTCAATGAACCTTTTGACTTTGCTTAAGATGTTCCCACCATATATCTTGTACATGCAGATCAATAATCAATTACAATCAATAACATTAATATTCACCTGGAGTCAGTAATTGTCACACACCATGACCTTGCAGTCATGAATAACCACACCTTTATGTAAAAGTTAGAATATTTATTTCCCTATATTAACAATGCTAATGTGATGTAGGTTAATCTGAAAATCTATTGATGAACATACAGAAACAACACTGGCTGACCGAAATGACGAAAGAATTGCAGTCTAATCAAAGCTTGAGCTACTACACATTCTAAAATTACAGTGCAAATTAATAGTAAGAACAACTGCGCAAACAATGTTACCTACATTTAGTTTCCATAAAGGAAAGACGGGAAACATCCTTTTTTACGACTTTTTTTTTTACGAAGGTCGTGGTTAACCAAAGCGCAACAACGCTTTTTTTAACCACGACTTCGGTTTTTTGTGCCTTAACTACGTATGTTCTGAACAACGAACATGCGTGGTTAAGGTACAAAGAAGGGACTTGGCGAAGGTAAGTGGTGGGTTTAGGTTTTGGGGCGGGGGTGGGGGGTCAGGGGGTTTTAGGTTTTGGGGTGGGGTTGGGGGGGTGGGGTGGGGCGTTTTTGGTTTTGGGGAGTGAGTGGGGGGTCAGGGGGTTTTAGGTTTTGGGGTGGGGTTGGGGGGGTGGGGCGTTTTTGATTTTGGGGAGTGGGTGGGGGGTCAAGGGGTTTTAGGTTTTGGGGTGGGGTTGGGGGGGTGGGGCGTTTTTGGTTTTGGGGAGTGGGTGGGGGGTCAGGGGGTTTTAGGTTTTGGGGTGGGGTTGGGGGGGTGGGGTGAGGGATGTAGGGTGAATGGTGCCTATTGCTAATGATTTTATCAGGAATGCCTTTACAACGAAATATCGTTGTTAAGGCATTCGTGGTAAAATCATTAGTAGTAGCAACGAGGTCGGTGTTCCGACCTCGTTGTTAAGGCAGTAGGTTTTTTTGCAGTCGTTGTTTCGTCGTATATTCAGGAAAGACATCAGCGGTTATTTCATATAGCCAACTTCATCAGTGAGCTCCCTAACTAACATCAGATTAGAATTAGCATGTTGGGCTTCATCCAAAACAATTTAGTCAACACAAATTTGGAAAAACATCTAACTATGGCTCTATCAAAATAGCGCAGTTGGTACCTAGAAACAAAAGTAAATAGACATAGTAAACAACATCATGGTCAATATACCTATCCTTAGTTTGGATCAGCAAGCTGTGACAGTCTTCGTCGTAAGGACATCAGTCTGGTCAGCAAGGCATCAGGAGATTCAGCATCAAAGTTCAGAAAAGGCAAAGTCTTCAAGCTGTAAAGTTAAGCATGTCTATTCTCAAGACGTTCAAGAAAGTAATGGCGGTATGGCAAACGGAAAATGGGCAAAGATGTCTTCTTCTCAGTGCAGTCTGGCTAAGTTAGATTCCGTAAAACTACTTCCCAAGTCCCTATTGGTCAAGGGATCGCATATTCACACTTGATCCAATAAAACTAAAACTTCAAATCTAGATTTCTACTAGTACATGGTTCACATGTCGACGATTGGCTCCTGTCGTACTGTCCTCATCATCCGGCCCATCAAGTAACAATATTGTTGCAGCTTATACTCCAGTCCCCATTGTATTCTCCTGAGAAAAGTCAGTCTTACACACATTACATTAACAATGTATCATTAGCTAGTACAGCATCTTCTAGCAAGCAGTTCTCATGAGAAAGACTTTTAGCTACAGGCACACGGACAGTGCAGTGGAAAATCACAATTTAATTCTCTAAGCAGACATTTTATTAAATGCCTAAGAAATGCAGCTTGACATGAGGCCGTGCAAATAGGCCAAGACCTCCGCTAAGTTAGGGCCTACAATTAATAGAGCTAATACCCAATTCATAACACTTAATATGACATATTACTGTATTATTCAAACAAAAGCTCAACATTTTGTATTAATAAGCCATTAATAAGTACACTTTGTGAACAATGATGGCCACTCATGTGGTCACACTTTCAAATGCGTGCATTACTTTCTCTATATTTTCTCTATATTATTAAATTTTCTATGCAAATTCAATATTTAAAATATACGAATATTCATTAATAATTTCATTCATAAAATCAGCATTAACACCCGTAGAAAGTCCGCTCTGGGGCTATGGTGTGGCAGGTAAATAATCAGGGAATTTTCTCTGTGGTGGGGGGGTTTCAAGTCTTCGCATCATAGAGATTGCCAACAAGGGGATGCCCATACCTCAGCAGTGGAGCATGACTCCACAAAACATATATCAATCATAAGCAAAGTTCCAAACTGAAAAAACAAGCAGATGCCTAGGTGAGCACATGATAATGGGTTAATAATGCCCTTATAATTAAGAAAAATGTAAACAATTCTGCTGAGCAAGCTGGATTTCAAACATTTGTATCTCGTAGGCCAGAATACAGCGCATCTGAAGCTCAGAGATAGTAACATCCATTGATGCCAAGTCAGCAAGAGCAAGAAAACATAGCAGGAGCAAGTAACAGCAACATCAAATATGCAAGCCACCTAGGGTTGTCAATAAACAGATGAAAACATTTAAATACACATATCTGCTTCCCCGAAGGCCTACAGTCGCAAACACCATTAGTGTTGGGCCGCATGCTAAGCAGTCTTCAACCAAACTGGATAAACAAGGGTAAGGTCCTTGGACTCAGGAACCCAATGTTGTACTCCTGCAAATACCCCTGGGCTCTCCCATCCAACCCAACTGACTTTCTGTGTATTCATGTCCCAACACATCCCTGTGCCAGTATTCACCCTGCCACTTCTCCATTCCAATATCTCTCTTGGAGAGCTTCTAAGCAGCGATGCATGTGCCAGAGGATGAAGGTTGCGGGTGTTAGTGCAGTTGCCAGTGACTGCAGGTGTAATGCAGGAGAGAGTGGGATCAGATGCAGTTCAGGCACCAGTGAGTGAAGGTGTAGTATGTTTTGCTGGGTGCCAGAGTGATGAAGATTAGGGACCAGCTCCTGTAACTCATCCCCAGCCATGTCAGGAACCCTAAATTTCAAGAACACTTTTCACTGCTGTTATTATATTATGGTCAGGTGTTATACTTGACACCCTTGATGCTGTATTCCCCCAAACTTTCTGCCTTCCCCCTCCTTTTTGTTAAATTTGTTTTTTGTTGGCTTTAGGACGCTGTGTCCTAAAGCCAGAGTGACTTCAAGGGGTCAGTTTTCTGGCCTTCTGTTTGAGCTACAAAGACACAAAAAGCTGCCAGAGGCCTGCCCTGCAACTGCCCAGCTGACAAGCATCAACTGGCCCTGTCTGTGCCCTGCTGCTGGTCTCTGCTGGAGTGAGTGCTGATGCCCAAGACGTGTCCCCCAGGTCCTAGACAGTTGGTCGGCATCAGCAAGCATTCCTCCCTGCCTAACTGAAGGTTTCATCAGATCCTACACAAAGTGACTCAGAGGATGCAAAGCCACACAGCTCTGAACTGGAGGCTTCACCAGAACCAACGCCAAGCGACACAAAGTCTTACAGGGCTCCACCATACAGATCCCTTACGAAAGCTGCATCGGTTCCAAAGCATAGTGACTAGAGGCCATGCAAAGCCTCGCCACCCAGCTGAAAACTTCCTCAACGGCGAATAATGTAAAGCCTGCAAAACTTTGTCACACAGCCAAGAGCTTCATGGGGACTGACCCCAAGTGATGCAAAGCCCCATGAAGTCTTGCCGCACAGTTGAGGACTCTATCGGAACCAATACTGAGAAACGCGAAGCCTCACAAAGCTTCACCGCACAACTGAGAGCTTCTGAACTGAAGCCTCAGAGTAACAGGAAGACTTGCAAAGCACAACAGCACCATACGGACGTGCAGACCTCGCACCAAGGACATAAGGTACAATGTTCTGAACTCAGACTTATGCCCAACCTGCGCCCTATCGCAGTCAGCCTGAACTTGTGACTTTGTCCCAATCGAGCAAGACCAGACACCCACAGACAGCCCTTTCTGCTTCTTGATGCTATTTTCACTAAACACTTTCAAATTCAATATCTCCAGCTCTACTGATGGAATGTTTTTGTTATTCTGGTATCATTTTATTTATGAAAATATACTCTATTGTTCTAAATTGGCATGGGATTTTTTTTGTGCTGTGTTTTCACTTTATTCCTCTTTGTGCAATGCAAAAATACGTTACACGTTGCCTCTGAGTTAAGCCTGATTTTGTTTTGTGCCAAGCTACCAAATAGTAAAGCACAGGTTTAATTTAGTGGCTTTTGTGGTTTACCTTGGCAATGATTGTCTTGTTGCCTGAGAGGTGGCTTCACTATCTTCTACCTATAATCAAATTTCATACAGTAGGAGAGTCCAATGTTCCTTAAAGGGCACAGTGGTAGGACAGTGTCTGTTTTAAGACAAAACAAATGACACTATGAGGAGGTGTACAATTTCTAGTATCCTTGAAAGAGAATTACATTTTTTAAACCACATTCTTAATTTAGACCTCTGAGCAGGTAACAGTTTGAAAACTTTATATTCCTACATATTGTAGGTCAGTCAGCTCTAGAAATACTCTTGCCTCTTCTGTGAAAAAGCCATTTTGAGATATCTTTGTACGGGGTAACTAGGTTAGCTGGTTAACATGACGGCTGCTGTACTAAGAAGCTCCCTCCTTCCAGTTAAGAATCTGCACAGTTCAGAACATAATAGCTTTTTCCCAAAATATAAGTGAACTGTGAGTAATGTTATGAGGAGCAGTATATGGAAACTTGTGATGTGTTTAGTGTCCATTGTAGACACAGGTACCTTGAAATTTTAGACCTCCTTTCAATTGGAATGATTCAGGCGATATAGCTGAACGAAGGTCTGTGTCAGCCTGTGGATGCCTCAAGTCTGCCATTAATATGAGTGGTGGTTGATGAACCTGCACAAAAACGTTCTTGGGAGGAAGAGAGTATGCAGCGGAAGAGCCATATGCCAAAGGGATAATGATTAATTATTAGAAAGAGACAAAATGGCGAGCCACACATGCAGGAGGGATGCTACGCTCTTGCCTCCTTAGATATGGAGCTGGCATTTGATTCCTTAAACTGGGAGTATGTGTGGAGGGTCTTGGAGAGAGCGGGAATTGGCTCCCCCTATATTAACTGGATCAGGCTACTATATACACAGCCATGAGCAAGGGTACGAACGGGGCACTATGTCTCAGAGGAAAATGTCCTACAACGTGGCACTAGACAAGTATGTGCTCTGTCTCCCTTGATTTTGCCATAGCAATGGAGTCGCTGGCATGTAGACTCGGATAAACCTCTGAAGGATGGGGGATATGGTAGAAGCCACGGAACATACAGTGTCATTATATGCGGATGATGCCATGATATAGCTGAAACGTCCCAATTCTTTTAAATGTAATGTCCACATACTGGGAGTTCTCAGGACTAAGGGTAAATGTAATGAAATCAGTTTTATACCTGTTGGGCTGCCTGACGAGTTAACCACCTGAGAATATGCCGAGGGTGAGCCTTCCCTGGAAGACAGATGAAGTACAATATTTAGGCCCACATTTCACCCATAATGAGAATCAATTTTATGACCTTAATATAGGTAAGGTAATCGTGAAACTAAGACCCCCTATACACTTCTGGAATACTCTAGGGGAGTGCCTCTCACGTTTGCCCATGTAATCCAATTTATGGCAAGAATATGGGAGAGAGCAGTTAGAAGGATTCTTAAGAGAGTGCCTTATGCCCCAGATATAGACATCTGAATTCTGTCCTCCTTTGTACAAATGACATATATTATCACGGTGACTAGATGGCAGCAAGGAGGTTGCATTATGGTATCTGACCTATACCCTGCAGGTAGATTTATTACATTACAAGTGGTGCAGGAATCGTTTAATCTGGGTCCAAGACACTTTCTACAATATGCAAACGTTGCTGCAACAGCTAGACAATTATGGCCCCCATTCCCGGAGGCACCAGCAACGACTCAAAACACTAGTCACGCTACTTGCGATGGCGGGGGATGCAAGCTTATAACCTATTCGTACTGAGCACTGCGCTTTGACAGGAGTGTACAACCACTACCTGTAGAAAGCACTTGGCAACCCCACATTGTTGATTCATTATCTCCACAGGATTGGACAAAGATACATACAGGAGTGAGGGAAGTGGGGGTATGCACTTTAAGCTGATCCAGCATAATTTTCTGCATATGCCCTATCTAGCTCTTAAACACCTGCACGCCATATATCCTTCTAGGAACCAGAGTCGCCCGACGTGCAAAGAGGAATTTGATGATTTTATTCATATGGCATGGCACTGTCCTTTGGTATGGGATTATTGGGCGGAGGTCCTTATTCAGCTGAGGGCAGCCAGAGGCTGGGAAGTCCCGCAAACAATGAAAATGTGCCTGTTGGGACTTCTCCCACAGAATCCGAAAAAGAGGCTTAGCAGGTGTTATACTATGTTAGGCCTAATAGTTGCAAACCAACACATTGCAATCCACTGGTTGAGTCCCAGGGCCTCACAGAGGGAATGTGTGGGAGTCAATCATGGAGGAGTGGGATGGGGCTGAAGACATTCATATAAGAAAGGCTAGGAGAGATGAGGAGGCACAAGAAGTATCAAAAGCTTGGGCAGAGATGACCCGAGCAATGCTTGTACATAAGGGTACACAACGGGGAAGTGACGCTTTACTGCAGTGGCTTGGGGAGTGGCAAATGAGGATGGGGAGGTGAGTTTTTGTTCAGTATCTGGGGTCTAGATAGCGTGGCCGACTGTGACCAGAAAGAGACAATTCTAATGAACACTGATGAAAAGGGTCTAAGGTGCCTTCCATGGAAGCTTTAGTGGACACTGTTGTATTTTAGTTTATTTGAATAAGATGTTAGATTAGCTGTGATACAGGTCAAGCTAAATCTTTTGCTGCTATATGTTAATGCTGACGTATGATAGTATTTACCTGACGTGGATGTAAACTGTTGTATCACCTAATAAAAAGAAAAAGAAAAAAGACAGACACAATGGCTAGAGAGGTGCAGAGCTGTTGGACTTTGTGCAGCCCTCAAAACTGGAAAAGCGCAGAAGAAGTAGTTGCAGATCTCACCACAATGATGTTACTGCATAGTTGACACATAGGCGGATCAGGGTACAAAGACATGACACTTGGTGGCCACTGTTTATCTGGGACAGGAGTTAGAGTAGTGATGCACAGCAAGCGAACCGTTAGAGATAGTTAGGTTCTGAGAACAGAGATGGTGGTGTGAGAGTGAAGCAGGTAGATGAGCATAAATTTGATGGGTAAGAGACCTGATAGGGCTGATTTCTAAATCTCTGCTTCTCAGAGCAGTTACTGAGTATTCTGTGCCCATTCAACTATACACCATGTTACTTCCACAATGTTAAAGATGACATTTTAAAGTAGTCCAAAAAGTTCTAGCAATAGTAGACATTTGTTTTCAAATTTTGCCAAAAGGAAACTCCAGACAGGGACCTGTTCACCACTTATTCTAACAAATATGTCATTTCAACTAAAATGCAATAAAATAGTTTAAAAGCAGTACCTTCAAATAGCAGAAAGTGTGTGGGCACCGGGGATAATTTGGGGAGCAAATGCTATAGTAACACTTAATGTTGGTGAAAGACCTTTTTTAATCAGCAGCACGTTAGGCTCACATTTATAAACTTTCTAAAATGCCTGTAAAACATTTTAACAACGCCCTTCCCTGCACCAATCAAATCACTCCCCTAAATCACCTTCGCCCATACTTAGGGGCATATTTATACTCTGTTTGCGCCGGAATTGCGTCGTTTTTTTTTACGCAACTCCGACGCAAAACTAACTCCATATTTATACTTTGGCGTTAGACGTGTCTAGCACCAAAGTCCATGGAGTTTGCGTCATTTTTTAGCGTGGACACCTACTTTGCGTTAATGATATGCAAGGTAGGCGTTCCCGTCTAAAAAATTTACTCCGAGGCTTGTGCGCCGTATTTACACTCCCGGGCAAAATTCACGCCCGGGAGTGGGCGGGTCAAAAAAAATGACGTACGGCCGCTTTTGCGCCATTTTTTAGCGCCTGGACAAGGCAGGCGTTAAGGGACCTGTGGGCTCGGAAGGAGCCCAGAGGTGCCCTCCCATGCCCCCAGGGACACCCCCTGTCACCCTTGCCCACCCCAGGAGGACACCCAAGGCTGGAGGGACCCATCCCAGGGACATTAAGGTAAGTTCCGGTAAGTGTTTTTTTTTTTTTTTTGTGGCATAGGGGGGCCTGATTTGTGCCCCCCTACATGCCACTATGCCCAATGACCATGCCCAGGGGACATAAGTCCCCTGGGCATGGCCATTGGGCAAGGGGGCATGACTCCTGTCTTTGCTAAGACAGGAGTCATTTCTATGGGGGTTGGGAGTCGAAAAAAATGGCGCAAATCGGGTTGAGGCGAAAAATTTGCCTCAGCCTGACTTGCCCCATTTTTTGGCGCCCAAGCTCCATATCCCCCTACGCCGGCGCTGCCTGGTGTACGTCGTTTTTTTGTACGCACACCAGGCAGCGCCGGCGGCTAACGCCGGCTAACGTCATTGATTAAATACGGCGCCCGCATGGCGCTTCAGAATGGCGTTAGCCGGCGCTAATTTTTTTGACACAAAACTGCGTTAGCGCAGTTTTGCGTCAAAAAGTATAAATATAGCCCTTAGTTAATAATCAAAAGCAATTCCTATTAAAAATGTTATCCTGTGGACCCCATTCTCTTCTGCCTGCCTCTTAGTGTTTCTCATTGCCTGCTTGGACTGCTCAATCAAGGACCAAGCCTACCTCCCAATGCCCTCTCTCTCTGCTCTGACTCCTCCAGTTCTTCCCTCTACCCTTTAACACATTTCTTTGTTTGAGCCAAACACCTCCTACCGCCATCATAAACTTATCTACATAATATACCCAAATGACCAAGTCTCTGCCAACAAGAACCTTATTTGTACCGGGGTGGGCAGAGGGACACAACAGTGAGAGTTGTATGACATTACCACACATGGACATTTACAACGCTTGCCTTTACTACACATCCATTACAATGCAATGTCTTTACCAGGCAAACATTTACCACACATGTACCTTTACCACACATGCCCTTACATCGCAAGCTAAGTCTAAATACAAAAAGGGAAACACCTTAAACCTTATGCGTACTTAATGACGGTTGCTACTAGGTACTTGTATTTTGGACCTAGTTTCTATAGAAAAATCTTTTTGGGCTTGCCTATATCTTTGATGCCCGTTGATGAATCTTCGTGAAATTTTCCCAAAAAAAGTTGACCCTGACTTCAGCTGCTGTCTGGAAAGTTTCAGGTCGATCCGTCAAGTTGGGGCTGAGAAAAAGGGGGGTCCCAAAATATGTTTTCCCCATGTTAATTTCCTTAGGGATTTTGAACACAACTATAGCCTGAACCGCTGAACGGGATTACACCAAATTTAGCAGAAAGGTAGCTCTTGGTCCAGAAAGTGCCCTTTTTGTTATTTGGTGTGAATCTGTTCTGTTCTTTTTAAGATATTTATAGAAAACCAAATTTGTATATCTGGGTGGAGTCCAAGCACAGATCTCGTGGTGAGATCTGTTTGGCTGTCAGCATTTCAACCAGGAAGCGCTGGTAGCCATCTTGCTACCAATATACACAATACACCCCATTGAAATGCATTGTAGCAAATGGCAGGTTTTGAGGGTGACAAAAAGGAGAACGTATAAAGGGTGTAACACATTTTAGTTACAATATAAATCATTTGTTGATAGTACCATACTAATTTTAGGAATTGTGGTGTGTTCTAAGGTGATTTTACCCCACTACGATTTCATGAATCATGTTTGAGAAAAAACGTTTTTTTCATGATCCCATGGAGGTTATAACCCTAAGGTTATAGGAGGTGCTTCAGAAGCTAAATTCACACTATCTTTCTCAGCCATATAAGAATGAAGTCAGACATTCTATGGCAGGACCAGAGGCTTGATTATGCTTTTACTTTCTTTACTTGAACTCACAGCAGCATAAACAAACAAACTACAAATCCCATGAGTACATCCGAAAAGTCATATAACATCTGACCCATACAGTCCAATCACAGTGTCCCCATCAGTATAACACCAAACAACATTCCCTTCTTGTCCTCTTTCTTTGCGGCTCACAGCAGCTTCAGCTAAGTGCTCTGTTCCTTTGAAGATTTGAATGTTATTGTGAAAACACAGTGTAAAAGTATTGTTTGGTGTGGTTTGTGTGGTACAGACCACAAAGGGATTTGTTTATGGGTGTTATCAAGCTGAAGGAGAGTGAATATGTTATGTTTTTCTCTTCTTTTTATTCTGTTTTCCTCTGATGATGAATTGCTGTATATGGATTTAACCATCTTGTTTGAGGTTTGCTACGAGCTAGAATCAAGTATAGGTGCAACCTCTAATCTTGATATGAGCCTTTTTGATTAATGTCCATGACAAGGATCATGCATAAGTGCAGTGGGTTTTTATTTAACCTGTGTTCACTTTTTCCTTCTTGTTGTTTTTATTTTTTTCACTAGCATGGTAGTTGGGAAATCAGAAAAATTTGTTTTTAGGATACTGATATTTAATGTAGGTATTCTTGAATCCACCAGGAGTAGTATATGTAAGTTCTTTTGGACAGTGACTCACTTGGCCACTTTGCAACTGAAAAACTCTGTGACATGAGGGTGAGTGTCTTCACTAATCATGGAACTTGAGGGGCCGTTACGAGTTAAATAAAGGGTACCGTCAAAGAAACCATTGGGTGCAACGTGTTAAAAATTTGCATTTATTTCTATTTGCAGAGATAGTTTGCCTGAGAACAATTTTTGTGATGAAATTGATGGAATGTTGATTGACATGTGGGCGGGTCTATGGGCCACAGACGAAGAAACCATGAAATGTAATGCTTAATAATTATGTTTTTCTTGGCTCAAATGTTTTATCTATGTCCGGTGTGAAGCTTGTCCTATGAATGATTCATGCGATTAATTTTATGTGACCACTATATTTTTTTGTTCACTTCGATTTCAAAAATGTAACATGGATGTCAGTTGTAAATCAAGTCTTTGTACTATGTCTGTGATGAGGTCATGTTTTTAAGGAAGTAGGGTGTTGTGTACGGTATCAGCTTTGACAAAGACCTTTGTGGTCGAAATGCATCAGCCTTTCTTAATAAAATTGCACTGCAATATGACATCCCGGAGTGCAAGCGTTTTTGCTGTGTGAAGATTGTAAACGCTGTTCTTTTTGGCATATTAAGTGGGGCCCACACCAATAGGTGGATGCAGTCGGGTTCCTGTGATAGAGCGTTCCGTCCTAATAAATTACCTGTATCTGGACGCTCTTGGGTCGATGAATCTTTTGACCAAGTGGGGCTCTCTTCACCCGAGAGTAATCAATTTAATCAAATCAATAATCAATAACGAACATAAGCAATGCCCTGATCAACATAACACTTCACAATTAATCCAGAAAACATTTCGGCGAACCATGACCTTTCGGCCATGAATAACCACACCAGTTTATTCAAAATTAATGAATTTATTTCCCTATATTAACAAAGCTAGCACGATATAAATGTGTCTCAACACCAAATGATATATGTAAATGAACATTAATAGCTGTCCATAACGGCGAAAAGATGCAATCTATGCAGCATTTGAATAACAATGCATTCGATGATAGCAACGCAAACCACTAAAATGATAATCTGTAATAGGCTAATTGCATACATTAGTCAGCATAACAAGGTCTCAAATTGCATCGTGCAACAAATGAATCCTCATCTAACATCAAATTAGCATCTGCATGTGGGACTTCATGCAAAAAACAATTTAGCATCATTAATTTGGAAAAACTCCTAACTAGGGCTCATATCAAAAATCAGCAGTTGGTTACCTAAAAAGAAAACACAATGCAATTGTACATTTTATCCTTTCATATTTACCAAATTCAATCAGCATTCAAAGAAGTCTTCGTCTCACAGGTACCGGTTGATCAGCATGGGACGGGGGTAAAGGGGCAGGGTGGACGGGGCAATTGCCTCACAGCGGCAAGATAAAAGGACAAAACTACTACTTTATGCAAAGGGACGAATCAAAGTTAAAGTCTCTAGGGTGAGAATTTCTTAAAGTCTCTTTCTCTCGATTAGAGAAAGCATCAAAGTCTCATTCAAAATGGCATCGAACATCAATTGGCATCGTAGAAGATGGCAAAAGGACGAGGTCGGCAAGATGGGCCATAATGTCTGCAATGTCTAATGTTTGCAATGGGTGCAATGGGTAATGGCTGCTTTCTTCTTGTGCACCAGGTTTAAATAATCAACAGTTCAAATCCAGTAGGGTCTTCCATTGGAGGGTTCATAGGTTGGCTTCAAATTGTCCAATCAAAAACAACAATTTACAAGCTTCTACCTAGGCCTACATTATCCTTGGAGTCGGGAACGTAAGTTGCAACATATTTTACCAATTAATTCACTTTCAGAGCTTCCATTGTCTGCACCTGCAGATTGACCTTGGAGCAAAGAAGAAGATGCCAGGCTGGCACGAAACCTTAAAGATAAGCATGTGAACCGATCTCACTGGAAAAGTACAGCTTCAAGCAAGAATACACGTTTTATTAGCACATTAGAAAAATACGAGCATCTAAACCGTGAGACAAGGCAACTAGGCCGAAGCCTCCACTAAAGTTATGCTAAGTTAAAACATTTCAAACAAGCAAATCATGGCACACGTTTACGGTTATGTCAGATTAGTACAATTCTAATACATCACGTTATATAAAGCACGCTTATAAATGTTGGCGAACTACTCTGAGGGCACATTTGTCCCCGTACAATCTTTATTAGTTCGGTTAAAGTCACACTTGATTATTGCAGCACTACGTTTTATGCGCTAATAAATGAAAAACCTTTGTTTCTGCGTCATCAATCCCTCCTCTGATGACTATTTGTCATCACACAAAACCATTCCCACAAATTTTATTCCATTAAAATTCTGTCAGTTCTCTTTGCCTTTTAGTTCCCCTTGTTCTTGCCTTGTATTCTTCTGCCATTCTTTTCATTATTTTCTCTTCCTTCCTTCTTTTAATTTTTTCCATGATCATTAGTATTCCCCTCTTTATTCCCCAAATCCCAAAGATGCAAATTAGTACTATTAGTATTCCCTCATTATTTTAGCATCCCAATCTTTAGCAATCTGGCTTAGTTGCGTTATTATAGGAACATATGCAAAGGTAACATCATAATTTTGAATAAAAATACTGTATGTTAGTTTGACCATAAAATCTAGAAGTTACTAAACTACATGTAATCCCATATGTAAGAGGCATGTGGTGATAAGTCACCCCTTCCGTTACCGACGTTGGTATCTGTGTACACACATAACAATCTTTTGCATCCATAGTCTCAACATATTCTGTTAGTAGGCGATAGAAAACATTATACGAAAGTTCCTTCTTATCGTGCAAGTGTCTCTCATCTAATTCTAGTCTTTTCAATGCGGTTAGTTCAGTGACAGTAACAGGAGCAGAAGTAGAAGCATCAATTTTCTCATTCTCACCCTTACCATGCGTTGCAAGCACTATTGCCATTATTATTAGTACACATGCAGTTATCAAGCCTATACACGCATATTTATAATATTTCACTCTACTGTTTTGTGTAGCGTACTTAGTCATGATCTGTATAGAATCAGAGAGCTAGAAGCACTTATAAAAGAAACGATTTAGCAAATTGTTACGAAGCTGAACGAGCGCAATGTTCACACAGTTTTCTTCAGGAGCCCAGTCACTTATCGGTTAGCAGCATTTGTCTCAATTCGGCAATAACTCAGTCTTTTATCAGTGAGCAACGTTGTCTCAAATCGGGTTTAAGAGTCAATCAGGTTATCAAAGTCTTATCAAGTTAGCAAACGTCTCATCCGGTTTAGCAATGTCTCAGCTGGTTGTATCACGTTAGATTATAGCAAGCAATGTCATTTATCACCTTTTCAATCAATAGTGTCCATAAAACTTTTCTTTTCTATTGGTATCTCTTCTTCTTCGTTCTCGAGGCTAAGAGATACAAATTCGTCGGTCCAATCGTCATTGACTACATATGCCCATTCTGGACCGGAATATCTCCTGTTTGGTATCCTTTTCCTTTTCAATTTTGCATCTCTCTTTGATTCTGTCTCACTGGTACTTTCCTCTTTGGCCAAGTCTTTTCCTTCACTCGATGTTGGTACCACGACAGACACTTCCTTTTTTTTTTTCTCTTTCACTCTTGGCCCTTCACTGTCGTTCAACGTTTCTCTAGTCCTTACTTTTACTGGTGCTATACTTGGTCTTCTCTTTGCACTGTGTCCACTTGATGGACCTGCGATCTCTTCTGAAGAAGTTTGAACAGTTTTGTTCTGTTCTGCCTTGTCCCCTCCTTCTGGGGAGTCAATCAGGTTTTCCTTTTCTTTTTCTGTACCGTCTGCTTATGGGAAAGCCCTCCTCTGATCAGGCTCTCCTGCTTCTTCACCTCTTTCGAGCCCTTTGTCACCGTTACTTTCTTCAGGCTCTTTGTCACTTTCAGCTGCTTCGTCGCTGTCTGAGGCTCCTCCTTGGCCTTCCCCAAGTGAATCGGTTGCTTCGTCCTCAGAGAATATTTCTCCCTCCTCTATTTCTGCCTGTTCGCTTCTAGTTCTGTTTTGCCCTGCCTCAGCGCTCGGCACTTTGTTATCAGGTACTGGCAGTTTCAGCGCTTCAACTTCCTCATCTGTGGGACACAACACTTTCTTTGTATGACTGGCGTGGATCCAGTTGGGAACTCCCGCACACTTCACAGCGGTAGTGGTCGTCAGGATCACTTGGAAAGGGCATTTCCAACGGGGTTCCAGACACGACTTCCTCACGTGCTTCTTTATCACGACCCAGTCACCTGCTTTCAGTGTGTGTCCTGGACCTTGGATCGGTGGCAAGGTGGTTGCTTCCACCTGGTGAGAGAAAGAGCGAACCACGTCAGCCAGACCCTTGCAGTAGTCTAACACCATATCATCTGTAATATTCAAAAGCGCGTTTGCGGGAACTGCAGGAAGTCTCATGGCCCTGCCCATGAGAATTTCGTGCGGGGACAATCCAGTCTTTCTGTCAGGGGTGTTTTTCATTGACATTAACACCAAAGGCAATGCGTCAGGTCATTTCAAATTTGTCGATGCACATATTTTCGCCATTCTTGATTTCAGTGTACCATTCATTTGTTCCACCAGTCCTGAGGCTTCAGGGCGATAGCTACAATGCAGTTTTTGCTCAATGTTCAGCGCCGCGCAAAGTAACTTTATCACCTCGTTATTGAAGTGACTTCCCCTATCTGACTCTAAAGAGATCGGGAATCCGAAACGTGGTATCAACTCCCTCAACAATAGTTTTGCAACTGTAAGGCTGTCATTTCTACGTGTGGGGTATGCTTCAATCCAGTGACTAAAAATGCACACAATCACCAACACATACTTCAGACCTCCATGCACAGGCATCTCAATAAAGTCCATCTGCATTCTGCTGAACGGGCCACCCGCCCTGCCAATGTGGCTCACGTTCACAACCGTTCCCTTTCCTGGGTTCATCTGCTGACAAATGACACAACGATGGCAAACTGCTTCTGCAACTTGACGGAATCTGGGGTTAAACCAATCAGTTTTGAACAATCTTATCATGGCATCTCTCCCTAGGTGAGCCTGTCCATGATAGAACCGCGCTAGCTGCGATAAGAGACTATTTGGTAAAACAAATTTTCCTTCATTTGAAACCCATAACTCATCTGGTCTCCTTGTACATTGTGACTTAATCCAGGAAACTCTTTCATCCTCCCTGACGCTATTCTGTAATGCTTTTAGCTCATCCATTGTATCCACGACCTTCAAGGCAAATGCTTCAGCTGGTTCGAGCTCTGGCTCACTTATCAAATTCCATTCATCCCTGAGCAATATACAGTTCAAGGCACAAAATCTTGCGACTTGATCCGCATATGCATTTCCCAGGGAAACATAGTCCTGTCCTTTTGTATGAGCACTACACTTTACCACTGCAATTTCGGCTGGCATCTGAATGGCGTGTAACAATTCCCTTATTCTCTCCCCGTTTTTCACTGGGGACCCTGAAGAGGTCAGGAAACCTCTCTGTGACCATAGTTGCCCAAAGTCGTGCACAATTCCAAACCCGTACTGACTGTCAGTGTAAATGGTAACCTTCATCAATGTAGACAGTTGGCATGCTCTTGTAAGGGCTACAAGCTCTGCTACTTGTGCGGAATAGACTCCTTGAAGCCAGGACGCTTCCAAGACACCTGTTACAGTACATACAGCATATCCTGCTTTCAAAATTCCCAACCCATCTCTTAGACATGAACCATCAACAAAAATAATATGGTCATTTTCATCAAGCTTAGTATCCCTAATATCAGGTCGGGATTTTGTGCAAAATTCAGTCACCTGAAGGCAGTCGTGCTCGACGTCTTCAGCGTTCTCAATTTCAGCATTTTCACTGGGAAGCAAGGTTGCTGGATTCAACGTAGTGCACCTTTTCAGCTGCACATTCGGTGAGCCCAGAATTATTGTTTCATACCTTGTGAGTCTTGCTCCAGTCATGTGTTGCGTTCGGGAGCGGGTCAAAAGTATCTCAACTGAGTGAGGGACCATGACTGTTAATGGGTGTCCCATCACTATTCCTTCACTCTGAGTGAGGCTGATACCAACTGCTGCTACGGCGCGCAAACACCCTGGCAGTGCTGCTGCAACCGGATCCAAAGTAGCTGAAAAATACGCTACTGGTCTGTTTATGCCACCATGGGCTTGGGTCAAGACAGACAAGGAACACGCATCACGTTCATGACAAAACAATGTGAAAGGCTTTGTATAATCAGGCATACCTAAAGCTGGAGCCCTGCACATGCATTCTTTCAATTCAATAAAAGCGTCCATCTCATCTCCTTTCAGCTCAATTTCATCCAATGCATCCTTCTGGGTCAGTTTCAGTAAAGGCTTTGCTAGAGTTGAGAAGTTGGGAATCCATTGGCGACAGTAGCTCACCATCCCCAAAAACATCCTCACCTCCCTCCTCGTCTTTGGTGGACTCATTTGAAGTACACTTGTTATTCTTTCCTTCATTATTCTCCGTGACCCTTTCTCTATTTGATGACCCAAATATTTCACTTTCTTCTGACAGAACTGCAACTTTGAAGGAGACACCTTGTGTCCATTCCTTCCCAAATGGTTCAATAGGGCAATGGTGTCGGCTGTGCAGTCACTTTCTGTCTTAGATGCAATCAGTAAGTCATCAATGTACTGTACTAGGGTTGACTCGAATGGCAATTCTAACGCTTCCAAGTCTTTCTTTAGAATCTGATTGAAAATTGACGGTGACTCCGAAAACCCTTGAGGAATTCGACACCAACTGTAAACTCTGTCTAAGAATTTGAAACAAAAGAGAAATTGGCTGTCCTCATGAAGAGGCACCGAAAAGAATGCTTGTGACAAGTCGATGACTGAGAACCACTCGGCATCGCAAGGGACTTGAAACATTATCACAGCTGGATTCGGTACTACAGGGCAGCATTTAATTATGATGTCATTTATTTTCCTCAAGTCCTGCACAATTCGGACCTTTCCACTCGGCTTTATTAGTCCCATGATTGGTGAATTACATGGACTGCTTAACACTTCTTTCAGTACTCCCTGTTTTACAAACTCGTCAATGAGTTGGGCGACTTTCATGAGGGTGTCTTGTGCCATATGATATTGTGGGGTCTGGGGAAAGGTTACATTGGGTTTTATGGTCACTTTCACTGGTTCCACTCCTTTCACCAATCCCACCTCTTTTCCTGTCATATCCCACACTTCCTTTCCGACTGTTTCCCGTAATTCAGCTGGAATATCTGCTTCAGTTATCATCGGAAAAAGGGTAATCAGAGGATATTCTTCATCGACAGTTTCCATCTCATCCCCTTCTACACTGTCCCCTTCTTCCCCATCACTGCTCGTCTGAATTCTAATTCCATCGTTCGAACACATAATCGAACATCCCAATTTGCACAATAGCTCTCTCCCTAACAGTGATATCGGGCTTGAGTCACATACCACAAAATTATGTGACCCTTGATAGTTACCAATTCTGACTTGTACTGGATCTGTGATTGGGTTCGTCAGGTGCCTGTTTGCTACTCCCACTACTTGAACTGTTCTCCCTGAGAGTGGCAAATTTGGTACTTCAATGCTCCTAACAGTTGAGCGTGTGGCTCCTGTTTCAACCAAGAATGAAACACAATGACCCATAACTCTTCCCTCCACGTACGGACCCTTTTGATCAACTTCCAAGGATGCTGCAAGCACACAATTTCCCTCCTCATCTGAACTTTCACTCTCCCATGCATTGTTTATTCCATTCTCACTGTGTAATGGGAACTGTTGTACTGTGCCATTTGTATTCATCACCTGACCCGAGACCTGTGGAGGAACCATCACTTGCTGCTGACTCATTGGTGCCAAAGGTATTTGCATTTGCTGATTAGGTACCATGGGAAACTGCTGTTGCATTGGCTGCATTTGCGTCATCTGCATACGGGGCATCTGCATCTGCTGCGGCTGCATGGGCTGTAATCCTTGCAGCTGATTTATAGTCTGGAAATTTGGGTTTGGACCTCTCATTTTCGGTCCCCTCATTGTCTGGAATGCATTGACATCATTGTTTTGCTGACCAACACCTGCACCTTCCTGCATCACCATCGGGCACTCGCGTTTCCAATGCCCGACGATTCCGCACACGTGACACGGCATCACCCTTTTCATTGCCTGCACACCATTCGGAATCGCAACAGTGTTCAAATCCGGACCATTACTCCCAAAGCCTCCTCTGCCTCTGCCTCTCGCCTGTGGCTGAAACACCATGTTTCCCTGCGGCTGCGGCTGCGGCATCTGCTGTTGGAACCCTTGCAACCCTTGCAAACCTGTCTGAGCTGCTTTAAGTTGCATCACCATCACTTTCTCTTTCAACCTTTTCTGTTTCACTTCAATTTTGTCGCTACAGTATTTCGCATAATTCAACACCTCATCAATCGGTTTCGACTGCCAACAAATCAAATGCATCTTTATCATCTGACTTATCTCTGGTCTCAGCCCTTCCACAAATCTAAACACAAAATGGAGCATGTCCTTCGCCTCTATTGTTTCCGTGCCACTGTAGTTCTTGAACGCCTTCAACAACCTCTCATAGTAACCATGAATCGACTCTTTAGCCTCTTGGGCAGTCCGATCAATCTTCTGCCAATCCACATTTTTCGCGGCAACCTTCGTCTTCAAGTGCTCAATCACCTTATAGTACAAGCTCATTACCATAGGTGATGGTGCACCCGTATCCCTGTCTCTCTCTGGTTCACTTGTCGGCCAACCTACAGCCCTTTTGCAGTCTTCCCACAAATCTGCCGGAACCACAATCTCAAAGAGGGTGTTCAGGTCTTCCCAAAGACATTTTGCAAGCTTCACAAACCTATCAGTCTGTTGATACCATTCAATCGGTTTCTCTCTCAGTTTGGGAAAATCATCCGTAAAAGACTGAATGTCGCTCCTGTGCCACGGTACATGTATTAATTTTCCCCCTGCTGTCTCCCTCATTGGTAACATAGTTATTGCATCACTACTCTGTGGTCTTTTCTCCTTGTGCTCTGGGACACTGTCTTTCTTCTTTTCCTTTTTCCTTGCCCATCTGCTCTCCCATTTGTCTAAGCACCTCCACACTTGTGCACTCTGCAGCAATTCTCTAAGGTGCGTTTTCATGCCTGCTGACCTCATGTGTTCAAAGTCTGTGGTCCCGAAATCCAATCTATAGCTCCTGCTCAAGTGTTTTGTCTTGTCTATCTCAACCCCGTTTTTGTCAGCTATTTCTTGCAACCTTCTATGTACCTTGTTCACTTCTCTCGTAATCCTGGGACATAGATACCTCAGCTCTTCTTCCGAGTAGGACTCTAACCTATTCAAACCCATAGTCCCTTCCACCAATTCTTCTGCTTCCATGTTCAACCTGACCTTATTCAGATAGTCTTCTCCCTTCCCACTGGCTGAGCTTTGTGTGGAATTCAGACTGTTGAACCACTGCGTCAGCTGTTGCGCATTCAACCCCATCAGTGTAGCATTCACATCGACTGCCTTTGATGGTTGCGGCAACTTTTCAGTGTTCGATGATAGCGGTATCATCAGTGGGGGACTCGACCTCACCACTGTTGACTGAGCACATATGGGACTAAACTCCATCAAGGACCCAGATCCAGTCGGCAGAGCCGCTATCGAAGTTGTCTCTGGAGTGTTTTCTATGCACCTCCTTTCCGTCCCACTCTGCACCATTGATCCTTGACCGCTCATACCTGAGTTAGGCTGAATGTACAAAGGTACCGGTGGACCTACAGTAATGGGTAGGGATATCGCATCTGGGTTCTGTCCATTCCCCAGGTTCTGAGGCATGTTCATTCCCACACTATGGGTCATCATTGCCGGCATGCCCGTCTGACTCCCCGTCATCTGAGCATGTGCGGTTCCCCCCTGCATCTGCTTTTGAGACATCAAAAGCTGGTTTGATTCAGCTTGTGCCAATGTTGGGTTGCGACCATTCTGTACTCCCATTACGGTTGGATCTAGAATCATTCCCGTACTGTTGTCACTGCTGTAGTACCTTGGGACCTGCGGCTGATAATTTTCTGCTGTTTTAAACATAGGCACATCTGGATATATTCTCCTAACCTGCGGTATCTGCGGGGTAAACAGTAAACTCGGGTCCTTAGATCCCGATGGCGTTTCTGAATTCGGAGTTTCATTATTCTGTACCGGTGCCGGAGGGGCAGAACTGGTACTTGGACCTTGTTCACTCTCTGCATAAGGTGGTGGACGGTCGTTCAGCAATTGCATGATGAACTCCTCATCCTCTGACTCGTCTTCTCTCCTTAACTTTTTCTCGTCCTCTCTATCTTTGGAACACCTCCTGTTTGTCTTACAGGTAGCTTTCTTGCCTGTCGCCTCTTCTTCCTTAGCAATTGCGGGAAACAATTTTATCCCCTGCAATATATCTGACCTCCACACCTTCTGTGCATTATCCCACCTAGCGTCCACTAGTGTCTTTTCTACCTTTCTTATCCTGGTCTCGAACTTCTTTTGCTGTTGCTGTCTAGCCATTAGTTCCCAAATCGCTAGAGCCTCAAACTGTGCTGGCCTTGGAGGTACCTTCATGTCGTACATCGCGAATCTCAAATTCTCTAGGATCCTTATATTGAATGTCCCATGGATCGGGAACGCTACGCTCCCATGTCTCTCTGTCAGCTTGTGCCATTGCTTTAGCCAAAGGCACGGAGCTACCCCCCTTTCCTCCATTACAATGTAAGCTGGTGTACCTTCGGGTGGCGTCTCCTCTCCTACGCTCGCTTTAATGTAAGACTCCCCCTTCATCGCACTCTTTAATGCTTTAAAAAATTTCATTTTCTCGTCTTTTATTTCACCAAGTTTGTAATCAATAAGTGACTTTAATTCCCGGAATACTCTTCGCTTGTCTTTCCCCTTCCAATCGAGCCCCACGGACTGCGTCCAATCCGTGCGCGGCCCTTCTCTGCAACCAACCTATCCCAGCGCGGCTCCTAGTGACGTCACACTCACACACACTGCGCCTGACAAAGCCTTGCGGCTTGTCCTCCTTCACTCAGCTCCTCTCGTAACAACTTCTGGCATGTATCGCGAGCAACCAAATAATAATAAAACAGATCTGTCGGTTTACTACAGGAAGGGTAACACAATCGCTTCAGGACCTTAGGGATTTTTCACTAGCCTCGGCAGTTATTCCATCTTTCTCGGTCCCCACTTTCGCAAGAAAATCCTGACCCGCAGACTCTGCTCTCAACTTGTCAATGATCTATTCTAGTGCACTTAAAATTTGTCAAAGCCCGAAGTCGAAGTTTTCTTTCACTCCCTTAACACACGTACCGACTCGTTGACCACACCCGGTCAACCTATTAAACCGACCAGACCACAACATAAAACAAGTGTCTCATACACTTTTCAACATACTCCGGAGTCTCTTGACCTCGCAGGGCCCGTCTCAACGTCAACAACCACGTGGACATTTTTCTGCACAAAGCGCCACATGCACATGAAGTTCGACGACTTCCCTACTCTCACACTCGGAGTCGCACCTCCGCTATTCTCTAAAATCCTCGCAACCTTTTCAAACAATCTGCGGCAATAAGCTGTGCAAGCGCAAAACCCTGACTTCACTCATACCGTCACTAGTACCGCCAACGCCGATTTCACACCTCCATTCTCTCCATTCGCAAGCTCCGAGATCCCGGGAAAGTCGCGGGGGACTTAGGGCATCATCATTCTCTCAATCTGTTTTACCCAAGAAAAATCTAATTCAACACCATATACCTCTCGAGTGGGGTCTCAAAGAGCGCAACCGTTACCTCTCGAGCGGGGTCCCAAAGGGCGCAACCGTTACCTCTCGAGTGGGGTCCCAAAGGGCGAAACCGTTACCTCTCGAGTGGGGTCCCAAAGGGCGAAACCGTCCTCTGCTACCATCTACTGATAGAGCGTTCCGTCCTAATAAATTACCTGTATCTGGACGCTCTTGGGTCGATGAATCTTTTGACCAAGTGGGGCTCTCTTCACCCGAGAGTAATCAATTTAATCAAATCAATAATCAATAACGAACATAAGCAATGCCCTGATCAACATAACACTTCACAATTAATCCAGAAAACATTTCGGCGAACCATGACCTTTCGGCCATGAATAACCACACCAGTTTATTCAAAATTAATGAATTTATTTCCCTATATTAACAAAGCTAGCACGATATAAATGTGTCTCAACACCAAATGATATATGTAAATGAACATTAATAGCTGTCCATAACGGCGAAAAGATGCAATCTATGCAGCATTTGAATAACAATGCATTCGATGATAGCAACGCAAACCACTAAAATGATAATCTGTAATAGGCTAATTGCATACATTAGTCAGCATAACAAGGTCTCAAATTGCATCGTGCAACAAATGAATCCTCATCTAACATCAAATTAGCATCTGCATGTGGGACTTCATGCAAAAAACAATTTAGCAACATTAATTTGGAAAAACTCCTAACTAGGGCTCATATCAAAAATCAGCAGTTGGTTACCTAAAAAGAAAACACAATGCAATTGTACATTTTATCCTTTCATATTTACCAAATTCAATCAGCATTCAAAGAAGTCTTCGTCTCACAGGTACCGGTTGATCAGCATGGGACGGGGGTAAAGGGGCAGGGTGGACGGGGCAATTGCCTCACAGCGGCAAGATAAAAGGACAAAACTACTACTTTATGCAAAGGGACGAATCAAAGTTAAAGTCTCTAGGGTGAGAATTTCTTAAAGTCTCTTTCTCTCGATTAGAGAAAGCATCAAAGTCTCATTCAAAATGGCGTCGAACATCAATTGGCATCGTAGAAGATGGCAAAATGACGAGGTCGGCAAGATGGGCCATAATGTCTGTAATATCTAATGTACTCAATGGGTGCAATGGGTAATGGCTGCTTTCTTCTTGTGCACCAGGTTTAAATAATCAACAGTTCAAATCCAGTAGGGTCTTCCATTGGAGGGTTCATAGGTTGGCTTCAAATTGTCCAATCAAAAACAACAATTTACAAGCTTCTACCTAGGCCTACATTATCCTTGGAGTCGGGAACGTAAGTTGCAACATATTTTACCAATTAATTCACTTTCAGAGCTTCCATTGTCTGCACCTGCAGATTGACCTTGGAGCAAAGAAGAAGATGCCAGGCTGGCACGAAACCTTAAAGATAAGCATGTGAACCGATCTCACTGGAAAAGTACAGCTTCAAGCAAGAATACACGTTTTATTAGCACATTAGAAAAATACGAGCATCTAAACCGTGAGACAAGGCAACTAGGCCGAAGCCTCCACTAAAGTTATGCTAAGTTAAAACATTTCAAACAAGCAAATCATGGCACACGTTTACGGTTATGTCAGATTAGTACAATTCTAATACATCACGTTATATAAAGCACGCTTATAAATGTTGGCGAACTACTCTGAGGGCACATTTGTCCCCGTACAATCTTTATTAGTTCGGTTAAAGTCACACTTGATTATTGCAGCACTACGTTTTATGCGCTAATAAATGAAAAACCTTTGTTTCTGCGTCATCACCTGCAGGAACACAGCTGTTGTTTTATATATATAGATATATATGCTCACCATTTGGTTGTATCGTCATGTGTGGTAATGGTTCATATGTGGTAAAAACATAGTGATAAAAGCATTGTGTGGTAATGGATGTTTAGTTAAGTTGTTACATTGGAATTCATGCGTGGTAAATGCAATTTCCCACAGCGAGCCGTGCGATTAGAAGCCCGCCTGCAACCACAAGAGCCACATGGCCATGCATCATCGTGTCACCTGTTCCTGCATCTCCAAATATCTCTAGGTGGAGATCGCAGTACGCTCCACCCAGGACTTGCTTTACTGTACATGCACGTAAAAGTATAGGACTAGCAAAATGCATGGGTATCTTGTTAATGTTAAAGTCTGTGGTGAAGTTATTTTCCATGTTGAGAATTTCAGTGGAGATTTTCCATAGTTTTAATGGGAAGAAAATCATGATTTTATTAAAGGCACTGAGGCTCATATTATGCCATCCTCTTTATTGCTTTCACACACAGCAGCAAAAAGAACTTAGAATTAGAACTTTAACAAAACACTCTAGAATCCATAGAACATGCATATAAACCCAAAACATGCAGCCATCTTCCTTCTTTTTTGCTGCAAATCATCAAACGTCCAACTTGAAAGTCCTTTGAGAACCAACAGTAGTTTCATCCTAACAATCTTGAAATCTTCATTGTCTCTGACAAAATCGCTGTCTTAACCTTGTCCTGAAATATAAATTAAACACATCAGCAGGGCAGGGTAGAATAAAGGGAGGGATTATATTAGCCTATGTGCCTTTAATAAAATCATGATTTTCTTCCCATTAAAACTGTGGAAAATCTGCATTTTTCTTTGACGGTGGTCAAACCACCACATTATGACCGTGGCAGTTCAGCCACGGTCGGACCGCCAGCACTGCCATTTTCCCTCCACTGGAGGGACTGGCAGTGCTAGCGGTCCTAATCCGCCAGAGCAGCTCTGCATGCAGCGCCGTCCTGGGGATTACGAGCCTCCTCTTTGCTAGCTTTTACATGGCGGTTGCACCGCCATTTAAAAGCTGGCGGAGACAGGGCGCAGGAGGGCCCATGGGGGTCATGCACTTGGCATGGGTAGTGCAGGGGCCCCCATGGACAGCCCGTTGCGCTTTTGTGTGACAAGTACTGCTGCACCCTACGCACCGCAACATTGCCGCCGGCTCAATTATGAGCCAGCGTCAATGTTGTGGGCTGTTCCCCGCTGGGCCAGTGGGCGTAAACACAGTTTCTGCACGCTGAGCCAGCGGGGAACTTGTGATGGGGCCCGCGGGAAGGCAGCAGCACTGGCGGCAACTTGAACGTAAGAGTTTGGCTGGTGGAGCCTGTGCTGGTGCCCCAGTGAATGCTGGGACACCAGAAGAAGAGCGAGGCGGGAGGCCACGGCAACGGGAAGAGGAAAGTTTTTTGTTTTGTTTTTTACCCTCCTCTCCATCCCTCCTCCCGGTCCACCCCTCCCCTTGAGATTCTCACCGGCCGCCGCTGTGTTTCACTGTAGTAAATCATCACACTTGCACTCTTCAATAGGCCAAATACTTATCCATCCCCCTTTCCTGTTTCTACTAAAACGTATTCTTTCTAAGTCCTGTGACACGTTTTCAAAAAACCCTTAAAACGCGACAGAGTTTGAGTCTCCCATGTCGACCGACCCCAGAGCACGAAAGAGTTGGTAGCCAATAGTAAGTGAATGTAAACAAGCGGGGGCGGAGCTACATTGCAGTCTCAATGTAGGGGTTTCCAGCTCGCTCCCTCCCACGCGGAAACACCTGAAGAACAATTCTAAATTCCTTGTTCAAAATCAAATTTTAGGTACAGCCTCAAATATAGACATTTGGCAGGTGCTTTGAGGAGCAGGATCTCTATTGATGGGATGGCTTGTGACACACCGAGATGAGACTGTAGAATGTAACTTTTAAGGAAATGGAGATGCCGAATGCATTTGGGAAAATGATCTGTAGCCACAGTACCCAGGTCTCCGAGCTACTTATCGGCTCCTCACTTCTGGCTGGGAGTGCATCATCAAAGCCCCATAGAATACAGTTCTGCAATCCTGAAGCCTACAATGCGAAACAAGCGAATAATTCATTGCTATTTAAAACCTGCCGTTTGCCATTCTTACTATCTGCATCTGTTACTGAAAGCAGAGCTAATAAACCAGAGGCTTCCCTCGCGAGGCGCGCCCCTTGTGGATTTGTCTTGACGAAGACATACTGTACATAAAATTGTGGTTCTTAAGTGTGCTGGCCTCCTAGTCCGTGACTCACATAAGTGAACAATTAGGAGCTCATTAAGCTCTTAACACTCTTCAGAAAAGGATTGTGGGAAGAGAGGCTCGTTACACCTGCCAGGCAGTCATGCAAGTAGCAAGGACTTGAGGCTTAGACAGCACTAGTGGTAAAGCCCCGGCAAACCTCTCACACCTTTTCATTTCTACCTAGGCCCACCGGAAATGCATTGATCGAAGTCACTTCCATATATAATGAGCAAATATTTGTATGATAGGGCACATCAGTGATGGACAAAACAAGTGACTGCATTACGTATTTAATAAACTCCAGACATGTTGACAAAGCAGACAGGCATTTTCTCTAGAAGCAAGATTATTCATGTATATTTCATGCTATTTATTTAAGTAGTACAATAGTACGAAAGAAGGCAGAATGGGCCCAAAAATAGTTCATCCAAAGGGCAAGGTTTGAGTTTGTACTGCTCATGTCAGGGGCATCCCAGGGGTACAGTAAACTCGTTCTTCAAAGCATACCTCATCATATCACGCTAAGCGCCAGGAATTAAAGGAGGAACTCCATCCGCAAGACTACATTGGAACAAGAGTCTAGACTGCCGAAGATGTAAGGATGTGAAACACTCATCAGGGAACACTGAGTCCGCCAAACACAGAATTTTGCTAAGCTTGGGGACTGTAACAGTCTGTACCAAACTGGGCATTTTGTAAGACAAGCACCAATCAAAATCAATCATTCACTGACGAAATGCATGGTATAATATAAAAGTATTGTCAAAGCCAATGTGTTTTGCTAATATCTATATCTATAGTCACTAAAACCAAAAAGTTACCGGGACGTTATAGATAGGTTCAGAAAAATTCAGCTGATATACTTAGAGTTATTTCAAGTAATATAACACGTGCCCTCAGGTAACTATAACTCACACCCCAGCCATGCATAGTTTTCTTATCAATAATTTTACTGCAAATGTTACAGTGATATTATCAATGATGTAATAGAAGATGTCATGAGTGATGTAATATCTGGGGTAATTAGCAGTGCATGGCAAAGGTGCGAGTTATAGTTAGCTTAGGGCACAAGTTATAGTTATTTGAAATTCTATGGTTTTGTGCGGGTAAAATCTGAACCTAACTATAAGATCCCAGTAACCTTTTTTTGTTGAATTTCCAAGGTTTTTATTCAATTTCCTAACTATAATGTCCCTGTAACCTTTGTTTTTTCAGTGAATTTCTAGGTTTTTGTTAATGTTAAGTAAGAGGATGCCCTTCACAATGCATGGTGGAGGTGAGAGGGGGATGGATGCAGGGCCTGGATTGGCATTGTGCTGCCCCCACCAAAGCCCGCTGCTCCTGCTCCTCCTTGCCATCCATTGTCCAAGTTCATGTCCCAGCTCACTTATTACAGACATGTGTGCCCATCGTTCTGCCACCGCCCTTCCCGCGTGCTCTGAACAGTTAGCTTACTGCCCCATCCACCTCCTCTCTACCCTCTGTTGTCTGAGTTCATGCACCAGCCCCCTCCCTCCTGCTCTGCCTGGACAGATGTGCCACTACTGCCCTCCATTTAGTGGATGTCCCTGTCTACTCCTCCTGCCATTTGTTGCCCAATTCTGTGCCCCATCATTGCCCTGTTTCTTAGCTTGCTGCCCTACTCTTCTTCCCCCTGTCCTCCGAAGTCTGTGTGTATTCCCCTGCTCCCTACTTTTGCACACCATGTTCCATAGACCTGCCAGTGCCACTCCTATCTACTTTGAGTTTTCTGATGAGCTCCCATTGCCCCTCTTACCTGCCTAGCATGGTCAAATGACTGCCACCTGTCCATGCCACGTCCACCCTGCCTGTTCGAGTTCCATGCCCCTATCCCTTACCTCCTGCCCTCCATGGTCCATTTTGCTGCAGCTCCCTTCTGCCCTCTATGCTCTGCTGCAACTGCTCCTCCTATCTGCCCTGCATGGCCTGTTGTGAAGCCCCTTCCCTTTCTTGTCTGTGTCCATCACCTAACTTTTCCTTCTCTCCTCCATGGTCCTTTGTGCATGCCCCTGCCAAATCACTCTTGTTCACCAAGGCAATTATGCTGCCACTAACCCACTGCTTTCCATGCATGATCTTCTGTGCTGCCACAGCCCATTGCACCTGCCCTGTGTGGTCATCTTGCTGCCTCTGACCCCTTCCACATTCCCTCTGTTGTCCATGTGTATGTCATTATAGTCTCATTGTTGCCCTTCCTTGGTGTGTTGTGCTTCCAGTGCCCATCCTGCCTGTTCTCGATGGTCAGCTTTCTGCTCCTATCCTGTCCCCTTGCCCCCTGCCCTCTGTTTTCTGTGTTCTGGCCCCTATCCCCTCCCTCCTGCATTGTCTGATTTGTTGTCATGTCCCTGCACCCTTGCTCCTGCCCTTCATGGTCTGTTATGCTGCAACTGTCCCTCCTGTCTGTCCAGTATGGTCAGCTTACTGCCCTTGCCTCTTTCCCCTCTGCTCTCTGTTGTCCACACACATGGCCCTGTCCCCTCCTCCCTCCTGATTGCTTTCCATGGTCTGCTATGCTGCACTCCCATCTTACTTGCCCTGTGTGGTGTATGTTCTTCTGGAAACCCTGACGCCTGCCACGTCCATGTCCCTACCTCATTCCTCCTGGCCTCCATGATCCAATGTACTGTACTTGTCAACATTTTGAACTTGGTAAGAGACAGGTTAAAAAAAAACCTGGGGAACTGATTTTCCGCATTGACTTACATTGAAAAAGAGGAGATTTTAGGCAGCAGACAGATAAAATAAATCTCCTTTGAGCTGAAAAACATTCAGAGTCTCCTGACTGAATCGGGTCTGTTGACATGTATGGTTGTACTGCCACTACCTCTTCCTTCTGCCCTCAATTGTCTGTTATATTGCCACAGCCTCTTTTACCTGTCATGCATGGTTGGTTCGTTGCTCCTGCCCCACTCTCCCCTGCCCTCCATGGCCCATTGTGCTGTCACCGTCCCTTCCGCCAACCCAGCGTGGTTAACTTGTTGTCTCTGCACCTTCATCCCTGCCCTCAATTATCTCAGTCTCTGCCATTGACCTCTGCCTCACTACAGTATTCTAATGAACAACTTGATTGCTAACATTATTTATTTGTTACAAAAGTGTGGCATGCTTGACTGCTTTCTATAAAGCTGCAAAAAAAAGTGTTTTACACACTTGTGCCATTGGACTATACTTGGGGTACATTTGGGTGATATTTTGCTACATTTGGGCTCTTGTTTCTCTGGTGGCCATCTTAGGAGACTTATTGTATTGGGAGCTCCCTAATTTCCCCATTTACTGCAGTATCCTCAGTAGAAAATGCTTGCAGTTTTCCAATTTGATTCCATCAAGATGGCATTTAGATATGCCACACTATTGGCCTAAATTTAAAATGCTCGCACTATAGTTGGTCATTAAAACACTCTAGTAAAGCTGCTGTTCACCAGGAAGTAAAGTAGCAGTCTTTTGCGGGTGTTGAAAGTGCATGTTTCAGTTTGCATGTCAGAATATTTTAAGGAGATAGAAGAGGAAAATATTTGAGAACTCACTTAAAACATGCCCTAATTTTTCTATATACAGCACTAACCATGATTTCTATGACTAAATGAACTCTCTCATTTTGTTCCTTTGTTGCTTTGAAGGGCACAGATGGTGCCCTCCTTGCATAAACCAGTCTACACAGGTTCACGGATCCCCCAGCCTCTGCTCTGGTGCGAAACTGGACAAAGGAAAGGGGAGTGACCAATCCCCTGTCCATCACCACCCCAGGGGTGGTGCCCAGAGCTCCTCCAGTGTTTCCCAGTCCTCTGCCATCTTGAATGCAGAGGTGTGAGGGCACAATGGAGGCCTCTGAGTGGCCAGTGCCAGCAGGTGACGTCAGAGACCCCTCCTGATAGGTGCTTACATGACTAGGTGGCCAATCCTCCTCTGAGGGCTATTTAGGGTCTCTCCTGTGGGTTTCTCTTCAGATAACAAATGCAAGAGCTCACCAGAGTTCCTTTCCATCTCCCTCTTCGACTTCTGCAAGGATCGACCGCTGACTGCTCCAGGACGCCTGCAAAACTGCAACAAAGTAGCAAGAAGACTACCAGCAACATTGTAGCGCCTAATCCTGATGGCTTTCTCGACTGCTTCCTGGTGGTGCATTCTCTGAGGGCTGTCTACCTTCAACCTGCACTGGAAGCCAAGGAGAAATCTACAGTGGGTCAACGGAATCTTCCCCCTGCTAACGCAGGTTCCAAACTTCTGCTTCACCCATCCTCTGGGTCCCCTCTCATCGTGACGTGCGTGGTACCTGGAACACATGAGCTGGATCCAAGTGACCCCGACAGTCCAGTGGTCCATCTGTCCAAATTTGGTGAAGTAAGTCGTTGCCTCCCCACGCCAGACAGTAATCTTGTATACTGCATAAACTGCAGCTGCTAGGGCTTCTGTGCACTTTTGCAAGGAATCCTTTGTGCACAGCACAGCCCAGGTCCCCAGCACTCCATCCTGAATTGCTCAACTCGCTGAGTTGACCACCGGCTTCGTGGGACACTCCTTTGTAGTGTTGAGATGACTGCTGTGCTCAGTCTTCTTGAACCCCTGTTCAAGTGTTTCTGTGGGTGCTGCCTGCTTCTGCATGGGCTCTCTGTGTTGCTGACTGCCCCCTCTGTCTCTTCATCCAAGGGCCGACCTCCTGGTCCTTTCTGGGCCCGGGCAGCACCCATTTTCTTCAACTGCGACCTTTGCAGTTAGCAAGGCTTGTTTGTGGTGTTTCTGCGTGGAAACAACTCTGCATCCTTCAGCACGCCGTGGGACATCTTCTGTGCAAAGGAGAAGTTCCTGGCATCTTCCATTGTTGCAGAATCTTCAGCTTCTTCCACCCGGAGGCGGCCATTTTGCACCTTCATCTGGGGTTTAGTGGGCTCCTGCTACCCCTGGACACTTACGTGACTCTTGGACTTGGTCCCCTTCCTTTACAGGTCCTCAGGTCCAGGAATCCATCTTCAGTGCTTTACAGTCAGTTGTTGTCTTTGTAGAATATCCTATCACGACTTTAGTGTGTTTCGGGGGAAGTAGGGTAACTTTACTCCTTCTTTTCAGGGTCTTGGGGTGGGGTATCTTGGACACCCTTAGTGTTTTCTTACACTCTTAGCGACCCTTTACACACCACACTAGGCCTGGAGTCCCTGAGTGGTTCACATTCCACTTTCTTAGTATATGGTTTGTGTTGCCCCTATGCCTATTGCATCCTATTGTATTCTACCGTGTTTGCACTACTTTTCTAACTGTTTACTTACCGGATTTTGGTTTGTGTGTATATATTTGGTTTATTTTACTTGCCTCCTAAAGGAGTATATCCTCTGAGATATTTTTGGCACATTGTCACTAAAATAAAGTAACTTTATTTTTAGTAACTCTGAGTATTGTGATTCTTATGATATAGTGCTATGTGATATAAGTAGTATAGTAGGAGCTTTGCATGTCTCTCAGTTCAGTCTAAGCTGCTCTGCTATAGCTATCTCTATCAGCCTAAGCTGCTAGAACATTACTAATCTACTAATAAGGGATAACTGGACCTGGCACAAGGTGTAAGTACCATCAGGTACCCACTATAAGCCAGGCCAGCCTCCTACATTGGTGGTGCAGAGGTGGGATAAGTACTTGTAACTGCTTTACCACTTTGTCATTGGTGCTTTTCATAAGAAAAACATATACCAAATACATAACAATATACGCAGTTAACCTAAACAGTTTAACTTTCTTTCTATAAACTTTCTTTCTATAAACTTTCTAAAAAGTTTCTGAAAAGTTTTCAAAAGTTTTGAAAACTTTGAAAACGTTTTTCGTTTTTCTTTAAAAAGTTTCTAAACTTTTTTCTGTCTGTCCTAAACCCTTTCTAACAATCATGTCTGCAGTAGAACTTACTCCAACAGTTGTCCAGGCAACCTATGGTAGTTTAAACTTTAAAAGTTTGAGGGGTCTCTGCATAGAAAGAGGTTTAAGGATTAGTAAGAACCCTACGAAAGATCTTCTCCATAGCCTTCTCCTAGAAAGTGACCAGGACCAGTCCGGCCCATCCCAGGATCAGGAGGGAGAGGAGGGGGGTACCCAGCAAGATTTAGAGGAGTCCCCTTAGGATTCTGGGGAGGGTTCATCCAAAGACCTGCCAGCTATCAGGCCTCCTAGTGACACTGGTAGTAGGAGGGGGTCACACACTAGTAGGGCACCTTTCACTCCAAAAGGCCAGGTTACTTGAGTCCAGCCAGTTAGAGACAGGTCCCACTCTGCCAATTCCCACAATTCTTCTGTGTCTCAGAATTCCCAACCCTGCCACCCTAAGGATAACACCATGGAAAGGGAACTCAGAAAGCTGAGGTTGGAAAAGGCCAGACTGAAGCTGAGACAGCAGCAGTTGGCCTTAGACAAGGAATCTCTAGATGTAGAGAGGGAAAAGCAGATGTTGGGGTTAATTCCCCATGGTGGCAGAAGCAGTGTTTTTGACAGTAATCCTGTAAGAGAACAAGATTCCAGAAACCTGCATAAGATAATACCCCCTTACAAGGAGGGGGATGACATTAACAAGTAGTTTGCTGCACTTGGGAGGGCTTGTATGGTACAGTTGGTCCCTCAAAGGCAGTGGGCTGCTATCTTGTGGCTATCTTTCACTGGTAAGGGTAGGGATAGGCTCCTTACTGTCAGAGAAAGTGATGCTAATAATTACAAAGTTTTGAAGGATGCACTCTTAGATGGATTTGGCTTAACCACTGAATAATACAGGATAAAGTTCAGAGATACCAGAAAAGAGTCCTCTCAAGACTGGAAATACTTTGTAGACTGTTCAGTGAAGGTCTTGGAGGGTTGGTTACATGACAGTAAGGTGACTGACTGGTGGAGAAGTGTGGCTCAATGGTTAGAGCGGCAGACCCTGATGCAGAAATCTGGCCTGGGACCAGGGCTCAATTCCCGACTCGGCGGGTCTTGAGCTCAATTTCCTCAGACCTGATAATTCTCGCATCAGTGCCTAATCTAATTAATGGGTCCCACTCTGTAACTCTGGGCAATAGCTTGCTTAATCTCCACAGCGGCCCCAACAGCACTGAGATGCCTGGCTTCACCTTGGAGGTTGCCCAGGAGTGGGCACCTCACAGGGAAAAGCCAGGAGGGGTTCCACAGCAGTATGTGTACAGCGCCTTGGGCCCTAACGGGTGAGGAGTGCGCTAGACGAGTACGAAGTTTACTATGAAAGCCAGTATAATTTAATCCTGAGAGAGCATATTTTGAAACAATTGTGTGTCTGATTTGTTGCACCAGTACTTGGTAGACTCAGATCTGACCTCTCCGCAAGAATTGGGAAAGAAGACAGACAAATGGGTCAGAACAAGAGTGAACAGAAAAGTTAATACAGGGGTGAGAAGGATCACAAAGATAAAAACATTCTGAGTCTTCATCAGGCCCACAAAAAATCTCTGGGGGTGGTGGGTCCAAATCCTCTTCCTACAATCAAAAGAAGCCATGGTGTTATTTATGTAAGAGTAAAGGCCATTGGGCAAGTGATTCCACTTGTCTAAAGAAAAACACCAAGGCTCCCACTACCACAACCCCAACTGCAACCTCTAGTGCCCCTAGTAACAGCAGTGGTGGTGGGTAGTCTACTACAAATAGCCAATCAAAGGGTGTAGCTGGGCTCACCATTGGTAGTGTAGTTGGGGTTGGTCTTGTTACGGAGACCACAGAGGCTGTTTTAGTCTCTGATGGTAGTAACGACTTTGCCAACTTGGTTGCTTGTCCCCTTAATATGGGTAAGTACAAGCAACTTCCCCTAATAAATGGTGCTGAGGTTGAGGCCTACAGGTATACAGGAGCCAGTGTCACTATGGTGATTGAGAAATTGGTTCACCCTGATCAACACCTACTTGGTCAGCAGTAACAAGCTAATCTACTAATAAGGGATAACTGGACCTGGCACAAGGTGTAAGTACCATCAGGTACCCACTATAAGCCAGGCCAGCCTCCTACAACAGGGTAAAATAACCATAGAACACACACAGGGGGTCAATCCAACCCCGGCGGGCGGCGGGCACCGCCCGCCGGGCGGAAACCGCCAAAAGACCGCACCGCGGTCAAATGACCGCGGCGGTCATTCTAACTTTCCCGCTGGGCCGGCGGGCGATCTCCAAAAGATCACCCGCCGGCCCAGCGGGAAAGCCCCTGCAAAGAGGAAGCCGGCTCCGAATGGAGCCGGCGGATTTGCAGGGGTGCGACGGGTGCAGTGGCACCCGTCACGATTTTCAGTGTCTGCAAAGCAGACACTGAAAATCTTTGTGGGACCCTGTTAGGGGGCCCCTGCACTGCCCATGCCAGTGGCATGGGCAGTGCATGGGCCCCCAGGGGCCCCACAACACCCGTTCCCGCCAGCCTGGTCCTGGCGGTGAAAACCGCCAGAAACAGGCTGGCGGGAAGGGGGTCGGAATCCCCATGGCGGCGCTGCTTGAGGATTCCCTGGGCCAGGGGTAAACCGGCAGGAAACCGCCGGTTCCCCTTTTCTGACCGTGGCGGTATGGCCCAGGAAGCACCGCCAGTCTGGACGGGTCTTGAGCTCAATTTCCTCAGACCTGATAATTCTCGCATCGGTGCCTAATCTAATTAATGGGTCCCACTCTGTAACTCTGGGCAATAGCTTGCTTAATCTCCACAGCGGCCCCAACAGCGCTGAGATGCCTGGCTTCACCTTGGAGGTTGCCCAGGAGTGGGCACCTCACAGGGAAAAGCCAGGAGGGGTTCCACAGCAGTATGTGTACAGCGCCTTGGGCCCTAACGGGTGAGGAGTGCGCTAGACGAGTACGAAGTTTACTATGAAAGCCAGTATAATTTAATCCTGAGAGAGCAAATTTTGAAACAATTGTGTGTCTGATTTGTTGCACCAGTACTTGGTAGACTCAGATCTGACCTCTCCGCAAGAATTGGGAAAGAAGACAGACAAATGGGTCAGAACAAGAGTGAACAGAAAAGTTAATACAGGGGTGAGAAGGATCACAAAGATAAAAACATTCTGAGTCTTCATCAGGCCCACAAAAAATCTCTGGGGGTGGTGGGTCCAAATCCTCTTCCTACAATCAAAAGAAGCCATGGTGTTATTTATGTAAGAGTAAAGGCCATTGGGCAAGTGATTCCACTTGTCTAAAGAAAAACACCAAGGCTCCCACTCCCACTACCACAACCCTTTCCCGCTGGGCCGGCGGGAAAGCCCCTGCAAAGAGGAAGCCGGCTCCGTATGGAGCCGGCGGATTTGCAGGGGTGCGACGGGTGCAGTGGCACCCGTCGCGATTTTCAGTGTCTGCAAAGCAGACACTGAAAATCTTTGTGGGGCCCTGTTAGGGAGCCCCACGACACCCGTTCCCGCCAGCCTGGTCCTGGCGGTGAAAACCGCCAGAAATAGGCTGGCGGGAAGGGGGTCGGAATCCCCATGGCGGCGCTGCAAGCAGCGCCGCCATGGAGGATTCCCTGGGCCAGGGGTAAACCGGCAGGAAACCGCCGGTTCCCCTTTTCTGACCGCGGCTTTACCGCCGCAGTCAGAATGGCCCAGGAAGCACCGCCAGTCTGTTGGCGGTGCTTCCGCGGTCCCCGGCCGGAATGACCCCCACAATTCCTAAAATAAGCATGGTACCATTAGGAAATGATTTATATTGTTACTACAATCTGTAATCACCCCTTATGTGTTCTCCTTTGTATAAATGTCAAAACCTGGATTCTAATTTGAGTGATATTTTTCATTTTTATTTTAAATTTCACTTTCATATATGCTTTTGTATAATGTCAAACTACCATAACCAGAATGAAATGGAGAGGTAACAATGACATCACACTATTTAAGGGTGGTATGAAAAAAACAAATTTACCTAGAGCAAGAGTCCAACTACAACATGGTGCCACCATTTATGGTGTTTTGTTACTAATTTACGGATGTCCTGAGTATCTTTGCCTCACACACAACAGGTACTCTAAGTACCATTATACAGAGACGTTTGTGGTCTATGGGATAATCCTCCTCAGCTGAACAGGGAGCACCTAACTAGGCTGTAGGTTGTTCGAGCTTGAACTCTTAAATAGACTCTCTCTCCACTTGGAGTTCCACCTATTTACTTATTTCATAATATGGCTAACACCATAGACATTCCCGAGAATGTCAGACATGCATTAACACTACATCTAATAGCGCATGGCATAACAGATGAGGATGTCACATCCGTTGTGGAAGCTCACAAAGCTTACCAAACAAAAACATTATATTCCTGTGTCACCTTTCCTGAGGAAGACTCTACAATGTACACATTCCACACATAAAGAGTTGCAAATGTACTACAATGGTACCAAGCATACTAGTATCTTGAAATACTGACTACTTATCAAGAACATCAGACTTCATTTAATGGTCCCCTACCATACTTAATACAATCCGTGAGATTAGGTCCTTTAGGTAATGATGGCCAATGTGGGCAATGTTTGCCACATATACACCTCACCCCAGTGTACAAAAAATGCAGACAGCTGATCTGCGCAATCTTTACAATGAGCAAGTAACACTGTATGGACAACTTGTTCAGTTTGTAATGCAAACTTTGAGCACAACACCAGCACGTCCAGCACCACCAGCACCTGGTGGATACCAATTGGCCAATACTGGGATTAATCCATGAACAGTACATTCTATCATGGCCAAAGTGCCCACGCAATAAGATAAAATCCCGTTCTGGATAGCCATAAAAGTAATCAGCTGGAAGCTGTGTTTCCCCATACGGGATCACAGGGAAAACATTGAATTCTCACAATGTGCTTGCCATTCGGAATGGTTCCCACGTGGGGTACAGCCTTCGCTGCAATATACACTACGACGCATGGTACCCTGACACTTGCCAATTTACCGGAGGAGTTAAACAAAATTCAGAATGAAAACGGGATTGCTCCAGCCCTAGATTTCGGGATGTAACTGATGCGTAACTTCGATGCAGTCTCCTCAATAATACTCAGTAACATTAAAGGGGAAGCGGTAGTATTCCAGCAGCTCTGAAAGATTCCACACTTGGAACAGAAGAAACAGCTACCGAAAATCATTTCCAATACCTATACTAGTACTTAAACTAAACTAGACACTTACCGTCACACATGCATATATGCATTACAAAATTCATATAGCACTAATTAACAACAAAGTGCGTACAAAATATAAAACAACCTTGGATATCTCCAACGTTTTTTTCTGCCAAAACTTAAAACATGAAAGTCGGGACCTGAGTGCATTCTCATTCGGCTCACAAACACACTTCTGTTGTTTGCCTCAAGGCTATAAGAACAGCCCGGAGCTGTTTTCACCCTGTGTAACATCAATACTTATTGATCCCGAGGCGTTGTCCTATGTGAATGACATCTATCTCACAGATGATGACCTCAACATTCATCTTGCCAGGGTCGATCGGATCATTCTAGGATTCTCAGCCCTTGACTACAAATTCAATTTCAAGAAAACTAAAATAGCCTTTCTCAGAGTAGTGTTCCTGAGATATGAGATATCAAACAAGGGCAACAGGCTGGCCCTGCACTTTTTAGAAAAATGCCACCAAACACTATCAAGAAACTGCAGTCTCTACTTGGTTACTTTAACTTTGGCAGAACGTACATTACTAACTATGCACAACACATCAAGCTACTTTTTGACTTAATACCCAGATCTTACCAGCAGATACTGGACAGTAGAACACATGCGCATCCTTGGAGGACTACAACAGGATACCCTAGAAGCAAAACACTTACACACCCTTGACAACAAAACAAATTTGGTCATTAGAATAATTGCTGGTGCCATTGGGTTAACTTATGTCACCTTTAAAGAAGGCGACACAGCAACCATAGGATATAAATCACATTTATATTCCAATGCAGAACAACGCTTTGCACCCACAGAACAAATTCTAACTGCATTACAGATGGCTGCCATCAAGGAGAGGCCACATTATTGTTGTTACCCCTATGCCAGCCTTAGAGGCTGTCACCAAAGTTAGCATTCCCAAAACTAAAGCATTACATCCACATTGGATTCTATGATCCAAAACTTCAAACACAAGAATTTCTCCAATACAAATAGGAGTACCCCACACCTCTTAAGATCTTGCGGCTTGACAGATACCATATTGTCATTTACACTGATGTTTCAGCACAGCCAGCTATAGGTACTAAACATTAGTACTCAGCCTCTTGCGCAGCCGTGATCGGAGTGATGAAGGACTGTATATTCCATCCTCACAATACCTATATGCAGACCATGGTGGACTGCACAGCTCAGCTGGCTAAACTTAAAGCCCTTATCCTAGTGCTAGAACATACAGATCCAGGACCACTCACATTGATTGCCTGTGATTCGTACTACGGTGTCCAGTCTTACAATGATTATCTTAAACATTGGCTATTGAATGGGTTCAGAGACTCAAAGGGGAACACCATAAAACACAGAACTCTGCGGGGGACGGTGGCTGATCTCAAGGATAAGCTACCTAATGCTCATGTAATCCATACACTGGGCCACCAATGTGTATCTGTACAAGTTATTGGCCACACTTTGGCTGATGAAGCGGCCAAATCCTCAGTAGCTACGGCGTCTGTTGCTGCAGTGACTCATTCCCTGACAAGACTGGATAATGAAATGCTGGCTGCTGTGAAAGCTTTGGCTGAATGCAAGCCTCTCCCAAAAGCATACCCTACAAAATAATCATACCACATCAGTGCACAGAATTTTGGCTTTGCAACAATTCCTGGGGTTGGAGATTGAGCGATCTTCAAGGAGACCAGAGATTAGATCTAATCAAAGCAGCACATGAGGGTGTCGCCCCTGCATATGCTGGTGTTGCAGCCACAATAACACTCTTACGGAAATGTTTCTAGTGGCTGAGTCTATACAAGCAAACTAAGCAATATGTTCTTTGCTGTGACATTTGTCAACAGATAAAGGGCTCAAATATCAAACACTCACTGCAGACATCCCTCTTAGTGTCCAATAGGCCACTACAATGTATGTACCTGGATCATTGTGGTCCCCTTCAACCTCATGGTGCATAAAAAGACATCTTATTTGCTGTAAATTTTGTTCTAGATTCCTGTGGGTGTGGCCCCAGCAGTCGGTTGATGCTCAAACTGTTATAAAATATATTTATTAGTACATATGTATTGCAGCATTCCATTCAGACCAGGGCCCTGTCTTTGCCTCTGAGGCATTCAGGGACCCCATGAGGAGGATGGGTGTTAAAATCCATTACTCCTCACCCTACCATCCAGAGGGAAATTTGGTAGAGTATTAGGGTCTGTCGCAGTTGGCTTTGTCACCTATATAGAGTCCAGAGATCACTGAATAATCTGGCAAGATGGTCATTGGGAGGTCACACTCCTTATGAGGTTCTCTTTGGGATACCTGTGTATGGCCTAGATCTAGATGGCCATGGTTTGGTGGCAGCAAATACACCTTTTGACATAAATAAACATCTCACTGTCTTACAGGAGCTTCAGCAATTTTGTGGTGGTAATTCATCTGCCAGTGCTGCCACTTTAGTAATCAGGGATTTGCCAACAACTTCTACAGGCTGGATTCCTAAAGTCGGGGTTCTGGTTTGTGAGAAGATTGCTGTTAAGAAGGTATTCGGCCCATCTTACAGAGCACAGGTCCAAGTCCTGGGAATACAAGGTACCAGAACTGTCACCCTACCACCGCTGCCTGGTTCCAAAGTAAATAGATTTGTCTCTATTGACAACATCAAACTACACCATGTGGCTGATCCTGCACAGTAGACCCAGAAGTCCCTTGGGTAGTTCCTGGTCACCTCTCACTACCTAACAGGACATACCTCTTCAAAGAACAAAGAGCAACTCTTCTGACTACACCAGTATGTGCCATGATACTATGAATGCCTCCTCGAGCATGTGGAGGCAAGAAAATTAGCTTTTGTTGATTCCTGTTACCACTTCACCGACAACAACTGTCCAAGATGTGGTTGTCTTCTACTCTAACTCAACACAAGCGGACAACATCGTCTACTATGAACCTCTACAGCAAGAGGATCTATCCACCAGTAATGCACCAGCTCCTGTGCTTGCAGAGACTGCTTCCAGTTATTTCATCAACCTTGTTGACTTTTCTTCGACTTCATCCACACCTGCAACTGAAACTGTTTCAAAGACACGTAAGCTGTACAAATGACTTAAAATAACTATTTAATTTATCCATGGAATTATCTGTGGAGATTTCTAACATTGCTTGCCTTTCTATTATGGTTTGGTTTTGTGACTGTTTTCTTTTTCCTTATAAATGGTTATTATCTTCCTGAACGCTCTTCTGTTACGTCTGTGGATGAAGTTCTAACTCCATACCTTTCCCCACATAAGGTCCGAAGAGGCTTGTCCCCTGTGTACATTTCAGCAGTACCAATTCCAGATGGGATTGTTTGGGACAGAGTTCCATTTGATATGTATGGGCCTACTGAGGTCATTCAAACTCCATATGTTTTCAAAATTTCAGTGACTGATTACACCCGGTGTTGTTTATGATGACTGGGATGTTCAAACAGTTGATTCAATGCTTGCTGAACTGCAGGATTATATTGTATTTGAAAGTGATGATGTATACACTAACACAAAGAATTATGGGGAAATCTTCTATTATATTTTTTGGGGACATTGCTACAAGCACCGAACAACTAGACACAGTTCAGTATTTAATTACATACAGTGGGAACCCTGTTCAATCCCGTCTGTAGGGAGTCCAAAGCATTATTCAGATAAATTCACATATGTTTCTGGGCCTGACATTAAGAATGCAGAATCAAACTACTTCCCGTTATCACCTTCTAAAATTAGGAAGATTTTGCTAACAAGCACTAAATGGATCTATTCAGATTCCTTTGTTTCCCGACTTGCAGTTGAAGGATACAAATACTGGAAGATGTAAAAAGTGTATGGGGAACACAAGATTGCCAAATTCAAGGTATAGGGAAGCTTTGTTTAGAGCATGCCTTATTCCTGTTGAAATTGGATTTTTAAATGACACAATTCAACAGACATCCTGTCTAGAGTTGGCAAAAATGAAGGAAATTAATGTGCCCAGTATCCCCACACTGGCAAAATTCATTAATTGGCAGTCCTTCCTAAATTTCACTGAGGAAGAATTAGATGCAAAGGTTCAGGATGGTATCTATATTTCTTCACTTTCCAGTCCCGGCGGGTGGTTATTTTGACCAAAAGACACAAATGGGTGTCAGGTGCATTTTGTTAATTCCTCAGGGGGTTTCAAGATTGGCCGGCTGGGCCCTTGCTTTGCCTCGGTTCAACACTCGGGTATAGTTACTGCATACAATATGGGTAAACTCTGCCAACAATGGAACCAGACTAACACCTTAGCAGCAATTAAAGAACATCTTAATTTGCTATCTGAAGACATAGACGTACAAGATTTCTTGTTAGGTCCCAGAAAGCCACGCTCTAAACGATTCCTGTATGCCGTATACAATTAGATCTGGAAGCTTTCTGAAATAGAAGCAGCTGCGTGTTTAAGGCAGATAGTGTCGCGCCGCCGCCTGCGCGACCCAAGCAGAGTGATCAGCTTGGGGTGCAGCTGGAGCCACAGATCATGTTCTCAGCCGCCGAGCGTGCCACGCCCCGTTTTTCTTGTATTTTCTCACAGGAGGCCCTAAAGTGGGCATTGGGCCTAGGCGAGCTCAGGGCGAGGTGCGCCCTCCAAATTATAAGTAGGCACCCCGCCCGACCCCTCACTTACCTGGTGAAGCCTGTTCTTTTCTTCTTTTCTCTTCTTTCTCCTTTTCTTCTTTTCTTCTTTTCTTCTTTTCTTCTTTATTTCCTTTTTTACACTTAGAAGCCATGTTCTTCTTTATTCCAGCATGCCTTGCTTCTACCCTTTTCCCTGCATGCATTAGGATTCTTTTCCAGAATGGTGACTTCCTCTATATTCTCCTATGGTCCTTTCCCAATCCAACTTGGTGTCTTTTTTCTTCCTGTCTGTCGTTTCCTGTTTTAGGGTATATAAGGAGTGTGATTCTTGTTCTCCTTGCGCTGCAACACTTCCTTTGCTGGTGATCACGGCTCCGGTTGTATTTCTCCAGCTTTTTTCTTCGCCTGTTCCAGTTTCTTCCAGTATTTGTTTTCTTTGTTGGAAGACTTACCTTTTTGTGCTTATTTTTGTTCCAGGGAGTTCCATCCATGGAGGTTTTTCCCTTTGGGGTTTCTTTCCCTCTGGGACTCCGTCTGAAGGGCACAAACTGCCTTTTGACTTCCCATCGTCAGCAGCACCATGGCTACCAGAAAGAGCCGCCCTTACCTTGGTCAAGGCAGAACGTACAAGGTTCGAGACCACTCTGTAGTTCCAGTTGGCCTGAGTCATAAACGACAAGTAGCCCATAACAGAATGCAGCGCCAAAAGAACCAGACTTCATCAAGCAGTATAGAGAATACCTCAATGGCTACTGCAGAACCCAACCAGTCGCTACTATTAACCATTCAACAACAAGCCCAGGAACTGCAAAAACTATGAAATGAAAATGAGGATTTACAACAAAACTTGGCTTCCCAAACAACAGATGTTCCCACTGTCTCAGCTAATGCGCCACATTTTTCAGGAGATCCAAACAAGTTGTGCGAATTCCTCGATGCTCTGACAGTCTATTTTGCATTCCGATGATCTCAATTTGCACAAGATAAAACTAAAGTGGGATATTTAATCAGTGCCCTGTCTGGTCCTGCCGTGGCCTGGGCAACTCCGTTGGTAGCCTCCAATGACCCTGTGCTGTCTGACTGTTCAGCTTTTGTCGCTGCATTTAAACAAATGTTTGAATGCCTGGGATTGGAGTCATCTCTGGAGGAAGCTTTCTGTGATATCCAGCAAGGTACCCACGATGTTCTACAATATACAACTTGTTTTAGACAACTGGCAGCAGAGACTACGTGGGTAGAACATACTCTTGTAACTCTGTTTCGTAGAGGTCTTCGAGAAGAGATAAAAAGACAAACCAGTACATTGAGCTAGAGTGGAAGATTTACAAGGCTTAATGATTTAGAACTCTCAATAGAGTATCGTCTACAGGAACATCGTCTGGAAAAAAGAAAGAATCGTGGACCATCTCATGGAGGGAACCCACGTACCATCAGCCATCGTTCCGAAGAGTCTGAACCTGAAATAAGAGAAGCGATAGAAGGGGAACCAATGCAAATAGACACCGCTCATGACCCTCTCACTGCTAGTGAGCGCCAAAATAGACAGAGAAAAGGATTATGGCCCTCATTACAACCCTGCCGGACGGTGTTAAAGAAGCGTTAATACCGCCAACAGGCCGGTGGTAAAAAAAAATGGAATCACGGCCACGGTGGAAACCGCCAACACAACACGCAACACCTCTACCCTCACCCCCAACACCATACACACAAACAGATCCAACAGCATTACAGATACACCCCGTAACCCGCTGGAAGAATGCAAGGACAAAAGGAAGTGAGTCAAACCAGTGATATTTCTGAAATACGCAGATATACAATAGAATTCAAAAAACAGTATTTACAGAAATATACAAAATGTACATAAGTCCGTACATTGTCCTTCACCAATGTTTGTGGGTCACTGGGCCAAAAATCATGGGCCAAGCCCACACTTGAATCCTGCCTCAATACGGAGAGAACACTGCAGGGGCATCAGGTCGAAAACACGCAGGCACCTCAGGGGAATAGGGAAGGGGGGCACCTCAGCCTGAAGATGGTACAATGCCACTGCTCCTGGAGGGGGCTACATGCCCACAACGATATCCTGGGGAGTGCAAAGCCACAGTCTCTCAAGTCTCTCAAGTGGGTGGTTTGCCCACGGCTTGGTCCTGGGGAGTGCAAAGCCACAGTCTCTCAAGTGGGTGGTTTGCCCACTGCTTGGTCCTGGGGAGTGCAAGGCCACAGTCTCTAGAGTGGATGGCTTCTCCACTGGTTCTGGAGGGGGCTTGGTGCCCAGAGTGCTTCATCCTGCCAAGGTTAGGGGGAGTGGATGCCATTCTCCACTGGTTCTGGAGGGGGCTTGGTACCCAGAGTGCTTCATCTTGCCAAGGATAGGGGGAGTGGATGCCTTTCTCCACTGGTTCTGGAGGGGGCTTAGTGCTCAGTGATGCAGTACTTGGGGTGTGCCAGTACACATTTCCTTACCTGGGTGTCTGAGGCACGAGATTTGCAGGGAACAGCTAGCATGATAGTTCATGGAGGCAGGGCTAGACTCCATCCTGGGGCACCTAAGGCTGCTAAGTGCTGGTAGTGCTGGAGCTGGTGGGGCTGCTGCCAGTGGTGGGGGTAGGCCCCAGCTCGTCTCCTACAGCCTCGGACGGCCGCCCACTGGGGCTGCTGGTGCTGGCAGTGGTCCTACTGTCAGCGGTGCAGGTGGCGGTGCTTGCGGCGGGGCTGCTGGCAGTGCTGCATGCGGTGCAGGTGGCGGGGCTGGTGCTTCTGCTGGTGGGCACCAGGGCTTCACCTGCATCCTCCGTCAGCTGAAGTGCCTTGCCATCGATTTTCTTCCCCTTCCACACTTTGGCAGATGCTGTTGTGCCCTTGGCTCTGTCAGCTGGAGGTTTGGAGGAGGCCTTGCTGGGTGGGTCGTGCTCCTTTCCCTTGCTGCATGGAGGCCCCTTCTACATCTTTGCAGGTGGTGGAATGGTATGATCCTTTGCAGGAGTTGGTGGTACACAGGCTTCCCTGGCGGGTACCCCCTTTGAGCCTTTGGGAGTTGCAGGTTACAAGTTGGATGGCGACTTGGTGGCCGAGGTGCTGGGCTGGGTTCTGGGCACCCTGGCCTGAGGAGCAGGACGGGGTGGGAGGGGTAGGGGTAGGGGTAGGGAATAGGTCAATGTTTGCCAGGAGATGTTTTTTAGACACGCTGGGGCGGGAAGATGGAGAGGGTTTGGGAGTGGAGGAAGAGGGAATGGTTGTAGGAGGTGTCTTTCTGCTGAGTGTGGGTGGATTCTGTTGTGAGGTGGATGGCTGTTGCATGGCTGGGTGCTTGCGTTTGTGTACTTTGGGAGGAGGGGACACAGACACACTGGGAAAGGACTCAGGGGATGTGTGCATGGTTGTGGGGGTGGTGACTGCCAGTGAGGGGTGTGTTGTGATGGGTGTGCTGCCGATGGAGATAATGGATGAGTATGTAGTGCACGCAGGTGTGAGTGGAGACAAAACTGGGAGGGAGGTGGACGAAGAGGAGGAGGAGGACACAGTGGAGGCAGTGTATGTTGGTGTGTCTTCATGGGGATGGTGTTTGTGTGAGTGTCTGTGCGATGAAGTATGGTGCTTATGTTTGCCTGAGCCACCTTTGTGTGTTGATTTGGGTGAATGCTGGTCTGAAGGTGTGCCTGGGACAGGCTGGGGATGAGGGGATTGGGTCTGGGTAGAGGAAATTGGAGGGGGGAGGCTAGACAGAGGGACAAGGGCTGCCATCAGTGCTGAGGCCAGAGCCTGAAATGCTCTCTGTTGGGCCTCCACGCCAGAGGGAATGCCCTCCAGGTATGCATTTGTTTGTTGCAAATGCCTCTCGACACCCTGGATGGCATTCAGAATGGTTGACTGCCCAACAGTGAGGGATCTCAGGAGGTCAATAGCCTCCTCACTGAGGGCAGCAGGGCTGACGGGGCAGGGCCCGAGGTGCCTGGGGTGAAGGAGATGCCCACCCACCTGGGTGAGTGGGCACGGGAAACACTCTGAGGGGCTGCTGGGAGGGCAGTGCTGGTAGGGGGGTGGTGGCTTTACCTGTTGTAGGGGTGGGCACAGAGGTGTCCGCCACCGCCAGGGAGCTTCCATCGGAGGAGGAGTTGCTGTCTGTGATGTCCTCTCCTGTCCCCGTCGTGGATCTCCCCTCGTCCTCCGTCCCACTGGTGCCCTCACCCTCGGTGGATTCGGCCTCCAGGCCCATGTGGGATGCAGCTCCCTCCGTTGCCGGTGCCTCTGTTCCTCTGCCAGATGATGCTAATGCACACAAGGACAGGATGACAAAACAAAAAATATGAATGCCCCTAGGACCTGGCCCACCTGGGGGCTGCAGTTAAAGCAAGTGCAGGAGCCTGTGCTTGTTTTTCTTTTAAATTTCATTAGACAAATAGTTAGTCAAATTGCCTATTGAATCGGTATGGGGAATTAGCCTAAGGCTCAGTCAAATGCAGCAAGAGAAAAGCAATGAAGTCAAGGCAAAATATTCTAAGTCCAAAACATGAGACAAACAAACAAGGGTCACCTCCAAAATGTATCATTTCTATAGGTAAATTTATAAAAGAAGTCACCAGAAATCACACAGAAAAAAACCAATGGATTTCACCGAGATCTGTGACTGCGAGTGAATGTTTGCCAAAGTTCAGCATTCTGTCCATCATCTTTTTGTGTTGCTATAGTCATCCTAAGAGGGAAAGGTATGCCCAGACGTGGGTTCCGTGCTCACTGTGCCATTGGATTCAAGCTAGCCTGGCTGATGAGGGGTAATACCCCAAAACCAATCGCAGGTTGGTTGTTTCTGGTCGAGGGAGGACCTGGCCTGGCAGTTTGGGCTGGATCGTTCCCATGGGGAACAGGGTCAAGACTGATTTGCACATGGCTGTGTCCAAACTGGGGTGGCATGGTGAGCAAAAAAACAATGTTTTTAACCCAGAATGTTTGACAATGTTCAGCATTCCATCCATTGTCTTTTTGTGCTTCTAAAGCTACCCGCTCTACAGTCAGAACAATAGAGGTTTCAAACCCACCCCTATCAGGAAGAATAATCCAAGTTGTAGGGACTGCAAACAAACAAATGACAAACCCACTAACAGAAGAAGTATCTGTCAAAATATGGCCCTTTGAAGAGAATCATCAATTTGTGGTATATGATTCTAGTCCCATGAGTCTCTTGGGAAGAGACTTCTTGTGTAAGCTAAATTGTACCATCTATTATACCCCAAGAGGTAGTGAGCTTGAGGCTCATGATGAGGATACTGCCTTCAAAATGGCAAGAAATTGTCTCTCTGTAGCATTGTTCCCTATGATGACAATTGGTATGCTACCACCAGATATTAAAGATATGGTGAAACCTGAAGTATGAGACTTTTCAGAAAAGGACATAGGTCTCATCAAAGGTGATGAGCCTGTTAGCATTAAAGTGAAACCTGATGTTGGGTATCCAAGAACTCAACAGTACAATTTGAACCCTTGAAATAATTTCAGAGATTACTCCAGTGACTGAATCAGTGATACAGCAGGGTATTCTGAAGAAGATAATGGGGAGTCTATGTAACTCACCTAGTATGTGCTTGCAGAAGCCTAGCGGCAAATACCACATTTTCCAAGATTTTAGGAAAATAAACACCATGGTTGTCCCATGTTGTCCCGTGGTACCAAATCCAGCTGTGATTTTACTCTAGATTCCATGTGAGGCTGTGTGGTTCACTGTCATTGATTTGTGCCAGGCCGTTTTCTCCACACCATTGGACAAGGACAGCCAGTTCCTCTTTGCATTTCAGTTCAGCAGCTGTGTTTTGGCATGATGCCGAGTCCCAAAAGGGTACACCAAGAGTCCTTCCATCCTCAACCAGATTCTCAAAAAGAATCTGGAGTCCCTAGTCATGCCCTGTAACTCAGTCCTAGTCTAGTACATTGTCAACATACTGGTGGTGTTGAATACACAAGAAGCTTGTAAGCGAGTCACCTAGCTGAGAATGGACATAACGTGCCCCTAAGTAAGCTGCAGTACTGGCAGAAAGAGGTCCACTATTTTGGTCATCACATTGAAAAGAGAGCAAAGAAGGTGTCACAAGAGAGGATTTCAGCAATCCTAAAGATGAATCCACCACCTACCCAGAGAGAAATCAGGACGTTTTTGGGGAATGGTAGACTGCTGTCATCAGTGGATACCTAAAATTTCCCTAGTGGCCAAGACTTTACAGAGGCTGACACACAAGAATGTGTCCGATCTGGTACCTTGGGATAATGTTTGCTTGGTTGCCTTCCTAGAGCTGAAAGAAAGTCTCTGTCATGTTCCGGCACTGGGAATGCTTGATTACAATAAGTCTGTGTTCTCGCAGTGCTTACACAAATGCCCTGTAATACAAGAAGGCCTGTGGCCTGTTTTTCAGCTATGCTTGAACCTGTGCAGCAGTGCTGCCCGGATGTCTTAAATCCATAGCACCAACAGCTGTCGGCATCGGAAAGTATGAGAACATTGTGATGAGTCATCCCTCTACTGTTTTTGTGCCCCATTTGTTGAGCTGTTATTGACCCATACCTGCACCCAATATTTGACAAATAGCAGGTTGACACGTTACGTGCAGACATTCTTGGCCGCTGAGAATGTAACTTTCAAGTGATGTACCTCTATGAAGTCTGCTACGCTGTTACCCTTTCCTGAAGCTGAGGGAGAAGAGGGTGTTGTTGCGCATGACTGTCTACATGTCACTGAACTATGCACAAAACCAAGGACAGACATTTGAGATGAGCCACTTCTTGAGTCTTATTTCATATTATTTGTGCTTGGGTCTTGTTTGGGAAACCATAAAGGAAATCTGAGAGCTACCTATGCAGTCTGTGCAGTCTCATGTGAAGTTGAAGCTTCCTGGCTTTGTGGGTGAACTAGTTGCTGTTACCAGAGCATGCTGTGTTTCTGAACAGCAGAGTGATGATTTTCACTGATAGTCAGTAAGGCTTTTGTGTGGTTTACAACTTTGTACATCTATGGTCAGAGCGAGGTTCCATGACCTCCTCTGGTTCTCCCATCAGGAATAGAGAGTATCTTCATAATTGGTTAATGTCTTGTTTGCCTACTCAGATTGTGGTTGTGAAGTGCCCTGTAGACTGCAGCGGAGATGACTTTGTGAAAGTGGGCAATAAATATGCAGACAAGGTTGCCAAATATTGTGCTCATAGAGCTTGTACTTTCAATTAAGAATATTGCAATGAGTCAACAGATGAGACTAATTACAATCTTTTGTTAAATAAAGCTTATACTTGGGAGGATATTAAGAGGATGCAGGAGGAAGTGCCAGGGACAGAACAGCAAGATTGGATCAGAGGAGGTTGTGTTAAGAGAGATGATGACATTCGGGTCCCAGCAGTTGAAAGACCTGTGTTACCAGACAGTCTGTTGTCCCCTATGGCTAGACATCTCCATGACCCTGCTCATATAGGGAGGGACCCAATGGTTCGTTTGTTTTGACAAACTTGGTTCAACCCCAGATTCAGACTGACGGCTGAAGGCTTGTGTCACAGATGTATGGAGTGCCAACAGATGACTATATGGAAGATAACTGCAGTGACATTAAGCAACATAGGAAGATCAGGAGGTCCTTTCAACAGAGTGCAGTTGACTTTATTGAGGTGCCTCTGTTTAATGGGATGAAATATGTCCTTTTAGCTGTGTGCATCTTCCCATGTTAGATTGAGGGTTACCCGACCAGAAGAAATGACAGTCTCACAGTAGCTAAATTGTTTTTAAGGGAAATCATTCCCAAATTCAGTTTCCCAACTTCTCTGCAATTGGATTGAGGGACCCACTTCAACAATGAAGTCTTAAAACTGTTGTTTGCAGCATTGCAGACGAAACAGAGGCTCATTGCAACTATCGTCCTGAGGTGCAAAGTAGATTAACAAATCTTTGAAATCCAGATTAGCTGAAGTCTGTGCTTTGACGTCTGTGAAATGGCCTGATGTTTTGCTCCTTGTGTTGAGTCTTTGCAGCAGTCCTTATCAGAGGACAGGATTGTTCCCCTTGAAATAATCATGGGCAGAGCCATGAGACTGTCCACTCCGCCTACAAATGTGCTTGTGAACATTACAGATGATTTGATTTGTGACTATTGCAGAGGACTGGCGCATTGTGGTGCATTCTGTGGCCAAGATACACAAAGCTTTTGTGTGAGGTTTGTGTTACTTTTGAGATTTACAGACCAATGCAAATTGGTATTTAACTTGGTTTGTAAGGAAAAGTAACACAAACGAGCGCAAAGCGCTTCTTTTTGTTACTTAGCACCAAAGGGGTGATAGATAGGTGGTACATGGGCGTTCTCATGCTACCTCCCATTCTTTTTGACGTAAAACCCTATCTACTAGCATTAGTAGACAGCGTTTTGCAGCAAAAAATCATGCCTTTTAAAACGAGGTGTTAAAGGGAGCAATGTTTTCATTTCTCCTTTACTTTCTGACTTTGCATGTGTGCAGCATTGCACAGCCCATTTTTTAGAGGTGGGTGCATCAGCATGCCCTTTCTAGGCAGCCCCCACCCCTATGTAAAGAAAATAATAGTCTGTGGTGCCTAGTAGGCTTTCTGCCCTCCGGGGAGCAGATCTGGGGTAATTACCCCATCGACCCCCAAGGAGGCTGAAAGATTGTGTCCTTTTGGGGGGCTGAGGCATTGCCAAGCCCAATCTGGGCAGCCCCCACCCCTAGACTTTGCTTTAAAAAATCTCTAGTGCCTTGTAAGCTTTCTTTTCCCCCTTTTGGGGGTGCAGATTGGGAGCTATTGCTGCATGTGCCCCCCAGGGGAGGCAGAAAGAATTAGGACCCATTTATTTTGGGTGGGGAAATGGCCATGCCCATTGTGGGCAGCCCCCACCCTTCTGTATATAAAGAAATCCCTGGTGTTTAATTGCCTTTTTACCCCTCTGGGGGTCATGCCCATATGCTCCTCGGGGGGGGCAGAAAGACTGTGCCTACTTCTGTTGGTGGTTCTTCCTCAAACATAAATCAACAAAAGCCAGTTAGATCACAGACTTCCTCATCACTATCTTCATCTTCTGTTTCGATGCTCACAAAATAGGTTCACTCAGGAGTTGCATACTTTCTATTTGGCACTTCCTACTTCCTATCTTGTTGATCTTTTGACTAATGGTTGCTCAAGCTGGGATCAGAACCTTGTTCCTTTTCTTGTTCTGGATTGTATCTGATAGTTCCTGGTCATACTACTTTCTTGTACACTATTTTTCTACCTCTCACAGGCTCAGGCCACTTGTTTTTGTGATACACATTATCACCCACTGGCTCACTTGTGACAACTGCTGTATCTCCGTCTTCAATCACCACTAGACTCTCTTTTTCGTCTTATAGTCTGTATTCGTATTCCACAGCAACTTGTTTTCCTCTGGTGGTTTTTTTGTGATTCTAAAGAAGTTAGCAGACCGAACATAGGAATGAATCCTTTCATCCTAAGCTTGGCCACTGTTATGCTGTCAGCTCTTTTAGTTGGGGAGGCTTCCATCTGCCTAGACAACGAACACACTACTACAAGAATGTACCTAAGGCAATTATGAACTGGCATCTAACTGTACTCTGGGGGAAGGTGTGAGAAATTGAGTTGGTCGGTTGACTGGGTTATGATCCCTGGTCACGCAACAGCCAAAATCCCTTGGATGTTAGACCACAAAAAGCCACAAAATTAACCTGTGCATAACCCTGGGTACCTAAGCACAAAACATAGAGTACATTTTGGTAAGTTATTTCACACCAAGACAACAAAAATCCGATCAGCAGAACCAGAGTTATGATTTTCGAAAGTTTAAGGTTCAAATAGTGCCTGAAAGATAAAAACACCAAACACAGGCATCTGATCGTGTAAAACCGGGCCAAAGTCAAAGGTTAAGGCCCACTGTGATGGAGCACAGTTTGGACACAAGAAGATGATTTTGCCCGATCAGAGCTTATTTTCCTCCTGGTTTCCAGAGCACATTTTGGCCAAATTTTATACAAGTCTTCAGTTTTGGAAATGGCCATTTGGGCATGTTTAGAACCACAACCTACAGTCCAGGAGCCGATGGGGACCTCGTGGGCGTTCAAATGCAGGTTCAAGATGGTGGGAGCTTATTATTTTCCTGTGGCTCTGAACAGAAGACCAGCAAACCAGCCATTGGAGTCACTTCTGGAAGTCTTGGGTGCAGATATAGATGCAAGGGTCAACAACAGGGCTAGCCTCTAATGGATCAAATCAGGCTTCAGGCAGCAGGACAGTCCTTCCAGGTACGGCAGCAATCTGGCAGCATGCACAGCAGGTAACAGCAACAGGCAGTATTCTGGGAGTCCTTCTACAGCTCCAGTAGTGAACTAAAGAGTGACTCTGAAGGTCCTATTTCATAATCTGGTGTCCTGCTCCTAGAAGATGGGAGAGGTTTATGGAATGTTTCTATGACATGCTTGAAGTTCAATGATTCCCCTTCCCGAACCTGGCTACAGTGAGAACACAAGGTCATTAGGCCTATTGTGAGGCGACAGAATACAGCCTATTTATGTGCAAGCGGGACTGTGCTCAGCTTCACCTCTCACATCCAGTTGATGGGCCATTGAGGCTCAGCTAATCCCACTATTGTGTGACTGTCTCAGAGGATTTCACAGAGCTACACTCTGTCATGTGACCGAAGACAGGCTGCAGAAACAAGCAGCGAAGATCAGAAAAATGCCCCCTTTCTTAAAGTGCCATTTTAAAAATTGTAATGAAAAGTCTTACTTTACCATTAAAGAGGGTTTAGGATTACAAATACATAGATAACAAACATGACATATCTACCTCCTCTCAATTGGGAGTTACAGCTTATTAAATGTAATAACAAATCCCCATTGTCATCCTATGGGAGGGACAGGCCTCACAGTAGTGAAAAACTAAATTGGGAGTTTTTCACTACCAGGACATGTAAAACTTAAAATAGCATGTCAAACCTTTCAATTACACAGCATCCTGCATGTCAAACCTTTTACTTACACAGCTCCCTGCCCCATGGGCTACCTAGGGCCTACCTTATGGATAATGTTTATTGTAATAAAAGGGGAGTGTAAGGCTAGACAAGGGAGTTTAACTGCCAAGTCAATATGGATGTGAGACACTGCATTCAGGCTGCAATCTGGCCAGGGTCACATTTTAAAAAGCTACATGGGTGTGTGGCGCAACAAGTGCTGCAGGCCTATTGGTAGCATTTAATTTACAGGTCCTGAGTATACGATATACCACTCTACAAGGGACTTACAGGTAAATTAAATATGCCAGTCTGCCATATGGCAATTAAACCAAGTTTAGGAGAGTGAGCACAAGCACTTTAGCACTGGTTAGCAGCGGTAGAGTGAACTGTGTTCTAAGCCAACAAAAGCAAAAAGGTAAGTAGACATAAGGTTTGGGGGAAGACCACCCTAAGTTTGACAGGTCTAACAAAAGGAACTTCAGACTTGCCTCTATGACTCATAGATGATTATGTGATTCCTAATCCCTATGCTCCTCTTCATGCAATTTTGAACTGGCATCTTCAAGAACCCTAACTGTACTCTAGTGAAAGGACCTTCAGACTTGCCTCTACTGACAAGTAACACAGTGTTGGCATAAATCTTCAGCAGCAGATCTAAATTTAGGATTATGCGAAATATTTATTAAACAACCTAACCATGGTGCCATGTCCAATATTAGTTGGACTCTGAATTTGCCTACTCATGTACAGCAACATAGAATCAGGGATTACATACTGCTTATCAGCTGTTATGTAAATATCATTCTGGTCTTTTATACAACCTGCCATTTCCGACTTCTTTTTCTCAGTATCTGGTGCCCCAGCTCTGAGTTCTTTTAGTGTCGAAATAAAACAATGTACATTCTTATTCTCATTGTTATATTGTTCTTTTTCATTTGAATTGATTGTAGCTGATTCAAGGTACAGTACTTTGCATCTCATCAGCATATCTTTTTCCAAGTGTAATCATATCAGATCCTGATCTATAGGCTGAACATTTCACCACAGAGATTCCTACAGGTAGTTACACTGATTATAGCAAATTTGAAATGTCTGTTGTGTTTCGAGCTGAACTACCAGAAGTCATAAAACTCCTTTGAGTTCTCAACTGCACAAAATTGTGGACCATGTAAAAACATACCGCCTGTCAGTGTAAACTGTAAAACTGAGCCCTTTAGATAAGCAACATGCTCTTATAAGGGTACTGCCAATTGTGCTGAAGTTAGTCATACAATTATAATGCTTCCATGATATTTGATATGGTGCAAATTGCGTATGCTACCCTTAATGTACCATAAAGGTTTCTCAGACAAGAACCTTCTGCAAACAACCTGTTTAAGTGTAACATCAAAACTTTCAAGCCTTGGCTTAGTGCACAATTCTGCCTCAACAATATAGTAATGGTCACAATCCCCGTCGTTCTCATCATTTAACTCATCTTTGCTTATGATTGGCTAATTGGTTGAAGTATTCACGGTACTGCATCTTCTGATTTAAATGTTGCCAGCAGCCAGAATTATTTACTGATATTTAGTAAGATGACTGTTTGTCAAATGATGCGTTTATGTACAAGTCAGCAAAATCGCAGCTGAATGAGGGACTAACACAATAAGGATGCAACACATTACATTTTCTTTAGTCTATCCTATTGCAAGACAAACAGCAAGTGCAGAATCAATTGCGTCTAATTTGGCAGAGAAATAATTCTTAGGTCTTTTGACTTCATCATCCTCTTGGACATGTGCTTATAAACACACACTCTTCTCTTTCATGACAAAATAGGTATACATTTATTTTTATAATCTGGCATTTCTAAAGCTGGTATACTACAGAGAGATGGTCTCTGAGCTTTAGAAAGGTCCTCATGCATTCACCATCACAAGGCACCAGATCAGAAACATGGCTGTGGGTAAGCCTCAGTAAAGGCTTTGCAATGAGGGAACATTTGGAATCCACTATCTACAGTATCCAACCCGTCCCAGAAACATCCTCGTCTCCCTTTGGGTAGTCAGAGAATTAATTCTCAGGATTGCAGAAATCCATTCTTTAGACACTTTTCTTGCACCTTTTTCAATATAGTGACCCAAATAGATCACTTTTTTTTATATAGTAGTACATTTTTATTGGAAATACTTTATAATCATTGTCAGCAAGATGGTTCAAATGCACAATTGTATTCAACTTTCAATATCTCTTTGTTTTGGATGCATCCATCAGGTCATCAATATACTGCATCACTGAGTTACAGAGCAATGGCAGCAAGTTTCATGGCTCTATACGGGGTCCTTTCTTTGGTTCCACAAGTCTGAAGTCACTTCTGTGAACCCCACTCAATGACCCATATAGACCCATCAAGGTTGCCAGAGCCTGGTGGTTTGGAGCTACTGACAAAGCTGATTTAATAAAATGTGTGCTAAACTAGGGGTGGGCAGCAAGCTCCGCTCCGCTGCTGGAGCTAACAGAGTTTTTGGTACTCGTGCAGATTTCGCCCCAAAACTCTGCTAGGTCTGCCAGCACAGCAGAGCTCCCCAAGTGCACACTGCAGTCTAGTTATGGGTCACAAAGCGCAAGGGCAAACTGTCTGCACTCGCGCTGTGTGGCCCATAACTGGGCTGCAGTGCACAGTCTAATCCCAACTGCGAAGGAGCTTGGGCCAGCAGCTCCGGATCCAGGAGGGTCATTCAAATGCCTCCCTCTGCCAGCAGCCCGGGCTGGGCCGGGAGCAGGTGGTAGAGGGAGGCAGAGTGCCAGGCTGCTGGCAACGAGGACCCAGGTGACTCCATTTATTTTACTTTTGTGCACACTGGTGCCCAAGAGACCTGAAACAACAGCTTTTGCTGCCTATGGCCTTGGCCTGAATTCAGGCCAATGCAATAGGCAGCAAAAGCATCAGTTTACTGCCCCTTGTGCACCAGCCTGCCCCGTGTGCAATGCACACGGGGCAGGCGGTGCACTAGAGGCCTGAAACTGCAGCTTTCACTGCCTACAGCCCGATCCTGAATGTGCCTAATCTCGCGAGCGCTAAGTAGGGTCAGACCAAGCTAACCAGGCCCGACCCTGTTTAGCACTTCTAAGATCTGGCGCATTCAGGACAGGATGCCACTCCGCAGCTCGTGGAACTTTGCCTCCACAGAACTCGACTGAGTTTTAAATCAACTCCGTGGAATTCCACCCAGGTCTAGCTAAAACATTATGAACATTAGTTCACAGAGACGAAAATGCTATACTTGAGACAGCTGTATTTCCCGTGCTTGGCTAACGAAGGCTCGAACTATGCATAACTTCTGACTTGGAATTTAACTCCTTGGGTGCTATGAGCCTGTTCAACATGTCCTAGCATCTACCTGCATGGGAAGTTCAGGCTTTCCACCTGTGTGCTCTCCGCCATGTGCCCCACCCAGGATGGCAACAATAGTACTTCCGTTGCCTCTTCTGACCCCTCCCACGGTGTGATGATGATATCAGCACACGCATGGTGCACCAATGTCATCATGACTCACCAGGGACTCACTGGAAGCCATTTGCTTCAACCGAATGAGGCAAGGAAGACTGATCCAGTGACTACTCTCACATGGGGCATGTGGTAGGCAGCATAAGAGATACTAGAGAAAAAGAAAGAGTACTTCCTTTCTTCCGGTGTCTCTTGAGTGCATTCCTGCTGCAGGATCACGAGTGGGACCACGATCAGACAGGAATGCACCCACTAGGCTACCAGGATTTGTTGTCGCTGGAGGGAGTGGCCCCTTGGACAAGGGTCGGTCCCCCATTTTGGGCTATGCCTGTCCTTTGTTTTATGATCCCCGGGGAAGATTGATCACTTTTTTAGGACAATCTGTCCCCTGCGGGAGCACATTAGGGATTTTGTCATTATGTATGTCAGGGGGCAGCAACTTGGGCAGAGGTACCTTCCTATAAATGCAATCCAATCCAAGATAGATTTATAGAGTGCGACTAATCACCCGAGGGGGCATCCAGGCACTGGGAGTCGTGGATATACATCAAAGAGCCATGTCTTGAGTTTTCTCCTGAATTCTGTGAGGGTGAGGTGTGATTCATAGGTCGGTGGGTAGGTTGTTCCAGCTCTTTTCGGCAATGTAGGAGAAGGCACGGCCTCCACTTTGGGTGCAACAGATTCTCAGGATTTGTGCGAGGGCAAGGTTAGTTGATTTGAGCTTTCCGGCGGGCTGGTAGAAGGAGAGTCTGTGGCTAATAAATTTGGATCGGATGTTCTGGAGAGCCTTGAAGGTAATGGTGAGGACCTTGAACTTGCATCTCTTGTGTCTTGTCAGTCAGTGTAGGTACCGGAGGTGGGGGTCATGTGGGTTCCAGGATGAGTTGTGTTGCTCTGTTTTGGATGGTCTGGAGTTTGGGGAGGAGTTGTCCTGGGAGTCCCAGGTATAGGGCATTTTCCATAGTCTAGTCTGCTGGTGACAGTGGCCTGGGTTGCTGCTTTTCTGGTTTCGTTGGGGATCCATTTGAAAATCGTACTAAGCATGTGAAGTTGGAGGAAACAGGATGATGCCACAGTGTTTACTTGTAGTCTGAAAATAAGCTTGTTGTCCATGATGAAGCCAAGATATTGGGTGTGTTCTGTAGGGGTCGGGGTTATCTGAGAGCAGAGGCCCATCTTGAGTCACCCCAAGGGGAGGACTTATTCTCAAAGATGATTAATTCTGTTTTATCAGGGTTAAGTTTGAGGCAATTGTCTCTCATCCAATCAGTTATGTGGTGCATGACTTTGCTGAAGCTTTCCCTGGCTGAGGCAAGATCTCTGGGTGAGGCATGTCCTTTGGCAAGGAAGAAGATGAGCTGCGTATCATCAGTGTATGAGATGATGTTGGGGCTGTGGGAGCGTACGATCTCTGCCAGTGGTGTCATGTAGGTGTTGAACAGGATGGGGCTGAGTGAGGAGCCCTGGGTACTCTGCATATGATGTGTTTGGGATCTGAAGTAAAAGGAGGGAGGCAGACTTTCTGGAAGCATCCTGTGATGAAGGCATGGATCCATTTGATGGCGTTGCTTCAGATCCCGATGTGGTGGAGTCTGGAAATGATGGTGTGGTGGAGATGGTATCGATTAAGGCAGAGAGGTTGAGTAGGATCAGAGTCGCCTTCACTTTGCGGTCTAGAAGGGATCTGATGTCATCTGTTCCAACAATGAGGGTGGTATTGGTACCATAGTTGGTGCAGAAGCTGTATTGGGAGGTGTTCAGTAAGTTGTATTTTTCCAGGTGTTCAAGGAGTTGTTTTTGATGGCTTTTTCCAGTATTTTAGCTGTGAATGGGAGCAGCGAAATGGGTCAATAATTTTTTTATTCACTGGGGTCGATTGTGTTGAGAAAGTTGAGATGCTCCATGAGGTGGGATATCTTGTCCTCAAGAATGGTGCATGGGAGGCTGTCCTTGTGCATGATGGTGATGCCTCTTCCATGCCTGTTTTGGCAGTCTTTGTGAATCATTTTGTAGCCTTCAGGGGTGGCACAGGTGATGTCTGTGGCCGATGAGGCCATGAACCATGTCTCCGTGATGCACATTAGGTCCGGGTTGAGGGTGGTTAGGGAGTCCCGTAGCTCCCAGGTGTATTTACAGGGGGATCTTGTACTGATCAGTATGCAGTGTAGGCTTTTGTGTGGATTGGCAGGTGGTGGTGATGGGCCGGTGGGGGTCTTCGTGAACCAGGTGAAGCAGCATCGTCGACAAGCAAAGGGTCCGGTTGTGATACTGGAGGAGGTGGTGCAGCAGTTGTCTTTGTTTCTGGGGGCCAGGTCCCAAAGTTCAGAAGTGGAGCAGCGGGTGGTGGAAGGGCTAGGGTTGCTGGTGCTGGGTGCAATCCAGGGCACTGTAAATGGGATACTCCTATCCTTTGTTTTGCTTCCTGCCTATAGACAGATTGTTTTTTTTTTAAGCTGATCTGGCCCCAGAGGCACAGAACACCACTAGACAACAGGGATTTTTTTATATGTATGTCAGGGATTGGCCCTTTGAGCAAGGGTCATTCTCCATAAATGAGCCACACACGTTGTTTGTTTTCCTACTCCCAGGGACAGATCAACATTTTTTAGATCCTGAGGTGGAGGGTTGGAAAACCACTAGACACTGGTGATTGTTTTTTATTTGTACATGCTACGGAGCGGCCCGTTGGCAAGGGTTGCTCCACGATTTCAGCTATACAAGTCCTTGTTTTCTGCCCCACTTGGGGGCAGATCAGATTTTTTGGGACCAATCTGTCCCAGTGTGGGGCTGTGGGGCACCACTAGACACCAGGGACTGTTGTGATTTTATGTCCATGGCACAGCCTCTTGGGTAAGGTTCACTCCCCGTAAATTGCCCAGCTGTTTTCTTTCTTTTCTGCCATTGTGGACAAATCAGCCATTTCTTAGGCAAATCTGCCCCGGAGCGGACAGAAGACCACTAGACTCAAGGGAATATGTTTCTTTATGGGGGACAGTCTTGGGATAAGGTCAATTCCCTTTGGAGTGTCTATCTGCTGCATTCTCTTTGTGCTCCCCTTCAGGGCAAATTTAATGTTTTTGATGCAGATCTGCCCTCTGAGGCAGACTTCATTGTGTTTTATCATGTTAATTGTTGTATTTGTTATCATATTGTAAGAAATTGGGTTGCTGGTTGAGGTGGTGAACCCTTACTCAAGCAGAAGCCACTCTTCTCTTGAGGGTGAAGTCATAAGCAAACCCCAAATTAAGCTGTGCTCAACTCTCTGGTAGCTTGGCACAGGGCAGTCAGGTTTACCTTAGAGGCAACGTGTAAGGTACTTACATAGCACTTCAAACAGTAATAAAGTGAAAACACAACACAAGAAAAATCCCACATCAATTTCTGAAAAACAATTACAACTTACTTAATAAATCAAGACCAAAATGAAAATAATTCAGGCAGTAGGACTGGAGATTTGCAAGTTAAACGATTTCAGTGAAAAACAGAGCCAAAAAGCACAAAGCGCCAACTGTGGGTATCTGGTCATGCCAGACTGGGACAGTCACAATTTCAGGCCGATAGAGAAGTAGTGCAAGCTGGATACAGGGAAACCACTTAGCCCAAGAGTACCCTAAATCCTGGTTGCAAAGAGATGCATCATGCAGCAGTGCCTCAACGGGCTGTGTTGGGCGAGGTGGTGTCCTGGCCTTGAGATACATCACACAGCAGTGGCTACTACAGGAGTTGGGTGAGGAGATGTCCAAGCATGGAGGTGCTTCATGCAGTAGCGGTTCCAATTGGGCTGCTCGGGATGATGAGGAATCCTTGTTTTGGGGAGGTCCACACAGCAGTGGCGATGCATTGGTTCTGAGGGTGATGCATTGAGCAGCAGAGGTGATGCACCGTTTGTGAGGGTGGTGTGCTGCATTGTGGAAGAGATGCATTGGTTCTGCTGGATTCACAGATAGGGTGGCAGAGCAACTTCAAGCCTACTTCCAAGGGTCCAGGACTAGGGTAGCACCACTTGGGAGGGCAGGACTCAGAGATGGCAGAGTCCAAGTGCTGGGTTCAACGTTACTGGAAGCCTGTTAGGTCCCTGAGGCTTCTAATCGGGAGGCCAACCAACTAGCCCTTGGAGTCACTCTGGGGTCCTAGGTTCAGAGACGCAGGCCCAGTCCTTCTCATTCAGACAATAGTGCAGCAGAGCAACAGGTCAGCACAGTAGGGCAGCAGTCCTTCAGAGCAGCAGTCCAGCAGAGTGTCAGTCCTTTCAGCAGCACAGCAGTCCTTCTTCCTGGCACAGGCTCAAAAGTGTACTGAAGAGTTGGATCCAAGGGAACAATATTTATACCTGGTGCCCACTTTGGAGTAGAGGAAGCATCTAGAGGTTTCCACTCTCCTGATATCTCAGTCAGCCCTTCCTCCCTGTCCTTTGCTCAGCATGTCTGGAGTCACAAAAGACTAGTGACAAACCCTTTGTGAGGGTGCTGAGGCAGGACCTTTGTGATCTGCAAGTGTGGTAGGTGACAGCTCCTTCCCCTCATTACCTGCCAGTGGCTCATCCTGCCAACACCTATCTTCCCGTTATCTCATTATCTGGGAGCAATACACAGAGACCAACTGCCAGGTACACCTAGTCATGTGACCCAGGATCACATCGCAGGCACCAAATGGTTGGGACAAGTAAATTAAAAAGGCCAATTGGGTTTATGCCAGTTTCTTCATGTTTTAAGGAGAGGGCACAAGCATTTTAGCACTGGTTAGCAGCGGTAAAGTGTGCAGAGTCCTAAAGGCAACAAAACCTAAGTCAGCAAAACAGGAGGGTTGAAGGCAAAAAGTTAGATGAGGAACCATCTGATGACGAATCTAATGGAATTAGAGGACTGCATCATGGTGCCTGTGGTGCAGCACGAGAAAAGGTGAATTGCTTCCAGGGGCTAGAAGGGTTCCCACTGGAAGTTCCCTGGGTAGCCCCTAACACGGTATAGCCTGATTTGCTTGCCTTGAGTGGTGTTGCAGGGTATAGAGTTAAAATAGAGGACTTTTTGCCTACCAATTTCTTCCAGCTCTTTATTGATTATATGTTTTTGGATGATGTTGTTGAGCAGACCAATCTGTTGGCATAACAGTTTTTGAGGGATAGCAGTGAAACACTTAAGACCTACCCTAGAGGTACCTAATAGAATTTCACAACTCTCTATGAGATGAGTGGTGCTGGGATTTAACTTTTTTGATGGAATTACTAAGGACGCCATCATTGTCTTTATGATGGTCTATTAATCCTTGAATGACAACTGCTATTTTTCCAACAACCATGAGTTGCTATTGGTATTTGCTTCTTCAGTGGATGCTGCAATTTGGGGTTAAATGCTACAGGGTTGACACGAGATCACCCTGATTGTGACTATCTCTTCAAATTTCGGCCTGTCCCTGACCATTTAGTTGAATGTTTCTCAGAGATCTATCTTCCAAGTCAAGTTATACCTATGAACGGGTTCTTGGTCCTTTTCAAGGGCTGTTTGGTTCTCTGGCAGTGCATACCCAGCAATTGAGCCTGCTATGCTATTAAGCTGTATACACTGCATGAATGTGCAACTGGATATGCATACAATGTCTTGTTTTAAACTAAGGATTCTTCCATTAACCCCCTGTTTGTCCTTCCACTTTTGAAGTCAGTGAAAAAAAGTGTGTGGGAACGTGCTGAAACACTTTTTCACAACGGTCACCATTTATATGTTGACAGGACTGCAGCTATTTAAACAATTGTTTGAAGTGGGCTGTGTGGCATGTGGCAGAATCCACTTTACCTGTAAAGGTTACCCTAAAGAGCTTGTGAATAAGAAACTCCAAAGGGGACAGAGCAATGCCATGCATAGCAATTAACTACTTGCTTTGAGAGGTGTCCACATGCTCACAACTATCCACAATGAAAGTACTTCACCTGTGACTGTGTAGGAGCAGGTAGCAGAAGTGCATAAAACCAATATCCATTCTAGACTACAACAAGCACATGGGAGGTGCAGAGTGAAGAAATCAAAGGTTTGAGCCTTACAATGCTGCTCGAAAGTCATAGATCTGATACAAGAGGCTGTTCATATGTTTCATTTGTCATCCTTCAATGCTTATGTTGTTTTCAAAGATCGTTCTCCAAATCCCAAGATGACATTTCTGCACTTTTAACAGTCTGCAATAGGCAGCCTTAATTGCTGTAGAGCAAGTAAGTATTCCTAGAATCAGAGTGGTAGAGGATACGGCTAGATTGAAAGATCGCCACATTCCTGAACACATTCTCCCAATACCCAAAAACGAGTCACCTAGTCGGAGATGTAGATATAGGGGGTTATTCCAACTTTGGAGGAAGTGGTAATCCGTCCCAAAAGTGACGGTAAAGTGACAGATATACCACCAGCCGTATTACGAGTCCATTATATCCTATGGAACTCGTAATACGGCTGGTGGTAAATCCGTCACATTTGGGACGGATTACCACCTCCTCCAAAGTTGGAATAACCCCCATAGTCTGTATTTGAAGAGCATTATGAAATGAGTTGTATGTACTGCTCTGAATGTCCTTCTAATCCTGGTCTGTGTGTGCCACAAGCTTAAAACTGTACCATATGCAAGGTTAGTACTAGGAGCAACCATAATAGTAAAAGACAACTGACACTTTGGTCTGTATTGTTATACATTTTCGATTGTGACACCAGGTTGCCAGTTGTTTGATGTGTTTAGTTATGCATGCACACATACTTGTTTGTTACTCTTCTCCCAATAAGTGGGTTATTTTAAATTAAAAAAAACTGAAATTACTGTGTTGTCTGTGTAATCTGCTCATTCTGGGAGTGTTTTAGGAATGTCGCATGATGCTTCACAGTGATGTCTGAGTGGTGATTGGCTGGCGGTGCGTATGCTGGTGGCCATCTGGTAGCTTATGTTGTGGTGGTTGATTGACTGTGCGTTTGTGTGTAGTGGTGCTTGGCTTTCAGTATGTGTGCAGTGGTAATTGACTGGAAGTGTGTGTGTGTGCAGTGGTGGTTGACTGGCGGTGCGTGTAGTGATGGTTGACTGGTGGTGTGCGTGTAGTGGCGGTTGACTAGAGGTGTGTGTGTTTAGTGGCAGTTGACTGTCAATGTGTGTGTGTGTATGTATGTAGTGGTGGTTAACTGATGGTATGTGTGCGGTGGTGGTTTACTACCGGTGTGTGTGTAGTCATGGTTGACTGACAGTGTGCAGTGGCAGCTAGCTGGCAGTGGCTGTGTAGTGACTTGCTGCTGGTGTGTTTGTAATATGGCTGATGTTTTGGTGATGTCAGTCCTGTGGCAGTATGAAAGTGAAGGGCCCTTGAAAGGCACTATTTGTTGATGCTAGAGTATTGTATTGGGTCTGCAGCTAGTGGTGTGAACGGTTTTCTGTGTGTAAAACATGAAAGGTGCATGAATGGACTGTAAAGCGGTTGGTGCCTTGTTGTGGCTTTACAGCTCATGAGATGGGAGTCATAGGTTCAGTAGTTTGAAATTTTAATTATTTTATTTTAACAGCGATTTCTGCATTTTCTTTTTTGTGACCTTTCACTCACCTATGTGTGAAACCCAGCCAGAATGTGTGTGCATTTGAGTAGCAAAATGGTGTGCAGTAATATTAGTCTTTTCTGACTTTCACTGCCAGAAGTATATTGTCTCTAGAGTAAAACCTATCAACACCACATTTTTAGTAAAGTAGACACCAGAGGACTCCAGAGAGGTGTTCCTTCTTTGAATACTATGAGGTTTTCTTAACAAGAACACCTTGCAAACCTCAAACAATGTGTAAAAACATACATTGTCTTCATATTTCTATAAGTGAATGTACGGGAATTTGTGGCAAACCACAATTATCTTACCATCCAGCCTTCTCACACATTTCCTGATAAAAATGGTACTTCACTTGCGTGGGTGGGATAGCAACAGCTACTCGAAAGGACCCAAAAGGCAATGTAGATACAGCAACATTTCCTATCAAAAAATTATCTGATTTGGCAATTTAGGTAGATGGAGTATGTGGGAAACCTACCAAACCTATACATTTCTGAAAACTAGACACCCAGGGAAGTCCAGAGTCCAGAGGGAAGTCCGGAGTGGCATTTTCACATGGATCCCACAAAAGCGATATTCTTAATAACAATATGTTTCCATCACAATATTTTTGTACCACGATATTTTATTTCCGATATTTCTGTCTCCTGATACTTACAACTCAATATTTTGTTGGAACACCGTTCTTTCACTTCATCCCACCTGCTGTATGTTAAAAACAAACATATAATTGTATTTGCAGGATCTTCATCAAAGCGTACTCAGAAGAGATTTACCCGGGATTGAAGCACTTTGGCTGGCAGCGAGATGGTCTTCAGAGTACTAAAGGTTTGGGTCAGAGAGAGGGTAGAGATGTGAGTTAAATAACTTTGCTTGATTATGATATAAAAAGCGAGGTTAAAGTTATGGGCCACATTCAGAAAACGGTAGAGAATTCTATTGGTTATGCTCAGTTCTACCAAAGGGGAGTGAGCATGTAAACTAGCCTTGAAATGCGTGGCTCATTCCTTGTTTCTATCAAGAGAAGATCGAAGTGTGCTACATAAACTTCACATGAGGAGAAGTAAAGATTGCTCGCTGCCAACCTCAATGCACTTCTGGGCAACTATTTACAGTGCATGTGAATTCAATGGGTCAGCTGGGTGACATTCAATGGGTATAACCAAATAAAGGGGCACCAAGCGATAATGGTAGGCGCCACATATTATTGAGTATATGTGGAAAGGTAATCACGCACATAACCAATGAGTCTACCCTCAGGGTAACGTCATTTATTTCATTTGTCACCGAAGAAAGAGCATTTAGTTGTGTGTTTGTGTAATACGCATATTCAAAAAGAACACACGCCCACACAATTACTTAGTGATAGTTCCAAACGATGCTTCATGCTGTCAGTAAGGTAGTTTGGCGCAAATTCTACTTTTATACACGATCTGAAGTGCTTGCAAGATGGACAGAGGCAGAGGCATCCCTAATGCCAAATGGCTACTACACAGTATTTTGAAAATACTCAGACACCTTGGTGACTTAGTATATATACTATGGGGCATATTTATACTCCGTTTGCGCCGAATTTGCGTCGTTTTTTTTAACGCAAATTCGACGCAAAACTAACTCCATATTTATACTTTGGCGTTAGACACGTCTAGCGCCAAAGTTCATGGAGTTAGCGTCATTTTTTTGCGTGAACACCTTCCTTGCGTTAATGATATGCAAGGTAGGCGTTCCCGTCTTAAAAAATGACTGCGATGCATATGCGTCGTATTTATACTCCCGGGCAAAAATGACGCCCGGGAGTGGGCGGGTCTAAAAAACCCGCATTTGCGCCGGATTTTAGTGCCTGGGTCAGGGCAGGCGTTAAGGGACCTGTGGGCTCAGAATGAGCCCAGAGGTGCCCTCCCCTGCCCCCAGGGACACCCTCTGCCACCCTTGCCCACCCCAGGAGGACACCCAAGGATGGAGGGACCCACCCCAAGGACATTAAGGTAAGTCCAGGTAAGTTATTTTTTTTTTTTTTTGTGGCATAGGGGGGCCTGATTTGTGCCCCCCTACATGCCACTATGCCCAATGACCATGCCCAGGGGACAGAAGTCCCCTGGGCATGGCCATTGGGCAAGGGGGCATTACTCCTGTCTTTGCTAAGACAGGAGTCATTTCAATGGGGGATGGGCGTCGTAAAAAAATTGCGCAAATCGGGTTGTGGCGATTTTTTTGCCTCAGCCTGACTTGCACCATTTGTGGACGCCCATACGCCATTTTCCCCCTACGCCGGCGCTGCCTGGTGTACGTCGTTTTTTTCAACGCACACCAGACAGCGCCGGCGGCTAACGCCGGCTAACGTCATTGAATAAATACGGCGCCCGCATGGCGCTTCAGAATGGCGTTAGCCGGCGCTAATCTTTTTGGCGCAAAACTGCGTTAGCGCAGTTTTGCATCAAAAAGTATAAATATGGCCCTATGTATTTAAATACGTAAAACCTTGCCTACAATTGTAATTAATATAAATGAAATGACAACTTCTGATTCCAACAATTACCTCGATATTTCTTTTCTAGTAAATTAGACACTCCTTTGGACTGAGTGATTCTAACATTATTCCTTACAGTTTCCTGAAATTCTTAGCTAGCATTTGTGCCTGTTAATATCAAAGGGATTAACTTAAGGGTGAATATCCTTTAGATCCGTGGACATGTAAGGATACAGTGTTTGACTAAGAAGTGCTCAAATGCAGGAGTAACTATAGGATGAATGTCACTTCAGCCACCTAGAACTGTTGAACAAATATAACCTTTGATTATAAGGTGCAGCTGTTCAGTCCAAGATGTTTCACCACAGTAATGCGTGCCCCATAGTTGCAACTACTCTACAGCGTCAGAAAGTCATTTGGGACCAGATGTACAAAGCCATTTTCCATTTCATAACGGTACGGTCCGAAACGCTATTTTGGCTGTTATGAAATGCAAAATGGGCTTTTCAGATGTACAAAGCCCTTTAGGCACTCGCAAACTGTGATTTTTAGCATGTAGAAAACGCAATTTGCAATCCTCTGAATAGGAAATCGCAAATAGGGTGTAGCGAGTAGGCAGTTTGGATGTTACCACCAAAAGGTAGATAGGCTATGATAGAGGGAAACTAAATCAGCCTTTTTTTATTTGCCACCAAAGAATACTTTATTATGTTGTTCTTCTCCAGTGGGTTGTTATTCTTCGTGGTTTACAATGTCTCCCTCTTGTTATGCCTTTACATTATGATTTCAGTTTTGCACATTACTCTCTTCGTATTGGCTTTCTTTCTTTTCTCTTTGCAGGTTGGTGTCTGGCCATCGCTCTTGCTAGTTCTCCTGGACGGTGTACCTTGAAAAGTCACATTCCTCCAGGAACCTGGCCAGTCTTGGTGCCTCTCTGACGATCTCACTGTACCTGGGTTTTCTGTGCAGTCCTCTGCCTCCCTTTTTGACCTCCTCAGGTCCCGTTTCTTGTGCCTCAAGCTACTTTTCAGTGTGCTCCATGTCTGCGGGTCCCACATCTTTTCTAGACAGCTGCAGTGATGTTTCCTTGACTCCTTGTGGTTCTGCACTCTGCTCTGTTGCTCCTGCTGTTCCTGTGTCACTGTATGATGTGCTCCTCCATTCTGCCTCCCTCTTCAGTCCCTCTGCGACCCAAAAGGTTCTGGTGCTTCAATCAATCAATTAATCAGGGATTTGTAAAGCACACTACTCACCCGTGAGGGTCTCAAGGCGCTGTGGAGGGGAGGGGGGAAAAGGTGGAGGGGGATGTGCTGCTGCTGCTCGAACAGCCAGGTTTTGAGAAGTTTCCAGAAGGTAAGGAGGTCTTTGATCTGGTGCAGGTGGGTGGGAAGAGTGTTCCACGTTTTGGCGGAGAGGTGTGAGAATGATCTACTGCCGGTTGTAGTTCTGCAGACACGTGGGACGCTTATGAGGGGGAGGTCGGCGGAGCGGAGATGCCGGGTTGGGGTGTAGAAGGAGAGTCGTCTGTTGAGGTATTCTGGTCCGGTGTTGTACAGTGCTTTGTGAGCGCGGGTGAGGAGTTTGAAGGTGATTCTCTTGTTGACTGGGAGCCAGTGCAGGTTTTTCAGGTGGTCTGTGATGTGGCAGTGGCGGGGGATGTCCAGGATAAGGCATGCAGATGCGTTCTGGATGCGTGGCAGCCTCTTCTGGAGTTTGACCATGGTTCCTGCGTAGAGGGCACTGCTGTAGTCCAGCTTGCTGCTTACGAGGGCTTGGGTGACTGTTCTTCTGGTTTTGGTGGGTATCCATTTGTAGATCTTTCGGAGCATGCAGAGGGTGTTTAAGCAGGAGGAGGAGATGGCATTGACTTGCTGGGTCATGGGTAGTGAGGGGTCCAAGATGAATCCTAGGTTGCGTGCGTGGTCAGTGGGAGTCGGAGCGGTTCCGAGAGTGGCAGGCCACCAGGAGTCATCCCATGTGGAGGGGGTGGAGCCAAAGATTAGGACTTCCGTCTTGTCAGAATTGAATTTGAGGCAGCTAGCTGCTCTTCAATCGTGCTTCCGTGGCACTCCAGAGAGAATTCTGTGTTTCCTGGCGCCTCCCTGTATAGCAGGGAAGCAGTCATTCCACTTCATAGAGATTGTCTATTTACAATTCCTATTCAAATATACAAAGCATTTCCTAAATGCGAATTGGGAATTTAGAAAATACAATTACCATTGACTTCAATACGAGGGTAATCATGTGCAATAAAAAAAAAGCACCCTAAAATGCTTTGGGGATATGTGTGCTCTACATGTGCTTGACTATATTTGGGGTGCATTTCGTGTGGCCTTTTTACCCATAGCCATCTTTGGTTTTGCAATTCCCAAATAGTGATTTCCTGAAAGGAAATCAATGCAAAACCGGTCTATTGTCACACATTCCATGGGATTTCTTATTTGCGATTTCCTAATAGCAATTCCTACTTTGTAGGACTCGCTATTAGGAAATCATATCTTAGTACATAGCATTTTGCATTTCCTAAATAGCAATTTCTATGAAGTTGCTATTTAGGAAATACAAATTTGCATCTACGTACCTCTGGCCCATACTTCTTTGGCATGAGATAGACCACACATGAAACCACCGGTAAAATACATTTCTCCAGAAAGCCGATGTTGGTTCAGTTTTAAGTTAAAGATAAAATAACAGGCTTTCTTCCTCTCAGTAAAGATTTGCACAATTTTCACCAGAAATCTGAATCAAATAATTTCCAGTATTCCTGATGATAAATCATATGATTTCTCCTGAATTGTATTACGTATGATTGCAACTGAACTTTGGAGCTCATTGGCAGTCCCACCACGGGACAGCCTAACTCACTGGAAGGACACCACCGCCATGGTAGTGACGTCCCCCCAGGTGTATTACAATGTCAGGAACATTGTAATACGCGTTCCCACCAGGCTACCCAGTGGGAACATGCTAGGATATTGGCCACAGCTCCTTTAAGGGAGCCAAGGCCAATTTCCTCACACTCCAGCACGCTCGGCATGGTCACTGTCTGCAGTACAGACACTGCGCACCAGGGGCCCCTACACTGCTCATGCCATGCTTTCCACAAGCCTTTTCATGGCGAGGTCCCCACCATGAAATGGCTGGCAGAAAGTGGGGTTGTAATCTACCAGGTAGCGCTGAGCTCAGCACCACCGTTGCTGGTTACAAGCCTGACCACCATCACCTCGTCAGGATCTAAGATCCTGGTAGGGACGGTGGTCTTTAGGCAGGTACGCCCACCAAAGTTGTAATTGGACGGTTGGACCACCTAGAGTGTGGCAGTCCGACCGTCAAAGCGAGTGTGGCAGACGTCGGACCGCACCACTCGTAATGAGGCACTATGTTTGTGTATGAAGTTTCCCCAGCACAGGCTTTGTATAGAACTATAAAGAATGTTCCGGACATTATTCAATTGTACAGAGTTTTCCATGGTGGTTCTAGGATGCCCACTGAGTAACAGTATTACTCTAAAGATCTACATTAATTATTTCATTAATTGATTCCCTGCCTTCCTATGAAAGCAACATTATTGCTTGGATCCATACTGTCCTATGTGCATCCTGCTTCCGTCTTTGTCAATTACTGAGGCAATGTTTTGTTGATGTCACCTAAGCAGGATACTGGTGGTTTCTCTGTAGTCATCTAATTCAAGGTCTGTATATACATGTTGTTCTAGACGCTGTTTGAATTACGTTTTTTTTATTCATTCACATTTGTGTGCATGTTTTTGTGGTAGATTAGGCACTTTACTTGAAAAAGGCTTGTTTTAAGTCGAAACATGACACTGTGCATCCAATAAACGTTTTATAATGCCCCAAAAAACCCTACATGACATTAGCCTTTTTCTTTTGCAGGAAATGTTTTTTTTTTTTTTTAAATGTTGCCCTGGTGGGTCTCTCTAGAAACCCCTCCTTAAGAGCTGGGGAGGAGGGGGGGTCACAGTATCCCTACCCTGCTCCCTTTTTAAATATTTTTTGGGGCACAAAGAATGCTGTTAGATGTATCTGTTGCTGTTTCACTTTGTGAATTTTAATGCTAAGCATAAGGAGCTGAACATGAAATCCGTTTGGTAAGCCCCAAGTGAGAAAGCAAAGAAATACCTTAACATTAGGAAAGATAAGGAATTTTGGGCTAGTGTAGGAAATTTGAGAGGCTAAAAAACACAAGACTTGTTAAGTGTGGAGGCAGGACAACCTTGAAAAAGTAATGAAAACTAAAGTGTACCCAAAGGTCTGTTGATCTTTTAGAAAGGAAAATCAAAAAACTTTAAGATGAGACAGTGACATTTGAAAAAGAGATCAGTGATATGAATCTTACAAAGGCCAAATGTAAGAACTATGAGATCTTCAAAAGGGTGATTCTTGATTATCAAACTTACCTTAAAGTCAAACAACTTAAGAAGATCAAAAGAGATGATCATGACTATGAAATGTAAGTATGACCATTTCAACACTAAGAAAGATAGAACCATACCAACAAGCATCAAGGAAGACAGCACTTCATAAGCAGCATAACAGTATCATCAGTGGAGAATGATGCTGGAGATGGGACTAGTCTGGATAAGTTAATAACAAGAGGTATGTTCACTTTGTAGAAGAAGTAAAACTATTGCAAATTGGGAACAAAAGACAGAAAGAAGGAGAATGAGGTACAGAACGAGAAGAGGAGAGCACAAACATAAGGGCAGAGGTACCAACCAGTTTGTAAACCAAGAAGAATCAATGCAAATAGGCAATTTTATCAGTGATATGATTAATATTACAAATAATATGGTTCTAAAAGAAGAACTTAATTTCTGCCTGAGTCATGTAATTGTGTTGATATTCATGTGGATTTGTACAGATTTAGCAGAAAACCAAGATAAAAAAAAACTTCAAGAAGAATTATGAATGGCACAAATGTACAACATGTACACCAAGAGGGGCATATTTACAATAAAGTGGCTCAGGGCTGCGCAACAAGTGACCTTAATGCGCTTACCTACACCACAGGGAAAAGGCAGATATGCACCATATTTCTGAAATATGGTGCATTTGTGTCCTTTCCCCCTGCGCTGGTGCTCAATTTGCTTCCTAATGCCAGCGCAGACAACCTTGCACCATGGTGCAAGGGTGACTGTGTTGCGTGCAGGATTGTTTTTGTGCAGGAATGTGCACCTTCCTGCACAAAAACAATCCATGAAGGTGTTTTCATCTGTCTAAATGTGCTGGAGAATGCAGTGCACATAGAAAGAGGAAAAAACGAGGAGAAATAAAGATATTTCTCCTCATTGCGCCTGCTCTGGGGAGGCATACAGTTTTGATGCATTCCCAGGTTTACATTGCCTTGTAAATCTGGGAAAGCATCAAAACCCATGGATGTTGCATGGGAAAACCTGACGCAATGCCCATGGAACACCAAAGATACAGTCTAAGGCAATACAGCAATTTGTGCTGCACTGCCTTACACCATATCTACAAGGCGATGCAAAGGCACGCAAAGTGGCTTTGTGTGGCCTCGTAAATATGGGTCTGCACTCTGCGCCGCAGGATAGAAAATGTCACCCACTGGCAGCACAAGGGGCTTGTAAATATGCCCCTTAGTCTCTTGCCATTCTATCTCTGATATTGTTGGGATAAATACACTATGGTGGTCATTACAACCCTGCGGACGGTGTTAAAGCGGCGGTAAGACCGCCAACAGGACGGCGGTAAAAAAATTGCAATTACGACCGTGGCGGAAACCGCCAACAAAGACAGCCACTTTAACACAGCGGTACAAACAAATAGCGCGGCGGTCACCGGCAACAGAGAGGCGGGAGACAATGTACCGCCCACACTATCATGACAGGCCAATCCGCCACCTTTTCCGGGCGGATTCACCGCGGATAAATACACGGCGGAAACAGGCATTTCGAAGGGAAAACGCTCACCTCTACACACCCCACGAGGAACGAGGACACCATGGAACCGGAACTTCAAATTCTACCTGCGATAGTCTTCCTGCTCCTCTACCAGGAGCACGAACGCCGGCGGCGAAGACCACGGTGAGTACTGCACCTACGACACAGGGGAGGGGGGAGGCAAAAACCAGGGACACACACACTCAACACCCCCACCCCCACCCTCACCCACTACAACACACACACTATTACATGTTGATACATTACAGTTACACCCACCAAGCCCCCCGGAAGAATGCAAAGACAAAAGGAAATGATTGTAACAATTGTAATCTATTAAAATCCAGTACTCAAAAATATATATAAACTATAAACAAATATATACACCAATAATACAAGTCCAGGTATTGTACCATTTATAGTCCGTGGACCACTGGGCCCAAAATGCATGGGCGAGGCCCACACTCGATACCCGATCAAAACAGAGAGAACACTGCAGGGGCATCAGATAGAAATACAACAGGCACCTCAGGGGGAATGGAAGAGGGTGCACCTCATCCGGATGAGTGCACAACGCCAGATCCACGAGGGGGCTCAATGCCCACTGTTCAATCCTGGGGAGTGCAAAGCCACAGTTTCTCAGGTCTCTCCAGTGGGTGGTTTGCCCACTGCTGCATCCTGGGGAGTGCAAAGCCACAGTCTCTTAAGTCTCTCCAGTGGGTGGTTTGCCCACTGCTGCATCCTGGGGAGTGCAAAGCCACAGTCTCTCAAGTCTCTCCAGTGGATGCCTTACTCCACTGGTTCTGGAGGGGGCTTTGTGCCCAGAGTGCTTCATCCTGCCAAGGACTGAGGTAGTGGATGGGATACTCCACTGGTTCTGGAGGGGGCTTGGTGCCCAGAGTGCTTCATCCTGCCAAGGACAGAGGTAGTGGATGGGATACTCCACTGGTTCTGGAGGGGGCTTTGTGCCCAGAGTGTTTCATCCTGCCAAGGACAGAGGTAGTGGATGGGATACTCCACTGGTTCTGGAGGGGTCTTTGTGCCCAGAGTGCTTCATCCTGCCAAGGACTGAGGTAGTGGATGTAAATCTCCACTGGTTCTGGAGGGGGCTTTGTGCCCAGAGTGCTTCATCCTGCCAAGGACTGAGGTAGTGGATGTAAATCTCCACTGGTTCTGGAGGGGGCTTTGTGCCCAGAGTGCTTCATCCTGCCAAGGACAGAGGTAGTGGATGCCTTTCTCCACTGGTTCTGGAGGGGGCTTTGTGCCCAGAGTGCTTCATCCTGCCAAGGACAGAGGTAGTGGATGCCTTTCTCCACTGGTTCTGGAGGGGGCTTTGTGCCCAGAGTGCTTCATCCTGCCAAGGACAGAGGTAGTGGATGTAAATCTCCACTGGTTCTGGAGGGGGCTTTGTGCCCAGAGTGCTTCATCCTGCCAAGGACTGAGGTAGTGGATGTAAATCTCCACTGGTTCTGGAGGGGGCTTTGTGCCCAGAGTGATTCATCCTGCTCGTGGCAGCCTCAGAAGCGTCGGAAGCTTTGGCGCTCATTGGCCTGAGGTGCTTGTGGCGGTGGTGTCCTTGGCAGTGGTGCTTGTGGCGGCGGTGTCCTGTTCAGCGGTGCTGGTGGCAGCGGTGTCCTGTTCAGCGGTGCTGGTGGCGGCGGTGTCCTGTTCAGCAGTGCTGGTGGCGGCGGTGTCCTTGGCAGCTGTGCTGGTGGCGGCGGTGTCCTTGGCAACGGTGCTGGTGGCAGCGGTGTCCTTGGCAGCGGTGCTGGTGGCGGTCTTGTCCGCCGTGGAGGTTTTCGGCCGACTTGCCTGTTTTTCTGTGCCCCTTCCCCACCTTGGATGGTGGCGCAGCTGTCTTCCCACTCCCAACTGTACCCCTGGGAGAGGATTTGGTGGTAGATGTTTTGCCTCTCTCCCGCCTGGCACTGGCCAACCTTTTGTGCTTTTGAGGTGGGGGACTGTCCGTGGTCTGGCTCCTTGGCACACTGGCTGCCCTGCTGTTTGGCGCACTCCAGAAGCCGGTTACTACTGGCACCACTGTTTCCGCAGATGTTGTGGCTGAGGTGCTGGGTTGGGACCTGGAAAGGCGGGCCCTAGGAGACTGAAGGGGTGTGGGAGGTGAGGGGAAGGTTGGACAGGAATAGTTTTTTGGACACACTGGGACGGGTAGATGAGGGGGTTTGGGAGTGGAGGAAGAGATAGTGGTTGTAGGAGGTGTACGTTTGCTGACTTTGGGTGAAGGTGCACGGGCTGGAAGCTGTCAGGAGGTGGATGGCTGTTGGGTGTGTGTGTGGCTGCGTTTGTGTACCTTCAGAGGTGGGCTCACAGACACACTGGGAGAGGACACAGGGTATGTGTGAATGGTAGTGGGGGTGGTGACTGCACGTGAGCGGGGTGTGCTGGTGAGGGACTTAGTGGCTGTAGAGGTAGTGCATGCAGGTGTGAGTGTACACGAGACTGGGAGGGAGGAGTGAGGCGACGAGGAGGGGGACACAGTGAAGGCAGTGGATGTTGGTGTGTCTGCATGTGTGTGTTGCTTGCGTGAGTGCTTGTGGGATGTGTGGTGCTTATGTTTGCCTGAGCTCCCCTTGTGTGGTGAGGTGTGTGCAGGCTGGTCTGATGGTGTGCTTGGGATAGGCAGAGGTACAGGGGATTGGGTCTGGGTAGAGGAAGTTGGAGGGGGGAGGCTAGAGACGGGGACAATGTCTGCCATCAGTGCTGAGGCCAGAGTTTGAGAAGATCGGTGAAGGGCCGCCTGACCAGAATGAATGCCCTCCAGGAATGCATTAGTTTGTTGCAACTGCCTTTCTACACCCTGGATGGCATTGAAAATGGTAGACTGCCCAACAGTGAGGGACCTGAGGGGGTCAATGGCCTCCTCACTGAGGGCAGCAGGGGTGACTGGGGCAGGGCCGGAGGTGCCTGGGGCGAAGGTGATGCCCACCCTCCTGGGTGAGCGGGCACGGGGTGAAGGCTGAGGGGCTGCTGGGAGGGCGGTGCTGGTAGGGGGGTGGCGGCTGTACCTGTAGATGCAGGGGGCACAGATGTTGCCGCCACCACAAGGGAGCTCCCATCAGAGGACGAGTCCGTGTCGCTGGTCTCAGCTCCTGTCCCCGCCGCGGAGCTCCCCTCGCCCTCTGTCCCACTGGTGAATTCCGAGTCCGTAGTCTCGCCCTCCAGGGCCAAGTGGGATGCAGCTCCCTTGTGCTCTGGTGCCACTGCTCCTCTGCCTGATGATGCTAATGCACACAAGAACAGGAAGACCACAAAAAGGGGGGGAGACAGAAGAAAGACATGTTGAGTGCATGGATTACCGCTACCGTTGGCGGACAAGACAGACACAGAGGCCCCCTGCACTACGCCGCGCTCTTGGGCTCCACAGTGCAATTCCTGGGAAATTGCCTAGAAGGCAATGGCCGACATCTGCACACATAGATGACACAGGGGCATGAATAGCTGTACTTGGCACTCTACAGAGGTGGGGTGGGGGGCCACAGAGCCTTGCCTTACGGAGGGGCCTAGCCTACGAAACTCGCCCTGGCCTAGGGAAACCCACAGCCCTCCTCCCCCACCCAGACACCTCCACTGCGCACAAAGTCAGCAGTATGAGAGTGTACTCACCCCCTTGTGTCTGCTGTGAATCCCTCAAGCGCCCATTCAACTCGGGGTAGGCCACCACCAGGATCCTGAACATCAGGGGGGTCATGGTTCGACGGGCACCCCTCCCACGTTGGGAGGCCATCCCCAGCTGAGCCTCTGCCGTCTTCTTGCTCCAGTGGCGAATGTCCTCCCATCTTGTCCGGCAGTGGGTGCTCCGTCTGTGGTAGACCCCCAGGGTCCGGACATCCTTGGCGATGGCACGCCAAATATCTTTCTTCTGGTGGGCGGTGACCTACATGAAATGTACAGGGGAAGAAGAGAAGTCATTACCAACTGCACCGTCAAAGTGAGTGGCCCCCATCCCTACCCTTGCCATGTGGCACATGCACTCACCGTCTTTCATGCACCCAGCACTCTGCCCCCTTCCTTCTTGCATCTAGCCCTCTCCACACAGGCATAGCCCATACAACATGCTCCCTGTGTACTTACCTGTTTGTCTGGAGGACCGTAGAGTAGCGTGTACTGGGGGAGGACCCCATCAACAAGCTTCTCCAACTCCTCCGATGTGAAGGCAGGGGCCCTTTCCCCAGACGCATGAGCCATTGTGTCTTCCAGACTGAGGTCACAGCAGCACTTGCAGTGAAGGTCCTCTCCTGTCGTAGATCAGGTATCGAGTGATTGAAGTGATAGAAAATGGCGGTCACGTCCGCGGCGGTCACGTCCGCAGCGGTGCGTACCATCACCGCCGGCGTACATCGTCATTGGCTCCTGGGACCCACAGGGTCCAATGTTAACCAATGCAGCATTGCGCAGCGGTCTCCGACCGCCTACCGCGACGGTGTACAACGCCAGTGCAGTTACCTCACATCCCATTGTCCCACTTTAGAGGTCAGGCAGCCGCCATTTCAGGGGTCCACATAGCCTCATTTTCAACTGCGTCACACATACCTAGGCCTAGTCTCAACACACATACAGGCCACCTTTTGTGTATGATTGGTGTTCTGTGTAAACTGTGGGTACGTACCTCTGAGTTGTTTGACTCTGTGCTCGCTGTTGTCCTTCATAGGCACCGTCCGCTGGGACATGTGGGGAGATGGCAGCATCCTCCGGTGTACCGACCGTTGGTGGACCTGTCGACAATGGAGGAGCGACATTTGATGATCACCTCCAGGTTTGACCGTGCCACAATCCAGGAACTGTGTACCCAGTTGGAGCCAGACCTGATGTCAGCAATCTGCCATCCCACAGGAATCCCCCCTCAAGTGCAGGTGCTGTCAGAGCTCCATTTCCTTGCAAGTGGGTCTTTTCAAACAACTGTGGCCATGGCATCAGGGATGTCCCAGCCTATGTTTTCCAACGTATTGTCCAGAGTGTTGTCTGCCCTTCTGAAACAAATGCGGAGCTACATCGTTTTCCCTCAGGTGGAGGATTTGCCCACAGTGAAAGGTGATTTCTATGCCCTGGGACATATCCCCAACATCATAAGTGCCATTGATGGGACCCATGTGGCTTTGGTCCCCCCCCCCACAGGAGTGAACAGGTGGACAGAAACCGGAAGAGTTATCATTCGATGAATATACAGATGGTATGTTTGGCAGACCAGTACATCTCCCATGTGAATGCCATGTTCCCTGGCTCAGTGCATGACGCCTACATCCTTCAGAATAGCAGCATCCCTTATGTGATGGGCCAACTCCAGAGACACCGTGTGTGGCTATTAGGTGAGCACCTGGAAGCAAGACAGTGGGAATGGTTGTCTGGGTATCTCCCTACAAGTCTGTGTGTGTCTAACAGTCGTCCCTCGCCATTTGCAGGTGACTCTGGTTACCCCAACCTGTCATGGCTACTGACCCCAGTGAGGAATCCCAGGACCAGGGAAGAGGAACGCTACATTGAGGCCCATGGGCGAACTAGGAGGGTGATCGAGCGGACCTTCGGCCTCCTAAAGGCCAGGTTCAGGTGCCTCCATATGACAGGTGGATCCCTATTCTACTCACCAAAGAAGGTGTGCCAGATCATCGTGGCCTGCTGTATGCTTCACAACTTGGCTTTGTGACGACAGGTGCCTTTTCTGCAGGAGGATGGTCCAGATGGCAGTGTTGTGGGAGCTGTGGAGCCTGTGGACAGTGATGAGGATGAAGCAGAGGAAGAAGACATGCAGAACAGGGACTCAGTGATCCAGCAATATTTCCAGTGAAACACAGGTAAGAATACAATCCTGCCTACTACATGTACTTTTACACTACTACCTCTATCCTGTCTGTCGTTTTCACCCAGTGTATGGTCACTGAGTTGTTACTTTCCCTTACGGTTTCACAGATGTGGGTCCCACTGTGTGACATCTGCTTAAATTCCTCATGGACTAGAGCTGTGTGACATAGGTATGCTGGCATTACTATTTCAAAAACATTTTGTCACTGTAATTGCAAATACACTATTTCGAAATCAAAGACAGACTCCACATCATTTTGTGATTTAGGTGTGTTTATTTAAATGCAAAATATTGGAGGGGGAAGTTAAATGGTGAGGGGTGATGGCGGAGGAGTGTCCATGGCAGAGTCCAGTCTATTAAGTCTCACAGGTGCATTGCCCATATGGGCATAGGAAGTGGAGCTGGGGCAGTATAATTATGGACAGGGTGACAGAGTGGGATGTTAGGATGACAATCCGGGTGGTCTCATTTCTTGGCGGGGATCTTGGCATCGTTCTCTCTCTTGTTCCTGGATCTCAGGGACCGTTTGCGGGATGGTTCTCCCCCTGCAGTGGGCTGGGTGCTGGTGTGGTGGTCCTGTGGCAGGGCGTCCTGTCCACTAGTGCCGGCAGAGGTGGTGGGCAGTTCATCGTCCATGCTAATGTCAGGGGCCCCTTGTAGTGCCACAGTGTCCCTCCTGGTGTTGAGTACTTCCTTCAGCACCCCTACGATGGTGCCCAGGGTGGAGCTGATGGTTCTGAGTTCCTCCCTGAAGCCCAAATACTGTTCCTCCTGCATGCGCTGGGTCTCCTGAAACTTGGCCAGTACCGTTGCCATCGTCTCCTGGGACTGGTGGTATGCTCCCATGATGGAGGAGAGGGCCTCGTGGAGAGTGGGTTCCCTTGGCCTGCCCGCCCCCTGTCGCACAGCAGCCCTCCCAGTTCCCCTGTGTTCATGGACCTCCGTCCCCTGGACCGTGTGCCCACTGCAACTGCCCCCAGGTCCCTGTTGTTGTTGGGGTGGTGGGTTATCCTGGGTTCTCTGTAGTGGTGGACACACAGCTGATTGACCTGTCCTGGGGACGGAGATATGGGCCCGCTGGGTGGGTGCTGTGCTGGTGTTTCCAGAGAGGGTAAGGTCTGTGGTGGCCTGTGCCTGTGTGAGGGGAACCGACTGTCCAGAGGTCCCCGATGGTCCGGGCTGGTCATCTAGATCCAGTTGGACAGAGCTGCTGTCATCACTGTGGGCCTCTTCTGTGGGTGGAGTGGACATGTCTGGACCCTCCTGTCTGGTGATGTTGGGTAGGGGTCCTGCAGGGGTGGAAAGGCATGATTATTGCATCTGTGTGTGTCATGGTGTACAATGGGTGGGTGACCGTGTACCCCAGTGCTAGCATTCCTGTGTGGGAGCTTGTGTGATGATGGTTTAGAGGGGTGTATGGGTATGTGCAGTGGGCATGCTTTGGTGATGGGTGTCCATGCTTTGTTGTTGCATGCAGGGCTTGGTGTTGGGATGGGTGGTTTGTGATATTGGGACATTTGTGAGGAGTTGGAGTGATAGGGGTGAGGGCGAGGGTGGGGGTATGTGATAGCATGCAGGTAGGGTGGGGGATGTAATAGTAAAGCTTTGACTTACCAGAGTCCATTCCTCCACCTACTCCTGCGAGGCCCTCAGGATGCAGAATCGCCAAGACCTGCTCCTCCCATGTTGTTAGTTGTGGGGGAGGAGGTGGGGGTCCACCGCCAGTCCGCTGAACCGCCAGGTGGTGTCTTGAGACCACGGAACGCACCTTCCCCCGTAGGTCGTTCCACCTTTTCCTGATGTCCTCCTGATTTCTTGGGTGTTGTCCCACTGCGTTGACCCTGTCCACTATTCTTCGCCATAGCTCCATCTTCCTTGCAATTGAGGTGTGCTGCACCTGTGATCCAAATAGCTGTGGCTCTACCCGGACGATCTCCTCCACCATGACCCTGAGCTCTTCCTCCGAGAACCTGGGGTGTCTTTGACGTGCCATGGGGTGTTGTAGGTGATGTGTGGGGTGGAGTGTGTGGTGATAAGTGTGGTGATATGTAGTGGTGTGTTGTGTGAGGTGCGTGGAAGTTGTGTGGGTGATGGTGTTATGTGCCTGTGGATGCTGTTGTACTTGCTGGTGGTGTCTCTCTCTGGCCTTCTTTCTGGATTTTTTGTCATGGGGGTTTGTGGGTGATGTGGGAGTGTGTTTTATATTGTAATGGGTGTATGGGAGTGGTGTGTGTATGTGTTTCAGGTGTGTGTATTTTGAATCGTCCAATGTGGGGATATTTTGTAGATGTGTGTGTATTTTGAGCGTGGCGGTGTGTACCGCCAATGGAATACCGCAGTTGAAAGACTGCCGCGTGGATTCGTGTGTCGTGATAGTGTGGGCGTATTTCTGTTGGCGTGACGGTGGAGGTTTTGTTTTCGCCAGTTTATCACTGACCTTTGGTGTGGCGGGCTTGTGTGGGTGTCTGAATTTTGGCGGGTTCCGAGATGTGGGTCATAATAGCTATAGCGGAATTCCGCAAGTGCGGCAGTGTGTTGGCGGTCTTCTGCACGGTGGTAAGTGGCTTTCACCGCCAATGTTGTAATGAGGACCTATGACAGCTATGATAATGGCATTAGTAGGATAGACCACATTGAAGAAGACATTAGTATAGAAAGAGGTCTCAAACCAAAGTTATGTCTGTGATCTAGCTAATCCATTCATTAATGCATTTGCTAGGAGAATCATCTCTAACTTGTACAAGCTAGAGGACGTTTATTCCACCCTTCACAAATGTATTTGTAAATACACTTATTACTAAGACCAACTTGTAGGCCTTAAAAATGCTTCAACAGGATGAAAGCATCACTATACGTGAAGCTAACAAAAAAGTGGCACTATAGCAATCATGAGCAAGGTTAACCATCACAAAGAAATCCTGAGACTAATTAAGATACCTCTTATGACGAAAAAGTAAAGATAATTCAATACCTGTCATAACAAAATAAATGTATGCAAAACTGTTTTGATTTGAAGAAAAATGTACTGTTGTCAGACCAGGAATACACTTCAGTGAAAGTACACTCTCTCACATTCCTTTGTATACACATTCTGCGTAAGGTCCAGAATAATAGGGTTTCCTTCAGGACGATCAACTATCTCTGACAATGTGGCTCTGACAGAAAATATGGTCCAATTTGTCGATACCTTTCTACAACAATTCATAAGGAATTTACCTTCTTACATTGAAGACAGTAAGAATATGTTAAACAAAATGGATTGGTTCCCCTGGGAACAGGAATACATGTGATTTGTGACATTAGATGTCAGTCTATACACTTGTATCAAGGTTGAGTTTAGAATGGCAGCATTACGTTAGTACTTATTTTCACAAAATTCTACTTACTTTGGAGACACAGAGATGTTACTTGACATGGAACAAACCATAGTCACCAAAAATGTATTTTTGCATGACAGAGAAGGGAATTTGCAAAAACAGGGGACTGTGATGGGCTCCAGGTTCGATCTCTCCTGTGCCAACCTATGCATTAACTGATTTGACGGGGAGCCTGCTTGGGGCCTGTTGGCCAAGACATGGTTGGATCACATTATCTTCTGGGGCAGATATATTGAATATATGCCAGTTATCTTAAATTGAATGGAATTAGATTTACAGTATTTCGGTTGTTTCTTAAACAACAACAGATACAACATGTGTTTATCAATGAAATGTAATAAGCAGATTGTATTATTTTTAGATTTATTATATGATGATGATAAGACTGTAGAAAATTAGATGTATTGCAAGAAAACTGCCTGTAACAATAACCTCCAAGCACCCCACATCTACCATCAATGTGATTCTTTATTGAGAAATGGTACCAGCTCTACACAATTGCACTCAGGAAATGGAATCTTATTCCAATATCATTGAAATCAAAAGGAGGGTTAAAAAAAGATCTTATACTGATAGCTGCCTGGATCAAGCTGAGAAAAAAACATTATGAGATTACCTAGAGAGAGTACTTTAGCAACAAAGAGAAGAGATAAGAAAAAAGGGCATGGTGATGCCAGATTCTTAACCCAAAATAATATTTGGAGTGACAAACTTTTTAACATCCTAATGAATCACTAACACATACTGAAGGAGCCAGTAATTTTGAAAGAATTTGCTCCAACTAAACCAAAGGTTGTCTATTGTAAATGTTTGACCCTAAACAATAACATCTGCCCTAGTTATATTGGAATACCCAGACCAAGCAAAAACTATGTAGGCTGGCTTTCAGAAAAAAGGGTGTGGCTTCTTTTGATGTAGTATTGCTAACATATGCCTTTTTGGCAAAAACTCACCAAAGGCATTTTGTTACAATAGTAAAAATAATATTAAATACTTCATTAATTGCAAAACCAGTATATGTAATTGGCTGTATATGCAATTTGGGAGTAGAATAAAACCACTTAAACAGCATATACATGAACATGCTAGGGGAATTAAAAACAGAAATACAAATTACACTGTAGCAACAAATTGCCAAGAGGTGCATCTGACTTAATCTAAAATCTGACTCCTTGCATTAGCTTACATTGGAGTTAATGGTACAGATGGGAATGGGAATTACAGTTGAGGAGCAGAAGGAGTCTGGATATGTAGGTTAAAAAGAGTGGAAATGGAACACTGAATATGAGTTAAACCACTTCTTATGATACTTTTAAAAACAATGTTTGCTGGTCAGGAGAACCTCTGGTATATCTAACCTTCCACAGAGATGCCTTTTATTAACAATACAGGTGTTACCATGGATATTGTTTTGCGATCATTAATTTTATACTGGTTGGAAGTAGACAAAATGCACAATATTTGCCCAGATGCCTGATATGGTTGACTATTTGTCTTCACTGCAGGTATAATTATATAAATGTTTATGTGTGTGTGTGTGTGTGTGCGTGTGTGTGTGTGTGTGTGCATGGATGTGTGTGTGTGCATGGGTGTGTGTGCTAGTGTTTGTATTGTGAATGGGTAATTTTTATGAGAATTCTGACATTTTAAAAATGGAGGCTGTTTTCTAGCTGGGCTGTCTCAGTTTCCCCGGGGTACTGCAATGTTCAAGTATGGCTGATACATTTTTCATAATGCCTAGACTTAAGTAAGCTACAACAACATAAATGTGTGGCATTAGTGACTTTTCCATCTTCATGTTTGTGTAGAATATTTATGTCCAACTGTTTATACATTTGTTAAATTCTTGATACACGTCAAGAATAGGGCATTGCCCAATGGTAGAATGTTATTCCTAATATGGCACCTGTTAGGTGACTTGATTTCTTGTAATATGTGCTCATGCATATGGAGGTTGATGAAAGCACGTCCATCTATAAACGCCATTACACATGGTATCTCATGGTAGGATTCTTTGCATTTAACAAGGATGATTTTGGAGTGTCATTCAGAGCTAAATTTGCAATATCAAGTTCTCTTAAACCTTTAGAATATTACAATTCTTATAAATGGCAAGAGTGAGTCATTCTATGCACAGCCTATAGCCACAATGTCACTAACATGTCACTAAATGTGATATTGACAATGTTGTTTTGTGCTTGGAGAGAAAAGATCACCTTTTGAGGTATTCCTACCAGTATCCCACTTGTTTTTTTGTAATGCACACACTTCTAATCTAAAACCCACCTTCTGAATTGATCTCTCACTATACATAACCATATTGTTGTGTGGATGAAGCAGTGCAAAAGGTACATACATGTGGTATTTATGACTTTTATTTTTTAAGGGAATAGAACACCATTTGAGATAGTTCTACAGAGTAACTTTATATGTTCTTTACAATGCCGGGACACATCAGAAGTAGGCATTGTGCAATAGGGCATTGGTACTTTCAATGTTGTATGCACAATTTGGCTTGACTCTTTGCCACATCCGCTTATGCATATGTGGGCACAAGAGTGCAAAATGGCACCTAAACGTAACGCTGGGAGCATGCTTGCCTAAATACAGCTGCATACATTGCCTAATAGTAAGATTTTTTGCCATTAATGAGATTTCTCAAGTGTCACTTATGATTCTAATTTTAAAATTCTCTACTGCTTGCCATGTACAATCTGCTACAAAGTGCACATTGATCGACTCATTGCATGGCATGGCCTTCTGATTAGCTTTGGTTCTTCTAATACCATATTGTATATCATATAGTTATTAACTATTCTAACAACGTGAGGAGTGTGAAATATGAAAGACTAACTTGGTTAATGATGAGATGGACATTAATTTGAGAGGGCCTACATGTACATTATTACTATTTTGACATTTCTCGATACATTTTCTGGGTAGGCTTTGAATGGCTTAGGACTGACTTCACATGAGGACATGTAACCTCTTTATATAGATTTCTAATATCTAACTTATTGAAGGGGCTCTTTAGTCTCCTTACTCTTTTTCTGATAATTGAGGACCATTTTATATCATTTGACATCTGGCTTTTGCTGTTATCAAATGATTAAGTGCATAATGACCTTAGCCGGTAGTATCCATGCTATATTTGAAGTTTCCTTAAATACTCAATATATCTTTTTCTCTTGAAGCTTTTTTAGAACACAGTAAAGCACCCAGGATACAGTTATATGAATTGTGGAATACACTGGATACAATAATTAATTGCCATGGGAGTATTCATTACCATTTAAGGTCTGTTTTTCTGGAGTCATGTGTCGTAGTTTGACTTTTGCTCTAGGCAAGACTGCTGGTTTAAGGAGGACAGCACTTATGTTTGTAGGTGACTGTGCCAATCCTACAACAAGTCGCAACTGTCATCCCAACCCTCCCAGCTCACAAGCAGCACCTCACCAAAAACCAAAATAGTATACAGTGATTTGTGGCAACCTTTACGTATGGACTCAAGTGTGCAACATCTCAGGGAGTGATGTGGTTAAACGGAGATGACCCCTTTCTCCCATGAACAACATGTCTCAATCAAACACACAGGCAATGAAGGAGATGCAGTAAAAGCTTAGTAGGTTTTTATTAACAATACTGCAATCTACGATAAATTGCATGGGCTGCAATGATAGAGATAATGAACAGTGCAAGAAACAGAATTGTGAAAATAAGAGTCATTAGTACAAAGACCCCCACCATTTTGCAATAACATAAACTGACATGAGATTTGATATATGTCTTAATACCCGAACATGATGAATCTAACCCCTAACCTAAAGAGAGCTAGGTGTTTTAAACCTAATCTGCCAGTACCATGTCCATGAGAAGAGACCCCCCAAGCCTCATTACCTTGGAATGAGGTCTCTAGCTCAGACTCCGTGGGGACAAGAAGACTGGGTCAGTGTCAAGGCGACGTGTAGCATGGATAGCGTTGATGGCATCTGGGTGATGGAGGCACAAGTCTACAAGCCAGAAGGCTAAGCTAACTCCTGCTTCCCATTAAAACAAGATAGGATTCACTACACATGTGTCCCTGTGACATTATTGAGTGAAAATCTGGGGATTGTGATATTAGATGTGATATAATATATACCTTTCTTTAGGAAAATTATCCTGAGAATATCATATGAAGGTATGTGATATTTACTTGATTGTCGTGTGGCTAACAAATAATCAACATTAGGGCTTTAAGTAAGATGAGAGTGTTGATGACTTCATTTAACATCTGGAATTATTGGAACTTGTTGATGATCAATGATATCCTTGATCCTCTTTTTTCCTGAAAATATATTGCTAATCAGCTTAGGCGACATACTGTATTGGTATAACTCAAACCTTAAATTTACAAGATATAAGCAGTGAATCTGTATAACTGAATGTAATGTCAGTTATTTTAATCAAGGTGTAAATAGAGATATTTTAATTGTGATGTATACGTATATCTTATTAATGTAGCCCTGAAGAAGTTCAAAGTGAATGAAACATGTTGCAGCAAGTCGCTGTATCACAAGCTACAAGCAAATTTGAAAAATAAATTGAAAACAACAAAGGAGATGCTTGATCTAAACTGGAACCACAGACAACTATATAATTTGCATGAATGGGATTAGATTAGATCTGTATATGATATGTTATTGTTAAAAGAATGCTGACCATTGTTTTGTAGGAGGATAACATTAGTGATTTTGCCTTATCTATTTTGTGGATTCTAGAAAGATCCAAAAAAGAACATAACAGAAATACAAATCACAAAATACATCATATCTCAAATTTCATTAAAAAAATCACAGATAGTGCCAAAAGCAAATAATGCCCATAAAATCATCACATTATTATGCATAATCATACAATACAATAGGCAAGGTGGTTAATGCTGTAAAGTTCACACATCCAATTCAAATTTAGTAAACAGTTTAAGGACAATTCTTGGTTTTTGCAGAAACGAATAGCGAGGGTGCCAGCCTGGTGTGACACCCAACCACCACGGGTGTCCAAATGCTGATCCAGAGGCCAATCAGAACTGTAAACTTTCAATGTAAACCAGGGCACACCAATGTATTCCAGAAGTGTTCATCCAAATGGAGAAGTAAATTCAAAGTCCAAAAACAAGTTATTGTAGTTGATCGAAGTTTATTCCTGTTAAACAATGGTACATCCAAAAACAGCCAACACGTGTTTCATCATATTGACTTTCTTAAGGCTAAAAACATATTGTTGGGAGATAGTATCCAGAAGTATTAGGCGGTAAATATATCCCCAGTTGCAGTGGGAGGACGTGTTTCAGAGGTCTTGAGCATATAGTTACTGTTAGTTCAAAACGGATTCTCGGTTGTCCTTCAAAGAATGCATCTATAGGACATGGCCATGCATCTGCAGGGCTGTAGGGAACTGGTGATGAGGCTTATCATGGTCACGGTTTCTGACCCCCAACCTGAGTCACTCGTGCTTGCACCATCAACTTCAAAGCACAATTGCCTGCCCTTAATACCTAGGCCATCCCTTCCACCTCCTGAGAAAGCCCACAAAGAAGCAGCAGCCACCTGTGTTGGGGAGAGGCAGCCCAGAGCTCCAGCTTGAGCTTGAGTCAGTGTGGCAATGAAATGAATGTAGGTATGTGTGCGCACATGTGTATGTTTTCTGTGCAGATGTATCTGTGTGTGTTTGTGTGTGTGTGTGTGGCAACACATGTCTGCAAGTTTCTGCGCATCTGTATGTGCATTTGGTTTGTGTATGAGTGTCTTACCCGCTGCCCACACTGGGAAAATGCTGTTCTGGGAACATGAAGGTCGTTCTTGGCCACCTCCGGGCAACCAAGATAAGATGCTCATTGCACACCCCTAGTAAAATGCTTTGTCTCCCAAAATGGTGGCAACACTATGCAACTTGAATGACTGTCGTCACAATAACTGGCACATTTCAATAGTTTTTAGATTTTGAGTTGTACTCATAACTATGATTTAACTGTATTTTAAAATGACTTTCAGTTGTTTTTCTACACATATTTGTGGGTCTTTTAAGTAAATTTAAACATAACATCAATTTAATCTTTATTTTTTTCAGTGAATTGCTTTTTTAAATCATTTATTCTATTCAGCTGCTCCTTCCATTAGTTTGCTATTTACAACCAAACTTTATTCACACAACACCCTCATGTGTCATTTCAATTGTATTTTCAGGTTGTGAGGTCTGAGTCCCCAAATGTAATGGCAACTGTGACAGAAATTATAACCAGGCTATCTTATTGATTCAGTTTAGCAGATGTCTGTGAATCCATGCAACCAAAATGGGCAACAGGGGAAAAGCTCTTGGCACATCAGGTCAGCCTAAGATTTTAACTTCAGGGTCTGTGGAGCTCCTCAAATTTAGGTTTGTCTATGTACATTAATGGTGAAAATATCTCGCAAATGTAAGCCCTTCATACCGAGCTCAGGACACTTTTAATATACTCATTTCTTAAAAGCTACATAACAGATCTACACCGGACCAGGCAAAGGCACTTCCTTGAATGTAGTTCAACTTTCAGGTCATGTTTGATACAATTCCATTCAGACATTCTTTCTGTATCGAGGAGCAATAAATCCTATTGGATCCAAAATAAGATATGTCCATTTAGGGACCCCACCCTCCCTCATGTTGAGCCAGTTTGATGGATAAGCAAACAAAACATGTCATAAACCATACACAAAGCAGTCACACTTTTATTTAGTTCTGTGCAGATTTGTTAAATGGTGCCAAAGTTATAAGCAAAGCAAAAGGTTCCTTTTAATGTAAAGTATAACTTTACCACCACCTGTGTAGATATGGTTAAGTTATACTTAACCATATCTACACAGGTGGTGAAGACACCTGTGGAAAAATATATGTACATACACACATCAGAACGTAATATGTTATTTATTACCGTTTATGAGTGTGAGAAGGGGCCAAGCCTCATGAGAGGTAAAACCCAGGGTAAGGTTATGATCCACATTTCCCTCAGCAATTGTAATAAACGGTGTATGATATTCTGCAAATCTGCCCATATGGATTATCATGCTGCATTTGTTTCATTTCATGTGTATTGATTTGAAAGAGAAAATGTATTTAATCGAAACCAGGATGCAAGGTGTTTTGTAAAGTAAAATCAAATTGTCAAGACCTGGTGACTATTAGAAGTGCTGCAATCTATGAAGGTGTAAACAGTGTTTTTGTCATGTAAATATTTCTTTAATGTAGTAATATATCTATATTTAAATACATAAATAGATCTATATATTTTTTATATATATAAGTATATATTTATATATATGTAACACATACATATCTACATGCACACGCCCACACATATATTACACAGTGGAGGTCGCCCCTAGGAAGAGTGTTTTTTGTTTGGCTAATAAATTTGGTTCTGTTTGATGAATCTTCATGAAACTTTCCTAAAATATACTTCATCCACTTCCACTCCTCCCTGGAACGTTTTGGGGTGATTCACCAAGCAGAAGCAAAGAAAAAAAGGGGGTTCCAAAATGTGGTTTTCCAATGCAATTTCCCGTAGGAATTTTAGGAAGCGTTTTAGAAAAAAACGTCTGAACAGAATTACACAAAATTTGGAAGAAAGCTCGATCTTTACTCCATGCTATTTATGATTTGGGGTGAATCTGTTCCACAGTTTTTGAGAAATGAAGGATCAAAAGTTAGTGATATTTGGACGGTTAGTTCCACAGGAGCCTACGGGTACCACAAATTACAAAACTAGAGCATTCTGAGTGGGTGGGATGGTTTTTTCCCCGTTGACTGCTTCTGTTCTGGGGGACTGAACAATCTAATCTGATTGCCTAGTCGCAATAACAACAGAAATGTTGCACCACTTATATAGGACGGTGGACTCGGTCCCTGTGACATGAAGTCTGGAAAAAAAATACACCTTAAATGTGCAGAGTAGGGGGTTCACTGGCCCGCTGGCCTTTGTGGGATGGGATCTGGGTTCTTGGAACTCACAAGACAAAATTTTATATTTTTTGTCACTGGGTCCCACAAGACCCAGCAAGGGCACTGTGAAATACCAGTGTGGTCCCATGAGGGTTATTATGGTGCAGCAGAAACAAAATGAGGGGTAGGTGTCCGTGTGGAGTTGCATGTCTGTGGGGGGTTGCAAGACCATAGGGTATGGGCTACCAATTGAGCATTGGTCATCCACAGGGGGCTGGCAGCCTATAGGATTTAGCTTTCCACAGGAGGTGGGCTCAGGTCCAACTATTTACTGCACACAGTGAAGAGGTAGGCTGCACATTTGCTGTTTGTTTTGAAAATTATTGTTAGATTACAATAGGCTTAGAGCCCACCCATTGCTTACAGTAGCTGGACTTTATTGTGACTTTTATTTGCTTGCTTCTTAATCATCAGATTCTGTCAGTTTTATTTCCTCTTCTTGTGTGTGTCCCTCCACTGAAGCTTGAGGGCATTATATGTGTCCTTCTACGCTCGCTTTTCAAGTGCTACTTTTTATTATTGATTAAGCACTCGATGAGACTCCATGAGAGTGCATGTGTTTTTCAGCTTCCTTCATCATGTATTTCTCTCTCGCTCCTGCCCCCTCCATTTTCCTCTCACCTATGTGCTTCTCCCCCACTCCCCTTGCATTGTTTTCTCATCCGTGTGCTTCTCACCACCAGCTACATATTGCTCTCTTTCACCCATTTACTCCCCAGAACCCCACATTGCTCTCTCTCTCTCTTGCTATCATTTGCTTTCCCCACCTGCACTCTCCATGTTTCTTCCCTTACCTACCCACACACTCTATGTTGCTTTCCTACACCCACTCGCACCCTCCACAATGCTTCCCCCACATGCACCTCTGTGTTGTTTCCACCCCGATCTCCTACAATGTTGCCATGTTGTTTGCCCCATGTTGCTTTCACCCCTGGTGCTTCCCACTCCATGTGTTGTTGCTTCACCTAACCTGCGCTGCTTCCCCCACCCGCTTTAAAAAACGCTTTCATATGTCTTTTTCCTTTTAGTTACAGATCCAATTAAAAAGTAAGAAACGCAGCTGTGCAGTTTTGTAGGCTTGTGTGTGTGTGTGTGTGTGTGTGGTCCACACGCCTACAAAATGATGAGGTCAGCCAAATGAAAGACTTTTTAAAATTCTTTAGCCAATCAGTACAGCACTGGGGATGCTGTGCATCATGGTTAAAAAACATTTACAAAGCCAATGGATCTCAAATGCGATACCCACTGGATTTGCCAAGGCTTGCTGTTTTGGTCTTTCATGCCAAGCTAACGTCAAAGACAGCCTTGCATTCAATATTAACTTTGAATGACTCCAAAAGATATTTGTATTACAAATCCATTTTTATTTCCCATCTGGAAATCAATAAAAATGCAAATAGAAAAATGAGAATCAATTACATTATTTTATGATTCTTTTTTTCAGGGTCCCTTGTCTATTTTGGAATTTTCAGTGCTAGGCAATACCCGTTATAAATAAAGACAACTTGCAAAACAAAAGGCAATCATAGAGCAGCCAACAGGTACGGAGAATATTCCTTTACATCACATATTTTATTACATTTAGTCAGAATGGTTTCTGATATCGACCTCCATGTGTCAGGTTCCTACAAGCAGTTCCATCGAGGCTAGGACCTATGCACGGCCTGCAAATTCCTTGGTACAATATCGCAGTCACTCGAATGACTGCATTCCCCCATGACCCCAGGTTCTTGGACCATGCATAAACTATTCATTTATTACTATTACTATTATATGGAACTGCTTGTATGAGCCTTTTTGTAGTGTAATGCAAAACCAGCACTGGCCACCCAAGCTGCACTTTTGTGAATCATTCCCTTAGGGAATGAGACCTTAAGAAATAGTTACAAGTTTATTTAGCTTAAGCGATGCACAATGATGTCACTTCACTACAGGCAGTGGTGTCACAACCATATCATACCCTTCTCTCCAAAGGGAATGGATCTATTTTCCAGTCAAAAGAAATACAAAATGGTGTCATAAAAGTTTATAAACACACACACACACACACGGATACATCGGGATATATCTGTGGAAAAAAGCAAGGGTTAAGGATAAATTATAGTGTGGAAACTATTCTTTCTATACAAACCCAGCTTAAACTATACAAACATTAGAACTGGCCACTCTACTATGCAGTGTGTTTTTAGAAATTATTTAATTTCAGATGTCATCAGTGTTGTTATGAATGTGATGACTTCACATGCTATAAGTCATCTACTACGCTAGGGTATGACAAGTGCATGGAGAAGGGATGAGTTATAGTTAATGTAGTGTGGTGAGTGATGTGAGTGAGGTGACAAGACTGTGTACGGAGGTGACCAACGTGTAGTACATTGAAGGTGGTGCGTGAATTAGAAATGAAAGTTATAACTATAACTTTGCGTAAATTAGAAATTAAATTTATAACTATGACTTTAGAATTCCTAAGTTTGTATTTTTTAAGGTGGGTTTGTAAAGAATGAATAAGAAAAATGTTTTTCCTACCTACAGCTTATCCTTAAACATAGTTTTTTTCATTGAATTTGAATGGTTATATTTATGTCATACAGTTCAGTGTTGTGTAGTGGTGTGTAAACCACTAGAGTGGCAGTGACTATTGTGGAGTGTCATAGAGTGGTGTGTCATACTGTGGACAGTGGCACGGTGTCGTGTAGTGTGGGAAAGTGTTGTTGAGTGGTGTGGGGTGACATCTAGTGACATGGGTGCCATGGAGAGGAGTGGAGTGATGTGCACTAGAATGTCATACAGTGTATTGCAGTGTCATAGATTGATGGTATATAGGGGAGTAAAATGTCATATAGTGGCATAGAGTGTAGTAGAGTCTTGTAGAATGAAGTTGCATACAGTACAGTAGGTTGTCGTACAGTGGATCAACGTAAAGTGGGTTATCAAACAGTAGTGTGGAGTGGCCTAAAGTTTCATACACTAGAGTAAACTGGGGTGTTCAGTGGAGTCACCTAGGATAGAGTAGAGTAATCTGTAATAAAGAGGAGTGTATTGTTGTATAGTAGAGAGGTGTGTAGTAGAGTAGAGCCACTTTGTGTATCATACAGTGTAGTAAAGTGTCATAGAGTGGAGTGCAGCATGGGGGGGTCCCTGCACTGCCCATGGCACAGTGCGCATTCTGAGAGTTGTGGAGTGCTACAATATTGGCCTTGGCTCACTTAAGGGAGTCAAGACCAAGCTCCTAGCACTGTTCCTGCCGGTCGGCCCGGTAGGAATGGGTATTAAAATGTTAAAATACTGCAATACGTTTGGGGGGACATCCCCTCCATGGCGGTGGCGTCTTACCCGTCTGCTTTGGCGGTTCTGTGGTAGAACCGCCAAAGTCGATATCAGGCTCATAGACGGGAGTGCAGTGCTTTTCAGGGGGGTAGAAAAGAGTGCAGCACAGTTTGGTAGAATGGAGGTAGTAGAGTGTTGTAAATTGGAATAGAGGTCCGTAGAGTAGAGTTGACTCAAGTTGCATGGATTGGAGTGGCATAGAGTGCAACGTCAATCAGTGTCCTGAAGTAGAGCATCATATCGTAGGTTATCATGGCATACAGTGTCATAGTGTAAAATGTTGTGGCGTACAGTGGAGAGGAGTAGAGTGGTGTTGAGTGGAGTGGCGTAGACAGGAATAGCATATAGTGGAGTAGCGTACTGATGAGTGGCAAACAGTGTAGCGGCATACAGTGGAATAACGTAGAGGGGAATGGCAACCAAAAGAATAGCGTACAGTGTAGTGGCATACAATGGAGTACCGTATAGTGGAGTTGCATATAGTGGAATAGCATAGAGTGGAGTGACGTAGAGTGAAGTGGCATATATAATGCAATAGCATAGAGTGAAGTGGTGTGCAGTGGAGAAGCATAAAGTGGAATAGAATAGAGTGAATTAGCATACAGTGGAGTGGGGTAAAGTGGAGTCGCCTAGACTGCAATGGCGTAAACTGGAGTGGGGTAGAGTGGAATACCATACAGTGGAGTTGGGTACAGCGGACTAGCATACAGTGGAGTGCCATGCAATGGAATAGCGTAGAGTGGAGTGGTGTGGTGTACAGTGGAGTGCCATACAATGGAATAGCGTAGAGTGGAATAGCGTAGCTTGGAGAAGCATACAGTGGAGTGCTTTACAGTGTAGTGGCATACACTGGAGAGGTATGCAGTAGCATTGGGTAGAGTTAAATAGCATAGAGTGGTGCAGCGTTAAGTGGAGTTGCATACCATGGAATAGGGTAGAGTAGATTGGCATAGGATAGAGTAGTGCATGGTGGAGTAGCATACAGTGGAATAGCATAGAGTAGAGTGGTGTAGAGTGGAATGGCATACAGTGGAATAGCATACAGTGGACTAGTGTAGAGTGGAGTGTTGTACAGAGGAGTGGCATAGAGTGGACCAGCGCAGAGCAATTCCCATACAGTAGAGTGGCATACAATGGAGAGTCAAAGACTGAAGTGGCCTATAGTGGAGTGAGAGAGAGTGAAATAGCATTTAGTGGAGTGAATAGTGGAATAGAGTACAGTGGAGTAGTGTACTGTTGAGTGACGTACAGTGAAGTGGTGTAGAGTGGAAAAGCATACAGTAGGGTGGCATACAGGTGTAGCATGTTGATTTAATCATTAATCCAAGTTCACAAACCCTTTAGGAAGGTGTTACAATTATTGTATGATTGTATGAAGTCATCAGTGATGACATCAATTATGTAATTTAACATGTCTTGAGCGATGTAATATGTGAGGTCCTAAGCAGTGCATGGAGGGGAGGCAGGTTATAGTTATCTCTGTAAACTGTAACTTGTGAATTTCAGTGTTTATCATTATTTTTAAACGTTAGATTTTATCTAAATTCATTTCATAACAATAATGTAATTTTTAAGTTTGTATTTTGTTATTATACCTAACTATAAGGTCACTTTAACCTTCGGTTTCTCACTGAATTTCTTTTTTTTTTTTACTTTTGGGTGCCGCCACTCCTGTGAGGTACTGCCATAATACTACAGGTGCCACCACTCAAGCATCACCCCCACAGTACAGTGCAAGTCTACCCGACGAAGCGCACACAGCTCTGCAGTACCATGAGGGTGAAGCTTCAATGGTGGCACCTGTGGTATTATGGCTGTACCTCACAGAAAGGCTGACCTGGGTCCCACGAGGATACGTGGATACCTTCAGCACACACATTTTTTAAAACAGCTTGTCCCCTGGGAAGCAGGATGCCCTTACACTGACCCCTTACAACCTATTTGTCAACATTTTCAGGACACTCTGACCGAGTTCTCGAGGCTTTTAATGATAGCTGCAACATTTTCTTCTCATTTCCAACCACCCAATCAGATTTCTTTTTACGGCGGGACTAGTGGCAGTCCCACAATACGTAAGTAGTAGGTTTTAGTATTATTATTTCCTACCTAATATCACTTATGAAAGTGTTAATATATAGGGCTATTAATTTATATTTGTCCATATATGTTTTACAAAGTTTATGGAGTACCACGCTAGTACTGAGCAAATGCCATTCTTTTTAAGAAATATTCCTTTTTTGGCATTTTTTTAAAGTTGTGTGCTAATTTCTCAGTATTTGCATGGTACTCTGTACAGCTTTTTATAAAGAATAAAATATGTAATAAATTAAAATACACTGTAGTATACTATATTTGTCAAATGATGTGAAATATAGAGTATAACAGTGTATTTTATTTTTTACGATAATTTTTTTTTAAAATGTGAAGTACTGCAATACCTCCTTGCTAGTACCATGGTACTCTGTGAAATGTTCTTAAAATATATAGAAACTACGTATAATTTAGCCCGACCTATTACCACTTCAATTAAGTGGTAATATGTAAGGGAAAATTATAAAACCTAATGCTGACCATATTTAAGCCCCTAACCTAAAACAAAGGACAATGGCCTTAATACAGCCTGGTTGCCTTTATGTTTTGTAAGGGCAGTCATTCACCAATCTCATAATGCCTTCTCATTGCTATGTACTGCTGTACTTTTGTGAAATACAGCAAAAACTACAGTAACAACATATATCACTGAGTTAGAATACCTTTTAAGTTAAAAAATACACCCTACTTGCTTGCACTACCCAACAGAATCATCTACACGCAATAATCTATATTCCTGCCAAATTTCATTGAAATCCATCCAGCCGTTTTTGCACTACACATGAGTACAAAGTTAATGAAAAATGCATTGCTGCCAAAACATGTTTTGGGAACATCGCCTTTAGTGATAGTCAGGATTACCAGAGAGAGGAATTCCTCAGATTTTGCTTGCTAATAACTTTCCCTCTATTTGTCAACTCTGCACAGAACTTTGCAGACCTATTTCATTTTGGCCAGTGGTGCAAAATTTTGTGGTGATTAGTTTAGGGAGTGCATATTGTTCTGGCCACACTCTGTGTTTATTCTGGATTTCAACTGGAAATCTAGTTTATTGCTGTTTTTAGAATGCAAAGAAATAAATGAGACTCTTTACAAAAGTCTGTAAAATAGGGAAAGGTATTGTAATTGTTTTATATATTTTTTTAAACGTTTGTAAAGTACCACGGTACTCCCTTGAAAGGATCCAGTAAGTACCAACATACCTAAAGTACCATCGTACCTGGAAATCAAAAACACTCTACAAGATGCCCCTCCACTCCACTGTCAACACCACTCTCCACTGTATGACATGCCACACTGCAGTATGACACGCACCTCCAGTCTTTGAACATCACTCCACTGTACGGCATGCCACTCCACTGTACGCCACTCCACTCTGCACCCCTCCACAATCAGGCACTGTACAACATGCTACTCTGACATGCCACTCCACACTACTGTACGATATACCATTAACATCTTTGCCACTCTACTCTACAACACTCTATACCTCTCCATGCCCCTCCACTCTATGCCACTCTATTCCAGTCTATGACATTCCACTCTATGACATACCGCTTCACTGTACACCACTTCACTCTACGCTTATCCACTGTAAGTCACTATACAACACATCACTCTATGACATTCCACTTTACTCTACGACATGCCAATCCATGCCGCTCTACTCTTTGACACACTACTGTATTCTACACCACTCCACTTTATGTCAAAACTCTGTATGCCACAACACTGAACAACATGACACTCTACGACACAACACTATACAACATTCCACTCTATGCCACTCTTTGACACTCTGCTCCACTCTACCACACTTAACACTACTCCACTCTACCACACTTTATTCCACTCTATGCCACTCTGCTCTACTACACTCTACTCTATGCCACTCTATGCCACTCTGCTCCACTCTATGACACTACACAATTCCCTCAATGCCAGACCACCTCACTTTACTCCACTCTACACTATAATACACTTCCCCATTCTACTCCATTTCTCCACTCTATGCCACTCCACTCCATGCCCCTTGACTCCACAACACTCTATGCCACTCCACTCTACCACACTCTAGGACACTCTACTACACTCTATGCCACTCCATTCTACAACACTCTACTCTACTCCATGCCACTGCGTTCTGCTCCACACTACAACACTCCACTCTACATCACTCCACTCTACAACACTTAACTGTACAACACTCCACTTTAACACACTCCACTCTAGGGCAGTGTACTGTAAACCACTCCACTGTAGGCCTGTCCACCTTAAGACACTCTATAAGATGCCACTGTGACATGTCACTCCACTCTACTCTATGACATTCCACTCCACAACACTCTATGCCCCTCCACTCTACACCACTCTTCTCCACTCTATCACATTCCACTCTAAGACACACCACTCTACTGTAAGACGTCACTTCAGTCTACAACACTCAACTCCACTGTATGCCACTCTACGCCACTCCATTATACGGCATGCTACTCCACTGGACCACATGCAACTCAACTCTATGACATGCCACTCCACTGTACAACATGCCACTACTCTTTACACCCCTTCAGTCTATGACACTCTACGATATGCCACTCTATGACATATCATTCCACTCTACTCTACAAAACACCACTCCACTGCATGCCACTCCACTCTACTGTATAACATGCCATTTCACTGTATGACATGCCATTCTACTTTACAACACTCTACTCCACTCTTTTCCACTCAACTCTATGCCACTTGATTCCACAACACTCAATGGCACTCCATTCTACCACAGTCTATGCCACTCCACTCTCCAACACTCTATGCCACTGCATTCTACTGCACACTACAACCATCCACTTGACAAAACTCTACTTTACACCACTCCACTCTATGCCCCTCCACTCTAAGACACTCTAAAAGATACCACTCTATGACACATTGCTTAATTCTACTTTTTGACACGTCATTCCACTGTACACCACTCTACTCTACTGTATGACAGGCCACTCCACTCCACTCTACGAGATACTACTACAATCAACTCCACTCTACTCTACACCCCTCCACTCTAGGACACTGTATACCATGCCACTCCACTTTACTCTATAACAGGTGACTTCAAGCCACTCCACTCTACAACACTCCACTCTAGTCTGTGCTCCTTCACTGTACGCTAATGTACTCCACTCTGCAATACTCTACAACATAGCACTCCACTCTATAAATAAGCTACCCTACTTTACAACACACTACTCAACTCTACAACCCTCCACTCTGTGACACTCCACTCCATTCTATTGTGCAAGATGCCACTCCACAGTATGCCACTCCAGTCTCTCACACACCACTATACTCTACAACATTCTCCTCCAGTCTTTGCCCCTTCACTGTATCCAACTGTACTCCACTCCATGACACACCACTGCACTCTACAACACACCACTCAACTCTACGACACTCCATTTCACTCCATACCACTCCACACCACTCTTGCTGTATGACATGACCCTCTATTGTACATCATGCCACTCCATAGTATGTCACTCCACTCCATTTTACTGTCTTCACTATAAGATACTGTAAGACACACCACTCCACTTTACTCCACTCAACTCTATAACACTCCGCTCCATGCCACTGTACTCTACTCTCTGACAAAGCATGACGCATCACTCCACTCTACACTTCAGTCCACTCTATGGCACATCACTCAACTCTATGACTCTATACTCCAGTCTGTGAAACTGCAAGCCACTCAACTGTACGACACACCATACCACTGTATGACTTGCCACTCTTTTACACGCACTCCACTTCACTGTATGACACTCCATGCCACTCTGTGACATGCCAATCCACTCTTTGCCACTCTACTGTATGCCCCTCAGCTGTAAGACACTCTACGGCATACTACTGTGTGATACACCACTCCACTTTATGACACTCCATGCCTTCTACTCTACAAAGCCCTACTCTACTGTACGATGTGCCACTCCACTCTACAGTACCCCACTAGACTGTACCACAGGCTTCTTCGCTCTACAATATGTCACTCCATTCTACACCACTCCACTCTATGCCCCTCCACTCTAGGACAATGTACAACACTCCAATCCACAACACTCTACCTCAGTCTGTGCTCCTTCACTGTACGCCACTGTACTCCAATCAATTACACTCTACAACACGGCACAACATGCCACTCCACTCCACGTTGTGCCACTCAACTCTCCGAACTGTACAAAATGCCACTCCATTTTATGCCACACACCACAACACTTTACAACACTCTACTCCAGTCTCTGCCCCTTCATTGTACTCCATTATATCACACTCTATGGCACGGCACAGCACTCCACTCTACGACATACCACTCCACTATGTGACATGCTACTTAATGACACTCCACTCCACTGTATGACACTCCATGCCACTCCATTGTAGAACATGTCACTCCACTGTACAGCATGCCACTCCACAGTATGTCACTCTACTCCACAGCCTTCCTCTCTAATACACTTTAAGACACACCTTGCTATGGCACACCACTCCACTCTACTGTAAGACACACCAGTGAATTCTTCAACACTCTACTCCACTCTATGCCCTTCTGCTCTCTGACATTGTACTCCACTATATGACACCTTACGACATACCATTTATTCTATTGGACACTTAACTCGACACTCAAACACCACTGCACTGTATGACATGCCACTTGACTGTACAACACTCCACTCCACTGTACTGCACCCCCATTCCACTCTATGGCACGCCACTCTACTCTATGATACGCCACTTCACTTTACAACATGCCACTCCACTGTATGCCACTCCACACTATGGCCTTCCCCTCTATGATACTGTATGACACACCAATCCATGACATGCCTCTCTACTCTATTTTGCGACACATCACTCCACTGTATGCCACTCCACTCAACAACTCTAATCCACTCTATGCCCCTCAACTCTATGCCACTCTAATCCACTATACAACTCGCAACTCCACTCTACTCCAGTTTACGACACGCCATTTCATTGTACAATACACCACTCTTTTCTATGACACTGAACTCTACTGAACGACACTCTATGCCACTTTTATGACAAGCCACTCAACTCTTGTGACATTCCACTCCCCTGTATGCCACTCCACTGTGTGCCCCTCCACTGTAAGACCCTCTACGACACGCCACTGTATGACACACTACTCAGCTCTATGACACCCCACGCCACTCCACTTTATGACACTTTATACTACTCCAATCTATAAAACACCACACCACCATATGCCACGCCAGTCCACTCTACGACATACAACTGAACTGTAAAGCATGTCTCTCCACTGTACAACATGCCACCCACTCACTGCACTCTAGGCACCCCCACTCTAGGACACTGTATGACATGCCACTCTATGACACCCGACTCCCCTCTACACCACTCCACAACATGCTACTCTACTCTGTGCTTTCAACTCTACTCTACATCACTCTATAACACTCTATGGCACTCTACAACATGCCACACCACTGTTTGGCATGACACTTTACTATACAACACTCCACTCCCACAGCACGGCACCCCAAGGTATGACACACCACGCTAGGACACTGCATGCAACTCCACTGTATAACATGCCACTCCACTTTACTGGATGGCATTTCACTGTATAACATGCCATTACACTCTACACCACTACAAACTATGGCATTATGGGGGTCATTCTGACCTCGGTGGTAAAATGCGCTTACCGCCGGTCAGAAGACCGCCATAACACCGCCGCGGGCGCGGGAAACCGTCACGGTCATTCTGACCAGCAACAGGCAAACCACCAAAAACCCGACATCCACAAAAGTCCGCCACACCAATGGCCAGCGAAAAACTGGCGATGACCAAACCTCCACCGTCACGCCAACAGAAATACGCCCTTTCCATTCCAACCCACGAATCCACACGGCGGTCTTTCAAGCGCGGTATTCCATTGGCGGTACACACCGCTGCGGTCAAAATACACACACAGCTCCAAAACACTGCCACATTGGACATTTTGAAATACACACACCTGATACACATACAAACACCACTCCCACACACCCAACACAATATAAAACACACACCCACATCACCCACAAACCCCTACGACCACCATTTATTGACTAAGGCCAGAGAGAGACACCACAAGCTAGTACAGAGCATTCACAGGCACATAACACCATCACTCACACAACATCCACGCACAAAACACCACACACCACCACACTCACCACACTCATCACCACAAACGCCACCCCACACCTCATCCACACCACCCCATGGCACCCCAAAGACACCCCAGGTTTACAGACGCTGAACTCAGGGTCATGGTGGAGGAAATAGTTCGGGTAGAGCCCCAGCTCTTCGGGGCACAGGTGCAGCACATCACCATTGCCAGGAAGATGGAGCTATGGCAAAGAATAGTGGACAGGGTCAACGCTGTGGGTCAGCATCCACGAAATCGGGAAGACAACAGGAATCGGTGGAACGACCTACGGGGGAAGGTGCGTTTCATGGTATCCAGACACAACATCGCGGTGCAGAAGACTGGCGGCGGACCCCCACCTCAACCCCCAGAATTTACAACATGGGAGGAACAGGTCTTGGCGATCCTGCATCCTGAGGGCCTCGCAGGAGTAGGCGGAGGAATGGACTCTGGTAAGTCGAATCTCAACTACTTCATCCCCCCCCACCCACCGGCATGCCAAATCATACCCCCCCCGCTCCCCCCCACCCCCATCACACATCCTCCTTGCTAATGTCTCACCATCACAACCCACCCATCCCAACACCAAGCCCTGCATGCGACCACAAACCATGGACACCTATCACCTAAGCATGCCCACTGCACATACCCATCCCCCCCCAAACCACCGTCACAACAGCCCCCACAAGGGAATGCCAGCACTGGGGTACACGGGCACCCACCCATTGCACGCTATGGCACACACAGAAGCAATAACCATACTCTTATACCCCTGCAGCACCCGAACGCCACGACACCGCCCAGGAGGGTCCAGAAATGTCCATTCCACCCCCAGAAGAGGCCCACAGTGATGACAGCAGCTCTGTCCCCCTGGACCCAGATGACCAGCCCGGCCCATCGGGGACCTCGGGACAGTTGGTTCCCCTCAGACAGCCACAGGCCACAGCAGACCTACCCCCCTCTGGGAACACCAGCACAGCACCCACCCAGCGGGCCCATGCCTCTGTCTCCAGGACACGTCAATCAGCAGTGTGTCCACCACTACAGGGCACCCAGGTTAACCCACCACCCCAACAACAACAGGGACCTGGGGGCAGTGGTAGTGGGCACACGGTCCAGGGGACAGAGGCCCAGGGAAACAGGGGAACTGGGAGGGCTGCTGTGCGACAGGGGGGGACAGGCCCAGGGAACCCACTCTCCACGAGGCCCTCTCCTCCATCATGGGAGCATACCACCGCTCCCAGGAGACGATGGTGACGGTCCTGGCCAGGTTCCAGGAGATCCAGGTACTGCAGGAGGAACAGTTTATGGGGTTCAGGGAAGAACTCAGAATCATCAGTTCCGCAATGGGCACCATCGTTGTGGCTCTCAATCAGATTGTCAGCACATTGCGGGACCATGTCACTAGCATGGACCAAGAACAGGCTACCACCTCCGCCGGCGCTAGTGGACAGGAGGCCCCGACACAAGAACAACAGGCCACCAGAACCCCACCCCCTGCAGAAGGAGAACCACCCCGCAAGCGGTGCCTGAGATCTAGGAAGAAGACAGAGTAGGATGCCAAGACCCCCGCCAGGAAAGGATACCCCCTGATTGTCATCCCACTGTCCCACATTGTCACCCTGTCCAACCTTAAACTGCCCCTGCTCCACCTTCCACAGGCATATGGACAATGCACCTGTGAGACTGAAAATCTGGACTCTGCCATGGACATTCCTCCACCATCACCCATCACCGAATTGCAACCATTTCCCAAAATTTTACACTTTAATAAACACACTTATTGCACAAAAATAATCTGGAGTCTGCCTGTATTTTTGAACAAATGTATTACACAGCACCGTGCCAAAATGTCCAGTTACATTGTGATGACAACATACCACTGTCACACCGCTGTAGTCCATGGGGAAACAAAGCAGAGGTCACGGAGTGGGGCCCACATCTCTGAAATTGGAAGGGAAAGTCACAACTCAGTCAACATACACTGGGGGGAAACTCAGACAGTAGAGAGGCAGGAGACTTTAATTAAATGTAAAATGCCGGTGTTGATTCTTACCTGTATATCATTGAAAATACTGCAGTATTACTGTGTCCCTGTTGTCTGTGTCGTCCTCTTCGTCTTCCTCCTCTTCACTCTCCGCAGGCTCCACAGCTGCCACAACACCACCATCTGGACCATCCTCCTGCAGGAAAGGCACCTGGCGTCGCAAAGCCAGGTTGTGAAGCATACAGCAGGCCACGATGATATGGCACACCTTCTTTGGTGAGTACATTAGGGATCCACCTGTCATATGGAGGCACCTAAACCTGGCCTTCAGGAGGCCGAACGTCCGCTCGATCACCCTCCTAGTCCGCCCATGGGCCTCATTGTACCGTTCCTCTGCCCTTGTCCTGTGATTCCTCACTGGGGTCAGTAGCCAGGACAGGTTGGGGTAACCAGAGTCACCAATTAGCCACACACGGTGTCTCTGAAGTAGTTCCATCACGTAAGGGATGCTGCTATTTCGCATGATGTACGCGTCATGCACTGACCCAGGGAACTTGGCATTTACATGGGAGATGTACTGGTCAGCCAAACAGACCACCTGGACATTCATGGAATGATAACTTTTTCTGTTCCTGTACACCTGTTCACTCGTGCTGGGGGGGACCAAAGCAACATGTGTCCCATCAATTGCACCAATGATGTTGGGAATATGTCCAAGCGCATAGAAATCACCCTTCACTGTAGCCAAATCGCCCACCTCAGGGAAAACAATGTAGCTCCACATGTATTTCAGCAGGGCAGACAACACTCTGGACAACACCTTGGAAAACATGGCCTGAGACATCCCTGATGAAATGGCCACTGTTGTTTGAAATGACCCACTTGCCAAAAAATGGAGTACTGACAGCACCTGCACTAGAGGGGGGATCCCTGTGGGTTGGCGGATGGGTGACATTAGGTCTGGCTCCAGCTGGGCACACAGTTCCTGTATAGTGGCTCAGTCAAGCCTGTATGTCAGTATGACATGTCTTTCTTCCATTGTCGACAGTTCCACCAGCGGTCTGTACACGGGAAGATTCCTCCATCTCCTCGCAAGTCCCAGCGGACGGTGCCTAGGAAGGACAACATGGAGCACAGAGTCAATCAACCCACAGGTACGTTCCCACAGCTTGCACAGTACACGATTCTCAATGCATTGAATGGCTTGTATGAGTGTTGATGCAAGGCCTAGGTATGTGTGACGCAGTAGATATTAAGATATGGGGGCCCTTGAAATGGCGGCTGCCTGACCTGTGAAGTGCGACAGTGGGATGCGAGGTCAATGCGCTGGCGTGGCACACCGTGGCGGTCAAAGACCGCGGCGCAAAGCCGCATTGGTTAACATTGAACCCTATGGGTTTCAGGAGCCAATGAGGATGTGCGCCGGCGGTCGCGGTACGCACTGCCGCGGTACGCACTGCGGCGGGCGTGACCGCCATTTTCTATCTGCTTAATCACTCAATACCTGATCATCCACAGGAGAGGACCTATACTGCAAGTGCTGATGTGACCTCGGACTGGAAGAGACAATGGCTGCTGCGACTGGGGAAAGGGCCCCTGCCTTCACTTCTGAAGAATTGGAGAAACTCGTGGATGGGGTCCTCCCCCAGTATGCACTACTCTACGGTCCTCCAGACCAACAGGTAAGTACACTGGGACCATGCTTTGTGGCCAATGCCTGGGTTGAGTGGGGTGAATGAAAGATGGTGGGGAGGGGAGCGAATGAGGCATGCATCAAACGAAAGATGAGAGCATGTGCCACATGGCAAGGGTGGGGATGGGGGGCCACTCACATCGAGCATGCAGAAGGTGATGTTTGTTTTTCTTTCTCCCCCTGCACATGTCACATAGGTCAGCGCCCATCAGAAAATCGACATTTGGCGTGCCATCGCCAAGGACGTCCGGACCCTGGGGGTCCACAACAGACGGGGCACCCACTGCCGGAAGAGGTGGGAGGACATCCGCCGCGGGAGCAGGAAGACCGCAGAGGCTCTGCTGGGGATGGCCTCCCAACGTAGGAGGGGTGCCAGTCGTACTTTGACCCCCCTGATGTCCCGGATCCTGGCGGTGGCCTACCCCGATTTGGATGGGCGCATGAGGACATCACAGCAGACACAAGGGGGTGAGTACAAGCACATTCTGCTGATTTTGCGCACATTGGAGGTGTCTGGGTGGGAGAGGAGGGCTGTGGGTATCCCTAGGCCAGGGCGTTTTCTGTAGGCTAGGCCCCTCTGTTAGGCATGGCCCTGTACCCCCACCCCCCACCTCTGTAGGTTGCCTAGTATAGCTAATCATGGCCCTGTGTCACCTATGTGTGGAGTTGTCGTCCATAGGCTTGTAGGCCATGTCCCACGGATTGAGTAGTGTACCCCAAGTGCGCGGCGTAGTGCAGGGGGCTTCTGTGTCTGTCCTCTCTGCCAACGGTGTCGCCAATGCATGCACTCAACATGTCTTTGTTTCTCCACCCCCCCCCTTTTTTTGTGGTCTTCCTGTTCATGTGTGCATTAGCATCATCAGGCGGAGGAGAAGTGGCATCGGAGCACGAGGGAGCTGCATCTCACATGGCCATGGAGGGCCATGCAACTGACTCTGATTTCACCAGTGAGACGGAGGGCGAGGGGGGCTCCACAGCGGGGACACGTGGTGACACCAGCGACACAGACACGTCCTCGGAAGGGAGCTCCCTTGTGGTGGCGGCTACATCTGTGCCCACCGCAACAACAGGTACAGCCGCCACCCAGCGCGCCAGCTCCGCCCTCCCAGCAGCCCCTCAGCCTTCGCCCCGTGCCCGCTCACCCAGGAAGGTGGGCATCTCCTTCGCCCCAGGCACCTCAGGCCCTGCCCCAGTTACCCCTGCTGCCCTCAGTGAAGAGGTCATTGACCTCCTGAGGACGCTCATTGTTGGGCAGTCTACCCTTTTGAATGCCATCCAGGGTGTAGAAAGGGAGGTGCACCGGAGTAATGCATACCTGGAGGGCATTCATTCGGGTCAGGCTGCCCATCAGCGATCGTTCAACGCTCTGGCCTCAGCACTGACGGCAGCCATTGTCCCTGTCTCCTGCCTCCCTCCTCCAACTTCCTCAACCCAGTCCCACTCCCCTGTACCTCTGTCTATCCCAGACACACCATCAGACCAGCCTGCACACACCTCAACACCCAAGAGAAGCTCATCCAGACATAAGCACCACACATCACACAAGCATTCACACAAGCAACATCCACATGCAGACATGCCAACAGCCACTGCTTCCTCTGTGTCCCCCTCCTCCTCGTCTCCCTCCTCCCTCCCTGTGACATCTCCACTCACACTTGCATGCACAACATCTTCAGCCACTACGTCCATCACCAGCACACCCACCAGAACACTCCGCACACGTGCAGTCACCACCCCCACTACCATTTACACGTCCCCTGTGTCCTCTCCCAGTGTGTCTGTCCCCCCCTCTTCCAAACCACACAAACGCAGGCAGCCAACCACCCAACAGCCATCCACCTCACGACAGCCTCCAGCACAAGCACCTGCACCCAAAGACACCAGACTTCACTCTCCTACAACCACATCCTCTTCCTCCACTCCCATACCCACTACAACTACCCGTCCCTGTCTTACTAAATTGATTTTCCTTTCCAACCTTGACCTCTTTCCATCAACTGACCCCCCCCCTCCATCTCATAAGGCTCCAATCAGCACCTCAGCCACCACAAAACCTGGACCTACTAAGAAAATAGTCCAAGGATTTTGGAGTCCACCACCTTCAAGCCCAGCTACTTCGGCTGGGAGTAAAGAGACGGCCTGCCCACCCCCTGCAAAAAAAGCAAAGAAAGCCAGTGCCCGGCGCGAGAGGCCAAAGACAGCAGGCTCCACAAGTACTACCCTGGCACCGTCAGGGAGTGGGGTGCCACCTGGCACACCGGCAAAGGGAGGAAAGGGCCACAGACGAGCAGGGAAGGGTGGCAAGGGCAGCACACCCGACAAGTCCGGCAGCAGGCGAGCTGCCCAGGAGGGCCCCGCCAGCCCCAGCCAAGCTGCCCAGGAGGGCCCCGCCAGCCCCAGCCAAGCTGCCCAGGAGGGCCTGCCAGCCCCAGCCAAGCTGCCCAGGAGGGCCCCGCCAGCCCCTGCCAAGCTGCCCAGGAGGGCCCCGCCAGCCCCAGCCAAGCTGCCCAGGAGGGCCCCGCCAGCCCCAGCCCAGCTGCCCAGGAGGGGCCCGCCAGCCACAGCCCAGCTGGGCAATGAAGGAGCACCAGCCACAGCCCAGCTGGGCAATGAAGGAGCGCCAACTCAAGTAACGCTGAACATGGCAAGGACTGCCAAGGCAAGCACCGCTGAACAGGGCACCGCCATCTCAAGCACCGCTGAACAGGGCACCGCCATCTCAAGAACCACTGAACAGGGCCCTTCAAGTCAAGAACCGCTGAACAGGGCCCTTCAAGTCAAGAACCGCTGAACAGGGCCCTTCAAGTCAAGAACCGCTGAACAGGGCCCTTCAACTCAAGCACCGCTCCGCTGGGCCCTTCAACTCAAGCACCGCTCCGCTGGGCCCTTCATCTCAAGCGCCGCTGAACTGGGCCCTTCATCTCAAGCACTGCTCCGCTGGGCCCTTCAACTCAAGCACCGCTCCGCTGGGCACCGCCAACTCAAGCACCGCTCCGCTGGGCACCGCCGTCTCAAGCACCGCCCCGCTGGGCACCGCCGTCTCAAGCACCGCTCCGCTGGGCCCTTCAACTCAAGCACCGCTCCGCTGGGCACCACCGTCTCAAGCACCGCCCCGCTGGGCCCTTCAACTCAAACACCGCTCCGCTGGGCACCGCCGTCTCAAGCACCGCTGGCCCATTGGCAGAAGGGGCAGGCCCGCAACTGTGTCGGGCAGGGCTGCACAAAGCACTCTGGGCACCATGCCTCCTCCAGAACCAGTGGAGTCTGTAATCCACTTGTGAGACTGTGGCTTTGCACTCCCCAGGATGGCACAGTGGGCAATCCACCCACTGTAGAGACTTGTGAGACTGTGGCTTTGCACTCCCCAGGGTGGCACAGTGGGCAATCCACCCACTGTAGAGACTTGTGAGACTGTGGCTTTGCACTCCCCAGGATGGCACAGTGGGCAACCCACCCACTGTAGAGACTTGTGAGACTGTGGCTTTGCACTCCCCAGGATGGCACAGTGGGCAACCCACCCACTGTAGAGACTTGTGAGACTGTGGCTTTGCACTCCCCAGGATGGCACAGTGGGCAATCCACCCACTGTAGAGACTTGTGAGACTGTGGCTTTGCACTCCCCAGGATTGAACAGTGGCCAGGGAGGCCCCTCGTGGATCTGGCGTTGTGGACTCCTCTGGCTGAGGTGCCCCCCCTTCCCTTCTCCCTGAGGTGCCTGTAGTTTTGCTATCTGGTGCCCCGGCAGTGTTCTCTCCATTGGAGCCGGGTATCGTGTGTGGGCTTTGCCCATGTGTTTAGGCCCATTGGCCCACGAACAATGGCTGATACCCAATTTGGACTGGACAATTTACATATGTATATATAGTTAGAGATGTTTGATATATTTTTTTACTTAGCCGTACAATATACTTCAAATTTCAGGATCATTTATTTTTGTCTTTGCATTCTTCTGGGGGGTTGGGGGTGTCACTCTGAGTTGTTGCTCTGCATTGATGTGTATGTAGTTGTGGGTGAGGGTGGGTGTGTCGCGTATGTGTGTCCCCGTAATTTTTTGCCTCCCCTGTGTCGTAGGTGCAGTACTCACCGCTGTCTTCTGCGGCGGCGTTCGTGCTCCTGGTAGAGGAGCAGGAAGACAATAGCTGGTAGGATGTGTAGTTCGGGTTCCATGCTGTCCAGATTCCTCGTGGAGTGTGTAGAGGTGAGCGTTTTCTGTTCGTAATGTCTGTTTCCGCCGTGTTTTTATCGGCGGGGCTACCGCCCCGGAAAAGGTGGCGGATTGGTGGGTTGTGATAGGGTGGGCGGTACATTGTCTCCCGCCTCTCTGTTGGCGGTCACCGCCGCGCTGTTTGTTTGTCCCGCCGTGGCGGTCGGAGTGTTAAAGTGGCGGTCTCTGTTGGCGGTTCCCGCCAGGGTCAGAATTCCATTTTTTTTACCGCCTGCCTGTTGGCGGGTTGGCCGCCGCTTTAACACCGACCGCCAGGGTTGGAATGACCCCCTATATGCCACTCCACTCTACCCTTCTCCATTGTACACCACAACATATTGTCACGAAACTGTACGCCACAACATCGTATAACACTCCACTCTATGGCATTCCACTCAATATCACTCCACTCTAGTCCACTCTACAACACTTTACTCCACTCTATAATACTCTGCTACACTATATGCCACTCTACAACACACTACTCCACTCTATACCATAACACTCTACTCTACTCTACTATAAGACACTCTACACAACTCCCTCTGGGCAACTCCACACCACTTTACTCCACTGTAGTGCATGAAACACTAATTCACTCTACTCCACTCTACTCAACACCACTCCACTCTATGCTACTCTGTGCAACTCCAGTCTACATCACTATATGCCACTCTACTCTAACACACTTAATTACAATGAACTCTACTTTACAACACTCCACTCTATGCCACCCCACTATACAACACCCCACTCTACAACACTCCACTGTATAACCCTCCATTGCATGACACTCCACTGTACAACACTTTCCTCTATTCTACTCTGTGAGACTCAGCTCGATGACCCTCCACTCTACGACATTCTACACCACTGTACTCCATTGTATGCAACTCCAATTTAAAACACTTTTATCCACTCTATGCCACTGCATAACACTCCTCACAATGACACTCCACTCTACGACACACCACTCTAAGCCCCACCACTTAACGACACCCTACTTCTATGTAAATATATATTTTTTAAATGCATACCAACTCAGTGAAAAAAGAAAAGGTTTAATTATAGTTTGGAAAACTTAGGGGGTCATTCTGACCTCGGCGGTAAAAGGCGCCTACCGCCGGTCAGAAATCCTCCATAATCCCGCCGCGGTCGCGGAAACCCGCCACGGTCATTCTGACCCGCAGAAGGCAAACCTCCGAAAATCCGACCGCCATAACAGACCGCCAGACCAGCGGTCGGCGGAAAGGTGGAGGTGACCAAACCTCCACCGTCACGCCAACAGAAATACGCCCATCCCATTACGACCCACGAATCCACGCGGCGGTCATTCAAACGCGGTATTCTATTGGCGGGACACACCGCCGCGGTCAGAATACACACAAACGAACAAAACTCAGCCACATTGGACGATTTGAATCCCACACACCTGATACACATACACACACCACTCCCACACACACAATACAATATAAAACACACACCCACATCACCCACAAACCCCTACGCTAAAAAATTCGTCAAGAAGGCAAGAGCGAGACACCAGCATCCAAAAAATAACAGCCACAGCCACTCAACACCATCACCCACACACTATCCACACACAAAACAACACACACCACCACACTCAACTCACTTAAATACACATACTCCACCCCACACATCATACACACCACCCCATGGCACCCCAAAGACAACCCCGCTTCACAGACGAAGAACTCAGGGTCATGGTGGAGGAAATCGTTCGGGTAGAGCCCCAGCTGTTCGGCACACAGATACAATACACCAGCATTGCCCGGAGGACGGAGCTATGGCAGAGGATTGTCGACAGGGTGAACGCAGTGGGACAGCACCCCAGAAATCGGGAAGACATCAGGAAGCGATGGAACGACCTACGGGGGAAGGTGCGTTCCATGGTATCCAGGCACAACATAGCCGTGCAGAAGACTGGCGGAGGACCCCCACCTCAACCCCCACAATTCACATCATGGGAGGAGGAAGTCTTGAACATCCTGCATCCTGACGGCCTCGCAGGAGTCGGCGGAGGAATGGATACTGGTAAGTTGAAGCTTCAATACTGCTTCCCCCCCACCTGCATGCCAAATCAGACCCCAAACCTCACCCCCATCCTCGAACCCCACCCTCACCCCCACCCCCATCGTCACCCCCACCCTCACCCCCACCACCATCCTCACCCCCACCACCATCCTCACCCCCACCCCCAGCACACCTATTCCCCGCCAATGTCTCACCATCACAACCCACACATCCCAAAACCTAGGCCTGCATGCGTCCACTAAGCATGGACACCCATCACCAAAGCATGCCCAATGCATATACACATCCCCCCCACAAGCCACCCTCACCAAAGCCCCCACACACGAATGCCAGCACTTGGGGACACGAGAACCCACAGATACACCCATATGCCACACATTGAAACTATAACCATACCTCTATACCCCTGCAGGACCCGACCGTCAACACACCGCGGCGGAGGGGCCAGAATTCTCCACACCCCCCACCCAAGAGGCCGTCAGCGATGACAGCAGCTCTGTCGACCTGGACACCGATGACCAGCCCGGACCATCGGGGACCTCTGGACAGTCGGTTCCCCTCACACAGGCCCAGGCCACTACAGACCCAAACCCCTCTGGGAACACCAGCACAGCTCCCACCCAGCGGGCCCATGCCTCTGTCTCCAGGGCGCGTCAATCTGCGGTGTGTCTACCACTACAGGGCACCCAGGATAACCCACCACCCCAACAACAACAGGGACCTGGGGGCAGTGGTAGTGGGCACACCGGCCAGGGGGCAGAGGCCCAGGGAAACAGGGCAACTCGGAGGGCAGCTGTGCGACAGGGGGGGGAGGAGAGGCCCAGGGAACCCACTCTCCACGAGGTCCTCACCACCATCATGGGAGCATACAACCGCTCCCAGGAGACGATGGCGACGGTACTGGCCCGGTTCCAGGAGATCCAGGTGCTGCAGGAGGAACACTATCGGGGGTACAGGGAGGACATCAGAGCCATCAACACCACCCTGGTTACCATGGTAGGGCTGCTGCAGGACCTCGTCAACAACAGGGCGGACACTGAACAACACCCAAGGGCCCCTGCCACTAGCCTGGACCAAGAACAGCCAACCACCTCCGCCGGCGCTAGTGGACAGGAGGCCCCCGCACAGCAGCAGCCCACCAGACCCCCACCTCCTGCAGGAGAAGAACCACCCCGCAAGAGGGCCCTGAGATCTCGCAAGAAGACAGAGTAGGATGTCAAGACCCCTGCCAGCAATGGATACCACCTGATGTCATCCCACTGTCCCACATTGTCACCCTGTCCATCCTTGAACTGCCCATGCTCCATCTCTCCACAGGCCTCTGGACAATGCACCTGTGTGACTGTTACTCTGGACTCTGCCATGGACATTCCTTCACCATATCCCCCACCCACTTGAAACCACCCATCCCATTTTGAGCACTTAAATAAACACCTATTTTGCACCAAAATATCATGAGTCTGGCTGTGATTTCAATAGATTGTAATTGACATGACAGTGCAAATATGTCCTTGTACATGGTGAAGTCAACAAACAGCTGCCACAAAGCTGTAGTCCATGGGGAAACGAAGCACAGGACTCGTAGTGGGGACCCCAGATCTGAAATAGGGAGGGAAAAGCCAAAACTCAGTCATCATACACTGGGGCAAATAGACAGGCAGCAGAGATGCTGGAGAGTAGTTAACATTTACTAAATTATCTTTGAAATGTTACCTGTGTCCTATTGGAAGTACTGTTCAATGATTCTGTCCCTGTTGTCTGTTTCAGCCCCGTCGTCTTCCTCCTCGTCACTCTCCTCAGGTTCCACCGCTGCCACAACACCACCGTCTCGACCATCCTCCTGCAGGAAAGGCACCTGGCGGCGCAAAGCCAGGTTGTGAAGCATGCAGCAGGCCACGATGATGTGACACACCTTCTTAGGTGAGTACATTAGGGATCCACCTGTCATATGCAGGCAGCGAAACCTGGCCTTTAGGAGGCCAAAGGTGCGTTCGATCACCCTCCTAGTACGCCCATGGGCCTCATTGTACCGTTCCTCTGCTCTGGTCCGGGGATTCCTTACTGGGGTCAGTAGCCACGACAGGTTGGGGTACCCAGAGTCCCCCACTAGCCATACACGGTGTCTCTGTAGCTGTTCCATCACGTAAGGGATGCTGCTATTCCTGAGGATGTAGGCGTCATGCACTGACCCTGGGAATTTGGCATTTACATGCGAGATGTACTGGTCAGCCAAACACACCACCTGGATGTTCATTGAATGGTAATTTTTTCTGTTCCTGTACACCTGCTCCCTGTCTCTTGGGGGAACCAAAGCCACATGGGTCCCATCAATGGCACCAATTACGTTGGGAATATGTCCAAGGGCGTAGAAATCACCCTTCACTGTAGCCAATTCGCCCACCTCAGGGAAAATGATGTAGCTCCTCACGGATTTCATCAGGGCAGACAACACTCTGGATAACACCTTCGAAAACATGGGCTGAGACATCCCAGAAGCAATTCCCACGGTTGTCTGAAATGACCCACTTGCCAAGAAATGGAGTATTGACATGACCTGCACCAGAGGGGGAATCCCTGTGGGTTGGCGGATGGGGGACATTAGGTCGGGCTCCAGCTGGGCACACAGTTCATGGATAGTGGCACGGTTAAGACGGTAGGTCAGGATAATGTGGCGTTCTTCCATTGTCGACAGGTCCACCAGCGGTCGGTACACGGGAGGATTCATCCGTCTCCTCGCCCAACCCAGCGGACGGTGCCTAGGAAGGACAACATGGAGCACACAGTCAAGCAACCCACAGGTACGTACTCACAGCTAGCACAGTAAACGATTCTCTATGCAGTGAATGGCGTGTCTGAGTGGCCATGCAAGGCCTAGGCCTGTGTGACGCAGTTGAAATTGAGCCATGTGGGCCCTGGAAATGGCGGCTGCCTGACCTGTGAAGTGTGACAATGGGATGTGAGGTCAATGCGCTGGCGTGGCACACCGCGGCGGGCGGCGGGCGAAGACCGCGGCGCAAAGCCGCATTGGTTAACATTGAAGCCTATGGGTTTCAGGAGCCAATGGCGAAGGGCGCCGGCGGTGGCGGGACGCACCGCCGCGGTACGCACCGCCGCGGACGTCACCGCCATTTTCTATCTACTTATCCACTTGCGACTTGAACTTTCACAGGAGAGGACCTGTACTGCAAGTGTTGCTGTGACCTCGGTCTGGAAGGGACAATGGCTGCTGCGCCTGGGGAAAGGGCCCCTGCCTTCACTGGAGAGGAGTTGGAGAAACTTGTGGATGGGGTCCTCCCCCAGTATGCCCTACTCTACGGTCCTCCAGACCAACAAGTGAGTTTAATTCAATATGGATTTGGGGCCACTGGCTGGCTTGGGGGCCTGGCGGGGATGGGGGGCATGTTGGGCCTGGCGGGGGGCATGGCGGGGGGCCTGGCGGGGATGGGGGGCATGTTGGGCCTGGCGGGGGGCATGGCGGGGATGGGGGGCATGTTGGGCCTGGCGGGGGGCATGGCGGGGGGCCTGGCGGGGATGGGGGGCATGTTGGGCCTGGCGGGGGGCATGGCGGGGGGCCTGGCGGGGATGGGGGGCATGTTGGGCCTGGCGGGGGGCATGGCGGGGGGCCTGGCGGGGATGGGGGGCATGTTGGGCCTGGCGGGGGCATGGCGGGGGGCCTGGCGGGGATGGGGGGCATGTTGGGCCTGGCGGGGGGCATGGCGGGGATGGGGGGCATGTTGGGCCTGGCGGGGGGCATGGCGGGGGGCCTGGCGGGGATGGGGGGCATGTTGGGCCTGGCGGGGGGCATGGCGGGGATGGGGGGCATGTTGGGCCTGGCGGGGGGCATGGCGGGGGGCCTGGCGGGGATGGGGGGCATGTTGGGCCTGGCGGGGGGCATGGCGGGGGGCCTGGCGGGGATGGGGGGCATGTTGGGCCTGGCGGGGGGCATGGCGGGGGGCCTGGCGGGGATGGGGGGCATGTTGGGCCTGGCGGGGGGCATGGCGGGGATGGGGGGCATGTTGGGCCTGGCGGGGGGCATGGCTGGGGGCCTGGCGGGGATGGGGGGCGTTGGGCCACTGGAAAGGAAAATGCTGAGAAACTTGAACGTGGTATTTCTCCCTCCCTGTACGTGTCACATAGGTCCGCGCCCATGAGAAGATCGGGATTTGGCGTGCCATCGCCAAGGAAGTCCGGACCCTGGGGGTCCACCATCGACGGGGCACCCACTGCCGCAAGAGGTGGGAGGACATCTGCCGCAGGACCAAGAAGACCGCAGAGTCTCTGCTGGGGATGGCCTCCCAACGTAGGCGGGGTGCCTGCCGTCAACTGAGCCCCCTGATGTTCCGGATCCTGGCGGTGGCCTACCCTGAATTGGATGGGCGCGTGAGGGCAGCACAGCAGACACAAGGGGGTGAGTACAAGCATTATCTACTCTGTTGTCGCGCAGTGGAGGTGTCTGGGTGGGGGAGGAGGGCTGGGGGTCCCCCTAGGCCAGGGCGATATCTGTAGGCTGGGCACCCCCGTAAGCCCCTGTGTCCCCAGCCACCACCCTCAGTAGTTTGTCAGTACAGCCATCCCTGGGCCGTGTCATCCATGGGTGCAGTTGTCAACTCTAGGCGTGTAGGGCATGTTCCACGGAATGCGTAGCGGACCCCAAGTGCGCAACTTAGTGCAGGGGGCATCTGTGTCTGTCATGTCCGCTAACTGTACCGGAGATCCATGTACTCAATATCCCTTTATTTCTCTCTCCCCCCCCCCTTTTTGTTTGTCTTTCTGTGCTTGTGTGCATCAGCATCATCAGGCGGAGGAGAAGTGGCATCGGGGCAGGAGGGAGCTGCATCTCACATGGCCCAGGAGGGCCATGCCACAGAGTCAGACTGGACCAGTGAGACGGAGGGCGAGGGGAGCTCCACGACGGGGACGACTGGACCCTGCAGCGACACGGACACGTCCTCGGAAGGGGGCTCCCTTGCGGGGGTGGCACCATCCGTGCCCCCCGCCATTACAGGTACAGCCGCCACCCAGCGCACCATCTCCGCCCTCCCAGCAGCCCCTCAGCGTTCGCCCCGTGCCCGCTCTGCCAGGAAGCCGGGCATCTCCTTCGCCCCAGGCACCTCAGGCCCTGCCCCTGTTACCCCCGCTGCCCTCAGTGAGGAGGTCATTGACCTCCTCCGAACGCTCATTGTTGGGCAGACTACCCTTTTGAATGCCATCCAGGGGGTGGAGAGGGAGGTTCATTGCAGCAATGCGTACCTGGAGGGCATTCATTCGGGTCAGGCTGCCCATCAGCGATCGTTCCAGGCTCTGGCCTCAGCACTGACGGCAGCCATTGTCCCTGTCTCCTGCCTGCCTCTACTAACTCCCTCCTCCCAGTCTCCTGTTCCTCTGCCTGTCCCACCCACACCATCAGACCAGCCTGCACACACCTCAACACCCAAGAGAAGCTCATCCAAACATAAGCACCACAGATCACGCAGACATTCACACACGCAACATTCCGATGCAGACATGCCAACAGTCACTACCACCTCTGTGACCCCCACCTCCTCGTCTCCCTCCTCCCTCCCTGTGACGTCTACACTCACACCTCCATTCACCTCACCATCAGCCAGTGTTTCCATCACCAGCACACCCTCCACTCCAGTCCGCACACGTGCAGTCACCACCCCCACTGCCATTTACACGTCCCCTGTGTCCTCTCCCACTGTGTCTGTCACCCCCTCTTCCACACCACACAAACGCAGCCACCCACCCACCCAACAGCCATCCACCTCACGACAGCCTATCCCTCCTGCACCTGCACCCAAAGACAGCAAACGTGACTCACCTACAACCACATCCTCTCCCTCCACTCCCATTCCCACTGTACCTACCACTCTCCATTGTCCCAAGAAGCTCTTCCTCGCCACTACTAACTTCTTTCCTGACCCTGAGCCCCCCCCTCCTTCTCGTCGGGGTAAGAAGAGCACCTCAGCCACCACCAGCCCTGCAGCCCCCTTGACAAGGGTGCAGGGGTATTGGAGCCCGCCAGCCCGCATGTCTGGATCTTCGCCCAGCAGCAAGGGGACAGCCAGCCCACCCCCTGGGAAGAGGAGCAGAAGGCGGAAGGGTCGCCGCAGGAGCCCGCCTTCTACATCCCCCCCGGACACCACCCAGAGACAGTCACCAGCCACAGCTCCAAAGGGAGGAAAGGGCCACAGGCCCACGACTAAGGAGGGCAAGGGCAGCAAGTCGGAGAGGTCAGGCAGCAGGCCTGCTGCCCAGGAGGAGCCCACAACCCCCATAGCCGCTGCCCCGGGAGGAACCGGCACAGCTGCCCCGGGAGAGCCCACCACCCCCATAGCCGCTGCCCAGGGAGGACCCAGCCCAGCTGGCCAGGAGGGCCCCACCACCCACAGCCCAGGTGGGCAGTGAAGGAGCACCATCCCCGCTGCCCAGGAGGGCACCACCAGGCAATTAGCAGTTGGCCATAGACGTCCGCCGTCTCAAGAACCGCTGAACTGGGCCCCGCCGTCTCACGCACCGCTCCGCTGGGCCCCGCCGTCTCAGAACCGCTGAACTGGGCCCCGCCGTCTCACGCACCGCTGAACTGGGCCCGCCGTCTCAAGAACCGCTGAACTGGGCCCCGCCGTCTCAAGAACCGCTGAACTGGGCCCCGCCGTCTCAAGAACCGCTGAACTGGGCCCTTCAGGGCAAGAACCGCTGAACTGGGCCCTTCAAGGCAAGGAGCGCTGAACTGGGCCCCGCCGTCTCAAGAACCGCTGAACTGGGCCCTTCAGGGCAAGGAGCGCTGAACTGGGCCCTACAAGGCAAGGAGCGCTGAACTGGGCCCTTCAAGGCAAGGAGCGCTGAACTGGGCCCCGCCGTCTCAAGAACCGCTGAACTGGGCCCCGCCGTCTCACGCACCGCTGAACTGGGCCCCGCCGTCTCAAGAACCGCTGAACTGGGCCCTTCAGGGCAAGAACCGCTGAACTGGGCCCTTCAGGGCAAGAACCGCTGAACTGGGCCCCGCCGTCTCAAGAACCGCTGAACTGGGCCCTTCAGGGCAAGAACCGCTGAACTGGGCCCTGCCGTCTCAAGAACCGCTGAACTGGGCCCCGCCGTCTCAAGAACCGCTGAACTGGGCCCTTCAGGGCAAGAACCGCTGAACTGGGCCCTTCAAGGCAAGGAGCGCTGAACTGGGCCCCGCCGTCTCAAGAACCGCTGAACTGGGCCCTTCAGGGCAAGAACCGCTGAACTGGGCCCTTCAAGGCAAGGAGCGCTGAACTGGGCCCCGCCGTCTCAAGAACCGCTGAACTGGGCCCTTCAGGGCAAGGACCGCTGAACTGGGCCCTACAAGGCAAGGAGCGCTGAACTGGGCCCTTCAAGGCAAGGAGCGCTGAACTGGGCCCCGCCGTCTCAAGAACCGCTGAACTGGGCCCCGCCGTCTCACGCACCGCTGAACTGGGCCCGCCGTCTCAAGAACCGCTGAACTGGGCCCTTCAGGGCAAGAACCGCTGAACTGGGCCCTTCAGGACAAGAACCGCTGAACTGGGCCCCGCCGTCTCAAGAACCGCTGAACTGGGCCCTTCAGGGCAAGAACCGCTGAACTGGGCCCCGCCGTCTCAAGAACCGCTGAACTGGGCCCCGCCGTCTCAAGAACCGCTGAACTGGGCCCTTCAGGGCAAGAACCGCTGAACTGGGCCCTTCAAGGCAAGGAGCGCTGAACTGGGCCCCGCCGTCTCAAGAACCGCTGAACTGGGCCCTTCAGGGCAAGGACCGCTGAACTGGGCCCTACAAGGCAAGGAGCGCTGAACTGGGCCCTTCAAGGCAAGGAGCGCTGAACTGGGCCCCGCCGTCTCAAGAACCGCTGAACTGGGCCCTTCAGGGCAAGAACCGCTGGCCCTTTGGCAGACGTGGCAGGGCAGGATCTATCTCGGGCAGGGCTGCAGGATGTCCTCTGGCCAACTTGCCTCCTCCAGTGGCAGTGGGGTCTGTTATGGACTGTATGGACTGTGGCTTTGCTCTCCCCAGGATGGCCCAGTGGGCAGGCCACCCACTGTATGGACTGTATGGACTGTGGCTGTGCTCTCCCCAGGATGGCCCAGTGGGCAGGCCACCCACTGTATGGACTGTGGCTTTGCTCTCCCCAGGATGGCCCAGTGGGCAGGCCACCCACTGTATGGACTGTTTGGACTGTGGCTTTGCTCTCCCCAGGATGGCCCAGTGGGCAGGCCACCCACTGTATGGACTGTTTGGACTGTGGCTTTGCTCTCCCCAGGATGGCCCAGTGGGCAGGCCACCCACTGTATGGACTGTTTGGACTGTGGCTTTGCTCTCCCCAGGATGGGCCAGTGGTCATGGAGTCCCCTCGTGGATCTGGCGTCGTGTACTCAAGTGGCTGAGGTGCCCCCCCTTCCCTTCCCCCTGAGGTGCCTGTCCTATTTTCTTTCTGATGCCCCTGCAGTGTTCTCTCCGTGGAGTTCTTGTCGTGGGACTGGGCCTTGCCCCTTTGCACAGGACCCCTGTGATCCACGGACAGTGGTTGGACTACATTTAGTAGCTGTATATATTTTGTACATAGTTTATTTATTTATTGGGATTACTGGTGTACATATTTCAATATATCTGCCCGTTTATGATCTCTTCTTTTGGTCTTTGCATTATTTCGGAGGGGGGTGGTTTGTGGGTTGTGACAGTGATCTGTGGGAATGCATTGATGTGTGTGTTGTAGTGGGTGTGGGTGGGTGGGTGTGTGCCGGTAATCTTTTCCCTCCCCTGTGTCGTAGGTGCAGTACTCACCGATGTCTTCCGCGCCGCCGGGCGTGCTCCTGGTATATGAGCAGGAATAGGAGTGCGGGGATGACCTGCAACTCTGGCTCCATACTGCCGGAATCTCGCGTGGAGTGCGTAGAGGTGAGCGTTTTCCCGTTCGTAGTCTGTTTCCGCCGTGTTCTTATCGGCGGTGCTCCCGCCCCGGAAAAGGTGGCAGATTGGTGGGTCGTAATAGGGTGGGCGGTACATTGTCTGCCGCCGGGCTGTTGGCGGGAACCGCCGCGCTGTTTGTTTGTACCGCTGTGGCGGTCGGAGTGTTAAGTTGGCGGGCTGTGTTGGCGGTTCCCGCCAGGGTCAGAATTGCATATTTTAGACCGCCGGCCTGTTGGCGGCTTGGCCGCCGCTTTATCACCGACCGCCAGGGTCAGAATGAGGGCCTTAGTTTTTTATTTCTACACAAAACTAACTCAACCAAAATTATTCTAACTCATGCAACTCAATACACAGGCCCTCATTACAACATTGGCGGTAAAAGCCGCTTACCGCCGTGCAGGAGACCGCCAACACACCGCCGCGGCAGCGGAATTCCACCACGGTCATTATGACCCACTGCTCGGAATCTGCCAAAATTCAGACACCCACAGAAGTCCGCCACACCAAAGGTCAGTGATAAACAAAACCTCCACTGTCACGCCAACAGAAATACACCCACACTATCACAACACATGAATCCACGCGGCGGTCTTTCAACCACGGTATTCCATTGGCGGTACACACCGCCGCGCTCAAAATACACACACATCTACAAAACACAGCCACATTGGACAATTCGAAATACACATACCTGATAGACATACACACACCACTCCCACATACACATTACAATATAAAACTCACACCCACATCACCCACAAACCGCCGGTGTTCGTGCTCCTGGTAGAGGAGCAAGAAGATGAGGGCTGGCAGGATCTGGAGCTCGGGTTCCATGGCGTCCGGATTCCTCGTGGGGTGTGTAGAGGTGAGCGTTTTCCCTTCGAAGGCCTGTTTCCGCTGTGTTTTTGTCCGCGTGAATCTGCCCCGGAAAAGGTGGTGGATTGGTAGGTTGTGATACTGTGGGCGGTACATTGTCCTCCGCCTGTCTGTTGGCGGTGACCGCCAAGCTGTTTGTTTGTACCGCCGTGGCGGTCGGAGTGTTAAAGTGGCTGTCTTTGTTGGCGCCACAGTCGTAATTGCACATTTTTTTACCACCGGCCTGTAGGCGGTCTTACCACTGCCTTAACACCGACCGCCAGGGTTGTAAATACCACCACAGTGTTATAGCTAGCTAGCCATGGTAAATTAACTGTAACTTGCATCTACCCATGCAGTGCTTACAATCTTTCATATTACACCACCTATAGCATGTTAAATAATATCACTCAAAACAAGACTCATGACATCTGAAATTACATAATTTATGCGAACACTGCATGGTAGAGAGGGGAGTTACGGTTAATTTATTGTGGCAAGAGAGTAAACAGTACTGAGTATGGAGGTGCATGAGTCATATTAATTTTTGTTTGAGATACAAACTATAACCTACAGCTATAACTTTAAAATTTCTAATGCTTTAGGTTGGTTTTGTATAGAAATAATAAACTAACTTTTCCTAACTACCACTATTTCTAAACCTTTGTGTTTTTACTTTGTTATGTCAAGAAACTATAACTCTTTCCCAAAGGTAACTATAACTCGCACCCTCACCATGCACTGCTAATTACCTTACACATTACATCAGTCATGACATCTTCTATGACATCATTGATAATATTACTGCTACATTTGCTATAAATTTATTGTTGAGAAAACTGTGCATGGTGGGTGCGTGGCCTCCAAAAAAAGCCAGTGGGTGCCCTGGGTGGGCTCTAGGGCACCCATCATGTAGTGGCCAGGCCCTGGGGGATGGGGTCCCTGGGGTCAAAATATTGGCCTGGGGTGGGTGACTGTGTGCCCACCTCCCCGTTCAGTGTCTGACCAGGCCCCTGAGGATGGGGTCCCCAGAGCCAATATTGGCCCACGGACAGGAGCTGTGTGCACCCACAATAGTTACTGGCCAGGCCCCAAGGGATGGGCACTGGGGCCAATTTTGGCTCAGGAAGGGGGTCTTCATGCCCACATACCTTTTTAGTGTCTGTCCATTCACCGGAGAATGGGGTCCCCATGGCAATATTGGCCCAGGGATGAGGGCTGCATGCTCCCATCCCCCTTTAGTATCAGGATAGGCCCTAGGGGATGGGGGTCCCTGGGGTCAATACTGGCTCTTTAAATCAGGCTTCGTGTCCAACTCCCCCTTTAGTTACTGGCCAAACCCTGGGGGATTGGGCCCCCAAGGCTAATATTTGACTGGGGAGAGGGCTTCTTGCCCCCATCCTCTTAAGAATGAGGCCAGGTCCGGAGAAATATTTACTGTGCACAACCTGAGGATGGGATCTCCAGGGAAGACATTGGCCTGGGTAGGGGACCGCTTGCCCCACTCCTGCATGATTTAAGGGATGGGGCCCGGGAGAATGGGGGCCCAGGGCCAAATATGGCCAGGGGAAGGGGGCTGTGTACTTCCCTAAAAAAAGTGTCAAACTACGGGGATGGGGTCTATGGGGCTGAAATCAGCCTGGGGAGGGAGGTTGCGTGGCCCACACCAAGAGGCCAATCCCTCGCCCACCTTTGGCCATGCATGGCGTGGAGCTGGATGCATGCAGCAGTGTGCAGTGGAGGTTGGATTATTGTAGGTAATTAAATATTGCTTTACATAAAAACATATAAATGTACTGAAAAAACAAAGGTTACAGGGTTGTTAAAGTTAGAAAATAAAATGAAAAAACCATAGAAATTCACAAAAAAAAGGTTACAGGGAAATTATAGTTAGGTTCACATTTTACATGCACAAAACCATAAATATTCAGCAGTAATAGTTACAGTTACCTCAAGTAACTATAACTTGTGCCCTAAGGTAAACATAACTCGCGCCCTCACCATGACCTGCTAATTGCCCATATGTTACATCACTCATGACGTCTTCTATGACAGCAATGATATCAGTGCAACATTTGATGTAAAAATATTGATGAGAAAACTGTGGGTGGTGGGGAGAGGGCACGCGGCCTTCCTCCCCGAGCCTGAAAAGGTCATAAGGCCCTGGCACCACCATCTTTTTAAAACAAAAGAAGGTGTGGGGGAGTGGTGCATCCCCTTCCTCTAACTGAATACAACTGCCCTGGGGGATCGGGTTCTGTGGCCCTAAAAGCTTCGGGATGGGGCCATGCACCCCCCCTCCCAATATTTAAAAAAAAAGAACGGCAGGCCCCTGATGGCACCCATGATAGGTACTGGCAGGGGAGTTAGAAGTGTTGCTGGGGCCCTTGTACACCCCCCCTGCTCCACCCCTGGGGCCTTCACTCAAAAGAAAAAAGGATCCTATTGTCCTGGGTGATGGCCACCGGGACACTCAAAATAAATGTTTTAAAAAATGAATTATTTATTATTCACTGCTCCTAGGAAGAAGCACCCTTTAGTGCGCTAGAGCATTTTACAATAGCATATTTTCATGCTCATTGTGCCCCTAGAAGAGGCAGGGACACCACCACTATTTTTTTATGTGGTGGGGTGCTGCAGGGAGGGTAGCACCCCTCAGTGACATTAAACAAATTCAGTAAGTCTCCTAGGTCAAAATATCCATGACTCCAGAAGAAATTACCATATGTTTAAAGCATTCTGACCTGCAGCTCCATGCTCTTTAAGTGAAGTACAAGGCCCTCCTATGGTTGTTTTTATGACTGCATGTTGTGGGCTGAAAATGTTAAAATAAATACTCAGAAAATTGTTGGTTTATGTTTTTTTAAAAAGCAACACATGAGTCTTTCTTTTAACATTTCTCAGTCCACAAAATGCACTCATAATAGAAAGTTAAAAGAAAGATTCAGAGACATGTTGATTTCTTTTTTTAGAACATTACTAAACATTTTTATAATAATCACTTTCAGAAAACATTGCATTATATGAATTACTGAAATATATGATTGATTAAAAATATTGGTGATTTTTGCAGAAAGATGTTAGATGTGTTTTATATATATTGATATGGTCCCCCCTTAATAAAGCCAGTAGACCCGCTTTTATGTTTTGGTACTGTGATTCTTTCACATCAATAAGTGTGCAGCCAGGATCTGCTACACCAACTGCACGCTGGACATGCTAGAAGGCCATATGGGGCATGGGGTTGGCTTCCAGCGGGGTGGGATGCAGGGCTTAGCTTTAGGCCAGGCCCTGTGGCCAAATCAAAGCCACACACTGCAAAATGCCTATGTGGTGGGGGGTTAGCTGCCCGTGGGAAGTTAGATGCCATTCATGAACAAAGGCCATGTGTGGGGGGGTGGCTCTACGCACAGTTGCAGTCATATTTTCAATGATGCCATAGATCATGTGATAAATGATGTGATATGTGTGGTAATTAGAAGTGCATGGTGAGGGCCTGAGTTGTAGTTACTTTAGGGCAAGAGTTATAGTTAATAGAGGTTACTATAACTGGTGAATTTCAGTGATTATGTTTGTTTTAAATGGTATATTTTAACTGAAATGTTCACCTATCTACAACATCCCTGTAACCTTTTGTTTGTAGTGAATGTTTGAGGTTTTTATAATGTAAAGTAAGGTATATTTACAATTCCTAATTATAATGTTACTTTAACCTTTGGTGATTTCAGTAAATGTCTAGGTTTTTTAATGTAACGTAATATTTGATTACTATATGCAGAGCCAACCCTACCCATGGAGCTGGTGGCGAGCTGGGCACAGGGCCTGGCATCCAAAACGCAGTGGATGTGCATGACTCACAATGTGATGTTAATATATAAACTGTGTCTTTTAAGTAAGGCAGACCTACTGAATTTGTCAATGGGTAAGAACACTAAAACATCAAAAGTGAGGATGCCCGAATAAATATAGTAAGATATGGGGGAAGTGGGAGGCTGTAGCAGGCTTCTAGATTGCGTATAACTCTCATTTACAATGTGCTGCTGGGGACAATGGGTTTGATCATTGTTCAGTGCCCGTTGGCATCGTGTTAACTGTATGTATCATTGTTTCTTGCAAATCAATAAAAACTCTTTATCAAAAAAAAAAAAACATCAAAAGTGGTCCTATTGGCTTTTTGAAGGGATCAGCATATCAACATATATCAAGCACACACTTACTGTCTTTGTAAAAAAAAATCACCAAAAATATAATCAAATGTATGTTTAGTAATTCACTAATTCTCACAGTGTAGCATAATAAAAGTGATTGTCAACAAATAATTTAATAAAGTTTTGTTAAAAAACAATTAACATGTCTTTGAGTCTTCTTTAAAAAATCCATATGGCAAAAAGTGCAGCTACTGAACCAACCACAAGGAGGGTCTGCTCTCTGGCAGAAAACCATAGAGGTCCAGCTAGAAGTGCTTTACACAATATGGTAAGCTCTCCAGGGATTGCTAGGGGGCTTTTGCATTTCCTGCAACCCCCACAACATTAAAAATAAATTATGGATGGTGTTAAAGTCCCTTTTTGGGCACTACTAGGACCGAAAAATAACTATGTAAAGCTCTCACTGACTATTATGGGATGCTTCACCGGCAAAAGTAGTGACTATGAAATGAGTGACTACTCCGCTCATTTCATATTCACTTCTATGTCTTCCACACCTATGCTGCTATGTTATTTTTTTTTAATATGGGTAGGGCAGATGAACCCATTTCTGCACAACCTTGTTTTTAATATTTTAAAATAGGCAGTGCTAGGAGCACACTGACACACTGCCGTGCTGCCTTTTTTTCATTTTTATGGGAAGTACAGAGAGCCCACTCCTGTGCTGTCCAACTTTCTGTTTTACTAATTTTGTTGGCAGCACAGGGATCCCACTCTAGTGCTGCTCAGCTTCTCTTTTTAATTTTGTTTTATGGGCTGTGCACTGCCCAACCTCGCTTTTTATTTTTTTTGTGGGCAGCACAGGGAACCCACTCCTGTGCTTCCATAGGGGCCTCCTGCGGAGGGCAATGATCGCCACAACCCTGCCAGCTCCCTTGACAGCACGTCTTGGTGCTGGTAGGAGCCAGCATTTCACAGGCAAGAATAGCTTTTTTTTTGCTCCCACTGGCCAACAAACCTGTTCCCTCTCTGCCCAGTGGGAACATTTCTGTTCCCACTGGGCGCCTGCGCTCTTGTGGGTGGGGAGCAAACAGTATCATGGGAGTAGGCTCCCAAGGAAACTATAAAAAGTAACTGGCCTAGGATAAAGGGGTTCCTGAGACCTGAATTCAGCATGGGAAGGGTGCTGCATGCCCCCTCCTATTTAAATAAAACATGAGGCCTCAGGATGTGGCCTCATCTATTTATGTATATGTATATGTATATATGCAAAAATACTGTGTCAAACCTATGCTTAAAGACTTTGCTGTACAAATGGCAAAAGACTTTGTCACTATCTAGCTTAGCGTGGATAGCACTATGCTGATTCTATGCTTAAAAACTTTGCTAGATAAACAGACATTTGAGGTGAGCAAATCTAGAGTGTCGCTGGTGTTGCAGGGTACTCCTTACTAGAGCTGCTCTCCACCTAAACTTGGGAACTACCCAGAGTTCTCTATTCTTTTTTGCACAATTTATGCATCACTCTAACCCTGAAAAGGATTTGTTTTGACTTATACTGGGTGCTCCCTTGTGTCTGGACAAAGCTAAACCTCTCTTATGAGCTCTAATGAAAGCGAAACACGTGTCAGGGGTTTCTTTTACTCATTCCAGGTCGGCTTGGATGGTATTTTACCAGTCCAAAGCTGTAATTCTGTGCTTGGAGTGGTAAATGGCTTTTGTCAATTTACAGCTCGGCAAGGTTGACACTGTGTCAAACCTATGCTTAAAGACTTTGCTGTACGAATGGCAAAATACTTTATCACTATCTACCTCGGCGTGGATAGCACTGTGCTGATTCTATGGTTTAAAACTTTGCTAGAAAAACAGACATTTGAGGTGAGGAAATCTAGAGTGTTGCTGGTGTTGCAGGGTGCTCCTTACTAGAGCTGCTCGCCACCTAAACTTGGGAACTACCCAGAGTTCTCTATTCTTTTTTGCATAATTTATGTTTCACTCTAACCCTGAAAGGGATTTGTTTTGACTTATACTGGGTACTCCCTTGTGTCTGGACAAAGCTTAACCTCTCTGATGAGCTCTAATGAGAGCGAAACATGTGTCAGGAGTTGCTTTTACTCATTCCAGTTCGGCTTGGATGGTATTTTACCAGTCCAAAGCTGTAATACTGTGCCTGGAGTGGTAAATGGCTTTTGTCATTTTACAGCTCGGCAAGGTTGAACCTGTGTCAAACCTATGCTTAAAGACTTTGCTATACAAATGGCAAAATACTTTGTCACTATCTAGCTCAGCGTGGCTAGCACTGTGTTAATTCTATGCCTAAAAACATTGCTAGATAAACAGACTTTTGAGGTGAGCAAATCTAGAGTGTCGCTGGTGTGGCAGGGTGCTCCTTACTAGAGCTGCTTTCCACCTAAACTTGGGAACTACCCAGAGTTCTCTATTCTTTTTGGCATAATTTATGCGTCACTCTAACCCTGAAAGGGATTTGTTTTGACTTATCATGGGTGTTCCCTTGTGTCTGGACAAAGCTAAATCTCTGATGAGCTCTAATGAGAGCAAAACGCATGTCAGGGGTTACTTTTACTCATTCCAGGTTGGCTTGGATGGTATTTTACCAGCCCCAAGCTGTAATACTGTGCCTGGAGTGGTAAATGGCTTTTGTCATTTTACAGCTCGGCAAGGTTGACACTGTGTCAAACCTATGCTTAAAGACTTTTTGTGTACAAATGGCAATAGACTTTGTCACTATCTAGCTCGGCGTGGATAGCACTGTGCTGATTCTATGCTTAAAAGCTTTGCTAGATAAACAGACATTTGAGGTGAGCAAATCTAGAGTGTTGCTGATGTTGCAGGGTGCTCCTTAGTAGAGCTGCTCTCCACCTAAATTTGGGAACTACCCAGAATTCTCTATTCTTTTTTGCATAATTTATGCGTCACTCTAACCCTGAGAGGGATTTGTTTTGACTTATACTGGGTGCTCCCTTGTGTCTGGACAAAGCTAAACCTCTCTTATGAGCTCTAATGAAAGCGAAACACGTGTCAGGGTTTTTTTTTTACTCATTCCAGGTCGGCTTGGATGGTATTTTACCAGTCCAAAGCTGTAATACTGTGCTTGGAGTGGTAAATGGCTTTTGTCAATTTACAGCTCGGCAAGGTTGACACTGTATCAAACCTATGCTTAAAGACTTTGCTGTACGAATGGCAAAATACTTTATCACTATCTACCTCGGCGTGGATAGCACTGTGCTGATTCTATGGTTTAAAACTTTGCTAAAAAAACAGACATTTGAGGTGAGGAAATCTAGAGTGTTGCTGGTGTTGCAGGGTGCTCCTTACTAGAGCTGCTCGCCACCTAAACTTGGGAACTACCCAGAGTTCTCTATTCTTTTTTGCATAATTTATGTTTCACTCTAACCCTGAAAGGGATTTGTTTTGACTTATACTGGGTACTCCCTTGTGTCTGGACAAAGCTTAACCTCTCTGATGAGCTCTAATGAGAGCGAAACATGTGTCAGGAGTTGCTTTTACTCATTCCAGGTTGGCTTGGATGGTATTTTACCAGTCCAAAGCTGTAATACTGTGCCTGGAGTGGTAAATGGCTTTTGTCATTTTACAGCTCGGCAAGGTTGAACCTGTGTCAAACCTATGCTTAAAGACTTTGCTATACAAATGGCAAAATACTTTGTCACTATCTAGCTCAGCGTGGCTAGCACTGTGTTAATTCTATGCCTAAAAACGTTGCTAGATAAACAGACTTTTGAGGTGAGCAAATCTAGAGTGTCGCTGGTGTGGCAGGGTGCTCCTTACTAGAGCTGCTTTCCACCTAAACTTGGGAACTACCCAGAGTTCTCTATTCTTTTTGGCATAATTTATGCATCACTCTAACCCTGAAAGGGATTTGTTTTGACTTATCATGGGTGTTCCCTTGTGTCTGGACAAAGCTAAATCTCTGATGAGCTCTAATGAGAGCAAAACGCATGTCAGGGGTTACTTTTACTCATTCCAGGTTGGCTTGGATGGTATTTTACCAGCCCCAAGCTGTAATACTGTGCCTGGAGTGGTAAATGGCTTTTGTCATTTTACAGCTCGGCAAGGTTGACACTGTGTCAATCCTATGCTTAAAGACTTTTTGTGTACAAATGGCAATAGACTTTGTCACTATCTAGCTCGGCGTGGATAGCACTGTGCTGATTCTATGCTTAAAAGCTTTGCTAGATAAACAGACATTTGAGGTGAGCAAATCTAGAGTGTTGCTGATGTTGCAGGGTGCTCCTTAGTAGAGCTGCTCTCCACCTAAATTTGGGAACTACCCAGAATTCTCTATTCTTTTTTGCATAATTTATGCGTCACTCTAACCCTGAGAGGGATTTGTTTTGACTTATACTGGGTGCTCCCTTGTGTCTGGACAAAGCTAAACCTCTCTGATGAGCTCTAATGAGAGCGAACCACGTGTCTAGGGTTGCTTTTACTCATTCCAGGTTGGTTTGGATGGTATTTTATCAGTCCAAAACTGTAATATTGTGTCTGGAGTGGTAAATGGCTTTTGTCATTTTACAGCTCAGCAAGGTTGACACTGTGTCAAACCTATGCTTAAAGACTTTGCTGTATGAATGGCAAAAGACTTTGTCACTATGTAGCTCGGCGTGGATAGCACTGTGCTCATTCTATGCTTAAAAACTTTGCTAGATAAACAGACATTTGAGGTGAGCAAATCTAGAGTGTTGCTCGTGTTGCAGGGTGCTCCTTACTAGAGCTGCTCTCCACCTAAACTTCGGAACTGCCCAGAGGTATCTATTATTTTTTGCATAATTTATTTGTCACTCTAACCCTGAAAGGGATTTGTTTTGACTTATAAACCTGTCTGATGAGCTCTAATGAGAGCAAAACACGTGTCAGGGGTTGCTTTTACTCATTCCAGGTTGGCTTGGATGGTATTTTACCAGTCCAAAGCTGTAATACTGTGCCTGGAAACTGGTACAGCACTCCTTAGGAGTGTTATAACCTGAAGAAACAGTCTTGACCGCACGTGTCCTTTCATCGTGCAACCTTTGTCATTTATGGGATTAGTTGCTGTGAGCCAGTGATATAATAAAGGCTGCACGATGAAAAAACAAGCAATTTGGAATGAACATAAGGGGAGTCACTACCCCGTCTTGACCTGCCACGCAAATGCGCAAAGGGCTAGGACAGTAAGCAGACATTTGGGTTGGATATGTATATATATTTATATATATATATATATATATATATATATATATATACTTTTTTTACTGAAAAATAGAATACAAAAAAAACCTTAGAAATTCACTGAAAAAAACAAAGGTTTACAGGGACGTTATAGTTAGGCACACATTTCATTTGTACAAAACCAGTGAAATTCAGCAGTTATAGTTACCTGAGCTAACTATAACTTACACCCCACAATGCATTGCTTATGACCTCACATATTACATCACTCATGAGATGATGTCATCCGTGATGTTGCTGACCATGTCATCCGTGATGTAATATGTGAGGTCATAAGCAGTGTATTGCAGGAATGTAAGTTATTGCTAGCTCAGGTAACTATTACTGCTGAATTTCACTGGTTTTGGCTACATTCAGTGTGATTTTGTTTTTCAAAATTTTTTGATTGTCGCAAATTCGTCGCAATTTTGTTGCACACTTTCGCTGCACATATGTTCTGGTTTCCTGGAAAAGTCACAAAGATGGCATGTTTTTTAAAAAGTCTGTCGTAGATATACTCACATATTGTAATTAATGTTTGACATAGCTGTTTACTAATAAAATGTTAATACTTATATTTTTCTAATCATTTTTAATATAAAGCACTTATAAATTGTATTTCTCTTCTTCTCAATGACATCGGTAGTAGTGACGACGCCAGTAATCACAAATATCATGTGACCTGGAAATAAAGAAATGTGATTGAAGGGTACAGTTTTCATTAACCTTTATTGAAGTTCCCACCTATTTGTCTCATCTTGAATATTCCATATTGGTATCTGGATTATTCTTTGGAGCTGTCCTGTGCTACTACTGCAGAACTTTGTTCAGGGTTTTTTGTCATTTTTTTTTCAAGGAAAATTGGAACAGGGGGCAGTGAGCAGCAGGAGGTGCCACAGCAGCCATAGGAGCAGGAGGAACATCATGAGGATTCTGAGGATGAGGGACCACCTGCTAAGAGGTAAAGTATTGCCTGGAATGTTTTTTACAATTCCATCAGGAGAAGACTGTTGCAAAGTTTGTGAAATGCAGCTTGTGCAACAAGACCCTCTCAAGAGGAACAAGCAAGAAATATCCCTGTCGTACAACTAGTATGTTGTATCACCTGAAAACCTACCAAAGGAAGAACTTAAAGAAGGCAGAGAGAATGAGAGATGGAGAGGTGCATTCAACATCCAGGGCTACAAAACCTGTTCCTGGAGACAGTATGCCATCTGAAGTGGTGAGACTTCATCTACAAATTGCAACTGAGTTAAGGCGTGTTGGCACATATTGCTTTGACTGTAGAATTACACTCACAGCTGGTGGGCAGTCTTTTGATGCCAACAATTGAAGCTGCAAACTGTATGAGTGAGTGAGTGTGTGATTGGCTGTATGGGTGAGAGAGTGGGTGTGTGAGTGGCTGTATTAGTGAGTGAAATGGTGCATGAGAGGAGTATGGGTGAGTGAGTGGGAGTGTCACTGGCTGTATGGGTGAGTGAGTGAATGCATGAGTAGTGGTTGAGTGAGTGAGTGGGTATGTGAGTAACTGTATGGGTGAGTGAAATTGTGTGTGAATAGCTGTGTGGGTGAGTGAATGGGTGTGTCAGTGGCTGTATGTGTGAGTTAGTGAGTGTGTGAGTGTCTGTATGGATGAGCAAATGTGAGTAGCTTTTTAGTGTGAGTGATAAGGTGTGTTAGTATAGTATGAGTGAGAGAATGGGAGTGTGAGTGGCTGTATTAGTAAGGTAGTGCATGAGTGCTGTATGGGTGAGTGAGTAGGTGTGTCAGTGAGTATGTGTGTGTGAGTGGGTGTGTGAGGGGCTGTATGGGTGCATGAATGGTTGTGTGAATGGCTCTATGGGAGAATGAGTGCATGTGTGACTGGGTCTATGGGTGAGTGAGTGCTAGTGTGAGTGGCTGCATGGGTGATTGAGTGCTAGTGTAAGTAACTGCATGCGTGAGAGAGTTGGTGTGTGAATGGCTGTATGAGAGAGTGAGTGACTGTGTGAATGTTTGTGAGAGTGAGTGAGAGGGTGCTTGAGTACCTGCTTAGTTGAGTGAGTGGCTGTGTGAGTGGCTGTATAGGAGAGTGAGTGGTTGTCTCAGTGGCTGTGTGTGAGTGTGTACAGTTGTGTGATTGGCTGTATGAGTGAATTAATGGTTCTATGTGTTCCTATATAGGAGGGTGAGTGCATTTCTGACTGGCTCTATTGGCGAGTGAGTGCTAGTGTGAGTAACTGCATGGGGGAGTGAGTGGGTTTGTGAATGGCTGTATGAGTGAGTGAGTTACTGTGTGAGTGCCTCTATGAGTGAGTGAGAGTATGCAAGAGTGGTGGCATGGGTGCATTTTTTCTGTATGAGTGGCTGTTTGAGTGTGTGGTTGTGTGAGTGGCTGTATGGGTGAGTGAGTGCTAGTGTGAGTTGCTGTATGAGTGAGTTAGTGAGTGTGTAACTGTTGTATGGGTGAATGAGAGGTTGTGTGAAAACTACATAGGTGAGTGAGTGGGTGTCTGAATGGCTGTATGTGTGAGTGATTGTGTGAGACTGTGTGAGTGGGTGACCGGCTGCATGAGTGGCTGTAGGGGTGTTAGTGGCTGCCTAAGTGGTTGTATAGGTTGGTCTGATGGTATGTCAGCAACCTATAAAGGTGAGAGAATTGGTGTGACAGTGAGTATATATGTGAATGGGTGGGTGTATGGGGGGCTGTATCAATGACTGAGAGGGTGTGTGAGTGCCTTTTGAGTGAGTGAATGGATTTGTCAGTGGATGTTTTAGTGAATGAGTAGGGGTGTAAACTACTGTATGAATGAAATAGTAGGTATGTGAGTGGCTCTATCACTGAGTGACTGTTTCTCTGAGAAGCTGCATGGGTAAATAAGTGGTTATATGAGTGTCTGCATAAAAAAGTGCTTCAATGATTGATTATGTTGTTGTGTGACTAGCTGAAAATCGGTTGTATTAAACTGAAAAAGAATGAAGGCAAGCGGTATGTTCAATACCATGCTCAATTCATCAATGATTAGAAGCTTCAGTTTTTTCAGTACTCTTGATACCCCATGGCAAGCGTCACAAGATAATTTCTGGTATTCTAATTGATTATCAAGTTCAACAGGTAGCATTAGTAGTTAATGAGAATATTTCCTTTAATGTTATGTGCAGCAAATCCTGTTGGTGTTCTTATCACTCATGACAAATTTGAATCTGTAGCCTTCCGTAGATAACTGGTAAGAACTTTAATTAGAATGTGTTTCCTAGTGCCTGCTTGTCCATTGAGGTATAGTAATATTGTTTTTTAGGAAGAACATTCAACATTCTTTCTTTTCATAGAGAAACTCATACTCCATTTTATCTTTAAGTTTGTTTACATTCCTCTCTGTTCATTGTTTAGTTGTGTCACCAATTGTTCACAATCCACAGTACCCTCTCTTGCCTGTTGCATTGCAATCTCTACCTCATTCACAGCTCTAGCTGCTTCATTTTGATTTACTGGTTCTCCAAGAGGATATTGACTTGCTGCAGCAGAACTTTGGCTGCTTTGTGAACGTTGCCTGGATATTTCAGCAGCAGTTGTTTCTTCCTGTTCAATCTCATCTTTCAACATTTTCAAGTATGTTGGAAACACTGAATACTATCTTTCACAGCGTTGAATAAGTCTTCCTTACAGCCAAAGTGTCCAAGAAAATCTGATTCATCACGCCATGGTTTGCACAGTTGCAAAAGTGCCAGGTAGAAAAACTCTTTTCTCTGTGGGGTTTGGCAACTAAGCTTTCAGTGGTTATTTAGATTTCCTTTGTTGTGTCTCACCAAACAAACATCGTACCCAAGCACTGCAAATCTTCCTTCTTCTATGTTTTCAGTTATATTACTTCTATATATATAATGCTGAAGTACTTCATATAGACACCTGTTTTGAAGATGGGTACTTGGGTAGCATGTATCCAGCATGTTAGTCTTTAGAATGTCTATACTCTTGGGATCAAATTCTGCATGGTATTGTATTTCTGGGAAAGACTTTAATACTCTGTTACGACTGCTTGCAAGACCTAGACTTACCCACACGATTCCTCTATACTTAGAGAACAAACTTGCTGAGCTCAACCTGTCTGCACATTCATAAGATCCAATTTCTCTGTGGGAAAGCATTTTCTAACTGAAAATGTACAATATCTTGGTAAGATTCTTTCTACAGAAATCTCCTCCCACACCTCTTTCATCTCTGCCTTCTCTGACTTTGTTACATAATGAAGTCACATTATTGACCAACAGCAATGGAGTCATCTGCAACAAATTGTACATCCACATTTGCATTCCACATCTTCAGAATAACAGGGTTGTAGTCATTTATATCGTTTGAACCTTCAGTTCTTTTGAAGTTGTATGTATTTTTTAGTGATTTCCTTGTTAGGGTGTGTCTGATTGCTGACAAAAAGCTACTCATTCTTCCTTCTGCAATGACATGTCATGGGAATCCAAAATGACATCTTGTGTAAACTTTTGCTTCTGATCTAAATTTTACACCACATTATTTACCACACCTATGATTTTGAATTTGTAGAACTTGTTGTCTTAATCCCTTGTTAGCAGTTTCTTTTGAGGTGACGCATGATACACACTGTTCTATGAAAGACAAGACTGACTCATCAGAGTCTGTTCCAAACTTCGGGGCATCTTTTACCCAGAACAGCATGTGAATATGTGGAGCACCTCTAGCTTGGTACTCTTTATGTAAAAGGAAATCAGTCATTTTGCCAAGAGGAGGATTAGTTTTGCTGCAGATGAAAGCCATCATTGCTTGAAATCTGTGGTTAAAATATCTGCAAACGTTGTCTTGGTCAAATGAGCAGAGTTCACTTGGTGTCTTCAGATTGATGTCTTTTATGTTTGAATTTGTTTCTCATAAGAAATCAAGCAGGTCATCCCATGGATACTCTGCACAATTGAGTGTCAGAAACCAGATAGGTGTTCCTAGTTTTTGTGACATGCATTTCAGATCACCATGACAACAATACCAATACTCGTTGGAACCACATTGACATGCCATCAAATTAATCAAGTTGTATTCCAGATTTTTGTCTTTTCCATGAACTTTTTCAACAAACTCCCTAGCTGAGAGATTCTGTATATTCACTCTTGTTTTGAGAATGTGATTTACTGCATAAGATAGGTCAGACAAGTCGCTCTCAGATAGCTGATGAAATATATAGGGAATACATTGGCAAAGTTTAGGGTCCTTTGAGTAAAGTCTAGTTGATCTATACTCTGCTGCTGGTATTTGTACAGGCCGGTCATCATACATACCATCTACTCATGTCATGAAATCTAATGTTAAGTACACAAATCAACCTTTAAGACAATTCTGGAGCTCAGTTGGTGGTAACTTTCCAGGCTTTGGCTCCATATGAACTATAGCTTGAAAAGAATGTATGCATTGTATAAGTATAGATTCCTAAACATTCAAATCTTGAAGTTCCTGTGGAATTGAAACAAGTTCTTCCTTGTTAAGCACTGCTCTAGCTGGCATTTTATTGTCCTCTAAACTATTATAACAATACTTACATATAATTTGATGTGTGGAACAATCAAAGCATTCCTCTACAAAGAAATAAGTTGCAAATTCTTGCCACTTATCTCTATTGTCTTCTTTAGATTTGGAAGACACAATAACATACAGAGTTTGACTTTTGTAGTGAGTGCGTCAACAACATACCAAGTTTCTCTGAGCAGACTGTTTTAAACTTTGTAATCTCTCCATGAAAGTTATCAATAGTAATTCCTGTCTCTTGTTCTGCAACACCTTCAAATACCAAGTATTCATTTTCCCTCAACTCCTCTTCATGTCCAAAGAAACAAAACTTTTCTACGTCTGCCACTGTACCATGCAAAACAGCTCTATTCATTTCTTATAAACATACAGCAGGAGTTTTCACATGGTAAAGCCTCCAAACTAAAGTTTCCATTTGAGAGAGGTGTACTGCTAACATTCTAAAATGATGAGAGGTGCTCCGGCACACTTTCTTGGATAGACATGCTAGTGAATGTCCCTGTAGACTTGTCTATTTCCTTAATTTGCATGGATCTAATCCTTGCAAAATTGAAAATTTCTGCTTAAGATTTTTGCATGGAAAGATAAATAGACATTTATTTCAATATTTCAATTAGTTGCTGCTGAACACTGCAAATACTGCTACAGTTCCACTTATATACAGGGACCTGTCTACGCCTTCCCTGTACCTCTTAAGCTATGACTTCCTCTACATTTCTAGGTACCATTAACTCTTTTTCAGTAGGAAAACCATCTTTTAGTTCATAACATCATCCAGATTCATTAACTGCATTCACTAATGTGTTCTCTTGCATGTAGCTTCTTCATTAAAGAAAGACTCAGTGCTAGAAGTATGTCTCAATTCACAACTGAAAACTTTGCAAAAGTTAGTTCTATTGAGTAGTCTTTTCTTTTGACTTTTTCTCCTCATACTCAATGCCGTTTTATCTAGTGGTTTTATTCTGTTTACAATCAAAATAAATAGCTTCCTTTTCAGAGTAAAGGCCTTATAGACTACACCCTCAACATGATCCTTTTGGTTGACAGTTTATTTCCTTCTTTTATACTTCTTCATGTGTCTCATTAGATTCTGAATTATTTAGCTATGGAACATTCTAAGTCTGATTTCCTTAAACTGGTGATGCCTTCTGGTTACACTCTGTGCTTCCTTCTATGATAAGTTACTTCTCACATCACATACTTTTACTCCTTTCTTAGCTGATCTAAAAAAAAAATGTATTTACTTCATTTTGCTGTCTTTTAAGTTATCAACATACTATTTTAAAAAATTGCTTTGTTCTCTTACCATCAACTCTTTTCTGTTTCAATATTTTTTCTGCATTTTGCTCCTTTTGTTTCTCAGTTGTAAGGAGATAGCATTGTTGTCTCTGTTTCTTTCTTCGCTCACTTTTTGATGGCATTGTAAGTCTGTATAGTTATGCAGAAGATTATATCTGAAAAGAAACAAAAAAGGTGGATTTATGTTTTAATTAAATACTTCCACATTAAATATTTTAATTAGTTAACTAGCTATGTAAAGAGTTGTCTTATTATAATATTGGTAACATTAGTGTATTTGTTTTCAAGTATAAATTACTGCGGTTTTCTCTGTGTCACTGTATGCATGACTCTGTCACTGCTATTCTATGATATTTATTACTCTGTTCCTATATATACATATATATATATATATATATATATGTTGTAAATGACTATGACTCTGGATGGATGAATAGGGTATGCCAGAATGCGCCTACATATTTGAATGAGTGTATGTGTCCAGCTGTTTAAATAAATCTGGCAATACATGACTGTCTGTTGTACTAACTGTATGACGCTCCAAATGTCTATGTCAGTGACTGAAGTAATACCTTAGTGCCTGTCTTACAGATTAGAGGGCTGTCTGGGTGTGACTTTCATACTCTTGCGTACATAAGTACACTCTAAGTATGTGAGTGAATGTAGAAGTATGTGTGTCACTCTCTGAGTGGGACAGAGGATATAGGTTTTCAAAACATATATGTTACTTCCTTTATGAATGGTATACTCTGTGTAGTGCTTGACTAAGGAGTCTTCAAGTGCATGAGTGTGTTTCTAAAATTGAAAAAGTAATCTCTTAATCACTGAAGAACAAAGCACCATGCTTGACAGCATACCTATAGTATATCTCAGAGGTGCCTTAGTTCTACTAAAACGTGGCTTTAAGAATTGACAAAGGGGATTAAGAGACCAAGTTGAGTGGACAGCGAGAGTGCACACACAGGCTCAGCATTAGCAGGCATCACGTATGACTAAAGCAGTATCTGTGTCGATACATGACAATATCATGTCACTACTTGTCTATACATCTGAGTGAATGTAAGAGTCCACTTATAGTAGTGCCATGAGATGTTTTGGTAAATGTGCTAGTATGTGACTGTCTGTTTTAGTACCTCTATGGACCTCCAAATGTGTATCAAAATGGCTGAACAAATACTTCAGTGCTTGTGTTAGAGAATAGGGGGGTATGTGTGTGTGTCTTCAACTTCCTTTGATATTGATGCATACATAAGTACTTTCTGAGTATGTGAATGAATGTTGAAGTCTGTCTGTTGCTCTCTGACTGGGTGAGACAGAGAATCTATGCTTTGAAAACGTGTATTTCAGTTCCTTTATGAGTAGTATACTCTATGTAGTGCTTGCCTAAGGGTTCCCCAAGTGCACAAGTAAGTTTATAAAACTGATAAGGATATCTCTCAATCACTGAAGTACAAAGCACCATGCTTGATGGCATACCTCAAGCATATCTCAGAGGTGAGATATTTCTACTAAAACATGGATTTAAGACTTAACAAAGGATTTTAGAGATCAACTTGAGTGACCATACTGGAGTACACATACAGGCTCTGCAGTAGTAGGCTTCACCCATGATTAAAGCAGTACTTGTCTGCATACATAACAAGATTATGTTATTACTTGCCTATTTTCTCACGGGTTGTAGGAGACCACCTATAGAAAGGCCATGAGATGTTTTAGTAAATGTGCTAGTATGTGACTCTCTATTTTAGTCCCTCTATGGCTTTCTAAATGGGTATATAAGTAAGTGAACAAATACATCAGTGCTTATGTGAGAGAATACAGGGGTGTGTGGATGTGCCCCCAATGGCATTTTATACTGCTGCATACACAAGTACTTTCTGAGTATGTGAGGGAATGTAGACGTCTCTGTGTCGCTCTATAACAGGGTGAGACAGAGGATCTATGCTTTGGAAACATGTATATTAGTTCTTTTATGAGTGGTATACTCTCCGTAGTGCTTGGCGTAGGGGTCTGCAAGTGCATGAGTAAGTTTCTAAAATTAAAAATGACATCTTTCAGTCACTTAGCCACAAAGCACCATGCTTGACGCATATCTAAGAGGTAACCTATTTGTACTACAACGTGGGTTTAAGACTTGATAAAGGGCTTTTAGAAACCAACTTGAGTGGGCAGTGAGAGTACACACACAGGCTCTGCAATAGTAGGCCTTACCCATGATTAAAACAGTACTTACCTGCATAAATAACAAGATTATGTTACTACTTCCGTATGATTTTATGGATTTAGATTTATTAATAAATGTGAATTATATATTTTTTATTGTTAATTCCTTTATATAGATTGATCATTGGAGGTACGGAGTGGTAGATATTGTGTGTTGTGTGTGAACAATTGATTTGATTCCATTGGGGTATTCTTTTTTCTTCACTGTACTACGGTGCCCTGTCCCCTTTGGGTGATAGGTGTGGAGGGCCCTCTCTCGTTCTTTTGAAGTTCTTTGCTTAGGGGCCTGCTTGAGTATATTTCTAAAACTAAACAGGACATATCTTAATCACTGAAGCACAAAGCACCATGCTTGACAGCATACCTACAGTATATCTCAGAGGTGACTTATTGCTTCTAAAACTTGCCTATAAGACTAGACAAAGGGGTTTTAGAGACCAACTTGTCAGGGAGACCAGATCTTCAGGGTCTGCGCACGTTCCCAACATGTCCACCACTAGACAGCTCCAAAACTTTCATAGAAAAAATCACAGAGCCTGAGAGAGTCCAAGCGGGGGAAAAGGGGATTAGGATGGGAACAGCTGGGAAGGAGACCTGTAGGAAGCAAAAGGTTAAACCACACAATATCGAGATTATATCACATTGATTTTCACTAAACTATGATTCTAGACATTGTCAACCATGGATAACTTAAGAAAGGATGATAACTAGGCCTCAAAACGCCTGGGTACCTGGGAAGGAATCAAGAATTATTAATACAACTTTTCATATGAAACTTTTCATGAAATGTTACATATTGTCCAGGAATATAAGAACCTTCTAGAATTATGTTTTTAGAACAAACATTGTCTTTTTACATGAGGACAAAAAAGTAATCTGAACATTCCCTGGAAAACAATAGGAATTTTACTAAGGACTTAATAAATATGCACATATAATGTACCACCTTGAATTTTAACACCTTTGCAGAAAATTCGAAAGCCCTGGATAGTTGTGTGCACTTCAGGAAAACACTACACATCAAAAGTTTTTAATTGCCATGAAATGATCGCGCACACTGTAAGCGATCTGAACACCTAGGTTTAAATGTGGGAAATGAATCGCACGTCTTGCCGATTCCAACAAGAATATGCAAATGCCATGAATTGATCGCGCACTCTGTAAGCGATCTGAACATCAAGGTTTTTAACGCAGGAATGAATCGCGCACACTGCCGATTCCAACAGGTATGTGCAAATGCCATGAAATGTTTGCGCGCTTTGCAAACGATCTGAAACACCAAGATTTAAATGCGTGAATGAATCGCGCGTCTTGCCGATTCGAATACCACCATGCAAATGCCAAGAAATGGTAGCGCACAATGAGTATCAAGAGTTAAATGCAAGAAATGAATCGCGCGTCTTGCCGATTCAAATATCAACATGTAAATGCCAGAAACCACAAGCACATTCACACGCACAAGGAAAAATCTTTCAACATGAAAAACTAGGCCCAAAAACTTGAATGCCTTAGAAAACGGGATCGGGGGCCCAGCCCGACCTCTGTCTTACCGCCCTGATCAAGGATCACCAATACAATGAAGGGCAAAGGCCTGGAAGGTCAAGGTAGGCCTCCAGAACAGAAGCTCAGGAAGTTGCAACTGCTCTGCACTGGGACCTCTGAATAGTGAGCACGAGGAGCTGGGCTGGCTCCCTTATATAGAGTCTGGCCCAGCCCACAAACTACACCCAGTCATGCTGCAGAGAAAGCTTCTAGAAGGCCCTGGAAAGGGACCACACCCTGACACACTCTGAAAGCCTGCAGCAATACCGTGCAAATGAACAGGATTTACAAGCACCTTGAATATAAGGCTTCAGGATTAAACTCTTCAATGCAAAAGGTTAAACAACAGCATGTCAACATAATGCATGAATTACGTTTTCTCATAAGGGCTGGGTTTTTGCATTCCAGTCGCCCGTAGAGCGCGCACTGCCCTGATGTTGACACAACTTCAGTGGATAGTGAGAGTGCACACACAGGCTCTGCACTAGTAGGCCTAACCTATGATTAAAGCAGTATTTGACTGCATACATAACAAAATTACATCACTACTTCCCTATATTTTTCACTAAATGTAGGAGTCCACCAACAAAAGTGCTATGAGATGTTACAGTAAATGTGCCGGTATGTGACTCTCTGTTTTAGTACCATTATGGCTTTTTAAATGGGTATGTAAGTGGCTGAACAAATACCTTAGTGTCTGTGTTAAGGAATAAAGGAGTACTTAGGTGTGTCTTGAAATGTCTTTGATACTACTGCATACATAACTAGTTTTTGAGTATGTGTCTGAATGTATAACTTCTTCTGCAGCTCTATGCTTTTGTGAATATGTATGTCTCTTGCTTTGTGAGTGGCATACTCTATGTAGTACTTGGTGTACAGGCAAGCGAGTGCATGAGTAACATATTCATTCATAGGTTCTACACTCTTTGTAGTACTTTGCATAGGGGCCTGCAAGAGCATGAGTACATCTGAGAAGGGTGGGTGGAAATATGGCTTTGGAGGCTTGGTTGATTACTGAATCTTGGTTTCTTTATTGAGATACAACAAAAAACAAATGTCAACCAAGTTCCCTGGGCGGGGGTGGGGGTGAGCGGTTTGCTACTGGTATGCAACTAATGTCTCTGTACTCCTTCTTCTTGGATCTGGATGAGGTAGTTTCCCTATTTCCTACTTTTTGCAGGCATTTGCCCATTTGGTGCTGGCGCCACATGCCTCGAAAAAAGGAGCACATATAAGGCAATAACTACATTGGTCCTAAGTACATGTGGCTACTGTCACCATAACACCTGGGATTTCCTGTGAGGGCTGTTTCCCTACTTCTGGGGTGGTGTTAACAAGACAACAAATAGTATTCAGGATCAGGGATGGAGGTAAAGTTTTAAGGAAAAGAGGTACTTCATGCACTGAGGGTTGTGCAGAGAAAAGAAGTACAAATAAACATAAGGGTACTCCTACTGTGTATATGTGAAGGTGCCGGGTTAACTGAAGTTCCCTTAAGTTCAGGACTCCTCCTTTTTCTCTTTAATTTCCTTACGTTACAAAACCCTTGGGTTTCTGCTTCTTTTCTACTCATCGCATTAGCCACAACTTTCCAGAGTTGTGGTGGGCTCTGGGGCTTCCAATGGTGGCGTCCACCAGTCCTCACACCAGACTTTGGGCAGCTCCTGGTTCTCTGTCCCAGTCTTGGTTTCCTTGTCCTGGCGGTACTCGCTTCCTCTTCCTCCTGCTTGCAGCCCACTCTGGACTTGGCTGCCATACGTCGCTCCCCACCGGGCTCCTCCATGTCTTTCTGGCATCTTCTTTCCATGTCTGTTTCCCCGCACAGCTTCACCTGCAATGATCCCAAGGGTGTGGTCTCTTTTCCCAGCTGACCTGTTCCTCTTTTTAGGCACTCAACTCCACCCCTTGTTTCCTGAAAGGGCACGTCCCTCATTAATATCAATTACCTTCTCATTGTTCGCTTCCTGTTCACTAATACTTTGTCCCTTTTCCCTTTCAGCTATTCCTGGCCGAGCACTGTGGAGGAGGGGAGACAGGAAATCATGGCCGAAACACCAGGTGAAGAGCCCCCTCCTGTGCCACCAAGGTGGGGGCACGGGAGGGTTTTCTTCACACTGATTCATCTCACAAACAGATTTCTCTTGTTTTAAACACAAAGCACCATAGTTTATGACATACCAATAGCATATTTCAGAAATGAGTAATGTCTTCTATCACATAGAGGCAAGTCAAAAAAAGCTTTTTCTATGGAAACATGGTCCTAACTATAACCATCTACTGGCAACCGCCAGTAGGTTATATATATATATGTATATTTCATTTATATATTCACTGAAAAAACAAAGGTTAAAGAGATGTTATAGTTAGGTGAAAATGTCAGAAAAACATTCAATTTTAAGCGAACAAAAGCACTGAAATTCACTAGTTATAGTTATTTGAAGAAACTATGGCCCTGACTTATGAACACGGTGGTAAAAACCGCTGTGTTCATGCTGACGGTCAAAACACTGACCGCCAGCGTCCCCGGATCCCCGCCGGCCGTATAAGGTACATTCCTGTGGGCCGGCGGGCGGAAACATTGTTTCCGCTTGCCGGCTCACAGGAATGCCTGGCTGGGACATTGACGGCGGCTCCACATGGAGCCGCCCCCAATGACTCTGTGCGGTGGGTGCAGCTGCACCCGTCGCGCAGATCAATGCACCGGGGCCCCTGCACTACCCATGCTAAGTACATGGGCAGTGCAGGGTGCCCCAGAGGTGCACCACCAGCCTTTTCCTGGCAGGGAAACCTGCCAGAGAAAGGCTGGTGGCTGAGGAAATATTATCCGAGGGGCAGCACCACTGCCCTGTCACATAATGTTTCCGTCCGACCGCCGCCAGGCTCCCTGACGGAGGCAGCCTGGCGGTGAGTGAGCCGATGGTGGCCCTCATGGGGTTCATTATGTGGCGGTGTGGCCTGCCATACCGGCTGGGGGTTTTACCCGCCACCGCCGGCATGGCAGGCCACAACGCCATGTTCATAATGACCGCCTATATCTTGTGCCCTAAAGTAACTATATTTCGTGCCCTCGCCATGCACAGGCTTGTCATCAATGATGTAATTTTAGATGTTGTTGCAGTCATATTATCAATGATGTCATAGAATATGTCATGAGCAGTGCAGTGTGTTAGGTAATTAGCAGAAGGGCTACCCTGCTTTCCTAGGCCTGGTGGGGATCTCAGAGGGACCCTCCAGCGGCCAAAACCAGAATATTGTCCTGAACATTATTGTAAATTCACAGAGGATCCAAAAATCTGCTGTAATTTTTTTTAAATACAAAGCATACATTATAACTCCCCTCCAGCTTAAAAAATTAGCCGACTGGTGGCGATGGCGGTTGTATTATTTTTGTGTAGGGTGACATGTGGTCCCCCTCACCTAGTCTTTTTAAGGCCATGGGACCCCATCCCCCAGTACCACATTGCATTTAAAAGAGGAGGGGTGTGCAAATCCCCCTCCTTGAGCCTCTTCTAGGCAACAGAGTCCCCATTCCCCAGGGCTAATTGATTTGTAAATGGGAGGAGAGCATGCAGATCCATTTATGAGACTTACAGAGGTCCCGGGGACCCCATCCATCAGGGCCAAAGATCATGTAAAGGGGAGTAGTGAGGCCCCCTTCTACAAACCTTTGTTGGGCTCCAGGGACCCCGCCCTCAGGACCAGCTCAGTGACTGTGTCCCAGGGACCTCATTTCCCAGGACACTGTAGTTTCCCACAAGAGGATGGGCATGGAAGGTTTTAGTGCTCCCACCCAGCAGGAGCAGAAAGCAGGACACACACAAAAAAGTGAATAATAAATGAGTGGCCAGAGCCACTGATTTAGTATTTACTGTTCCTAGCTATATCCTCTTTGGGCTAACTTGGAAAGATGTTACTCCTGATGGTTCCCTCAGTAGGTCTGGGGTGCCACCGGCATGTTTTCTAAGTGCTGTATGGGCTGCAGGGGGTGCAGCAGCCTTCGACAAATACTTAAAAATGAACTCTATGTTTCCTGGGGTCTATAGAATATGACCTCAGGAACATTTATTGGTATTTCTAAACATACCCAGAGCTGGGGCCTTTGGTCTTTAGCTTGGGAATGCAGTGATTCCTTGTTGGTTTGTTTACTTACTTTGTTACGTTGCCTGAGGAGTGTAAATAAAGATTGAAATATGGTTAATGGTTTTTTTTTATTCCCAATGCTTTACTGGAAAGTTATTTGACAAAACTAATAAGCTCGCCATTTATATTACTACAATAACTCACATTATAAATAAAACCTACAAATTCAATGAAAAAATAAAGGATAAAATGACAGTTATAATTAGGTATTCAAAAAACCTTAAAAATGCACTGAAAAAGCAAAGATATATGGAGGTTATAGTTAGGTGAAAATGTCACTTAAAACAAATTTAAATTAGACCTTGCAAACTAACAAAGCCACTGAAATGTACCAGTTATCTCAAGTACCTGTACCTCATGCTCTAAAGTAACTATAAACTTGTGCCTTCACCAAGCACTGCTCATTACCTCACATATTACATCACTCATGACATGACGTCACTGACAATAACACCATGCATAAAGAGGAAGCGAGTTCAAATTATTTAAGACATGGGTCACAGTTACTTGAAATAACGGAAACCTGGGAATTTCAGTGGTTTCTTTTGTTTAAAAGGTATATTTTAACTGATATTTCCACCTAACTATAACATTCGTTTAACTTTAGTTTTTTTGTTATTTTAGTGGATAGATAGATAGATAGATAGATAGATAGATAGATAGATAGATAGATAGATAGTTAGATAGATAGATAGATAGATAGATAGATAGATAGATAGATAGATTACTGAAAAACAAAGGTTAAATTGTTATTATAGTTAAATGAAAATGTCAGTTAAAAATAAAATTTGACACTAAGAAAAAGACTGAAATTCACCAGGTTTGGTTTACTGAGCTAGCTATAACTTGTGCCCCGCCATGCACTGCTTATCACCTTACATATTACATCATTCATGCAGAAGTATAACACAAGCCCCTGCGGTCCCTTTTGTGCAAGGGGGGCTGTCATTTCAATGGCCCCCTCGACCCTTCAGGGGCCCCCATTCAGGCCAGGGCCAATGAACTTCAATGAGATATGGGAGACACAGGATCCCTTCCTTACATCCTGCAAGGGGGGGGGGTCATCATTTTACATTACACCTCTGCACTCATGACATGTTCAATGACATTAAAGATGAAATCACATCAAACAGTGCCAAGGTTATTTGCAGATGAACACTGCTTTCATTCCCCCACTTTGAAATCTCCTTTTCTTTATGGGCCTGCTTCCAATTTAGAAAACTAGGAGAAGATTAAAAGTCTCTGCCAAATTTTATCAAATCCATCTGGGAGTGCCATTATTATTAGGAAATCACAAATGGTAGACCCCCTTCTTTAACTCTTCTTCCTCAATGGATCTGTACAAAACCTGAAATACCTGCCCTTAGTGTAAGTTCCTAACTGCCTGTCGCATTTGATATAAGTTGCTGGCAAATGTCATGCAGATCCGTCATATGGTGCCAAGGTTGTTAGTAAATCAAAAACATTTCAACTCCGATTTTAGGTTTTCCCCATTGGATCTATATGAAACTTATTATATGTGCACTGGACATCACTTGATAACTACTTGCCATGCTTGGCAGAGATTGATCAAGCAAGGGTAAAGTTATAAGCAAATTGATGTTATTGATACCCTCACGCTTTTAACTAAGCCTCTCCTTTATAGATTGGCACAAATCTAGACATATCAAGAGGAAACTCATTTTTCATAGCCCCTGATCAATTCTGGGTGCAATCATGCATGACAGTGACAAGCTTATGAGCAAATGAAGAAGTTTCTGTTATCTTTTTAACTCCCTTCACCCCTTTCTCTATTTGCAGAAATTCAAATATATTGATGGTAATCATATGTGCCAAAGTTCTAACAAAGTAAAAATGTATTTTTCAATAGCAAGAAATACAAAATTGGTAACCTCTTCAAACTCATGTGGCATCTTTTTCAAATGCTTATATCTTAAAAACTAATGGGTGGATTAACACTAAATTTAAAAAAACACAGTTTCTAAGTAAAGTTCTATGTCCATGCCAAGTTTGGTGTAACTCCTTTCAATGCTTTTTGCTGTATATTTTGGCATTTCATAGTTGGAGATAAAATAGGAAATTATACACTTTTTTCACCCACTTAACTTGTTTCCCTGAGAACATATCTACACAAAGCTTACCATGCTGAAACGTAGAAGAAAAAGTAAGTAGATCACAATGTTTCATGCAAATCTATACACAGGGTCAAATGTTATATATAACTATCACCACTCATTAATTAATATATATATTCACACACATACACATATACACAGGCATATGTGTGTGTGTGTGTGTGTATATATATATATATATATATATATATATTACCTACTGGCAGTCGCCAGTAGGTAGGTATTATTAGGACGTATAGGAAAAGCATTTTTAGTTTTGGCAATACCTTTGGCGCCTTTTAACAAATCATCATGAAATTTTCAAAACTAGTACACCACTCACTTAAGCTGCTGTTTTGAAAGTTAGGGGTGATTCGTCAAGTGGGTGCTAAGAAAAAGGGAGGTCCCAAAATGCAGTTTTCCAATGCAATTTCCCATAGGGATTTTAGACAGTACTTAAGCCCGAACTGCTGGACAGAATTACACCAAATTTGGCAGAAAGCTTGCTCTTGGTCCAGAAAGAGCCCTTTTGGTAATTTATTGAAAATCTGTTCAGTAGTTTTGGAGTTATTAAAGGAAGCATACATCTGTATATCTACGGACGCGGATCCTCCCGAAAGCTGACAGATCTCATGCTGAAATTTAATTGGCTGCCGGCACTTCATCCAAGAAGTGCTGGCAGCCATAAAAAAAGCAAAAGTGGGCAGGGTAGGAATACCCTGACTCCCTAGGCCTGGGGCCAAAAATGTTATTTATAATTTTTGCTGTGAAATTGCAGTGAATCCGCAGAAATGTTTTTTTTAAAAAGGCTCAGCTCTCCCCATACTACAGTATCACTCTTGCTCCTGTCTTCTCCTTGCTTTTCTCCCCATTTTTTGAGTGCCTTCTCCTTGCTTTCCCTCATGCTCACTGCTTTCACCTTGCTTTTTCACCCATTTTTTGTGCACGCTCCTTGCTTTTCCCTTGTTTTTACTGCTTTCTCCTTGATTTTTCACCCGTTTTTTGGCTGCCTTCTTCCTGATTATGCCTCATTCTCACTGCTTTCTCCTTGTTTAATTCCTTGTGTTTTTTGTGCCTTCTCCTTGCTGTTCCCTCCTACTCACTGCTTTCTTGCTTTTTTTGTCTGTTTTTGAGTGCTTTCTCCTTGCCTTTTCCTCATTCTCACTGCTTTCACCTTGAATTTTTCACCTGTTGTTGTGAGCTCTTTCCTTGCTTTTCTATCATTTTCACTGCATCCTCCTTGCTTTTTTCCCCATTTTTGCTGTGCCTGCATCCCCTTGTTTTAACTGCCTTCTCCTTGTTTTTTCCCCCATTTTTGACTATCTTCTCCTTGCTTATCCCTCATTCTCACTGCTTTCTCTTTGCTTTTTCCCATGTTTTTGTGTGCCTTCTCCTTGCTTTTCCCTCATTTTCACTGATTAATCCCTGTTTCTTCCCTCATTTGTGAGTGTTTTCTTCTTGCTTTTCCCTCGTTTTCACTGCTTTCTCTTTGCTTCCCCCTTTTTTGTGTGCCTTTTCCTAGCTTTTCTCTAATTTTCACTTCTGCTTTCTCCTTGCTTTTTCCCTTGTTTTGTGTGTCTTCTCCTTTTTCTCCTTATTCTTACTGCTTTCTCCTTGCTTTTTCACCTCACCCGTTTTGTGTGTGCCTTCTTCTTGATTTCCCTTAGTTTTCACTGCTATTTCCTTGCTGTCCCTCATTTTTTGTGTGTCTTCTCCTTGCTTTTCTCTCATTTTCACTGCTTTCTCTTTGCTTTTTCCCTATATTTTTGAGTGCCTTCTTCCTTTTCCCTTGTGGCATTGGGTTGGCCAGGACCTGCGGCCAAACCTCTGCCACTTACGGCACTTTGGGCATGTGCGGTGTGGGTTTGGATGCATGTGGCTTTCCTTCCAGGCCCGCGTTGTGCACGGTTGAAGTCTGAGTGTGCCGTGGGGTTGGATGCATGCAGGGGTTTGGCTGCAGGATTTGGCCAGAGGCCAGGCACTACGGCAAGGGGTTGGATGCACATGGGGATTGACTGCAGAGACAAACCCCACTGTGTTAAAAAAAAAACATAGATATTCACAAAAGAAAAAAAAGATTACAGGGACGTTATAATTAAGATCAGAGTTTGCATGCACAAAACAATAGAAATTCAACTGTTAGAGTTATTTTAAGTAACTATAAATTGTGCCCTGAGGTAACTATAACTCTCACCCTCGCCATGTGCTACTACTTATCCTGCATCATACATCAATAATAGCATCTTCTATAATATCATCTATAATATAACTGCCACATTTGCAATAAAATTATTGATCAGAAAACTGTGGATGGGGAGGGTGCTAGTTATAGTAGCTCTACATTTAATAGGTGTGGAGGTTTATTTCCAGGATTTCAGATTATTGAATAATGTAGAATATAGGGATATTCCAGTTAGAGGTGGTTAATCTCACATTGGTGTTGTAAGCACAGCTCTAAGGTTGTATGCCTTGGTTCCCATTTCATGGATCTGAGCGGTATATTTTACTAAACTACAGAGGGATGTCCATAGGGCCTGATGAGAGATGCCTTTACAGTGGCAAATGTTTATCTGTTAACCTCTTGACTTAAAAGTGTGGTCATTTGAATTTTGTAAGATATTAATTCCATTTATGTGAGTAGAATATTGCCCACAGGTGTAGCATGTTGAATTAATCATTAATCCAAGTTCTCAAACCCTATAGGACGATGTCACAATTATTGTATGATTGTATGAAGTCATCAGTGATTACATCAATTATGTCATTTAGCATGTCATGAGTGATGTAATATATGAGGTCCTAAGTGGTGCATGGAGGTGATGCAGGTTATAGTTATCTCTGTAAACTATAACTGGTGAATTTCTGTGTTTATTATTGTTTTTAAACGTTAGATTTTACTTACTTCAATGCATAACTATGTCATTTTTACTTTTGTATTTCTGTGAATTTCTAGGAGTTTTTAACATAATCTAGGATTTTATTATCATACCTACCTATAAGGTCACTTTAACCTTCAGTTTCTCATTGAATTTCTTTTTTTTTAAACTTTTGGATGCTGCCACTCCTGTGAGGTACTGCCATTATACTACAGGCGCCACCACTCAAGCATCACCCCCACAGTACAGTGCAAGTCTACCCGGGGAAGCGAACACAGCTCTGCAGTACTATGAGGATGAAGCTTCAATGGTGGCACCTGTGGTATTATGGGTGTACCTCACAGAAGGGCTGACCTGGGTCCCACGAGAATACCTTTCACTAACTAAATCAAGCAAATTTTAAAGGGAAAGCCCACGAACCAACCAAACTGATGGCCTCGACATGGGCATGGTTAAAAGCGCACAAAGAGATTACACCAGGGACTGAGCGCTTTCGCTCAACTCTAAAAGGCACACTGTCTGAGAAAAACTCTAACTTTTTGACAAATTTGGTGTAATTTTATTCAGCCATTTTTCTGTAATGGAGAGCCAAGTTTCCTATGGGAATTAAAAACGGGAAATCAATTATTTGGAGCACACTTTTTTCTTAACCCCCACTTGAAGCGATGTGAATTTTTTTAGGTAGAAGCTGAGGTAGGAGAAACCTTTCTGGAAAGTTTTGTGAAGAGTCCAACACCTGACTATAACGTTATTTTAACCTTTGTGTTTTTTCAGTGAATTTATTGAGAACTACTGAACAGATTTACATCAAATAATGAGAAGTACTCTTTCTGAGTAAAGTTCTAACTTTATGCCAAATTTGGTGTAATTTTGTTCAGCCGTTTTTTTGTGCATTGAAGATCAAATTTCCTTATGCAGTTTAATATGAGAAACTGATGCCTTGAGAGCCTCTTTTTCTTGGACCGCACGACAGATCACCGTGAAACTTTCCATGAAGGAGCTGAAGTAAGTGAATCTTTTTTTGGAAGTTTTGTGCAGATTTGTCAAATGACTCCAAGGTTATTAAAAAATGCCTGTTAAATGGAAAGTTAAACATAACTATAACTCAACTGGTATCAACGCCACCATTGTAATATATACAAATATTACGTGATAGAACAGGAAAGCACAATTGTTCTTGTGCAGTGCAGGGGAATTTTATGGCACTGAAGATAAAGTACATCCATAACAGGAAAGACACATTTCAAATATTTTTGTGTTTAGCAACTACAGGCGAAAAATAAGCTTCGCCTGTTACAAACCATTGTTTACTGTTCAAGGGCCATTGACTGCATTCGCAAAAGGCTTTACTACAGAATAATAGTGCTCTTGTAGTCTTACTTCACATACTCTAAAGTGCAATTCAAATAGGAATGGGCATTGATGTACGTCAACTCCTGTCCTATCCTATCTCTGGCGGGGAGAGCCATAAAAAAGCCTCTAACCAGACTAGCGTCATTTTTTTGACATACAGCCCCCATGGACATGACTCCTGTCTTAGTAAAGACAGGAGTCATGCCCACCACCCCAATGGCCATGCCCAGGGGACATATGTCCCCTGGGCATGACCACTGGGCCCAGTGCCATGTAGATGGGCTCAACTAGGACCCCCTATGGCATTATTTAAAAAAATTGAAAATACTCACCTGTACTTAGCTTACTTACCTGGGATGGGGTCCCCTCATCCTCTGGTGTCCCTCAGGTGTGGGTGGGGGTGTCCGTAGGGGTTGGGAAGAGCACCTATGGAAATAGGGCCACAGGTCCACTACCGCCTGCCCTGGCCCAGGTGTTAAATAATGGCACTAAGCAAGCTTAGCAACATTACTTAAGGCCCCTTTCCCCCCCATGCTTGATTTTAGCACGGGAATAAATATGGCGCTAAAGCCATATTGTCATTTTTTGCACGGGAACGCCTACCTTGCATCTCATTGACGCAAGTAAGTTTCCCACAAGTAAAAAATTACTTTAACTCCATAATTTTGGCACTAGATGGGTCTAGAGCCAAAGTATAAACATGGAGTTAGGTTTGTGCCGAATTTGCGTAAACAAATGATGCAAATTTAGCGCAAACAGAGCCCTAGTCCTGTATTTTCGGAGTAATTGTGGAAATGGCAAAGAGAAGTGACTGGAAAAAGGGAATATAAACTAAAAAGTGGAAGGAGCAAAGCGAAAATTAAGGAAGGCCACAGGGAAGAACATGTAATATGCACAAATACACATATACATGTTCAGTTTTTCAGTAATTCTGCAGTTCAACTAGGCTCACACATAATCCAGCAAACTGGGGCACTCACAGGTTCTGAAAGGTGATCACATAGAGTTCGATAGAGGCATGGAATACCAAAACGAGCTCAAACCCCGACACCTTAAAATACAGAAGAAAATAGTCAGTACGAAGTGGATATAACCGTATATACATCCCACTGAATAAATGTAAAAAAAAAAAAATGTAAACATAACTGTAAGAAGATGGTCGTTTGGCAACAGACAATACATACGCCTATACAATTCCTAGCATAAAAAAGTTAAAAAATATAAAATAAAATAAAAGTTAAATTAATGTTAACAAAGTTTATAAAACTGTATACATTCCAGACACCTATACTACCCCCATTTTGAAAATACAAACATAACAGATGCACACACCCAGAAAATGACAGAATAGTAAACTGCTAATGAATTTTTAAATAACTCATGATGCATCGTGCGTTTATCACTACTGTACACAAATTCATTTCAAATGGGTGGGGACACATACTTCTCCATGTGGACTTGCATTTGGCCTGATATTTATGTATAATCATTGGCGGAAATTTATGTAAGTGGAAATGTCCACCTGTAGACTTACCTTTGCAAAGTGGGCCCCAAGTGAACTTTAAATCGGAAGTTCAGGCTTTTAGATATGCAATTGCACAGTTTACAATAAAAACCATACAAGAACTATCCTTAAATTATGAAAATGTGGCCTTATCCAGGTACTCTGCATCTTTTCATACTCGAGATCTTGCTTCAATATGACTCCATTAGGGGCCAAGGATGACGTCCAACCTCCACCCGCACACACACACACCCTCCCCCTCCGTTTGCTCCTATTGCTTGGGCCAGTCCCTTGAGAATGCCCACGTGGTTCTCTGTAAAAGTGAAATGGATACTCTCTCATCACGGCAAAGTCATACTCCATCATTCATATTGCATGTACCTTGTTGTTCCTTCTGAAAACACAGTGTAAACAAAAAACCTACACCTAGTTTGGTTTTTCTCACTCTAATCATCTTGTCACAGCCTGTAAACAATTATAACAGTAAGCTGACATATATGAATATCTATTGTATAATAATGTAGTCACAAAAAAGATATTTAAAGGAGCAAAATGGGGCTCTGCGATGGAAAATGTGACACATGTTTTAGAGGTGGGTGAGCCACTTAAAACTTGAGGCAGGCTTGAGACAGCGGGCTGGCTTCAGCACAGCTACAGGTCCTCTTCGTCCCTTGAGTGCAAACAAGCAGAGCAGATCCTCTGCACCGTCACCCCCAACAGAAGCATCAGCTGCAAACCTTTTACAATAAAATGATAAGAAACTATGGCCCTCATTATGACCCTCGCGGACGGCGGTATTTTGAAGAAGAGTAGTGCCAACAGGCTGGGGGTACTCTTCCCCAAAATATGACATTGGCGGTTTGGCTTAATGTACCACTCCGTCTGCCAGGTGGTCTCCAGCCAGGCAGCCGTCACTGTCCCACCAACGGGATTATGACCCTCCTACCGCCATGGTTTTCATGGCTTCCTTACCGCCACGAAAACCATGGCGGTAGGCACTATCAGTTATAGGGAATACCTTCCCTGTCACTGATAGGGGTCTCCCCCTCCCCAGAGTTCGCCCCTACCCTTCCCGCCCCCTCCCTCTCCAGACCCCCCCACGACATACATGCACATTCACGCACCAGGATGCACATGCATACACACACTCATACCCACATTCACCCACGCATGCATACATCCATTCACACACACTTACATACATACACGCACCTATGCCTTCACACAACACAACATGCACGCACACTCACAACCATGCATGCACACACACATTCCACATGCTACACACACGCATGCACGCACACACAAACATACCCCCACACACATACACAGCACCCCCACCGCCCTCCCCTCTCGGAGCACCCGAGTTACCTTTTGTGAGGGGGTCCTCCGGCAGGAGACGTGACGGGGTGCTGCTGCCAGGAGCAGCATCCACCAGCAGAACACCGCCAGGCTGTATCATGGGTCATGATACGGTCTGCGGTGGTCTACTGGCATGGCGCTGCTGCTGGTAGCAGCGCCACCTTACCATCTTCCGCCGCCATGACCGCAGCTGGAATTCCGCCATTCTTCTGGCAGAATTCCAGCTAAGGTCATAATATGGCGGACGGTAGGTAGCCGAGGCAATGGTGTTTTTGTGGCCGTCGCCGCGGCGGTAGGCGGTCAATACCACCAATGTTACAATGAGGGCCCATGTTTATTATCATTTTATTGTAAAAAGAGCAGGGCCAAGGGGCATGACAGGGACAGAGGGGGGTGCATAGCACTCCCCTCAGTGCGCATGCATGTTTGGCTGGACATCTCGAGCCGGCAAAACACAGATGCGCACTGGGCTCTCGCACTGTGTTGCCGGGTTGGAGACAGCAGGCAGAGGCTCCTACTCTGCCTCGGAGCGCCGAGCCAGGACACTTTAGCCAATCCTAATGCTGATTTCATGCTGCCAGCAGCATGAAGGCAGTGTTAGGATTGGCCACAGGGCAGGCTGGGAGCCTGTGTCTGCTGTGTGGACCGAGGAGTAGCGCGGCGCAGAGGAGGCGGCAAGGAAGGCACTTTTTAAAAATTAATTTTTTTTTGTTTGTCCACCCCCGGCCATGTGCTGCGCCATCCCGCCCCTCCCCCACCCCCCTGCAAGCTGCAACTGCAAACAAGCGGAGCCTTATTGTGGCTTCTGCCTATCACCCATGCTCTACCGTTATGCGCAAAGAGTTAAAAACAAACCCTAAGCCTTTAGTATTAAAAGGAAAAGAAACAGGTAGCCATATAGTGGGTAAACTGCATAAAGTGAAACAAGAAAACCTGGGACCTATTTTCCCCACTTGACCAAACTCTGTTATTCTAGCCAAATATTTTATTTTACAGCACCTTCTGTTTCTTCATTTTCAGATATGAGAGCAACTTGCAAAACACGAGTTCAGGGTGAGTAATGTACAAAAATAATGTGGTGCATTAAGGTGAGACGCTTCTTCATGCCAAATAAATACCTTTCTAGTTGTGTAATATTTTAACATATTGTTTGTTGCATGATTTATGTGCCAACTATTAAGGGCCCGGCTCGTCTTAGAGGCCAGCCCGATCCTTGGCTCTTGTATGGCTGGGCTCTTCCTGTTAATTTGTTGGCCCCTCTGCCTCTACAGTGTGATAATGCGCTCCTCGGCCCAGGCGAATGACATCAATTAGCTGTGCGTTCGTGTGCAGTTGAATGACAATTAAAGTGTTCGTTTGTGTTTTTTGCTGTAATGATTTAATGGATGATCTTTCATGTTCTCTGTGTCACCCTGTGGCGATCGATACTTTATGTGCTGCATTTTTACGGAATTAGTCAAGTGAAACAACTCTTCACAGAGTATGGGCAAAGTGCTAAAAAATGCCAATAACATTTTTATTCATGTTCCAAATCATATAGTATGGATCTGATCGGATTGGGACATTAGTCATTTGAATATCCGAAGGGGAACCCTGGAATTTCAGCTTCAGCCTCACTATTTAGGGTGAAGAGCCACTCTAAGGCTGTTGATCCTAAACTAGTCTTAAGGTGTGTGCGTCTCGAGGATGGATAGGGTTGCCTGTATGACATTATGGATCCCTTTGTTGCATTCATATCTTTAAAAAGAGCATGCATGATAAAATAATGGCACTCTATTGAACACTATCTGGCACACTCTTAGAAATGGGGCTCTACCTTGCAGTGGTTTGTATCTTGTCCAAGTAGGCACCCTCACTCTAGTCGGGGTAAGGGAGCCACACACCTAAGATAACCCCTGCTCACCCCCTTGGTAGCTTGGCACGAACAGTCAGACTTATCTCAGAGGCAATATGTAAAGTATTCGTACACACACAGTAATACAGTGAAAACACCACAAAACTACTCCACAGCAGTTTAGAAAAATAGCCAATATTTATCTGAGTAAAACAAGACCAAAACCAAATCCAACATAAACAAGTAAAGATATGAATTTTCAAACATTAAATCTTAGTATAGCACTTATAAACACAAGCGCTCCACCTGGGGCTATCACGTCATCTTGACGGAGTTGTTCACAACAGTCCAACGCCAGTCGTGAGGAAGTGTGGACCGGTCATGGAGTCTCACAGACCCCAGATACATTACCTTGGAAAACAATGAGGAAACAAAAATTTTGCACTGAGTCGGGGAGGTGAGGCGTTGATTCCTTAATTCTACTGGGAAGGTAAGGAGTCAGTTCCTTACTGCTAGGCAGGGGAGGTGAGGTGTCAGTTTCTTACGGTTGCAAGGGAGGTGATGCGGAGTCGGTGGTAAGGCCTGGCAGGGTTGATGAATCCAGCAGGTCAAGACAAGAGACGATGACTTTGAGGTCTCGCAATCCAACCACGGGGCCACAGGTGCAGTGGCGGAGTCAGGTGTCACAGACGTCAGCAACATGGCACTCAGGACTCAAGCTGTGGCGGGACACCAGTGGTGCTGCAGGAGTGTCGGGCCTGTGTTGCAGGTCACAGTGTTGCATTAAGCAGGGACCACAGCTCCGAAGCAGGCAATGTGGAGTCAGAGAGCGGCACCGTTCCAAAGTTGCTCTGGAGTCAATGTGCTTAGTTTCTTCTTGTTTGCACCAGAGCTCACTTCCAAGGGGCCAGGAACTGGATTTGGCACCACTTGTCAAGTCAAGACTCTCAGCAAGAGAGCTCAGGCCCTGGTAGGTGAAGTCTTTCATGGCTCTGAGACTTCTTAACAGGAGACAAGTTCAGTTCAAGCCCTTGGAGAACCTTGGAAAGCAGGATGTATAAAGCAAAATCCAGTACTTTTACTCCCAGGACAGAAGCAGCAAGCAGCAGGCCACCACAACAAAGCAACAGGTAGAGTGGCAGTCCCTCCTACAGCATCCAGCTCTTCTTTATGGCAGAATGTCCTCAATCCAGAAGTGTTCTTACTATGTGGGGTCAGTGGTCAGGAAGTATAGCCATTTCTGACTTTGACGTAGCCAAACTTCAAAGAAAAGTCTTTGTAGTGCACAAGACCCTCCCTTCCCTGTCCTGGCTCCTCCAGACACACTCCAGGGGTTGGAGACAGCATTTTGGTGAGGGAAGGCACAGCCCTATTCAGGTGCAAGTGTCAGCGCCTTCCACTACTCTAGCTCAGGAAGACCCGTCAGTCTGGTGATGGGCCATCAGGACTTGCCAGGCACACCTTAACCTCCTTTGTTTGACTGCCTGGAGTGAATGCACAACCAGCCCAACTGTAATCCTGATCCAGAAGTGTATTCAGCAGAAATGCAGAGGCATAGAATGATGGCAAGAAAATGCCCACTTTCTAAAAGTGGCCTTTTCAAACGTACAAGTTGAAAACCAATTTTACTAACAGAAGTCTTTTTAAATTATGAGTTAAGAAACCCCAAACTCCACATCACTATCTGCTGCCAATGGGCATTACACTTAAAAGTTATTTCAAAGCAATCCCCATGTTATTCGATGGGAGAGATGAGCCTGGCAACAGTGAAAAATGAATTTAGCAGGTTTTCCCTGTTAGGACATGTTAAACACACCTGTACATGTCTCACCTTTAAGTACACTGCACCCTGCCCATGGGGCTGGCTTGGGCCTACTGTAGGGGTGACCTACATGTAGTAAAAGGGAAGGGGCCTGGCAAGTGGGTGTGCTTGCCAGGTTGAAATGGCAGTTTCAAACTGCCCACCCAGACACTGCAGTGGCAGGTCTGAGACATGTTTATGCCAATCATGAATAACCCAATCAGCAATATGATTTAGACAGAGAGCGCTTGCACTTTAGAACTGGTCAGCAGTGGTAAAGTGCCCAGAGCCCTAAGGCCAGCAAGAAACAGGTCAGCAAAAATCGGAGGAAGAAGGCAAAAGGCTTGTGGATAACCCTGCAAAAAGGACCAGGCCCAACATACACCATACCAGAAATATGTAAAATAGACATATATGCCATTGAAATGCATATTACACATTTTTACTCATGCAAAATGAAACGACCTAATGGGCTTCTTTTATTTTAGTTCACTTTAGTTGTAAATGACAAATCTCAGCTTTCAAAAGTCAGGTAAAAGGAAAAAAGGAAATATCATATTTTTCAAAAATAATACAGTAAGAAAGCTGTTGTCAACACACCCAAGCTACCGATAACCCATGGCCACTGAAATTATGTGATAATTTAGACCCAAATTATGTGGCAGGGTTAACTGTTTTACACAGCAAGAAAATAAAAGTTTGTGACATAATGCAGCACATTCTGTGGCAGTATGACTTTGCTACTTGTCAGTGAAACACATATTAATACTGTCTGGGCAAAGGTTGCACCTCATTGGTGGCATTTTAAAACCTAACTACAGCAATTGGTAAAACCTAACTACAGCAATTGGTAATTGAAAGATGCCTGGTTAATATTGTAAGATAGTGTGCTACTGTGCGGCACCACATGTGGCGTCTTTTTTGGGTCTTGGCTACAGACTGCTTTAGTTGTGTTGCCAAGACCTATTGTTTCTAATGTATATAGTGAACTTTGGATCAGCCCTTTGCTCATGATTAGATGGGTTTCCTCTCTGGAGGCAGAGAAGCAAGAGTTTCAAAGTGTTCAAAAGTATGTTTTTGAAGCCTCCATCCTTAATCAGTTGATCAAACACCCAGAAGCATACTTATGACGGAATCGGCTCCTATGGAGTTAGAGTTCTTCTCTACAAAAAAAACAAAGAGTTTAAGTCAACGGTGCCATTGTTCACAGGTGTTGTGGCAGTGGGGTACGTATCGCTGGTTGTGGATGGGTATAGGTTGTGCGTGCGAAAGATATTACTAAGGAAAGGGCTGCAGATGGCTTCTAAGTGAGAATAAACATTCTACTTAATTTTCTTTGCACCTCTGCTTCCCTGATCCAATAGTATTTGCCTATGTCCTTCATGGTGGATTTCGGCCATTTGTCTCATTGGGATTTGAGACTTAAGCTAATTTTTTCAAGTTTCTTGCCCTACCACAGTTATCATAGATCACTAGAGAACCAGACAATAACAGTTGTTTCTGCAGATATTCTGTTTTTGATGCATTCTAGGGCCAGATATACAAAAAATCACAACTCACAGATCGGTCGCAAAGTGGTTTGCGAATAGAAAAATGACTTTTTGCAATGTACGAAAGCCATTTGCAAACCAAAAATTGTGATGCAACTGCATTGCAAGTCGATATTATTTGCGACCCAAAATAACGATTCACAATTAAGCAACTCTTAGTTGTAATACGCAAATGGTATGTTGAAAGGCATTCGCAAATAGCAACAAGTCGTAAAAATACCAGTTTCCACATGCAATTTACCACAAATTCCAAACAGATGGTAACTGGATGCAATGAATAAAAGCAGACCCAAATGCATCAGGGTTTTCCACAATTGCTGCTCTGTGCCTGTTTGCAAGAAGGATACAAATACTGGCTGTTCAGCAGAGGAGGAGAGGGAGACAAGAGAGGATTTTCAGAGTCAGGATGACAATTTTTCAACAAACAGAGGAAGAAGGTTATGACGAATATAGGATAAGTAGCAATGTCATTTTGGAGATTATTGCACTTTTAAATCCGCATCTAGAAAGAATTACGCATGTTCAGGTGTTAAGCTCATTACACCTATTGATATGTACCAAGAGATATGTAATACTCACCATATAATAACTGATACCGTGTCACCATATCTAGGATACACCCATGACTCCTTCATGTTTAGGCATAGGGGAATATAGAGATGGTTGGAAAGACAGGAGTTTGATGATGGACATTTATTAGGTACTGAAAAGAAATATAACTACCGATATGGTTTTGCTGTTTCCAAGTACAATTGTTTGTTGGCTCACAATAATGTATGTTTTTCAGTTGATAGTGCTTATACCCTACATCCATGGATTCTCACACCATACCTTTCCCCACCACCCAAAATGAACAGCACTACAACATTGTTAAATCCACACACCAGGAGTATGCTTGAGCAGACGTTTAGCCTACTGAAAACGTGTTCCAGTGCTTACACAAGAGTGGGGATGCATTACAATATTAACCAGAAATTTCATGTAAGATAGTAGCAACATGTGCCATTCTGCACAGTATGGCCTACAAATCAAGGTTTCAGACTCAGAGCCAGAGTATAAAGATCCTGGTCTGCATGTTCATGTTTATCAGCCGACAGATGAGAGCAGAGCAGTGGAGGGCAAAATGCTCAGGGACCACATTGTCACACATTATTTTTCAGGGTAAGTCATTTATGATAATACAATGCTTGTAAAAAAAATACTGCCACACTTGTTTGATGATCCACCATAAAGATACCTTTAATGGCAGGTCTGTACCAATATGTGTCTTACAAAAGAAAATGCAACATAATGTACCCATGGTAGTCAGTTACCACACGGATAGGACAGTAAACAGCAATGTAGACCCTCACTCATCTGTGCCCCTCAATGCTTTTTGTGACTGTGGCCAGTTTGGGATGTACCATCATGTTGGGGTGCAGGAAAAAGGGCTGCTACTGCATCACAGCACACGTGCATCTGTGGCAGAGATGCTGCTGATGCTAGACAACTCACTATCTGGATGTTCTGCCACTACTCTACTGGCAATTTGGGCAGTTTGTATGGCTTCCACTGGAGTGGTAATCTGCCCAAAGCCTCTCAAAACATCCCCACTGAAGTGACCCATTTCTACCTGTGGCATCACAGTTCGCCTTGATATAGTAAATGTGGCTTGTTTTAGTCTTCCAATAAACCTTGTTAAGGCATCCATACGTGCAGCACTGCTTCTCTCTCTCTCCGCCTTTGGTTAGCATTCTCCACTGCCATCTGTAGGCACAATTTCTCTAGGGCACTTGTTACGTTGTCCATTTTAGTGTCCATCATAGACTGATTGCCTGCTAACTGATTGGCTACTGCATTGAAACCCACAGAGATGGCTTTCTCCATGGTCTACAATTTTTTGTTTACACATTTCAATTGCTTCTGGTGCAGGTGCTGAACTTGCAGCGTGGAAGGCTCCATTCCACCAAATAATGCCTGCTTGTCTGCAGTTGCCTGAGACCCAGAAGACTGGTTGCGATCAGAAGCATCACACCCCTACGAGCACGCACTGTTAGACGCTGCTGTTGGGGCTTGACAACTGACTGCAGGATTGGAGTTGGCGGCTGGATGGCATCATCATCCACAACTGATGGTGGCTGGGGGAGAAAAATGCACTGCTAGAGTTGGCATGCGGTATAGTAGACTGGCTCTCCAGCAAGATTGGTACTTCATACAAGATTTGTGCCTGCCCTTCTCCCTCAACATGTGTGCAGACACTGTCTTCTTCATGTGCTTCTGTTTGGATATTGGAGATATTATCAATGTACTCACATTGGGAAGACATTTCTTGTGAATTGTAATCTTTTTTATAAATACTTTTCCAACACTAACTACAAATTGTTCTTATGAACTACTAGTCCAATAATGCACCATAAACGTTTATTCTGCTATGGATTACCCATGTACTCATATGTCTGGATTATGTTAAATCATACAAGCATGAAGTAGACAGTTTTAGATTTTGAAATGTTGCATTTACAAACAATGTACACTTATTTTATGATGGTGCAGGTGCGGACGTGTTGATGTTGCCTAAACCAACAACTGTGTCTGGCTCCACAGTTGTCTCCACGATTACCTCCAGTGTAGTGGGTGGGGTACAGTAGACATCTACCTTCTGTTGCCCAGGACTCACTTAGGCGCTTTGCGACCTTTTTCTTTGGTGCAGGACCAGAGGTCATATCACCTCTTCCATATCTCTTGGACTGAGGGCTATACCACACCTATAGCATTGTTTTTTTGCTGTATCTTCAGCCAGATGTTGGTCCTTTGTGCCTCAAGCACAGTTATAAATGACTGCCCAAAGAGGAGGTCATGGTTGTTGCAGAACTCCTCTGTCGGTATTTCTAGTTCTTCATCAGAGAACTTCAGTTTAAGCTTTCTTTCCCCTGCCTCCTTCTCCAGTTCTTGGCTAGCCATTCTTGTAGAAGGGAGTTGTTATTTATTGTTCCACAGATCATTTTCAGGTTACAGCAGGTCTCTACCCTCACTCTGGCTGATTTCTGGCTTCAGATGTGCACACTTTCTGGTTGTGGGTAACCCCTAGTTATCAGCTGGTCCATGCTTGGGAACACTCCCACGTGTGCACTGGCATTGAGGTGTAATCATTTATTTGCCTCAGTAGAGTTTTTTGCATCCATGATCAATTTGTTCCTGGCCATGGTGCAAAGTTCTGCATACTCCTGAATTGTAATAAGGGAATGACTATACCATAATGAGTCGAATAACCAGATCATAAGCACCAATTTTTATTAGTCTAAAGCATTGGTTCCCAACTGGTGGTTGGCCTTTGAGAAAGAAAGCAAGAAGGTAGGAAAGAAAGGAAGGAAGGAAGAAAATAGTAAGCAGGGCAGACAAAGAGGAAGGAAGAAGGGCAAAAAAGGAAGGAAGGGATGGAGGCAACAATGGAAGAAAGTTAAGAAAAAAGAAAGAGAGAAGGAAAGAAAACAAAAAGAAGTAAGACGGAAAAAGGGAAAGAAAGTAAGAAAAAAAGATTTTAAAATGTGAATCTGTTACTGAACATTTGACCTAATAAGGTTACCTTAACCGTTGTTTTTTTTAGTGTATTTCTAGGCTTTTTTAACGTAAAGTAATAATTCAGTACCATACGTAAAACCAAAACACTCCGTCATGCACAGCCTTTGACTGTGTGGGGGGGAGGGTGTTGGCGGCAGGGCCTTTGGCCATGTGCGGTAGCGGGGTTGGGGGGGTTTAGCCACAAGGCCTGACCTGCAGACCTCCATATACCATGACATTTTTTTCATCAAGAATTTTACTGCAAATATTACAGTGATATTATCAGTGATGTTATCAAAGGTGTCATGATGCCGTATTTGTGGGTTAATTAGGAGTGCATTGCGAAGGCGCGAGTTATAGTTACCTTAGGGTATGAGTTATAGTTACTTTAGGTAACTCTAACTATAACTGGTGAATTTCTGTGGAGTTTGTAGGTTTAAAATGTTAGCCTACCTGTAACCTTTGTTTTTTGTGAATTTCTAGGTTTTCCAAAAATTATATTTCTCAACTATAACATCCCTGTAACCTTATTTTTTATAGTGAATTTCATTTTTTTTAAACATATAGTCATTTGTATTACTATATGTTAATCCAATCACTGCCGCACATGGCCAAAGGCCATGGTTGCAGCGGTTGGCCACAGGGCCTGGCGCCAACCCTCTATAAGCACCCAACCTTGCACTGTGCATGGCTTTCACCCATGCACAGCAAAATGTGCCCGCAACACCTGTCCTGCAGCCAGACCATGTAGCCAACCACCCCAACCACCCAACATCATGCTGTCATCAGCCCTTTGGCAGTGCACGGAGGTAGTTGGCCACAGCCTCTTTGGGTGTGAGAATAGATGTGAGAGGGTGTCTCAGGGGTTGAGAGTGGCTGTGAGGGTGTCTGTCTGGGTGTGAGGGTACATACATCAGTGTTTTAGTGGGTGCATCAGTGTGTGCATGAGTCAGTGAGGGGGTGCATGAGGGTATCAGTGTGTCTGTGAGTGGATGTGTGGCAGTCTGAGTGGGTCTGTGAGTGGGTGCGTAAGTGTCTGAGTGGCAGAAAGATTGAAAGAGAGAGAGAAATTGAGTGGGGCGACAGAGATAGAGAGTTTTTTAGGCTTTGATATATGATAAACTTACAATTAAATATTTCTGGACCAATTGGAAAGAAACATTTATTTGTCATTTAAAAAGAGTAAGATCACCTTTTAATATGAGCCTTAAACATTTGTAGTTGAAAAAAGAGGGAAACGAGCCCAGCTGGACTCGAACTCTCAAAGCTCAGTGTGAAGGTCAGTGACCTTCACCCTGAGCTATTCTTTTTTTTAGCCCTTTATGGGCTATCTGGGACCACATGGGTAGCTCTCAAGGGCTCCCCCACAGCCCCTACATGCTTTTTAAAAATATTTTTTATAGTAAAACAAGCCCTTCACAGTCTATCTGGGACTGCAGGAGAAGCCTCAAGGCCTCCCCCACAGTCCCATTGCTTCAGCAACCAAGGAGCTGCTTTAAGTAGCAGGTCTGTGGTTGCTGAAGCAAACCTTTCATCTCTGTTCCCTGCACGCACATCTGCATGCAGGGAACTGAGATGAAAACTCTACTTTCTGACAGCGGGACCTGCTTGACTGGTCCCGCTGTCAGAAACTGGAGGGTTTGCTTTGACTTGGCTGCAACTTCAAAGCTGTAGCCAAACCACAGCAAGCAGGTGTGTCCCGGGGGTGCGCATCCCAGGACATAGCAGGAGCTGGCCCTAGGGGGTGGCCGTCCCCAGGGCCATCAGTGGCTCCTCGATGGGGGCCTCACAGCCCCCCTCCAGCATAGGCATAACCCTAGGGACGTAGTGGTCCCCGGGACTGTGGTGGAGGCCATCAGGCCTCCCCCACACATTAAAAGCATTTTTGCCTGGGGGCAGTGGGGGAGCATTTTTGCTCTGGGAGTGGTGGTCCCTGGGGCATGGGAGGGGTCCGCATGGCCTATTTCATTATAGCCCCGGGAAGTGGTGGTCCCCAGGGCTGCGGGGAAGGCCATTAGGCCTCCCCCACATATTAAAAGCATTTTTGCCTTGGGGTGGTGGTCCACGGGGCACGGAGGGGCCCCCTCTCATGTTTCATTATCCATGGAGGTGTTGGTCACTGGGGCTATGCGCTTGTTTTTTGTTTTTTTTTACCGCAGATTTGCGACCCCATCGCGGATTTGTGGTTACAAAAAATTCAAAAATGCTTTTTAGCCCTGGGGGCATACCCTGACCCATATTGTAATTTTTATTCTTTTTTTGGGGGGAAAGCCAAGTCCCAACATGGCTGACAACACTTTCTTGTTGAAGTGTTGGCAGCCAATCAAATTTCAACACAAGAATGGGAGGGGTCAGTATTCCTTTGCATCCCTAGACAAATTTAAATTCCTCAAAAAAACACCGACTGGATTTACACCAAATAATTAAAAAAGGCTTTCTCTGGACCAAGAACTACCTTTCTGCCAAATTTGGTGTAATTCTGTCCCGTGGTTTTTGCACTATCAATGTTAATTTTTTTATATGAGAATTAACATAGAAAATGCTCTAAATTTCACCCCCCTTTTATCTCTGTCCCCACTTGACAGATCCCCCAGAACCTTTCCAGAGAGCAGCTCACGTGACTGTGAAATTTTTGGGAAAGTTTTGTGAAGATTCGTCAAGGAGCGCCAAAGATATAGGCAGGCAAAAAACAGTTATTTCTATGGAAACTGGGTCCTAACTATAACTATCTAGTGGTGATTGCAAAAAGAAAAACAGAGGTTACAGGACCTTATAGTTAAGTTGAAATTTTAACCATAGAAAACCATTAAAATTCAGCAGGTATAGTTATGCTTATAGTTGTACTTATGTTAGGAAACTATAATTTGTTGCCCAAAGTTACTTTGCAGCACGAGTTATAGTGTCTTCAGATACGTTTAACTATAACTTCTGAAATTCTATGGTTTTGTATGAGTAAAATGTCAACCTAAATTTAACTTCTCTATAACCTTTGTTTTTTAGTGAATTTCTATGGTTGTGGCCAGCCAATCAGTGCCTTCCTTTTCCTCTGGATTCAAGGATGATCTGAAGAAAATTAGAGGAGGATTTGAGGGCAATTTTTTGCCCACGAGGTGTCCCTAAGGGACCTCCCCCATGTGTCCTCTGGGGTCAGGATACCTGTATCCTGACCCCTTATATGTTTTACACTGTTTTTTCCCACTCCCCAGGCAATGCGAGAAACAAAATGGTGGCTGCAACTTTTCTTTCAGGGTGTGGCCAGTGTTATGCTATTAATTGTGTTTGACCAATGACTTTGTGTTTCACCACTGCACATATTAGTTGCTCAATGTTCACCAGTAGCACATTACATGTTGTATTCAGTTTAGCTGCCTATTGGCTTTAACGTGGCATTAGACATTACATTCTGTATTCAGATTAGCTGCCTATTGGCTTTAACATGGCATTAGATATTACATTTGGTATTCAGTTTAGCTGCCTATTGGCTTTAACGTGGAGTTAGACATTGCAGTTGAGACATTGCAGATGAGCTGTGTTTTTCCAAGCTGTGTTTTTCCACATGGTAGACCAAGCTGTGTTTTTCAAATTGAATTCACACGAACCCTAACGTGATAAGAGAGCGTATATTTGGTGTTTTCCTTTCTGCTCAGCCTTGGGAAGAGGAGAGGCTTAGGAGATCTGGCCAATCTCTAATGGCTTGTTTTATTCCCCACGTCTGAGAGGAAGGGGCCAGTTTTTTTTACGGTGGCGCTGGGCAGCAGCAAGGGGAGATTCTCCAGGACTTCAGTCAGGAGCGGATGTCAGCTGCCTGGCCTCCCGTGTGGGTGGAAAATCTCCTTCTCGCAGTTCAACAGGAGTCATCAATTTGCAGGCATGAGAAGGATGACGAGCAGAGATAGGCCCTACGGTGATGCAATTTTGACTTTTATTCTTTGCTTTGAAGTTATGCTATAATATAATCACATGTATTTGCTGTGTACATTGTAATTGAGAAGTATTTTGATATATTTTGCTTTCATTGCTGCGACTACTTTTAAACGTGTGCTTCCAACCTACTAATCTTGTCTTTCAGGAACCTCGTGATGAAGTAATAATAATAAATGTCTTCTTTAAACTAAGAAGTGCATTCCAGAGAAGTTTTGAAAACTCGGTCATAAGATAAGGAAAGCGAAACAGCCAGCCACTCAGAGTCTTTCTTTTCGTCCCAATCCATAAAGGGTCCAAGAGGAGGATCCGCGCGTCTATGTACACAATTGGTTTACATTTAATACCTAGAAAACTACTGAATAAATTTACAACAAATCACAAAAAGGCACTTTCTAGACCAAGAGCTAGCTTTCTTCCAAATTTGGTGTAAATCTATCTAGTGGTTCAGGCTGTGGTTGTGTTCAAAATCCCCATAGAAATTAACATTGAGAACGCATGTTGCGGGACCCCTCCTGTTTCAACCCCCCCCCCTTGACGGGTCACCCCAAAACTTTCCAGACAACAGCCAAAGTGAGCGTCAAATTTTTGGGGAACATTTTCAGAAGTTTCTTCAACCAGTGCAAAAGATTTAGGCAAGGCAAAAAACGCTTTTTCAATGGAAACTATGTAGTAACTATAACTACCTATAGATAGATAGATAGATAGATAGATAGATAGATAGATAGATAGATAGATAGATAGACAGATAGATAGATAGGACCTGACTTCCATAGGAACAGTTTTTTGTTTTGTCAATAACTTTAGCGCCACTTGACGAATCTTCACAAAATTTTCAAAAATTATAATTTAGTCAGTTCAACTGCTGTCTTGAAAGTGTTGGGGTGATCCGTCAAGCCGGGGCCAAGAAAAAGGGGGGGTCCCAAAATGTGGTTTTCCCCATTCATTTTTCTTTAGGGTCTTTAGACATGCCTACAGGCCAAAGCACTGAACGGAATTACAGCAAACTTGAGAGGAACCTAATTCTTGTTCCACAGACCGTGCTTTTGGTGATTTGGTGTAAATCCGTTAAGTAGTTTTGGAGATATTAAAGGTTAGAAAATATAGATATCTAGGGACGTAGTTCCTCCACGGATCCAACTGTCCCCATGCTGATGAATGATTGGCTCCCAACACTTCAACAAGGAAGTGTTGGCAGTCATTTTGGGGGTTGGCTTGAGCTGAGTCCCACAAAAACAATTAAAAAACAAAAGAGGTCAGGGCATGTGCACCCTGAGCCTTTAGCCTTGGTGCAGGGGTCTCCAAGGGACCCTGCCAGGGCAAAAAATATTATTTTTAAAATCTCAGAAAAGTCACTTTCCAAAAAGTCTTATCCACCTCAGCTCATTTCTAAAAAGTTTCAGAGTGATCCATTAAGCGGGATCTATGAAAAAGGGGACCAAAACACATTTTTCCAGTGCAGTTTCCAATAGGAAATTGAGACAGCTGCAGCCAAAACGGCTGAATGGAATTACACAAAATTTAGAAGAACTCTAGCTCTTTACCTAGAAAACGTGCTCTTTGTGATTTGATGTAATTTTATTTAGTAAGTTTTCAGAATTTAAGCTTAAAAATGTATGTATATATAGGGACGGGGAACATCTATGGATTAAACAGATCAAAAGACAAGATATGATTGGCTGCTACAACACAACATTAACAAAGATGTTGGCGCAGTCATGTAAGGACTAGGATACTCAGTCCCCTGTCCTGAAAAACTATTTACCAAAACATATAGAGTGCTAGGGTAGGAATACTCTGAACTCCTAGGGAGTGTTTGCCCCCCCACTCCCCCGCTCCCCCCGAGAACAAAAGTTTTTTTTTAAACAGTACTTCAAGATCCATACATTTTAAAATGTAAATACAATTTTACTGTAAATAAAAGCCCCACAGGTTGGCCCAGGATCCAGTAGAGTAGTGCGTGCAGCCCCCTCACTAAGCCATTTCAGGGTGCTGATGACCCCCCAAGGATGCAGCCAATTTAAATGGGGAGGGGGCATGCAGCCATCCACCCTGAGACTTCTGAAGGCCCCTGGGACACCATCCTTTGGGCCAATATATTTTGGCCTTTTGGGGATCCCAGGGACCCCATCCCCTGAGCTGATTTCATGTTTTTTCGGGAGGGGGAGATTGGCCCTAAATCCCAAGCCGTAGTATGGCCTGAGGACCCCATCCGCTGGGGCTCTAATTATGTCTCCAAGCTCTGGTGGAAGCAGTAATTGCCCTGCTGGACACAAGCAGATGTTTCCTTTTCTCCCCTACACACGAGTGTGGACAGGAACACATTTTTGCTCCCACTTCAGAGACAGAGTTAAAATCTGTTTCTGTAGGGTGGTAGCATAGTTGTTGCCAGCTCCTGAAAGCACCCAGCATGTGTGCTGGCTCTGGAGCAATCAGGGGCTGGTGGGGGCCTTGGAGCTTTTCCCGCAGCCTCCAACATATTTCAGAGATGTGTGTGCCTTGGGTAAGGCCAGGACACCCACAAAGTGCCCAGCTCCCGCCGACACCCACAATCGGTGCTGACTGGGTAGTTGGTAGTGGCCACAGGGGATTTGGGGTGCCCCCCACAGCTCCCAACAAAAAAAAAGTTGTGGGTGCTCTGGGTGGGACAGGGCCACCTACTAGTAAAATAAAATAATAAAAGGGAACTAAAGAATAATAAATAAGCGCCATGAGTTGCTCATTTGTTTTTAACTGCTCCCAAACCAGAGCAGCCTGTAATGCCATTCAAGGGCAAATGTGCAGATTTTTCCTCCTTTGTGGTGACCCAATCAGGCCAGAGGCACCACCATGATGTTACAAAACTGTACTGAGTCGACTGGATGGAGTGTAACAGCTCCCCAGGAAGACTTAAAAAAAGAACCCTATGTTTCCTGGGGTTTATAGAACATGACCCCAGGAAACATTTATGATATTTATAAGCATTTCCAGAGATCTTCAGCTTGGGAAGGGAGGGACCCCTTGTGATTGGTTTTATATTTGCATTATGTGGAGTTTAAAAGACTCTAACACCTGTTTAATGTTGATGTGATAACAAATGCTTTATTTAAATGTTTATTGACAAACATTACAATGATCCCTTGACATAACCAATAGGCCTGCCTTTTATATATTAGCAGTGACTTCCATTAAAAAACACCCTAGAAATTCAGTAAACAAATGTTTAATTGACAGTTGTGGTTAGGTATTTAAAAAGATGTTAGATATTTACAAAAAAAAATCAAAGGTTAACGTGATGTTATAATTATAGGTGACAATGTCAGTTGCAATACAACATTTTTAACTATAAAAAACACACGTTTGCCAGTTGCAGTGTTTTTTTGTGGTTTTAGATAGTGCGAACTCAACCCAAGGGTATTCGAGCCCTTTGCATGAGCACTAGTTACGTTACAAAAAAACACATTCATTTTTGGTAGGTATGGGGAAATTAAGCGATTTGCCCAGAATCACAGGGTGTTGAGCCAGAACCGAGATTCAAACCTGATTTCCCAGCTCCAAAGTCAGTGCCTCTGACCGTTTCACCACAAACTGAAGTAACGATAACTTGACCCCTGAAGTAAATATAACTCTCACTGTTGCCATGCATTGCATGTACCCATCATTGAGTACTTGTTCAGTGACAGCATTGATAGCATCAATGCAACATCTGCAAATGACAACATTGATGACAACACTGTCAAAAGCATAAATTATGCAAAAAAGAAGCAAGGAACTCTGGGTAGTTCCCAAGTTTAGATGGAGCCCATCTTTTATACAGAACATCTTCCAACAACAGTGATACTTTGAACCTGCTCACCTTATATATGTGTTTTTCTAGCAAAGTTTTTTAGGTGCAGGATTAGCACAGTGCCATCCATGCCTAGCTAGAAAGTGCCAAAGTCTTGCCATTTTTATAGCAAAGTCTTTAAGCATAGCTACAGCCAGCGATTTAAAAAACTGACAACAAATATTTAGCTAGATAGACCCAACTCCCCATGGGCATCCCCCTCCCCGCAGCACACGACATTTGGTTGTCAGTAGCAAGGGGTTGGGCAAAGAGTGCACTGTGACCGACTCTCCGCTTGCACCCAAAGTCCCACTGCACATGGGCGTTGGCCAGGCCCTGCACCCAATCCCCGTGGGAGTACACAGCTGACTATGTGATGCAACAATTTAAAGGGTGTCCTTTTTAGTAAGGCAGACATGCTACCTTTGTCAAAGGGTCAGAACAGCAAAATGTAAAAAGTGGATATATTGACTTTATCAAAGGTCCGCAAACTAACATATAAAAAGCAGGCTTATTGTCATTGTCAAGAAGTCAGCGATAATTGTAATCAAATGTATTTTATATACATTCTCACATTAGAATGTTGAATAAAAGTGATCATAAAAATGTTTCAATAAAGCCTCATTAAAAAAGCAACATGGTTTTGACTCTTTTAACACTTTTTTCACTTTTCATGGATGAATGACCAGGTTGACATACTGTGTTTTTTTAAATGCTGCTGGAGGCCTGCTGCTCTCCCTAGAGCAATTCCAACATCAAAACAATAATTGGTGGTGCACCTGCCATTCTACGGGCATAGCCAGGCTCCACAAAATATAAGTAAAAAGCCATTGTATGGCATTATATGGTACTTCTTCTCTGGAGCAGGGAATAATAAATGAGCAGCCTACTTTTTTTTTACATTGGGGGCTGTAGGGGTGCCCCAAGGCTCCTGCGGCCCCATTCGGCTCCACACTAGCAGACATGCTGGTGCCGCCGGGAGCCAGCATTATTTCTGACATACATTTATGTCTGAAGTGAGTGCCTTGGTGCCCAGCCCCCAGGGCACCCACACCACACTGAAGATAGATGAGTGCCATGGAGGAACCCAGGTCCTCTGCGGCTCTGCAGTCTCCTCAGTTATCTCTGTGGTGGTGAGACAGTCTTTTTTTAATTTCTTTTTTAGGTTGGTGGTCCGCTGCACATCCCGGTCACCCATACCACCAATGTGATTGGGGCTGCAGGAGAATCCCAAAGGCTCTGTGCCCCCAGCAGCTTCAATAGACAGTACTCACAGTGATGCTGACAGGAGCCCGCTCACTCACTTTTCTCCTGTCTGGGAGGGATCAGCATTTTTCACTGCTCATACTGGAGAGGAGCAAATTTGTTTCCTGATGGTAAGAGTGCGGGTATAGATTTTATTTTTACAAGCTTTGTTTGAGTTATCATTGTTTATTTTTCTCTCTTTTCCCTTATTTTCTTTTTTCCTTTCCCATTTACGAGTAAAATTCCAGGTTTGCCGATCCCATCACACAATAAAGGAGCTTACAATGCCCAATTACTTTTGTCTACACCACAGAATCATAATAAAATTGGCCTCATTTAATTCTTGGCAGGTGGTTCATCCTCCGCCAGGGCAATGGAGTAAATTAATCTGTCGCCCTAATGGAGGTGCCATCTGCCAGATTCTAAAATGTCTGCAGGCCCAGCAGATGTTTCTGTGGTTGACAGAAACCACTGTCATGGCAGTTTCTACACATGCATTGCAAGTTTGAAGGATGATTACATCAAAATGATGGAGTTGTATGTCAAACCTACAACTTATTTTTTTATTTTCAAAAGGAAAATGCCAAAGTGGGATTTCTTTTTGAAACTAAACAAAAAAAAAGCCTCCTCGCCATGAGAGGTTCCTCCCGTGGCGAGGGGGCATTGTGCAATTTTCAATTCCCCTTACCACCAGGTTTTTCTTGGCTGTGACGGGAATTGAAAAATGTTTATATGTCCACCCAACTAAATTAGGTTGGCAGACATATAACGAAACCTATGATGGCTCTTACTCCATTAGGCCATCAGAGGAGTTTGACCACGGAAGAGATGGTGTAGTCTCCGCAGTTGTCAAACTATGTTTCATGCGAATTTAAATTGGGCAGATGGCCATAATGTTGGGGAGGGGAAATCTGGTGCCGTTGCAATGGAATTCCCTCTCTACCAAGATATAGGTGAGTTTATAGTCCAGTAAGTAGAGTACTTTCAATATGTTTCCTCACATGCCAATATTTTGCCTTTCCTCTCTCCTACCCTATTTGCATTCAATTCTACAACTTTATATTCAAATAATTACTATACAGTGGCACCGATTTTTCTGCTCTTATTAACTGTTGAATACTCGCCAGACCGACAAGATTAGGCATACTATATGGATAGTAATTGAATATTTAGTAATTGCATTGTAACTCCCTTACTCATTAAATACTTAACTATATGATGTCATACAACTGTAACATCATTTCCTCTCCCACAGCCTCAATACATAAAAAATTGAAATTTTTCTATTTTACTTGGAATAGAGATTATGACTCAGTTGATCATTATCAATACCTGCACTTTCAACTGAGAACTCCACTATATTTTTATAAGTATTCTGCATTTAGAATCAACAATACTCTTTTATGAGTATTAGGCTGAACTTCTACAAGTTATATAGATAATCTTTTTAACAAAATGTAATATATCAATTTGTATGATGACATTTGTAATCTCTAAAACAAAAAGGAACATGGTGTTGACTGATGCTGTATTTATGACAGGGGTTGCCACAGCCATTGGAGCACTTGCACATGTTTATGTACTACTTATTGTCAACATTTTCCAAGGTTGGGTATGGTTTATAAACTTTGTGTCATAATATGCTTTATTGTGTTATGATATACTTCATAACACGCTTCACTATGAAATAATGGTCTGTCCTTACGTTGTACACCATTGAAAGACAGATGAGAGGATGAAACAGATGTTCACTACTGGCAGTTCTGCTACAATAAAAATAACTCTTCACAAAAAAACAAATTATCACTACGTGCACAATATACATAATTTTGTGTTTCTATGACTGTGATTTACTTATGGAAATATCAATTGAAATGTAAATACTGGGTTGTGCCACCATCATCTGAAAATATATATAAGGAATTATCGATTTTTGAATGTTCCAATAAAAACCATAAGTATCAAGGTATTTCTGGTTTAGAGCACCCACTGTCTATTAAAATTGGGTATTTTACAGTTTGTATTAAATGTTGTGGATGTACAAAAATATATTCTCAACTTCATCTTTTGTGATAGTTGATTTTAATTTAAAAAATTGGAATACTAAACCTGGAGCAGGGAATTCTTATGCCATTTTCTGGCTGGGTGTGGCCTGGACATCACTAATCAAACGACTACAAGAACAAAGCTGAGCTGGCATAAAAGGGATACATTACAGTGTAGGGGTTGTTTTTCCTTGAATACTTCACAGCTTTAATTCAAGACTAATAGAGAATCTTAGACTACTTAAACATCTATCTTGGGAAGTTTTCTTAGTGATGCTATCCCAAATACGCATCCTTGGATATAAGGGATTTTATTGAAAAAAAGCAGTGAATTGAAAAAATATTGAAGTATGACGTACTATTGTAAATACCATAATAAGACTCAACAAGTCATCAGCATTTTCATTTACATTACAAGAGTAAAGTGATTTGAAAGCAATATGTTTCAACTACTAAGTCAACCCTGTTTATTTTATGTATAATTGACTTGATTTCACCTGTGTATTTTCCTGGTTGTGGCTAAATTGAAATCTGTATACAAAAATGACACATCTGGCAGGCAGGCGACTGTTCCGAATGTCATGGAAGGCTGTTTTGTGAGGTAAATGAATTTGTACAACTACGTCATCAAGAAGAGGTTCAATTTTAAGTATTTACTCTCAAAACATAGCTGAGAAAAGACTAAAAGCATAGTGTAATGCTATTGAATACTTCTTAAAAGTACAGGGCCCCCTTAGATTTGAGAACTTGCTGTTCAGATTCTGTCAGATGTTTTAGGATCTGTGAGATGGGTTCAGTAGGCTACCAGCCCACAGATTAAACCTGAAGGAGAGCTTTACAAAACATTGCCATCATTTGCAGATAGTTAGTTAGCGAATGAGTTCTCTAGACTTGTAAAAGTAATCATAATGGAAGGATAGTGTCATATTGAGTAGCATTTTAACCATTATACAGACTGAGGGCCTCATTACGAGTGTGGCAGTCCAGGGACTGCCACACTCATGTTGGCGGTCAGATCGCCACAATCCGGGCAGTCCGACCGCCCAATTACAACCCTGGCAGGCGGACCCACCAGGGGACTGCTGTCCCCGCTGGGAGCAGGGTTCCCTGCTGTGGTGACAGCGGTCTGAGTTGTACGCAGCCAGAGCGGCGCCGAACTCAGCACTGACTGGCTTATTACAACTCCCCTCACCACCAGCCTTTCCATGGCGGTTTCACTGGCATGGAAAGGCTGGCAGTGAGGGTGTGCTTGGGCTCCCCTGCCCAGCACCCTCGGAGTGCACATTCTGACGGTGCTGGTCGTCCCCGTCTGTGCTACGAGATAGCACTTGGCTCCTTTAAGGTCATAGCACTGTTCCCAACAGTCTGACCAGCGGGAATGCTCTATTCCAATGTTCCCACCAACATTGTAATAGGGTGGGGAGAGACACCACCTCCATGGCGGTGGCCTTCTCCCTGCAAGTTTGGCAGTCCCACATTTGGGCCGCTAAACTCGGAATGGTCAGATTTGTGTAAGAAGTATGCAGGGTACCACTCTATGGCAAATTATCTTGAAATGTAATAGTTAATTTCCATTTACCCTGCCTTATGAATGATATCCAAGATTGTATGCAACCTTATAAGGCCTATCACCTTGGAAGGAATATTCTGTATAGGGCACTCCTGAATTTTCTCTACAGTTCAAAACAATAGCCCTCATAATGTCCACATCCTCACCACAGCCCTCTCACTCTACCTGAATCTATACCCAAATCACATCTACAGTACACTCAGTACTTAATTCAAATTATCCATTATTGCACAGACCCTGGGTAGTGAATATTTACAATCTACCCGGGTCATGTAATTGCATTATTAACTTCCCCAAAATTGTTCTGCCATATTCCACTGACACTATGAGTGAAAACCTTTCCTCTCCAAGGAACCTAGCAGGAGCAGTTCCTCTAATGGAGCGGAGAAGTGTCGCCAGACCTGCTGTCAGCACAGCAGGCAAACACAAATAAATAAAATGGCATAATAATACCATTTTATTTTGCCCTCACACTCGCTTTGTGTACAGTGAGAGCATGGGGCAGGCTGCATCCTGCAACTGCAGGATAACTGCTGCCTCTTTCAGTGCGCATGTCTGGTTGGCCGGCTGTCTAGCTACGGCCAGCCCGACATGTGCACTGTAGACCCAGCAATCCAAGGGCTGTCAAACAGCTGAGGGAGTGCTGGCGGCACAGGCCCCCAGCTTCAAAATGAGCACTGGATTAGCCTGCTCCCACCAATCCTGGAGCTGCTCTCATGCTAAAAACAGCATAAGAGCAGCTCCAGGATTGGTTGGAATCCTGTTCCACTGAGCAGGAAGGAAGTCCTTACAGTTCTGCTTGTGGACCTAGGGGAGAAGTGCCACACAGGTGGGAGCTGCATATATGGTGAGTTTGGCACCACGGTGTCCCACCATACTTTAATCTTGCAGCCACCACTGGAAACTAGGTGCAAAAGGGTTTGCTGCCTAAGCTTCACCTCAGTTTAATGGATTTTCTGCCAGAAAGCAAGACGATATGCACAATTTTCTTCTCTGCTGGTTTTAAACTAAGCAATGGTATGTCTTCCTATAAATCTTTCATTCAGGTCAATTGTGATGTGGTAGCTTATCACCGAATCTACCTAATCTGTAGCACCTTCAAAAAGGATTGCACCAATTGGCAAAACAATAAAATATGAACAGCAGTGTTATATTTCCTCCACTGCAACTTTGAGAGTGGGAAAGACCGATCTGAAAGTGCTGTGGTGGAGATAAAAAGCATTTGCAGGATCCTGACGTATTTCCTCATTGTTTTAGTTTTTAAAAAAGCAACAAAATCCCCAAAGGGGGGCATGCCTCATACCGTAATGAAATTTCAAAATACTTCACCCACGCATTTGCAAGAGCCTAGATGCCCAATGAGTTACCTGGAGTCTGAAGCCTACAGATTGATTTAAGTCTAGGGTATCGATCACCAGGAACATCTCAATTATCTTAACACCATGCAGGAGTTTGATTAACATCAAAGTAGAATACCCATTTTAGTAGGAAATAATGTCACTGCCAGTATATGAATCAGGACTCATTAGTAGTTTAGTCCGTGTCCCCCAAATATGTTCAGCTTTTCAGGCTCCCATAATCAAATGTATCTTTGCTGCTGGCTGTGCCCCTTTACTTTCCATGCTTTTTTTGGCCGCTACAGAATTTGTCATGTATCACCCAGGGTTTCTGTTGGTTCTTGGTCCAGCATTTGCAAGTATGCCCCATGATTTTAAATATCTCTAAGGTGTATTGCAATAAACAGATCAGAATTATGTCTAGCAGAGCAATCAGTCTAACTTCTATATATTGCCATACTGGGTTGTTGATATGTATAACTCAACTCTTGATAAAGGTCAGTTGAGATGCCAGGTGATGGCTTCTAATATTTGGATCAGCTAATGTCCCTAAATGCTGGCCATCTTCATGACAAAGAAGGTTATTCCTATCTTTTATGTTTCTAAATAAATACACTAAGTTCTGTGAAATCCAGCAATGCTCTTAGTAGTAATGTCAATTAGAATCATCAGCATAGATAGACAGATGGTAGGACATCCCTGTACAATAGATCTGACTTGATTCCTGCAACGGCAGGGGCGTAATTTTTACCATATGCTGATATATTTAATTCCTTTCCTCTGCTTCCAAAATTGACAGTTGCTCATAGAGGTTCACTTTAATTAGCCTGACACTGTTATATGGTGTACTAGAAGGATGTTGAATCGCTGGCACAGTTAGCAGGGCTAGGTAAATACACCACCAGCATTAAACAGTATGTTATGAAGTGTATTTTTCAAATCAATTCCATCTGTCATGGAATTGGTCCCCTGCATCTGCTTGAAACTCTAAAACGTACATGAGGAATGGGGAACATGCATTCATGTTAGAATCCTAAGTGAAGTGGGAAAAAGGTGGAAATAGACTGCCAATTATGAAAGCGGATGCCTTTTGGTATGTATTGTCAAAGAAATTCAATGCTTTGACTTTGAAATCCATCTGTAACAGTAAAAATCATTTTCTGCATCTAGTAATATAATTTCATCAAACACAGATAAGATAGTTAAGAGACCAGTTGACACCTGTTGTGTAGGTAGGGGCATATTTACGAACATTTCACACAACACAGGGAAGTAAGCAAAGTTGCTGCACTGTGTGAGATGGAAAAAGCAGAATGCACCATGTCTACTTTAGCTCCTCCTAGTGTTGGTGCACGTGAGGCTGCCTAGCTCCAACGCAGGCACCCTGGTGCCTTGCTGCAAGGCTGCCTGTGTTATGAGCAGGATTGTTTCTGTGCATGATGGTAGCCCTTCTGACGATTCATTACCACAGAATCTTTGAGCTGTTGGCTCCCTCACTGAGCCAGTGATATTTGAAGAGAAAGTGAGTAACCTGGTAAACTTTCTACCCCTTCAAAATACCATTGCTTGTAGGCATAGACCAGCTCCAATACTCAAGCAATGTTTTTTAACCTTACTTAGGGTGATGTGTTTGGGTAAGGTTTAGAACCGACTAATAAAGCCATTTGCACATCTTAGTTAAACATCGGTGTGATCACAGAATGTGTTATGAGAACAGATTCACATTTTGAATTTCCAAAACTTGAATTTGCACATTTAAATCTAGTTGCTCACTTGAAATATCACATTAGTGTGGTGTAATATTAGGTGGGCGTACATCTGTTCAAAGTGGTGGGGAATGGGCGATCCAGTCATTGAAATTCAGTAAACACCCAAAAACGTAAGGGGCTTGTGGGTTTTCCAAACCGTCTCCAAGGCACATTTAGATCATGGACATGATAAGAAATGTATTCCCTTTAAGGGTGGAATTGGGTAAACCAGCCACAGAACTGGTAGGGTTCTTTGAGAAGGGTTCCTACACAGGGGACAATATTATCCACTTGGACAAATTCAGAAAAGTTAACGTTATTGCACTTTGGAAAGCATTTACATTAGAATAGTTGTACAGGTGTACAGGTGTTAACTGCTTTTGCACATGAGTATTCCAGGGAAGCTATGACTGTCGTAGAGTCACGGGAATATTACAGGTATTTCGATAATTGCATAAAAACTGTATGTGTACACCAAATATAGTTGAAAAACTACAGACGTGGAATTCAAAGTATATTGTGAATTGGATCTTTTGTGAATGATTCCATTTTATTAGAAATAAAACAACACCCAGCCCCCCTGTGCTCCTTTTCCAGCCGTTTCCTCTTTCTCAGTAATTTCCTGTTTCTAGGCAGATAAAGATTTTCACTTGCTTGACCAGAAAGCAATACATACCCCACATGCAACACTCTTCATCACATCCCAACTTGTCTCAATACAGACCTCACAACAAAAGGGACTTTAAGGTATTACCAATGCTGGAAACTAGTCTTGCTCACGTTAGCCCAGTTTCTTCATTTATAGGAGTACTTATTGTCCTGTTGAGCACAGAAAACCTACTGGCATATTGATTGGTTTCAGCGTAACTTTCAGCAATTCATTAAAGAAATACATCTAAAAAGTCAGCTTGACAATTGGTCTAAGTTTTTTTGCAATTGTATTTATAGAGTGCTTATGTCCCTTGAGGAGACGTTGATAAGTCCTAAAATGTAGGATTCAACTTTTGCTGAGTTTGATCTTCTGCTAGCCCAGCAATGGATACCACAGACCAAGCATGTAGGCTAGATGTGTGCCCAACCTACTTTTTTCTTCAGATTGCCTCTTACCTATCACCCATCCAGTAGATTGCTTATTCTTGTCAATTAAAACTAAATCAGTTGCTTCCTGTAGAGCATTCAAGGTGACAGAATGCTACCTGGAGGTCTGTACTGCAATGATAAGGAAAGATTCCTAGAAGTCAAACATGAAAAGGAAAAGACTAGAAGAATATTACCATTTCCAGATCTTGAATTTTTGCCCTCATTTAGTGTTCTGGCTGACAGCAAGCACCAATGGCAGCCCTCTCTTATCTGTAGATTGGGCACAGGGTTAGGGTAGATGATCTGCTAACCCCGTTCTTGCTGTGGGCTACAAGGCACCTTGCCCTATAGTCATACACGGCAACAGAGGAACTCTGCAAATACTGTTGTAGTTTGACTCTTGCTCTAGGCAAGACTGCTGTTTTAGGGATGACAGTACTTATGTTTGTAGGCGACTATGCCAATCCTACAACAAGTTGCAACTGTTGTCCCAACCCTCCTGGCTCACAAGCAGGACCTCACCAAAAACCCAAACAGTAATAGGTGATTTGTGGCAGCCTTTACGCATGGACTCAAGAGTGTGACATCTCAGGGAGTGTGCATGTAAAAAATGTCTCAGTCAAACACACAGGCAGTGAAGAAAATGCAGTAAAAGCTTAATAGTTTTTTATCAACAATACTGCAATCTATGATAAATTGCATGGGCTGCAATAATTAGGACAGAGTTGTGAACACGAGAGTCATTAGTACAAAGACTCCCCCCATCGTGCAATAACATGAAATGACATGAGATATAATAACTGTCCTAATACCCTTACATGATGAACCTAACCCCTAACCTAAAGAGAGCTAGGTGTGATAAACCTAATCTGCCAATGTGGTGTCCATGAGAAGAGCCCCCCAACCCTCATTACCTTGGAATGAGGTCTCTAAATCAGACTCCGTGGAGACCCGAAGACTGGACTAGCGTCAAGGCGACGTGCATCATCGATAGCAGCAACGGCATCTGGTCACAATCCCTCTGACTGTCTATCTGTGTGAGGTGTATTTATACAGATCTGATCAGATCCCTGAAGTTGGCCTGTTCCCAAACAATAGATAACAAGACATGCTTGGGGCGGCAATTTACATAAACAATTCCCTCGAAGGCGCAAAGGGGGAAAGTACCTAATGTGAATACCTACAGTTTGTTTATCTTTGTCGCTTAATAGTGGCACCTTAGCACAGTGGCCCAGATAACATGAAACTAAAACATTGGCCTACCCAAAAACAATGAAGCCATCTTGAAAGGTAAAATTAAATAATTGTGCTAAAACAGAGCAAACTAAGTATGGTAAAAGTCACTGGGTGACGAGGGCACGAGTCTACAAGCCAGAAGACTAAGCTAACTCCTGCTTCCCATTAAAACAAGATATGATTCACTACAATACTCTATAAAGTTTCTGAAACATAACGGCATCATATTCCTCTGAACTATAACAGCAAGTTAAACTAGCAAAGTTCCACGTTAGCCGGAAAACTACAGTTGTTTGTGGCTTTTTGGAAGGGGTGGAGGGAATCAAGCAATCTCAGAAGCTCTGCAATTTCAAATGCACTGTGGTCTGTATTGTCATGGTAAATACAGAGCAACCGCAAATACAGGTGTGCTCAACTGAAACACCTTATTCTTCATTTAACAATTACTGCTATCTAATCCTGGCCCTAATACTGGGCTATTCTTGTCTCTCATCTTGTAATACCCTAGGCTCTGCCATGCATATATGCAATGCATCTACGCCATTGTTTCAATGTCCCACTGTGTCAGAGTCCTGCACCCCTTCTTAGGTGTTTTGGACAAAATCTTGAACAAAAAATATTGTGATACAAAAATATTGTGTCAAGTATATCGGATGTAAAAAAAACGTGAACAGAAATATCAAAGGTAAGAATATAATTTTTAGTGTTGTTTTTAATATCATGCACACCAAAATCAATTTAGAATATATTGCATATAATTTTTTTGTGTTTTTATGTATTTTACTTTAGTGTGTTTGACTTTAATATTTTTTGTATTTGTGTCTTTAGTAAAGATAATTTATCAATTATGTAATTTTTGAAATGTGCGTCTTTAGGTGTGTTAATGTGTAAGCACAATCCATATATATATTTTAGGACCAGGGTGTTGGGCTTCTAGGGGTTAAGGGTGGAGCAATTTTAAAACATACATATTTTAATTTAAATGTAACGTTAATTATTTTAATAATATGCAAATTAAAATTGTTAAATGTACAGATTTATTTTGTTACAATATTTTTTGTAAATAACAGCTTATAACAATTCTGAAAAAATATATTAAATGTAAACACATATTTTATTGTTATTATTAACCCCTTAGCTGCTGGTCCTTCCCCCCCCCCCCCATGTTGAGTCTTTTTTTGGCTATTTGGGGTAGCTCGCGCTTAGGCTTTCCTAACTTTTGGTCACATAGCTATCCATGCCAAATCTGTGTCCTTTTTTTTTTCCAACATCCGAAGGATTCTAAAGATATGAAGAGTTTGTGAGTTTCCCTGGAGGAGACCCAGAAATTAGCCAGAATACAGCTCAAGCTTTGTTTTTTCAGAAAAATGGGAAAAAGGGCAGCAGAAGAAAGTATGTAATTTTTCCCTGAAAATGGCATCAACAAAGGGCTTGTGGTGCTAAAATCACCATCTTCCCAGATTTCAGGAACATGCAGACTTGAATCAGAAAACCAAATTTTTTAACACAATTTTGGCATTTTACTGGAACATACCCCATTTTTACTATTTTTTTAGCTTTCAGCCTCCTTCCAGTTTGTGACAGAAATGGGTGCGAAACCAATGCTTGATCCCGGACAGCTAAACATTTCTGAAAAGAAGATACAATTCTAAATTCCTCAAGGGGTCATTTGTGTAGATCCTTCGAGGTTTTCCTACAGAAAGTAACAGCTAAAATAAAACAATATTGAAATTGAGGTGAAAAAAGAGTCATTGCTATCCACGTTTTCTTCTATAACTTTTTCCAGCTATGGCAGATTTTTTAAAACAATATACGTTATGTCTACTTGATTCTTCTGGTTGTGGGGATGTATAGGGCTTGTAGGTTCATCAAGAACCCTGGGTACCCGAACCAATAAATGAGCTGCACCTTGCAATGTGTTTTCATTGTATACCAGGTATACAGCAATTCATTTGGTGAAATATAAAGAGTGAAAAACAGGTATCAAGGAAACCTTTGTATTTCCAAAATGGGCACAAGATAAGGTGTTGAGAAGCAGTGGTTATTTGCACATTTCTGAATTCCGGGGTACACAACCTAGTATGTGAATTACAGGGTATTTCTCAAATATACTCTTTTTTACACACTGTCTTACATTTGGAAGGAAAAAATTTAGAGAAAGACAAGGGGCAATAACACTTGTTCTTCTATTCTGTGTTCCTGCAAGTCTCCCGATAACCGATAAAAATGGTACCTCACTTGTGTGGGTAGACCTAGTAACCGCAACAGGAAATGCAACATGCACACATCACATTTTTACATTGAAATATGATGTGTTTTTTGGAAAGTGCCTAGCTATGGAATTTGGCCTCGAGCTCAGCCGGCACCTAGGGAAACCTACCAACCCTGCACATTTGTGAAAACTAGACACCTAGGGGAATCCGGGATGGGGTGACTTGTGGGGCTTGCACCGTTACCAAGAATCCTTTGCAAACCTCAAAAATTGGCAAAAAAACACCTTTCCTCGTATTTCAGTGCTGCAAAGTTCTGGAATCTGACAAGAGCCACACATTTCCTTCCACCCATCATTCCCCCAAGTCCCCCCAATAAAAATGGTATCTCACTTGTGTGGGTAGGCCTAGTCCCCGCAACAGGAAATGCCCCAAAACACCACATGGACACATCATATTTTCCCAAAGAAAACTGACTGTTTTTTTGCAAAGTGCCTAGCTGTGGATTTTGGCCTCTAGCTCAGCCTGCACCTTAGGAAGCCTAGCAAACCATACATTGGGAATTCAGAATGAGGTGACTTGTGGGGCTCTCACCAGGTTCTGTTACCCAGAATCCTTTGCAAACCTAAAAATTTGGCAAAAAAACACTTTTTCCTCACATTTTGGTGCTGGAAAGCTCTGGAATCTGAGAGGAGTCACAGATTTCCTTCCACCCAGCTCCCCCTTTAGTCTCCTGATAAAAATGGTACCTCACTTGTGTTGGTAGGCCTAGTGCCCTCTACAGGAAACGCCCCAAAATATAACATGGACACATAACAATCTTTACATTGAAAACTGACGTGCTTTTTTTAAAGTGCCTAGCTGTGGATTTTGGTCTCTAGCTCAGCCGGCACCTAAGAAACCCTACCAAACCTGGACATTTCTGAAAACTAGACACCTAAGGGAACCCAGGATGGGATAACTTGTGGCACTTACACCAGGTTCTGTTACCCAGAATACTTTGCAAACCTCAATATTTGGCACTTTTTCCTCATATTTTGGTGATAGAAAATTCTGGAATCTGAAAGGAGCCACAAATTTCCTTCCACCCAGCATTTTCCCAAGTCTCCTGATAAAAATGGTACCTCACTTGTGGGGGTAGGCCTAGTGCCCGTGACAGGAATAGATCACTCAATGGTCAATGATAGTCCTTACATGAGGGCAACTGTTGGCCCTGCAGTGATCCATTCCTCACGCAGGCACTAGGTACAGGCACTCAAGTGGGGGTAGCGTTTTTATCAGGAAAGGTGGGGAAACACTGGGTGGTAGGAATTTTGTGGATTCCAGCATATTCCTGTAGTTTGTGTGGCAGAAATGCAAGAAAAAATTGAGTTTTTGTTCAACATTTCACCTTTGCAGGGTATTCTGGGTAAAACAACTTTGGGGAATCCACACAAGCCATACCTCTGTAGACTCCCCCAGGTGTTTAGTTTCCAGAAATGTCAGGGTTTGGTAGGTTTCCCTATATGGCCGCGAGCCAGGACCAAAAACGCAGGTGCTTACCTTACAAAACCAGTTTGTTTTGTGATAGATAATTTTGATGTCGCCACAATACGATTTGGGCAGTGGAATTTGGGGCTGAACTAAATTGGGGCACTCCCAAGAGAGCACTCTCTCTGTGCTTGTCGCCGCATGCACCTACTCTCTAGGTTGGGCTACCCTGCTATTGTCCCGCTGCACAGACTGTGCTTTGAAAGGAACAGCAGGACTGTCCTCATCACCTCCCTCAGAATCACTGGAAGAGGAGTTATTGGATGGAACTCCGACAACTGAAAATCACTCCCAGAGTCTGTGCCATTGCCCTATCACTCAGATGCTATCTCAGTATCTGCTGTCTCAGTCTCTGATCCTACGCCAGAGCTGTCCTCTATAACCCGAGTTAGGGCTTGAGCAGCAGTCAACCAATGAGATGCCATCTCTGCTACTGGCTAAACTGTCGCTCTAAAACACTAGCCTACGTAAACGTCACAAAATTGCTGGTGGGTGTGTGTGTGATGCGTGCAACAGTAAAGGTCGCCTTACCTTCGCTTCTTCCCTTAATCAGCACGTTCTCTCAAGACACTCAAAAAAACAAAAAAGACACATTATTACTTCACCTTGTCACATACCAATTTTCATAGTCTTTAGCACCTCTGGCGCCAAGTCCAACAATCATTATTGATGCTCCCACTCCCATGGCCACCTCCTCGGATTCCCTCACTACCACCCAGCAAAAGTGCCCTTCATCTCTTCAAAGCCCCCCTTGCACATACATTTCAATTGTATTATAGCGCAGGTAATGGCTGGCTTTACTAATCCACTAAGCCATTCACATAAAATACAGATTTGATCTTTGCGGTAGGCATAGAAACCTTCTGCAATACTTTATGGCACCAAAACTGGCACTAGACAAAAGTCAGATCCTTTTGTAGCAGAAACATAATCACAAGAGTTACTTGACTTTTTTATCCGTTGCCTAAAAGCTACAGTTGAAACACGTTAGTTGAAGTATGTGCATTGCTTGGAAGACGCAAGCTGCAAGAGAACTGGTGGCGAATATATATATATATATATATATATATATATATATATATATATATATATATATATGTTCCAAACAGTTGAGAACAACTGTGATGCTGCACTCCAGGAGAGTTATTATAATTGCTTTTTATTAGCAGTCATAAGAATCACCAACCATCACGTCGCGTTTCGACCTACTGGTCTTGTTCACAGTAACAAAGTATTTTTTCAATGTCTACTATTTGTAGTCTTTTCACAAAATGTTTAATCACCAAATGTATGCTCAAATCTGTGGGACAATGATGGATGTGTCCTTTTCACCCAGCTATGCGAATCTCACCATGGGCTGGTGGGAAAAACATGTAGCATGGGGAGAAGATAATAAAGAACTTGCAGAAAAGGCAATAATTTGGTTGAGATACATAGACAATCTCTTTATTGTTTGGAATGGAACGGAAGAAGAATTCATGCAATATTTTGAAAAATGTAATCAAAATGATATGGGTCTACAATTTACATGCAACATGAGTAACAATTGTGTCCAATTTTTGGACTTAAAGGTTTATATTGAGAACAATCGAATTGAGACGACCCTATTTCGGAAGGCAACGTCAACAAACAGTATATTGCATGGAGATAGTTTTCACCCAATATCGCTCAAGAAGAGCATACCCTATGGGGAATTTATTAGGATGAAATGCAACTGCTCCACCGAACGAGAAATTGAACAAAGATTCACTGAAACTAGACAGAGATTTATTCAGAGAAAATATAAAAACAAAGATATAAAATCTGGAGGATTAAAAGCGAGATCTCGGACAAGAGAGGAATTATTGAACAAGTCGATGAGTAAGACATCACAGAATGAATATAATATAAGATTAGTAATGACATACAGTAAGGAGAGTCATCTAATTTTGAGCATCTTTAATAGATACTGGGATGTGATAAGGAAGGATCCAGATGTTGGTAAAATGGTGGGGGACAAACCAATAGTAACGTACAAAGACTTATTGGTTAACAGTCATTTTCAGATGAAGAAACAGTCAAATTGGTTAACAGCTCAAGTAAGTGGTTTTGTATGCTGCGGGAAGTGCAAAGCATGCTGCATAGGGACAAATATGAAAGAATTCCTAGACTATCGTGGTAACAAGGTGATGATCAATCAAAGGATCACTTGCAATACAAGCTATGTGGTCTATATAACTGAATGTCCCTGTGGTTTACGTTATGTGGGCAGTACAATCTGCCCTCTTAAAAAACGTATTTTAGAACATATTAGAGCTGTGCAAAATAAAGATCTGACCTATGCCATGGCCAAACACTTGGTGACATACAATGAAGCTAGCTGGACAGATATGACATTTTTTGGAATTCCAAGTATTGACATTAATGAGAGGGGAGGAGTCGAGAGCTAAAACTAAGACGGTTGGAAACTTGATTCATAAGACAGCTAAGGACCAAAAGCCCGAGGGGCCTTAATAGGGATGAGGAACTTCACTACCACTTATAAACCAAGATGCAATAACACATATATGAATACATACTATATAGACATATGATTGATTATTATAGAATATGAATGGCTGTATCCAGTAACAATCAGAATATCTCTAAATATGTGTTATTGAGAAAATAGCAGAATGCATGTAAGAGTAATAGCTATAGAGAGTGAAAGAATTGTAATTCTTGTGATTTATAACTGTGGTGAGATAAGTGGACCGTCTACATTAGGATTATTGTCAAAGATAGTTAACATAATTTGAGGGTATTGTTCTCCTGTATGGGTCTAATTTATAGATTTATAGATTTCTAAATGAGGAAAAATATGTTTTCAGTCGAGTTCTGTATAGATGTGGGTTAACACTCTATTGGTTGGAATTTTGTGTATGGTGTTATCCTTTAATTTGAAGAATTAGTTTTTAAAGGCACTACATGTTCCATTATGCACTATTGTGGGTAGTAGGGAAAAGACTATAAATAGTAGACACTGAAAAAATACTTAGTTACTGTGAACAAGACCAGTAGGTCGAAATACGTCGGTGGTGATGGTTGGTGATTCTTATGACTGCTAATAAAAAGCAAGTATAATAACTCTCCTGGAATGCAGCGTCACAGTTGCTTTCAACTGTTTGTTTGGAATTTATTTGGAGAAAAGGTTCACTCCTCACGACTGCACCAGCATTTAATGCGCACCATAAGGAGGACCATTTTGTTTGTATATATACATATATATATATATCTTCACACCAGTTTGACAATTAAGTCAAAAATGCGGCACTCACAGGATTACAGCAGATTGCTTTTATTCCATAACAGGTCCCCATTACTATATAGGGATTCAATTCCCAATTACCTTTTCACACGTTTCAATTTAATGTACTCCATTAAGTTTTTTGCATTTACAGTGGGAATTAATCAATATTATACAATCAATCTTAGAGCTGACAATACAATTCCTCGTTGTAGTTAATCCCAAATGGCATCTTAGTCTTTAACCTAATAATGTATCTGGATTCCAACCGTCTTAATCTTTGAACCCTATCGCCACCCCGTTCATGCTTTTGTATTGTTGCAACACCATAGTACTTCATGGACAGCCAATCGAGTTCCGAGTGAGTTTTTAAATGTTTGGTCATTGCATATGAGGTATCCTCATTACGCACCGCCCTTATATGTTCTAAAATATGCTTTTTTAAAGGGCATACAGTGCTCCCTACATATCTCAGACCACATCGACATTCCAACACATATACCACAATAGATGTTTCACATGTAATTCTTTCTCTAATTTCAATTTCTCTGCCTCTATAATCTGGTACAGCTTCTTTATTACATCCAATTGTACATGCTTTACATTTTCTGCAGCAAAAGAAACCCTTACTGCCCTCTGATAGCCAGTTGGGAGATTTTGGTATCTCTAGGTGACTTCTAACTAACATGTCTTTCAAAGATGGCGATTTCCGATACGTAATTGAGGGGCAAATGCCCACTCTTTGTCCAATGTCACTGTCCTTTTGAATCAAAGGCCAGTATTTTTTCAATATTTTCACAATTTGTGGGTTTTCTTTACTATAATCAAGAATTAATCTAATCTCATTATTTTCCAACCTAGACTCATCTGATGCATTTCTATTCTTCATAAACACCTGTTCTCGGGTCTTATTTCTTGCCTTCATCTCTCCCTGTTTAATCCATTTCAATATGTATCCCCTATTCAGGAATCTTTGTCTGATCTCATCAAATTTCTCATTCATATCTTGTTCATTTGAACAATTTTTTTTAATACGAATAAACTCCCCATAAGGAATACTTTTGATCAGTGAACTGGGGTGAAACCTCGTTCCATGCAGGATATTGTTGGTTGCTGTGGGTTTCCTATGTAATGTGGTCTGTAATTCACCATCTACAATATATGCTGATACATCTAGGAAGTCAATTGAGCTTTCACATATCTTATATGTAAATTTTAATCCAACATCATTTTTACTCAAAATATCAAAGAATTCCTTAAATTCTTCCACAGTTCCCTGCCAAATCAGGAACAAGTCATCTATATATCGTAACCACATGACCACTCTATCCATATATTTATCATTCTCCTGACTCCAAGCTATGCATTTCTCCCACCACCCCATCGTGAGAATAGCATAGCTGGGAGAAAAGGACACTCCCATCACTGTCCCACAGACTTGTTTATAGATCTGATGGTTAAACAAAAAACTATTGTTGTTAAGGCATAATTCTATAATTTCTAACAGCATCTCAGAGTGTTTTAGGAAATGACTACTTTTTTGCCACAGAAAAAAATTCTAGTAAATAGTCAGAATGTCATACTATACCATTCAGTGATCTTAGAAAATCTCCAGCATCTTGTATATATGAGTTCAAATCTCTTACCATTGGGGCCAGATAATAATCTACATAATTTGAAACACCTTCAAATTATGTAGATTGGTATAGTATGGCAGTTTTTAACATATTTTAGAACACTTTTTGTTTAATATTTATTTACATTTTGTAATACATTTATTCAACAATTTTTATATTGGGTTCCCATTATTTCAATGAAGAGATAGACTTTTTTCGTTTCGATTAGTGGCCATTTTATTTTACTGCTACTTTCTATTTTGTAGCCGATTTGTGTCATTTGTAGTCTATTTTATGGGATACAGGTCGTGGTAGGGAACTGCTGTTTGTCAGAACAGGTAGATTCTTTTTAAAGGCTTTTGTTTAGGGTTTTGAGGTTAGGAAGGAGAAGGAAGGAGGTCTAGAGGATAGTTATAGTGTCAATTGTTAGTTTATTATAATTTTAGTTGTATTAATTGTAGTGTTTTTCACTAGTGTGTAGGTTTGGGTTTTCGTACACTATTATGTTACTTGCTTTATGATGATTGAGTGAACGTAAATGTACTTTTGGGAATGTAATGTTTTTGCAGGTGTGTTTTCTGGTTTACTCTGCAGGTTTTTCTCTATGAACATGCCCTATGCGCATTTAGGTTTACTGGGTTTTTAGAGGAAACTTATTTTGGTTTATGATAAATGAATATTTTCAAATTTGATTTCCTTTTTTGGGGTTTCCAGGAGTGTTTCCTTTTGTAAACACTTTTTCAGGTTTTTCATGGTTCTTACATACTTTGAATTGCTTCAAGGGACCCCTGTTGGATTGATTTTATTTTTGCATTTTTTAGGCTTTTATGGAAAATATTTTTACCATTTTTGGTGGATTATACTTTTTGAGTACATGGATACAGAGGATGATCTGCAGCTACAGAACAGTTAGTCATATTTAATTTATTTGTTTTAGGTTGGAAATATCATATTTAATTTTTTGTGTAACTAGTATGTGATTGTTATTTGGAAATGTGTATTTCTAAGCTCGAAGCTAATTTACATAACAGATTGAGTTTGTTCTTTGAACTTTTTGGTTGGAGAGGTTTACATTTTTAATATAAATAATAATTTATTATTTTATTATATAAGTTTTATTCAAGATTGGAGTTTTATTTACTGAATTGATTGACACAATAAATATTAGCTTTACTATTTATAGAAAAGATGATTTGCATGTTCTTTAAGACTATGTTATATATAGTTTTGTAGGTCATTATTTATTTCATAATATGCTTTTTGGCTATTATTGCTACGTAATTTACTCCTTTGTTGTTTATGAAGAGTTTTACTTTAAATTGTATTATGGCATACATTCTTTTGATTTGTTTGTTAATTTTAAGAACAGCTGGATCAGGGATCCCGACAGGTTGGCGGCGTTTGGAGTAGTGGTTGGTCATTGTGGTGCCGAGTTCAGCACCGTCATGCTGATCACGACTCCACTTGCTGTCAGCCAAACCGCCATGGAGAAGGCTGTCGGAAAGCCATTGCTGCCCCCACCCGCCTCCCCACCGGCACTCTTTGAATGCGCACTGTCTACTATGCAGACAATCCGCATTCTGAGGCTGCTTGTCTGCAATGGCATTGCCTCGGCTCCCCAAGGTCAGCCCGGTGGAAACATTGTAATATGATGGGGGTGAGGCTGCCGCCTTGAGGGTAACCCCACCCCACTGTATTGCCGGTCTCGACAGCAATGTCGCCAAAATCATAATTGGATCCTTAGTGCAGACTGTGGTGGTGTCTCCATATGCTTTGATTGAAGTGGTAGTAAAAGCAAAAAAGTTTGAGTCATGGCTTGTTCAAAGTCTGTGATTATTTTTGTGGGTAGTAGTTAATTGTTTTATGGTTAATGTAGCTTAAGAGTTTGTAGTAAGTACTGCTTTGTTTATTTAGTACTAGGGCATATATAATAGGGATTTTTGTGTTTTGATATTCACATATCTGAGTGAATGGTTTGGCACACATTTTAAGGGTCCCATCCATCATCCAGGTTTGACAATGGCTTCATTTTAGTAAGTATCTCTGCACTCCTGGCAGTCCAATTAGGATTCGTCTGTCACTGTTTAGACTTTCATATAACAGGAAAGGTTCCTCATTATGTGTAATTTTTAAGTGTTTGTGTATTTTTATATCTTGGTATCTTCTAGAGCCAGAATGAGTATCACTGGTGGCTTTTTTAGTTAGGCAATTAAGCGTTTTAAAGTGGGTCTAGGGGGTAGTTGTTTTGTGATGTGTTCAGGGACTTTATATAGGATTTTGACTGTGGGCTCCTGGGTGCTAGTGCTTGCATCTCTTATATCCTGCAATACCTCCCTTACTTACAACATGATCTTTCGTAGTGGCCCTCCCATTAAGGGAGCCAGGGCCAATGCTGTAGCACACCAGCACCCTCAGAATGCGCACTCTCTGCATGGGCATGGGCATGGGCAATGCAGGGGCCCCTCTGTGGCCCCCAGCACTAACCTTACACTAGCTTTTTCATGGTGGGGACTGCACCATGAAAAAGCTGGTGGAAAGAGGACTTGTGAGCAGCAAGTGGGCGCTGAACTCAGCGCTGTTGCGGCTGACCACGACTCTGGCCACCGCCACCCTGTAGGAAACATGTTCCTGACGGTTGCAGCAGTCCAACTGCCAGGCTCATAATCTGGCAGTCCGACCGCCAGGAGTGTGGTGGTCTGGCCGCTACCACAAGTCTGGCAGTCTTAAGACCGCCAAACTCATAATGAGGCCCTATGTCTGAAAGTAGTGTAATAGTACAAATTACAATTTTAAAAGAGATTGGCAAACTACCACATAAGCAGTTAAACTCCTAGATATCTTAGGAACTGGATCAGCATGCAAACAAATTAAAGGTGTCTACTTTTAATACCAAAGTGTAGACTCCTGCAAGATCCTAGTTAAACGTCCTTACCTATATAAAAGGTCTGTTTTCCTGCCAGGGAGGGGTAGCACCTCTTCCCCAAGGAGGCTTCTATTATGTCCTTTCCTGTGAGCCTTTGCAAGTCTCCCTAGGAGGGCAGAAAGCTGTCTCAAAGAAAAATCCCTGTGTGCAACAGTGGATGGCACATAGGATTTAGAGCAATAAGGAGCAACTTTATGAAAGTTGTACACTGAAACAAGTTACATTAATAATGACTTGGGCATCAAGTCGCATGCTTAATGCAACAAGTTGTTTGATACCTTACAATGTCAGCTTTAGTAGTCCTAGTCGGGAGTTAGCAAAGCTGAGGTGTCCGCACGAAACTCTGCACTCACCAATGGGCTATTATCCACTTCCACAGTAAAAATGACAATTGCCCATAAGATTTATACTGTTGGAAAATGCGAAACTACTGGGGTTCTACTGTCTAACATACAGCACACTGACTTAGAGGTAACTTACATTAAGATTGGGCTTTGCTATTGCTTTAAATTGAAAAGTTGAGTTAGCAGTTTACATCTGCCCTGCCAGTCAGCAGTTTTACCTTTGTCACACCCAGCCTGGCACAATCAATGCTACAGTCCCTGGGGTGACCGTCTAACTTATGCCCTTGCTACCTGGGTACCATATACTATAAACTTACAAGTAAGTTACGTGTATGCCAGTTGGGTATAAGTCAATCAACCAAACACAGTTTTAGGGTCAGGTCACAGGCACCAAGGTCTGTTAGCAGTCCTAGTGGACTCTCAGAGTCAAAAACCAGCAGCATCAGTCCTAAACTTTGGGGCGAGCCATACAAAAAAGAGGCATTTCCTTACTGCCATGTTTTAGTCTCTCACTGTCAAGTTAAAGAGATCAAGGCAATATGAAGAGAATGTACCTCACAGCCCACATGAGACCCCATTCATTGGGAAGTTTACTCCTTGACATTTCCTCATCACAAGTACCCTTGAGCAAAGAAACTGGCATCTCCACTACAGAAGCACGGCCAACACAGGTATTCATTTTAATACACTAAGGGCCAGATGTAGGTAGCATTTTGCATGGCATCCCACTGGAAAATCAGGATCTCAGACAACTACAATTGCGTGGCTGAAGTTGTGCATTCATAGTAACCACAAAACATGTAGGAGACCGCATCACCTTCAATGCTTTGCCTTATGGAACCTACCTCAGTTACCTGTTGTCATACAATAGTAGGCCAATACCAGCTGCATTCTCACAAATCCCACACAAAGTCATGCAGACACAATAACACAATAATGTGAAATGATGCTCCCAGAACATGCCATGTTGCTGACAACAGTACAATAGCCTGGAGAATGTGACATAAAAATACTAATGTGACACTGGAAACATATCAACAATACACACATCACCATGTGACCTTTGTCCCAATTTAGTCATGGAGGTAGTGCGATTGTTGCTTAGATATGCCATACATTTGGCACGGAAATGTACAGTGTAGACATAATGTGCAAAATGTCAGGAAGATAAGTCCCTAAAAGCCACAACATAATGAATCAGCATGTCCCAGGGAAATCACCACTAAAGTCTGACACAGCTTTTGGTGACATACCCTGATTGCATTGTCGCGTAGGCTCTCATTATCTTAATGAGAGTACTGGATTTTGAGCAGCAAGATCGTCCACAATGTGGGGGACTGAGTCTGACCCACTGTGGATGACACTTGTCAATCCAAATCCGGGTTTTGCTCCGGATAACTAGCAGTGCCTCATCTCCCCTAAATGGCAGAGACAATTGGGCAGCCGAGCGCATGACATATCAGTACTTCTGAGGGAAGTTGTAGTCACTCAGGTCACAACCGGTTCTCTCATTCACAGTACAGTCTCATATATAAATGACACTAAAGGCAGTGTAAGTTTTAAAGATTGGTTTAATAAAACAACTGCATTTTAGATAGCAAAGTATGAGTTGCAATAAACAGAACTACACAACACAGTAATATTAAAATAGTAACAATGAGAGTGAAGCACAAGAATAAGGCTATCTTAGTGCCACTAGATTATGTTCTCGCTAAGTTATATTCTGAGCACAGCATGTGAAGCTCTAAGCCTGCCTTTCAGGTTCCCCCGGGAGGACATCAACCCTCATACCTGAGCAAAGGCCTGTAATCTGCATCAGCATCTGCAATGGGGCAGTCAGCATCTAGTTGTAGGTTCCTGGCCGGAATCTCCCTCTGACGTGTTCTAGGACTAGGAAGTGTTTTTATAACTAACACGCAGATGTTCTAAGAAAATGTCCTTACGTAAGGATGTGTATTTTCTAAGAATATTGGAGACTAAACTTCTACCAACTTTACCGGCAATGTACCAGACTGTAGCCTTGACTGAAGCGCAGGGCGATCAAGAATGCATTATTTGAGAACACAGTGCTGAACTAAGCTAAACAGTGTGATAGAAGAAATTAAAACAAGACCATAAAAACTGGTTATTATTATAAAATAACAGTGCGAAGTTGAATAAAATATATCTAGGGCAAAGTGCACAGCGGCCTAGTATGTTAAACTAACGTGCATGGAGCTATACATAAAATGGCTACACAACACCCTCCCCTTGTCGGTAAAAAGTGGTCCAAGCCAAAGCTAAAATGCCCTAACCTAAAATATATGTAAAACCCTACTTAATTTTGACCAGTTAAGAGTTCACAAAAGCATATTACTTGACAGTTTATAAGTGTGCATGCGGCTTAGTGCCAAATTATTTTAAAAATTTCAATTTAAAACTCTTCCAAATTAAGCACTAGTCATGGAACGTAGGAGATCATCCACTTCGGCAGATGACAACACCGGTAAATCCACACCAAAAACGACTAAGGAGCAGGTGTGTTCCATAGCCCCAGTATCAACCAAGGCGGCCTCCCGTGCAGTGCCCATAAACGAGTCGATGTTAACTTCCTCCAGGAAGAGTAGCTCGTAATCAGCTTCTCTCAGGCAAATGCAGCCGCAGTACGCTTGTCTGGTAATGAACCCTCAATGACAACTTCAACAGATCAGCATCAATCACTGAGGGGCGTTGCTGTGAAAGACAAACTTCTAGTGCATGTTCAAAAGAGCACCAACAGCACCGAAACACAGGCTGCACACAATCCAAAACCGGTCTGAATGACAGAGACCAGTCACACCCCAAATGTTCCAGGAGTGTTGCTCCAAACTGCTGCATCATGCGTTCACGACACAGCTGCGCTGATGGGAGCGCCTTCATTTGTCCTTGTTGCGGCGGGACAGCCATTGCGGAAAAACAACAGCAACAGCGAAATGTCAGCTAATAAAGCCAAAGTTATTGGAAATACCCCAAAAATGCTTCTGAAAATTGAGTGAATAGCCGAAGGTATCAAACCAAATATAGAGGAAAAGGTGTGAACAAAACCAATACCAACAGCTTTGAAAAAATGTGCTAATCCAGCCGTGCTGGACGCATCAAATATACGTTCCTCGAGTTCACCAAAGTGTCTCGGAAACTTCGTATTTAACAGGGACTGTATTTCTGCAGGCGACCTTGCCACTTGAAGTGCGTAGGTCTCGCGTGCAGATGTAAGGGCCACATGCTTCTGAAACAATAAAGCCTTGAGTCTACTCAACTTGTCAAAATTCACCTTGGAAGTAGCGATATGAGGCCAGATATCAGCTACCTCCTTTAATTTAGTTGGGGGAAACAACACGTTCCCGCAGCATGTAACGACCTTAGAGACCAAAACAACGTAAACTATTCCGGCCCGCATGTCACAACAGTCTTCACTATTGAGAAGGACGTAGCTGCCGTTTGAAAGCACCTGGAACGTGCGTTTAATCAAGGGGACTGGAACTCCCTTTAGATAGCAAGCCAAGTTTGCAACCGAGGCATTACACGCCCCATGCAAGGACAGCTGCTTACAAATCATCGAATGGCTGACTGAAGTCTCGCATTCACTACCGCTAAGAAAGACCTCTTTCATGCCATTGAGGCATTTGTACAAGAAGGGAAGCTCCCACACCTCATGGATGTAACTATCTCCCAACTTTTCATATCTGCCTACTGGAACGTGTTTCAAACAAGAAGTGAATTGTAGTGTCGAAATAGGCAGATTAATAAACCTGTGTATTAACCACTGTGCCAAAGGAATCTCGGCCACGGTAAAAGGCAGTCTTTGTATCTTTTCAATGTTAAGCATGACATGAGTCGCTTCCTTCTTAGCCATTAGTTGTTGTTGCCGCGTCAAATTAAAGGAAAAAAATATTTCCCTGGCACTGATGTGCTGCCACGGAACGCGACCAGCCTTCAATGTCTGAAGTGTCCAACCCAACTGCATAATGGACCTGGTCTGACTCTGTCCATGATATAAAGAAGACATATCAGATCGTATAATGTCTATAGCAGAAGAAACAATGTTGTTAATTGTATATATCCGGTCGGACAAGGTGTGAATCCCATTATCCACAACAGCTAATGCCTTTTTCAAATTTTCCTTAACCGGGCTGCAGCCTCTTGTTGGGAAAGTTTCCATATTTCATTGTATACTTCATACAAGAAACGCTTCCTACGTGGTATCTTGGGGCCTGACAAGAAATCTTGTAAGTCAGTGTTGTTAGACAAGAGATTGAGGTGCGCTTTAACCGCATCAAGTGAGGACAATTTTAGCCACTGTTGGCTCAATTTTCCTACACTATATGTTGTAATTATGTCAGCATGTTCTGGTGATATATAGCAAGGGTCTGGCCTACTCGTCCGGAAGCCCCCCGAGGAGGTGACAAAACGTTGATGACACCCGTTGGAATCTATGGGCCACAAAAACCACCCGCCTGGACATGTCAGTGAAGCATTAAATGTGCCATTTTGGACCCACTCATTAAGCTTGTGTGTGGTTGCATTTGTGTATTTTTGCCAGTTGTCAAGGGGCAGGAATACTGGGCATATTTAATTCTCTAATTGTTACTAAGCCTAAACAACTTGTTTGTTGCACTGTTTCATTTAAAAAGATCATTTGAATAGGGATGAGACATGCTCTAAACAATGTGTCTGTACCCTTGGTCTGCCAATTTTTTGTTCCCCAAACACTTTTCAAATCAATATATTTGGACCAATAATCATAATCTTCAATTGATAACCGGGAAACAAAGGAATATATCAATTTTGTGTTGGTCAATAACATATGTATGTCCTGAGTTGGAGTTACTTTAAAATAATATGACTCAGCATTTTTTTGACGATGCCCAGAAAAGTACGCAAATTTTTCAGTATACGTTTTTGAACTCCCTTGTGGTGGAGTTGGACAGTGTTCTCATTGCGTGTAATTAAATATAGTCTTGGGACTACTCGCTCTATGTATGAAGTGGTGCCCATAATAATTATAGCAAAACATATCACCATAATTTTCTTTAAACTGGTAAACATCTTAGTTTTCATAGACAGTATAATATTGCAATTCTGTCATCATAGAATCAACTGGTATGACTATTTCATTCATAGATAATTTTAACACATACGGTATTTGGATAATTTCAGTGGGACCATATATATCAAACATTACTTTGTCCCACACAATCCCATCAGGAATCGGCACTGCAGAAATGTTCACAAAAGACAAGTCTCTCCAAATCTTATGTGATGAAAAATGTGGTTTCAAGACCTTCTCCACCTGTTTAACCGCTGATCTCTCTGGAAGAAAATGACCATGTATCAGCAAGAAAAGGGTAATAACAAAACCAATCCAAAGCAGAAAGGCTAGGACAGTCAAAGAAAGCCATACATAGTTCCATGGAAAAACGAAATATGTGTCTTTAAGCCAATGTATTAGCTTACGTGCACCTGACAGGTCAGCTGTCGAAGAAGCAAACAAGCCAGATAGACCGTCGTTGAAGTCGGCAAAGTAACCAGAGGCAGTTCGTGCAAATGGCGTAGCCGTGGTCAATGGTGTTTCCTGTGGTGGTACACTTTAGACAGCACCATCCGTCTGGCTAGTAGTCGTGGTGACTTGATCAAACGTTTCTAAATTGCTTGTTGTTAGTGGAACTAATGCAAGATCATCATCCACCCTCCCCAAGCTCGGAGAGGTATCAGTGTTGGTATAAACAACTTGAAGCGGAACTTCTTCTCCAGTAGTAAGACGGATTCGGAAACTACTGGATGTTCCTCTCGGTCGGCTGTGCAGAATCGGCCACATGTTGTAGTTTGACATTGTCAATTGAAACAAAACGATTTTGTTTGGCACCTGGCAACGGTGGTAGAATAACAGTTCTAGTACCGTGTATCCCCAGTACAGGGACTGGTGCCCGATAAGAAGGGCCATATTCTTTTTTCACTGCGACCTTCTCACGTACAAGATCTCCAACCCTGGGAATCCAGCAGTAGATGTTACAGGCACATCCTTAATTCCTGTGGAGGCAGCACTTTTAGAAGAGTTATCATCACGGAACTGCTGTGATTCCTGTAAAACAGTGACATGATCATTTATGTCAAAAGGTGTTTCTGCTGCCTCTACGCCAGGACCATCAAGATCCGGAACAAACATTTGTGTTCCAAACAGGCACTCATATGAAGTACGACCCCCAGGGACCTTCTAGGCAGGTTATTTAGTGCTCTCTGAACTCCATACAGGTGGGATAGCCAACTACGACCCGTACCTAAGACTCTGGCCGTTAAGGATTGCTTTAAATCGCGGTTTAATCGCTCCACTAAACTATTTCCCTCGGGATGAAATGGAGACGAGTACTGCAGTTGGACCCCCAACTAAGCCATGGTGTCCCTGAATGTCCTTGAAGCGAAAGCAGGGCACTGGTCCGAATGGAAGGCCGCAACTGCATATGTACTGATAAAGACTCGCAAATCTTTAATAACAGTCCGAGCATCAGCCGAGCGTTGTGGCCACACCCACACAAATCTGGAGCATGAATCAACAGCAACTAATATGTATTTGTATGCACTATCAGGTGTTAATGGACCGCAATGGTCCAAGTACACACATTGTAATGGTCTATTGGAAATTAAGAGGGGTGTCTGCGGCGGGCGCTTGGCCGTGGAAACTTTAATTTGCAGATGTCACCACAAAGGACATACTGCTTAGTCTCTTTATAGAGAACGGGCCACCAATAACAGGCCTGTAAGAGTGAAATTGTGGCCGCCACACCAGCATGTGCAGATGCCACCCCCTCATGCGCTGCTTTAATCAATTGTGATCTTACATCTTTATTGGGGATGTGGCGTACGCCTACGCCTGGAATTTTAACTTCAGCGTTCAGCATACCTCCCATCAAGTATTGATATTTATTGGGAAATCCTTTAGCCGTAGCTTTTATGGCAGCCATAATGTCTGTATCTGGTTTGATACTCGAACGAGTCACTGCAGCTACAGCGGCAACCGCCACTGCTGACTTTGCGGCTTCATCAGCCAATGTATTTCCAGCAACGTGTATCCCAGCGCACTGGTGTCCAAGTGTATGCACAACATGGACCTTCGGTAGCGTCTCTTTCAGGTCTGCCACCTTCCCCCACAGGAGTCTGTGTTTTTTTGGTGTTGCCTTTGGAATCTCTGAACCCATTTTGATGCCAGTAATGCAGATATTCATTAAAGGACTGGACACAGTAATATGAATCACAAACAATCAATGTGGACTGCGCTGGATCCGTATGTTCTAGTGCCATCAGCAGAGATTTTAGCTCAGCCAATTGTGCTGTACAATCCCCTAAGGTCTGTGTATAGGTATGTTGGGGACAGAATTTCTCCCCCTCCATATAGCCGCTTATGACTGCGCAAGCAGCAGAGTTTTGATGTCTAGTTCCAATCGCTGGTTGCGCAGACCCATCGGTGTACATGACTCTATGATATTGATCAATAGGCAAGGTATTCGCTGGAACTGGATATTCTACTTCATATTGTAGAAATTCTTGAGTTTGTAATTTTGGATCGAAAAGGTAGTCTACATCAGTGGCTGTTAGAGACGTAGCCCATTGTATCCAACATGGATGAAGTGCCATTGTGTTCGGAACACTAGCTTTTGTAACAGCCTCTAGGGCTGGAATTGGAGAGACTACAATGATGCGTTTCCCTTGGGCAAGAGCTCTTTCTTTAATAACAGCCATCTGTACAGCAGTGAGAATTTTCTCCGTGGGTGCAAAGCGTTGTTCAGCAGCTGAATACAAATGTGATTTGTATGCTATTGGGACTGTCTCACCTTCATTAAATGTCACATAGGTGAAACCGATGGCCCCAGCTATTACCCTGATGACCAAATGTGTTTTGTTGTCCCTTTTGTGTAAATGTTTTGCTGATAGCATGTCTGTCTGCAATTCTCGAAGAGTGCGTGTACGATCAACTGTCCAGAATTTACTTGAAAAATCAGGACGTATTAAGTCATATAAAGGTTTTATGCGTGTTGCATAATCAGGAATGTATGTTCTGCCAAAATTTAGAAAACCGTATTTGGTGGTTGTAATTGTGCAAATTTTTCTAAAAATTGTGGCGCTAGGCTCTTCCCTTCACTCGACAGCTCATATCCCAGGAACAGGACGCTGAGGAAGCCAATTTTTGATTTTTTAAAGTTACATTTGTAGCCGAGTTCGACAAACCCTACAACAATGCGGGCTACCCTTCTTAAATGTTGTAGTAACTTGTCATCCGTGAGATATATATCATCCACATATGACAATGCTTCAGGGTCTATCTCGTGGAAAATAGCAGTCACACGAGCCGCAAACAGTCCTGGGCTGTTCTTATACCCCTGAGGCAAACAACAGAATTTTTTCTGAGAGCCTAATGCGCTAAAGCTTGTTAAGTCCCTGCTTTCAGGTGCTATATTCTGGCAGAAGAACCCATTAGAGATGTCTAAAGTTGTTTTGTATTTTTCCCGCACTATGTTGCTCATTAGTGCAGTGCTATGTGAGTTTTGTATAGCATATGTATGTGTATGTCCGTTTAAATGTCTGTAGTCTAAGACTATTCTGTATGAATGGTTCGGCTTAGCTACAGGGAATAAAGGGCTGTTCATCGGTGAGACACAGGGTTCAATCACACCCTGGTAGTCTAATTGTGTAAGTATTTCTCTCACCAGTGCCCTTGCTTCATGTTTTATGGGATACTGCGGTTGTGGCTGAGGTTCACTTTTAATAGGAATGACATGGTAGGGAGAGCCCCTATCCCACCCCACGTGATTTCTATATAACGCGGGTGCTTCTGCTAGAGCCCATTCTATAGAATAGGACTCTGCGAGTTCCTCCGGAACAAGGGGCAAGAAAGAGGGTTTAATGAACTCTTCTCCATATGGGCAGGTGTGGACAAAGTCAGGCGGCTAATCTTGTTCAGCCAACAAGATGTTGTACACTTTAACTACACGGTCCCAAAAGATTGCATGTATCGTGCGTTCAATGCCTCCTTCTAAATGTAGTGTTACTTTGTATACCCTATCAGGTTCGGAGACACGCATGTCCGCTGTTTCTACTTCTATAAAGTCATCAGTTGCTTTCACCTCCAGATGCTCTAGAAGATTCCAGCAAACTATTGTGACCTCTGCCGCGCTGTCTAGCAGTGCTAGAGCCCAAGTCTTGTTCTTCAAGAGAACCCTCTTTCTGAGTGGCATGTCAAACTGAGAATGCTGCCACTTTGTTCTTTTTAAATTGTTGTTTTTGTTGTACAGGTTTCTCTTCCTTTTTAACAGAAACCCCCGAAGAGCGTTGTGATTCGTGTCTCGGTTTCACGTACTCTGGTCTTCGCTCTGATCGCCCACCTCTCTCATTTCTTTTTTCCGATGAGTCCTGAAAAGAACGAGATTGGCGTGTATCAGTATATTGATATCTATCAGGCGTTTTTATATTTTCTCTATTCCTGAGATTATACCTATTCTGTGGGGTCTCCGTTCGTGGAGATTCTCCCCTTTCTTTTTTAGGCGTTTGTTGCTTTTTATCCCAGCGTTTTTTATTACCGTCAGGCTGCTGTTTAGTATTATCTTTATTAATTTTAACCTGAAATTGAGGTTTTTGTGGTCTAGCACAAGGCTATCTCGACTGATACTTGAATATGTTTCCGCTATTATTTTAGGCAGCTCCCGTTCCTGATCTTGTTGCGGAACGTCAATGAGCCGCATGCGCACTGCCAGTGCAACTGCTTCCCCTTTAAGGTTACTTAGGATGATTGAAGAAACTGTGGCAAAATTGCCCATCAGTTGCATTCCCAAATCTAGGGCCGGGGCAGTCCCGTATTCACCTTGAATTTGTTTAAGCACTTCCGGTAGGTTGGCAAGTGTCGGTGTACCGTGTGCCGTTGTATAGAGCGCGGCAAATACCGTGCCCCATGTATTACAGTGTTCAACTGTAGGGACCATCCCAAAGGGCAAGCACATAGTCAGTTTTCTATGTTTATCCTGAGGTCCCGTATGGGGAAATACTTCTTCCAGTGTATTAATTTTTTGTGCTAGCCAGAACGGAGTCTCCTCTCGTTTGGCCGGGACCTTACCCATAATTGAATGTACAGTCACCGGATTTATACCTGATGTTACTGCATGTGGTTGTGCTGGAGCAGCACGCACTGGGTTTGATTTAAAGTTTGCATCACAAATTGCACTAATCGTCTGTATATTGCTATTAACTCAATGTATAAGCGTCGAACCTCAGCTACTGCTAAATTCGCAACCGCAGGATGTGGTGTGTATGAGGCCAATAAAGGCCAGGTAGGACCGTCATTACTTAGTGGACCTAACCTTACTGGTAATATTGTATGGGGTAGGGTGCCATCAAGCCAATTATTATGTTCTTGATAAGATAGAGGTATCTCTAAATATGCGAATGCCCTGTTTTGTCCAGGCACGTTCGCAACTGTATATGTGTGAAATGTATTTGAGTTTCCATCAACTGCTGGAAATGTGACCCAAGAGTAATAAAGCTCTGTTCTATAAGCTGCGTGGGCATCCACCACAAACATGACTGGACCTCCCTGGGCCATGATGCCATTTGCTAGTAAGTGTGCTGTAAGAGGTTGTCGCATGTTAACAGCTATTTGTACAACCTGGGGATTCGCCATCATAGAAGCACTAAGAGTTCAGAGAAGGCACACCAAGATGTTTTTTTTTTCCTTTTAAAGTTCAAGCTTGAACAACCACCAGCCGAAAATAGGATTACCTATACGGCTGTGGTGGAAATCCTCAGTACCACGGACGTCTCCATGTACAGAACTGAGGGGTCATTATATAAAATGAGACTGAGAGGTTCCGGTGGACCTGAAAATTAGAGCCTGACCAAACGTTGGCGGCGCCATGTCACAGAGGCTCTCATTATCTTAATGAGACTACTGGATTTTGAGCAGCAAGATCGTCCACAATGTGGGGGACTGAGTCTGACCCAAGGTGGATGACGCTTGTCACTCCAAATCCAGGTTTTGCTCCGGCTAACTAGCAGTGCCTCATCTCCCCCAAATGGCAGAGACAATTGGGCAGCCGAGCGCATGACATATCAGTACTTCTCAGGGAAGTCGTGGTCATTCAGGTCACAACCGGTTCTCTCATTCACAGTGAAGGGTGATACCCTGAAACTGGCACCAGGATGCTTGTTTCCGGTCCAAGGAGGACCTGGCCTGGAAGTTCAGGCTGGACTGTTCCCATGAGGAACAGGGTCAAGACTGATTTGTATATAGCTGGGTCCAAACTGGGGTGGCATGGTGAGCAAAAGAACAATGGGTTAAACCGAGATCTGTGACTGGGGGTGAGTGTTTGCATTCTTCAGCCCCCTCTCCATCATCCTTTTGTGTTGCTAAAGTTGCCCTAAGTGGGAAGGGTATGCCCAGACGTGGGTTCCGTGCTCACTGTGCCACTGGAATCAAGCTAGCCTGGCTGATGAAGGGTGATACCCTGAAACCAGTCACAGGATGCTTGTTTCCAGTCTAGGGAGGACCTGGCTTGGCAGTTCCGGCTGGACTGTTCGCATAAGGAACAGGGTCAAGACTGATTTGCATGTGGCTTGGTCCAAACTGGGGGGGCATGGTGAGCAAAAGAATGATGGATTAAACCCAGATCTGTGACTGGGGGTGAGTATTTGCATTGTTCAGCACTCCGTCCATCATCCTTTTGTGTTGCTAAAGTTGCCCAAAGTGGGAAGGGCATGCCCAGACGGGGGTCCTGTGCTCACTGTGCCACTGGAATCAAGCTAGCCTGGCTGATGAAGGGTGATACCCTGAAACCAGTCCCAGGATGCTTGTTTCAGGTCCAGGGAAGACCTGACCTGGCAGTTCAGGCTGAACTGTTCCCATGAGGAACAGGGTCAGGACTGGGGTGGCATAGTGAGCAAAAAAACGATGGATTAAACCTAGATCTGTGACGGGGGTTTCCATTGTTCAGCACTCCGTCCATCATACTTTTGTGTTGCTAAAGGTATACAGGGAGTGGGCACAGTGCCACAGTTACATAGCCACAGTGACTCTCCCATAACCTAGACTTGGTCCCATACTGGGAGATACATTTGACAGGTCCTGGTCTCTGCAGGTGAGCTTATAGAACATACATGAAGCTCCATTTCAAAGCATGACAGTACATCATGTGGTCATCAGAAAATTGGCATTTGGTGGGTGTTGCAGCCTGAAGCGCAGAGTGAGTCAGGATATGGATTCCAGACAACAGTTGGCAAGGGCAGATGTGGGGTGAAAGACCTGTGGTACTATACACATTGCTCACAAGATTCTCAAATGACTCATACAAGATGCAGACACCGCTCATGCTGTCATACACATATATGTTGTCCAAAATTTACAACAATCATGAAGAAAGAGATGTCATTGGATGGCAGTAAAGTCTCTTTACCTAGTAATGTGCTTCCAACACAAGGAGGAACTAGGGCCCCAAAGACCTCACACCACACAATGTGACTGAACTTAACACATAGTACTGGCCACCAATACCTGCACATTGTACATCCCATTGATGCCATACAGACTGCAACAACAGGCGCACAAGAAGTCTAACTGGCACACAGGGGCACATTGTAGTCTGTGAGGAGGGAAAGGGTGGTGAAGTACAGAGAAAATTGTGCACATGAGGTTCTGCCCTGCTGCTCTGGTGAGCCATACATGCTGAACATGGCATGACTGCTTCCAGCGGCGGCACACAGCAACTCAGGCTGTGGAGATGTTGCTGGAAGCAGTGTCAGGAGTCAAGTGAGTGAATGTGCACAACATGGCGGTCATGTCCGCAATGCACACGGTCGTCACCACCGGTGGACACAGCCATTGGGTCGCGACCACCACTGGCAACAAAGTTAGCCTATGGTAAGTATGTCATGTGCTATCTTGACTGTGACTGTACAATGCACTGTAGTTGTGAGAATATGTGGAGTTGAGTTTTTTTGAAACAGCTAGGGAGCAGATATTTTGTAATAATCAGCCAAAGACTGCTTGATGAGATATCTTTGGACACCCCCCCACCTTGATGATGTTGCTTTGTTTGCATTACAGTAGTTTCCTTGCAATGTACTTTGTTTTCCAGTTGCTTGCTATGTGATTTGTGTCACAGATATGCTTTCAAGCCTATAGTCCTTGTTTTGTTCTCTGTACAGGTACCTTCACCATGGCATCTTCATGTGGGAATTTCAGAGTTGTGATACTGGCAGGTATCTGATGCTGTTCTGACATACAAAGTGGGCATGGATTGTTCCAGATAATGCAGGTTACAGAGTTTGGATGTATGAGACCTGTACCAAGAGAGATTGGAGTGCTTGGGTGGGGATACAGTAGTGCATATTGGACTTGTTTTGTGTTTTGTGGTGGGCCTGATGCATCAATTGTGTCATCATGTGTTCATATCGACATGTAATCCTAGCTTTTGACTAATTCATTTTTCCTTCCCATTGGCCAAACACTCTTTTTCTGTGACCTATATATAGCTGTAGATGTGTTTCATCATTGTAAGCCACAGTGCCTGTGCCACAACACTGTCATATGTTTGTGTTATACCTCCTGATTCATGGTCATTGGATTATGAAGGACCAGTGATCAGGGACATTGTACTGCCATTTGTCTGTAACTTGGATAATGTGATTTTGGATTATTTTGGTCTGGTATGTGATAAGGCTCATGCTGGTGATATCTACCATTTTAAGGTTTGCCTATTCATCAGTACAAATTCTGACAAATCCATTCCTTCTGTGGCCAGGGGGTCTATACCTTGAAATATAACTTTGACACAGTATGAGTCACACATTCTTGTTTCTAAACATTCAGAAATATTGACCGCCTATGTGATGTACACTAGAATTAAGTTTTTGGTTTGACTAGGCACATGCACTAATGTGTTTGTGTATAATGGTTGTAATCCTGAGCTGGACACGGTGCACCTTTAACATATCCCTCCTTGCACAAGTAATTTTTGTCTTCATCATATGGTTCACATGGTCTCACATCTCAATGTAGCAAAAAGTTGAAAAATAAGAAAGCAGACAATGAGTTTGTGATGGGTGAATTTATTACAGTGTTAATGCAGATAATAAATTTGGGACATGAAGAAACAAAAAAGTAAAGTAAAGGTGTCAGTCATGGTGAATGAAATCATTGGAGTAGATGCCACACCATTGGAGTCCAAAGTCCAGAGTACTCCTCCCATTGGAACTGGTAGCTGTCTGAGTATCAGTCAACAGAGAGAATGTGTTGCACACAAACGAGGTCTTTAAGGAAAAGGGTTATTGCTGGCAGTGGTAGGTGTATTGCCATCTTCACCTCCAGGATTCTTTGCTTGGCGCTCATGCTTGCGTGGTGGTAGGGATCTGCTGCTACAGAGGCAGAAGTGTCTGGGCTGGTCCTTCCTCTGGCTGGGCCTCCCTTCCAGTGGCTGGCACAGATGTAGATGTGCCTGGTAGGATGAGCCAAAGGAAGGGGTAGGCTGAGGTTGAAAAGTCCTGCTCATGGTGGTGTGAATGTCCCTCAGCACCCCTGTTAGGGAGGCCATGTTGGTATTGTGACCCTCCATCTGTTCCCGCATGTCTCTGTGCATGACTCTCAGTAGCTGCTTGACTTCCCAGAGTTCGGTCAAGATCTGGCCCATCATGCCTTGGGACTCCTTACAGACTCCCAAGACGTGGCTGCTGGTGTTCTGGCCAACAGCAGTCCCAGTGGCCTCACCCCACTAGCCGACAGCACCCCTCCCACCCACCCTACCCCCACATGCCTGTGCCCTTGCCACAGGTTGCCCTCACCGACTTGTTCCTGAACCCTCATTGTCAGAAGTGTTGTGCTGTAACTCAACCTCCAGAACTGGGGAGGCAAGAGATTGTAAACACTGTGCTGGGGACACAGTTTGGGGGGGTGAATTGTTGCCTGTGATGTTGAGGCAACCGGGTTGCGAGGTGTTGATGTGGCCACAGTGAGACTCACTGTTGGTGTCTGACCAGGTTGCCCAGATGGGCCAGAACCGTCCTCCACATCCAGATGTCCAGGAGTGTCTTCCTCACCTAGGACTTCATCCAGGGGGGTAGGGACAGTCTCTTCTGTGGCCTCTGTTTGCCCAGTGGCAGCTCGACCTGTTGATGTAAAATGTACAATGTTACTGGCTATATTGTGACATCTAACTCCAACAGTTTAGTGATATGGCAAACAGAGACCTTATACAAAGTTAAGATACAGTTAATCCTCTTGTGGCAAGTACCCATGGTAATGGTTGTATTGCCATGACATTTGTGTGGCATGCCAATTCTATTTAAGTCAAGCAGCTGCTGAAATGAGCAGATCATTGATACTTGGGAAGATGGTCTGAGAATACCATCTTGCCACCAGTGGAGGCACAAAAGTGGCTAGGCAAAATGTGGCTTTGGCCATTTTTAGGCCTAGTTGAATGTGACGCAGGAAGACACAGGAGTTTTTTGTATGTGTGACTGGAGTCATCATGTGGTCAGTGCAGTTTGAATGTGTCTGCTGTCAATACCATCATGGTTCTGTATCTTAAGGCCTTTGGACCACTGTTCTGGTCCCTGGGTAAGGTGTCATTTCTGTGCTCAAATATTGTATCTTGGGTTAGCAAGTCAAGGTGGATCTATATTGACAGACACGTCTGTGATTTGGGCATAATCTGTGCTTGATCACTCCCAGGTGAGTGTGCTTCATTTGAGAGTTGACAAACTGATGTTTTATAGCATGTGACCACTGGTCTGGTGTTTGGAGTTGTAGAAACAGTGCCTCCTGGGAGTTGCAGTCATGTCACTCTCTATACTACACACACTTGACAACGTTATCCTCCCAGTTGAGTAAACTTCATTTGAAAGTTACCAAACAGATGTATTTATGCAAGTGACCACTGGGCTGGTGGATGGAAACAGGGCCTCCTGTGTCTTGCAGTCAGGTCACTCCCTCTACTTCCCACCCCTTGTTGAATGGTATACTCCCAGTTGAGTAAACTTAATTTGAGAGTTCACATATAGAGGTATTTAGGCAAGTGGACACTGCTCTGGTGGTTGGAGTTAGAGAAAGAGGGCCTCTTGGGCTTTCCATTCAGGCCACTCTCTCTGCTTTCCACCACTATACAAATGCTATGCTCCCAGGTGAGTAAACTTCATTTGAGAGTTCACTAACAGATAAAGCAGGACAACTAAACCCTGGTCTGGTGTTTGGAGTTACAAACACAAGGCCTCCTGGTCTTAGCAGTCATATCAGTCTCTGTACTATACACACAATATAAATGTTAGCCCCCCCAGAGGAGTATACTTCATATGTGGGTTATCAAACAATGGATTTGAAGAAACGAACACAGGGCTGGTGAGTGGAGTAACAGTAACAGAGCCTCCTGGCCTTTACAGTCATATCACTCCCTTACTACACACACTATACAAATGTTATCCCCAGGTGAGTACACTTCAATTGAGAGATCGCAAAAAGGGTATTTGGACAAGTGCACACTGGTCTGGTGTTTGGAGTTTCGGTAACAGAGCCTACTGGGAGTCGCAGTCAGGTCACCCCCTGTGCTACCCACACTGTACAAATGTTATCCTCCCAGGTAAGTCCACTTCAATTGAGAGTAACCGGACAGATATATTGGGGCATGTGACCACTAGGCGGGTGGTTGGAGGTGTAGTAAACAGGGCCTGCTGGGAGTTGAAGTCATGTCTTTCCCTGTACTACACACACTATACAAATCTTATCCTCCCAGGTGAATCCACTTCAATTGAGAGTTACCAAACGGATGTACTTGGGGATGTGGACACTGTGCTGGTGGTTGGAGGTGCAGTAAACAGGGCCTGCTGGGAGTTGCAGTCATGTCAATCCCTGTACTACACACACTACACAAATGTTATCTCCCCAGGTGAGTAGACTTCATTTGTGAGCTACCAAACAGGGATCTTTGGATAAGTGAACACTTTTCTGGTGTATGGTGCTACAGATACAGGGCATCCTGGGAGTTGTAGTCAGGTAACTCTCTCTACTACACACACTATACAACTGTTATCCTCCCAGGTGAGTACACTACAATTGAGAGTTGCAAAAACAGGGGTATTTGACCAAGTGAACACTGGTCTGGTGCTTGGAGTTAGAGAAACAGTGCCTCCTGTAAGTTGCAGTCAGGTCACTCCCTCTACTTCCCACACTTGACCAATGGTATGCCCCACATGAGTACTCTTCAATTGAGAGTTTAAGAACAGAGGTCTTTAGACAAGTGAACACTGTTCTGCTGTTTGGAGTTAGAGAAACAGTGCCTCCTGGGAGCTGCAGTCAGGTAACTCTCTGTACTATACACACTATAGCATGTATGACATTGCATTTTTGTGACATTTTTTGAATTGTGACTTACCAGACTGCACTCCGCCAGGTATTCCTGTCGAGCTCTCAGGATGCAGGATGACCAAGACCTTCTCCCCAGAGGGAAAGAGATGTAATGGAGCACTGGAAGGGCCACTGCCAGTCTTCTTGAACGTCAGCTGGTGCCTGGAGGCCAGGGAATGAACCTTGCCCCTAAAGTCGTTCCATCCCTTACTGATGTCCTCCTTTGTGTGCAGGGTGGTGCCTATAGCATTGACTCTGTCAACTATCCTTCCCCACATTTTGAGTTTCCTACTGAGAGGAGTGTGCTGGATGTGTACTCCAAACAATTGTGGCTCTACTCTTAGGATTTCATCCACCAAGACTCTTAACTCATCTTCTGAAAACTGGGATTTTTTAAATGTGACATGGAAAAAACTATGGGTGACACTCACTAAATAGGGGAACTATAGAAGGGTGTGAATGGCCAAAAGTGTGTGCAGGGTGTTCTATGTGGTGGTAAAAAACAGATATGCTTAATATGCCTAGTGTTGGTGAAAAAAGTCAATCTGGCTTCTGTATTTCGTGTTGTAAATGCAAAGGATTGTGATCTGTGAAAGGGTGTGTTTTATAGTGTCCTTTGCAGGTGTGCCCACTGTGGCAATGTGTGCCAACTGTGTTGTTTTCTTATTCATACAATGTGCAGTAGTACTTTTCGGACCGCAAACTGCCATTGGTTGACCACCATGGAGGCCCGCCACAGCGGCTGTGTGCTTGTAATAAGCTCAATGGTTGGTTGTGGTGCTGACGGTGCAGGAGGTCACACCGCCTATATCCAAGCCAGCACTGAGCTGGCAGTCTGCCTTTTTTTCTTGGCGGCCAGCAGTCCTGCCTGTATAACTCATAATACGGTGGTCTGAAAGAACCCCAAACATGGCAGTCTGACCACCAAACACATAATGAGGCACTTTGACTTCACATTTTTGACCTGCAGCTTGTCCCTGGGAATTCAGAAAGCAGAAGGGTTACCAACAGATACCTGATATGGAGACTTTTAGTAAATTACACATGCTCTGTCTCTTCTTATGGTCCTGGGATTTTCTTGTTGCCTTCTCAATACTCTGACCAAAGAAGACAAAATAAGTTACTTTTAGAGAAGGACTTAACGTGTTGTAATGAAAACAGTTTTATTGATTTTCAAAAGACCTAAGAAGAATTATTTGTACAACAATTCAGCACTTGTCCTCCAGAAGTGTTTTTGATACATGCATTTGTTTTGAACTGTCTGAGAAAGAACAAGCCACAAGTTCTTATGGAATGAAAATAAATCCTAGATATAAAGATAATTCATCCACAGTGTGTTAGAAGTCAGGTAATACAAAGAGAATATGGTTAGAAAGTGTTTGGGAGGGGATTGGAACACAGTTATTTTGGATTTCCATAAAAATGTATCTACATTTTCTTTTTTGTTTAGAAAAAATCAATGACAAAACCCAATCCTGAATTAAGAATTTGCCTCTCTAGTGAGAAAGGGGGAACATTAGGTAAGACCAGTCTGACGTAGAGATCAGGGGAGTGGGAATTAGAAAATAGAGTTTATTTTCCACTAATTTACAGTACTTCGTTCTTAACAGTTTTCTTTCTTTTTGCATAGGACAAACATGAACCTCCTTAAACCATAACTGAGGCTGATCAACCAATTGGTATAAAAGAGGTGCATATGCAGGGAATGACCAGGTTATTAAGAATAAGTTTCTGTCTTTATATCCAATTCCCCTTTCCCCTGGGGGCCGGCCCAGTGGGGAGCACAGAACTGCGTTTGGACAGCCACAGTCCTTGGGAGGAGTTGAGAGGCATCTTCTTTGATTTCATCTCTCTCCTATAGGATCACATAACCTTTCAGGCTAGTGCTCAGATGTTGCAGCTACTTTAATATTTTTCTCTCCAACATATCACACATTGATGGGTATGCCACTGATGGAATCTCTTACAAATAAGACATCCTCTCCATCTAGTGCTGTCTTTACTGACAGCACTGGCACTTCTGCTCATGCCCCAATCAAACTGACTTATTTCATCAGTGTGTTCTTTGAGCTGGTGATTCCACATGGGGCCCACCAGCACACTTTTTTTAGGACCGCATTTATTATTCCTCAGCAGACTTTGATCCAGAGCAAGAGAGAGAAAAACGCAAAAGAATGAAAGAAGGAGGAAAGACGAAAAATGGAGTTAGAGTTGAAAAGCAGGGGTGTAAATGAACCTACAACACTGAGATAAACAGGCAGGAAGTTTCTAGGTGGCAGATTAAAGAGGTATGAGGCGGAATCAAAATTACATAGCATTGGTATTTGGCCCTCAGACCTTCGATAGCACTGGTGGCAGACTTCAAAGCAAAATTTAGAGCAGAACACTTTTAGAATTTAAGCACTGCAACACCTCCACCTTTACGGGGCAGAACAGGCCTATTGATTAGTCTAGTTGAGAAACTGGCTCGCACAATTAAATTGACATAGGCAGAAGGATAGGGACTTGTAAGGAGAGTGGATTAGTTACTAGTTAGGACTTAGAGAGCAATTTAGGCTCATTTGGCAGAAGAAGTTCTCCAAAGTGACACCAAGATATCTAACAGGTGATGTGCTTCCTTATTTCTTCCTACAAGGCCTGTAGGTCTCCCATGTGAGGTTCTTTGCTGTTGCTTTCATTGTCTTCAGTTCTGGGTCTATCCAGACCAGACCATAAAATTCTAAATATTTGTTGACTCAGTACTCTATTTAACAGACAAACTGTAAGAAGAGTTCAACGTGTAGGAGTTGAGGGTACTAAAACAGATTTATTGGACCTATTCTGGTCCCACGATGTCCCAGTTGAGAGTTGCAAGTACCATGGAATTCCCTCCATGTGCAAGAATATTAAGGACTATAAAACGTGGTCTTCAAACATTCCTAGAAAAAAAACATGAGGATAGTATCTATGGGCTAATATAGAGGGTGTGTTTCGGGCTATATGGAGTGCATAGAAAATTAAAGGAGGGGTAAATCAGAAACCTAAAGGATGACACCGTCAAAGATGCCCACCATCTTTGCTGGTGCTACCTCTTTTAAAGGTGAAATCTTCTCCTGTAGATTCCAAAAACACTTCTTTCTTTTCTGGTCTTGATTGATGTAAACATTTGCCCATCCCAGTGCTGCCTCCATTGTTGGAGGAGCTGTAATGCTGCCTGCCACAGAATGACAATTCGAGTTTCCTTGACTGACTTCCAGTACCAATCCTCAAGCTCTGTTGAGACAGGAAAGGTAATCCCTTGACCCTTCCTGCCATTGTCTTCTTTATTATCCATTACTGCCAGACTAATTGTCCTTTTACTATCTCATTTGTCATATTGGACTTCATAGTCCTCATTCTGCATTTTATTCTCTATTATTTGTTGATTAGTCATCCACTCTGCCCATAATTCTAGAGGTATTTGAGCTGAAACTGATTCTCAAATAGACCTTTTCATTTACATTTATTTTTGTGAAATCTGGGTAATCTCAGTAGAACAGAAGTTCTGGATCCAGAAACTACCTACCACTAGCTTCCACACCTTCTTCTATATTTTAATTTTCTTACCAACATGCCTTGTCTCTTATTTCCCAGATAAAGAAAATTTGACTTTAATTTCTCTCTCCCAATCTTCTCTCTCTCTCTCAGGGAGTGCTTTCCAACTTCTGGCAGCTCTTTTGAATGGTGTGCACCCTGAATTCAAACCTACAATATTGGTGGGGCAGGATAGAGAGGACAACATATCAGAAATAAAATTATGACAGATATGTAAGTCTAGATTTTTTTATACCTAACTCCACATAAATGTATCTACATTGTACATATATCTTCAAGGTACGTAGATGTGGAGGTAGGAATAGTAAATCTATGCATCCCTATTTGCACTTAACTTTCAAAACGTTGCCCCTCGATATTCTGTCCACAATAGTCTTGTACCATGATATTGTTGTTGTTGACATTCAGTAGTACTACTCTCTTGGATGAATTTCTGGGAGGTGAGGAGAACGATTGATACAACAATAACAAATAGATTGAGGAACTGGAAAATATTCAAAACAAACAAAAGGTGTCCCCCTTTTAATACCAATACGTATGGGTATGGAGGCACAGACTGCTGTCAGACTCCGCTTTAGCTTCCCTACTGTTATGAAAGGAGCAATAGAGCTTTAGAGCTCATGTGGTATAAAGGCAGAGGTAGCCCTCTTGCCAGGTCGCCCTTCAATTTAGGTCTCTAGGCCTTCTCCACTTACTATTCTTACATATGTTGTTTTCTACCCCCTTCCTCAGCCTCTTCTCACACACTGGTGTAGAGGTATCTGATTAGCATTTCCTTTTTGGCCTCTTGCTTCCACCCTATACTATCTAGGGTATTTTCTACTTTGACTGTGACTCTCCACTAAGACAATTTGGCAACCTAAGTCTCTTTGTACATTTCATTAATGCAATATCTGGAATTTCTTGTTCTCAGCAGCTCACTCTTTACTAGGAACTATCTGGCATCTCTCACTTCCCAGGTATTACTCTACCTGCAGGAACACAGGATACATGACTAGCATTTAACTTCACTGTTCAACCTATGTCTGCAGTCACTTCCTACCTGAGCCTAATTCTTGTGGTAGACTACCTGGAGTCTATACCTCCCAGCGGGCGTCTAGGGTGCCTGGCTAGGCTATGCTTTTTGGACTCTCACTATCTTAAGGGAGAAAGGACAGTGCTCCCTTGTGGGGTTCCACACTAGCCAAAGTGAATGAGAATACAGGTCCCTCTGGGGTTTTTACACTAGCCAAAGGGTATGGGAGCACACCTATCTCCCACCGTATTCATAGGGTTGTGTGGCAGGCCTAAAATTAAGCAAAGCACAGACAATTACCCTTTTCAATAGGCTTACCTATGCCTCCCTCTGAGAAAGTAAGAGAGGATGTATTCCTTTAGCTAGCGTGCCTTGTACCTGTAAACTGATAGCAATGGCTAAACTCTCTTCTACATGCATATCAATTTCACACTTAAGTGTGTCCTGGCAAGTTTCAACCCAGGGCAGTATTGACTGTCCCTCTCTAGGAGCAGCAGATTTGGGAGTCGATTCTTGGTCTTTTGGTTAGTGTGAGAGTGTTAAGCTCACCCATAAAAGTCCTCATTTCTCCATGTGTGACTGCAATACTCATGCCCAAGGCTTGACATAACTAAAAGGGGGACAGCTGATCAGTAGTTGTGAGGTACAGACCTTTATTTAGCTGCATTACAAGCTGAGGAGGGTACCTTTTGGCTCTCTCTGTTAAAGCAGTGTAGTCTTTTGTGACTGTTTCCTCACATTCCCCATGTGGTGCACGTTGTAGACTGCGTGAGTGGTTGGAGGCAATTCAAGATGGGAGTCTTCCAGTGTAAATTGGTTGCCTTGTATGTCATTGTGGACCGTGAGACAGCCTTGCCAATTACCCCACTAAATTTATCTCCATTGCTTATTCCTCTCCCCACTTCCTGCCAAAACAATTGTATCCAGGCTGTGTATGGTAAGGGAAAGACTTTTTATAATCACTGGTAAGTCAGATAAGTTTAAGCATGTCTGCTTGGGGCCTGCAAAAAAAGCAACACTATAACAAAGGTTGTGGGCAAAAGCATGGCCACTCCTACCTGAACAAAAGAGGCACAGCGACTGATAATCCTCACCCTCTAAGGTCATTGCTAGCATTAAAGAATTTTCGCCAATTATCAATCCTCGCCTGGCAGAAAGTCTGGGAGAATTCCAGTTGTGAGACTGCCTCCAATAGCTTGGAATCAGAGTTGCAGTGCATCAATGGATTTTGCTACCTAGAAACGGAGATGAACATAAAGAAGAAATTTAAACCCAATTGATTCCCCCCTAAACTTCACTCATCTGCCCGTCAGTTAAGATTGAATTTTCACCCTTGATTATAAGCAGAGCCTCTATCCCAGAAGAGGAAGTGTTGACAGTGCTGTTAATTTGGCTTCCTAATATAAAGGAGGCACCAAATCAAAAAACAGAGGACAAATGTTTGTTTTTGCTGTGCTCTGTAAACTGACTTATTTGCTGAGATCCACCATTAAACCAGGTACAGTGCAGGCCGAGCTGTTACCATTATTGTCTGGGGGACTGCTGCTTAGAGAGGAAGTTGAGTGTGTCCACTGATCTGTTGCCTTGCCGGCACACAAAATATTCATCACTGACAGAAGAACGCTTGCTGCTTTCTTGAGAAAAAGAGTGAGAAATAGAGGAGACACATCCCATCCTACCCATTTGCAAGAAGCGAGACAGAAGAGCTCGGGCAGCCTTTGTGGTGGACCACTGTTGCCGTGCCGGTTGCCTGAGGAGATCTTAATCCCCATGTGGCCACTGACCCCTGTCACAGTAACTACACGCTTATGGATGCTGCCCCAGTAGTACCTGCCTGACTACATGTGTCCAATGTGCTCATAGTGAGTGGAACATCTGTCCTGTCTGTCCTAGCCTCATCACACAACACTGTGTAGCTGTCAATGTGGTGCATCACCTGCCACCGTTAGAGATGCAACAGCAAAGCTGTGCTTCCAATGAATACAGTAAGACTTGCACAAAACACTATATCAGAACTTTTTGACTTTCTAACACAGACCAGGCACAGCACCTGGACCACTTTTCAAGAGTGCCATTTAGTTTCCCACAAATGCTTCAAGTGCACACATTTTCCAATGCCCACTGCAAGGCACCAGATTGTCCTCTTTAATTCATGTGTAGAAAACGTTAACTTACTGCAAGGGGAAATAAAATCCAGACACTTTGGTACAATATGGAAATTTGGAAAGTGAACTAAAATAACACAAAATTGTATAAAATTGCAAGATAGCCTGGAAAGTGAATTTATTGTGCCTCATTCGACTACCATCTTTATTCAAGCCTTTACTCCCACATCACCCTCCGAGACAAAGCCTTGATTGCGCATCATTGCTACTCCTGAGAGACAAAGCCTAAAGAATATGTTATAGGCATTCGTTGAGCTCAGGTTAGTATCTGATTTCTGATCTTCCAAGGACACCGGGCAGTATTTGTGGGACAAATTGCACACTTGCCATTGAGGTAACTAGGCTACAGAAACCTGGCCTGACAAAAATTTAGAAAAGCCGGGATTCAAGCAAGGCACTGCTGTCAGCATTTTTTTTTAGTTTTGTCACCCTGCTCCGCGCGCGCGTGCACGCACATACGTAAAGTGTTCACCTGCTTTATAGTTCAGTTTGTGCAATATAAGTCAACAAGAATACATTTAGTGTAGATGCATAATGAGAACACTAATCGAAATGGTATGGAATATTTTTCGATATCCTAACCAAGCGAAATACCAATGGCTTGGAGACTTTTCTTCGCGCCGAACAAAATTAACTACTATCACATCGTTTAAATATCTGCATTGTGAGCCGAACCCCTTTCCAAAGTCGAGGACTGCAACTGCTCTACGACGAAAATCGGAAAAGCAAAGGGGATATTGTTCGCCAGCCATAAATGTTACTCTGCCTCAGCAACGAATACAATGTGACGAGTACGATCTTTCAAATTACAATAGCAATACATTTCCCTGAGGTCACTTGTTCCTCGGGTTTCCTCTTAGTGGGCTAGATGGGAGGATAATCGTCTGCTTTATTGAAACATAATTGCTTAATTATCGTCAATGATTTTATTTTAGGGGTGCAATTTATTTCATATGGTTACTTTTTGTTCATTATGTTATTAAAAAGAAAGTTATTAAGGAAACGGCATTTGACTAATGAAAGAGGCATAATTTTCTTTTTACAGCTGTGCTTCTCCCAAGTGACATCATCAGGCTGTGACAAACATGAAGCGCTGTGCTCTGGCACCATGGGAAATTAGCAGGCAACCACGCAGAAGAGTTAGGTGAGGGATGATGTGGCGAACTTTGAAATGGACTGATAACGGCGCAAGCGCATTTGTTGTGCCTGTCCTGTCCATCATGTCCTTTCTGGCACGACTCCTAAACCATTAGCCGGTAAGGTACAAGCAGTAGAGAAGAAACGCGAAGAGGGGAATATAACAGAAACAGAGAAAAACAGATATTACACCTCAACTTGAAAATTCACACATTTGTCAGGAATCTAGGAAAACTAGGAAAAAAACCATCCCTACGCAGGTACCAACTTCCCAAACCAGAAGGCCCTGGGTGGGCTTCTGAGATGAGGCTAGAAAAACAAATATTGTCATCAGTGTGCAAAAGGTGTATGATAATGTTGGGGGGGAGGGGGGCATGGCGCTCTCAGCACACTTTGTAAGCGTAGCGGATGCTGGGATTCATTTTAAGACATATTCACCTCTGTAGCTCCCTCAGAATGAATTCCATCTCACATAGAGTTGGGGAGCACAGAAAATACACCCATACCTTCGTTTCTGCTTACAAAAGAATACCTTATTCAGTACTACCCATCCAATAAAAATGAATACTTCTACTTTTCAGACATGACACTCATTTACCTTTACTTGTTTATTTTTAATCGTGATTTCATCATGATACCAATCATATCGATTGGTATAACTTTAACTAAATAGGAGTTTTAAAAAATGGATGGCATGAAGGGACAGACGCCTGCATTTAATGTGAAATAGTTTAGTTCGCTTTGACTTTAGACAGCGTCACTGTAGGAAATCACGATTAAAAATAAACAAGTAAAGGCAAATGAGTGTCATGTCTGAAAAGTGGAAGTATTCATTTTTATTGGATGGGTAGCACTGAATGAGGTATTCTTTTGTAAGCAGAAACGAAGGTATGGGTGTATTTTCTGTGCTCCACAACTCTATGTGAGATGGAATTCATTCTGAGGGAGCTACAGAGGTGAATATGTCTTAAAATGAATCCCAGCATCCGCTACGCTTACAAAGTGTGCTGAGAGTGAATGAGTGCAAGGGGGGCACATTTGATCACAGCTTCGGTTTGGCCCTGGTGCCTCTGGCTTATCTGCACAGATGGTTTTATCTGCTTGCTGTTTTCTATGGCCGTACATCATCACACCTTCAGTATTTTTAAAATGTTTTTTTTTTCTCTACCATAGGTAGCTTTACAAGATTATCTTATAGTAGAGAAAATAGAAGAGAAAGTTTTCATTCGGGTCCACTTATTCGGCATAAAATTGTCAGGAGTTCAGCATATCTTTTCGTCCTTCATATGAGAAATTTACAAATATCCACAGTCTAACTGTTAATTGTTTAGTACAACGCATTCTCAAGTGGGCGATGTCCTTGGAAGACACAGTAATGCTTGGGCAAACGTCTTCGAGTGGTGTGGATCGCTGCACGATTTCTCGTCTCTTCTTGCCGTTTGCATGCATGTGTCTTCTGTGACTTGCCATCCAGACACATCCCTCTGTCATCCATGCTTATTTGGGGCATTTGCACTCATTCGCCCGATCGTAAATCTATGATTAGACAAAGCGTGGTTCAACATGAATAGATTCTTTTTCATAGTGTCATTAGTTTATATCAGGCAAATCGCATGCAGATACGCCGTTGGTGCACGATCCACTTTCATTCTGCCGTACATCTTACAATTAGTTTTTTACTGTGTTTGAGAAGCAGGTACCCATGTTAAAGAAACAATCCTGCACATGCTAGTCCACACTTGTGGGGCACCTTTCTGATTTCCTATGGTCTGTATTAAGTAGGTTTAGTATTGAGGCATCCCAGTTGTAGGATATAAAATTGATTAACTTGAATTGTAAACCTTTTTGCAAGCCTTTGCCCATTTTCTATCCAAGTTCCGCTTCTGATAATAATTCTCCCATTTAACTGGTAATGTTACCTTCCTCTTATCCCTTCGACTGCACTGTAGAGATTAGGCCATGCTCCATGTCTCACCCCAGTAGTGTAGTCAAGGTTTCTGACACCGTTGGTACCTCAGGGAATGTTAATTCACAAGTTCCTAACTTCTCTCAGTCGCACCCTGAATTGTAAAAACTGTGTTCTGTCTAACCCAAAACAATTTTGTGCTTCTGTAAATGTGGTGATGGTACCTGTGGGGAACAGGTTCCCCTTGTGTGTACCCCCACCTTGTTTCCATCAGCTAAAACACACTTCTTTTGTTTGAAATCACGAAGTCCCCTTAATGGGGCTTCTTCTCCACATGGTGCCTGCACTTCCTATTAGCTTGGCCAGTCAGGCCTCTGCGCTAATGCAAACCGAACCAGGCATGGTGTACAATGCCGTATTCTTTTCTTGAGCCCTAGTGTAGATGACAGTCTCTTGACTCTATACACTCCCATGCTAATTCTGGGCTCAGGAAAAATCTGGATGTTTCCACTGATGATATTTAATTTTGCAGGGGAATGAGCACGTACAATTGTTAAAATGTCCTTTGTTTCTTTTTTGACACATCCAATGTCTTCTCTATTCCTGTACTTTTTGCATGTGCTCTAGAAAAAATATCATTGTGTTTTAATACTTTATTTATGAGCCGTATAGCCTGTTTCCCTGCATGAGAGCATCTACCTCTGTAGTTTAGCAATCTGAAAATGATTGCGCTACGAAGTGCTTGGCCTCAAGGGTGGGACCGGGGCTCTGCACACCTTTTCTACTGTGTAGATCTTTGATTGACCTTTAGGACGGAGCATATTCTTTTTTCAGTCCTTAATGAGAAGTTCAACATTGATCCCTTCAGTGTAACCGTAGTCAAGGCCGGCTCAAGGGCGGTGCTGACTTCGTGTGGGAGCACTGTGTTTGCAACTATATTATGATTTTAAAAGCACCTGCTTCGCGTTCCTTGCCTCCCGTCCTGGCGGTGGGGGACTCATAATCCCCAGGGCAGCGGTGCTTGCACCCTGGGATTCACCCGGAGGTATAGTGGCGGGGCCTGCGGTATGGCGGTGGCTATTGCTGGAGTAACACCGCCAGCATGTTGACGGTGTTACTGCCAGCTTACCTCCGGCCGCCAGGGTCGTAACGAGGCCCTAAATGACACGTAATATTGCCCCATGTGCTTGGAATGTTACATATGAGTAAATTACATTGTGAGCATAAAGTCACGTTTTGTGAAAACAAAACATTACTTCATACTCCTACCACAAGCTATATGTATATAATAGTTCAACATAGGTGTCCAAATGGCTCTCTGATTTAGGCCCATTGACAGCTACAAAAACGCCAATTGCTTGAATGATGTAAAAGGAATACACAGATCATACAAAATATAAGAATGATGTTAGTTTGGCAGTGCAACCACCAATAGTAAGGCTGATTTTGTATAACTGGTAAGACAAAGGTTTTAGCAATAATTCTTCATGCCAATATACAGTGAAAAGTTTGGCATCTCTGAATCTGTTTACCTGTAAGTGACATGGCATATGTTGTAATTGTTAAAAAACATGTCCAACCCAGGTACGGAATCGACATAACAGCAGCATCCATAACAAGCAACAGAGGAAGAATTTGAACGTGGTATCCGGGTGCTAACATTTCTTGTGGATTTTGCGTGGCTTTTCCTGTGGCAGAGGGTTGTGGTGCAAACATGACTCACATAAACTGGAGCGTATGCGAGTCAAGGAAACCTTTTGTGCCACTCTATGTTTTTGGGGGACTGTCCTTGAAGAAGGGGAACTCACTGAGCGGTTCCTTAGCATTGTGATTCTGAACAGACTTCTGCATACTGCCTTCTGATTGTTTGTAATTTGCGGGTCTGAGTTGCTGTTTAAGGTACAATGCACGAGTTGTATTCAATAGTACTTCAGACTGATCTGTGCTTTTGCAAATGCAGGAGCCTTTAAACGTCATTATAGCTACCACCTCTTACAACACTAAACTGCAGGTGCATTCTAGCAAGTTCTCCCTTGTAAACCTAAGCAAGCAGCTGCTTTCGGGTAAGTTAGAAAATGACTTTCTTAATCTTAGCACCACTAATGTTACCAAATCCTACTGGATCAAAGCTGTCTTCAGAGCGAAATGACATACTAAAATATTCAATTTTTAGCAAAATGCTCAGTATTACTCAAAATGTGCTAATTTGGTGAAGTCTTCTCTTGGCATTGAAAGCCGTGAGGTTCAAATATATATGAGTGTCACAGTGACATCACACGTCTAGCCTTACCACCCTCTCCACCATGAAGGCTTTACACACTGCAGAATGCATCTGCCAGCTTGGTTTATTAATCAAGGCAATCAATCAATCAATCAATGAAAGAAATTTGTAGAGCGCGCTATTCACCCGTGAGGGTCTCAAGGCGCTGGGGGGGGGGGGGGAGGGTGGGCCAGGGAAGGTCACTGGTCGAACAGCTCTGAAGACTAGTAGGTCTTTGGTTTTGTGAAGGTCGGTGGGGAGGGAGTTCCAGGTTTTGGGGGCGAGGTAGGAGAAAGACCTGCCTCCTGTGGTGGTGTGCAGGATGCGGGGGACTGTGGCTAGGGCGAGGTCGGCTGATCGGAGGTTGCGTGTGGGAGTGTGGAAGTTTACTCTTTCATTGAGGTAGGTTGGGCCGGTGTTGTGGAGGGATTTGTGTGCGTGGATGAGGATCTTGAATGTGATTCTCCTGTCTATGGGGAGCCAGTGTAGGGATTTGAGGTGTGGTGAGATTCATTCGTGTCGGAGGAGGCCAAGGACGAGGCGCGCGGCTGTGTCCTGGATTCTTTGGAGTTTGCATTTGAGTTTGAGTGTGGTGCCGGCGTAGTGGGCGTTGCCGTAGTCCAGTCTGCTGCTGATGAGTGCGTGGGTGACTGTCTTTCTGGTCTCTGGGGGATCCATTTGAAGGATTTTTTTAGGGTGCGGAGTGTGTGGAAGCAGGAGGAGATTAGAGCATTGATTTGCTGTGTCATGGAGAGGGCGGGGTTGAGGATGATGCTGAGGTTGCGTGCGTGAGTTGCGGGGGTGGGTGCGGGGCCTAGGGTGGTGGGCCACCAGGAGGCGTCCCATGTGGTTTTGTTGGGGCCGAAGATGATGACTTCGGTTTTGTTTGAGTTGAGCTTGAGATGGTTAGTGGTCATCCAGTTGGCGGTGTCTAGGAGAGCGGCGTGTAGGTTGGTTTTGGCGGTGGTGGGGTTGCGGTGAGGGAGAGGATGAGTTGGGTGTCATCTGCATATGAGAGGATGGTGATTCCGTGTGCTCAGAGAATGTTGGCTAGGGGGATCATGTAGATGTTGAAGAGTGTGGGGCTGAGAGAGGACCCTTGGGGGACTCCGCAGGTGATCTTGGTAGTGTTGGAGTGGAAGGGCGGGAGGCAGACGTTCTGGGTTTGGTCAGTGAGGAAGGAGGAGAGCCAGTCTAAGGCTTTGTGGCGGATTCCTATGTTGTGGAGGCGTGTGCGGAGTGTGTGGTGGCAGACGGTGTCAAAAGCTGCGGAAAGGCACACCCTGTTGTTACATTTCCAGGCTTGTTTCTAGTCACAGGCAGAATTGAATTGACAACGTGATTAGCAGTTGTTGTGCCTGCCAGAAAGTATTCACAGGCAAGGTTTTCAATGCCTTTGCACCTTACCTTCATAGTGATTAGAGGTGAGAGGACATGGCACTTGCTGTGGTCAGGACTTTTAGTGGTCTGATGACGATGGGCACCCCTCTAGGTTAGGTAGCTGTGTTTTTTCTCCTCTGTGCCACAGCTCCTTTCCTCTTTGGAGAAATGTGAAAGTGGCTCATATAGTTTTTTAACCTTAGGCCTTGGAACGAATGAGTCATGAGCTGGCTTTATGCAGATAGTCCCTGCATGCAGAAATATGGTACTCTGTCATGATCCTTCATCTGGCCGCACCCTGTGGGCATAGTTCATCCCCACACAAAGATCCTTCGCAAGATGGCTGCCAGTCGACTGGTGTTGGTTATTATTGACCCATGCAATATGGATGCTACATGTCATAGCTGCTTCTTGTTTCCTGTCTATCTCTATAAAAGACAAATAGAACACCTACACACTGTATCACAATGCACTCAAAGTATTTTTTACGGGTTCTTCGCCCCTTGTTTTACTTTTTGTTTTACAACCTTCAGCTGTGCCTTTTTGATGGTCAGTGCTGTCCTGTACTTGCTGAGCCTGGTGCCTTCATTTTCCTTTTTAGTCTCCTTCCTGAATTACATTCGATTTGCCCTGGTGTTTTTTTTGACACTCCGACATTTTCATCTAGTTCTTTGTAGACATTTTCTAACACATGTCTAAGATAAGCCGTGACAGGGCATGGTCGCTATGGCATTGTTCCTCCCATGTCTCAGACAAACCAGATCAAGACTTTGGGGGCCTGTTACTGGAATACACATAAGGCGGACACAAGGTAAAGAAGCTACTCCAGCAACCATGCCAAAATCTAACATCATCATATTGCCAAATCACAAGAAACCCCACTTGGGACAGAGCAGAACCCACCTAGGAATCAAAGTGGAGCCAGTGTTTATGACTGCTGTCTCTGATCATCACAGAAGAAGGATCTTCAGGCTGTCTGCCTACTTGTGACACCAGAGCTGGCTAGGCTGCACAGTGGTGGGTTAACTCTTTCACTTGTCTTATGGGATGCAGGGAATCACGGATCAGAGTGAAAACTACAGCTTCGCAGATATGGTTCACCACCTGGATAGGGTGAAGACAAGGTTTCAGTGCCGACGCACAATAGTGTGAGGTGGCTGCTCCATGGAGGAGAGATCTGTGAAATTATGGGAAAGGAAATACGCAAATAAATGATACAACAAGAGGAAAGGTCTGAGTCATGTCAGTGATAGCTTGTAGTTTTTTTTACAAAATGACAAAGAATTACAAGCAGATTAAACAAACAAACATCAATAAAAGTAAGTGCTTGTCGAGTCCACTGTACAAAACAGTGCCTGAAATTAAATAATTTGGAGCAGGAGTGAAAATAGACGTAATGAATAATCCCATGATCCGCCATCACTTATAAGAGAGACAATAGATGACCGAGTCATCTGCATGTTTAAGAATAATTGGTGTTTATCGTTAAGCTCTGACAATCCACTAAATGGCAGCCTTTAAAACACTAACCTAGGTTTATGTATGACCCACAAACATCTATGGGAAACCGCAGCGAAAAAGATGAATCAGGAAATAAATGAAGTTTATCCCAGGATATTCCTGGTTACGAATGGGCCCACATGTGTTCTTAGTTTTCTGTTGTCCAGTGGGGGAGAAAATCCACATTAGATAGACTTGAGAACAATCATCTGAATGTATCTGTCAACTGAGTGTACCTGCTGCTTACTTAATATAGGCATCATGGTAAGAAACAAGCCTGCAACCATCTCAGATTAATAAAATAGACAGATATGCCAAAACACCACAGAGCGGCATTAAGTCCCCAAAAAATGTAGAGAAAGGGCCCTGTCACTTATTGGGGGAAAATCTCCTGCTATTGGCAGGATGTGGTTCAAGCAATGGAGGATGCAAGATTCTTTCTGGAGATACACATTGAAACAGTTGCAATTGATCTGAATTTGGTACCTCTAGACCTGCAAAATGGGTCAGACAGAGTGAAAACAGTTGAGGAGACTACTACAAAGGTCGCTGCTGAGTTGAAAACAATGTCAACAAAGTGGCTTGCTGATCTACAGAAGAGACCCAAATGACTTAAGCAACACGCTGAGGAAGCAGAGGGGCATTCTAGGCTCAGGCACATATGTACTACGGTCAGGTCCGGCCTTAGCGCTGATGGAGCCCTGCGCCACAATGTTTGTTGATGCCCCCCCACGAAAGACCACCTCTGTCGCAGATTGCTTCACAAACACCCTTTAACAGTGCCCCTCAAAACTACGATCTGTCTCAAGGCAGAACGTTAATCATCAGTTATCCAACATTTTTATTGGATTGTAAATACCACCATGGAAAGGCTGGCGGTAAGGGGGACTTGGGGTGCCCCAGGGGGCCCCTGCACTGCCCATGCACTTGGCATGGGCATGGGCAGTGCAGGGGACCCCAGGCATAGCCCCGCCGCGCATTTCACTGCCCAAAATGCGTGACGGACACCAGCATTGCTGCCGGCTCTATTACGAGCTGGCAGCAATGTTGATGTGACTTTTCTGCTGGGCCAGCGGACGGTAACACTGTTACCGTCCACTGGCCCAGGGGAACAGTCATAATAGGGAGCCAGAAATACCACCGGCACTGGCAGTATTCTGTCTCCCGCAGGCTCAGCAGTCTTTTTGACAGACCGCCGAGGTTGTAATGAGGGCCTTAGTGTGTTAACTGGGATAGAACTGGCTGTTCCGGAGTGTCGAGCTTTGAAAAGTTGGGAAACACTCAAAAAACAATACTTTGAGAGGCACAATCTTAAACTGGATCTAGATGACTATGTATGAATCAGTATCTAGAATGGATCAGGGAGTTGAACACTGGCATAATTAGCAGAAGTGTAGGGTAAGGCATTTCTCCACAGAAAAATAGCTTTTTGTGGGGATAAAAAAAGTGCTACCATGCTTTTGCATGACATTGATGCATGCTTAAATGTATTAGCAATCTGTGAATTTTTCAACATGTGTTATTCAATGGTCGCACATATTTTAAAGAAGGATGCAACACTTCTGATGTAAAGGACCGCAAAGGACAACTCTTGCCCGCCAGAGGTCTTCTGTTTCAGGTCATCACCCCCATCTACCTCACAACAGCCCTCAAGATCCAGTGCCACTACCCCAGATGCTCCTCCTTTGCCTCACCACACTTGAGACGCTTGCATTACGCTGGGTGGTTTTACTTCGCTTCAGGCAATGCTGGATAACTTCACCTGGCTTCAACCCTTGCAAAATGTCAGACATTGCTGGTGAAGCTTTTCCCTTCACCATAACCTAAAAGGTGCATGATGTACATTTATTTAAGCAAAAGTGGTATCACGTGTAAGTAATACGGAAATCACAAAAGAATTCCACAAGTACTCCTGAGAACCTAAGACTGCCACAAACAGTGGTGCTGGGACATTTTTCTGACTGGGGTGCTAGCCAGCTGTATCAGCTCACTCAAATTATAGGGTTTTAAAAAATCATGTTTTTTTCTAAACGAGCCAGCAGAGAAAATGAGCAAAAAACTTTAACTGGGAGTGTGTGTTTGTTAGGTGGTAAGAGGCAGATTAGATGGTAATCTGAGACATTAAAACAAAAAAAAACATTAGGTTTAATAGTGCATTATGGTGCAAGATTTCTAACCACCTGAATACACTGTTTTAATACTATTCAAGCAGAGTTATTTAATAAATCAGAGTAGTTTTTAGCCAATAAATATGCACTGGTTTGTTTTATTCACCACACTTTGAAACTTGCCTTCCACCACATTCCAGAGTTAAATGCCCAAGTGAGATTCCGTTTTTATGTTTGTAAAACTTTAAAAGAGACAAAAGTTAGCAATGCCATCTCTTTGAAGGACCATAATGTAAACATAGATATAATTGGCAAACGAATGTGCAGTGGTTTGTTAATAGTTGTTTTCTAGGCCCGTGTTAATTACCACTTACTTTTCACTTTCAATGAGCAAACAACCAATTCTGCAGTGAAAAGAGAACTGATTAAAAGGGGTAATTGTTTACCATTATCTTTCTGAATTGCATACAGATCTAGGGGTACTGCACCCCTAGGTCCAGCAGACCTGGTCACAAATTCCCCAAAGTCGACCTGGAGTCTGTGGGAATTCCATTGTCATAGGAAATGCACTAAACACACAGGAAAAAACATACAGAAGTAAAAGTATTACTTCCTTTTCTGAATCTTATCCAATGTTTTGCTTTTATATCTTGAGTATCTTTGTCATGGAAAGAGAGATATTTTAAAAAGCATGCTTGGGCTCTGGACTCAGAATGTTCCTAGTCTGAGGAAGGCTAATAAGAATGCCGCATGCACCAACCATAACTGTGTATCCTTTGTCTTAAACATATGTGAAGAACCATGAGTGAGATCCCTGGGGCCATATCATGATCCTGCTCTCTGCACTGTGCCAGCACAGAAGATGTCTGTGTGCTTCTTTTTGGCACCTTGCACGCATACATTAACTCAAAATATTTCCGAATTAGTAGATGTTTTGCTGACAGTAGAGTTCGTAAACACCAAGAGGCAATTACTGCCCTGTGTTTCTAAGCTTTGTTGTCAGCAAACCATACACTAACAGAGAATCTGAGCTAATATATACGCTAAAGATGCCAAAAACACATCCACACCTACCCCTTGAAACAAATACAGAACTATTGTCTAACATAAATATTGTGTCCTAAATATCAATTAAATAAAAAAGTATGGTCCTATTGTGTATAGATGGTTTATTAATAACTCCAATGGAGCGAGTTTTTAAAAAGAAGATATTTAGGGCATAATATTTATGGCAGGCTATTTTGTGATAACGACATTCTGGCACCACACTGTAGGGGACAATGCAACCTTTCACATAAGATTCTGAATCATATATATAGCGCCAACCAAATCTCTAATGGAATCTTGTGACTGCCAGCTTTATGTCAAAACAAAACCTAACAGTTGGCCTAAAGTGCATTTAAGAGGACATCAAAGGACTGTGAGGGAAAGGGCAGAACAAACATACACATGTGAAGAATTCAAGAGATGAGTTTTGATGACAGAAAGGACCCTGTCCCCAATCCTTTAAAGTTAAATCTATAGAACATAAGTAATACGTGTTCACCAAAAGCACAAAAGCATAGACATACCGTGAGGTTTTTTTTATTTTTATAAAGTGGTGTGGTGTGTTGTTTAAATTACACTGAGGTCAGCTAACTTAAGATTGATGATTTATTTTTTTATAAACATTTACATCACATTCCTGTATGAATGCAAGTATTTTTTAAATTTATAAATTCATGAAAATATTCATAAGGACCATAAGAAATGCTCACAGAAGGTGGTCTACGTAATAATACTAATGCTGAATCAACCGTACAGATGTTAATAATGCAGAAAATCAGTTTTAAGTATTTATTGTGCAGAGAAATTAAATTAAATAAAACTTGTATAGTATTTTTAAGTCCAGTACCACAAAAAGAGCAAACAGGAAGCTTTGATGCCAAACTTCTCTACCGAATCACGTTCTTAGCTAGAGGCAGAACCCCTGTTTTAAAATGTACGCGGACGCTATGAACCTCAGGAGAGTTTTATTTAGATAATAATTCATCTTATGGAGTTCAGCACTTAATATGAGGAAGTATATAAACATTGCCTACATCATCTTTATAGATTGCATTTTTTTTTAAATAACAGCTCTAGCATTTATTCTCAGGGATCCTTTTATAGACCAAGAAGTAACCTCTTTCTTTGAAACATTTAATGATGTTAGGACCATCACCACTGACTGATTATATTGCAAGCCAGAGCATATGTGAGTTCCTCATAATACAAATTCTTAAGCTCGATTCTGAAGCATTTTTTAAATATTACCAAGATTGAACCCCTGCTAAGTGCATTACATATTAATCGAGGGGATAGACTCAATTGAAAAACTTTGTGACAAAGAAATCATTTGTTTCTTTAATGACCGTCTTGGATATACAACTGGTTATATTGCACTTTAAAGTAAAGTAAGACTCTACAGCAATACAAAAGAATGGATGGTGTTTTTGCTTCTTAGATGTTTCAGCACATTGATGCTTTGCTTGCCCAAGCTAAAATGCAGACTGAGAAGGGCGTGGCGATTGACAAGGCAGTTGATGGCTGTTAGAGCCATGTTCTGTCCATTTCAAAGATGAATAACAATAAAGCCCAGAGGGTAATAACATTTGACATTCTCAAGTGGTGCACCACCAATATAGTTTTTATTGCACTGTGATAGTCTTTTAAAATCGTCAATTTGAGATGCTGCATTGTTTGAAAGTGGCCAACTATCTTTGAAGACCTACACCAGGCCTCTCCAGTAGTACAATGTCATTCTCATACATGAAGCAGGCAACTAACCGCCTTCCAAATGAAGGAGGAAATGAGAAGGACAAAGAAAGGACTTCATGTGGGTCCACCATGTGAAGTGAGAAAAGCAAGGGTATCAGGACGGAGTCTTGATCAAGCCATTGTCATCTTTATACGTTATCAAAATGCATTGCTGCTGGCAGTCGCAATACAATTCCTCTATAAATCATGGGAATTGATCAAGAATTTCGAATGCCTGCAACTTTTTACAGAGGATAGGGTTCTCGACTTTGTCAAATGCACTAGAGAGATTTATGAAAACTGCACAGATTACTTGCTCTCTATTGTTTTGTAGCACTTGTTTAGACCGTTATTAGTCAATGGGAAGGCCCAATAAAAGCTTGATTGCACAACTGGGGGAAGACATTCAAAATCTATCCATTCTTGAAGATATACTAAAAGATGTTCAGCAAAGAGTTTCCTGATACGGTAGAGGGAATAAGTCAAGCAGTCACTGGTTGCACTGTAAGGTGGACCTTTCTAGTAGATGAGTAAAATCAAACTACCCCTCCATGAAGTTGGGACCGTTATGGCAATATAAAATATGAGAAAAATGGATAGAAAATAGATGCCCATAGTTGTGGATATAGTTTCAACAAATTGATGGGTAGATTTTCTGCTTCTTGAGCACCTCTATCATTTGTTAATTTCACTAAAACTGATCTGTTGGAATTGGAAATAAAATTATTTTTCAAAGGGGCTTTGTACTTTCCAATGTTTCTGATAAGTCATCTCCAATGTGAACATTATATATTTTAACATGATTTATAAATCTTACTACAGTGGCAGTGACTCTTTTTTGTTATTAGATTACCAGAAACCAAACCTACAATATTCCAGAAAGTGGAGTAATTATTGTGCCTAATGACAGTTTAGTTTTTGTTCACAGCGGTACCTCTCTTTCCTATTGCACAACTGTGTGGCATGGCTAGTTTTTAAATGATTTTCCAGTTAGAATCCATTGGGGCAGTTATCAAATTGTTCTGTCTTTTTCAATTTTTATAGCAGTTATCATCTCAGGGATGCCAGTTTCAGCTTCAGAAACTATGTTTACACAATAGTATTGGATTAAATTGGTCTCAGGATTTCAATCGTTATTCCATAGGTGAGGCTGTGGAGTATAATTAGTAAGGCTAATGGATTTTTCACTGGAAGCCAATGGAGTGAATGAAGATGACTGGCACCGGGTGCATGACATGGGAGGTTAAGTAACACCTAGACCGTGCAGTACTGTACAAGTTAAAGTCAATGTAGTTGATAGACCAGTAGGCCTAAGTACACAGCCCTGGCAGTTGACAAAAACACGAAGAGAAACATTTTTTATTTTAACCCCTTCGCTGCCGATCCTTTTCCCCTCAGGTGCCAGGCCTTTTTTGGCTATTTGGGGCAGTTCACGCTTGGGCCCTCATAACATTTTGTCCACATAAGCTACCCATGCCAAATTTGCTTCCTTTTTTCCAACGTCCTAGGGATTCTAGAGGTACCCAGACTTTGGGGGTTCCCCTGATGGAGAATAAAGAAATTAGCCAAAATACAGTGAAAAGTTCGATTTTTTTGTTTTTTTTAAAGGGAAAAAAGGGCTGCAGAAGAAGGCTTGTGTTTCTTTCCCCGGAAATGGCATTAGCACAGGGTTTGTGGTGCTAAAATCACCAGCTTCCTAGCATTAAGGAACAGACAGACTTGAATCAGAAAACCCAATTTTTCAACACAATTTTGTCATTTTACTGGGACATACCCTATTTTTACTATTTTTTGTGCTTTCAACCTCCTTCCAGTTAGTGACAGAAATGGGTGTGAAACCAATACAGGATCCCAGAAAGCTTAACATTTCTGAAAAGTAGCCGAAATTCTGAATTCAACAAGGGATAATTTGTGTAGATCCTATAAGGGTTTCTCACAGAAAACAACAGCTGAAATAAAAAATATTGAAATTGAGGTGAAAAAAACTGCCATTTTCTCAACATTTTACTCTATAACTTCTTCCTGCAATGTCAGATTTTTGAAAGCAATATACTGTTATGTCTGCTGGACTCTTCTGGTTGCATGGATATATAGGGCTTGTAGGGTAATCAAGAACCCTAGGTACCCAGAGCCAATAAATCAGCTGCACCTTGCAATGGGTTTTCATTCTAAACCGGGTATACAGCAATTCATTTGCTGAAATATAAAGACTGAAAAATAGGTATCAAGAAAACCTTTGTATTTCCAAAATGGGCACAAGATAAGGTGTTGAGAAGCAGTGGTTATTTGCACATCTCTAAATTACGGGGTTTCCATACTAGCATGTGAATTACAGGGCATTTCTCAAATAGAAGCCTTTTTTACACACTGTCTTACATTTGGAAAGAAAAAATGTAGAGAAAGACAAGGGGCAATAACACTTGTTCTTCTATTCTGTGTTTCTGCAAGTCTCCCGATAAAAATGGTACCTCACTTGCATGGGTAGGCCTAATGCTCGCAACTTGGAAATGCAACATGGACACATCACATTTTTACATTGAAATCTGACGTGTTTTTTGCAAAGTGCCTAGCTGTAGATTTTGGCCTCTAGCTCAGCTGGCACCTAGGGAAATCTACCAAACCTGCAAATTTTTGAAAACTAGACACCTAGGGGAATCCAAGATGGGGTGACTTGTGGGGCTCTCACTAGGTTCTGTTACCCAGAATCCTGAGCAAACCTCAAAATTTGGAAGAAAAAAAATACACCTTTTCCTCATATTTCGGTGACAGGAAGTTCTGGAATCTGAGAGGAGCCACAAATGTTCTTACACCCAGCGTTCCCCTAAGTCTCCCGATAAAAATAGTACCTCACTTGTGTCGGTATGCCTAGTGCCCGCGACAGGAAGTGCCCCAAAATACAACGTGGACACATCACATTTTCCCAAAGAAAACAGAGCTGTTTTTTGGAAAGCGCCTAGCTGTGGATTTTGGTTTCTAGCTCAGCCGGCACCTAGGGAAACGTACCAAATCTGTGCATTTTTTAAAAACTAGACACCTTGGGGAATCCAAGATGGGGTGACGTGTGGGGCTCTCACCAGGTTCTGTTAACCAGAATCCTTTGCAAAACTCAAAATTTGGCAAAAAAACACATTTTCCTCACATTTCGGTGACAGAAAGTTCTGGAATCTGAGAGGAGCCACAAATTTCCTTTCACCCAGCGCTCCCCCAAGTCTCCCGATAAAAATGGTACCTCACTTGTGTGGGTAGGCCTAGTGCCCGCAACAGGAAATGCCCCAAAACACAATGCGGGCACATCATATTTTCCCAAAGAAAACAGAGCTGTTTTTTGGAAAGCGCCTAGCTGTGGATTGTGGCCTCTAGCTCAGGTAGCACCAGTGCTTAATTTGTGCTTGTTGTTTCAGGTGCGGAGCACCGGACCTTATTTTTGCCGGCTGGCACTTATTCTTCTGCCTCAAGCATTTACTGTGAGCAAAAGACACAAATATGAAAGATGGAGGAAGAGAAAAACGAAAAAGCGTCACAATGGTAGCAAGCAGAAAGCTGCCAGAGTGAGCTGAAGAGACAGAGAGTGCCTTTAATTGGATTGAGGAGGCCCGAGATAGCTTCAGAATTACGCTGCCCCAGTATTCCGGTTTCACACATTTAATTGCAGCAGCGTGTACAAGAGGAGGGCTTTGAGCACCAGCACCTTTTTATGTACAAATTAAGCACTGGGCAGCACCTAGGGAAACCTACCAAACCTGTGCATTTTTTAAAACTAGACACCTAGGGGAATCCAAGATGGGGTGACTTGCCGGGCTCTCACCAGGTTCTGTTACCCAGAATCTTGTGCAAACCTCAGTCTCCTGATAAAAATGATACCTCACTTGTGTGGGTGGCCCAGGTGCCTGCAACAGAAAAAGGCCAAAAACATGTAGAGATTGAGAGGATAGCACAGCAAATTGATAAGCACATATTTTTCTTTTTTACATCTTTAGGCTGACTCTGCTTAGGGGACCCACACAAGTGAGGTATAATTCTACTTGGGAGACTGAGGGGAACGCTGGGTGGTAGGAAATTTGTGCAGGAGCGGGGATCCTACAAAGAAAAGTGAGGAAAATATGGTTTATAAGCAAATTATGAGGTTTGCAGAGGAGTCTGGGTAAGAAAATGAAATGTTGGGGGATCCAGGCAAGCCACACCTCCCTGGACACCTAGGGGTGTCTGGTTTTAAAAAATGTCTGGGTTTGGTAGGTTTCCCTAGATGAAGGCCGCATCCAGGACCAAAAACATAGGTGCCCCCCCTAAACAAAGGTAGTTTTGAAATAGATCATCTTGATGTGTCCACGTACTTCTGTGATGTTCCAAACACTAAAATTGTGAAAAGAAACACACTTAGGTTATGTTAAAAAGGAATATGTGACGGATCAACTAGGTCCTAAACAACTACTTGCCTAAACCACTACTGCTAAACAACTAAAAAGTCTCTACAACGAAGTACTGAACAACTACTGTCTAAACAACGATTTTGCCTGAATAACGATTGCCTGAACATTTATTTTTATTTTTTTAATGGTTTATTAGTTGCTTAGAATTAATATATATGTGTGTATATATATATATATATATATATATATAAATGTTAATATATATATATATATATATACACACATTCTAAACAACTAATAACCATTAAAAAAAAATATATATTTATATATACATTCTAAACAACTAATAACCATTAAAAAAAAAGAAAAAACATTGTTGTGCAGGCAATCGTTATTCAGGCAAAATCGTTGTTTAGACAGTAGTTGTTCAGTACTTCGTTGTAGAGACTTTTTAGTTGTTTAGCAGTAGTGGTTTAGGCAAGTAGTTGTTTAGGACCTAGTTGTTCAGGATGTTTCCCGTTAAAAAGACCCCTCACCCACCAACTAAGTTGGTGGCATGCTTCATCATCGGGGTTCCACCCGAGATACCTAGCGTGTCACGGGTGTGCTGCGACGCCTGATTACAACGGAGCAGGTTTTGTCATTTTTAGCACACATACTGGTTGGATTTGGCACAAGGGTGAGTGATGGTTCAGTAGATAAAATTTTATTAACAAGAGATTTCACAAAAGTGAAATGCACCGTTAATAACTGAAAGGCCATAACACTGAACCAATGACTCATAGCTCATGAGCTGTAAAGCCGCGTCAAGGCATCAACGGCTTTACAGTCCATTCATACACCTTTCATACATGATATGCACAAGGCCATTCACGCCGCGGGCCCAGCACATTACAACACTCGCATCAACAGACACCGCCATTCAGGGGCCCATCACTTTCATACGCCCACATGCCTGATACAGCAATCACACCAGCAGATGAAAGTGTGTGGACTGGCGTTTGGCTGGCACCGCCAGCCAAGCGCCACTCCATGCACACCACCAGCCAAGCGTCACTCCACGCACACTGCCAGCCAAGAGCCACCCCACGCACACCGCCAGCCAAGCGCCACCCCAAGCACACCGCCAGCCAAGCGCCACCCCAAGCACACCGCCAGCCAAGCACCACTCCACGCACACGTCATCACTTTTTGTTTTTGTTTTAAAACAACAAAGAAACCACTAATTATAAGTACAAAACTACAAACACAAAAGCTCTAAGTGAATACATGACAGTAATGCAAACAGTGAAACTGAACATATGAAAATATAAACAGGCAGTTTACGCTCACAGTATTTCCCCAAACATCTTTTGGGTGCGGTAACTCCTGAAACTGCCTGCCACACACAGCAAGGCTTTGAAGGACAGTACAGGCAGTACATCCGGCTATCCCTCCGGATATCTCTTCAGGCACAAACTCTACATTTCTTAGCGGGAAAGTCTTATTTGGGAGTGGGAGGAATATGATCAGGAAATTGGCGATCTTTCAATCTAGCCACATCCTTCACAACTGCTACTCTAGGAACTCTTGCATGATCCACCATAACAAGGCTCTCTATCACTGACTCCTGAAATTTAACAAATTTCATCCTTGACTCAGGGGAACAATCCTTAAACACTATAAAAGCATTGAAAGTTGCCAGATTGAATAAATCGATGGCCAACTTTTTATACCACACGTAAGACTTACGAACAGCAGTGTAGGGTTCCAACCTCTGATCTACTCTATCAACACCACCCACATGCTTATTGTAATCTGAAATGCACACAGGTTTGCGCACTTCAGCAACTTGACCCCCAACAGCCACAGGTGAAGTACTCTCATCATGGTTGGTAGTTAGCATGTACACATCCCTCCGTCTACAAATTTCAGAGCTAGCAACTCATCATTCCGCAAGGGACTGCACTGTCCCCTCTCAAGTTTTTTTTACAGACAAGCTCCCTTGGATAGCCTTTCCAGATAGAGCAGATTGTGCCACAAGCAACAATGTCCACTCTGAACAACTCCTTCAACAACTGAACTCCAGTGTAGAAGTTATCTACATACAAATGGTGACCTTTGCTAAACAGTCATCTACCAAGTTCCCATACAATTTTCTCGCTAACTCCAAAAGGGGGTAGACAACTAGGGGGGGCAATACTGGAATCCCTACCAGTGTAGAACCGGAATTTATAAACATATCCTGTACTACTTTCTGACAGCATATACAATTTAATTGCATACCGTGTCCTCTTACTGGGAATGTACTGCCTACAAACTAAACGACCCTTGAACAGGACCAAAGACTCGTCCATACTTATTTCTTTGCCTGGCACATAGACCACAAACTGATCAACGACAGGCCTAATCTTAAAAAGACGGTCACAATCGGGGTGATCTTGTGGCAAGGCTAAAGCATTGTCAATAAAATGCAGCATACGAAGAAGAAGCAAATACCGATTACGAGTCATCGTTGCGGCAAATATAGCAATTGCCATCAAGGGACTAGTAGACCAATAAGAAGCCAATGACGGCTTCCTTGACAACCCCATCAAAAAATCAAACCCAAGAACTTTTTCATCTCTTCCAAATTTGTGGGAATCCAATGGGTAGCTCTAGACTGAGGCCTATGTCTGGCAGCATTGTCCCTCAAATACTGCTCCGCATTCAAATTTGTCTGCTCAACAATATCTTCCAAAAATACATTGTTCATAAACAACTTATAGAAATTGACAGGCAAAAAGTTTTCTGTATTTACTCTACACCCTGGGAGACTAGTAAAGGAAGGCAACTGTGGCTGCTCCATGTTTGGGGCAACCCAGGTGTCAGGTCTTCCAATGGGAAGCCTTTCAGCCGCTGGCTGCAGCACCATTGGCATATCGATGTCCTCCTCGAAAACAGGCCCTTTATCTGCACTGAGAGTGGCTTCCTCATCAGAAGATTCGTCTCAGACAGAAAACTCACTCCCAGACTCTCTCTCTTCCTCCTCTGCCTCAGATGCAGAGTCTGTCTAATAATCATGGTCAGAAGACGACTCAAAAAGCATGCCAACAACCTGCTGAGCGGTCACTCTGCGGCTTGCCCTGATCCTTTCTAAGAACTGTAAAGTAACAAATGCGCAAACAACAACCAGCACTGTCTAAAATAAGTAATAAATAAAATGCGGCTTTATTACAAAGAGTTATGTAATCAAAAACTATACCACTAACTTGCCTGAAAAAGCTAGACTCACCAGCAACTAATCTGTACAGACTCCGCAATCACCAATGATATCCCACTAAAACGAAAAAAGAAAAGCATATTAGACATAAGACAACACAAATATTGTGCACAAATCTAAGGACAATATCACACTCAATCCTGCATTTAGTTCACCACCTACAAACATGTCATTCATGCATGGCAACAATACTCCTTTTGAGTAACTTTACTTACCTAAAACATGCAACTACGCAAACCGCAGGTCAGCCACTGCCAAAATGAGCCACAACAAAAGAAGCAAAAGCTTTGAACTAGAACAAAAAAGAGAAATAAACTGTTATAATCACAAATGCAAACACTTTGCCAGTTGAGAAACACCCGCCACCAAACAGTTAAAAAGTTTCTCTGGTGTCTAGTGGTCTCTGGGGAAGATGGGCCTAAAAAAAAAACTAGCCGTAAAATATTATGCCCCCTTGGGCAAGCAGCCCTTGCCCAAGGGCTGCCCCCTGCACAAAAAACACACAAACGAAACGAAAATCCCTGGTGCCTAGTGCAAAAAAAGATGGCCGATCTGCCCCCAAAGGGGGCACGAATGCCTAAAAGTGTTTCCCCCCCTTTGGGGGGGTGACCCTTGCCCCCATGGGGGCAGATTGGCTGAAAAATTATGAGCCGTTTCTGCCCCCGGGGGGGCAGAAACGGCATAAGAAGATTATGCCCCCAAGGGGCCACCCCCTACACAAAAAACTCACACACACACACATAATCCCCGGTGCCTAGTGGATTCTGTCCCCCTTGGGGGCAGATGGGCCAAAAAAACAAGGGCGATCTGCCCCCAAAGGGGGCTGAACTGCCTAAAAGTGTTTCTCCCCCTTTGGGGGGTGACCCTTGCCCAAGAGCCCGCCCCCTGCACAGAAAAACAAATAAAACACATCCCTGGTGCCATCGTGGCTTCTACCCGGGGCAGATCGGCTGAAATATAATTAGTCGATATGCCCTCTCGGAGGGGCAGAAATGGGGTAGAAGATTATGCCCCCTAGGGGAAGCGGCCCTTGCCCACGAGACCGCCCGCTGCACAAAAAACTCACACAAACACACACAGAATCGAGGGTGCCTAGTGGATTCTGCCCCCCTGGGGGCAGATGGGCCAAAAAAACAAGGCTGAGGGGCTGCCCCCCCCACACAGAAAAAACAAAACATATCCCTGGTACCATCGTGGCTTCTAGACCCCCTGGGGGCAGATCAGCTGAAAAATAATTAGCCGATCTGCCCCCGGGGGCAGGAACAGCGTAGAAGATTATGCCCCCTTGGGGGAGCGGCTCTTGCCCATGGGGCAGCACCCGCACAAAAAAGTCTCACACACAAACATAATCCCTGGTGCCTAGTGGATTTTGCCACCCTTGGGGGCAGATGGGCCAAAAAAACAAGGCCGATCTGCCCCCAAGGGGGGCAGAACTACCTAAAAGTGTTTATCCCCTTTGGGGGGTGACCCTTGCCCAAGGGGCCACCCCCACACAAAATAAACAAAAACAAAACACATCCCTGGTACCATTGTGACTTCTACCCGCCCTGGGGGCATATCAGCTGAAAGATAATCAGCCGGTCTGCCCCAAGGGTGGGCAGAAACGGCGTAGAAGATTATGCTCTCATTGGGTGGTAACCCTTACCCAAGGGGCCGCCCCCCGCGTACAAAAAAAAACCCACATCTGTGGTGCCATCGTGGCTTTTACGCACCTGGGGGCAGAAAAGGTGAAAAATAATTAGCCGAAACAGCGTATAAGATTATCCCCTCTTGGGGGAGTGGCCCTTGCCCAAGGGGCCGCCCCCACATAAAACACTCACACATGCACAGTAAACAAATTCCCTGGGGCCTAGTGGGCATTCCTGCTGCCCGTTCGCATCGCATCGTTTTTATCCGAGTTCAGTTACAAACAGTTAGTAGACATCCAGACTGCCACTGTGCAGAATCTAGTCCCATCAATTCTCAGTATAATCTGAGTGTAAACTGCATAACACATATTTGACAACTGATGGTTCTTGATAACCTAAGCCAAAAGAGTTACCTACGGTTAAAAAGGGTTGGGCTCAAGGCCAAACCCAAGTGGAGCTCCAGAGTTTAAGGCCTTAGAAGGTGAGGAGAAAACAGGCAGAACTACTGCTTGACTTCTAACAGAAGGCTTACCACTACTTTAACAATAATTACACAACATTCTAGGCAATGTCACTTTATTTTGGCAGTGCAATCTTACTCGCAACTGATCAGGAGCCCTTTCTTCAAAGTGAGGTATTACATCTCCAAGATGTAATTGTTACCCAGATACCACCATCAATACCACGAGCATCTGAATGAAACACTTGAACACCTAAATACCTAAATGTAACACATTCCAAGATATGATCTGAAGGTGAAAATGTTCTGGCATAACATCTGTTTCCCTTCTGCTAGGACAAATACATTTACTGCATCTAATTCATATCCAGACCCTTCAGAAGTCTTGTTATATACCTGCTTGAATATCTTTCACTATAACAGAAAATCATCTGCATACAATGATATCATATGCATTGCCCCTGCTATAAACATGCTCTTGTCGCAGCAATCTATCCTTGCAAAAGCAGGTAACGGTTCCTTTGCCAGAGCAAAACATAGTCAGGAGTGTGGATACCTGTTTCACATTCCCCTCTCCAGACTGAATGATGGCGACTCCAGGTGACTGCAGCAATTCCTGGCTGCTGGTTTGCTCTATAGAAGGTATATCCAGGTCAACCGCTTGTTCCTGATCCCAATTGTTAGAAACTGGGTCTCTAGTTGGCAGAGGTATGCACCCAGTCCAAGTAGGAACCACAATCATAGTCAGGGTAAGTCAGATGCACACTTTAAATTAACTTGTGCTCATCCTCTGGTAGCTTGGTGAACAGCAGGCAGGCTTAACTTAAGGGGGCAATGTGTAAAGTATTTGTGCAACACACACAAACACAAATGAGAAATGTGCCTCCCCCTTCTTGGCATAGTTTACCCCCTTTTTCTGCCTGATGTCAGTGTGTTTGACAGTGTTCACTGGTATTATGGTAACCGGGACCCCTGTGATTATGCTCTCTCTCCCAAAACTCTGTATTTTATCCACAATTGGCACACTGGTGCCCCATTATAAGTCCCTAGTATATGGTACCCAGGGCATTGGGGTTCGAGGGGATCCCTATGGGCTGCAGCATACATTTTGTCACCCATAGTGAGCACAGGCAAAGGCTCCGGCGAGCACCCTTTCACTGCCACTTTTCACTGCACTAGGTCACTTATAAGTCATCCCTATGGCAGACCTTCCAGCCAGAGGGCAGGGTGCAAAGTACCTGTGTGTGTGGGCACCCCATGCAGTAGCAGAGGTGCTCCCACGAACTCCAGGCCCATTTTCCTGGACTTCATTGGTGCAGGGACATCATTTTACGGGTGTACTGGACATAGGTCACTACCTATGTCCAGCTACATAATGGTAACTCCGAACATAGGCATGTTTGGTATCAAACATGTTGGAATCATACCCCAAGGCTTTTGCAAGGATTGGTTGTATGATTTCATGCACTCTGGGGGCTCCTTAGAGGACCCCCAGTATTGCCATTTCAGCCTTTGTAGGGTTTCCAGGCAGCCCAAACTGCTGCCACCTCTCAGACAGGTTTCTGCCCTCCTGTTGCTTGAAAAACTCAAGCTTAGGATGGCAGAACAAAGGAGTTCCTTAGGGAGAGGGGTGTTACACCCTCTCTCTTTGGAAATAGGTGTTACAGGCTAGGGAGGAGTAGCCTTCCCAAGCCACTGGAAATGCTTTGAAGGGCACGTTTGGTGCCCTCCTTGCATAAACCAGTCTACAACGGTTCAGGGACCCCCAGTCCCTGCTCTGGCATAAAACTGGACAAAGAAAAGGGGAGTGACCACTCTCCAGCCCATCACCACCCAAGGGGTGGTGCTCAGAGCTCTTACAGAGGGTCCCTGGGTTTTGCCATCTTGGATTTAAGGTTGGCAGGGAACTTTGGGAGCATCTGAGTGGCCAGTGCCAGCAGGTGACGTCAGGGCCATCCCCTTGATAGGTGCTTACCTGGTTAGGTGACCAATCCCCCTTTCAGGGCTATTTAAGGTCTCTCCTTTGGGTGGTTCCTCAGATTCGGATTGCAAGACTCCAGCAGAAATCCTCTGCATCCTCCACTTTGACTTCTGACTGAAGAAACAGTATCTGGTCTCTTCAGGACCCTACAAGCTGCAACAAAGAAGCAAGACGCCTCCTACAACATTGTATCTCTGGCTCCTTCCAGCAAATGCAACATTTCCCTGGTTGTGCATCCTCTAAGGACAGCCCGTCTTCAGCCTGCATCAGAAGAAAGAATCTCCCATGGGGTGAAGGAGTCACTCCCCTGCTTCTGCAGGCACCAACTGCAATGAAGACCGGCCGCGTGGCTCCCTCTCCTGCTGAGCTGTCTGGATCCTGCATCACAGGTGGTGGACTGAAGTGGTCCTGAAGGCTTGTCGCATCCCTCCTCCAAGATCTTCGTGCATCTTGAAGCTCCGGTCCCCAGCGTCGCACAGCTTCCTGAGTGGTTCTCCAGTGGCATGGAGCCTTTGTCGTAGTGCTGCGTGGTCCTCTTCTGCAACTTTCTTGTCCCAGTCCTGTGGGACTCCTGTGTGCGCTGCCTGGTGTCCTGTGGGCTCTCTGTATCGCTGAGGGTCCCCTCTGGTTCCCCCAACTTGGTAGAGTCCACCTGGTCCCAGGCAGCGTACTTTTCCGCTAACTGCAAGTTTTGTGTGTACCAAAGCTTGTTGGCGGACTCCGACCACGCAAACCCGGCTGCAATCCTCCATCCGGTGTGGGACATCACTTGTACCATCCAGAACCTGACTTTGTCATCCTGGGTGTAGTACTGACATTTCTTCTCCACCTGTGGTTCTCCTTTTGCACCTTCCATCAGGGTTAGCAGGGGCTCCTGCTCCTCCTGGACTCTTCTGTGCTTCTTGGACTTGGCCCCTTTCTTCCACAGGTCTTCTTGCCCAGGAATTCACTGTTGGTGCTGTGCAGTCTCTTCTGGGTTTTGCATAATTCTTCTTATCGTTTGTGTGTGTGATTAGGGAAACTTATTGTGATTTACTCCTGTTTTCCTGGTCGCTGGGGTGGGTGGTGGTACTTACCTTTGGGCTTTCCTAATACTCCCAACTTCCCTCTACACACTACATTTGCCTAGGTGGGGGACCGACTTTCACATTCCACTTTCTTAGTATATGGTTTGTGCTCCCATAGGCCCATTTCTAACTACTGTGATTTTCATTAATTGCACTGTTTTCTAACTGTTTTTATGCCTAGTTCTGCATACTAGTGTTTTTTATTTGTGTATTACTTACCTCCTAAGGGAGTATAGCCTCTATGGTATTTTTGGTATTTGTGTCACCAAAGTAAAGTACCTTTATTTTTGTAACACTGAGTGATTTATTTCATGTGTGTGAGTACTGTGTGACTATAGTGGTATTGCATGAGTTTTGCATGTCTCCTAGGCTGCTCATTCACAGCTACCTCTAGACAGCCTGGCTTCTAGACACTGACTACACTACACTAATAAGGGATAACTGGACATTGTTTAAGGTGTAAGTACCATAGGTACCCCTCACACACCAGGCCAGCCTCCTACAATATTTATCTGAGTTGAATAAGACCAAAACAATGAATATCAAACCAGTAAAATAAGAGCTATTAACTTTCAATATTTCAAATGCAGTGCTTTTACTGGGACTCATCTTAGTCTTTACGGTAATTTGGATAAAACGTTAAGTATTGCTGTTTTGGAGATCGAAGCACGGAAGTCAATTACAGCCTCACCCGGGTGGTATCGCAGATATGTGTAGGTATCCTCTGTGGCAAGAAGTGCTGCATCAAAACGTCGGGACCACTTGGGTTCAAGTTGAAACAAGGAATTGCACTACTGCAGGCTGGGCCAAATAAAGTACCTGGTTAGATTGGTGTTACTGCTGAGAGCAGAGTGAGGCTGAGGCACGGCAGACGAGGAGCAGGTTCCTACAGTATGTTGCAGTTGCCTGGGCAACCGGGCAGGGCACTTCTAGCAGCAGCAGCTGTGGAGATCAGTAAAGATGTGCCTAGCATGCCCGAAATGGTTTGCACAGACTGGAAGGTCTTGTTTGGGTGCAAGTTGTAGTGAAGCACTGCACTCACCAGGAGAATCTCAAAAGAGGGAGTGCTCTGCTTCTTCTGAAGGGGTGGGAAGGGCAGTTATGCGCTGCATTCTGGCTCTGGTTAATCAGTCAGGAATGCTATCCTGAAGCAGAGAGTGGTACTTGATGAACAATGCAGCAAGTTTGTTTTAAGCCACTCACAAGGGCTCTGATGTCCCTGAGAACTTAGGGAAGAACAGAGACAAGCCAGCCAGCCAGCCCTTCGAGTCACTCTGGTGTAATCCTTGGTTCCTTTTGGCAGGGTAGAGGTCAGCAAGCCTCAGGGCAGCCAGCAAAGCAGGGCAGCAGTTCCTGGGAACCCTTAAGGCACAGCTAGATGGCAATCCTTTCAGCACAGCAGCCATTACTCTGGCAGAGTTTTCTTCAGGTCCAGAAGTGCACTGATTTCAGGGGGCCAGAGCCCAAGTACTTATACTAAAAAGTGCCTTTGATGTAGGGGGTGACTTCAAAGGATCTTTCTGAAGTGTGCAAGTCCACTGTTCAACCCAGCCCTGGCTCCTGACTATCAGTAGGTGGTATCATCCCCTTGTGTGGGGACAGGCACGTCCCTCTTGAAGTGTAGGTATGAACTCCCCTCCACCCTTCCAGCCCAGGAAAAACTATCAGTATGCAGATGAATGCAGATGCAGCTGAGCGTCCTGTGTTGTGGGTGTCTGGAGGGAACGCACAAATGTAGCTGACGCCCAGACTAGACTGTATTAGAGACAGGCTGTCAGACATACAGAATAGTGAGAGCAGAGAAATGCCACTTTCTAAAAGTGACATTTCTAAAATAGTTTTGATAAATCTGACCTTACCAGTAAAGAGAATCTATTATTACCATTCAAATTATGTGAAACATGATGAAACTACTCCCTTCTAATCAGGAATTGCTACTCAAAAGTATATTAAGGAATTCCCAATGCTGGCCTATGAAAGGAACAGGCCTCAGTAATGAAAAACGACGTTGGGAGTTTTTCATTAGTAGGGCATGGAAAACTTAAAGGTACATTTCCTGCCTTTTAATTACATGGCATTCTGTCCGATGGGCTACCTAGGGCTTACCTTAGGGTGGCTTATGTGTAAGAAAAGGGGAGTTTAAGGTTTGGCAAGAGGTTTTAAATGCTTTAGCATTGGTTAACAGTGGTAAGGTGCTCAGAGTCCTATGGCCAACAAAAAGATGCAGCTAAAAACAGGAGGTGAAAGGCAAAAAGTCTGGGGTAAGACCACCCTAAGGATGCCAGGTCTAACACCAACTTTATTCAATATCGCAAATAAATATTGCCACCTGTGTCAAAAATGTTCTCAATATCATGGCCTGTAGGAAACTGCTGAGGGGTGTAGCCCTTAACACGTAGAATAATCAGCACATATTGGGTGATGTGTTGTGACCTGGAATAACACCAAACTGGTCATTACAGACTTGCTCCGGCAGTGAACAAAAGAGATGTCAAGCTTAGAACCTCTTGTCGAGCACTGTAACAAACTACCCAACTTGGTTGCAGCATACAGTTCAGCCAACCAAGGCACTAATATATCAGTATATGCCTAACACAATTCAAATGGTTGGCTGTTATTCCCCGGTGTCTTCTCTTTGCCTAATTTGCCTGATTTGATTTCAGGATTGATATCACTGCTTCAAGACCCTGTTTTGGGCATGGGAAAGCATTGGTAAATTGACTAATCATTGATATTATTTCCCCCCATGTAGTTTAATATGTTTATAGCATAATAGCAGGCGATTTCATCTTGGGAACAAACCACCTTCCATAACCATAATCAGCGACCCTCATGCGTCAGACTTGGCTAGCGATGCAAGTGGGTTCCCATTTCTTGTTTCCTTCTAAATTCTCTGGTGATAAGTAATTCTTATAATCTAGAGGGCTCAGTGTTTCCAGCAATATTGTACAGTTCTTCTTTGTTTGACAGAAACGTGTTTGTGGTGTGTGTGTGAGATCATGGAACATTTCTGCCTTTTACAGTTTTCATCTCATTTTCAAGTTTGACATGCTGCATACTTTGTAGTGATACAGCAACCCCTAACCACCACCATGATGGCTACCCATGCCACTATTACATTGCACACTGATCTTGCATTTTCAGGAAAGCAATTCAGTATATCATCTTCAATGACTCTCCTATACAGTGGGTCTTCCAAGGCTAAAGCCTGAAAGAGCCACATGGTTATGCCTGCTTGAGGTTTACTCTAATATCCCCTTATTTGCAATTAAAGGGAATCTTTAATGTCCTAATTTTGCAATCCTTCGCCCTTTTAGGAGACTTGTAAATTGAACCCAGCACTAACCTTGTGCAATATGTTGTTGGTGTTTTGGACTTTATGCTCAATGTTGACATGCCTACCCATCCCTTCCCATTAAGTCCCCACTCACTGCTGTGAGCAAATTTGGACATTAACCCCTTAATCGCCACAGATGTAATGGTTACGTCTGTGGCTGCGCATCTCAGGCATTACAGACGTAACCATTTACGTCTGTGTACCGGCCCTCGGGAGAAGCGCTAGCGCTCCCTCCGAGGGCCACCCTCCCCCCCCCCAAGGCCGGGGCCGAAAGGGGAATCGCTTTCCCTTTCACCCCCAATCCCCCTAGCCCCCCCAGTGACATCTGATGAGATCAGCATGCGAAAGCGTGCTGATCTCATCAGAGGTTACCTCCTATTCCAGCGCGATTGCGGAAGAGAAATGCTCAGCATTTCTCTTCTGCTCGGGAGGAGGGGGCCAGCAGAGACATGAAAGGAAAGGCCTTTCCTTTCTTTTCATGTCGCTGCAAGCATAGAATGCGATCGGGCAGCAGAAATGCCCACTAGAGACCAGGGAATATATATATTTTTTAAATGAACGTAAGGGGAGCGGCCCCTTGGGCAAGGGCCGCTCTCCAGGGGGGCAAATAATTTTTAGGCCATTTCTGCCCGCTAGACACCAGGGATTTTTCTTTTTTTTTCTTTTATGTTTAGGGAGCGACCCCTTCAGCAAGGGTTGCTCCCTGGGGGGCCAAATTGTTTCTAGGCCATTTCTGCCCCCTCTGGGGGCAGATCGGCCTAATATAATTAGGCTGATCTGACCACGGGGTGGGGCACAAACCACTAGACACCAGGGAATTTTTTTTATCATATACTTACGTATAAGGGGTGTGGCCCCTTGGGTATGAGCTGCTCCCAGGGGGGGAAATCATTTTTAGGCCATTTCTGCCCCTCCTGGGGGCAGATTGGTCTAATATAATTAGGCCGATCGGCCCTCTGGGGGGCAGAAAACCCCTAGACACCAGGGATTTTTTTTCTTTTATGTTTAGGGAGCAACCCCTTGGGAGCCAAATTGTTTCTAGGCCATTTCTGCCCCCCCCGGGCAGATCAGCCTAATATAGTTAGGCTGATCTGACCCTGGGGGGGGGGCAGAAACCACTAGACACCAGGGATTTTTTTAATCTTATACTTACGTGTAAGGGGAGCGGCCCCTTGGGTAAGGGCCGCTCCCCAGGGGGGTAAATGATTTTTAGCCATTTTTGCCCCCCTCCTCCTCCAAGGACAGATCGGCATCTGCCTCTGGGGAAGACAGAAACCTCTAGACACCAGGGATATATATATATATTTTTATTTACTTTATGTTTTTATGTATGGGGAGCGAAGCCCTAGGCAAGGGTCGCTCCCCTGGGGGCAAATTGTATTTAGGCCATTTCTGCCCCCCTTGGGGGCAGATCAGCCTATTTTTGTTAGGCCAGTCTGCCCCCAAGGGGTGCAGAAATCACTAGACACCAGGGATTGGTGTGTGTGTATGTGTGTGTTTTGTTTGGGGGGCTGCCCCTTGGGCAAGGGTCACTTCCCATGGGGGCACATTACTGTTGGCCATATATGCCCCCCTTGGGGGCAGATCGGCCTATTTTTGGAAGGCCCATCTGCCCCCAAGGGGGGCAGAAAGCCCACCAGAGAAGATTTTTTTTTTCAAAATAAGAGGGTGGGGTATGGCCCACCCCAAATAAATGGGGCCAATGTTGTTCTGCCCACCAATGGGCAGATGGAGCAATTACCCCCGATCCACACCCTGGGGGTGCAAAATGTCTACTAGATGGCATGGAATTAAAAAAAAAAAAATAGTGGTGTGGTGGCTACCAACCAGTATGGGCCTGGTTATGCCCCGCCCCAGCTGAAGGGGGTAACAGTCTTTCAGCTCTACCCCCGCACACTAAAACATTTTATCCCACAGCAAGCAAGAACACATTTGATTATTTTGGGTTTTGGTTTACATTTGGGCCATGAGAGTTTGGTAACCCTCAAAATCGTCCCACTTGGAATGGTGAGGGCTGCACTTTTTTGACTTTGGGACGCTGCCTTGTAGAAAAATCCACAAGACCCAGACACATCTGAAAACTAAACATCGGGTTGATTCCAGGGTGGTGTGCTTCACATGCATCCTGCACCATTTTCTTACCCGCAATGCCCTGCAAACCTCCAACTTTGCTGAAAATCACACATTTTTCCCACATTTTTGTGATGGAACCTTCCGGAATCTGCAGGAATCCACAAAATTCCCACCACCCAACATTGTCTCATCTATATATATATATATAAAATTCTGCTGCACTTGTCAGCCTAAAAAATTTATTTTTTCAAACTGCCCTTTTGGACCCGCTTTGGTTCCCCCTCAATTCTGACATGTTTTTGGCTCTTCCTTGTCACAGGCACTTGGCCCACCTACACAAGTGAGGTATTATTTTTACTGGGAGACTGAGGGGAACGTTGGGTGGTAGGAAATTTGTCCCGGTGATCCTACACAGAAATGTGGGGAAAAAGTGATTTTTAAGCTATATTTGAGGTTTGCTGAGGATTCTGGTTAAGAAATCATTGGGGGATCCACGCAAGTCACTCCTCCCTGGACTCCCTCGGGTGTCTAGTTTTCAGAAATGTCTGGGTTTGTTAGGTTTCCCTAGATGGCTGCTGAGCCCAGGACCAAAAACGCAGGTGCCCCCCTTAAAAAACAGTTAGTTTTGTATTTTCAAATTTTAATGTGTCCAGATAGTGTTTTGGGGCATTTCCTGTCGCGGGCCTACCCACACAAGTGAGGTATCATTTTTATCTGGAGACTTGGGAGAACGCTCGGTGGAAGGAAATTTGTGGCTCCTCTCAGATTCCAGAACTTTCTGCCACCGAAATGTGAGGAGAAAGTGTTTTTAGCCAAATTTTGAGGTTTGCAAAGGATTCTGGGTAACAACCTGGTGAGAGCCCCACAAGGCACCCCATCTTGGATTTCCCTAGGTCTCTAGTTTTCAAACATGCGCAGGTTTGGTAGGTTTCCCTAGGTGCCAGCTGGGTTAGAGGGCAAACTCCCCAGGTAGGCAGTTTGCAAAAAACACCTCTGTTTTCTTTGGGAAAATGTGATATGACCACGTTGTGTTTTGGGGCATTTCCTGTTGCTGGCGCTAGGCGTACCCACACAAGTGAGGTTTCATTTTTATTGGGAGACTTGCGGAAATGCTAGGTGGAAGGTAATTTGTGGCTTCTCTCAGATTCATGAACTTTCTATCACCAAAATGAGAGGAAAAAGTGTTTTTTTGGCCAAATTTTGAGGTTTGCAAAGGAATCTGGGTAACGGAACCTGGTCAGAGCCCCACAAGTCACCCTATCATGGATTCCCCTAGGTGTCTAGTTTTCAAAAATGTGCAGGTTTGCTAGGTTTCCCTAGGTGCCGGCTAAGCTAGAGGCCAAAAGCCACAGGCAGGCACTTTGCAAAAAACACGTTTTCTTTGGGAAAATTTGATGTGTACATGTTGTGTTTTGGAGCATTTTCTGTCGCGGGCACTAGGCCTACCCACACAAGTGAGGTATAATTTTTATCGGTGGATATGGGGGAACGCTGGGTGGAAGGAAATTTGAGGCTCCTCTCAGATTCCAGAACTTTCTGCCACCGAAATGTGAGGAGAAAGTGTTTTTTAGCCAAATTTTGAGATTTGCAAAGGATTCTGGGTAACAACCTGGTGAGAGCCCCAAAAGTCACCTCATCTTGGATTTCCCTAGGTCTCTAGTTTTCAAACATGCGCAGGTTTGGTAGGTTTCCCTAGGTGCCAGCTGAGTTAGAGGCCAATATCCACAAGTAGGGACTTTGCAAAAAACACCTCTGTTTTCTTTGGGAAAATGTGATGTGTCCACGTTGTGTTTTGGGGCATTTCCTGTCGCGGGCACTAGGCGTACCCACACAAGTGAGGTATCATTTTTATTGGGAGACTTGCGGAAATGCTGGGTGGAAGGAAATTTGGGGCTTCTCTCACATTCCAGAACTTTCTGTCACCAAAATGAGAGGAAAAAGTGTTTTTTGGCCAAATTTTGAGGTTTGCAAAGGATTCTGGGTAACGGAACCTGGCAGAGTCCCACAAGTCACCCCATCATGGATTCCCCTAGGCATCTAGTTTTAAAAAATGTGCAGATTTGGTAGGTTTCCCTAGGTGCTGTCTGAGTTAGAGGCCAAAATCCACAGGTAGGCGCTTTACAAAAACACCCTCTGTTTTCTTTGGGAAAATGTGATGTGTCCACGTTGTGTTTTGGGGCATTTCCTGTCGCGGGCACTATGCCTACCCACACAAATGAGGTATCATTTTTATCAGGAGACTTGGGGGATCGCTGGGTGGAAGGGCATTTGTGGCTCCTCTCAAATTCCAGAACTGTCACTGAAATGTGAGGAAAATGTGTTTTGTTAGCCAAATTTTGAGGTTTGCAAAGGATTCTGGGTAACAAAACCTGATGAGAGCCCAGGTCACCTAATCTTGGATTTCCCTAGGTGTCTAGTTTTCAAAAATGCACAGGTTTGGTAGGTTTCCGTAGGTGCCAGCTGAGCTAGAGGCCAAAATCCACAGGTAGGCACTTTGCAAAAAACACCTCTGTTTTCTTTGGGAAAATGTGATGTGTCCACGTTGTGTTTTGGCGTATTTCCTGTTGCAGGCGCTAGGTGTACCCACACAAGTGAGGTATCATTTTTATCGGGAAACTTGCCGAAATGCTGGGTGGAAGGAAATTTGTGGCTCCTCTCAGATTCCAGAACTTTCTGTCTCCGAAATGTGAGGAAAACGTGTTTTTTTAGTCAAATTTTGAGGTTTGCAAAGGATTCTGGGTAACAAAACCTGGTGAGAGCCCCATAAGTCACCCCATCTTGTATTCCCCTAGGTGTCTAGTTTTAAAAAATGCGCAGGTTTGGTAGGTTTCCCTAGGTGCCAGCTGAGGTAGAGGCGAAAATCCACAGCTAGGCACTTTGCAAAAAACAACTGTGTTTTCTTTGGGAAAATGTGATGTGTCCATGTTGTGTTTTGGGGTATTTCCTGTCGCGGGCGCCAGCCCTACTCACACATGTGAGGTACCATTTTTATCGGGAGACTTGGGGGAACGCTGGGTAGAAGGAAATTTGTGGCTCCTCTCAAATTCCAGAACTTTCTGTCAACGAAATGTGAGGAGAAAGTGTTTTTTTAGCCAAATTTTGAGGTTGGCAAAGGATTATGGGTAACAAAACCTTGTGAGAGCCCCACAGGTCACCCCATCTTGGATTCCCGTATGGGTCTAGTTTTCAAAAATGTGCAGGTTTGGTACATTTCCCTAGGTGCCAGCTGAGCTAGAGGCCAAAATCCACAGCTAGACAATTGGCAAAAAATAGGTCTGTTTTCTTTGGGAAAATGTGATGTGTCCATGTTGTGTTTTGGGGCATTTCCTGTCGCAGGCGCTAGGCCTACCCACACAAGTGAGGTACCATTTGTATCGGGAGACTTGGGGGAACGCTGGGTGGAAGGAAACTTGTGGCTCCTCTCAAATTCCAGAACTTTCTGTCACCGAAATGTGAGGAGAAAGTGTTTTTTTAGCCAAATTTTGAGGTTTGCAAAGGATTCTGGTTAACAAAACATGGTGACAGCCCCACAAGTCACCCCATCTTGGATTCCCCTAGGTGTCTAGTTTTCAAACATGCACAGATTTGCTAGGTTTCCCTAGGTGCCGGCTGAGCTAGAGGCCAAAATCTACAGCTAGGGCACTTTGCAAAAAACACATCAGATTTCAATGTAAAAATGTGATGTGTCCATGTTATGTTTCCTGTTACGAGCATCAGGCCTACCCATGCAAGTGAGGTACCATTTTTATCAGGAGACCTGAGGGAATACAGAATAGCAAAACAAGTGTTATTACCCCTTGTCTTTCTCTTCATTTTTTCCTTCCAAATGTAAGACAGTGTGTAAAAAAAAGACATCTATTTGATAAATGCCATGTAATTCACATGCTAGTATGGGCACCCCGGAATTCAGAGATGTGCAAATAACCACTGCTTCTCAACACCCTATCTTGTGCCCATTTTGGAAATACAAAGGTTTTCTTAATACCTATTTTTCACTCTTTATATTTCAGCAAATGAATTGCTGTATACCCGGTATAGAATGAAAACCCATTGCAAGGTGCAGCTCATTTATTGGCTCTAGGTAGCTAGGGTTCTTGATGAACCTACAAGCCCTATATATCCCCGCAACCAGAAGAGTAAAACAGTTGTAACAGTATATTGCTTTAAAAAATCTGACATCGCAGGAAAAAGTTACAGAGTAAAACATTGAGAAAAAGAGTTGTTTTTTTCACCTCAATTTCAATATTTTTTTTATTTCAGCTATTATTTTCTGTAGGAAACCCTTGTAGGATCTACACAAATGACCCGTTGCTGAATTCAAAATTTTGTCTACTTTTTAGAAATGTTTAGCTTTCTGGGATCCAGCACTGGTTTCACACCCATTTCTGTCACTAAGTGGAAGGAGGCTGAAAGCACACAAAATAGTAAAAATGGGGTATGTCCCAGTAAAATGCCACAATTGTGTTGCAAAATGTTTTTTTTTTATTCCAGTCTGCCTGTTCCTGAAAGCTGGGAAGATGGTGATTTTAGCACAGCAAACCCTTTGTTGATGCCATTTTCAGGAAAGAAACCACATGCCTTCTTCTGCAGCCCTTTCCCCATTTTTTTTCTCAAAAAAACTAAATTTTCGCTGTATTTTCGCTAATTTCTTGGTCTCCTTCAGGGAAACCCACACAGTCTGGGTACCTCTAGAATCCCTAGGATGTTGGAGAAAAGGGACACAAATGTGGGGTAGCTTATGTGGACAAAAGGTTATGCAGGCATAAGCACGAACTGCCCCAAATAGCCAAAAAAAGGCTTGACACCTGAGGGGGAAAAGGCCTGGCAGCGAAGGGGTTAAGGACTCTGCTCAATTACAAATCAGGTGGGATTTTGCCTTACTATCACAAGAATAAGGGTATCTAAGATAGCCATAGGTATGGGAGGTGTCCCATGGTGATGAAGAAACCCCTTAATGCATTTAACTCCAATCTAGAACTGAAACATGAAGTCCTGGACAGAACCAAGAAAGGGTGTCATAATAAGTACTCCTCCCACATCATGTATTTTAACCTTGTATGGGATGTGCTTCAAAAATTATAAGTAGAATTAGTATTCTACCTATCTTAATTCAAATTTAGCTAACACAGAAACCCTCTTTTGTCTCCACCTAACAAACATACAAATAAGACTCCAAAAGCTCTGGATGTACCTGAATAGCACCAAGTTACTTCTGGCGAAGGAGCAACCCCAATGATGAAGCATGCCGCGCAGAGTGGGAGAGGGTTTGCAACTATTTTTTTTAAGTACTCACAAAAATATCACATGCATACTAGGGCTCTTGAAACACAAGAGTTTCCAATTCAGCCAGAGCCTACAAGTTCTTTTGACTTATTGTTGATAGGGAGGTGGTACTTGATTAGACCATTTAACATTCCACTCATTCCACCAGCTGAGGCTCTAGCAACTTAATACTACCTGAGGTGGTTGGATGCACAACACTACTGAGGATGTGAGGCATAAGCCTGACAAACATTGAGGATGGCAATTCTGGCACATGCTTGATCACAGAACACAATGCCAAATACAGCTGAATCAATCCGGATCAGCACAATACACTGTGCTCAAGAGTGACTGTAAGCCACATGAAGACCACATTAAGATTCTCTCTTGGCCATCTGTGATCAGTGCAGGCAAAGCATCAGTGGCATCCAAAGTTACTTCAACTTCACCCCAACTGAAAGACCATCATAACCCATTGTAATCAGTGCTGACATCATAACAGCTATACACTAACTGCAATGCTTAAGGAGCTGAGCAATTAATGGTCATAACAGATGGCGCATAAAAACTCCTGAAACAGCCACCTTAACAAACAAATCCATAATAGGACACAATGCCAAATAAAATCATTTAGCAATGCACGTTATTTAAGCAATCAATACCTAAGGAGACAGGAGGCTGACATCTGAAGATTTCTATCATGTACTGCTGGCACTTTCGAGGTCGTCAACATAGTTCATCGCTGATGGTTCCAAACATCAGTTGTCCTGTTCAATAGTAGGTATCTCATAGTCATAATTTTAAAAACAATTAACTAACACAGACAGCGAGGTAGATCTCCGGCTCACTTATCTCAGCCGACCACTCTCATCCAAACTGAAAAAGGTCCATAGTTTTTACCTCTGTGAATCAATTAGCATATGAAGTGGATTAAATTATAAAGAAAACCATAAACATAATAAGAGACCTGCAGAGTTAAGTTAAGTTATAGTAGCCAAACAACCATAATCATAATTTGGCCATCTTTTTCTCACACTTTTTCTTCCATCACACTGCTAAGCACTGAATCTAAAGATAAGTTAAGAGCACCTCTCTGATCACTCATGCAAATCAAGATGCTTTCCACTAAGGCGCACAAAGACAACACTCTTCTAACTATGTACTGCTCCATGGTATAGTGTGATACCCGATAAACATGGTCTTTGGTGTCCCGTACCCTGGTGTGAACCACTATATAAATGCAACAGACAAGCTAGTTTTAAAGTAAAAAGAGTAGAAAGTCATACTATTACCCTGTTCGTCTAGTCTACTGTTTTGCTTCACTAATGAACACTCATGCACTGACAAAAATCTCTGGAATGTGTTTCTTAGTCTAAATAATACATTAATTCACTTTGCACGGTTCGTAAAGGAAAATCAACATGCTGAAAGCACACGTTTAAAAATGGTCACAGCAATTAAATGAAAACATGTACAAATGATTCTCCACTGCAATATACACAGCAAATATATGTATCTATATTACAATGCAAATAATGAATTAAAAAATGTGCATCACCATGAGGCAAGGGCACATCTGCTTCATCTCCCTCCTATCAGCATCAGATCACCAGATCCCATAATCGATATAAATAAAGTTGGTGGTCACTAATGTGACGGTGTGCTGCTAGGCTAAGTGCAACGTGGAGTCAGTGGTCAAAACACAAATATTATTACATATACATATGCTCTGTTCCTAAGGATATTAACACTAGATCAGATGTTTGCCTCCCATTGAATTAATGGTATAAAAACATTCATCAGAAGCAATAGGCTACTATTGTCTGTGGCAACAAGCAGATCTCCCCAGAAGGGTACAATGGCAGACTCAAAATGAGATTTGCCATACCGAAGTTTTTCACAGTGGGTGATTATAGCAGATTTTAATGATTTAGAAATTTCAAGTTTGAGTGAAAAAAAAAACAAATTGATGCTCGACCCAAAGCTTGGCATCTAAGTCTGCCACGACACAGGGGCAAGTGTTGAAACCTTTATAATAGGCTTGTATATTGAAAAAAAAAAACAATTGAGCTGACTTGGCGGACCTGGGCTAAAGAAATTAGCTTCTTTACCTGCCCCCTCAAACATCTACCTGTGCTGCTTTAGCAACTGCCTATGCCATCTGCTTTGGGGCAAATTTGTAATACCTACCTGAATGTGCAGTGTAGAAAAGAGACCCCACATGTATTACCCTGCACGCTGCTAAGCAAGCAGCTCAGGGCATCTGACTTACACTGAGGATAAAACGCTGAAGAATGCTGCACTCTCAAGAATACACATTTAGGATCACACACATTTAAGGATCAATTTGGACCATAGGTTTATACTGCCTTCGCTTCACTGTATAAATTGGTTCATGTAAAGATGTAGGACATGATCCCCAGAGCCAGACTGATATATTTTTTAATCTGAAAATCAGTTGATTAAAGACAAATTAATAGTCAGAGAAGAGTTTTCAGGACCTTTTCATTCTGAATCATATTATCTCATTCTTCATAAAATTGATGCCATAAAGGTATATGCTGTGTTAGGTTGCGTGTAAGAGTTCGACCTTGTGTATACTTTTAGCAAACTTCTTATGGCTTAAAGCGATTTCATTTGTTGGTTGCAGTGTCCCTTGAAAATTCTTGCTTGATAGTGGTCAGTTCTGCCCTTTTCTGTTTCAGAGCAGTGACCAACTACTGTATTATTCCACTATGTATTTTTTATCTGTTGCTGTGACGGACTTTTTTTGTTACTTCTTTTGTGCTCCCCTTTCACTGTGGGTGTTTTAGGCTGGTTGCTGCCTGCGTTTTATTGCAGCATTCTGTTCTTCCCATCTCCTCCCATGCTGCTGACATTTCTTTTGGCTTTATTCCAGTGCTGGCCTCGTTTACGTCTAGCTCCTAAAATAAGCTTATTTTACAAAAGAAACACCTGGCCCTTTAGCTCACTGTTCACAAAAGCCACAATATGCCATTTTTGCTAGAATGTAGCTAAACCTAGAAACAATTATGTGAAATTTGCTTAGCCTCGCCTCGCATCGCATCTGGAGTCTCTCACTCAAGAGCCCCTCCCTGCCAGCACTCACAACATCGCACACAGGGCATTGCTTAGATCCTTTATTGGGGCCATAAATCTTCTCAGGTTGCTCTGCTCGTTGAAATGCGGGGCAAGAATGCTTTTAAGACTTCTCATTCTGTTAAACAAAAAGAAAATACTTCTCTAGCTTTAGTTTCCAATTTCTGTTCAGACATTTAACTCGAAGTAGTGCAGTCATCTTCTCGTCTCTCCTCAAGGGCTTGTTTTTACAGCACGTACAACTTTAGTTGTGATGTCAATGGCCAGAAATGCTCACGTCGAAAGACCTGTTCTAACACCCACTGTGTGGAAACAGAATAACCAACAGAATGTGACTGTGAAAGGTGAATTAAATTAAGTTAGCAACATATTTAATTACAAAAACATCATTCACAACGACCCCACTGTCATGAAGTTTCATTCTTGTGCTGGTTCACTCCTCAAACCTCTCCCAATTGCTGTTCAGTACGATGTATTCAGACTCTAGCTTTTGCCACATCTTGCACACCAGACAAACTGAAAATCAGAAATCCCTTGAGTGAATCTCAATGAATGAGTTCCATTCAAACTACGTAAACAAGGAAACCGTCCTATGACCATGTGGCTCTCCTCAAGGGCGAATGACATACAATGTGTCTTGTGGTGCTTTCGGATCAAAATATATTTTTGTGCATTCCAGTTCTAGATGGTAATTAAAGGAATAACGACTAGGACCCTTCAACAATAATTATAATCTCATAATTTATACAAGGACACTCCGTGTGAGGATTAATACGCATATATGTGCTTTGCATAACTGCTTTATGTAATCGGCAAACAATGTCGTCTGACAAGTGAGGCAGAGGGGCTTAAATTGACAGAAAACAGGCAGCGGAAGAATTGGTGTGAGTCAGGTAAAATTTGTTTAGAGAAACAATAATATACGTAGACTCCGATGTAGAAAGCAAGGCCCACTGCCAGATAATGCAATTATAACATGTTAATGCTCAGAGTTCCACTAAAAGCATCTGAATGGGAGCGGTTCGATGGTAGCTGGTATAGCGTTATCAATTACAACATACTAGAACATTCGGCCCTCTGTAGATGGAGTGTTCTGGCAGCATTGGAACCCCCCTTGGCTCCGGGATGTGCCAGTCCAGGGCCCTCTTGTTTTAAGTTGTAGGGCTCGGATTGGTTTAGACCTATAAATCAGAGGGCTTATTATAACCAGTCAGGCATGCAGCAGAAAAGCTAAAATGAGGCAGAAAGTACCAACGTATTAGTTAGAAAACCTCATAATGGCCAGCTAAATTCAGTTAGACTTAGGCATATGGACGTGTGTGCTCCAAAAGACTTCACGGTTTGTTTTGCTATGGAGGTGCATTGCTCGACTTGTCAATCAATTGAGTAGAATATTCACCAAGTATGTGGCTTTAGTGCAATGTGAGGATGTGATAGATTCATGGCAGCTTCTTTTCACTGACACTCATACTGGAGAGAGCATATGGTGCGCCACCGGGGTGCAAACACATACAAAAGTACATGGTGCAAGGGGTTTGTCATTCTTTGTTTCAGATATGCGTCCCCCTAAGATCCATGTATTTACGTCAACTGTCACTCAGGAATTGCGCCAGGTGGAAAATGCTTACCATGTGAATGCTCATTTTCAGAGTGCAGCCCTGAGGGCCCAAACTGTGAGGGTGATTCAGAGGGCCTACCATTTCTTAACATAGGTCCATTGTCCTGTTAGGTGTCAGTTTGGGCTGCATGCATATCAAAGGCAGCACCGGACACCACTCAGCCATCTGTTCTCCTTGTCTTTAGTGCCCAAGTCTCACCCAGCCTTTCTGCCTGCTATCACCTAACTACAAACACTGCCACATTAATTGTTAGAGAGAGAGTTGACCTCCAGCAGCTAAAGCTACCGGGCTCTCAGTTCCATGGATGTGCATATAATTAGTATTGCAGAAATTAGGATCCTAAATGCCAACATTTCATTTTTTTGCTGCAGATAGAGGAAGAAGGTATTTGAAAGTGCTTTAGTTATATGCAGGACCACTGAAATTATGTGGCAGGAAAGGACCAAATTATGAGGTAGAGTTTGCCAATTTATGTGGCAAGAAAAGTCCATTTGGGCATTAACAGTGCCAATAGCTCCAACGCTCGCAAATGCGAGACCTATTGCAATGCAAATGCTTGCTACTTTTTTCATTCCTACAGGCCACACATGGTTTTGCCACTTAAGTTAGAACCCACAGTCCCAGATAAATAACTTGGTATCTAAATAATGTATACACAAGGACGAACAAGAGATTGAGAGATGCGCAGTGTGACCCTCATATTAGCATGTCAACAGTACAGACACTTGAATAGAGTGATTAGTGAATCATGTAAGCAGCCATCAGCTTTGCTGGTGCATCATAAACCATTGGAAAGACACTCATCCGGCCTGGGAGATGGGTATTGCTGAGTTCCATTCACGCCCAGTGTGAATTAAAAGATACCTCACAGGTACATTACAGTGATATTGATGATCACTGATCAGGGAGCCCTATGATCATCAATAGATACATCTTTTCTTGTGTGCAAGTCAGTGTATAACAATCTTCAAAATGGGAAGGGGGCTGAGTTGATCTCTGGGGGAGTGGGAGCAACAGATACTCCCAAAAGGAGCATCTTGCTGACAAATGCTGTTTTTAGTGAAAATCCCATAACGGCAAAAAGCCCAGTAACATCTTTTGTAACTCATTTCCTCATTGGGTGTAGGTGTCATGGGACGGGGTCCTAAATAATTATCACACTATCTGACCACCACCCCCTCCCAATATCTGATAAGGGTCTCAATGTGGATTTTTTTATGCCTTAGTTAGACCAGGCTACGCATAGCACAGTAGCAATCACATATTTGACTGAATTTTTTCTTTTACTAGAGATTAAATAATTGCAATGTTTGAATTGTTAACTATGCCATTTTACAATATAATTATGATAAATCATGTTTGTCATTCTGGGAGGCTCTGGTGATTTTTTTTCATGAGAGCATGGGCTGTATTAAAAGGTTTGAAGAACACTGGTGTATGATGATGTGCAGAGAAGCTGTCCCTGCAGCTCATTCCTATGATTCTAGCCTTTACTCTGTTAGTGGAAGGATTGGTGGTGCACTGCCTTGAAATGGTGCATCTGACACTACTTGTAGCACACAGTTCACAATTTCATAAGTACCAATTATTTTATGCAGGAGTGTGAGGGGCAACAAAAGCAGAAGTGAAAATAAAAGTGTATTTATTTTGGTCCATGCTACTGCTATTACAAAATCGACAAAATGGTGATGTGAGTAACATGCACATCAAGGGTGAGCAAGGTGTTTCCTTGCCAAGGAGAACATTTAGCAGTTTTATCACAAATGATTTATAGGTTTCTATTTAGAGTAAGTCTTCAGACAACCCAAGTCAGCTGTTAAATGCTACTGGACGATCCACAGCCACTCATGGCTTGCCATCAATCGCACTAAGCTGACCCCCAGACGCCAACCAGAGATATTGAGTTAGACATCAGACATCCTTCAGTGACCATTAGCTTGACCTCATAGATGGTAATGAGTGTCTTCAGCTGGGTCACAGAGTTATTAAGATTTCTTCTACCAATTAACGACCCTACAAATGTCTGTACCAGCCTGGCCCTCATTGAAACTCATCTGGCTCCATTCTGAGGACCCACGGAGCCTCTCTGCAAGCGATCTGAAGCCAGAGGAATGTCAATTTAACAAACCTTAAACAGGTCTTATCGCTCCTGCAGAAGTGCAGCATTTGGTGTCCTGGAGTGCGTCCCGTCTGCAGGCACTTCCAGCAGCTCCTTCCCAAGCCAGTGTCCCTCCCAGCTTACAAGAATGCAGCTATTAACAAATCTGTTGGGAGGAGGGTCTCTCTACATCCATTCCATGTTTCACTATACAGGCATAAGTCTCACAAAATAGAACCAAGGGCCCTTCATGAAACCAACCACACATACACCCAGAGTCTGCATATGTGATAAACACGCTGCATATTATTGTATGTGCCACATATTTCACAATTCAAAGGCATGCATACATCCCACACTTGAATTCAATGTGTGCACTGCCAAGCCCTATATCCGATAAGAGTCTCTCTCTCTTCCCCCTCCACCCCCCCTCCCCGGCCCCTTTAGGTATTGTGCCACTCTCAGGAATATGCACCTCTAGCACATGAATACATCATGCACACACTACTCAGTACTGCATTTTCCCTGGGTAGCACTCTTTCTAAGCACACATATGCTCAGTGCAGATGTACATTCTGACCTGCGTAGCACTTCACATCAACCTGATGTAGGCCAGGAGTTAGTTAAGCACACAGCAATGGAACTTTAAAAACTGAGTGAGCCGTAGGCCTCACTCAGGTGACACAGGTTAAAAAGGACCTGTTCACTACGCGGTATGCTGCAAACACCGTGCCACTTAACTCCTAGTGAAGACAGTAGCTTTTCACCACTGTGAGGATAGGGCTTTTAGTGTGCTTCCCTGTCCAACTACCGAAATCCATGAGACAGGCCTATGTCAAGGTGCACATGCATGATCTGTGTTTGTCTCTCACAACAAAAGTCAGCCTTAAGGATCCAGACATCACTACAGTTGGGCACTCAGTACTGGGGTGAACACCCATTACCATGCAGAGGACTTTTCTTTCGCACCAGGAAGAATGAGCAAGTGAGAGAATGTGAGTTAGAGTGAGTGAAGGGGAAGACACTAAATATGAGGGAGCAATTATAAGTGAGGCAAACTTTAATAATAAAAAATATAAGTAAAATGGGGTGAACTCCTGGACGTATTACGCCCCACCACTTTCAGAGATCAACTGCCACTGTTTTTGAACGAAACAGACTTTTATGTTTTGCTTTAATGGTATTCTGTTTTTTGTGAAGTTACAGGTTTGGATAGTTTTGTGATAACTACAATACTCTGACATTCCTGCTCACACTTAATCAGTTGCATGTGTGAAGGCCATGATCTGCTGCGGCCCATGCTCAAAAAATATTTTGTAAGGGAAGCTTCCCCTACTGCTGTGTTGGGTGGTTTTCTGACGTGTGTGGTCTTGAATATAAATATGCATGCGACAGTGAAAACTGAGGATGTACTTTCACTTTGGCATTGTGCACAGTACTGATGTGGCGGAAACTGCCAATGTGTGGGGACCTTGCAGTCTATTCTAACGGAGATATTTTCATAACTGGCTGTGCGTATTTACAGAAGTATTGTGGAAACATAAAAAGTGGCTCACTGACATTGGTGAAAATAAAATAGGAAACAAGTGCATTACATGATTAGTCATTGTTTACTCAGGCATTTTAGGACTGGACAAAACGTTCTTCTTGTTATCCAGTTGAATTTTTGTTTATACTTACTTTAAAACGCACCATTTCACCAATACTTCTTGAAGCAGCTCATACCACAATCTCCTCAAACAGTACTGATCATGTAGTTTAGAAAAAATAGCTAAGCTAGTGGTTGGTTAAAAAACACACATTTGTATCCTAAACTTCCATGATGAGAAGCAGATAAATTATAACGCTTCAGTAATGAGGATTGCACATCCAGTTTTGACCAACGTTACTGACCCATGAACTCATTATGAATTTGTTGATAAAACGGTCTGGTTATTTCCCTGGAAGTACTGCGCCTTTAATGGTCGTATCTCTCTGGGATGAAATCATATTAGTATTTTGATTTTTAGTGCTTAGAATAAGGAATACCCACGCCATTCAGTATTTATGCACCCATTTCCATACGTATTTGTCCTTATTCCGAGCTCATTTCCTCAGGCCTTTCCTGATGTAATCTGTGCAGGAACAAATACCCAGTGGGTTAAAAGAGGTTTAGCCTCCTCCCACCCCCAAATGTGTTTTGTTATAACCAGGGCTGCTGCAGGGTCCAGTACACACACAATTCTTTGGCTGATGTGTACTGAGCTGCACTGGAAAAGGGACCTCACTGGCAGCTTCCAACAACGTATTTCTGCCGTTTACCAAACACAGTAAACCATCAATACAGGGAGTCCTTCGCTCCCCGAGAATAGTAGCTGTATTCCGAAAAGGATCGAAAACGAACTGTGAATGCTCCACACCCAGTTGGCTGGACAGTTCACGTGGTTGGACGCCTTCGGTACACATGCTGTCAGCAGTCGCTTCTCTGAACCCAAACCACGACTCTGCAGCTCAACACAGCATCTTGCTCAACTGTGTAATTAATGGATTTCCGGGTAACATTCCGATTACGCCTCACGCGCGGTGGAAGACTAGGGACGCACATGACGTACAGGATTAGAACGGTACGTACGCGTCACGTGCGACGCTGTCGTTGCTAAGGAACCTTCCTCTAATGGGAAGTGGCAACTTGAGTCCCGCCAGTAGTGCCGCTTTTCCCGGGATCCTCGAGTTACACCCGAGGCCCGCGCACCTTCAAAACTCTTGCAGGCTACAGAGGAGTTAGTCTGGAAGGAGGGGTGGGGCCAAGCAGAAGAGAGCAGACAGGGCATGGGAGGGTAATTATTTCACTGACAGCCTCTGCACATAGGGTTATTCGTCGGAGTTCCGAGCTGCTGAAGTTCGTTTCTTTGACGTGAAGACAGCTGACAGTGGTGCGAAGTGCCTGACAGATCAGCCACCTCCAAGCTTTATGTGGTAGGTGCCAGTAGGAAAGTTACTTGTTGTCAAGTGCAGTGTTAGGTGTAAGTAGTTAACCCGGTCACTTTTTTTTAATCCATTGCATCGTTTTATCGCTGCACGCAAAAAGTATGAAAATCGCCTAAAGCTGGTGTTTGCCCCTCTTTAGCCCCGCGTACTTCAAACAGAAAATATAAGATGTAATTTTTAAAAAAGTGCTGGAGATCTGTCTTAGTGATCCCTGACTAATGAATACGTGTTTTGTTTTATGGTGTTCTAGTTAAGTATCCCGACCACGGCTTTGCAAACTTATAGAACCGTCAGAAATGGCAAGTAGTTTACTTTTGGAATTGTGGCACTCCTAATTGCAGTTTAGCTTTAGGCATTACAAGTTGGTACTAAAGCACATGGTCTGAAATATAATGTTGGCTAAAATGCTTGGTAGATGCTTGATATGCCATTCGCGAGTCATGCCTTGGAACCAGTGGGCAGGTTTATAGTGGTACATGTAGTTCTGGATGAATGCAGATACCCAAGTACCACAGTAAGCACCAGATATTCATTGGGTTAGCAGGTCCTCTCCGATATGGGACACTGACATCTCTGCAGAAATTACAAGGCCTAAAAGGTCGCAATGTACTACCAAAGCTGCTGACTTTGGAACTGGGCAACCGGGTTTAAATCTCGGCCTTATCTCAACACCCTGTGATTCTGGACAGTTCTCTTAATCTCCTTGTGCCTTTACAAACAAATTAATCTGAACTTGTGTAATGTTACTAGCCCTCAAGTAAGATGTTCCAATGCCCCATGGCATATAAAACTGCAAAAATGCAAAGTGAAATTTCAGGGTTAAAGACCTATTCACTGTAGATAAAAACGAGTTACATTTGAGAAGACCTGCAGCTCTAACAATCACCAAATATAGGTGTTTCAATTTTTTTTTTGATGATAGTGTTGGACTGGCCACTTGCTCACTCTGGCACGGCCAGATAGGTTGGCTTGAAAAGGCCAGTTTATGGGTTGCGTTTTTTGTTCACTTCGTGCACTTCGCCCACTGCACCTAAAACATCAGGCCACAAACTGACCCTTTCAAGCTGACCCAATTGATTACTATGCTGCCTTCTAACAACATTTTGGTGAAGTTATTTACCTGCATGAAAATGCAGCAAGACTGATGGAAGTTGGGAGACGTTTCTGACAGACGAGGAGGCCTGTTGTGAGAATGATGATGCCCCTCTGTCCCTTGAGTGCCAATTTCGGTCTACCCATCCTCAAATCCACCGTCACTTGGCGTTCACGCTTAATGCTGGGCAGAAGGAGCCCAGTGAGAAGGATGGGCAAAGTCTGGCAAGGACAGGAACGTGCTAATGGGTATTATAAACTGCGGGGGGGTTGTGTGTGTGTCTGCGGAGACAGTAAGAAAACTCTTTTATAGTAAGCAGAGCTCCAAAATTTACTTGTGGTGCAGCAGGCAGGTAAGCATTCAACGGTGACTGCCAAACAAGGAGAAGCATTAGTGAATGTGCCGCATGACTTCCCAATTAAAGTGACTGGCACTGGCTAGTCTATACCTTTGGAAGGTCTTTTGGTTCACTTGGTCTTTGTGCACATTGCTCCATTTGAAATCAAGTGTCACATGTGCTGGGCTTTTCCTTCACTTGCCAGCCTGGTCGCTGCTCTGTTGAGAGGCACAACCTCTACCTACATCATGATGGATGTGTGCGCCGCATGGCAAGGAAAAACCCTGTTGAACGAATGAGGCCTGACCAAGTGAGAAGACCCACACTTGGTCCCTAAAAGCGATGGTTAATGGCATTCTTCATACTTTTTGGCACCCAGTGCAAAGTGACCAGAGGAAATGGTGTGGCTCCTGCTAGCACTGCGGTAATGGTGACGGACAGAGGCCTTGTGACAATGTGCAGCACCAGGTAAATGGGGGCTTCCTGGCGCAAGTCAGTTTGCACTGGAGGAAGAGGTTATGTTTGAGGGCATTGGTGCAAAACTTGCCTGTTGGAGAAATTCTTCAATGTCTTGGATCCAGACCTGAGTGTTGGAGTAGAGGTGCAGGATATGTAGACTTTAATATTCTGAAGGAAGGTAGTGAGCTGATGTTCGATTGTGTCCGGACTGGAGGCACTGAAGAAAGACTATTCATGCCCCAATTTAAAAGAAATAAATCAGAATGTGTTATAAGAGTATACACTGTACTGAATTCACAGTAAGTTAGGACATTGCTTGCCTAGCATTTGTCCAAGTGCCATGTTCAAATATGACATTCAGTCAACTACTCAACAAGGTGGTTTGTCAATCATGGATTTCGTTTTCTTCTATTTGCTCTGGTTAAGAAATGTCCCTTATTTCCCACTAACTGTGTGGTTCATTAGTTTGGGGAACATTTTGATTGGAAATTCTTTCATATTGACATTTGCCATATACATCTCAGTGGTATTGCATGTGGTGTGTCCACACGTTTCTGTGTAAGTTGAAGGCTATTGTTTGGGGATTGCAGTTTGTTGTGGCTATAGTGGGCTGAATAAAATTAAGAACTTGACTCCTATCTACGTGGCGGCTTCAGACTTTATTATGATGACACTACCCTTTACCAGTGCAGCATTATCCTTCCAACTGTCCCTATCTCCTAGCTTCCACTGCAGACCTCACATCAAACTTCTGTTCCATCAGTCATTCACAGCATTCCATTCATCAGCTTAGACATACAGTGCATGGGGTATTTGGGATACTACAATAACCCTGTAAGTTGTTTTTGTTTTCACTAGTGTCCTAATGATGTATTTGGGCAATTGATGTGAGCCCTTCATGGCTATGCTGTGTATGTTCTCCATCTTGTTGAGCTGTTGCTTCATTGTCTTTTTTGTCATATGTTTATAAAATGGCAGAGGTTTAAAAAACTTTGTGTATGGTGGTGATAGCTAAAGGGACCACTTGTTGCAAGGGTTTAATAGGTAGTTTTGATAGGAAATAATCCTGTAGGGCTTAACAATTACAGTGTCAGTAGAATTAAAAGCTTGGAGAGCACACCACTTTGTCTGCTTTACAATATCATACATTGACATTCTAGAGGCAATGCTCTTCTGCAATGATAATTTTAATTACCAGCAGATCAGCCAATGTAATGTCACTGCATTTTCACATGTGGGGTGTACACTGATTCCAAAAGGACCCTGTTAGAAATTCACCTATTTGTTAAAGTTAAGTCTCCTAAGGCTGAATGTCAAATTCTCTAAGTCAAGGAAAAAAATGACCTATGTCAATTATCTGGATGACTTTGTATTCGCCAGAGGGTGAAGTGAGGATTTTGCCTACCTTTTCGGGGTGAAGTATTTAGAAAAATATGGTGCTGACTAGTTCAGTTGCCTAGCTTACAATGTTGACTAAATGAAAGCATTCCACACTAACTTGTCATTAAGTCCTTGTTTGTCACATGCCAGTTTGGAAAATAAAATTACTGTTCTCTAAAAAGAACACATTGGTGACTTGTTAGCTATTGTTCTTCCCCCTGTTCTTTGTTTTGTTTAATCATTGCCCAATGCTAACTCATTAACATTATTTGTTCCCCTGAAAGTGTGTCACCAATTCTACTTTCTGGTTTCTGGCACCTAATGTTGGATCTGTGCTCAAGTATTCTTGTCCTGATTTTGTGTTCAGTCACCCCTATACATGTAAGCTCACAGGCCTGCAGTAGAGGGTATACTAACAGGACTCAAAAAAGCTACTTGCGCACTGGCTATGGCAAGTCATATTTTATCAGGTCGAGCTATATTTAGGACCTACATGCCCCTTCTGGAGAGTTGACAAAGAACATGTGTTCTTTTCATTCAGAAAGTGAAGGAGCAATGAAGATGCTTTTAAATCTTGTTCTTGTCACTTTTGCTCTATGTTCAGGGAGGGAAGTCAAAAATCAGTTTGTCTGCTTAATTTTTGTGCTGACTGCAGAGTTGCAGGATTTTATAAGGTGAACTATCTGTCCGGCTGTACAATGAGTGTGAAATGAAAGGATGTAGTTTGTCAGAGTTTTCCTAACATACAACATTTAAGTAACTAAGTGAACTGTACAAACATTTCAAAATATATTTCAGTAGTCGTGAAAGCCTATTTTTTGTACTTCTGTGTGATGAAAAAAATATTTTAATGGGATGAAAACAAATCAGAACTCTTTACTTGGTGATGTCTGAAGAAAAAATATGTTTTCTGAAACTCAATTTTCACAGATTGTTGTTAATACACTATATAGTTTGATCAGCAAAGCTGCAAGTTAGTGGGGAGGTTTTTGGACATTTCTTGGAAATTTACTGTCTGGAAATGACAATGTGCTACCACATCATGCCTTAGAAATATATTTATTAAAAGTGAGTGTTTAAACAAACTGAGAAACACTCATGCCATGATGGCAATATTTTTAGTAAAACTTAGAGGCAAGTCTTTTATCATGTGTCCCTATATGTGGGCTGTATTCTTAATATACATGGAACAAATGTTTAGCCTATTTAATCAAACAAAAGAGTTTTTTTGTACAGCAGAAATGCTGAGCTCACATATTATTTGAAAATGCTCTCATATGTGACAATGAAGATGTAGGCGACAGTAAAATAAAATATTTGCTGAAGATCACACAATTGGAGATCCGTTTATAGGTCACTTGACCCATATATTACAGTTGGGTCGAGTAGGTTATTCAAGTTACGCGACCTGAAGGACTACTAAAATGCTTATGGTTTTGTTTGAGGCGTGACTACTTTCTGGCTATTGCACTCAGTAAGCAATCAATGCTCCCAAGAGTATACAAGGCCCAGGTCCAAGTACTTGGTGTATTTGCATATGCTGCACGATCCACATGGTCTATGACCAGACATGCTCAGCAGATTCCAAGGGTGCTTTTTGGCCTGTTTTTGTTTATGATCTGTTTTCTGGTATTTACCATTGTGTCTCAGATTTTCTTTCCTCCTTTTATTAAAAGAGAATATAGGTTTAGAAAAATTAGGATCCTCTGTGTGTTCATGTCTGATAAAGTAATTACGGAACAAAGTGTTGTCCGTTTTGAGCTTTAAATGCTAATTACATTGTGGTAACATGTTGTCCTCTTTGATATGATCACAATACATTCATCACACCATTAGGGTTAGCATAGGGTCCCCTAAGGTCCTAAGGAATGCCCTGAGATTTGGGGCATAAACATGTTGACTGTGGTATAGGATGAGGGAGGTCTCTAAAGTTACTTTAACCCCATCCACTTTTATTTTTTTAACATAAGGTACTGGACCTGAATAATAACCTGAGCACCTCTATATACAATTTTAGCATACAGGGACCAATTTAATTGAGCGATCCTACAGTGCTCTGAAAAGAACTCAATATGAGCCTGTCAAGCAACTCGTTTGCTGGTGAAGAGTGACCCCTATGATGAAGCATGCCACCTAGTTTGGGTGAGGAGCCTGCATCCTTTTGAAGTGTTAAACCACAATACATTTTCAAGCTGGCCTCCAACGTAGGGCATTGCCTGTCTGTGGTAGAGGAGCACACCCTTCTGAGATAAGGTTACATTTATTGTTTTTGACATTGCAGACACTAAGCTGTTTATTTAGCCAACAAGAAGAGATTGCATCAACAACATCTGGTCATCTTAATAAACACTGCAGTGAGAGGTTGGAATTCACGATCTTTCCGAGAAAGTTGATCTCTCTTGTTGAGTAACTATTTTGACATTGAATACACAACCGGTAAAATAGACAATGTTTCCATCATTATATGAGTCCCTGAGCCATACCAGATCCTCAGGCTATCTACAGTTTTAAAAATCTCGCTTGACCTTGGGCCTCTGAGTCAAAGTTGGGCACCACTGCATGATGAGGGTTAGTAGTGGATTGTACGCTTAAACATTAAGGGGCTCATTAGGAGTTTGGTGGTCTGATGACCGCCAGACCCGTGGTGGTGGTCGGACTCCTGCATTCTGGCAGTCCGACTGCCAGATTACGACCCTGACAGTTGGGCCGCCAGGAGATTGCTGTCGCCACTGGGATCAGGGGGCCCAGCAGGTTGGCGGTACTTCCTTGCTGATCACAACTCCACTTCCCGCCAGCCTTTCCATGGCAGTGCAACTGCTGTGGAAAGGCTGGTGGAAAGCCAGTGGTGGGGTCCAGTGAGGGCTCCTGCACTACCCAGGGCATGGGCAATGCAGTGGCCCGCCGCCAGCACCTCCAGAATGCGCACTGTCTGCAGAGCAGACAGTGCACATTTCAAGGGTGCTAGTGTGCTATGGCATTGACCTCGGCTCCCCAAAGGGAGTCAATGCCACTGCACTGTTTCCACTGAGTTGATTGGCAGAAACATTGTAATACAATGTTTCCACTAGTCAGTCCGGTGGCAACATCGTAATACGACAGGGTGAGGCTGCCTGCATGACTGCAGCCTCACCCCGTGCGTTTGATAGTTGGACCGCCAAACTCGTAATGAGTCCTTACGTTTTTTACATTCATTAGGCTTTTTGTTTAGTGTTAACAATTTAGGTATTGTCCACTTTAGAATTTTTGGAGGTTGACAGTGTTTGAGTTTAAACAAGCAACACAAACTGCGTCAGCCCCCTCACAGACTTAAGTGGGTAGAGTACATATGGATATAAAATGAGGTTAGTAAAGTAGTCAAATTCAACCAAATAAACATATTGAGCCAAAGAACAGCATTTTTCAGTGGTCCCTTTGTTATGGCTGACCTCTTGATCCATTCTGATTCATGTTCACATGTGGTGGTGATTGAGGCTGAACAGTGTACAACTAGCAGAGTTAATTTCTTCAGTGGGCCAAATCTAATGCCAGTAGATAGAATATTGACCCTTCTATAGTTCATTGAATTCTGAGGAATTAATGTGATGAGGTGTTTGGGAGTGTAGAAACCAATGTAATTTAACCCTCTGGAATTGTTTGCACTTTTCAATGTGCAGTAGTTGGGGAAAATGTCATGGTGTTACTAAGATGCAGGTTGCTGTCAAATTGAACTCCTATGTGTCCGTTGGTGTGACATGGGAGGGTGTTGCTGCAGGAAAATAAGGAGGCTATGAAGAGTTTCAAAACTACAGGATATTTATCTTTGTTGGTGTGATCATGAAGGATGTGATGGGTGACCATACAGTGGTGGCTGGATCAGAGGCCATAAACTATTTGAGTTTGGAGTATGCTAAAGAGAAAAGTGAAAGAGGTGCCATCTGATCAAAGGCTGATATGATGATGTGGAGTCAGGGAACCCCTAAAATTGTACACAACAAATGATTTCCTCAAAAGCATGCCATGGGGTGGATGAATCGGACACTCTGTTTAACCTCAGATTTATGAAGCAATGTGTCCCCGTGATAAGGTTCCTTACAGCATATTAATTAATTGAGGACATGCTCAATAAATTGAGTTCTAGAGAAGAGATAGAAATTATTTTTAAAAAAATACAAAAATCCTAAAGGTGTGATACAGAAAATATAAGGTGAGATTGCATAAAGAATCAATGCTGTGAAGGCACTCCATATAGAGGACAATAGAGAATAATGTGTAAATTAGAAACATTCTACGTCCCTAGTGAGCAACAAAATCAAAAAGAAAACTCTCAGCATCCCTAGTAGCAATAAATAGTCTTCAGGAAAAATCTGGTTCACCACCAAACTCTGGGGTTTATATACAATTTCCTTGCATAGGAAGTCCATACTTTCTGCAAAATCATCTTGGTGTGAGCAAAATAATTACACTTTTAGCAAATCGTAGCAAATCTATAAAAAAGTTATATTGCCGGGATCATCTAAGCACTACCTCACTACATGAATATGAATTATACCCTCTCTGTGCTAATGTCACCTGGAGATGACAAGACACACTAGTTACAAGAACAACCACACACTGTTGTGAATAAAGTTAGTATAGTGAGCTAGTGGAAGAATCCTAAAAATACATTATTGTGTTCTTGTTGGAAAGCTTTCTTCAAGAACACTGTCAATTGAAATAAATATGAGTCTGCTTTAACTTCGTGCTGCAGAAATAATGTACAGTGAACATGCAGTAGGACACATCCATTTTGCACAAATAGCATTGTCTAATTGAGAACTACTTGATATAAGCCAGAAAAAAACACTTTAACAAGACCTAGCAATTTTGTTTCAAAGGCAATAGCAACATGTCAGTGTTTATATGTACATTTTAAAAGTGAATCCAAGATTTACGCATTAATGAAGCACAAAGAATATAAAATGCACACAAAAGGCTGACAGTGTTCCACAGAAAGGTAACATGGAGGAAAGGCAGCTGTGTATGAAATTACACGGTCTTGTGGTCTCCATTAAGATTTATGGTGGTAGCTAGGGTGGCTCACCATAAAGAGCTATGTGTGTGGTCTCTGAAGTAGAATGAGAGTGTGTCGTCTCAGTGTACATGTTGTTCTGATTTGTATTCTGACTAGTGGTGGTGCTGAGGATTTGGGATTCCACAACGAATGCTGCTAAAGTCCAGTTTTGTATTAACTACGGCTGCACCAGTTCTGGTGTAACTTTGGCAGAACGAGAAGGCCTTTTTGGTAAAGATTTGTTATGCTATAATTGTAAAGGAGGACTTGAGTATGCAGTTGAAGCGAAGTAAGTGATTGAAGAGTTTCCCAATTCATTTTTGAGTTTGGTTGCTTTTCCAAGCCAGGCAGAGATTGTTAGTCTGTTTTGCTGTTTTTGCAGCAATCTTGTTGCCTCAAACAGAAACACTTCTATTTTAGCAACATAAAACTGTAACATGCTATCATTCATTCATCCCAAAGAGTCAACTAAGATATTGACTAGATTTCTTTACTGTCCACTGTAATATACAGCCAGGGGTCATCCACACAGGAATGGCAGTATCACCAGGTTCTGTAATTTCAGCTTGAGTGAACATTGAATTGTACATCTAATGGATAGTAGTAGAAAGCCCTGTAGCTTTTTTTAAGGGGGGAGGGAGGTGGTCAGAATATTTTATAATGACCTTTGTATGTCCTATTTATTTGAATTCCTTTTTTTTCCTCCCTAAGTTACTGTTTTATTCCCAACTTCCTGAAATAGAAAGTAAAATTGTCAGAATCCCTTCCAGAGGGCCACTCGGCAAGCAGGAATAACTGCAGGCCTGAATGGCCTTCTGACAGAGTTATAGGAGGAGACGGGTGAAGAACATAGTGGTCAGCTGCTGAGCTGGTTGTGGCGCTGGTTGGGCTTGTGGTGTGAACGGAATGCACTGCGCATTTAATTAAAGTAATGGAGGTGCGAGGGGATTGGTATCCCCCGTCCATTACCTGACGTGTCCTGGTTGCCCCGGTCCTCCCTTCAGGAGGCAGGCAAGCTGCGAGCGGAGCCACGATCTGTATCTAGGCTTGGAGGCGCTGAAGCCGGGGGTGGAAATACAGGTCGAGGACGGCGTCTGCTGGAGCAGAGCCGCCTTGGAAGTGAGGAAGATTTGGAAACTCACTTCCAGGGTTACGCTGAGGGGAGTTAGTGGGGGCAGCAGAGGCAGCACCAGTGAGGAGACTCCTGTATCTCCCTACAGGCAACAAGATTTGGCCTCCACAGTGGATCGGAAACGCAGACAAGACCCAGCTCTCCTGGAAGGCAAGAAGGAGCCTCAAGTAAAGCGGTATAGTGATTGGGGAGAAAGGGGAAGGGGGAGGCTGGGCCCTCAGAATATAAGGGCTGGGAGGCTGGAGAAGTATGCCCTCTGGGCGTCTGTAAGGACGGGGCGGGGGTTCCTCGGAGAGGTCAGGTGAGCTAATCCACCAGGTCAGGTCCTTTTTCAAAGTGCAGGAGGGCTTATCCGGGCCCCAGGCTACACCTCTCCCACCTCCGTATCCCGGTGGAGGAACTGGCAAGGGCATGGAGAATAATAACAAAGAGGGATTGTAAAAGGGCCCTATATAAGCAGTCCTGGTACCATGTTTGCCGCCTTCAGGAAGAAGGGCGCCCAGTGAAATTGGTCCGGAAACCACTGAAAATCGGTCTGTGAGTGGCTTGTCTGAAACCACAACTCTGTTAATACATGAATCAGGTGGCCCTCAAGAGTCCCCATGTGGAGTAGGAGTAGCAGTCTTGAACGTACAGCAGTGCGGAAGTTCTCTGGGCACCCACGCGGTTGATCATAAACCACAGAGTCCACACGTTGGTCCCTTGGAGTTACTTTTGCAGTCTTTAGCGAAAGAGGTCAGGAACTGCTTTGCAATATCCCAGGCCAACCAGAAGGAGATATAGGAAGTCTGCGAAGGAGTAGCAGACAAGTTAGACATATTAACACAAAGAACTCAGGCCTTGGCAATCCAACTAGAAGAATTGAATTAAAAGCAATTTCCGCAAGGGATAGGCAAGAGATAGACAAACTGAAGGTTAAAAATAAAGAGTATCGACAAGCTTGAATAGTTAGAAAACAATGCAAGATGAAACAACATTAGGTTGATGAATGTTCCGGAAGGAAAAGTAGGTGAAAATATTAAGGTTCTAGTGATCGAGCTATTGATACAAAGCAGTGCTTGGTAGGGTCCGGAGTCAATGTTAGCAAATTACATCCAGAGAGTGCACCAACATCCGTTTCGGAAGCTTGCAAACAAAAACAATCCTAGGAGCATCCTAGTGAACTTTCTCACTTACACTGTCAAAGTAAACATTTTGTATAAGGCCCTAAAGCTGGGAACGCTGATCGGTAAGGACTGTTCTTTTGAAGTTAGGTCAGATATTTCACATATGACCCTAAATAAACAATGGGAGCTAGGTAAAAGGCTGGATGATTTTGAAAAACTTGGTGCTACAGCACAGTTCAGGTTTCCTGAGACTTTGAGGGTCATGATAAATTATAAAATGTGTAACCTGAAGGACTGGGAAGAAGCAGATAATCTACTAGAGTCACCTAGAAACAAGCCATGAGGGTCTGGTTGGGAGGCAGAATTCCTTATTTACATTCCCTTGCCCTTTTCCTCCTTGTGGTGTTTTTTTTTTTTTTTTTTTTTTTTTTTTTTAATTTATCAAAAATGTTTTTTAACTGTATGAAGCATTATTTCCGCTCTTCTGTTCTGTCTTTTTTTTTCTTCTCTGTTTGGTACATTTAGTCAGGCCCTACAGTGCTTAATGGCTTTTTAGCCAAATCTGGAGCAGGGGCGGGTTCTCTAGGGAGGGGGTAATTAGGGGTGAAGGGGAACACAGGGTGGGGAGCATAGGGAGGAAAGGAAAAAAAAGAAAAAGGGTTGTGCCTCGAACACAGCAGGTTTTTGGAGAGTGTACACCACACACAAACCTATAAGTGCCAGGAAAAGTGCAGCAGATAGATCATACAGAACTTCAACTTCTATCTTGGAATGCGAATGGTCTACGAGCGAGGTCCAGGAGGGATTATATTCTTCAGTATGTCAGGGATGCCCCGGTCCAAACAGTAATACTACAAGAGTCACACCTCACTAGCAAATGATCTCACGCAATCTTCAAAGCCTTGAGGTGGGTGAAGCAGATGGTGTGTACAGATAATGCCTTACTCAAGGAGGGTCCTAATCTTGATCAAGAAACAGCTAAGTGCCTCAATTTTGAGCTACAAATCAGACGGGAAGAGCAGGTGGGTTTTAGCAAACATTAAAATTTTCAAAAATGCTTACACATTAGCAGCTTATGGTCCTAACACGGATGATATAGAGCCTTTGCAAGAACTGTGCTGGGGACTCCTAGATGCTCCATTCCCAATCATAATGTCAGGCGATTTTAATGTAGTTCTAGAAATTCACTGGACAAATCAAGTAAAAATAGATCTTTAGGATGCCCAAAATCACAGACATACTTTAGATGAGTAATGAAACAGTTTGCGTTGTTATACATTTGGAGAGAGAATCATGGACGGTCCCGAGGCTATACATACCACAATAAGAAATATACACATCATTCCAGGATAGATTACTTCTTGATAGATAGGACACTCATGGGGGTAATTCTAGATGTCCAACACATAGCGGCCCACTTGTCCGATCACACAGCAGTGGTTTTGAGGGGTGTAAATCTAGTGCTCAATTCAGGAGGTGGACCCTAGAACGTTCACTTTTAAATGATCTGGAGGTGATAGAAACACTGAAGGTTAAGACCAGCGAGTTCTTTGAACTCAATATAAAGTCGGCAGCACCTCACGTGGTCTGGGATTCCTATAAAGCTTTCATAAGGGGCACTTTGATTTGCATTTCAGTCCCAAAAAAATAAAGAGTATAGGAAGGCAATACAGGAATTGGATCAAGGCATTGCCCTCATAGAGGGGAAGTTAGTAGAATCACAGATACAAGAGGAGGTGCATGAGGTCTTGTGGAGTGAAATTCTGCTGAAAAGGGCTTACTTAGCTGCCATTATAGAAGCCAGAGTAAAAGACAGGTGGGAAGCAAGTAAACTAGCGCACTTTGAATATATTTTTGAGCAAAACAGACCACAGCACACAGTGTAAATAGCAGTATGATGTAGGTAATAGGATCTGCGGTGCGTGAGTTCCGTTAAACAGAAGAAGAAGAAGGCACGTAGGTATTCACATGTTCTTGGAAGAAAGTCTCTTTATTTGAAAGCGCAGTTAAATTCACTGAGAGAGAACATCATCCAAACACAGCCAGCACGTGTTTCGTCACGCTGGTGACTTTTTCAAGGCTGCAGAAAAAAAAAAATATATATATATATACACATACTTTATTTTGTTCTTAACTGAACAGCATAAAGATAGAAATGCCAGATAGAAAATCGGAAAAAAGTCTCGGTCCCCAAAGAGGAACCTAAGGTGAATGAAGAGCTCAGTGTGACGAACAGCCAGATATAGAAAAAGTGGACATGGCAATTCAAAAAGGCTTATATAAGGCTGATGAGGAAACACCAAGTGTTCGTATTTAAGGAAAAAGAGAGACTCACCAATATTCCAAACCAATCCAGTGATTAAGAAAAGCTGAAATAGTTGTGTATTAGCGCCGTAGAACACCATGTGTGAATACACATAAACTAAAATAAAATAAATGTGAGTAAACCAGAAAATAAGTGAAGTAATGTGTGTATTAAAAAAAGGAATGGAAAATATGGTCTTGTAACCATGCCTAAAGGACGATTTAATTGAACAAGATCATTAAGTCAGTCCAACTTAGTGTATTCTTTGTATCTGAAACTGGAAGGAGAAAATAAATGGGAGCAGCGCCCAAAATTACTGCAGATGACGGAAAGGGGCAACTAGTACTAACCAGTACCCAGAAAATACGTATTGCACGAATATGTAATGATTAGTGAACTACCTGTAGTCGGGCTGTTGAGTATAAGTGTGCCGCAGTAGGAAAAAATCCAACCGGATGAGGAGTAACTGTACGTAGGAGACCCTAATAAGTCTGAGGTCGTAATTCTAAAAACAGATACAGAGCCATTAATCCAAGAGATATGGTAGAAGCACTAAATTCCCCAAGGAGTCTACCGGTATGTTTCATGAATGATTTGATAACCCAAATAGGTTAATTGCCATTAGACAATTGCCATGAGGCACGTAATGCCCGAGTGCTGTAAAGCTATTAGTGTTTATACGAGTCGGCAGAGCACTTTGAATATAGTGAAAGTGCAGGAAAATGCCTGGCATGGTAAACAAAGGCTGACCTAATAAGTGAAGTAAGAGAGATAAGATGCACTATCTCTGGGAACGTGTTGAGGGAGACCTTAGAGGTACAACAGACCTTTGTGAACTTCTTTGAGTCCTTGTACACTGAAGCTCCGACAACATTAACATCATTAAGACCAGAGTGGTTTGAATAGTTGCAGATGGAAAAATTTGCTGAAGGGGAAAGGCAGAGTTAGAGCAGATGATAACATTGGAGGAGGTGCTGCATGCTGTTAGTAAGGGTAACAAGCATTTTCAATGCAACGGGTCTTGCATTTGTTCGAGTTAGAGCTATTAGCGTTGTAAAGCAAAGAAAACGCAGCGCAATTGCGCTATGTAAAATGCAGAGTGATCGCGCTGCGTGGAAAATAAACAGATAAAGTAGTCTGGACTCCAGGCTGAAAACATCGAGCCTCGTATGTTTTTGGTACTTTACCGGTGCTGTGTAGGTGGGCTAAACACCGGAAAAGGCATGACGTATGCATGCCTTTCACAAATGAAGGCAAGTGGATTTTAAAAGGCAAGCCCACGAACCAATGTAAGTGACTGACATGGCATGGGCGTGGTTTCAAGCCCAAAGAGAGATTACAGAATGGACAAAGCACTTTGTGCTCTCCCATAAAAAGGAGAAGGTGTCAGGACTTGACGGGTTGCCTATTGAATTTTATCAAGGGATGAAGGAGCTAATCAACCCGGTTTTAACTGAGCTATTCAGTGGTGTTCTAAGAGGAGATAGCCCCCTTCCAAAATCATGGGAAGAAGCAACAATAACCCTTATACTAAAACCAGGAGAGGACCCCTGACATTTGAATCCTACAGACCAATCTCATGATGGAATAATGACTAAGTTATTTTCTGATATCTTGGCAAAAAGGTTTGGTAAGGTGGCTGGGAAACTGATTCAGGAAGACCAGAAGGGCTTTTTAAAGGGAAGGTATTGCATGAGTTATCTCACGATCTGATTGGAGCTATCGACCTGGCAAAGGCGAGGTCCCCCTGGCCGTAATAACCGTGGATGCTACTAAGGTTTTCGATAGAGTGAGCTGGAGATATCTAAGCACTCTTTTAGTACATCACAATTTTGGGGAGAATTTTTGCAGGGTACTGAGAAGTATCTTTTAGTGCCCCTACAGCCAGATTATTGCTAAATGGGAATATAACCACAGCTTATAAAATTACAATGGGTACCAGGCAGGGCTGACCGCTCTTCCCCATTGTTATTTAATCTTTATATTGAGCCGCTGGCTTTGAAGATCTGGAAGGATCACTTAATTAAGCCATTTATTTGTGCTGACTGGGAAAAGAAAATATCACTATATGCGGATGGCATTATGATTTATACAAGCAATCTGCGCTCCACGCTGGGTAGGTTAGAGTACTTGACATCAGATTTCGGCAAGGTGTCTGGATATGCAGTTAATATGTCCAAGACGGAAATTATGACATGGAACATGGAGGTGGAGCATACTTTGGAGAAAAGAGAAATAAAATATCTGGGCGTTAAGATTAGCAACGACCTGGAAGCTATAGCAGAGGTAATTTTAACTATGTCACAAAAGAGGTTAATAAGCTTTTGTTAAGTTGGTCGCACCTTCCGTTATCTTTATATGGAAGAGTAAATTTAATACAAATGTCCATTCTTCCAAAGCTCACCTTCCTTTTTAACATGATTCCTCTTCCTTTTAACAAGACCTTGATACAAAAACGACAAGCTAAAATTGACTCCTTCATCTGGGCTTTTAAGGGAATCGCAAGGAGGAAGTTGAGAAGGAAATATGACAGAGGAGGGATAGCTCTACCAGACATCCAACTATATGCTTGGGCCTTTCACTTAAAGAACGCAAAAGATCTATTATCCGGGGAAGGGGACAATCAGTTACAGTTAGTTATGTTAAAAGGTGTCGGAGGAGAAGCAGCAAAATTCAGGTATAAATTTGGTCACCTGAGATTCTACAAAAAAGTAAGAGTGAAAGTCTTGCTGGCTGCCGCTCAGCTTTCGGCCCAGGTAAGGAAAACAACAAACCTGTCCTAGTACAGCACCTATGCTCCTGTGTGGGACTCCCCTGGTACACCAGAGTGCCTTAAAGACTTCTTATCACTCCCTCTAAAGGAGGCTGGTATCGTGGAATGCGGTCAGATACTCCAAAATGGGAAGCTCAGCTCCTGGGAGGAACTTGCGGCAAAGATGGGGGGGGGTAATTATCAAAATTCAAATATTACCAACTGCAAAGTTGGGCTCAATGTATGCGAGAGCTGGGAACCGACAAAAATGAGCTGGAGGCGCTGTTGGTTAAAAGACCAATTTGTAAGAAAGACGTGGCAGTCTAATATAGCTAATTGGTGGAAAGCCTGGATAAAGATCAGGACCTCCCATCCTCCCTCCCTATGGGGTAAATCCTTTCCGAATTAAGATGTCACTCGCCTATGGCTAATTTCATGGCGACTCCTTTGCCAAATGGTAAAACCAGCATGTCTAAAGAGAAATCATATTTTTTTTCCTTCATAGATGGCTAAATGTAGAGGTGTAGGGAATACAGATCGCAGAAAATGTGTTTTTTGCATGACAGACGACCTCCATATGTTTGTTTCCTGCCCTTACATTTAGAACTTCTGGGCAGAGGTTAGGGAGGTTCTAACTGAAGTGCTACACCTTCAGTTTGATATGACTCCAGAATTGGCCCTCCTTGGGTGGTCACCCAAGATGGGAAATCTGTATGGGTATGGAAGAAACTTGGTGTTTTTCTTGATACTGTTGGGTAGAAGGGAGATCTGCAAGCAATGGACATCTTTGAGAGCCCCCACTAAGTGAATGGCTGAGTGCTGCAGTCAATATAGGTAGGATGGATTCAGATCGATCTGGTGCGAAGGAAGCGGTAAAGTTGTGGAGACCCTGGATACGGTGGCTGGAGCGCGGGTTTGATACTTCAAAACATCCTGTCTGTAATCATCCGATGATTAAAGCCAAATGGAGATCAAGACCCGGCAGTGGGTGGGTACACCCTTAAATACGGTATTCATCTCCCACACTTCCTACATTGAGTACTGGGATCTTTTTCCGGGGGCGCTCGAATAAAGTAAAGCTCTTGGAGCTCATAATGGAAGCACATAAGGCAAATAAAGACATCAAATTAAACAGGAATAACTGCGCCCAAATGGGGGGGTGGGGGAGGTGAGGCCTTTTATTCCTGATATCCCAGTGCGCAAACTACTATGGGGCCTGAGTAACTGACTCTCATTGGTCAGGTAGTTTGAGCAATCCAAGGCTTCCCTTGGGGGAGTATTTGCAAGGTATACACTGGCATAACACGAAGATTCAAAATACGCTTAGCAACCCCATTATATTAATGTTGAACGTGATATTTGCTTTTATGAAAAAGGGAATATTTATATACAAACACAAAATGAAATACAGCACATCAGAAAAATAAAAGCAGTCTTCATAAAGCTGCCACTCTAGCATTGTCGGAATAAAATCTTGATTCTTACTTCTATGTCTAAGCACTGGTTGTTCTGCATTTTACATGAAGCAACATTCAGGCTAGGCTTTGATAATCAGTATGAGCTTTAGAAGTACTTCAATGGCTTTTTAAAAGTCTAAGGGCCAGATGTAGGTAAGTATGGTTTTGCGAGTTGCAATTTGCGAGTCATAGAGACTCGCAAATTGCAACTCGCAAAACCACATGCAGAAAGGTGTCTCAGACACCTTCTGCGAGTCGGTATGGGGTCGCAATGACCCACCTCATTAATATTAATGAGGTGGGTCGCAAATTGCGGCCCCATACCGACTATGGGCACTCGCAAACATGGAGGCCTGCTGTCGTCAGCAGACCTCCATGTTTGCGACTGCTTTTCAATAAAGCAGTTTTTTTTTTTCAAAGTGCAACCCGTTTTCCTTAAAGGAAAACGAGCTGCACTTTGAAAAATAAACCGAAACCTTTTGTTTCGGTATTTTTCAGGGCAGGTAGTGGTCCATTGGACCACTGCCTGCTCTGAAAAATTATTTTTGTGATCATTCACAAAGGGGAAGGGGTCCCATGGGGACCCCTTCCCGTTTGCGAATGAGTTACCATCCACTTCAAGTGGATGGTAACTGCGAGTTGATTTGTGACCGCTTTTGCGGTCACAAATCAACTTACATCGCGGTGCGAGTTGCAAATAGGAAGGGAACACCCCTTCCTATTTGCAAGTCGGAAACACATTTTGCGAGTCGGTTCCGACTCGCAAAATGTGTTTCTGCATCGCGCACAGGCATTAGCGCCTCGCAAACGGCGTTTTTCGCCGTTTGCGAGGCGCTAATGCCTTGCTACATCTGGCCCTAAGTTCCTTAGTGCCGTAGCGCTACGGTCGGGACAAGTTTCCCCCAGAGGCTCCGAGGCCCCCTTATCAGTCTTTTCCACTGGTGTTGCAATATTGAAGGTCCAGGTATATGTCAGTGGCCTGGGGATGAGCAGTAGTCTGGATGCTGTGGACAAGGCAGTAGGCGCACATGGCTCTTCTTTGGTCGTGCGGTAAGTCTTCCTGAGTCCTGGGTGGCTTTGAGGTTCTGATAGATATATCAGTGCTCTGCTTACACAAGCTCTCAACCAACTAAGCTTCTCTTGCGCATGCTACTCCAGGTTGATGGCAGTCTCTCTTCACCACCGCCCCTTCTTGGCATCCAGAGGTTGTGTACAGCAGCAAACCTGATAATGGCACCCTTTGGTCGCAGTAATGGCCTGGAGCTTTGGCCCTTTAATCTTCACTACTGCCCCAACCTGGCATACAGTGGTCCCTAACAGAGGCAGACACCCTTATTGATGTAGTGGTCCAGGCTGTACCAGAATCTCACATTTTGTTTCAGAGATCCACTCAACAAGATCCCCAATCGACCTCCCTCCCTCCAGAAACTCTCCTCTTCACAGGGCCCTGTTGTCTCGATGGTAGGTAGATGCTAGTGCTCCAGGGCAAGTGGTCTTATTTCTCCTGGGTGATGTCCCCTCACCGAGCAGAAAGACTGGCAGACCCTGGTCCCCAGTCCTCGTCACAATAGCTAGATGTTGTGCTGAACTTCTGCATGCCGGTGTAGAGCCATAGTTAACTGTCCAATGGCTAACAATTTTAAGAGACTAGAGCTTCCCTTATGATTCGCTTCCAGGCACACATGTGATTGTGTGTTTGTCTTTGAGGTTTGTGCCCTGGGTGTTGCCCAGTTTTAGGTATGCTGTCCTTTGTCCAGGACGCAGACTGTCCCAACAGGAGCAACTCCATGCTTGATATCTCACAACACAGGCTGTGGGATTGACTAGAGGATCACACTTGGATGCCCACTTCACTCATATGTATAGCAATGGGGGGAAGGGGCGATTTGTGTGTGTCTCATCCAGCTCCATAGACTGTACTGTACACAGGCACGCACATTACGACACAAATTCACACTGCACAGTGCTACATGCCAACATGATGTAGGCGAAGGGCGAGTTAGGTACACAGCAGCGGGACTTTACATGAATGGACTCGTAGGCCTCATGCCAGTGAAACGGCTAGAAAGGCCTGTTCACTCTACTGATCACTATTACAAAAATGGTATGCTGTGGTTACAGGCTCTTGCTACTTAACTCTCGACCAGGGCAGTATCCCCTTAACCTTTAAGAGGATAAAGGTTTGTATCCCCCTCCTGGTTTAACAAGACTGGTATCCGTCACACAGTCCTATGTCATGGTGCACCCATATGATCCGTATTCACCTATCACCAGAAATTGGCACCAAAGGTCCAGGTATCGTTGAAGCTGCGGTACTCAGTGCAGAGAAGGACACCTGTTACCATGCAATGGACGGCTCTTACCCAACAAAAATACATTTGTGTCAAAATCTTATTTGGAGGACTGCAGTGAGTACAGCAGCAGTAGTAGATCTTCATGGGTTATTTTGCTGCGTTGGACATTTGTGTGATTAGTGGAGCAGTACAGATGGAAGCAGTGGGCAAAATAAGCTTATCTGGTATTTCATGGTCTATTTTTGTCAATTTTGTTACACATTTCGCAATTCATAAGAGGTGAGTTAATTATGTTTTTGTAGATGAGCGAACACCTATTTCATATTATTAGCCAGAATCAATTTATTGTAAATCATCTTGGTTAGGGAACCACACATTGGCACAGCCCTGACTTTTTGTTAGGGGACGTTTTTGGTAATTGTTGGATGGCTTTGTTTTTGTTTTCCCCATTTGGCCTAGAAAAAAAAATTCTACGTCTTCGGACTCAATAATATTGAGTAGAGCCCCTTTACAGAATTAATTGCATTAGCCGAGGTACAATTCATCCTCAAAGAACAATGTTTAAAAAGTGTCAGGAGATAAAGCTTCTGCCATAAGTCAAGAAACCAAAAAGGCATACACAGCAAAACATCGCTTTAAGGATAGTTTTGAAAAAAGGCCAGTACTTTCGTTGCACGTTTAAAAACTAGTGTTAATGCATCTTTTTAACACTGCACAAACTGTAAGTACATTTTATCATGAAAGTGAAGTATAACAAATGAATGTGTAATGGCGATCAGTGAATAGTCCCGTCTCACGAATGTCTAAAACGTCCAAAAAGAATGTTCTGTCTAAATTGGGGAAAAAAGCCTTAGCACAGTAATTAAAAAGTTTGTGTGTCGGCCAAGTAATTCAATCACATTGCTTGCAGAGGCTGTCACTAACAAAGCTACATGTCAAATTTAATCTGCAGGTTAAGAAAATGACCACTTGATGACCCGTCACCAAAACCTAATAGGAACTGAAATGGGTCAATGTACCTATCCACAAAATGTCCTTGGCATGAAGGGCGCCCACATCCCTTCGAAGCCGAGCATGAAAAACACATGAGTCAGTCGTGTAGCCGCTTACCACAAGCCCCCTCTCTCTCTGACTTGACATTGCACTTTTAAAAACAAAAATATGACAAGATATCTTACATACATCTGAAGCTACATGTAACCAAACCCAAAGCATTAAAAAGCCCCCAAAACTAACCACAATTTGTTTAAAAATAAAGGCTGATAGAAATTTAATAAAATAAACATGTTTCAAAAGCAAAGGGATTGCGCATGGTGAAATATATTAAAGAGTCTTCAGCATTGTAGTTATGATTGGATGCTTTGGCAGCATCAGAAAAGATGTATCTTCCTTGAAGAGGAATTGAGCTAAATAGCGAGTTCATGCACATTTGAATTAAACTGAGTGGAATTAATTTTTTATTTTAATTATTTTATTGAATAAGAGTTATTTGTTGAACTAAAAAATGAAAAAGGGTACAAAACCTAGCAGTAGGGTTCCCCTGATCAACAAAAGAGGCTTTTAAAATGATCATGTAAAGTTCAGTCTTAGTGTCAGTTGAATTTAAGATCCCCACTTCATTTGGAAATGCAGGGGTGGGGTGAATCTGGGTTTAAGTCGTTTTGGAGGTGCCAAGTAGTCTGTGTGAATTACACTTGGACCATTCCACGCCTTCCTAACGCACTTATGGACCTTTTTCTCACACCTATTCTTTCTTTTAAAGGCGCAGAATTTCCTGCAAATTTTCATATATCAGCCGTGAGAACGGTCAGATGCTCAATTTAACATTGTGTGATTGCTATTAAATTGCTATTGCATTGCTCTAAGGTTAAAATATGAAACAATAAAAATATTAAAAACAAACAAAAAACAAAAACTCAGGGCCTAGAGGGATCATTCGTTGAAAGCTTTTGGGCTGGCATAAAAGAGCAATATTGAGAAGACACAGGTATATCTGGGGTCCAAGTAAGATCCTAAGTGGGATATGGACTGACTCCTTTCTCTAAAACTGTAAATCCGATATACAGTACCTTCCTCTCACCTAGAATTTAGGCAGGGCATACTACAACCTGCTGCAAACACGAATGCCAAGGAGTTACTGTTCTACCTTTTTCTTTTGACATTAATTTTTCTTTCCCTCTCTGTAGCAGTTATTGTGTCGCAGGATTGCACACAAACATCTTAAATTCCTTATTTTGAACATGATGTGTTAACACATACACTATAACATGGCATTCAGATTGTTCCTTTATGAGAAATCACTGAGCAGTGAGTTTAAAACAAGTCTGTAACTACTGACCAGGCAGTACCGTCAACTTCTGATTGCCTCTTACTATAGTAATTTATAATGCATTGTTACTTTTTTTTGTCCCTATTTTAGTTACATTGCAAACTGATTTGATTTTGACTGAAGATGACATCCAAAAAAATCTTGCAAAATGAAGACAATTTCCTGTTGCTGCAAGAAGAAGTCAGTAACCTGTCAGAAGAGCTTGCACAATGCCAGGTTTGTTACACCGATTGGTATATTAAATTGAGGGCCTTCCAAATTAAATAAAAAGTTGAGATAACTTGGCGTTTCATGTTACACATTAGATCGCTGTATGGTATTTTAAGTGTTTTATTCTTGCTAGCTCTTTGTTAGGGTGCAACGAGAAAGGAATATTAAAGTCCAAGCTGACACGAAGTTCTTTCCTTAGACAACCCTCGTAACTGTCATGTTTTCACAAAACCTGTCTTTGAAGTCTAGAGCTGTATTAAAGAGCACAATGCTAACCTGGTTCCGAGTATGTGGCCACGTCGGGGGTCCTTCTGCTGTATTTGCAGTTGTTCTATCCTTTTTTTTTTGCCTCCATATGTGTGTGTGACTAAGCCACATCCTGTAATCTGTAATGGTTAGCCACGCAGAGCTCTTTGTAGGCCCAGGACAGTACTGATACCTGTTTGCTGTTCTGGGGCGGAATTGAATACCCCTTCGTGCGCTTACGCAGTCCAGTGTGTCTCATGCCTGCTGTCTGGGAACAGGGCAGCACAGTATGTAACATTGGGGTCCATGAGTCTTCGCATCTATCACTACAGAGCCCCTACAGTCCTTTCGCTCTGACTCCCATGAATCAGCCATGCTTGTTTCCTTGATGTCTCTGCACATCTCTAGAATAGTGTTGACCGCTGTGTCTTCCGTCTTGGTTGTTGGCCATCCTCGAAGTGCAGTTGCGGTCCTCCTCTGCTGTTCTAGTAGAGTTGTTTCTGCCTTCATTTTGCTACTTCTAGAACTAGTTTTTTCCCTTCTAGGACACCCAGCAATGTGTTTTCCTGCAGTTCACTAGTAAAAACTTCGTTTATTGCTGAAATAAGGAAGGCTGAGACTCCACTCAACAGAGATGCACCCTACTTAATAGCTGTCCTCTCAGTCCTTATTTGTAGTCTTTTAAATGTTCACTTCCCTTTACATTTTTGAAAGTGCATGGTTCACATCTACATTAAAATAGGTACAACTAATAGATCTATTTGGTTTCCTTCCTGCAGGTTGCTCTGTAGGAAATGCTGTAGTATTAACAGCACTTCCAGTGATTTGTCTTCCACTGATACCTCATGACTTTTGTATAATAACATAACATTTGCCCCTTTTTCATAGCTATTTTACCACTATCTATCATTTCTGTGAACACAACATTGACAGTAAACTGTTGCCTGCCTGGATATGCCTGTGTCACGCCAAAAGCAAGTCTGTATCATCAAGCTGCTGGCATTTCTGCCTGAAGAAAAGGGGAGCACCTGCAGAGATTGTTCACAAAACAATTATGCCTTACTTTGACAAAAAATATAGTGGGATCTGAATATTAACTATTTAAGACTTTTCAGAAAATTCAAAAACCCTCAGTCCAAGTTTATGCTTGCTTTTGGCCACCCTGCCCTGACTTGTCTGCCAAAGCTGATCGAAGAGCTCGTCTGTCTTTTTCTAGAACTGGATTACATAGTCACTTTTAGAGTGTCTCAACTTCTTGTGTGAGGAACCTACCACACCAGCGCTGATGTTGTGAACAGTACAGCTATTTTCAGTATCCCATCAGCCAATTAAAAACAGACCCATCAATTGGGTAATCTGCTGGATTGGATTCCATTTTTTTTACATCATAGACACTGAGAACCAGTGAACACATTCTTTTCCCTTGGCCAGAATACTTGGGATTTAATTTCAGATGAACTTTCCTACTTTGGGTAAAACCACAAAGACAACCCATACTCAGAGCAGTAGAAATCTGAAATCTTTTCATGTGGAGATTCTGATACTGATTTTCCTACAGCATTCCCAGGTTTTCTCACTAATTGTTCAGATACTGAACCTACCACCCTACTTGAAGTGTTCAACACTGAACTATCTAAGGCATTTGACACTTCTCTCCAAACCATTAATTGTAAGGTAACCAGCCCTATTCAAAAGGAATACATAGTTTACTGGCAAGATCTCAAATGGTGAAGCCCTCTGGCTGATTGAAAAGTGTGTTAATTCAGTCATTTCTGCTCTGGCAGATTACTACAGATGTCTTTTTTTTTTAAATCTTCGTCCTGAAATATTTGCTGTTTTAAATGATAGCACGACATATAATTGAGTGTTTGATTTGGACAGTGTCTTTAGGAATGCTGCTGTAATACAGGGCTAATCGTAGATGTCCTAACAACATTACTACCAGGAGTATCATGTTTGAGGGACCAGGTAAATACATATGCTTAACCCAGCAGTGGATTGCTAGATTGAACTGATGATACAAGAATACCCCAGTGCCTTTTAATACTCCTGTGAGTGCTAGGTGTACGATTTAAAGCACTTTTGAAGATGCTGGGCACTAAAATTGGTTCCAGTTTCTAGCAGCTCTAGCTGAATGTCCAAGAAACAGAACATAGAATTGCACAAGAGACAAGCTCTCAGTCCATGAACAAGGAGACTAACGTTGTGTAAGGGGAAGTACCAGTGCCGCACCCAATGTTGTGAACTTATGCGTATGAGCAAGCTATATATCTTTCGTCAACTACAGATGACTTTGGTTTCTGAGTGAGACCTTTTTATAATGCTTCTGCTTTATATCAAGAGCCTGCATCTTGCTACCTTGCAACTGATATCAGCTCTTTTTGCTCATTTTGATCTCCCTGCATTTTTGTGTTGCTGTACTTTTGCATGAAACGGCTGCATACCTGCCAATCCCCGCTGGATGCTTACAGCTAAGCCCTCACGGAGGGAGGTTGGTGTTCTGAAAGCTGCCATAATAGGCACTGCTATGGTTCTCAGTGGCAGCAAAAGAGATACCTGGAAAGCAGGAGTAGAAACAAATGCTGTGACAGAATGCATCTTTGCTATTTGTGTCAACCAACTTTATTCCCTTTCCCTTCTTTCAGAACTATGCTTCTTGCCAATGTTATACTAGCGCCTGTCTTTGTTACATTCCAATTTCCTTTTTCCTAGAAATTCCCACTCACTTAGGACTTCTCTAATAACCCTCTCACTGAGGCGTGTTTTAGTTTTACAAAGGCAGTCCGTTTAGTTAAACATTTGGTTTATTGAGCCTCATTGCTAGGCTGTCCTGTTTGAAGTGTTTCTTTTTTGTAAATTTCTTTGGTGTTTTAGTCAGGTCAGTGCTTATCAGTGGTTATTCAGCTGCTTAACCACTTGTGTGCATCGGACGTCCGGGAGTGGTCTGCCACAGTGTTCTTGCGCGTAGGACGGCTCCTGGCCATCCACGCACAAGGCACTGGAAATCTCTCTGCTGTGGGTACCAGAGGGATTTCCTTTTGATTATTATTTTTTTTTATTATTATTATTTTGTTTTCTCAGCCTTGGTGGCTGGGGAAGAGCTTCCCCAGCAGCCAAGGTTGAAAATATCACCCCCCCCCGCCCTCATAATGACTATCGGTGCATCATGTACACCAACATCATTACAGGGAAAATGAAAGTAAAATTGGCAGATCAGCTCATTTGCTTTCATTTTCTTCTATGCTCACAGGCATATCTCAGCCCCTTGATCACTGATCTCGACGGGAGAGGTACAGAGAATCTCCCCTTTCCAAAGGTACCTTTCCCTAGGGAATCCCTGCTTGGGAATTACCTCCGGAGGGTGATTTTCTCAAAAAGGAATCACCCCTTATCTGTTGCCTCGGGGGGGGGGCAGAAAGCCCACTAGGCACCAGGGATATATATATTTTTTTCATAAGAGAGTTTGGGATTGCCCACCGTAGTCATGGCCATGCCCCCACTTCACATCAATGGGTCCAAAGTCTGTCTGTCAGGGCAGATTGAGTAATTACCCCTGACTCCTGATCTGCCCACCCACCACCACCACGGATGCAAAAAGCCCACTAGGCACCAGGGATTATTGGGTGTTACTTCATTTTTTAATTTTGCTTTATTTGCATTTAAAGTACATAACATACACCAGGTACGAAGCATAACTGGGAGGGTGGAAGGAAAACAAGGGGAGGAAGAAGGACTGAGAGGGAAGTAGGACGGCAAGCACGGTTACACATCAAGACAAACAGCAAATTTTATCCTTTTTTGGAGGGTCTCACCCAAATGTAATAGCTATTATCGGCAAGTGATAAAGAAAATCTGCAAACAAATCAGTCCCCCATGTTGGTAGTGCGATGGCCCTTGGCTAAAAAGAGTATTCAAGCAGTCATGGTGGATGGGTCTCAGTTGTGTCCAGAAGTACATATATAGGTAATAAAGTTTAGGGTGGATCTGGGGGCAAAGGGTCACTTTCATTGTGGCATCTCAGTAGTGGGGAGTTAAGGGAGTCGAAATGTACGGGGTTTCCCATATATCAATCAGACGTGATCATACAGGCATCATTTCCCAATAGTTGGAGAGTTTCTCCTGGCAGTAGGCTGTCTTGCAGCCAAGCGGTAGCCCCAGTGCATAGCTACTTTGCGTTTAGCTAGCGGAAGCTTGGCAGTTAGGCGGCAGTCACTAGTCACGGCATCTTTGAAATATCATAGTAAGGCTACTAGTGGGATATGTGGAAGTTGATGTCCAGTGATAATGTGTATTGTTAAAAGGACTTCTGCCCAAAAGAATGCCACTTTTGGACAGCTCCAAGCTAGGTGCATGAACATATTATGCAAGAATGCACAGGGCTGGCCTTACATGTGAGTGAGCCCCATAGCAAGGAGTTGTGTTGGGGTGCGGAATAACCTGTTTAAGAATTATAAATTTATCCATCTCCTAGTTAGGTAAGAGAGACATCCACTGGTTGCAGTAGTAGGCCCATTGAGCGTCAGTTAGTAGGGAATCAGTTTCTGGTGACCCTGCATCCAGAGCGGTAGGTACAGTAGCTGGGGAGGAGGATTGCATTGTAAAGACCAGCGATGGGTTCTAGTGCCGGCAGCTGTGGCGGGGCCTCTGGGAATGTCATGTGTATGGCTCGACAGGCTGCGCGAAGCTCATGGTACAGTAAGATCTCCATGAGTGTGGGATTGGAGGTATCAGTACCCTCAAAAGCTGGCATAAATTTACCGTCTGGGTAGAGGTTGGGAAAGGTCACGATGGTTCGTTCTCTGGTAGGGACCCTGATGCCTTCATCCAGTATGGGTGGCTGTTGAGGGTTGTGGCTGATGGGGATCGACAAGGCATAGAGATGAGTAAGTTTAGCACACTTTCGCAAACTGTCCCATGCCCAGCACAAGCATTCTTCAGCGTTGATCTCAGCTGTTGGTGGTTTATAGGGTAGGTAGAGTGCAGTATGGAGGGGCCACGGTGCTGTCTGATCTGTTTCAATAGCCACATGTGGTTGGAATGGGGTCAGGTATAGCCAGTAGTGTAAATACTGTGCCTGGGTGCAGAGGGCATACAGCTGCATAGTCAGAGTGCTCAAACCTCCTAGGGTAAGCCGTGGGGTCAGGATTTTCCCCAATACACGTGGCTGCTTGCCTGCTTATGTGAGCACGATCAGTTTAGACCTCAGTCTCTGCAAAAATTGGATTGTAAGGGGAATGGGAAGGTTAATGAAGAGGTGCAAGAATTTAGGTAGGATAATCATTTTCGCAGTGGGTATGTCTGGCTACAGAGAGCGGTAGGCAGGATGAGATTGGTATTCTGTCCTCCGGCAGTGCCATGGCTCAGTTGTAGAGCTCGTAGAACTCGATTGAGCAACAGCGCCATGAGACCTTACGGGTGATTAGCCGCGCTTTAGAAATCACTGATTGATTTAAGATTCCTAGCTATCAGGTCGGCTCTGCCACCCATTGATGCAGGAACTCAACAGTAAAGGTCAGGGTAGAGTCAGTCAGCGAGAATAAAACCAAATTCAACCAATTAATTTGAATGGCAGAAAAGCTACCAAATTGGATTATTTCACGCGTCGGGGGTGTAAGATTCACCTGTACAATTACTTATATAAAGAGTGATAGTACATTGAAACCACAAGCCCTCTGGAGGTGAAGTCACGGCTTCGATGCGCGTGGTTTTGTCTCTGCTATGCCGCAAGATGCTCCACCGCCAGGACAAATAAGACTGGTGAGAGCGGGCAGTCCTGGTGAGTTCATCTGGTGATTGGGAATGGCTCAGACACTTCTATTTAATCTCACCTGGGCCATGAGGAGATGATGGAGGAGGTGAATCTGTCTGATGAAGTGCAAGTCTAGACCAATACACCAGAGTAGGGGAAAAAAGGAAGGGCCATTCAAAGAATCTATTACCTTAATGGCATCTAGAAAAGCAGCGACTACTGGGACCTGAGGATTCTGGTGGTGCTTATGACAAAGAGAGTGTGTAAGTTGTGTGAAGTAGATTGGCTTGGTATGACCCGGATATATCTGGTCGGATTATTTTGGGGAGGAGGTGGTTGGCCAGGATCTTGGGGAAGATATTATCAACATTTATCATAGAGAGCTGTCTGTGAGAATCATACTATTTTGATTGCTTATTAGGCTTCAGAATCATCACTATGACTGTCTCACGAAGAGATGGGGCAGAAAGCCCCTTCTCCAAAGATTCTTCAAACATTGCTAACGTGTGGGGCTATGATTGTGGCAAATTCTTTATAAAAGGTGGTTGTCAGGCCGTCCAGAGCCTTATCCCCAAGAATTGTGCGGACTAACTGTATTAATTCTTCACTCGTTATAGGTGAGTCAAGAAATTCACATGGGCAGGGTCCGTCCAGATTAGTTGGATCTCGTCAAAGAATTCCTTCAGTTCATTTTAGAGACGTTATGAGGTGGCACCATATAGTTTGGCATAAAAGACAGTCATAGTTTCTAGCCGTTCCTGGGGTGTAGACTGTAAAATGTGATGTCGTCAACGAGAGTTCGCTCACAGTAGTGGAGGCGTGTTTTTTGCGCTGTAGGTTAGCCGGGGTTCTATCCTGTCTCTCCCTCTCCATGTATCTTCTTGCCTGAGTTTCCTTGTCTAAATAGTGTATTTTGCGTTCACCTTCCTCAGAGAATTCTGCAAGTTTCTCACAAATCTCAACCAGTGTGGCCCCAGTCTGGGGAGTGGGCGTAATCTAGCACCAAGTCGCAGGATTTCAGCCACTAATCTATTCTGGCACAGGCGTTGTGATGGGCAGGCATAGAAATGTCTTCCTGACTTGTATCATGGATGTGTCACCAGATACCATGTAAAAAGCTATTGTGGGTAATAGTATTGGGGGTAAGGGCAGCATTAGAGTGCGGGCATGTGGAGGATCCTGCTCAATCTAATCTGTGTTCCAGTGCAGCATTAAAATCTCCACCCCAAAACATGGCTTAGGGGCCAAGATCTGAGATATGTTGCCATACTTCTGAATGAAAATCTGGGTCATCAGGGTTAGTCATAAATGGTGGCCAGTATTACACGTTGTCAATAGAGCATGCAGGCAAGAATTGCATATCTGCTGCTCTGAGCGCAGATGGCACATGTTATGTGCCAGGAAGATTTTTGCACAATAGTATAGTGACACCTCTGGCACAATTGGAATAAAGGGATGGGTGTGTTTCACCACACAGGGGTGCGCGGAGGCCTAGTGCCGAAGGTTGAGTGAGATGCAATTCCTGAAGAAAGCAAATGTCTGTGTGATGTCGAGCTAGGTATGCATGTACTAAACAAGCTTTCCAGGCTGCGGATGTTCCTGGTAAGACATTTGGTCGTGGTCATGTTGCTTTGTATAGGGGGTGCCTCAGGGGGGGATCCAGTGCGTGGGGAGGCAGATACAGCTTCTGACCGAGGAGGGGAGGAAGACGTGTAACATGGGGTAACAACTTGGAACATCCATCTAAACCCACCCTCCACCCTCCACCCACTCCCACCCTAGCACCAGTTTGAGCAGAACTTCCCCACCCATAAACCCAACACTTCAAAAATAAAACAGAGATCAATGTGGAAGATATCCCAGCGGCGTAGAAATGTACCGGGCGAGTATCTCCATCTAGGACAGAGAGGTGGCTGAACGGGCAGCTAACACCCAGGTGGTTGTCAGTGGGCCGAGTGTAGCAGTAGATAATTTTGTTTTGGCGACAGCAATTGCATGTTCCCTGTAGCTCGTTGCAACCCGAGCCCAACGCAGGGAGTGAGCATGCCTGGCGGGGCAGTGTCACTGTAGTAATGTGTATACACTTTTTGTAAGTCTAGTATGAGCGAATATCAGTCATTTTCTTTGAGAGGATCATCTGCCTGCTCACGGGGAAGAAGTGTAGTTTCCCGTGAAAGGTGATATGGAGCGTAGGGCACCGTAGCCTTTTGCAGGATAAGTTTGGCAGGGAGGAACTCACATCGAGCAGCCTGCACCGACTGAGTGAAATCAGGTTGAACTAAAGTTAATTTCCCTGATGGCCGATGTATCATTTGTCATGTGCAAGACGCAGGATGGCATTGCAGTGTCTATAGTTTAGAATCCTTGGGACTATTGGTTGCAGCAGTGTGCCAGGTGGAAGTCGTGGTCCTAGCGAGTGGTGTGCCCGCTCTACAATGAAGTTTGGGGAGAGCCTTGCCGAAGAGTTCCCTCAACAAAGTTTCCCCAAAGTCCTCCACTTTGTTTATGCCAGTTGATTCAGGTAGGCCAATTATGCAGAGGTTTCTTCTTCGTGATCTTGCCTCCAAGTCCTCGTTTTTCACTTCAATAATGTCAAGGACCTTGTTCATTTCGACTGGTTTTTCTCTAGAGTCCACCTGGATATCATCAACATTTGAGACGCAGTTTTTGAGATGGTATGGTCTCATGCTTATCAACCTGTTGTTCCATATGGTCCAAATAGAAGGTGAGAATATTGAGCTTCGTGTCTATAGTTTGAAGGCTTGACTTCACCTCCATCAGGAGTTCCTTGAGGTCAGTATCGGTGTGATTGTCATTACACTGCTCACCAGGTTATTCATAGGTGGTTCTTGTTCTGCTAGGTGGGTGAGGCGTCCGCTCTCAAAGCAGAGTTTTTGTTGACGTGCATCGTGCTTGCCCATGTTGGTTACCGAAGTGGGCTCTCACTGTAGGTGGAGGAATAGGCAGATGATCAGTCGAGATGGCGGATGAGCTTGACAGTTGCTGATAGGGCCGTCGTGGTGCAGATCGGATGAGTGAAGGTCAGGAAACCAGCAAGTTGCAGCCTCAATGTCGTTCCAGTGCTCTGACCCCGCCACACCCCGGTGGGGAGATCCGTCACGGGGGTACGAGCAGACCAGGGGCAGGCAATGTCTCACTGATGAGAGGCCATAGAGCTGAGGAACACTAGCGTGTTGTCTGCGGGGAAGCCACACAGAAACCCCCACCCTTGGTGCTGTGGGGTCCCAATCAGGAAGCTGTGCGGGTTGGTCGACAGTCAATAGGGCCGCAGTGGCACAGTTTGGCGTAGATGGCCCCACAGCAAGTCTGTGGCCCTGCCACACCCAGGGTAGTGACTCAATGCTGGAGGCATGAGCAGACCATGGGCCAGTGAGGCTCAAGGTAGAGAGCAGCCCTCTGGGTCCCCAGAAGCAGCTGTGTTCAGTGGGTCCAGGACTGGCACATTTGTCTCCCTAGGCACTTGGGTGTTTAGTTTTTTTTTCTTTTTTTTTTCTCCCCTCCAAAGGGGACCCAAGCAGCCCACCACGAGTCTGCAGGGAGATGCAGCAGGGCCTGTACATGCAGGAAGTTGTGTAAACGGGCAGTAATTGTAGCGGGCGGCGTGTGACCACTTTAAAAAAGGAAAGCACTTACCGACAGTCGGGGTCTCCTCGATGAGCGGCGCCTGGTCTTGTATACCAGTGCTCACTGGTGGCTCCTCGATTGTGCACCAGGTGCCCACAGGCAGGATCCGGTAAAATGGGGGAGGGCAAGCAAGCATGGGATCAGCAGCAACGAGGGCGGCCCGACCGGCAACCTCGCCACAGAGTGCCCTCTAGAACGGCCATGCCGGCCCGTGCTGTCGCGAGGCCCGGCGGCTGACTTGGCAAGCACCCAGTTCCCTGGGGGTCTCAATCTACAGCCAGCTATCGCCACAGCGGAATGGGGGGCAGCGGGTAGTAGCCCCTCTGGCCGAGCACTGGACAAGGAAGGCCACACAGAGGATCCCTCAGTCGAGCTGCTCAACACACCACCCAGGATTCTCTGCCCTCTGGCTGCCAGATGGTGAAGGATTTTTATTTCAGCCAGCAGAGCCCTCTTGTGGAGCAGCCATCTTGTGTCCCGGCTGGTTCTGCCCCACCACCTCCCTCCCAGATTGGGTGTTTTTACTCCCAGTCTGCTCCAGGGGGTGGAGAAAGCCCACTAGACACCAGGGAGTATTATTTTTCTTTTTACAAGAGGGGTGGGGGCTGCCTACCACAGGTATGGTCATGCATCTCCCCCCCCCCCCCAAATACACTCACACTCACACTTCTCTACCTTCCCCAGATTCGATGTTATTACAGAAAGCCCACTTGGCACCAGGGTTTTTGTTTTTTGTTTTCCTTCAAAGAAAAGTCTAGGGATAGGGGCTGCCCAGAATGGGCAAGGTAATAGACCCCCTAACCCCCCAGGGATGGTTGCAGAGAACCCACTAGACAACAGGGTTTGTGTTTTTATGTTTTTTAGTTACTTTTTTTTCTGTAATAAGAAGGGTGGGGGCTGCCCACTATGGACATGGCTATGCCCACGCCCCAAGTAAATGAGGACAGAGCCTTTCTGTTCCTCTGGGGGGGAAGATGGAGGGGTAGACAGCCCACTAGAGCAGTAAGGCTGCCCAGCGCCCAAATGACTGAAGGGTGCAACAGTCTTTCTGCCGTTCCCACCAGAATAAAGCATTTCATCCCAATAACAAGCAAGAGGACATTTGACTCTTTTGGTTTTGATTTTACATGTGGGCCAAGAGAGGTTGGCTAACTCCCAATATCGTCCCACTTGCAACGGTGAGCGGCTGCACTTTTTGGATGTGGGAACGCTGCCACCTGAAAAAACCTGCCAGACGCTTCTAAAACAAAACATCTGGGGGAGTCCAGGGTGGTGTGCGTCACGTGCACCCCACACTATTTTCATACCCACAGTGCCCTGCAAACCTCAATTTTTTCCTGAAATCGCACAATTTCCCTATATTTATGTGATGGAAACTTCAGGAATCCACAAAATTCCTACCACCCAGCATTGCCCCATCTGTACAGATTAAAAAACTCTGCCCCACTTATGTGGCTACTCATAGTGCCATCAACTGAACCGATCCAACCGTGGTCAATAGGAGTCTCCATACAAGTGCTCCCATCACCCTTGGTTTGATCCGTTCCTTTTGTGACACTAGTCCCAGCCACACAAGTGGGGCAGCATTTGTATTCGCACAGGTGGGGCAATGCTGGGTGGTACGAAGTTTGTGGATTCTGGAAGTTTCCATCACAGAAATGTAAGGAAATTCTGTGCTTTCAGGCAAAGTTTGAGGTTTCCAGGGCATTGTAGGTTAAAAAAAAACTAATTGGATCAAGCAAGTCATGCCATCCTAGATTCCTCTAGGTGTCTAGTTTTCAAAAATGTACAGGTTAGCTAGGTTTCCTTAGGTGCCAGCTGAGCTCGGGTCCAAAATCTAAAGCTATCCTCATCAGAAAAAAGGGTCTGTTTTGGGTGGAAAAATGTGCTGTGTCCATGTTTTGTTTTGCTCTGTTTCCTGTCATGGGCACTAGGTCTACCCACACAAGTGAGGTACCACTTTCATCGGGAGCCTTGTGGGAACATAGAATAGTAGAACATTTATCATAACCAATTGGATTTCGCTGCATTTGTGAATTTTAAATGTAAGCCAGTGTATAAGAAAGATGACATTTTGAAAAATACTCTCCAAATTATATGCTGCTACGGGTACCCACAAATTTAGAGATGTAGAAATAACCACTGTTCCTAAAGTCTATATCTTGTGCCTATTTCAGAAATTCATAGGTTTGCTTTGTATTCCTTTTTCACTCAGCCTATTTCGCTATAAGGATCGGTCTATACTTGGTACTCAATGAAAAACTATTGTACACTGCAGCTCAGTTGTCTGCTTTGGGTACTTGGAGTTCTTGGAGAGCCTACAAACCCTATATATCCCCGCAACCATAAGGGTCTAGCAGATGTAATGGTATATTGCAGTTGAAAATGTTGTCACAAATGCCTGTTTATCCGTACTCATTTTCAATATTTTTTTGTTTCTTTTCCTTTGGAAAACCTTGATTAATCTACACATATGACCCCTTGCTGAATTCATAACTGTTTACTTTTCGGAAATCTATAGCTTTTCTGGATCACTCATGGGTTTCACACTGGTTTCCACCACAAACTGGAAGTAGGTTGATGGCACAAAAAATGGGGAAAATAGGCTCCCTCTCGGAAAAATGCTAAAACTGTGTTACAAAATTCGTTTTTTTTTTTCACCTCTTCATGTTCCTGAAAGCTGGGAAGATGGTGATTTTAATATAGCAGACTATGTGTGAATATGATTTTTAGGGACAAAACAGTCCCTTTTGTCTCTGGCATTTTTCCCTGTTTTTCTCAAAAAACTAATTTTTTCAGTTTTTGCCTATTTTCTCGACCCCCTCCAGGGGAATCCTTAAACCCTGGGCACATTTAGAATCCTCAGGATGTTGGGAAAAAAAGGACATATTTTACCTGGATAGCTTTTGTGCACAAAAGGTAATGGAGGCCTAAGCGCTAACTACCCCAAGTAGCCAAAAAAGGGCTAGGTACTTGGGGGAGCAGGAGAGGCCTAGCAGCGGAAGGGATACCCCCAAAATAGATACTGTCTTGTGTAGTTTTTACAATGCATGTTTTTTGCAGTGATTGTTATAAACCACATACTTAATTGAACGTAGAAGTAATGCATAATATGTAGTTATTTTCCATTGGCAGTGTGTCTAATGGAATTACGTTGGACTGTTTTCAGTATATAAGGTCCGTATATTGTAGTCACAAACATCGTTACACTTTCTCACATTTCAATACCTCTTCCACTCACGCTGGCAGGACTGTCAGGTTTGTAGGACTATTAATGGATTACAAAAGTAAGAGCTCTATGTTAAAAACTATTAATAAACAAGTTGTGGTATATAGTTTGGGGAGGGAAATCATTCGCCTACTCTTTAATATTATGAGAGTGTGGAGGTGGTCAGCCTGTGAAACCTTCACAGTTTTGAATTGCACCTGATTAATATGTAGATCTGCATTGTAAGACACCTGAAACGTGATATTTTAAGTGTACTCCCCACTACTTATCTGCACTTTCTGCCTGACTGCATTAACGTCATGTTGCTGTTACATGGGAATTCATTGCTTTCAAATGTCCCCACGGCAAATGTCTCACTTTAAGTCAGTTGTGATCTTTTAACAGACATAACATTGTATTCTGGGACTTGACATTTTGCTGTTAACATTGTAACTGTGAGCTCAAATGCCCAGGCATTAAAGTGCAGATGGGTAAAATCCAGGATTAGGTGAAGGCAGCACACACATTGAGACGCCTTCTGTGAATTTTGTTGGTATGTGGAATGCCTTGTCATGTTTTCACCACTATCTCATATGGATGGTGACTACACCATTTTCACAGGTATCAGTCACTACACCATGCATTGAATATTTAAAGGCAGATATGTTTGGCAGTTGCCCTGCTATCAATACTGATTTATTAGGAAAGGTGGCAGGTGTATCCGAAGCGTTTACCCATTCTGTATATGTGGGTAACTATGATAATACAAATGGCCAAGATTCTTATGAGCCAGTCATTTCACAAATCAGTGAAAGAATTAAACACTGCCAAAGGATCAAATATGATTTTAATATTCCCAGATCATTTACATTGTATAAAATTATTAGATCAGACCTAAAACATGCTTCTAAACTTTGCACCTTTAATTTAAGCACACAAAATGGACGAAACAAAAGTACGAATAAACAATATTTTAACAACACCCCTATCCATCAAAACGCAAGCAGAACAATCTTAGACCAGTCTTTGTTGCTTCTACCCAAAGTTACATTCTATTGGCCAGGAGGAATTGAAAAGCACTCATTTGATCTTGCCTTCCTTTTTTTAATGTTATTTTAGTTTGCAGTTGTGCAGGTGTTTATCAGTGGCCATATGTGTACAATGATGAGGGTGGTGTTTTATCAGTTATATGTTTAAACCTAAAACCGACAGCCTACTCATTGCAGTATCTGTAGGTCTCGTGGTTCGTTGTTGCTCTCTGTCATGCATTAAGGCCTGTGCATAAGGGCCTGATGCTCAAATGAAGTTTTGTATTTTCTCTGCTATCGTTTGTACATGGGACAACAGTTGATGGTTTATATGTATACTACGACTATCATGTAATGTAAAACACTGCCAATATTGATGCTCCTGTATTACATTGGCCAGAAGTCACAGACCATTAACACGACTCAGGTTTTCTTTTTCCTGCAGGTTCATTTCTGATGGATACAACTACCTGTGGATTCCTCACCTCATGAATTCTCCCCATGCACCAGCATTCAATGGACATTATTTCCTAGCTCTCCACGTTGACGAGAACGTAATAATAGCATTGCTCCACATGCAACTCTGTCTGATTTCATCAGAGCCATAAGAAGTCCTCGAAGACATGCTGACATCAGTTCCCTTTTTTCCACCCCTTCAATGCTAACGGTTTGCTACCTCTCTGTTGTTTTCTCAACTGTTTCAAGGGAATTTCTTACAGTGGTGACGTCAAACCTTGTAGAGAGTGCGGAGGTCATATGTCGGTGACAGACCCGCACGAGAATTGCCTTTGGTGTTTGAGCTTGGATCACGATGTTGCAGGTTGCTCATCTGGTCAGAGCATGAATCCGAAAGCTCTGAAAGAAATGGAGGCGAAACTCTTTCTATCGAAAGCTAAGGAAAGAGAAAAGAGGACATCGTAGATCCAGGACTCGGGACACTTAGTTGCATAGATCATCGAGGTCCCACAAGAAGCGACGTAGTCATGGATCGCAGTGCAGTTTGTCCAGAGATGACAGTCCTCAGTCTGTATCTGTCTTCAAAGTCACGGCGATGCACGATTCGGTAAGTCAGTCCTACTTTATCTCCCCAGCCAAAGTCACCTGAAGTGTCTCTAGCGCTGTCTTTGGAGATTTCAGCATTGCCTGAAAGTTCAGTGGCTTAATTCGCTCCTGCATCCACACTAGGTCAGGAGTTCGGGGTACAGGTGTCAGATCTTACCCAATCTCTGTAAGGGGAATGGGAGTATCCTGACATTCCAGCTCCGGGAGCGAATCCTCTCTGTTCCGAAATGCTATGTTTAGCATTTTTAGTAAAGCAATGGTCCCCTCTGGTTCGCCTGCTGACCCCACGGGTCCGTTAGCTTTTACACTGGGGATGCCGACGCCGTATAGACAGGCTCTATTTATACCTTTCCTACCTATAACTCCTTTTAAATGGACTGGCTCGAAGCCAAAGACACCACCTCTACCACAGATGATAGTACCAGCGTTCGATAGACCTCAAGCGATGTCGGCTCCATCTACTCTGGCGCGGAGCGTGGATCCGGCTCTTCCGGCTTTGCCTTCACCATTATGGTAGTCATCAACATAAGTAAGCTCTTTATCGATGCCGGTCCTGGAGTCCAGACTAAAATCTAGAAGGGAAGCCTTAAGCAGTATCTGGAAGAACAGCAACAGCCTGAAGAAGAGGGAAATACCTGTGCCTTCAGATGAATACCAGGGGCTTGATGTTTCTAGCGGATTGGATAAATCCCGTGAGTGGGAGCTATTATCTCCCGGAGGTGTACTTTAGTCAGAAGTGACCACCTACAATGGGGTAATTAGAAAGGCAGTAGGACCTTTAGATTTGCATCTGCCTGCTTCAGAATTAAAGAATAATATTCTGACAGAGGTACTGCATTCTATAGCCCAGTCTTCAGAGCCCCTTCTTCCATTCATTGTGGCTTTGATGGAACCCATACCAGATACATGGAAAAAACCAATCACTACTCATGCAGTCTCAAAATCTATAGCCAGGAGATAAGATTGCTGGAGGTGAATTACAATTTTTAACCCAGCACCTGAAAACTTGGTAGTACAAGCTTCTTCTTCAAAATCAGCTCCAGGGTCATTCCCTACAACTCCTGTGGATAGGGAATCGAAGCGTATGTAGCAGTCAGCAAATAAGACCACCTTCTCAGGGAGCATGGCTTTAAAGTCGTTGCATGTAACCTGTGTACTGGGGAGATACATCTATGTGTTAATGGATATGGCGGAAGAGGTGGTCCCTAAATTGCTGCAGGATGTACAGGGCCATTTTGCAGAACTGTTACAGGACAATCAAGCTGCAGCCTAACAAGTGATCCAGTCAGGCCTGGACACTGCAGACTCTGTTGCTAGAGCCATGGGGACTTCGATTGCTACTAGGATACATGCTTGTTCTGGCTTTTCCTTGGACGTGCAAGCAACATTGATGGACCTTCCATCTGATGGTGGCAGGCTGTTTGGTGCAAAGGCAGACTCTGCCCCGGAAAGATTCAAGGATAGCCAAGCCACTGCAAAATCTTTGGGCCTTCAGTCATCATCTACGACCTACAGACCATTCCGTTGGTTCAGACGGTTTGGACGTGGTTCATCCTTTTGTGGGCGGCAGTAGCTCCACTTCCAGCAGCCTACCAACCCCCTCTACAAGTCCTACAGAGGTTGTGGAAGAATTAGATTGCGAGGTGCCGCCCAGCAGCCTTCCTCCTCTTCTTCATCCTCTGCGGGAAACCAGTTTAAGAAGCAGTCCTAGTTCTCTCCCCTTTCACCAGCATGTGCTGCCCATAGGGCAGTGGTTCCTAAACTGGGAGCAGCGGCTCCCTGGTGCGCCATCAAAACTAGCCAGGGGCGCCGCTCACAGTTTGGGAACCACTGAACTATTTCCAGTTCGGACACAATAAAACTACAGCCAGTGGTTCCCAAACTGTGTGCAGCGCCCCTGGCTAGTTTTGATGGCGCACCAGGGAGCCGCAGCTCCCAGTTTGGGAACCACTGCCATAGGGGGAAACAGTGTTATATTTTCTTCAGGAGTGGGAGTTAATAACACCAGACTCATGGATGTTGAACATAGTGAGAAAAGGTTATGCCCTTCCCTTTCGGGAGTCCCCCCCCCCCCCACCCCCAACAGGGGGTGCAAAGTCTACTGTTAAAGGGTGCAGTAGAGTTGGTTCCAGAGCAGGAAAAGGCCCAGGGATGTTATTCAAGGTATTTCTTGATTTCCAAGAAGGATGGTCCTTTGAGGCCCATTCTGGACTTGAGGATTTTGAATTGGTTACTCAAGCAGGAGAAATTAAAAATGCTGACCCTAGCACATATGCTTCTTGCGCCAGACAAAGAAGACTCAATGGTTTCTGTCGACTTACAGAATGCATATTTTCACATCCCTATTCAGAAGTCCACAGGTAGGGTTGCAGCACTACCAGTTTGCAGTCCTTCCATTTGGTCATACATCTGCACCACAAGTCTTCACAAATGATGGCAGTGGTTGCAGTGCATCTCCGAAGGAAGGGAATATCGGTATTCCCTTACCTGGAGGATTGGCTGATCAAAGCGAAGACCCCAGAGTTGATGCTGCACCATTTGCAGGTGACAACCCAGTTGTTGTTCAACTTAGGCTTTTCGGTAAACATGCCTAATTCTCACCTGGAGCCCTCTCACTTCCTCCTGTTCATAAGGGCAGTACTGGACACAACATTGAATCATGTCTCCCCTCTTCCCCAGAGTATTCAGGCTATGATTCCAATATTTCAAAAGGGAGCAGCTGCTCCAGTCTCAGTCTGTTTTATTCCTGCATTCTGTTGGTCACTCAAGCACATTGGCACATGAGGGCTCTCCAGTGGGGCCTCTGCAAGCAGTGGTATCAACACAAGGGGATCTTGAGAAGTCAGTAAGGATCTCCAGAGATGCTGCAGTGGATTTGCAATCCACAGTCATAATGGATGCTTCCACTCTAGGGTGGGGAGCCGATCTGGAGATCAAAGACCTTTCGTCTCCAGTACCACAGATGTTTCACATCAATCTGTTGGAGTTGCGGACAGTCGGAACAAGTCTTGGCAGACCGCACTTCAGCAATGTGGTATATCATCAAACAGGGAGTAGTAGGGTCATACCTTTTCTGCAGAGAAGCTGTGTGGCTCTGGTCCTGGGCTCAGGACCATCGGATTTCCGTGGTAGCAAACCATTTGGCTGGAGTTCTAAATGTTCGTGTGGACAGTCTCAGCGGGCACTTTTCGTCTGATTAAAAGTGTCGTCTCCATCTAGAGTAGTTCTTAACATCTTACAGTTGTGGGGAACTCCTCAGATAAACCGGTTTGCCACTCACGAGAACGCATACTGCCCGTCATTCTGCAGCCTCCAGTATCCAATGCAGGGGGTATTGGGTGATGCGTTTCCGCTGAGCTGGATAAACCAGCTGCTTTCGCCTTTCCTCCCATACCCTTGATTCCTTGAGTTCTGAGGAAGATTCGACAAGACCGGGCCAAAGCCATTTTAATAGCCCCGGATTGGCCAAGAAGGGTGTGTTACACAGACCCTCTTCAATTTTCGCTGTGCCATCATCTCAGTCTCCCTATCAGGGTAGACCGCCTCTCGCAGTCACACAGGCAAGTTCTCCACCCCCCATCTCCAGAGCCTGCACCTACATGCCTGGCGATTTGAATGGGGCAGTGCGAGTTCCTTTTCTCTCCCTACAGAAGTGGTGGATGTTATATTATCGGCCAGGCGACCCTCCACCAAGACTGTCTCTGCTGGCAGATGGGCAAAATGTGTGTGTTAATTGGTGTGAGGAGAGACGCATCTGTCGAATGTGTTACAGTTTGCCCTATCCTTAGCACAACAAGGTGGAGCAGTTGCGAAAGTGAAAGGGTATTTATCAGCACTGTCTGCTTTTATTTGTTTACCTGATCAACCCTCTTTATTTAAGTCACCTAAATAAAGGTTTAACTAATATATTTCCTCCCACTCCATTCATAATGCCTCAGTTGGATTTGAATTTAGTGTTAACTTTTTTAATGGGTTCTCCGTTTGAACCAATGCAGAGTTGCCTGTTGAGGCTCTTAACTTTTAAGACCGCTTTTCTGATAGCCTTCACGTCAGCGAGCTGTGTTAGCGTACTTCAGGCTCTTAATGTGAAATCCCCTTATACTACCTTCCAGGCCAATAAGGTGTTTTTGAGAACCAGGGTGGCTTTCCTGCCTAAGGTAGTCACTCCCTTCCATCTAGAACAATCTATAAATCTTCAGTCCTTTTACGCTCCTCCCCATCCATCGAAGGAGGAGAAGAGGTTGCATCGCCTGGATATGAAGAGGGCCCTGAGCCTCTACATAGAAAGGACGAAGGTCTTCAGATCCGATGATAAGCTCTTCATTGGCTACGTCGGCAAAATGAAGGGCAAAGCTGTCCACAAAAGGACTCTATGAAGGTGGGTCACTCTTTGCATAAAGATTTGTTACTCACTGGCAAAGAAGGATCCGCTTGAGGGCATTAGGGATCATTCCCCTAGAGCTAAATCTTCTACTTCTGCTTTAGCCAGATGTGTGCCTGTTGTTGATATTTGTAAAGCAGCAATTTGGGCTTCCCTCCACACTTTTGCAAAACATTATTGTTTAGACTTGGAAGTGAGGAGGGATGGTCATTTTGCCCGTTTGGTTTTGCAGGACTTCTTGGTTTGACCAGTCGGGCACCCACCTCTAAGTGCAGGGCTGCTTTGGGATTCTCCTCATAAGGTGAGGAATCCACAGATAGTTGTATCCATCAGAAGAACAAGTTACTTACCTTCGGTAATTCTTTTCTGTTGGATACAGTAGCTACCTGTGAATTCCTCATAGTTTCCGTGGAATGCTGGTGCATTGGGAGAATTCATTAGGTGAGGAATCAACAGCTAGCTACTGTATCCACCAGAAAAAGTGTTACAAAAGGTAAGTAATATGTTCACCTAGCTTTTGACTTTGCCTGTTGCAGATTATTTTTTCTAAAAGGCAATGTGGAACATTTGAATATTCCATATAAAGATACATGAGATAGAATTTAATTTGAGGTTGCCAGAATTACTATCCTAAAATAATATAGGGAGAGATGGAGTGGGCTGGTTTTTAGTTTGCTAAATCAAATTTAAGACGAAACATGAATAAACTTGATTTTGGACAAATTTATTTGTCTTATACCTTATTTGGCGTTTCCCCCAAACATGTGAATCGGGTTATTGGTGGTAAAATGTAGCAGAGAGGAGTAGAGAAACTAAAATGTGCTTTATCAAACAAGGAGCTCAATTGGGGTTTACAAAAAAGAACATCCGGACTTGGGGCCAACAATGTAGTAGGCACTTGCGGTACAGTGCAGCTTCAGTGGTTGATCCAGAAAAATTGATGCTTTTGAGTGGAAAGTTGAGAAAAGCACTTTAACTTGCCTTTGACTGTGGTCATTGCCACATCAGGAAGTCCTAGAGTGGCAGAATTGTTCCTTCTATTTGGTATTTTGAATGTGCGTAAGGTTTTATAAGAAAACAGGTGGGGGAGACTCCGTGGCGAGTTAGGGCCTATATGAGACCATGGAGGAAATTTGACATTGCCATAGTGTAGTTATGTTCATGGTGAACATAACTACCAATGTTTTCAAACTGCACACACAGGGAGCACGTCAACCATCACTTAGCGTGATCTGTTGAAAAAGGTACATTTCATCTGAAGAAGAGTGTGAAGTGTGCATATCTTAAGCAGTTTGGATTGGTCTATCATATTACAAACAATCTTCCGGAGACACCCATAGAAGAAATTAGTAGTTCTGCTTGGAAGATCTAAAATACTGAAATGGAATTTGGAGCGTCCTGTGCATGAATGTCAAGATGAGACTCCTCTGCATATCAGTAAATCGTTGACAGAGCCCACAACATTATTCCCCCTACTCGCCCCACACCCCGCCCTTACCTCCCACGTGACCATCTTCCTCCCAATTTCATACTGTGGGGAAAGACGGTATGAAACGGAGGGACCAGAAAAGGGTGCTATGGTAAGATCATACCGGTTGCATGCTGGAGTAAGAAACTAATCTGTTGTATGCTTGTGGCAAAACCAGTGCAGTGTTTAAGTTTTTTTTACTACATTTTTATTGTTTTTTTCCCAATCATACAGAAACCAGCCCCCATTGCTTTCCCTCATCTACCTTCTGTGCTCATCTCACTTTTGGAAACTGGGTACAATTTCTATTCTACCATATCCCTTGAGGTCCTTCTCTCTCTACCCCCTACCCCCTACCCCCTTACTAGGGGGATCCTGCTCAGCTCAGGTTGGCTGCGTCAAATATTAATAAAAAAAAAAAATGCTGGTTCTCTCTATGTAATCTCTCAATATAATAATGTTCTGTCTTGGTATTTTCTTGTAAGTGTAGCTCTCTTAGTCTCTTGGGGCATTGGTGCTCTTTGAATACTCTGCACTGGTAGTCTAACGAAACGAAATACACTTATGCCCTCAAATTAATCGTTTGCATACAAAAATAAATAAACTCAACGAGTGAAATAAAGAGTAGGTTCCATGTGCATCCTACATGTGAAGTATAAAACAAACAAATCAAAAGTAATCAATTAGTCAAATGAATCAATAACAATGTAAATTCTATTTAGGTGTATATATGTAAATACATATATATATATATATATATATATATATTTGATTATTTAATAGATGGGACCAACAAAAGAAGATGCATACATATGTCCAGCTTAAAATAACTAGTGAAGTTATAATCAGTTACACATATATGTGCATTTCTGCTAAGTGCGGATAAGTGTCCGTAATGCCGTCTCTCAAAAGAGGTTGGCACTTTAAATGTTCAAAATGGATGCAGGATTAGCGTTGACGTTTCAGTGAGTATTGTCCGTTGTACAAAAGATGATCTTCAACATGATGACTCGTGACATGCGATAGTCGACCCCAGTCAGCACAAATGGAAAAATAAGTCAACAGATGAATGTACTCGTAAAATACATTTTAAATGCAGTATCATCATATTCAGTAGCCTAAACGTTCTTACTAAAAAATATATTACTCAATGAACTGTAAGTAAAGATAAAGTGGTGTCACAATCGTAGCACTAAATAAACCTGTTGGGGGAATTCTGAATCGTGTATGGCAAATACAAGTAGAATGGTGATAACAATGAAAAGCTAAGTCTAAACAATATACTGTAATGCATTGACCAGCACCATAGACTAATTTACTTGATGGAAGAATAGCATGGACATAAGGCCAGCAACATTGGATGGATGATACTCATAGGCAACAGGCACACACACAACACGTTTGCACAAAGTAAACCAAGAAGGAGACATTGTATTCTCAAACTGGTCTTGGACTGATGTACAATGAATAATTGAGGGAAATAACTTCTCATGCCAAATAATTCATGAATTGAAGTAATGATGCAAAATGCTAAAAATGCCCTGGCTAAACAATGGAAAAAAATGGAAGAAAACCTTTGTGTTTTGTTTGTAATGGACAAATGTATTTATTCAAACGCATCCTTAAACAATCAGTCTCAAGGTAACTATACGGCCACAGTATGATCACAAAGCTACTTTAATAGCACCAGAGAGAATCAGTCAACTGACACATGGAGGCCTTCATTAAGTGTTAGCTTTCCAAATCCATTTATTCTCCTGAATAACCAACAGTTGATCACATTTCTGTCTCCTTAACTAATGTCCAGTGACCCCAGTCTCCTACCATTTCATCCTCTTAGCTTGGTGATTGTGGTGACTGACATATCTGACTAGGAGAGAATTATGAACTAATCTAATAGCTACTCTGTTGTTTCTGAAATGTAAGTTTACCTTTTCTGCTATGATGTAGATTGATATCTTCAAGGGTCTACCCAGTAGTACCACCACTGGGCCTCCCACTGTATGAAACTGTTTTTTATTATTTGCATCAATGTTTCCCCTTAACCACCCTACCCTTTCACAGAGGTATTTCACCCATTGGCACGACCAGGGTATGTGCCTGAGAGCTGTCTCCCCGCACCTTCTCCAACACTTTCTTCACCTAGGATGTCACATGTAGCTTAGTATTGCAGTGTAGTACCATCTATGCAGGATCTTCAGGTGAAAGTCTTTCCCATTTGTGTGCACTGTACAGCTGTTGGCTCTTGTGAGTAAGTTTCAAAATTGGTTTGCGTCTAAGCATATACTCTGTAGCGCTCAAAGATTGCTTAAGATAATAAGCTATCGGCAACAGTCACAGAGTGTTCAGAGTCAGTCCTTCTTTCACTATTTCAAGTTCAAGGCAGATGAAACACAGGCCTAAAGTTAGAATAGTCTCTGGTAATAGACTTCCCAGGGCATTGGCAGTCATCATGTGTCCTTTGGAAGACACCACTTGGAAAGGTTCAGCATCATTAGGAGCATCAGAATTTATTTTGTATATTTGTTGAGCGATCACTAAATCTCCTTTTCTAAATGAGATTTTTTCTTGCAAATCTCTTGACTGCATAAACTTTTTTATTTTCTGCTTTTTAACCAAGTCCCTTGTACGAATCGTGTTTTCATTTTTATCCCTAATGGTGGTCCATTGAGGTAACTTGGTTGTCATTGCTCTCCCGCACATAAGTCACAGTACTGTCATCTGTGGTCGAGTGGGGTGTTGAACAATAATAAGCTTGTAAAGTAGAAATCAACACTGTTTTCAAATTGAGCTTTTCAAGAGTTGCACACTTAGTGTACTCCTAAAACACTCAACAATTCCATTGACCATAAAGGTGTGATAGTTTGATTTATGTTCAGATGTTCCAGAAATTCATTAAATCCTTTACTTCTGAAGATTTTACAGTGGCTGGTATGCCCCATGTTGCAAAGATGTAATAAAGATTTTTGATTACTCGTTCATGAGTCATGGATAAGAGATCTTCAACCAAAAGAAGGTGTGAGTATTTATCTACAATCACCATTAAATAGTGTCATTATCAAGTGGACCAAATAAATCAATGGCTGTGCTCTCCCAGACATGTTTAGGTAGTTCTGCCATGTTCAGGGTATGCTGAGTAACCTATTTGACAGGCAGTTGCATATGTGACAGGCCTTGAGTTCCCTTTCAACTCTTTCATCTAAGTATGGAAACCAAACTGTCTCAGAGAACTCTGTTTGTGGGAACAATACCAGAATGTCCTTTGTGAGCTACTTCATCACTTTTGTCGCAGACTCTCCGAAATCAGGATCCTCGATCCTCACAATATAACTCCTTCCTGAGTTATGGACTAGTCAGCTATGGACACATGGAAATGTTCATAAGCCCATTCCACAGCCAATCTTTCTTTCTCAGGCTGTAAGTACTTTCTGTTTGAGACTGACTTTTATTAGCATAGGCCATAATATGCTATCTAGCATTTGGGCATTCACTATGATGTGCAAGGATAGCACCTAACCCAGCTGGACTAGCATTGACCACAACCTCTGTATGAAGCTTTGGAATAAAATACGCCATTCAAGTAGCATTATCAATGGTGTGTTTTATTGACTTGAAACTTTTCTCAAGTTCTTTTGTCCATTGAAAAGAAACCTTTTTGTTTGCCAACCCTCGCAATTGAGCACTAACAGTGTCAAAGTCTCTATGTATCTTGAACAGTAACTGACCATGCTGAGAAAAGAACATGTCATTGAAACATCTACTGGGGGGTAGGGAGGGAGGCATGATACGATAAAGATTGCACCTTTGCAGGATCAGACATCATACCCCCATCAGAACAGAAACAGCCAAAGATTTTCAGTTTTGTCCTGTTTGAATTTACACTTGTCTGCATTAAAGGTCAAACCTGGATAACCTCCATAGTTATGTGAGAGCTCTATTGTGCTCCTTCTGTGTAGCTCTGAAAACTAAAATGTAATTGCTATAATTTAATGCGTTCACAGCAAGCTGTATGATGCGTCGAATGACGTCTCGGAAAGGTTCTGCAGCTGATGACATTCCAAAACTTAGTCTCTTGTAAGTAAACAAACCAACGTGTAGCAAAGGTTGTAGTGTGCCTGCAGCTTTCTTCAAGTTCCAACTATTGATAACCTTTATTTAAATCAAGTTGAGAAGTCCTTGGCACCATTCATTTGCATTATCATGTCAGGAATGTGCGGTTCTGGATGTCGTTCTTGTTCAAGTGCTTTGTTTGCCTGATGCATGTCAACCCATATGCGCACAGCTCCTTCACTGTTCTTTTTGGGCACAACTACTATGGGAGAAATCCATGGTGTTGAACCAGTGGACTGCTCAATAATATCATGCTGAAGTAACAATTCAAATTATTTTTCAACAGCTTCTTGTAAATGAAAAACAACTCTGTCTCCGAGCAATAGGACAGACAGCCTATTTAATATGCAGCTTCACTTTCACAGTCTTCAGCTTTCCTAAACCATGAAACAACGAAGAGTATTGACTTAATATTTTGTGGTGGGTATTCATGTTGTAATTCACAAAAATCAGTCTCATGTCAGCAGATGTGTTGAAACTGAGCAAACAGGCTTTTGCCACTGTACCTTGAAGAACATGGATCGGTGCTTCTACCTTAGTTTTCGTACGTTTCACTGTTGCTACAAATGAACCCTGACTGCTTCTGGGCATCGATCAGCCCAAGTATATTACCGCAGCTTCGCCGAAGGCCAAAGTGTAGAGACAGTTCATTGTATTTCTCTAAAGTCATTATATTTATCGATGCAGCACTGTCGATAATGAAAGATATTGATCATCCATTTATTTTCAATGTAATCTTTGGGTGGTGTTTGTCTGATTTTGTTGCTTTTGGCATGTTGACTTTTCTTTGACGGACCATTTTTATTCATGTACGACCATTCTGACGTGCATGTTTCTCTGAAGGAAACATCGTTTGACATAGCACAATCACTTTATTCACTTTTATTTATTATTGAGGCAGAACAACTGCTGACGATGATTTAGATGACGATCAACTTTGTTTAGTATCTATTTGTCTCAACTGATATTGCTGCTTGCCTTGTGGGTGTGTGTCCAACATTGCCTTTGGAAAACTCTGGCAGCTATTTTTGTCTTTGTGCTGTGACACATTCACTTTTTTCTTGGTTTACACATTGTCTCAAATTGGTTCTCTTTACCACAGTCTTTGCGTATCTGTCTAATTGCAGGACACTTTCCTTTGTGTGGAAACGAAAATCCACATCTGAAACATCTTTTTTACATGTAAACATCACTTTGAGTCTTTTGGTTCGAATGACTTTTCGCACTCATGACTGATTCACTGTGGGCACCTCCGGCCTCCATGTCAGCAGGTTTGATCCCCCGCTCCAGCAGCCATCAATACTTGCTCCAGAAAATACTCACACTCATCAACTTTCACTCCAGACTGAGCTTCTCTCAGAATTCGTTGTCTGAATGAATTGGATAAGCATTCACCAATAACTCTAAATCTCATGGCTTCTTCCTCTTTAAATTCATTGACCTTGCAGTGTCTGATGAGCGTGTTGAGTCTTTCCACAGATTCATAGATTGTTTCACCAACTCTTTGACATTCTTGACTGAAAACATAGCGTCCATAATCATCATTTGCTACTGGATTGACTTGGGATTCAACGCTTTCCTAATCTAACGGTATGTAACTTCTTCATCAGTTCTAGGCAGTGCTTAATTTGTAAATAAAAACGTGCCGGTGGCCAAAGCCCTCCTGCAGCTGCTGCAGTTAAATGTGCGAACACGGAATACTGAGGCAGCGTAATCCTGAAGCCATCTCGGGCCTCTTCAATCCATTTAAAGTCACTACCTGCCCCTTCAACTCAAACTTGCAGCTTTCTGCTTTCTCCCATTGTGACGCTTTTTCGTTTTTCTCTCCCTACGTCTTTTGCTCGCAGTAAATACTTGAGGGAGATAAATACGTGCCGGCCCTCAAAAATAAGTGCCGGTGCTCTGCACCGGAAACAATAAACACAAGTTAAGCACTGGTTCTAGGCACTTTCTTTATGACTTCTTTCACGTCACCAGTAAGATTTTTGAGTTGGTTGACAATTTTTCTGTTATCAGTCTCTTCGAGTGCATCAATGAAATCTTCAAATGTATCTATCTAGGCAATCCATATATCGCCAGTACTTTGCTTTTTGGAGCTATCCAAAGGTTGTGGTGGTTTTTAGGAAGGCAGCAGCATTGTAAGCCAAAGTGGAAATTATTGATGCCTGGATCGGAGCTCTCCCTGGCCCCTATGACCTGAAACCAAGATTAGTTTCATTCATGCCCCTACCCTGGCCATACAATAGGCCGGCCTCTGGTTCGTCCTTGATGGGCTCCATCGGCAGAATGGCCTTCTGATGAATTTCTGGCTGCTGTAAATACAGACCGCTTCATAAACGCAACCCCAGGCACTTCTCTTGGAGCCACTGTCACAGTGATGACTCTCTTTAGCAGACCAGGTAAGACATCTGTTTCATCCTTTTTACTTTTCAGTTTGCATTTTCTAACACCTGGTTGATCTCTACTTTGCAGCCGTTCCGTTCACAGTGTTAATAAATTATCATTGTTTTTAGCCGCGCTTTGTAAACCTGTTTGAATCCACCTTCAGTGTAAATGCTCCGTACAATGTATAGCTTTATTTTACGTGGCAGCGTGGTATCTTTTTTATATGATCTTGGTCTTAGCTTCTTCACCAACTATGCATAGACTACTTAGTGAAGCTCTTTCCATTCACATGCTTCACTCCAGTTGGAGTTGCACTTTGACTCCACATACACCAACTGTCGACTCCGCAGTATGAGGAAGGCACACGTGGAACGCATAAGTAGTTTGCTTGGACCACGGGAAACTCTCCAAGAGAGCACTTTCTTCTTTGGGTTACTTATCCCCTATTTTGTTGCCAGTTGTCGTGTCTTCCCTAGCTTGGTTAACTGCCGATGGCTATCTTTTTTCTTCTGCGTGTACCTGTGAACTTCTACATTCTAAACCAAGCTTTCATTACATTCTATTCTAGTGATTACGTTGCACTTGATACAGAGTTTGCCTGGAGACAGAAAAGTTCCATTCTGAATCCTGCAACATACTACATACTCCACTCCCTATCTATAGCTCTCTGCTATGGTAATCCTTTTTTTTTTTTTTTTTTCTTTTTTAAAAAATTTAATTATAACCTGGAGTTGTGAACCTAATGTTGAATCTGGAAACATCTCTGTGCCTCCATTGTACGAGAGGTCAAAATCATCTTGCCAGTGTTCAAAGGTCTTGACATCTACCTCAGTACTATATCTCGTTGGATCTTAAAACCCCTTATTTCCATTTATGAAATATTAGCCTGGTGGTTCCTGGAGTGAAATCATTCACTTCATCGCCCTAATGTGACTAAAGGAAATGGGAATGTTGTCAAGCATGCCCTAAGGCCTGTGCTGCCCCAGACTCTGAGTTAAACTAGTTATTGGTGATACATACATTTCAGGTTTTGATTTTGGGAGTCCGTGGTGCTTCCCATTGTGGCCCTCCACTCCGTGTGTGATCGGCCGTGCACCAGCTTTTTTCTGTCTGCCTCCTGGTCCAGTTGTTGAAGTATTGCGTGAAGTGTACAATTTTTAGATGCTGAAGTCCAACTGACCCTTTCTTCACTACAAAATTCAAGAACACTTTCCTGATTAATAACAAAATTGACGTTTGCACAAATATTACATATAAAAAATACGTTTCAATTATGCACAACTTGCAAAGGCGTGCTGATGTGACCACAAAGAGGGCTTTAGCAAATAAAATCACTGGAGAGGTTTTGATGTGGCATGAAGACCTAAATTGGAGCATCTGAATGATCAAAGGGGGTGGCCTGGTTCTGTCACACTGCACCAGGAGTGTCCAGGGCGGGATCTCGTATCAGGCACATAACAACTGAAAAGAGTTTCCTTTTATCCGCCTCAATTTAAAGGGCGCAGCTTTGTGTTGTCCCCATGAATAATTTATGCCACAAAAGGAGGAGATTCTTTTGAATGAAAACTGACATAAAGTCACTTTCATGTACAGCTGCACCACCGAGAATACATTGCTCATAACTCTTCCAGATTGATGTTGAATGCAGTGTTGAACACACACCCTTGGTTCCAGGTAGTGCTTACTATTTCACAGAACATGAAGCAAGTGCCTTTCTTATGTAAAACGTTTGTTTCAGCAAATCTTCAAGCAACGGTGGATGAAGAAAGGGCAGGTTTGAGACGCAGGAAAATTAGAACAGTATCACCCCCACCCCCGTCCATGGAACCTGAGGCTAACCCGTCAGCCGAGGTGCTGTGCACATTTTTGCCATAAGATCCCAGTAGTACAGACAGACCTTAACTGGTCTCGGCTAGCCTTACGGCTTTACACTTAAGGAAAGCTAATTTCACCCAGCATGACATCCCTGACAGAACATATAGACACACGTGCTTCTTGCTGAGACAATTATGACAAGCTAAAGAAGCTGAGGAATAGCAGGAGACCGCTCGGGAATAATAAGAATGCAAATACCAACGGAAAAATATTTTGAGAGTTTTATGCCTTTTGTTTACATATATTACTTTGTCTCTTGATGCAGTAATCTGCAGACTAAGGACAGCAGCATACCTCTTGTTAAATAAACTGCGTACACCGGGCCATTCAGTATTTCTAAAGAACTACACGTTAATGTAAATGAAATATCAACACATTTATACACACCCTAACCTAAAAATCAAAGACTTTACTTTAAATCATCCATGCTGTGACGGTGGCCCTATGTGTAGGACACAGCATGCACCCAGTATGTAGCTCCCAAATTGGCACAACTTTGTTTTTCAATAGATTAGACCTGAAATACTTTGTATATGTTAATTATTCTTAGGACACTGGCCTGATTATCACTTTGTCCCACTTCCTCTTCTTAATCCTTAGATTATAAGGCTGAGTCATGTTTGGGAAATTTAAGAACTGCGTTAGCCCTTTAAAAGTAACAAAGTCTGAGATCCAGAGTTGTGCTTTCAAGATCAAAATTGGTTTGCCTTCTTTAGTTTTCCAGATGAATCTTAGGCAGCTAATTGGGTTTGCTCTGCTTTATCTCGGGTTAGATTGGGTATGTAATGTAATGATATCTGAAGGTAGATTGAGCAAAGGCTCTTGGAAGTTTAGAAGGTCGGGCAAGGAAGTGTGAGCTTCATTATTTGAGCAGCTGGTAACAAGTGAATCTATTGGAAAGCCAGAATGATATGCAGCAGTTTTCTAGGTTCAGACATGTTTGGTTTTGTAATGTTGGTTTCTGCATCTTTCTAAGGGTGGTTTGGTATAGCGTTACTGTATTCTATCTTGGGCAGCATCAGTGCCATGGTAAGTTCTATTCTGTGCTTTAATTGAAAGCGCTGTAGAATCCTTATCAAAAGCTGGGTTTGGCATCTCTTATAACAGCTCAGAATTATGAGCAAAAATAACCACAGGGCAAGGTTTCTGTTGCGCTTGCACTTGATTTGGAACAGTGCCCAGTTCCTTGGCCTATTAGAATGCTATACAATGAGATGGTATTTTTCCAGTTGAGAGTATGATGTTCTTCAGATCAACAATAAAGTGGTAACTTTATCATCCAGAAGAGTGTGTGTGTGTATATATGTATGTAAGTATGTACATAATCAAAACAAAACCCTTTCAGGGGTTAGAGCGATGCATAAATTATGCAATAAAGAAGAGAGAACTCTGGGTAGTTCCCAAGTTTAGGTGGACAGCTGCTCCAGTAAGAAGCATCCTGCAAACCAGCAACACTCTAGATTTGCTCAACTCAAATTTCTGTTTATCAAGCAAAGGTTTTAAGCATAGGATTGGCACAGTGCTATCCACGTCAAGCTAGACAGGGACAAAGTATTTTGCCATTTGTACAGCAAAAGCTTTAAGCATAGGATTGACAGTGCCATCCATCCTCGCCGAGCTGTAAAATGCCAAAAGAAATTTGAGAATCTCGTTGACCTTCATTGACTATTATAGGTCATAATGACCCTCACTGTGTCGGGGGTGATTCCTAAGGTGTCCTATCTCTTGGTGGCTCCACAGAGCAGGCTCTCTGTCTCTCGATTCTGCCTTAGTTATTGTTGTTTTCAAAACTATCATGGGGTACCCTCTGACTCTTATGACCAGTTCATCCTGCCCTTTCAAGAACTTGGTCACCTGGTGGCGGTCACCTGTAGGTAGTTATATTTAGGACCTAGTTTCCATAGGAAAGGTATTTTTTGTTTTGCCAATGTCTTTGGTGCCATTTGACAAATCTTCACAACATTTTCAAAATTAAAACAACATTCGAATGTCGCTGGTGTTGCAGGGCGCTTCTTACTGGAGCTGCTCTCCACTTTAACTTGGAAACTGCTCTCCACTTTAACTTGGAAACTAACCAGAGCAGAGTTCTCTCTTCCTTTGCGCATAATAAATGTGTCACTCCTAAATATATATATATATATAATATGCACACACACACTCTTACTGTCCCTCTCTGCTGTCTTTTCTGTCACTCTCTGCTCTCTTCTACCAATCTCTCTTTCTGCTCTCTCTTTATTGCTCTCTGTGTTCTCTCTCGCTTTCCTTTTGTATAGCACAAACCTAAGCAAAAGGCAACAATTCAGTACGGGGTTTAAGGCAAGCATACTGTCGATAAGTGGTAAGAAAGATACCTGGATTCTGAGAGCAGAAGTATAGGAGCTGGCCTCGTGTGTGGTGGGTACCTATGGTACTTACACCTTATACCAGGTCCAGGTATCCCCTCTTAGTGAAGTGTAGGCAGTGTCTAGAAGTCAGGCTTTCTACAGGTAGCTGTTGCTGAGCAGCCAAAGCTTATCTAGGAGACATGCAAAGCTCATGCAATACCACTGTAGTCACACACCACTTACACACATGAAAGAAAACACTCAGTTGTGCAAAAATAAAGGTACTTTATTTTTGGCATAAATCACCACGAAATACTAGACCGGTGACCCACCCTTAGGAGGTAAGTAACACACTAAATATATACATTAGCAATCTGAATTAGGCATAGAAAAGGTTAGACAATAGTGCAACCAGTAATAACCAATGGTGACTCTGGGGGTAGCTTAAATCATACACAAAAAAATGGAATGAGAACAAGGTAGCCCCACCTAGGTAAGTAAAATGTGTAGAGCGGAGTTGAGAGTACTAGAGAACCACAAAGGTAAGTAACAAAGTACCACCCAGCGGCCACGAATGCAGGAGTAAAACACTGGATTTTCCCCCAAACCACCCAAAAGGAGGAAAAGAAGACACCCAGAGAAGACTGCAGGAAAACCAGTGGGGGATTCCTGAAGAAAGAAGACCTATGGAGAGAGGGGATCAAGTCCAAGTGTCACAGTGAAGTCCAGGAGGAGTAGGAGGTCCTACCCACCCAGATGTGGATGCAGGAATCGGTCATCGGTTCTGGAGAATAGGTCAGCACTGTAGCCCAGGAGCCGAAGAACAGTTTCAGATGGATGCAGAAGGTGTCCCACGCCAGAAGGAAGATTGCAGACGGGTGTTGGTGTGGGATTTCTACCAACAAGCCTTGGCAAAGGCAAATTTGCGGTTAGTGGAAAAGAGGTGCTGCTGGGGGACCAGCAAGGTCCAAGAGGACTCAGCCTAGGAGGGGGAGTCACAGGGGACCCTCAGCGTCGCAGAGAATCCACAGGAGCAGAGGCGGCACCCACAGGAATCTTACAGGACGGGGGAACACAGGAGACTCAGCACTACAAAAGTGGATCCCTTACCGCAGGAGACCCACGCAGTAGACTGTGCTTTGCAGGATTGAGTGCTGGGGCCTGGCCACTCAGATGCTCCCAGAGTTCCTTGCCAGCCTTAAAATCAAGATGGCAGAATGCAGGGACCCTCATGAGGAGCTCTGGGCACCACCCCTGTGGTGGTGATGGACAGGGAAGTGGTCACTCCCCTTTCCATTGTCCAGTTTTGTGCCAGAGCAGGAGCTGGGGGTTCCTGAACCGGTGTGGACTGGTTTCTGCAAGGAGGGCACCATATGTGCCCTTCAAAACCAACCAGTGGCTTGGGGAGGCTACCCCTCCCAAGCCAGTCACACCTGTTTCCAAAGGAAGAGGGTGTTACCTCCCTCTCCCAAAGGAAATCCTTTGTTCTGCCTTCCTGGGCTTGATCAGATCAAGCAGCAGGAGGGAAGAAACCTGTCTGAGGCTTGGCAGCAGCTGGGCTACCCGGAAAACCCTGTAAGACTGTGGTAGCAATGCTGGGGGTCCTCTAAGGAGCCCCCTCCTTCCAATACTTGCAACAGTATTAGGGTATGATTCCGACATGTTTGATACCAAACATGCCAAGGTTCGGAGTTACCATTAGGTAGCTGGACATAGGTAGTGACCTATGTCCGATAGACATATAAAATGGCATCCCAGCACTCAGGAAGTCCAGTAAAATGGGGCTGGAGTTCGTGTTGGCACCTCTGCTAGTGCAGGGGTGCCCTCGCACACAGGTACCTGCATCCTGCCCTCTGGGCTGAGGGGGCCTACCATAGGGGTGACTTAGAGTGACCTGGTGAAGTGACCTGTAGTGAAACCGGGTGTGTGCACCCGGTTCACACATACCGCAATGGCAGGCCGGCAGAACCCTTTGCATGGGCTCCCTATGGGTGGCAGAATAACTGCTCCAGTCCATAGGGATCCCCTGGAAACCCAATGCCCAGGGTACCTACCTAGGTACCATATGCTAGGGACTTACATGGGAGGACCACCATGCCAATTGTGGTAATAGAAAGTTACCAGCAACCAAATTTAGAGGAGAGAGCATAATCACTGGGGTCCTGGCTAGCAGGATCCCGGTGTACACAAACACACTGACAAACAGGCCAAGCGTGGGGGTAACCAAGCTAGAAAGAGGCTACTTACCTACAAGAAGTGTACAATTACAGCATTGTGATTTATTGTCCTTGCTGTTGGTGTTCCAAGAACCACTAGAGATGGTGAGACCAGCTGCAAAATGAGCAAAGATGCCAGTTGTGATGGCTTTGTGACTAATGCAGCTGGTATTCGACATGGTGTGGCCTACTAAGGGAAGTGAATAGAGCTCCATCAGAGTGTTGGGTTGATGTGATCATATTTCTTCAGGACCTGGATAAGACATGTTGCAGCATGGAGGATGCCCTCAAATGAGGGCAGATGTATAGAACACTGTTTTGCCATCATCCAGATGCAAGAGTACGAGGGCTTGAAGAGTAGTTCTGAAATTACTTTCTGGAAGAAACCTGGTATGAGGCCGCCTTTGGCTATGTGTACCTTGAGGGTGAAGCGGACGTCCAGAGTGAATCAAAGTGACTTGTCACTCAGTGAAAGCCTGGTTCGAAGCTGTTAATGGTAATGTCGTTGAACCAAGTTTAAATTATTTATTTCTTGCTTATTCTTTGAAAGTAACAGCAATTCCGTCTTGGTGAGGGTGATCATCAGGTATGTGATGAATTTCCATCTCAAGTTGAGGTGCAAGCAGTGTTTGAATGTCTAGAGCAGAGGAAACTTTGAGTTGTGTATCATCTGTATGTTGAATAATTTTAATGCTTTTATGCGTAAGTAGCCCTCCCAGTGGCTCCATGTAGAGGCTGAAGATGACAGTAGATGTGTTTCAAACATGTTGTGATTTTTATTTTGCTTAGTGGAGTCATACGTATGTAGTATTGATAGATAATCTGACCTACAGGTCCCATGTATATAATAACCGCTTCTGTGCCGCGGGGGTAATGGTTATGTCCTGCGGCACAGTGCTCGTGTGCCCAGGACGTAACCATTACGTCCTGGGCACAGAGCCCAGAGGGAGTGCTAGCGCTCTCTCTGTGTTCCTCCCTCCCACCCCCCAAAGGCAGGGATGGAAGGGGAGGCCCTTACCCTTCCACCCCCGACAGTCCCCCCCGACCGCTCCAAAGCCATCCGGCTGCTAAAATGCCCACTAGACACCAGGGATTTATTTTTTAGCTGAAATTGGCATAAGGGGAGCGACCCCTTGGGCAAAGGACGCTCCCCAAGGGGGCATTTTTTAAAGTCCTTTTCTGCCCCCCCCCCGGGGGAAGATCGGCCTATTGTTATTAGGCCGATCTGCCCCCAGGTGTGGCAGAAACCTCTAGGCGCCAGGGATAAAACATTTTTTATTTGTTTTTTGGAGGTGGGGTGCTACCCCTTAGTCAAGGGTCTCTCCCCTGGGAGGGGCAAATTGTATTTAGACCATTTCTGCTCCCCCCTTGGGGGTAGATCGGCTGATTTTTGTTAGGCCATAGGGCAGGGGGCAGAAACCACTTAGGCATCAGGGATTGGGGTGTGTGTGTATGCGTGTGTTTTCTTTAGGGGGGCAGCCCCTTGGGTAAGGATCGCTCCCCATGGGGGCACATTACTGTTGGCCATATCTGCCCCCCATTGGGGGCAGATGGGCCTATTTTTGGAAGGCCCATCTGCCCCCAATGGGGGGGGGGGCAGAAAGCCCACCAGAGGCCAGGGATGTTATTTTTTTCAAAAATAAGAGGGTGGGGTATGGCCATACTCCAACCCCAAATAAATGGGGCCAAAGTTGTTCTGACCACCAGTGGGCAGATGGGGCAATTACCCCTGATCCACACCCCGGTGGGGCAGAAAGTCTACTAGATGCGAGGGAATTTAAAAAAAACAAAAAATATTGGGGTGGTCGCTACCAACCAGTATGGGCCTGGTTACGCTCCCACCTCAACTGAAGGGTGTGACAGTCTTTCAGCTCTCCCCCGCACTCTAAAACATCTTATCCCACAGCAAGCAAGAGGACATTTGATTATTTTGGGTTTTAGTTTTACATTTGGGCCATGAGAGCTTGGCTTACTCTCAAAATCGTCCCACTTGGGATGGTGAGGGCTGCACTTTACGGACTTTGGGACGCTGCCATGTAGAAAAATCCACAAGACCTAGACACATCTGAAAACTAAACATCTGATTGATTCCAGGGTGGTGTGTTTCACATGCACCCCGCACCATTTTTGTACCCACAATCCCCTGCAAACCTCCAACTTTGCTGGAAATCACACATTTTACCCACGTTTTTGTGATGGAACCTTCCGGAATCTACAAAATTCCTACCACCCAGCATTGTCTCATCTATACCGATAAAAATTCTGCTGCACTTGTCAGCCTAAAAATGTTTTTTTTGCAAACTGCCCTTTTGGACCCCCCTTTGTTCCCCCTCAATATCGACATGTTTTTGGCTCTTCCCTTTCACAAGCACTTAGCCCACCTAGACAAATGAGGTATCATTTTTACCGGGAGACTTAGGGGAACATTGGGTGGTATGAAATGTGTCCCAGTGTGGTGATCCCACACAGAAATGTGGGAAAAATTTGATTTTTTTTTTTAGCTAAATTTGAGGTTTGCTGAGGATTCTGGGTAAGAAAACATTGGGGGATCCACGCAAGTCACACCTCACTGGACTCCTTCGGGTGTCTAGTTTTCAGAAATATCTAGGTTTGGTAGGTTTCCCTAGAAGGATGCTGAACCCAGGACCAAAAACGCAGGTGCCCCCGCAAAAACAGGTAGTTTGTATTTGATAATTTTGATGTGTCCAGATAGTGTTTTGGGGCATTTCCTTTTGCGGGAAGTAGGCCCACCCACAAAAGTGAAGTACCATTTTTATCGGGAGACTTCGGGCAACGCTGGGTGTAAGGAAATCTGTGGAACGCTGGGTGTAAGGAAATCTTTGGCTCCTCTCTGATTCCAGAACTTTCTGTCACCGCAATGAGAGGAAAAAGTGTTTTTTTTTCGCCAAATTTTGAGGTTTGCAAAGGATTCTGGGTAACAGAACCTGGTCAGAGACCCACAAGTCACCCCATCTTGGATTCCCCTAGGGGTCTAGTTTTCAAAAATGTGCTGGTTTGCTAGGTTTCCCCAGGTGCCGGCTGAGCTAGAGGCCAAAATCCACAGATAGGCAGTTTGTAAAAAACACTTCTGTTTTCTGTGGAAAAATTTGATGTGTTCACGTTGTGTTTTGGGGCATTTCCTTTCGCAGGGGCTAGGCCTTCCCCCACAAGTGAGGTACCATTTTTATCGGGAGACTTGGGAACGCTGGGTGGAACGAAATTTGTGGCACCTCTCAGATTCCAGAACTTTCTGTCACCTCAATGAGAGGAAAAGGTGTTTTTTTTTTTTGGCCAAATTTTGAGGTTTGCAAAGGATTCTGGGTCTGCCCCCTCAGTACACAGATCTATGCTGTTTGCAGTGGGATTGGCTGCAGGGGGCCAAGTCTAGCACTTAACCCACAGTATGCGGCCAACCTCCACTGCGCAAGACCTTTGTAACCTGCCATGTGCTGGTGGGGTGACCAAACCCTGCATGTGACTATTGTCCAAGCACAACCGCAGTATACTGATTACTTTTTAGGGATTCATATATGCTAAAATGTATATGTGAATTCTTACGCTTCAATAGCGTCTATGGGCTATACGTACAAAGCATTTTTGCTTTTGCAAACGCCCCAATTCTAAAAATCAGGCCATTTGCAACGGCAAAAATTACCTTCCGTATGTACTAACATGCAAACTGCGATTTTCTAGAACCGCAGTTTGGGTATGAAATCACTATGTGCAAGGGGCATGTTTAGAGTGTCCATTCTACATAGCGATTGCTAGTGTTATGTCTCAATGTTTAGCGACCGAAATATACTCTCAAAACCTTGATATTTTACGACCAACTCAAAGTTCGTCGTAATGCAGTCGCAAATGGGACAAAGTTCCCATTGCATCCCTTACCCTTTGTGAATGTTGTGAAAATATTTTTTAAGAGCAGGCAGTGGTCCCATGGATCAATGCCTGCTTGTCAAAAAAATAACTAATAATAAATAAAAACAAAATGTTTCTCTTTTTTTTCGATATATACACATCCTGTTTTTCTTTAAGGAAAATGAGTTGTGTTTCAACAAAAAAAAAAACCTTCATTCAAAAGCAGTCACAGACATGGTGGCCTTTTACCCTTAGTAGAGCAAAACACAAATGATGGACGGAATGCGGAACCAATCAAACATTCACCCCCAGTCACAGATCTGGGTTTAATCCATTGTCCTTTTGCTCACCATGCCACTCCAGTTTAGACCGAGCCATATGCAAATCAGTCTTGACCCTGTTCCTCATGGGAACAGTCCAGCCCGAACTGCCAGGCCAGGTCCTCCCTGGAATCGGAAACAAGCATCCTGGGACCGGTTTCAGGGTTTCACCCTTCATCAGCCAAGCTAGCTTGAATCCAGTGGCATAGTGAGCCTGGGACCCACGTCTGGGCATTCCCGGCGCACTTATGGCGGCAAAAGCAAAGCAAAACGCAAATGATGGACGGAATGCGGAACCAATCAAACATTCACGCCCAGTCACAGATCTGGGTTTAATCCATTGTCCTTTTACCCTCAGTAGGCCATCATCCCTGTGATGGCACCCATTCTTAATGGGTCGCAAACTGCAACCTACCTCATTAATATTCGTGAGTCAGTCACTAGGAATCGCAAGTATGAAATAAGGTTTCATACATAAGGGATAGTTTTAGACCTGACAGCCTTAGGGTGGTCACCCCTAACTTTTTGGCTGCCTCCCTTCACTTTTTGGACACTGTTTTTGCTGGTTTTAGTACTCTGTGCACTTTACCACTTGTAACCAGTTCTAAAGTGCATATGCTCTCTACCTTAAAACATGGTAACATTGGCTCATACCCAATTGGCTTATTTAATTTACTTATAAGTCCCTAGTAAAGTGCACTACATGTGCCCAGGGCCTTGTAGATTAAATGCTACTAGTGGGCATGCAGCACTGGTTGTGCCACCCACATAAGTAGCCCCTAAACCATTTAATATTACTATTTTAGAAATGAAGCTTTTAGAAAGTGAGCATTTTTCTGCACTTGGATCCTTCTGTGCCTTATAATCCACATCTGGCTAGGTTCGTTGACAGCTCCCTTGTGCATTTCACTCAGACAAACCCCAAATACAGGATGCTCAGTCACACCTCCACACATCTACATACTGATTGGGTCTTCTGGGCTGGGAGGGTGGAGGGCCTGACAAATACATGTCAGAGGACAGTGGCCTGCCCTCACACAATGGACTGCCAGACCCCCTACTGGGACCCTGGCAGACAGGATGGAACTGAAAATGGACCTTGTGCACTTCTAAGACACCCTTTGAAATCTCCACTTCAAAGGCACATTTGGGTATTTAAACAGTGTCCCTGACCCTACCACCTCAGACACTTCTGGACAAGATACCAGTAGTGAAGAAACTCTGAACCAGAACCTGCAATCTGCGAAGAGAAGCTGTCTGGCTGTCCAAAGGACTCTGACTGCTTTGCTGAAAAGAACGGCTGCCTTGCTGCCTTGCTGCCCTCTGTCTCTGCTGAGAAGTGCTCGCCAAGGGCTTGAATTGAGCTTGCCTCCTGTTCCCTGAAGTCTCCGGGCCAAAAAGACTTCATCTCTGCAAAGAACTACTTGTGCAGCGACATTTTGAAGCACAGCCTGCCAGAAACTACACACAGCCTGCATTGCGGTGAGAAAATCTCTGCATGCCGAACCGCAACAACGTAGCCCGGCTTCCCGAGTGGAGATCGATGCAGCACCAGCATTGTGCCTGGAACTCTGATGCATGGCCCACTGGATCGATGCATAGCAGAGCCGGAACCACACAGCCCGACTTCCTGCAAGAAGAATAGACGCAGTATCTGCTGTGTGACAGATATTTCCCCGCATCGCCCACCGGATCGACGCAGCTCTTGTGACTTCATCCTGCACGCCCAGGGTTTCTCCACATCGTCCCCGGGGCATCCAGCAACCCGAAGAGGATCCAAGTCCGCGTGCCAGAAGTTGACGCAGGGCCATGGTTGCATGAAAAATATCGTTGCATCGTCCGTGTGCGGCAGGAGGAGCCGATACACACCTCCCAGTTTTCCACGCTTCTCCTTCTCTGCGGTCCCTTGTGGATAATTTAGACGCAAACCAGCTCCTTTGTGCTTGCAAGAGACACTTATTGCTTTTAAGAACTTAAAACTCTTCATTAATTTTTTTTTTTTACATCATTCTCTAAAGTGATATTTCAACATGTATTTATCAAATCTTGATTGTTTTGCCCTGCATTTAATCAGATAAATATTCTATATTTTTCTAAACCTGTGTGGTGTATTTTTGTGGTGTTTATACTGTGTTATTGCATGATTTATTACACAAATACTTTACACATTGCCTACTAAGTTAAGCCTGACTGCTCATTGCCAAGCTACCAGAGGGTGGGCACAGGATGATTTGGATTGTGTGTGACTTACCCTGACTGGAGAGAGGATCCTTGCTTGGACAAGGGGTAACCTGACTGCCAACCAAAGACCCCATTTCTAATAGATAGCGATTTGGATTCATGAATCAGTCCTACAATTTGAGATAGTTGATCAGGTGCTACTATTATGCCATAGGAGAACTGACAAAGACTATGCAGAGAGACAGAGTGTGTAAATGTTTCAGGCAATTTGACACAAAACTGTGAAGCGATATGTAGTCTGTGCTACATACAATAGTTAAATAAATCTGAAGACTGATTAATATGGGGAAAATGGAACCTTTGAAACACTAAAACATATTTTGAAGCAAGACTCAAGATCAAGACAAACATGAAAACTACAGGATTCTCTAGATAATCTTTCTACAATTTCCATGATTCAGAGACGAAGGAAAGGATGATGTGCACTGACAATAGATTAATGCAGTATTTTTTTAACCTCTTATGTGGGGATCCTGGGGGATCCCTAACACCTACTCAGGGGGGTCCGAGACTGCTTGTAAAATTAAATAATATTAACAGAATATTAAACTATACATAAAGGAGCAAATTGTAAAATTTAAAACGATACATAAATGTGAAAGAATTTGCATTGGAAGCTAAAAATGAAGTTTGGGTCCTCTGATTGTTTGGAGCAGTGCAAATGTATTAACCAGAATGTAGTGTGGATAGTGGGTGACCTCAGTTCAATTTAGAAAATCCCCAACCTTCCCATTTAACTTTTTTTAATATATATTTGTTGGTGAAATTAAAATATTTTGCCATCTGTGTATGTGTATTTCTTTGACGAATGCTTGTTTCTGTATTTTTGTGTATTGTTTAGATGTGTAAATAGTCGAAATTGCTAAAGCCACGGTGCCTGGCTTCCAGTAATAACTCTGGGGTGGGGAGTGGGGTTCCCTTAATCCCAGTAATGATTCAGTGGGGGTCCATGGATCCCAGTAATGATTCAGTGGGGGTCCCTGGATTTCAGTAATGATTCAGTGGGGGCCCCTGGATTCAAGTAATGATTAAGTGGGGGCCCATTTAAGTCAAAACGTTGAGAACCTCTGGACTATTTGTATTGTGAGTGCTGATTGTTAGATCCACATTCCACTGTGGTTTTAGTTCTTTAGAGATGCCATTTGGTTCCTTATTGGCAGGCAGCAAGTTTGGCATTCAGGAATGTTTAAACACCAGGGTTTCTGCTAGTGGTGAGTTGCTCTTAGCGCAGTCCAGGATTGTAGTCTGAAAGCTGTGAGTGAATATGGTTGTAGGGATGGACAGCGACATCAGAAGGATCAGTGGTAGGATGTTTGGAATGATAGATCTCTTATTATACAACGTAGTACACCAATTTCTCATGATATTGATTGTGGTGAAGGTTATATTAATTTCTGAAGAAGCCGATAGTCTTCGTAGATGGCGCTGGCAGAGCTTCCCTGTCGTAGTTGATGTTCAACCATTTTCATTGGAGTCATTTCCTGTCCTCATATAAGGGAGGTTGGATTTGAGAACTATGTGTTGCTTTAGATTCCCCGATTTCTTTTGATCACACATTTTTTTCCAAGTTGGATTCTTCGATCAAGAATATTATTCTAACCTCTTTCTGTAGTGTCGCAGGGTATTTTTTGTGTTTTGCTTTATAACGCTTAGAAAGCTATATATCTTAAGTCAAGAACTATGTATTGAGAAAAATATTTTTTGGGCACTTTGGCTTTTTTCCGACGTGCACATTCCACCTTTCACGAGTATGTAAAGTGCAGGATGGCTACTGGGCAGAGTCACCCTTTCTTTGAGAAGTTGTGAAGGACATGAAAAAGCTTTCGTATGCCCACTCCATATCAGTGATTGACTTCCATTTCAAAGAATATCCAACAGTACAAGAATGAAGTTTGGCTCACAAAGGTGTAATGGCATCTGAACACGTGGCATAGTGAAAGTGGATACAAAAAGTGAATATAAGAACTCCGGTAAGCTGCCTAACCGATTGTTGGTTGTTTTCTAAAGACGTTAGACTAAAAAAAAAGATTTTTCAGTTATTCTTATTGTAGTGCTGGTGATTATACGACCCGTTGCAAGGTATGGACAATATAATGTATGATTTTGAGGTGTTTGTTATCCTTCGGCTAACGTGGATCCATATGTTTTATTTACATCCATTGATAAAGTGTGATGTTAAGGCATGAGCAATAGGAAGCGGTCCTCTAAATACTCAGTTTTTACTAATGTACGAGATAATTCTGAACATACAAAAATACCTTGTTGAGTAGTGCATATTTAAAAATCATCAGAATCGTTTTTTCAAGGACCAGGAGCCCAAGATGAGGCTGAATTGCAACTGTGGTTCACCTTACATTAACAATCCTGGTGAAAATTATAAATATCTGCATATGCAGCTCCTAAGTTGCTGCACATCCGCACAAGAGGACCTATTCGATTATCAGTTCCCAAATGGTGCAGAGGCAGAGAGCTCACTTTAGCACTCCTAGAAAAAATCTAGTCAACCACTGGGTTTCAGCAACCTGCATGCCGTTTTGTCCGGAGCTGTATTGTTAAGTAGTTTTGCTAATTTAGACAAACCGGTAAAATCAACACCCATCATAAATTGTGTTCAGTTTACGGCCCTCCAGTGAATAGTGAGCCTGAATCCGTAATTTCGCCAGTGTGGAGAATTTGAAATTTCGTGAAGAGAAACTAAACATAGGAATAAAGAAAAACACGTTAATGTCCTGAAAATGAAATTATGACAAAGGATTAGTATTCGCTTTAAAAGTCAAGAATGAGCAACTAGGAAAATCGGATGCGTGTAGTTTCCCAAGAAGGCTAGACCCGTAAATCACGTTACAGAATAATCGCAGAAGAAAGGTTATGGAACAGCCTCCACGCTTGATAAACAAAGCACAGCACACGAGAGAAGGCACCTTGATTAATTCGGCCCATTAAAGGGGGCCTCTCGCACTTCAGTAGCCCTAGGTACCCATCAACGCGAGCTGTACAGCTATGGCTGCTACCACCCTACGTTTGAACTGTATTGTGCAGTGGGTATTAACGCCCTCGTCCCGGATTTGGAACATGACAGATTTTGTCGAAGCCAAATAATCCTTCCTGAAGTGCAAAGGAATTGCAGGCTTTGGAAATACCTTGTTTCTTTTGTGCTCGAGTGCTACTGTTAACCACATTTGCTGCCCATTGGAACTGTAATTTCCCCCTCGCCCACTTATTTGACATATTTCCTTTGGGGACCTTTGTAGCAGATAGTTGTCATGAAACGTGTTCTACTCTGTTATTTTGATTTTTTTTCTTTGTTTTTGATGTTTCTGGAAAGACTGACCGCACAGTACATGTAGTGTGTGTTTTAGGATTTCAAGATTGCCCCATAGGAAGCAAGCGTTCGTTCTATACCAACGCCAGCTTCGGAAATTGGTTTTCTGCAGCCCCCTTGTGACATCTTTTTATTCGTGTTGTGTGTACAAGTTGCTACGCCTCCTCTGATGGTAGGCTGGGGCAGACGTCTGTTGGCGTTTCAGGCATACACAGCTCATTCCTTGGGAACGCTGAAGCCCAATTCCCTGCTGGTCTAAACAGCTGGAAAGCTCGCTGCTTCTGCCACGTTGAGACGTACTGATCTTAGCTTCCGGAGAAGTTTCTCAACTCCCTGGAGCAGATTTAACATTTGTAATAAGTGTGCCATCTTTTTGAAAAGCTTTTTAATTATGCAGTGAAGAAAAAAGCACAACTTTGATGCAGGAACCGTTACTGCTCTTTGCAGAAAGAAATGTTGTATGTGGACCATGTCGTGTTGGAAGAGGAGGGGTGGGTAACTTTTTGATATTAATGAATAATGTTGCATGTGGATTTGTGGATCGTAGTTGCAGAGGATTTTACATAATTAGAGGATTCTTTTGGCAAAATTGACTAGGTAACGTGAATCTTGTTTGCTCTTCGTTGATTTGAATAGATCATAATTCTACACCAGCCATTTAATTGTTGTATTTTGCAAATGTTAGTGTATGCTTTTTATAGAATGAATTTGTTCAATGTTAATATATTTATATGGCAATTAATAAATAACGAGTTGATCTCTTTTAAAAGTTATCTTATTTTGTTGCTAGCTCATAGTTAAGAGTTGGACTGGCCTATAATGCAATCTGGCAGTGTAAGAAGGGCTGGCCTGACCGATATTGTGTAAACCAGCTAGCTACTATTTGTGAGCCGGTTTTATAGTCTGGTGGGCCAGTTTTTACTGTTGATTTCTCTGATATTACCAAAAACATTGTCTGCAGCAAGCACTATTGCATGCAGTTTCCCGTATCTTGCAAACCACCTATACAGCATGTCTTTTCAAGTTAAATACTGTCCGGATTTGCAAAAGTGGGCGACATTTTTTTAGCTCTCTAGTTAGCTAATGGGCGCCATTTTTTATTTTTGTGCCCATGCATATTTTCTGACCCTGTCATGGTTATATATTTAGTAAAGTAAAAATTGTATTGTAAAAGGTTATATGTGTTGTCACACCCAAGTCAGCTTTCCTCACAACTCATTGGATCCGAACATGAAGAGCTGAGGAAGACATATGCAGGGCCACTGGAATTTTGCAGCAGGGGAGCACCAAATTATGCGGTGGGGTTGACTAAATTATGTGGCAAGAAAAATTATGCAGTATATTGCATGCATTTTTTGATAATATTGCTTAATTGTTTTGTAATTTTTACGTCTCTTGCGGAAGCGCTATTTGACCTGTTGTAAGTATTCCCTGGGCTTTAAACCATGCCCATAACTTTCATTCGTTCATGAGCTTGCCTTTCAAAAAATCTTTATCATTGGTAAATGCTTTGTCTGTCCCACCTTGGGACGGTTTTGTTACCGTCTTACCGACTGACCCTGTTACATGGATTATTGCACGATTGCCAATATAGTTAATCGTGGGCACACTACTTTTTTTCTTTTCTCTCTCCCCTTCGTGCTCCATGGCGGCCATGGCGCGGACAGTGGGAACGGCGCAGAACAGCGCAAACTGCACTGTGACCTAATCCGAGCCATTTTATTTGGCTCTCCTTCAATCTCCATAGATTTCACAAAAGCACTTGTAATTGATAAATGCATTACATAAAAAAAACACAGAAATCCTCAGTGGCTTTCCCGACACAGCAGGAGAGCCAATACTACACTATTCACTAAACTCTGGAAACTCGTCCCATAATGCTTTGCAGGACATTACTTTTAGAAAACATTTTTGCTCATAACTCAGCCTGTGGTGGTCCTAGGACAATGGGACCACAGCCAAAACGTTCACAACAACGTGTTCTTTCTTTCTACATGGGGCCCCAAACTAGGTTAGTGGGGACTCCAAATAAATAATCCCTCACATCACTGTCTTTTTAAGTTCTCTCATGGCTGGAACATTTGTTTTACAGGTGGAAGTAGCTTGTGTTTTCAGGGCCTTGTTTGTTATAACATTGAGTAGGCCTGTTGGCTGAGAGAATTTGTAAGGGACTATGCCCCCTAGGGGTTACATATGTTGTTACACTGGATTACTTTCTACCATTTTCTTTTCATATGGTTGTGCCCTCTAGGGGCTAACTATGTGGTTACATGACCATATTGCTTACAAGTGCTATTTTCATTGTTGTGTCCTCTTGGGGCTCTTCTTAGCATTATAGTCAACATACCTCAGTATTCGCAGATATGAAAACCTACCCCATAATGCTTTGCAGGGCATTACTTTTACAACATATTTTTGCTCATAATTCAGTCAGTAGTGGTCCTAAGACAATGGGACCATCTTCAAAACATTCACAATGTGCTCTTTCTGTCTACACCATCTCTGGGTCCCCACACTATGTTAGTGGGGGCCCCAAAATAATAACCCCTCCCACCATTCAGTGTCTTTTTAAGCACTCTCATGACTGTAATGTTTGTTTTACAGCTGGGAGCAGTTTGTGTTTTAGAGGCCGTGTTTGTAATTTCCTTGCAGTAGTCCTGCTGGCCCTAAAAATGTGTAATGTGCTATGCCCTCTATGGGCTAAATATATGGTTCCATTGCATTACTTTCTGACATTTTCTTTTCATGTGATTATGCCCTCTAGGGGCTAACTATATGGTTACATGACCATGTTTCTTACAAATACTATTTTCATTGTGGTGTTCTCTAGTAGCTATTTTGAGCATTACAGTCTTATGCCAAAAGTTTATTTCTGATACAGGTTTTTATTGGGTTTACATGATAATTTTATGTTTATTAATATCTCTTTATTGCAGTTATGACCATGATTCAGGCCAACTTACCATCTTTATTACACTATGACTGATTAAACACTTGTGATATGTTTGGGTGATCCTTATAGTTTATTTCTCTTGCTACTCCTCCGTGGCTGACTTGTGTCTTTTATTTTATGGGGGTGGGGGGGGGGGGGGAATTGTGTTGGCGAACCAGCAACTCTGATGGAGGGGTGGTGAAGGTAGTATTTTATTAGAATTAGTTGGGCAGATTTAAATTAGGATGCTAAATGGCAACATTTTAATTTTTGGCTGCAGTTAGAGGAAGATGGTTAATGGAAGTGCTTTAGTTATATGCAGGGTCACTGGAATTTTGTGTCGGGAAAAGACCAAATTATGAGAGAGGGTTGAACAATTTATGTGACAAGAAAAGTCCAGTTATGAATTTACAACGCCAATCGCTATAACTCAAGCAAATGCGAGACCTATTACATTGCAAACGCTTGTTTACACATACTATTACTGTTTGACCAACGATTTCACCTCCGTACCAGTTTAACAATGAAGTACATAAATGAGCAGCTAAAAGATGACCAGTTAGCCTTTGGTAGTCTTTCAATATGCGTGAACATATAGGCACGTTTTTGGTAACTTTTGATCCATTTGAACTAAAAAGAATTTTTTGTTTTGTTAAAATCTGAGGATTATGGAGCAGATGAAGTTGTGTCAAAAGCAGCAAATGCTCAGTTATGCAAAAAAGCAGCAGCCACAGAATAGCCTAATGCCAGTGGCCCTGGACATTTACAAGGGCCACTCTTCCTCTCCTGCGGGTCACCTGCCGCAGTTGTCTGCTTTAAAAAAAAAAAAAAAAACTTCACCTATCCTTTCACAGTGCAATAGAGTTTTACCCAACGGACCAAAACGCGTCGGGATTTTGTTTGTGTTGTGTGAGCACTAATTAAAAACTCCGAATATACTCGCAAGTGCATTCTCTTTCTTACTGCGTGTAACCTTGGAAAATGGGGCGAATAATAACGGCTTGGTCCTGCTGTTCGTAGGGCACTCCTGAAAGAGCTGCACGCCCCACCTGTGAATTAGATTTACATTGAATGCAGACTTAAAAGTAAAGGCTGCATTGCTGGAAGGAAGGCTGCAATCTTCCCTGACTTGTATCATTTTTTCTCTTTGCTTGTTTCTTTTTTAGTGTAAGCACCATTAAAGTGACGAAATATGTTCCCAGTTGTTGTATAATTAAATGAGAGAAAAACAATTTGGTAAATAAGCAAACTGACCTAATGCCACACCCAATCCAATTGCAAATGTATGCTCATTTTGGAAACCTGTCTCGAGGACATTATTGAGCAAATTACATTGTTTTGTCCCCAATGTTCTCAGACTTGGGACATCTGTTTGTGGCACGGCCCAAGTGTAGACAATATTATTATTTTTTAATTTTCATTAAATGAATTACGCAATCATTGCCTGAATTTTTTTTTTTAAATTGAAGAGGGAGACCATTTTCAATCACTGCTGTGTACTTTCTTCAGTGACTGAATGGCACTTGACAAAGACACATATGGGTAAATCCTTGAGTTCTTCACTTGTGATGTTTATGGTAGCTCGTTTTTCCTTCTCTGAAGGTGAGGATGTTTAAACACATGCAAACTACTTTCTTTGTTTTCCTAATTACATCTACTAGGCAGTACCTGATCCCTACATCTTATTTATTCAGCAGTGCACTCTATTTTCATTCTTTTAAGTAAGTGCTTTTGTACAAGTTTGTTTATATTTTCGTTGTGGCACAGGGTAATGGCTACCCCATTTTCATAACACAATTTTAGTGTCCTAGCTATGTGAAAAGGCGATTGTGAGCACTTTTTGGGTGGAGTAAATGCTATACAAATGTTACGGTACAACATGCTGCTTTCACAGGTATGTTATGTAGCCTCCTATAATACAGTAAAATTTAATGCTATCTCGAAAAGCTTCCTCCTGTTTGGAAACATTGAAATTCACCTCAAACTAGCAAGTGTTCTCTCCTTGCTTTCTATCGAATGTCCCTCTCCTGTCATCTATCCTAAGTATACTTACTCTATGTGTACCCTGCTCTAAGTAACATGTTGGTCTGCCTTTCCCTCTATTGTAGTTCTGCCATTTGCCTACTCCTCAAATCACAGACCTCTCCTTCTTTGAAATCAACCCGCTGCAGCCTAACAAGAACTACTCGACCTTTAGCCTCCTTATTCACCCCAACAGCCACCTTCATGAACTGGCCCTAATGATCACACTCCACTCCTATTAATAATAAACTGGTGTGAATGAATGGAACGGTTCCTTGAGAGCACCAGGCTAATCCCAGTAACCAATAACTAATATCAACCTCTGGTTCCGGAGTGCCTGTTGCCTGCCAAAAAGCGTTTTGGTGCCTCGCCAGCGGAAACAGGCGCTATGTAAATATAATGCAATAAAGTATCCTTTTTATTTTGTCCTATAGCAACCAATTCATTTGTTGTTTGTTTTTTGCTGCAATTATTTTTTTTCAACTATTTGTAATGAACAACACTACAATCAGAATGAAAAATACAGCAAGCGTCTCTACCATATCATCATGTACATCATAAGTCATGTCAATCAAGGAGACCGATTTACATACAAATTTCTCCCAGAAGGCATAGCAGAAATGCAATAAAGAATAGATCGAGATTGGCTCTCCATAAAAAGTATAAGCAGTCCCATATAGTCAAGCAATAATTATTCGTCCAAGGTGGTGCATTGAAGAGTCCCTCACAGTCAGGAGTGAATTGAACTTTAACGGGACGTTCTAATTAACCAATAATGCGTTAATGTGGCAGTCTGCTGAATTCTGAAGTGATAGATATTCCTGGAGGGGGCTCCAAATATCCATGGGCTTAGAAGTGGTGGGAAAAGAGGGTGCAAACTTCAGATATCTCATTAACGTAAATAAGGTCTGCGATAGTCCTTCACTGTGGTTGTTATACTCGTACATTATCTAAGTGCAACCCTTTGACTAATATTTTTGCTACTCTCATGTGAATCTTTCTGATGGATCATAGAAAGATTGCGTTCAGCACCAGAATCATCCAGTAGTGTGCAATCGATGTACAAAGTCAAGTCATATTTAGTTAGTTCCGCATTTTGTGTATGACATCTAAGGCCCTTTGGATCCACATCTAAGCTCATCACTCTTAGCCTTGCAGGCATGTAATGTAATCACGTGAGGGTCAGTGCATGAGCCAAAGCTGGCTACTAAAAGACTCCTCCTCTGTTTGAGGGCAGAAGTAATGTCATCCTTCATCTGAAAAGGGAGCTTCCTGACCACCACTCCTTCACTTGTCCCTGGCACAGGGAGCAGAGGTGGTCTGTTAATGATAAGTTAGGTCAAGTTTGTATTCGCTAGGGGATTGGGGGGGTGGGTTGTTTATGAAGGCAGGGCTCACCATCCGAGTGGCATAATGAAGTCTGAAATAAAGAAAAATATCCAAGGGTGGGGGACCTCCCCAATCTCTTTAAGTTCATCTAATATCATGATCTTAACATCTACATACAGGTCCCCCACAGTAGTAATGTTTAATCATTTGAAACTAGTATTGGGCTTTTGGTTCCAATGTGGCTTCAGGCCAAAGTGTTAGTAATGGGGTCTCTAATTGGCAGTGGTTTGAACCATGTCGAAGTAGGGACCCTCACTATAGTTAGGGTAGGGGAGCCACACAGCTTAGATGACCCCTGCTCACCCTATTGGTAGCTTGGCACGAGCAGTCAAGCTTATCTCAGAGGCAATGTGTAAAGTATTTGTACACACACACAGTAACACAGTGAAAATACTACAAAAGGACTCCACACCAGTTTAGAAAAATAGACAATATTTATGAGTAAGACAAGACTAAAACAAAAAGAAATCCAAAAGACACAAATCAGTATATCACTTTTAAAAGTTTAAGCAAGTCTTAATCCATAGGAATCAAACGATATATCTCTTTAGTACAAAGTACCAGGGATGCGTCAAAAACTGAGATGATGCGGTCCACAGGGGAGGTGAGGCACCAGAAAAGCAAAGTGAGGAGTTGGTTCCTTACTGTGCAGGGGAGGTGATTCATTAATTCTTTCTTTGCAGGACAGGCAATGTGTTGATTTCCAGACATGCAGCTCCTGTTCCTTACTGCAGTCGGGTTGATGAAAACTTGGCACCCAGGGATGATGCGTGGAAAATACAGATGCACTGTTTTGATGGGACTGCGGTGAAACAGGCGCTGTCTTGATTCTGCATCCGCGGGCAGGCACTGCATAGATTCTTCAAGTGCGTTGATGCGTGGATTTTCTCCTTCAGGTCACCACCTTGCACTTCCAAGGGCCGATGGGCTAGAGTTTGCACCACTTGGCAAGTCAGGACTCTTAGCAGAAGAGCCCAGGCACTGACAGATGAAATCTTTGATGTCCCTGAGACTTCTTAACAGGAGGCAAGCTCAGCCCAGAAGCCCTTGGAGAACCTTTGGAAGCAGGATGTAGAAAGCCAAGTCCAGTCCTTTCACTCCCAGGAAAGAAGCAGCAAGCAGTAGGCCAGAACAACAAAGCAACAGGGAGAGTGGCAGTACCTCCTACAGCATCCAGCTCTTCTTCCTGGCAGAATTTCCTCAGTCCAGTAGGATTCTAACTGTGGTGTCAGAGGTCCAGTACGTATACCCATTTCTGTCTTTGAAGTAGGAAGCTTGTAGCGCACAAGACCCTGCCTTTACCTGCCCTGCCTTTACCTGCCATGGCCCCAGACACACTCCAAGGGGTTGGAGTCTGCTTTGTGTGAGGTCAGGAACAACCCTAATCAGGTGCAGGTGTCAGCTCCTCACACTACTCTAGCTCAGGAAGACGCATCAGCCTGGTGATGGGCCATCAAGATATTCAGTGCCCACCTCAGCTCCCTTTGGGACCGTCTAGAGTGAACGCACAAAACTGCCATCCTGACCCAGATGTGTTTTCAGCAGACAGTTGGAGGCACAGACTGGTTCAGAAAGAAAATACCCACTTTCTGAAAGAGGCTTTTAGACCTGACAGCCTTAGGGTGGTCATCCCCCAACTTTTTGCCTGCCTGCCTCCCTCCACTTTTCTGACACTGTTTCTGCTGGTTTTAGGACTCTGCACACTTTACCACTGCTAACCAGTGCTAAAGTGCCTATTCCCTCTGCCTACAAGCATGGTAACGTTAATTCATACCCAATTGGCATATTTGATTTGTTTGTAAGTGCCTAGTAAAGTGCACTACATTTGCCCAGGGCCTCTAAATTAAATGCTACTAGTGGGCCTGCAGCACTGGTTGTGCCACCCAACTAAGTAACCCCTTAATCATGTCTCAGGCCTGCAATTGCAACGCCTGTGTGTGCAGTTTAATTGCCACTCCGAGTTGGCATTTAAAGGTTCTTGCCAAGCCTTAAGCTCCCCTTTTTCTACATATGTCACCCCCTAAGGTAGGCCCTAGGTAACCCATAGGGCCGGGTGTCATGTAGACAAAAGGCAGGACATGTACATGTGTGTTTTATATGTCCTAGTAGTGGAAAACTCCTAAATTCGTTTTCCACTACTGTGAGGCCTGCTCCTTTCATAGGATAGCATTAGGTCTAACCTCATATCCTATTTGAGTGGTAGATTCTGATCAGAAAGGGGTAACCAGGTCATATTTAGTATGCCCAGAATGGTAATAGAAAATTCTGCTTATTTTTGAGGTTGGAATTTAGATTACTATTTTAGAAATGACACTTTTAGAAAGTGAGTATTTCTCTGCACTTAAAAATCCATCTGTGCCTTACAGCCTGTCTCCAATCCACGTCTAGGCTGGGCTGGTTGACCACTTCCTTGTGCATTTCATCCACACAACCACAGGACACTCAGTCACGCCTGCCCCCACACAATGGACTGTCAAAGTTCTGAAAGGGGAGCTTGTGCACTTCAAAACCACTCTTTGAAGTCTCCCCTACTTCAAAGGCCTTTTTGGTTATATAAACTGGGTCTCTGACCCCACCAAATAAGACACTTCTGGACCTGAACCTTCACCCTGTCAAGAGGAACTGCCTGGCTGCCCAAAGGACTCATCTGGACTGCTTTGCTGTGAAGGACTGCTGCCCTGCTGTTATCCTGCTGCCCTCTGACTTTGCTGATAAGTGTTCTCTAAGGGCTTGGATTGAGCTTGCCTCCTGTTTTCTGAAGTCTTACGGCCAAAAAGACTTAATCTCTTCAAGGAACTCCTTGTGCACCGAAAATCGCTGCACAGCTTGCTGGAAACCATGCACAGCCTGCCCTGCGACAAGAAAATCGCCACAAAGCCAAACCGGAATGATGCAGCCTGACTTCCCTAGCGAAGATTGGCGCATCGCCAGCATTGCGACTGGAAATTAAATGCACAGCCGTACCGGATCGACGCAGCCTGACTTCCTGAGTGACGAATCGCCGCAGATCGGCATAAAATTTTACGCATCGCCTACCGGATCGACGCAGCACCTGTGAGTTCGTCCCGCACGCCCAGCATTTCCACACATCATCCCTGGGTGTCAGAGAAACCCGCATTGCGGTGAGGAACCAAGACTCCACACATGAAATCGACGCAAGGCCCCTTGCAGCGTGGAAAAAAAACGACACATCGTCTGAGTTGCGACGGAAATTGCCAAGCACACCCTATTTTTCCACGCATCTCCTTCTCTGCTGTCTCCATGCGTGCAATTTTTTATGCAAACCAGGTACTTTGTGATAACAAGAGACAACTGTTATTTTCTAAGATTTGAGACTTTTTAAACCTGCAAAAGCGATATCTCAACTTGTGCTTATTGAATCTTTATAGTTTTTACCTTAGCTTAACAAGTTAAATATCTTATATTTTTCTAAACCTGTGTGGTGACTTTTTGTGGTGTTTTCACTGTGTTACTGTATGAGTTATTGCACAAATGCTTTACACATTGCCTTCTAAGTTAAGCCTGACTGCTGATTGCCAAGCTACCATAGGGTGGACACAGGATAATTTTGATTGTGCGTGACTTACCCTGACTAGGATTGTGGTCCCTATTTGGACAAGGGTGTATACCTCTGCCAACTAGAGACCTCATTTCGAACAGTCGCATTTTTTGAAACTCGCAGTACAAAAACCAACTTCACCAAAAGGTGTATTTTTAAATTGTGAGTTCAGAGACCCCAAACTCCAAATCTCTATGCTCCCAATAGGAAATTACACTTAAAAGATATTTCAAGGCAATCCCATGTTAGCCTATGGGGGGGATTGGCCTTGCACTACTGAGCACCAAATCTAGCAGTATTTCTCTATCAAGGTATGTAAAACACACCAGTATATGTCCTGCCTTTTAAATACACTGCACCCTGTCCATTGGGCTACCTTGGGGCTACCTTGGGCCTACTTTAGGTGTGACTTACATGTAGTTAAAAGGAAGGTTTGGGCCTCGCAAGTGGGTGCACTTGCCAGGTCGAAATGGCAGTTTAAAACTGCACTCTTGGACACTGTAATGGCAGGCCTGAGGCATGTTTGCAAGGCTACTCATGTGGGTGGCACAATCTGTGCTGCAGGTCCACTAGTAGTATTTGATTTACAGGCCCTGGGCACAACTGGTGCACTATAATAGGGACTTACTAGCAAATCAGATATGCCAATCATGTATAAACCTATCACCAATCCAATTTATACTAGGAGCTTATGCACTTTAGCGCTGGTTAGCAGTGGTAAAGTGCCCAAAGTCCTAAAGCCAACAAAAATAGGCCAGAAATAGGGAGAAGAAGGCAAAATGTTTGGGGATAACCGTTCGTTCAAAAAGGACCAGGTCCGACACAGGAATTATTTAAAAGGGGGATCACTGGAGAATACAGTCTCTCCTGTTCTAGCACTCCAACAGGTCTGTGCCAGGCTTGAACTGTACAGCCCAATGATTTGAATTGTGCCTAGGGTTCAGTGCATAACTTGGGTAGGACAGTTGTCTAAGGCACATAGCCCGCCATATCCCTCTCTATACTGACATGAGGAACTTGGTGCTCCGAGAAATAGCAATGGAGGACATAGCAAGCTTGTGTGACCCATAAATAGTGTTCACGTTCTTGAATCGCTAGCCCACTCGATTGTATGGGAGAGCCAATACCTCCTAGCCCAGTCAAGGCAGTTTATTCACCTAAACAAAGCCTATCAGCAGTGACTGCAGTTGTGCAAAAAAGGATCTTAGATTATGGGAACATTAGTGAAAAGGTACAAGAGCTTTGGCAAGAAAATCATCTTGATTATTGCAATCTTGCTGGTCATGGAAAGTAGGAGAGAAAATCAACAAGCAATCTTCTCCTCAATATCGGCCACCACTGGACCATAGTTTTCTTGGGTTTCTCTGTCCAAGTCTCGAGGCATTTTAATACTTGGGTACTGCATGGCATCCCTTCACCCCTCTATGGAGTAATCAAGTTGAAGTTAAACTGTGTTGGGTGAGATGGGGGATACACTAAGGTTTGTTCCAATTCATATGAAGCCCTGAAAAATTTCTACATCGAAAAACCTCTCTCACGTGCGGGGGGGTGGGGTGGGCTATAATCTTGGATGTATTACTGGCATAAAGAAGTATATCATCTGCATACACTGAAATCAAATAACTTCTGCTTTTGATCCTGAGGCCCCACACAGCATGATACTGTTTGGATATAGACCATAGGTTGAAGCACTAGGTCAAAAAGAGGTGTGAATGAAGACGGCCCTACATCGTATGAATGTGAAAGAAGTGGATATTTGCAGATTTAGTCTAATGAATACCTTTGGTTCTTTGTATAAAAAGGTTATCCAGCCTAATATGCTAGCCTGTAAGCCAATCCTCATGAGGATGGGAAACACGTAGGACCATTTCAGAGAGTCAATAATCTAATAAAAGGGCTGCAGCTGATAGTGTAGGCTCGATTTTGCATGTGAGAAAAAAAAATGGTTTGCAAATTATTGGCGGAGGAGCACCCAGGTGCAAAACATGTTTGTTCGTGCAGCACTAGGTATCTCATCAAGGGCAGTATTTGATTGGCAATTTCTTTGACCAAAATGTTGGTGTTAATTAATTATTGAGATCGTAGAACCGAAATCCCAGGTTTTGTAAGGGAGGGTGGCAATATCCCACTGTCCCTACCTTCTTCGTAAATAGATAACAATTGTGGTGCTAGCAGGCTGCTTTATTCTTTTTGGGGCTCAGAAATGAGCCTGTCTTTACCAGGTGCTTTGCCACCTGATAGAGATTTTATGAGTGCCTTAATCTTCTCAACCATAATTGAACAATTCAAGGGTTCCCTCTCATGGAACTCCTCCCGGGCCAATGAGAGATACTCCTCTCTTTCCTCCATGTGACCGCAGACTGTGTTGTACAAAGAGTAGCATATTGGTCTCAAAGACCTCTAAAATGTCTAATAGGACCATGTAGCTAGAACCATTAGCTCCTTTAATTTCAAGACATTCTCGGGCTAGCCCACCCAGGCCAGAGTGCGGCTAGGCCTTTCGTGGTCAACATGCTGTCGTGCTCAAGCATATGTTCCTAGAAATTTTATTTCCTGCTGCAATTCCCCATGGAATTCAGACAATGCTTCTGTAAGCCTCCTCTCAACAACTGGGACTCCAGTCTCCAAATAACCCCTCAAGGGCATTACGAGTGCCTTCTAATCTATTTAAATGGGTTCAGATAGATTGAAGCCCTCTTTGTTTGGAAACAGTAAAACCTCTTGTATAGTCCTTGAAGGCCTCCCACAGGATGAACACCTTTGAAATAGAGCTGACGTTCAGTTTAAAGTAATCTTCTATGTACTTCTGTATATCTCATGAAAAAATGGGGTTCAGAAGAGCCCCAGAGCAAAAAATCCAGGGATTTGGGCCTTGTTAAATACTTCGAATTGACATCACAATTGATTTTGTTGTAGCCAAACGGGACATTGCAAATCAATAAAGGGATAAAAAGATAAAAATACATCAATAGTGATGGATTAATGATGAGGCATTTGTAGTTCTTTGATGATGAAAGAAACAATTTGTCAAATAGGCTGGGTCCACAAAATCACTTAAACTTTAATTGACATGTTGGGAATATTGTAATGTTTAGGAAGAGTTTGAGACTGGACAAGATTGAAAATTCTTTTGGATCATTTACTGCTTTCAGGGCAGGTCTCACATACTGCTCGACTGACCGACTTGGGGAAGGTGTCATAAAAGTGTTGAGGGAGGACAAGTCCTTCCCTGCAAGTTGCAACTTAACTGTTGCTAATGTGCTGTAACAGTATCAGGTAGCTGTTAATTTATCCATGCTTGAGTAAATTGCTAATTAACTTGTACATAGCTCTTGGAAGCTGCCGTTTAGTTAAAGTTTTGTGTGGTGCAAGGAGGCTGCTGAGCTGTATTGAATGTCCATGTGACTTTGAGTGCAAGAATCCCTGAGTGGAGTGTTTTCTGTTGACTGGTATTTGCCTTGAAATGGTCATGGCTACTAGAGACCTGTTCTGAGGAAGTGGAAAATATAGGCAAATGAGGAAAAACATATATTTTCTCTTTCAAATCCATAATCTAGATCTGGAGAACACGCAGAAATTCCAGTTTACAAACATGTTATGATTTGTTTTATGTTCATCAGAAACATCGATGTAAGGCTTACTAACATTTTTTGTGGTGATGTTTCTAGTAGTTTGGTCTTACAATCATTTTTAATTTGACGTCTTTTCAACATTGTCATTTGCCGTTATTGTTCTTTCACTTACAATATATTAGGCCCTTATCAATGTTGCTTATTATTTTTTAGCTTATTTATCTACTTTGTTTAGATAAACTTGTTTGGGACTTTAATTTTGTTTATTTGGTACTGATATGAATTGGTTAAGAGCAGCACATTCAGCTGGTTTCTCTGAGACATGCTTTGAAAGTAATAGCAAGCTACCAAAGGTGAGCGATGATTACCCTCTTTGAAACCTGCTTATGCCCATGGACTGCTCCTTGGATCATTGCCCATTAGGGCCACCTCTTTGAAATAAGTGGCATTCGCCACTTTAAAGCTGAATGTTAACAAAAGCAAGAAAAAGAAGAGAGCATTTGATTCAAATATGTTAACCGTTCAAGAATTAGCCCTCAAAGAACCTGTAGATGAAGATGGGTGCAGTAAAAGTTGACTGCTGCCTATTGCCTGGGCTTTTGGGGTTGTTGTACTTCCCAGTCTTTAAATACACCCCGAAGCTATTTGGTTTGAATGCTGTGATCACACCCTATTACAAATGTAGAGATTTGCCTCCTCTGACTTGCCAATAGAGCATCACAAGTTCTCGGAGAAATAGCTGTTGGGCGCTCGAATCTTTAAAGAGCAGCGTAAACGTATCCTTACACCTCCTAGACTGTGGATTTAGGGGAGATTGATTGAGAAACGGTGATCCAGAGTCAAACAGAGCAGCATGATCATTTTTACTGTTTCAGATATTTTCAAAGACTTGTCAGTTCATATACGTTAGGTTGAATTTCCTAACTCTAATGTACCATGAGGGATTGAATAATATTATAAAGCTTTGTTACTGAAAAATGACTAGACCCGGGTAACATCACTTAATTAAAACTACGGAGTTTACTGTAATAAAAGAAAAATCATGTTTTTTTATTATGAAGTCATTTTAAGAAGCGAGGATATCTAAATTGATTACTTGTTTTCCTCCCCAAGGCTGATAAAGAATTTGTGTGGTCTTTATGGAAACGTCTGCAAGTGGCAAACCCTGACCTGACACAAGCCATTAGTCTTGTAGTGGAAAGGTGAGTCCAACAGTTCTATATGATATAAATTGTTAATTCTGCCCGCTATAATTACTCTATTTTATTGTTTAAAATAGCAGAAAATGTAATTGGTTATAAGAAACTGATATGTTATTAAGAAAGGAAAACCAGTATTGATAAGAAACTTCAAATGTCCTCCTGACAAGTGCTCCAAGTTGCCACTGTTTGGAAGCCAAAGGTCCTAAAAATCTTGGCTCTTGATTTTGCTTATTCCGCAGATCAACAGCGAGTACACCCTCTGCTTGAGCTCTTCCTTTGTTTGACTCATAAGTGGAAAAAATATACTTATTCTACACCTATTTAATTAAATGGTATTGGATATTTATTGTGTTTTGTGTTTTACTTATTTACTGTTTTTGTGTTTTTTCAATGCTTTACACACTTGTCACCTAAGTTAAGCCTAAATGCTCGTTGCTAAGCTACCAAGGGATGAGCTGGGATTCGTTTATCGAGACCCTGATTGGACCTAGTGGGGGTTTGGGGCCTATTGCTAAGTGTAGGTACTTACCTGCCCTTACCAATAATCCACTTTCCAGCACAAGGCTTTAAGAGTCAATGCCTTTTAAAAGATGACTGGAAGGCCGTCCTCCCAGTACATTTGTATTCCACCGTCCAACTCAGTTCCAGCCTTATGTAAATTCCGGTACACCACTGCAAGATTACTTTAAAAAAAATGTTTTAATACATTGTTACATTTTAGGAGAAAAACATGAGCTGGCATTGCGTCCTATTGCTATTAATTCAGTTCCTGAGAGCACACTGTACACTGGTTCAAAATGCATTTGCTAGTTGCAGGCAATATGTTGCCAATTAAGACTTGTTACATGTTACTCAATAAAGAATGTAATTTAACTGTGTACTTAAGAGCTCACACTGTAGAGACTACTAGTAAGCAAAATATTTAAGTATGTATTGCACTGCTTTCTCTGGCAGTCAAAATGTGGTAGTTTAAAACAAATGCTCCTACATCAATAGGTGTATTTAATTAATGGTGCGATTGATGTATGTGAAACAGTTACCTTGCATGGGATACCTTTGATCATTGCTAGTATTGAGAGACATTACGAATATGAACCACAAGTGATCATGGAGGATAGGATATGCATATGGATCATGATCGAGGGAAAATGTAGTAGGATTAAATTAATGTATTACAAATAACTAAAAGCTTAAAGGAATTATAAATAACTTACATGCAGGGGAATGCTTGGTTATAATCCACATGGAATGATATAATGACATGACATACATAGGTGCTGTGTAAACCGGGAATAGATTGGAGGAAAAATGGATGCTGTAATGGCCCATATGTTACAAATGAGGTGGTAGCTCTAGTGCTCTTGGGCCATTGAAATGGAGGAAGGATACTTTGAAAAAATGATGTCTTACATGATTGAAGGTGAGGCCCAGTTGAAGGCATACAGCTGAAACGCTTAAGCAGTTTCATTTTTATTTGTCTGCACTGTTAAGAAACCTGCCACTTTATGAATAAATAATAATTCACCTAAAAAAATGGGGTATGGAGTCATCTGTGCTGTGCCACTTTGGTGCTGGTCCGGAGGGATGACCTTGCTTATGAAATAAATATAAATATATATATGTGTGTTTTTATATATTTAATATATATATATATATATGTATGTGTGTGTGTATATGTATATATATATATGTGTGTGTTTGCGTTCTAATGATCTGTGTGGAAAATAGAATAGCTTAGCCCAAAAATTACCAACTTAAAAAAATATTCTCTCTCTCTCTCTCTCTCTCTCTCTCTCTCTCTCTCTCTCTCTCTCTCTCTCTCTCTCTCTCTCTCTCTCTCTCTCTCTCTCTCTCTCTCTCTCTCTCTCTCTCTCTCTCTCTCTCTCTCTCTCTCTCTCTCGTTATAGTTAAGACCTAATTTCCACAGGAAAATATGTTTTTTTGTTTTGCCAATAACTTTGGAGCCGTTTGGCAAATCTTCACAATTGTAAAATTAGTACGACAGTCAGTTTAGCTGCTGTGTTGAACATTTCAGGGTGATTCGTAAAGTTGGGGCTGAAAAAAAAAAAAAAAAAGGGGGGGGGCGGGTCCCCAATGCAATTTCCATAATGATTTTTAGGGGCAACTACAGCCTGAACGGCTGCAAGGAATAATACCAAATTTGGCAGAAAGGTCGCTTTTGTTCCAGAAAATGCCTTTTTTGTGATTTGGTGTAAAAAAAAAAAAAATATATATATATATGTGTGTGTGTGTGTGTGTGTGTGTGTATATGTATATGTGTATATATATATATATATATATACACACCCCCCCCCCGCAAAAATCTTTAAACATAGGATTGACACAGTGTCATCCTCGCCAAGTTGTAATATATATCTTCCTCCCCCCCCCCCACCGTTGGAGAAAAGCAATGCATGCATGCTTCCCATCAAAAAAAGCAAAAACTAGGGTTTCCATACATAGAAACTTAAATGTCCTATATACAGCTAGGATGGGGTGTGAGATGACCTCCACATGTACTAAAGTTTGGTTTTGAGGGTCATTAGGTCTTGCCTGCAAACAGCTTTTATCTGTTTTGTAGGAAAGTACTCTTTCTAGCTTGGTTACCCCCACTTTTGGCCTGTTTGTCAGTGTGTTTGACTGTGTTTGCCGGGATCTTGCTGACCAGGACCCCAGTGACTGTGCTCTCTCCTCTCAGTTTGGTTGCTGGTAACTCTTTATCCCCACAATTGGCATACTGGTGCCCCCATGTAGGTCCCTAATATATGGTACCTAGGTATCCAGGGCATTGGGGTTCCAAGTGATCCCTATGCGCTGCAGCAATTATTCTGCCACCCATAGGGAGCCCATGCAAAGGGTTCCGCCAGCCCGCCATTGCAGTCTGCGTGAACCGGGTGCATGCACCCGGTTTCACTACAGGTCACTGCACCAGGTCACTGTAAGTCACCCCTATGGTAGGCCCTGTCAGCCCAGAGGGCAGGGTGCAGGTACCTATGTGTGAGGGCACCCTTGCACTAGCAGAGGAGCCCCCACGAACTCCAGCCCCATTTTATTGGACTTCGTGAGTGCGGGGATGCCATTTTATATGTGTACTGGACATAGGTCACTACCTATGTCCAGCTACATTATGGTAACTGCGAACCTGGGCCTGTTTGATGTCAAACATGTCAAAATCATACCACAATAATATTGCAAGTTTTGGAATTATGATTCCATGCACTCTGGGGCCTCCGTAGAGGACCTCCAGCATTGATACCACCAGACTTACAGGGTTTGCCGGGCAGCCCACCTGCTGCCACCCCTCAGACTAGTTTCTGCCCTCCTGCTGCTTGATCTGATCAAGCCCAGGAGGGCAGAACAAAATATTTCCTTTGGGAGAGGGAGGTAACACCCTCTCCCTTTGGAAATAGGTGTGACTGGCTTGGGAGGGGTAGCCTTCCCAAGCCACTGGTTTGCTATGAAGGGCACATTTGGTGCCGCCCATGCATAAAACAATCCACACCGGTTCAAGGACCCCCATTCCATGCTTTGGCATGAAACTGGACAATGGAAAGGAGAGTGCCCACTCCCCTGTCCACCACCACTCCAGGGGTGGTGCCCAGAGCTCCTCCACAGGGTCCCTAGTTTCTACCAACTTGATTCCAAGATTGGCAGGGAACTCTGGGAGCATCTGAGTGGCCAGGCAGGTGGCATCAGAGGCACCCTCTGATAGGTAGTTACCTGGTTAAGTGACCAAGCCCCCTTTTTGGGCTATATAGGGTCTTCCTCTGGGGGTGGGTCCTCAGATTCGGCTTGCAAGATTTCAGGAGGACTCCTCTGCAACCTCCACTTCGACTTCTGGCCACCGGAACTGCGACTAGACCCTCGGGAACCGACAAGCTGCAGATCCACGAGCAAGACTCTTCTGCAGCATTGTATCCAGCGTTCCTGCCAGCTTTGCAACAGTTCCCTTGCCGTGCATCCTCTGAAGACTGCAACTCTTCAGCCTCCACAAGAAGATGAAGAAGGAATCTCCCTTGGAGTGAAGGAGTCACTCCCCTACAACTGCAGACACCTGCAACAAGCTACGACCGGCTGCGTTGATACCCTCTCCTGCTGAGCTTGCGTGGATCCTGCATCACGGGTGGTGGTCCGGAGTAGTCCTTCTGGTCCTCTCTACCAGCTGTCCAACTTTGGTCAGCTACCTTTGCCTTCCCACGCAGGACAGTACCCCCATCCGCCGCGTCTCTTGCAGCTGCCAAGGCTTGTTTCTGTCTCCTCCAAGGGATCTTCACGCGACGTGCATCTCCAGTCCCCAGCACTCCTTCACGCAAATCCCAGCCTCCTGCGTGGTTCACCTGTGGAGTGGGATCCTCTTTTGTAGTGCTGCGTGGGCTCCTCCTTGCACCTTCTGTGTCCTCGTCCTGCGGGTCTCCTGTGCTGCCTCTGCTCCTGTGGGCTCCCTGCGACGCTGAGGGTCCCCTGTGACTCCCCCTTCTGGGTTGAGTCCTCCTGGGCCTTTCTGGTCCCTGGCAGTACCTCTTTTCCTCCAACTGCGAATTTGTCTTTGCCAAGGCTTGGTGGTGGAATTCCTGCACAGACACCCATCTGCAATCTTCATTCCACCGTGGGACACCGTCTGCATCCATCAGGAACTCTTCTCTGGCTTCTGGGCTGCAGTGCTTACCTGTTCTTCTTTACCGCCGACCAACTCCTGCATCTTCAGTGTGGTGGGTGTTGGCTCCTGCACCTACTGGACTCTGTTTTGCCTTGTGGACTTGGTCCTCTCTCTCCGCAGGTCTTCTTTCTTCAGGAATCCACTGCTGGTTTTCTTGCAGTCTTCTCTGGGTGTCTTTTTCTTCTTTTACTCCTTTTGGGTGGTTTGAGGAAAATCCAGTGTTTTACTCCTGCATTCCTGATCGCTGGGGCGTTCTGTGTTACTTACCTTTGTGGTTTTCTAATACCCTTAGCTCCCCTCTACACATTTTACTTACCAAGGCGGGGTTACCTTGTTCGCATTCCATTTTTTTAGTGTATGGTTTGTGCTCCTCCTAGGGTCACTATTGCTTATTACTATTTGCACTGTTTTCTAACCTTTTCTATGCCTATTTCTGGTTGCTAGTGTGTATATTTATTACCTGTTAAGGATGGGTCACCTGTCTAGTATTTTTTGCTGATTTGCTCCAATAATAAAGTACCTTTATTTTTGTACAACAGAGTGTTTTCTTTCATGTGTGTAAGTGCTGTGTGACTACAGTGCTATTGCATGAGCTTTGCATGTCTCCTAGATAAGCCTTGGCTGCTCATCCACAGCTACCTCTAGAGAGCCTGGCTTCTAGACACTGCCAACACTACACTAATAGGGGATTCCCTGGACCTGGTATAAGGTGTAAGTACCTCAGGTAACCACCACACACCAGGCCAGCTTCCTACATGTTTGTTTTTGAAGACCTGTTGTGGGTAATATCAATATTTACAGGGAGTTTACTCCTATGTGATTGCTCACCATTGTTTGACTTTCTTGTCACTCATTTGCTTGCTTCTTGTTTGATGGCTTTCCTTCTTCTTGTCTTTGACCCGCCCCTGAGGCACAGCTTCTTTAACATCTTTTTTCTTTGATAGGATGACTTCAGTCATTCCACTATTTGGATTCAGGGGGCTAACTTTTTTTTTTTTCTTTTTTAGTGCTGCAACCCCTCTCAAATTCATTCTGCCCTGCAAACTCCATGTTGGTCCCTCCTCTAGAACTATACAACACCTCATCACATCTCATTTTTTTTTTTTTTTATTTCCTTCTTGTCCCAACCCCCCCTGTTCCTCCTACCTGCGATTGACTTCTTGATTGGCTCCTCCGTTGCTGCACGCCCTCTCATTGCAGTCTCTTTTTTAAAAATACATTTTTGTCATTGTGTTGGGGCCCAGCAGCTGCAATTTTTTTCTTTTCAAATATAATGCTTCAAGATTGTCATCCTCCGTTTTGAGACGATAAACATAAAATGGGAGCCGCGTTATGCCATATTAGCGCTGTGATAGTTGAACGGCCATGCGCCATCACGCTAGGCTCCCTTAACATCATGACAAGCATGATAACGTGTGCACATATAAATACACACAACCCCGCCCCCCCCCCCCCATGCTTCACAGAATCGGCAGAGTGTTCGTTTTTGCCTTTGCTAACAACATTGGCAAATGCAGTTGGTCTGCAGTCAGAAGCAATATCTATTGGATTTCCCAACGCTTGTGTTTTAATAAAAATATATATAGTTCTGCCCATAGATTGTGTAATGTTTTAAAAAACAGTATATATCTCGCTGTATTTTGCTGACATGAGTCTACGTTCAAATTATGTGCTTCAAGTGTTTATTTTCCTGTGACATTTCATGTGCGTTCTGTCTGCGACGTTCATTCAACAGAGCAGTAAACGCAATTCCGAATGACGCTTTCTTATTAAAAGGTAAACCAAATTGGTAAGAGATGGACGAATCCCATGTCACTGTCTTAGTCGTTAATGCTGCCTCTGGTGTTTTTGCTGTGGTAGCTAATTAGCCACAAGCCACCCTGCTTTACATTTTGGCTGCATGACTAATGACTTAAGGGAGCGTCGTGGCCAGTATCCTCTCCAGGTCTTCTTATGATGGATTATGAAGTAATACTGAAATAAATGATTCTCGGAATAGAAGCCCATTTAAAGGGGAAACTTCATTTCAGTTGCTTCATAAAGTGAACATTTATCAAAGATTTTTCTCATAGTAGTACAGAGCCTGTTTACCCTGTTGGTGATACTGTCTTATTGATAATGAAATGGAATGTACCCTCCTACCTGTACTTTTTTGTTAATAGTGGCAGAGGTTTTTTTTTTTTTTTTTTTTTTTTTTAACACCACAATAGGATGACATTTCTTTAAAGTACACTGAAGCCGAGATGATGGTGAAAGATTCCTAAACCTCTCCTCTGAAATGCTGTTCTCACAGTGCTTGGGCAAAGGCCGCCAGAGAATCCTACAGAAGAATATGATGATGAGCGTCTAAGGTTCATTATTTTCGAGTGTAGCAGCAGAGCTGCCTGCATGTATGTCGATCTCTTTCTTATTTTTTCTCTTCTCCTTCCACACACCCCAACTCCTAAAATTGCCAACATTACAGTGCCTACTGAAACTGCTGTTGGGTCAGTTGCTCTCTGACATTCTCCCGAAAGTCTTATCAAAAATTTAATACAGCACAGCAAAATACCGAATGACATTTCAAACTCTCTTAAGTAAATTAAAAATAAAAACTCGGGATTAAAATAAATTCATAGTCATTACATTCATTGTTATATTGCATTTTTCGTAAATCCGTTTTATCTATACATTTTTTAGCTTATATAATGTCTAGGTGAAGTTTGACATACTCTGCTGTACAAGCAAAACGGTAATAAATACTTGGAAAATAACTACATTATTCAAGCTTTTAACTTTGAATTTTTGGATGATAAGATACAGCCATTTTTCTAAGATGGTAGCTCAGTGGACAGAACAGAAATATATATCATAACATTTTCATCACAAAACATTAGCAATATAATAACTATTGCCTGAATATTTTTGTTTTCAGTTTCTGACCAAACAAGTCGATGGAAATTTTAATTGTAACCGCCTTTACATATAAGTCACAGAGGCTCTTTGGGCTATCCTCTTCATTACAGAACTTCCTACTCCGGCTGAATTTAAAGAAAATATGTGTACTAACTGTTTTTTTTTTTTATTAAGCCCTTTATTAATAGACCTCTCTATCAATACATGAATGTCCCTGGCCCTGTATTTTCACGGTCACTAAAGGTAGATTCAGAGATAGTATTAACATCATTACATATTTCCGATTTCTCTTGTTGGTACAGAATACTTCTAACGGTAGTTATCATTGAAACTTACCAAGCACCATTCTTTTTTTAATATCCAGAATACCTTTTCTGAACTCTAATCCATCAGTTGCTCAGTCAGTTCACTTTGCAAAGTTGATGGAACGATGGGCTGGAAGGTTTCTTGGAATGAGATTAATGCCAGCTTGGATTTTCCTCAACTAGCTTTGTGGGGGTGAAAACTGCGTACTGTTATCTAGGCTTGTGCATAAGTTGATTTTGCTAAGGGACATGCTTTCCTTATGTTAACTTTAGTGCCAACAGTATTATGCAAACCTATTCAGCACCAGAACCTTCATCATTCCCTAGAAGGTACATAACCTTCACATCATTCTCTCAGAGCAGTTCATCAGATCTAGTTCTGTAGGTACTTCCTGTAAGGGTTCACTGCAAGCATTTCTTACATGAGCAACAGTAGTTCTCTACCTAGACCTTGAACTAGGCATTAACCCTGGACTCCACTTTATTGTGACCATGTTGTTGTTGTGAACATGGTTTGAAGACCCTTTTTGTCTCTCTGACTGTGTTGCAACAGGTTAACATCTTGGCCCTCTTGGCACTTCTGGCAATTATTAACGGATTGTCAGAAGCCATAGGGGGAAGGCGACATGATTTATTACCAACCACGTGGTTCTGAGAAACTCATCCCCCGCCAGTCTTGGTTATCCTGTAATGTTTTGAGCATTTTGTTCTGGTCCATTTCTATGGCAGATGGTACTGTTTGGTTAAAGAGTTGTGAGCTTCACCGTTTGCTTGTGTATTTCCTTGAATAGTAATTGCCTGTCATCTGGTGCTTTTCTGCGACTTACCTTGATGGTAAATGCTAATGGAGATACCTTGATAAACATTTGCAAGGTATATCTGCTCCTCGTAAAATGCATTTGTTTGTGAAAGCTATCCCTAGCCTTCCCTGCTAACCGTCAAATATCAAGAGTGCAACTTCAGAAAATAACCGTGCGAACGCTGAAGTAGACAGCCAGCATTAAGCAACCAATTTGAGATCCAGGAGGAGCAATTGACTTCATTTGATATTACAGTATTACAGATTCCACCATATGTTCATAACGCACAACCCCTTGGTCAGTTCTAAGTTGCCCAAGGAAACAGCGTATGGTAATTTTCACAAAGTAATTTTGCACGTCATATACATTCCTCGAAGGAGAAACGTCCAGAAAACTGAGGCAAACAACATATACTTGCATTATAAAAATATAACCTTTTTGTAATTGTATTTCCCTTGTTATATTGATTACAGCAGGAAATAATAGGAGAAGTTAAACACAGGCCAAAAATAGAGGATTTCCCCGTGACACGCTTTTGGTGCTGCTGGTAGTCTCCCTTTTGAAATAATCTACAAGATATTTGGTGCTACTGCGAGGGCTTGATTTAGCAGTCCTCTAAATTACATCTACAGATTACAGTCCTGCAAGAGATAGCCACCCATATTCCGAGCCAGAAAGATGCAGGAAATGGATTAGGTAGAAGTTACGTTATGTGTGTATGTAAAGGGCACTATCACCTGCGAGGGTATCCTCGTGGTTGAGTCCTCACAAAAAAAGTACAACAAACGAGATGAGTGTAATTGTTCTGTTATCTCAAAAATACTAAGTGACGTATTGGATGTTCTCCACTCAGTTATAAGGGACATTAAGGTAAACATTTTGACCTGCAACCCAGTTGGTCAACCAGCCAAAAACCCTGTTGACGGAGTAACTAAACTGCTGCATGAAGGGCCCTTCCAAGTTAAAAATAGTTCTATCAGAGACTGTTCTTAACCAGCAAGATTGCAACACTCTCATCTAAACCACAAATAACCTAGTCGTATGTATAAAAATAAAAAAACTATCAGAAAGAAATTGCTAGGCCTTGAAAAGCTAAGGCAATAATGATCCACATGTTGCCAAATGCATTATCTATATAACTGTACAGTGGAGGGCCAGGTGTTTTTCCATTGGCTAGAAATGAAATCATTAGCCCATAGAGAAGCCCTTTTTAAGAGGCTACTTATAAACTGCATACTCGCAAACTCCAGAGTGCCAATTGAAAATAGGAAGCAAACCGTGGCCAATCTTCTCCTGTACATTGGATGCTATACTGGCAAATGCATTGCATACCGAGGGAGCTGGTTGCCAGTTTCCATCATTGGTTGCACAAATCCTATTGCTATTTTAAGCTCGATGCTGTAGCATTTTTACTGCACCCGTGACTGAAGCATGGGCACGCTAACAGTCTCCCAGTGACAGCAGATGCGTATATGATTGTTTTAAAAGTGTCTGCCAAAGTAGGAACATTAAAGACTGTCCTACATCAGTGGGCCTGTAGGTACTTTATCAACCATCTGCACACAAGAGATTGGGTGCTTTGGTTTGAAGCATGGAGAAGTTGTCTAATTTAAATGGAGAGGAATGGGCTAGAATATAATGGTGCTGTGGTCTTTAAAACCTTTAAACCCTTAAAACAGCTCACTAGAATCCCATGAGATCCCAAACTGAAGGGATATGTTTGGGCTGCTGAAGGTTATTCTGCCACTCCCACATCTAACATCTGATTATATTCTAGCAGTGCAATTTTTGGCCAGAGGTGAGAATGACATGGGTGAGCCATTGCAGATAACATGTACAGTTCCTTCCTTAGAAAATATGATTTTGAGACGTTGAGATATTATCCATAGTGTGGAATGGAAGTTCAGTTATCTTGGTAGGCCCCAATCCCAGCCCAGGAAGATAAGAATTTTGTCACAAAGATTTGGCAAGTTGGCTATAAGGAATGGACAAGGGACCAACGTATTTGTCGGGGTCCACTCTGTTAACTTTGCCAACCTGTTAGTAGGAGTAGACTCTACAATTGACAGCAAGAAGATCCTTTCCTATGACAATAACATCAACAGGGATTTGTTTGACAACAAAGATTGAGGTTGGTTTGCAGCAACCCTGCAGGACCTAGCAGAACACATCCATCTTGCCGGGGCAGGAAGGAAGAGGGTTTATCCTATGAAGAGGAGCTTAATAATAGTCAAACTTTTGAGAAGGAACATAGCCGTCTAGGTCAAAAGAGGAAGATGATGATAGGTTATGCTTGTTACACTTTGTTAGGCAACAGGATGTTTGTGGCTTCGTGAGGTTTGGTCCCTAAACGAGATCCCTCCAAATGATAAGATATGCTTATATGAGCCAGCAATGTATGGCAGATTTGGTCGGCTAGTGAGGGTCCTTGTGATCTGAATCTCAATTGCCCCCTGTGCTGACATAAAACCCTTTGCGACGACTACCAGAAACCTTCAGCATATTTGATTGATGCGAGTAGAGCAAGGATTAATGTCCAGGTGATGGATAGCAAACTTGTAGGGGGGGGGGAAGAGTATCCGAAATGGGATCAGTTGCTATTTGTGGTGGTTGCCGGAGATCTTGGTTTTCTCAGGCCGGCTTGTAAAACCTTTGGAGGAGGAATTCGAAGCAGTCTTATAGATTGCATCTCTTCCTTAACACGAAAGTTTGGCCCCTGTGTTAGACTTGGAGGTAGAGTGCAGGGCAGAGAGCATTAATGAGCTCCTTTTAATGCATCTTGCATCGCAAAGACTTGGTGTCCGTTTTATAATTTGGCGGAAAGGGTACTCTGTTGCATCAGCCACAGAGTTCCCTTTCCACCAACATAATGGTCTGCCCGATACATTATAAAGTGGGCAGATCATAGTTTGGCTACAATGGAGACTACTCTGTTTATGCAGAGGCCAAACTTCTCCAATGGCCTGACGGAGTACGGGGCGTCGAAGAGTTAGCTATATGTCCACTAGCCCAACTTAGATAGATAGGTGGATATATAGCAGTTTTTTACTGGCAGTCACCACTGCGAAAACCCTAGTGCGGTAATCATCAGTAAAAAACATAAAAGTGCCCCAAAGGCCATGGTAGACAGCATCCATGGTGAGAGGGCATTGTATTTGTTATTGCCAAAAAGAAAATCAAACGTTGGGGTTTCATTTTTGAAAATTAAGAAAAAAATAAAATAAAAATAATTTTAACTTTGCTGTATGGCTCCGTCATGTTTGACTAAAAAAAAAATACCATTCTTCTCTTGAACTTTTTTAACAACCAAAATCTGTACCCTCTTGATACTGGGCATTCAACCACCCAACTCCCATTTAATGAACTCCCATTTTCTTAGTAAAGTACTCTGCCGAGATGGCTGGGAAATCTCAGACTGGCACCCCCCGAGTTTGTGACTAGCCGGCCTGTGTTTGTAGCTCATGTACATCTCTTGTGGTGGGGGACAGTGTGCACATTTGTCGGAATGTTGGACTCTGCATGTGGTCTGTGGCAGTAGTTCCGAGAGCCAAACACTACCATTCTCTCATCTAGGATGCTCTCAAAGTATCTCCGCTGCATTGTTACCGAACGAAGTTTGGTGTTTTAGCATCAGCAGGGTTTGATGAAATGGCTAGCAAGCGTCCCAGCTGCACCATTTGAAAATTATGTGTGCGCTGGTGTCTTCACACACTGTGCTGGCACGTATTGCTTTTGTGGTTTCATCTGCACTTTATTACTGTGTAAACTGCTCTGCATAATTTGAGGTTGCTGCTCTTCCTCTGCTGGTCCAAATTGCATTTTTCTTCCAAATCTATTATCTGGTTGTGATATTACATTTTACTCAGAAGTAATTTTCCTTGACTAAATGTACTTTTGATTATTCAGTCACGGAAACCTGCGTTTACTGCCGGAATCTTAAAAAGACAGTTTTTAAAGGTCTGATTTGTTTTATAGTAAGCAGAGAGAAGTGGCCTTCTTTCTGCCTTATCTTACGTTAAGCATATATGTATGAGAGGGAAGAAAACCCCATCTCATTCATTAGATCGTTCCCTACTCTACTGTATTGCGTGCTTCTTTTGGCATCCCCGTTAGACCGGTCTTTCTTTTTTTTTTTTTTTTTTTTTTTTTTAGGAGGTCCATGGGGTGGGGGAGTGTTTGGATTGGATAGGAGTTCTGTCTGAAAGAATAAACCAATTAAACTTTTCCTCATGGCATGTCCTTAATCCTCCACTGAAGTTGTATTCTGTGCTCGTGCTTGCTTTATTTGCAATGTGATTGTGCAAAGCAAATACATAAATCAATGTAGGTAACCTCGAAGGAAATTCTTCATCATTCCTCACTAACAAAATCCATCTAGTGCAATAGCATAGAATTGCCTACTTTTAGGAGTATATTGGGCAAATAATTTTACCTGAACACTTTAAGAAAGTGTAAATCTTTAAAAGAAGATTAAAATCCTGCAGTTGTGCCTTGTTTTTAGAAATAATAGTTAAGATGCAGGGTGTTGACCACAACCATGTGAAACACAGCATTCTACTTCAGGCACATCTGAGGTATGTTTCCCTGCGTTTTACATGGCTTTTTCGTGCGATTCTTCATAATCATCAAGGTTAATTGGGTGTTCGCCAGTTCTTTGACTTATTAGCGCCAAGAAACCTTTAAGTGTGAAAGAATACTGTTTGAAAAACATAATTAAATAATTATCGTTTTGTTGTCTGGAAGGTTTGGAAGTGCAGTTGTGGAAGTTGACTGATTTTATAGGTATTCATTTTACCAATCTGTCACAGACCTAACAACACCAGACTCTTATAAATGTGTCCCTTAATATAAAAAAGCCCAAAAACATCAAATGGCGGCTGGTGCTTTTGCACATGCAGTTCTGATTTCTGATGTGGATGTCGTGAACATTTGAATTAAAAGAATCAATTTACAGTCACTCCTTTAATTTCCCATGTTCACTGTGTCTGTCTATACCTACTTGATTATTCAGATCTAAACAAAGAAATATCTTTACTGTGCAAATGAGGAATACTTTAGGGATATGTACAATTCTCAAGATACCTCCAAACAAGCCATTGTGAAAATATATCTCCTGTTCGCCCCATCTACTTTAAATACTATTGATCTTGATACTATCAAAGAGTACATTGTTTGTAGTTTACCGTGCCGTATAGTGCTTACTTTTGATGATGATTAACGAACAGGAAAAAAAATACAAAAAGAGTTAACGGGAGAAATCCATGAAGGCCCATACCACGCGTGCCAGTGAAGGTAGATACTAGACCATCTGTATACTATTTTTATGTCCCCCTAAAAGGTTATAAAGACCCCTTTTTATTGTTTATCAAAATAGAACAGCGTATCCCATTACGAAACCATGAATCGGAAGTTTCCAACTGTGTGGAGGGCAATAGACTGGTATTTGTGACTGATGTGTAGACCATTAAACGCTTTCGGTGATTATCTCTCTCCCCTGGAGACTGCCAAGTGTATATCATTTGGAATGCCATGCAGAACAATGCATCCATGCTTTCCATCAGCACAAATATGTGGGCTAGCAGTTTAGGTGTGTTTTACTGCACACTAAAACAGAAACTTGTCCACCTCACTGGGCTAAAACAAAGCAATTCTAATGCACATGCGTTTCAGTATGCAGTTATCTATATCTAATTGTACACTTAGGAATAGTTTGAGACAAAGAACGAAACATTTTAAAGAGAAACATTATGTAGAAAGTAACTTTTTTTTTATCATAGGTGTATCGTAATGTTTTTTTCTGTTCCTTGAAGTAGTTGTGTATCTTTACGTAGGTAATTTGAATTTTTTTTAAAGATGGATTCTAATGTGTGTCTTCTGTGACTAGTAAGCTTGTGGGTCTGTTTCCTAACCGGAGAAGCTAGGTAACATATACATTTACTTCATGCCTGCATGTCTTACTGAGGAGCTTCGGATTTGTTTTGCATGCGCTGGTTGAATACCTGGGGAAGATGCCTATGCAGAGGGGAATTACAATAAAGAAGTTATACTTTTTGCCCATGCAGGACTAAAAATAGGTCCAGTACTACCTAAGTGTTGCCTCATTTCTTGCACCTTCTGCTGTGTGCTATGCTGCAGTGCAGTGGCGAGGAGGCAGAAGCATGGCTAAGGGCATGCCCATATTTCTGCACATCCTAGTGCTATGTAACAGTGCGGGGACCAAGGCCAAGTAATATGTGATTGGAGTAGCGCCCTGAAAAAATATACCTTGCTAAATACCTGATAAAGCGGACTAGTTTTTTTTGTTTTTTCGCTGACCAAGGAAGGAGCTGTATTCCAGTACAGTTAATCATTTGATGTATTCCGTGGTTATATTCTGCTGACTACTGTTCTCTTGCCCGACAAGGGTTGAAACTTGGGTGATGGCACATGCTTCATCGCATGAATTTACCCCAAAAATTGATAGTATGCAGTAATAGGATATCCCATGCATTTCTGCCCTTCATAGTTACATGTTTGTGAACATGTTTTTTTTTCAAAATGCTTTGCATCTGTCAAACCTTTATCCACTCTGGACCTGCCTTTTTAGTTTCACACTTTATATATTCTGCCTTTATCATCGATCCTCCATTCTCTATCCCTTATGAGATGAATCACATGTGGAGGACGTTTCTTTTCTTACATTGCTCCTAAATTTTAGAATGCACTACCCATCTGTGGTTTTGCAAGACCTTTAAGATCTGACTTTTTCCATTGCATTTAATTCTTGAGTATTTAGTTCCCTCGGATAATTAGCACCATGATACCTTGTTGAGGTGATTGTTCCCACTTAACAATCACAATTAATGAATTCATTTATTCATGGTTTTTTGCTGGAAGCATTGCTGGACTTTCTGGAGAAGTGTCCTGATTGCTGGGGTAGTATTTCAGGATGATAGAACAAACAATTTTTGGAGAATTATCAAAACTACTTGCCACCTTGTATATCTAATATGCCCGCTACACACAACCTCTTGACTTCAACCTTCCGGACAACACAAGTTAAATCTTTTTTAGACCCCCTCCTCAACCTCGTTGATACAATGAACATGACACAGCATGCCACACAACAAACAGACCCCAAAGGTCACATCCTCAACCTTGTCTTCTGTATATCGCCAACAATCCAGTGCAAACCACCCATACCACCAGCAATGGACTGACCACTGTGAATCCCTGTCTCCCTACTCCGCATCATACTAACAGACCAAGGTGAAGTCAGAAAAGAAGACCAAACCTTCAGATCCTTCAAAGACTTCTCCATAGACATGTGGATGCTTGCATTAATTTCTCACCCTGTCAGCTCCACAGGAAAGTTGGATGTTGAGCGCGTTGTTTGTAGAAATGAGGTGAGACGCTCTCAGATAACTCACCTCATTTCTACAAACAACGCGCTCAACATCCAACTTTCCTGCCGCTGCTCGGGCAGCGTGACTATTCTTAGTTTTACTATTACAATAAGATCTTTTTCCTTTTTCTCCTACTTAAGCCCACTTAGCTGCCCACTATCTACTACCCTGACCGCACGGCCCAGCCTTGATGAAGTCACTTGTGTGACGAAACACGTGTTGGCTGTATTTCTCTGATGACATCATGATTTCTAATTTCCACAATTAAAGACACCATCTAGCAACAAGACTCAAGATTGTCTCTTTACCTATACTTCTTCAAAACCTTCAACGTACCACCGGGGATCCCTTATCCTCACTACATGATTGGACAATATATTCTGTGTGCTGTGGCCAATTTGTTTCAGTTTGCAAGACAATCGAGCACAGTATAAACCCCCAGCCAGCCCCACCTATTCCACACTCCACAGAAAAATGGAATGCCATCAACCTCTTCAGTGCAAAAATACAGATGATCAAACAGCACGTAAACACCACCAGGCCTACTTCATCTCTTACGTCCACCCCTTACAGTAGAATCTTGCAATAGTCATCCTTCAAAGCCCTATCCCTCATTGTTATTGCCAACATACTCTACTCCCTTAAACTTATTATGAAGATGATGTCTTACCCTTGTATTTCAAATCCCTCTCTGGGGACATTCTCTCATCCCATCACTCATCCCATCACACCAATGTCAATGCCTCCTTCGCTCAAAGTATCTTGCCAGAAGCTACCAAGGCAGGCCAGAGCCTCCAACTCCAAAAGAACAGAGTTCTGCAAAGAAACTTACACCAGAACCTCACAACCTTGCCATCTACCAGCTCAACAGTCACATGTCACTCATCGGCAAAATCATTAAAGAAACCGTCCATGACACCTCCAAAAAACACATTAATGCTAACCATCACCTGCAGGACTAGCAGTCTAGCTTCAGATCACTCTGCAGCACGGAGACCACAACTTTATACATCGTAGCCCATGCCATCCTGAACACAGAAGTTGACCCTTGACTCCAGATTTTGCTGGACCTCTCCCCATCCATATATTAATTAACTGCACCCTACAGTGTACAGGCTATCTGGGAGCAGTTCATCTGCCCAGCTGCCTGATGAACTTTCATGAAAACTATGTCACCTGAGAACAAGAACTGTCCTTGAAGATTCGTTCAGTCTTATCTCCTGACTTGGAGCAGTCAATGAGATAGCTAGTCTTAACTGTAGTGTCACAAATCGCTTTAAAATTTGTTGCAAAGTTCAAGAAATCCTTAGAACTGTGGCCTGTGAGTACTGTGGAAAAGCACACTCTTGCACATTCCTATGTTTCATTTTGCTTTCATGCTAACATGTTGGATTTATGGCTGATTTTGTGCATGAAGTAAATGCATGTAGAAACATTAGCTTCTTTAAAAATGCAAAGAAAGCACTGTCTCGTTGTCAGAAATATCTACCACGTAATTAGTTGCTGTGCATGTCTTTTAAGTTCAGCACTTAAGGTGCAAATGTCATCTTCTGACCCTTTGTCATAACACTCTTTTTGAGGGTGAATCTTAACTAGCCTAAAACAGTTTGTTCAGCAAAAGAGCCCTTCTTCCAACATCCATATTGTTGTTTCCCAAGATGTTGCTTCATTGTGGGATTTCTAGCAGCAGCCCATCGTTCACGGCAGAAAGCCCGTGCCACCACCCTTTTTCAAACATGAAGGCTGTGTACATGCACTAAATGCGCAGGTGTCTGGCTGCCTGAGCTGAAATTTTTCAGGCTGAAGATTTCACAGCCCTGTGAATGTGACCTCTTCCACCCGACAAAAGGGCTGCAAGGTCCTTCCCGTTATGATGAGTGGATGCGTCACCGATAGTCTTGGACCTGGGCACTTAAGTTTTAAGCTCTGAAATGCCTTGGAGCAACTGTCCATCAGTGACTACTTGTCACAGAGTGGGTTGGGTGTCAGCAAGTGGCAATGACCCCATCCTACTCTTGACAAGTAAGAAAAGGGTCTCCTATCATTGGCTGACTCATGACAAGGGCCACCAGCATGAGGAGGCGGCAGTCCCATCCCCAAACCTCCAGGAAGTACTACGGTTTCCTTCCCATCACCCGATGTCACCACCGCTGCTTGGTAAGGTTAATTTTTTTTTTTAACTATTGGGTGCATGTGTGTGTATGAATGTATGTGCTTTTGTGAGTGCGTGCTGTGAATGGTGGTTTACATGTTTTGTTCTTCTGAATAGTGGGTGTATGTGTGGGCACTTGTGAATGGATGGGTATGAGTGAGTGTGAGTATGTGTCCCCCTCCCGCCCTCTTCAGGCAAATTATTAGCCACCTCTGGGGATTTCTTTCTAGGACAACTGGAAACAACACCCAACTATTACCACACAGTCCTCCTAACAAAGTCTTCGGGCCAGAGCAGCTTCTTTTAAAAGGCACAGGAACATTACACCATCTCATCGTGCTGTGTGATTGTGCATAATCCCTCTGTTACGTGAAACAGTGTTAGAAATGGGGTCTGTATTTGGCAATGGTTAGCACCCTGTCCAAGTAGAGACCCTCACTCTAGAACTTTTTCCATAGCTTGCTTGAAAGTGCCAAACGCAGTGACAAAAACGTTATGATCAAGAGAGCCATGATGTTTCTTTACGCCAAGTTGAAAGGACCTTAACTTGTTTAGGCATCAATATCATTTCAGTGATGTTCAGAATAGGGTCACATTTGTTCAACTTAACACAGATCTGTACACAACCTGAACTCGTCATTAGCTCTATGTGCTGCCTCTAGAGGTGCCATACATTCTGCTGCCTCAGATTCTATTATTCCATTCACTTTTAGCCTCACCAACTTCTTGATGATAGCTTCTCTGGCCATAATCAAAACATTCCATACCTTTCCAGGCTTTGGTTGAGATCATTCTTTCAACAAATTCATATGCACTAAACCTTCCAGGCACCCTAGCTCTTTCTTAAAACCACCAGGAAATTCCTCTCCATTCTTTGATTTGTTCACAGTTAGGTCATATTCATCTGCCATTTCTCTCAGGCTAACAACTGGGTAAGAATTGGAGTTGAGGTAAACTCCTAGATCTCTTTATGAAACCAACTGATGATTCAGTCCCTTTAACGGGTGCACAAATTAAGGGCCCTAACAGCTTTATCACCCTGCAACTAGAATTTGGGGATTTATGTATTTTTTTAAACAGTTTCACTCTTCCCATTAGTTGTCTCTCAAACATACCCCTGGGGCATAAATTATTTTTGCTCCAGAATCAAAAAGCATTTTGATGTCTTCATCCTCAGTCTGTACCACAACAAGTGGATCATTTCCACACAATTTGCGGTAATGCTTCTTCACACACATCTTTACCTTCAGTGTGCATTTCCCTAAGTTTTTTTTTTTGTATTTCTTCCACTCATGCCATTTTTAACTTAATGCCCTTTGTGCCCACAAACTTGCATACAACCTTCCAATCTTGACAATCCGTGTTATTGGCACTATGTCCCTGTATTGGATACCTGTAATACTTTTCTTGAAACCTTGATTCAACATGTTCATTTGGTTTAATTTTGACTACTTCTACCGCCTACCCATCACTATTTTTTTTTATTTCCTGCACACTCTCATAGAATCCTGAAACCTTTTTACTATAAATGAAAGTTTTTTTTGTTTTTTTTTCCGGCCAAGTATCATCCTTCTGACATAGTTCGTCCCTCTGCCTTTTTCACATTGCATCCTATCATGAATTTGTCTCTAATGTATTCTTCCTGAATCCTGCCAGATTTACAAGAAGACAACAATTTGTGAAGTTCTTTTACATATTTTTCCCTATCATAATGTCCAGATATGTTCTTGTATTTACTCCATTTCAGTTGAAGTTCCCCAGTGTTTGCAAAAAAAGAATGGGACATTAAAATGTTGCATGTTTCTTTAGAAAAGGCGTCTCCCATTAGATACTCACACTAGTGAGGCTAACCGATTGTGAAAACAAGTAGAAAATAAGTCACAAAAACTAAACCTTTTCCTTTTTTTTTTTTTAACATTAATCAGGGTGTCCCTTCATTGTAGCACCCTAAAAGGTGCCCAAGGGACTCTAAAATTAACTGCAAAGAAAGTGCTACCGTAACCTTTACCTCAGTTCCAGGGACATTTAGTTATTTGTGGTTAGTGAGGACAACAGTCAATTTATGGCTTTCGTTCTTTTCATGCGAATGGGTGTGTGAGACTTTGGCCCAACTGCCCATTCTAATATAACCGCCAGTATGATCCAAACGTGCATCTTGTTCTAAGTTGCGTAGCTTATGTAGAATAGTCACATTGAACTTTAGCTTCACTGTCACTGAAGCCTTACTGAGAAAATGCAGCTTGGATGGCATATCACGCAAATATTCAAACAACACATCCAGCCACCAGGCAACTTCCAACCTTTTTACCATTATAATTAAAAAACACTCTTGAAGAAGAAGGGTCAGTAGGCTTTTCTAAACCACTTAAATAATCGTGAAATAAAGGTGCTCAACACCGTCATCTATGTATGCGGAAGTTTGGGCTTGTTTTAGAATAGCGTCCAGACTTCTTATCCTCTAGGAGAGGAGCATGTGCTTGGGAGAACCGTCCCTTAACAAAGTTCCAACATATCTTGTCCCCACATTTTTTTGTTTTGATTTCTAAAGAAAGCCACTCAATAAAGATTGTGTTGAGGCTTTTAAACATGCTTGAAAAGTTCTTTAAAGCTAGTTTTCATGAGTGTAATAAGGACGTTTAGATTCAGCGAGCGAACCATAAAGAGGTTTATTGAACCTGAGACAATACACTACTTTAAAATGAAGGATATCAGAACTGTCTGAAATTCACTAACCATGTTTTCTTCATGTAGTCCATATTAACTAAGGAAGCACAAATGTATGTATATCAGTAAATCCCTTGCACTTATGTAACTTTTGTCATTCTACTGTGATTCATAGGGTACCAGTGTCTTAGTTGCATCGTCTACTTGGGAGTTTGCACCATTGTATTTTACATTTCTCCTTAGCCGCTGCTGGATTTCTCCATAGCAGCCGCTGGATCTCACTACTTTGCAGCATGCCAGCTAGATCCACTTTGTGTATTTTAGGAAGTTTTTGAAAACCATGCTTTTTAATAAATAGTATATTTTTATCTTCTGTTTCTACCTCTGTTCAGCCGCCCATCCACTGCTGTCATTTTCTTGTGTTTTATTTCCCCTCTTTCTCCTTCCCTTCAGTCCAGGCATCTCTGCAGTTGTGGGCACTGGAAATAAGTGTAACATGAAACAACACTCGCCCCCCTGCACTGGGTTTCTTAACTGGGAGTGGCACATGGATGCTGTTCCTTCTCGTCACATTGTTTTCCTTTTTGTTTTCCCTATCTGTACCTGCTGCAGTGTGATATCATACATTTGAAGCGAAGGCCGGGAAGCTTGCAGCGATGAGGGAGCAAAGTTAAGGTACATGGCACATGTATGCTATTCCTTCTCCACATTTTTTCCCTTTTATTTTCTCTATCTGCAGTGTGCGCTCATACATTTGAAGAGAAGGCTGGGAAGTTTGCAGCGATGAGGGAGCAAAGTTAAGGTGTCTACTTAGCGAAGTGTGATTTACTTGCATCTAGAATGGTCTTCAGCCTCTCATTTCTGGTACCGCTGGAGTCCATACACCTAGAGCCTGTTTGTAAGCCTAGCATACAGCTTAGCTGAGCCTCCAAATAAGCACTGAGTGCTACATTTGAATAAACATTTTCCATGTCATTGCAACACAAAGATTTTCATGTCATATTTAACCTCATCAAGTAAGGGAAACAAATGTAAGAACAATTTATTTAAAATGTACTTCTGAAGTAGTTAACTATTTTAGTACTATTTTTTCTTTAATATGTAGGATATCTCTATTTTAACTTAGGCATGACATTAAAGGCTATTTCATTTTTTCATGAAAACCTTTCTTGTTAAGGATTGATTAGCCGATCTGTATTTTGATTTTGGCCGAATAGACAATTTGCCAGTTCCTCCTTTAAGTGTCTTGCTCTAACTTTTGTTGGTAACTGAATATCTTCCAACGTCTGGAGGAAAGTTTCTAAATGCTGAGTAGAAAATATCATCTGACCTTCCTACCTCTTTGAGATACTGTATAAGAAATGTGTCTGGCACATTCTACTTCATATGTGGCTTCTTCCAGGATTTTGAAGATTTTCTGTTACCACAGGGCTCTAAGGGCCAGATGTATCAAAAGGTTTTGCCCATTCTGTGCCTATGGGAAAGGATAACCCTCTTGTTGCATTCCCCTCTGTCTCGCTCCAGCCTGGGGTTCTGTGTCACAGGTGCCACCTGCCCAGAGATGTCATTACAAGTTGTGAGGAATGTCACAGCACTGGTCTGTGATTGTGATTGCATTAATTTAAATGCTATGATCTTATGGCAGAAGCAAGACGTCTGGTGTACTCGATGCCAGAAGGCGATAGTTTTTCCACATGCATATAAAAAACGCTAGTAAGAAAGTTTTCAGGGCAGACCCTTGCTGGGGGTATAATGGAGATCTATTGGCAGGAAGTCAAGAAGATGATTGTTTTTGTGTGGGGTTCTCTTTGTGACAGGGAATGTTAGTAGTTCTTTATAGTTCTTATATAGCTGTTATTGAGTGAGTTCTAATGTAGGAATGTAGGAAGTTGCTGCTGGTTTGGTGAAGTTTGTGGGCCCACATTTCAAGAGGAATTAGGTACCTATTGTTGACAAAGTGTTAGTCTCTACTTCACTTCATTACATTAGTGCAGAATAATAGAACATGTCCATTAGCTACTCTGGACGAAAAACTGTCTGCACAGAAAAGTTTGTTCTTACAGTAAAGAACCTCAGGCCGAATTGAAGTCTGATATGTAAATTATTGTATAGGTGGATGAAGCAGTTGTGCTTTTAATAGGATGTGGCTTCATTGGTGCTGATGTGCTGCTTAAGCTTCACAACCCGCTCAGTGTAGCTATAGTGGTAAAGCAGTGGTCTACAGTCTGGGAGTCAGACACTGAAGGCCTGCCATCTTGGCTGTTGTGTCTGGCAAATACAAGCAGCTTTCGCCACCGAGTGATGCGTCACAGCTTGCCATGTCGTGTAGCTCCATTTTGCATTTTTACCCATAGGCAGAAGAGTACTGATGTATGTGATGCAGCCTTTTATCATTTGAGTTGCTTCTGGGCCCACAGGAAGCCCCACACAACCAATGTTGACGCTACTACCATCCTAAACATGCTGCTTGCAGCAGGGTGTGGCAGAGTGAGTGGGATATTCAAGGACAGTGTGGGGCATCCTGAGCCACTCAGGCAGTGGTACAGAGTAGAATCTTCCTCCCCAGTCACCTACAGTGGACCCCCTTAGAGAGATATGGGTCTTCCTCTGCAGAATCCAAATGCCATGACACTCTAAGACATTAAGGCCCAGATCAGAGGTACAGAGAAGGGGGAGACATACCAGCAGGGCCTAGGGCATTGACATTAGTGACCCCTTTTTGGAAAGTGGACACTGAAACCTACCTCTGTTCAGGAGCAGGTTAGGGGCATCAAAACATCAATAGGGCAGGGAGGATCTGCCTCCCCCTTCCCCTTGGGAGTTCCCTGGCCATCAGGGACCTCAGGGGAGCCATCGGGGGCCTACAGTGGAAAATTAACAAATTTGAAGCCATAATTTCTCTTGGCTTTCCTACTTGATTCTTGGGGACACTCTGTAGGAAGCTGACTCTGTATATACTATCTCAAAGTGAGGAACAGTGTGCAGAGAGTCCAGGGGTTCCCCAAGAGGCTTGACAGAGTCACTAATAGATCATACTTATGCTCTATTTGTGGTAGTGTGGTCAAACAGCTAGGCTTATCAGAGGGTAGTGTTAAGCATTTGTTGTACATACACAGGCAATAAATGAGAACACACACTCAGTGACTTAACTCCAGGCTAATAGGTTTTTATATAGAAAAATATTATTTTCTTAATTTATTTTAGAATCACAAGATTCACATTGCAGGTAAGTACATTAAATGTAAGGTACTTTGCATTTGTATGATTCAAAACAGTAATGTACACAGTTTGGCATAAAATGGCAATAAGCTATTTTAAAAGTGGACACAGTGCAAAATTCAACAGTTCCTGGGGGAGGTAAGTACAGGTTAGTTTTTGAGGCAAGTAAAGCACTTACAAGTTCAGTCTCAGCGGCATAGGCAGCCCACCGTCGGGGGTTGAAGTCAACAACCAGGACCAGCAACACAGAGCCAGTCAGGTGCAGAGGTCAAAGGGGGGCCCAAATAACATAGTGCCTATGGAGACAAGGGGTACTCAGGTTCCAGTCCACTAGCAGTTAAGTCCCTGTGTCCTTGGGGATCAGACCAGGGGGGTTTTGTAGAGTAATGGGGGGGGGTCCCCAATTAGGCATACAAAATACACCCTCAGCGGCACAGGGGCGGTCGGGTACAGTTGGCAAACAAGGCATCAGGCTTGTGATAGAAATCAGTGGAGGGACCCAGGGGTCACTCAAACGTTGCAAGCAGCGCACAGGGGGGCTTCTCGGGCCAGCCACCGACTGGGCAAGATTGAGGGCTGCCTGCTGGTCACTGCTGCACGGTTTGTTGGTTTTCACAGGCCTGGGGGCTGCGGGTGCAGAGCTTCTTCCAGGCGTTGGGTTTCTTAGTTCCGGGCAGTCGCGGTCAGGGGGGTCCTCGGGATTCCCTCTGCAGGAATCATTTTGGGGGTGCAGAGAGGTCATCCCAGGGTGGACACGTCATTGGCGTCGCCTGGGGGTCCTCTCTGCATCGTTGGTTTCTCTGGACATGGCCCGGGGGCATCAGGTGCAGAGTGGTGAGGACTCACGCTTCTGGAGTGAGGAGTGAGTCCTTCAGAAGAGGTTTCCTCTTCTGTTCTTCTTTTGGAAAGGGCTGCTGTCCACGGTTCTTGATCCTCTGAGATGCAGGCAGTCCTCTGGAGGTTTTTCAGCGGTCGCTGGACCTGCAGGATACGCCACTTTTCTTCTGCAAGTTCTTTGAAGTAGGAGACAGGCTGGGATCCAAGTCAGTTGTTGTCTCCTTTCCTTCTCTGCTGGGGTTTTCGCTAAGCAGTCCTGCTTGTGAGGTCATCCGGAATCTGAAGAGTTGGGTTCAGGGTCTTCCCTAAATACTAAATTTAGGGGTGTATTAGGGTTAGTGGGCAGTAGCCAATGGCTAGTGTCCCTGAGGGTGGCTACACCCTCCTTGTGCCCACTCTCTCTGGGGAGGGGACCACATCTCTATCCCTATTGGTCCTAATACTCCAAAGCAAGATGGAGAATTTCTCAAGGAGGAGGTCACTTCAGCTCTGGTCACCTTAGGGGTGGACCTGGCTGAGGGGGTGACTCCTCCTTGTTTTTCTCGTTATCTCTCTAGACTTGCCACCAAAAGTGGGGGCTCATCCAGGGGGCGGGCATCTCCTGCTGGAGTGCTCTGGGGCATTGTAACACAAATCCTGAGCCGTTGAGGCTCACTGCTAGGTGTTACACTTCCTGCGGGGGGGGGGGGAAGTGTGAAACACCTCCACCCAGTGCAGGCTTTGTTTCTTGCCCCAGAGAGCACAGAGGCTGACACCCCGGGGATCAGAAACTCATCTCTCAGTGGCAGGCTGGCACAGACCAGTCAGTCCTGCACTAAAGGATTGGGTAAAATACAGGGGGCATTTCTAAGATGCCCTCTGTGTGCATTGTTTAATAAATCCAACACTGGCGTCAGTGTGGGTTTATTATTCTGAGAAGTTTGATACTTTTGATACAAGAATGGACTTAGACACTATAGGGGCATATTGCTTATGCAGCTATGCCCTCACCTGTGGTATAGTGCACCCTGCCTTAGGGCTTTAAGGCCTGCTAGAGAGGTGACTTACCTATGCCACAGGCAGTATTTTGTGGGCATGGCATCCTGAGGGGGATGCCATGTCGACTTTGCCTTTTTCTCCCCACCAACACACACAGTCTGCAATGGCAGTGTGCATGTGTTTGGTGAGGGGTCCCTTAGTGTGGCACAGCACTTGCTGCAGCCCTTAGGGACCTTCCTTGGTCACAGTGCCCATTGGTTCCCCTGGTACGTTTTACAAGGGACTTATCTGTATGCCAGGGGTGTGCCAATTGTGGAAACAATGGCACATTTTTACTGAAGGAACACTGGTGCTGGGGCCTGGTTAGCAGGGTCCCAGCACACTCTGTCAAGTCCGCATCAATATCAGGCAAAATGTAGGGGATAACTGCAACAAGGAGCCATTTTCCTACACACTCCCACAGCTGCTCAAAACCCACATGTCTAGACCAGGCCTGCGAGGCCCCCTCAAATTGCCCATGTGAATTAAGGGCCTCACACTTGATCAGATTGAATTAAAAACAATGGTTCACTATGATATAAAGAACAGGCAAGAATTCTGTGTTCTGTATTACAATTTATTCAGTAAAATAGTATTTTATATAATTGTTTCAATATTTTATCAAGAAATCCAGTGCTCACAGAGATATGCAGTGATACGTGACAAGTGTTGGAGAAATATCTCAAAAGTAAAAAAGCTTATGACTCCTAGTTACTTCGATAATTTTTTTTAAAGTTCAGGTAGTGGGGGTATATGAACTTCTGTTGTCAGCAGTGTTTTCATCTCTGATGAATATGAGGCCAACATCAGGACAAGGCAGTAAGCACCCAGATAGGTTGCAAGACAGGGGAGGAGTAAATCCTAGGGCGTCCTAATTAGCTCCCATGAGTAGTTAAAGGGCATGCATTCTAAGGGTGCATCTGGTGATATAATAGTAAATCTGATAGAGACTTCTAGTTGCAGATTACTTACCTTAGAATGTCCCCCAGGGGTCAGTCTTGAACCAGAGATTTTTTTGAGCAGTGCCTCTATGCACCACCAGGTGGCATTGGTCCACTCCACATTCGTCGTTCGTGTCGTGTTCGCCAGATATGATGTCGTAGGTCCTATATAGGCTCCACCTGGAGCGCTGACGTTGGTGCTTTTCTTTCCACACCAGCGTTCGCGCTGATCTGGAGAAGAGCAGCTACCTCCACAGTCGTTTTTTGACAGTTTTTTTCAACTTTTGTCAAAGTTTTTATTTTTTTTATTTTTTTTATTTCTGGTGCTTCGAGATGTCATCACGGAAGGCTGGCTTAAGGCCGTGTGACTTCTGTCATTGGATAATGTCTGACGGATCTGCACCTTGTGTGCTTATGGTGTTTGTAGCTCAACCATGACTCGAAGTCTTGCTGCGAGTGCCAGACCATGAACCCGAAGACTTTGAGGGAGCAGTCCCCAAAGCTCATGGCAGCCTGACACGTCGCTCCTGTTATAAATCGAGAGTAAGGTCCCGAGACTGCTCGCGGAGCCCTCACCACTCGTTGTCCTGCTCGAGATCTTTGGGACATTCAGGTAAGAATAAAAAAAAAAGTCAAAATGTTCTTTGATTTTGCCCCGTCTAACGGATTACGCGACACAGGACAAGGAACATCAATGCTCTAGGCCCCCTCCTTGGAGCTTGCTTCAGGGTTGGCTCTGCACCTCCAGAGTTTCCAGGAGCCGAAACCACCCTTACCCAATTGCGTGAGTTTTGCGGCCATGCTCCTCATCTTTGGGCAGACCGACCCTGCCGGAGTGCCTTCGGGCCCCTCGCGTTCTGCGCTGGTTGCTCTGGCTTCTGAGGGCACCCTGAGATCTGCTTGCGGATCCGAACTGATGTCAGTTGTGCTTCTGTGACCTTCCCTGACAACCCGTTGTTGGGATCAAAACCCATTCTAATTGTAGACTCCTGCACGGAGCTGGACTGGTGTCACCTGATGTTGGTTCCAACTTCGACACAAACTTTGCTCCCTAGGGAGGATCCTGACCCTTATTCCTATGGCTACGGATACGGAGAGAGTTTGGAGGGGTTTCTGGTCCCTTTAGAATACCATCTTGATGACCCGATGGACTGGGCTCAGAAACTGGGTGAAGCCAGTGGTCTAGATACCTTTCCTGATGCTGGCATGCTTTTTCCCCCTACCTTGGCTACGCAGGAGGGAGCTTCATATTCAGTGATGTTGCAGAAGGCCTCCGAGGTCTTGGGCCCTGAGTTGCCCTTGGTGGCTGTCAGGACTAACCTCCTGTCTGAGGTACTTCAACCTGGGGCTTCCACCTCTGCACCCCTTTTGCCCTTCAATTAAACACTCACTGATGTTCTGCTGGGACCTGGTCCAAACCCAGCATAGGGGCTCCTGTGAACAGGACGATTGCCTGCCGCCAAAGGCCTGCGCCTAATGACCCAACTTTCCTGACCAACACCCTACCTCTGAGAGCTTGGTTATCCAAGCCTCCAAGTGAATGACGTGTTACCTTCTGCTGCCCTGGATAGGGAATCGCAGAGGCTGTCATCTTTTGAGGAATTTTGCTTTCTCTGGTCTGGCATTGTGATCTGTGAACATCGCATGCCTTTTGGGCCGTTACACCAATACTTTATGGGACATGGTCGTGCAAGTGCTGCCACAGGTCCCGGAGGAGGCCCAGGCTATTCTTTCCCAAGCTGTTGTTGACTGGAGAGATGCAGCCAAGTTCACAATACATTGTGGGCTGGATACGACCAACTCTCTAGGCAGATCGGTTGCTTTGATGGTGGTCTTGAGGCACCATGCTTGGTTGAGGACATCTGGATGTCCAATCTACTCTTATGGACATGCCCTTTGATGGTACTCGTCTCTTCAGAGGCAAAGCAGACTTAAGGAGTCTCGGCATACGGCCCGGTCCATAGGCCTTGCAGCTGCCCCTTGCCCTCCTCAGTTTGCTTTTCGCCCCCTTCTTGGCTACAGAAGGGGGGCCCAACTACATCTTTTTCCCCCTAGCCACTGTGCTGTGCATGCTGCACAGCCTCTGTGAGCCGAGTACATGGGATCCTGCACCCACGTGGATCAGGGAGCCAGCGGTCTAGCCAGTCCACAGCCCCTCTTACGCTGCAGCCTCCAAACCTTCCTAGTCTGATGTACTCCCATTAGGGACCAGTCGTAGGCAGGATTCGCCAACACTTTCCCTGTTGCAGACCATCACATCAGACAGGTGGGTTTTGCAAATAGTCCGAATGGGCTACTCCCTCCCCTTCGAGGGTACCCCTCCCCCATGCAACCATCTTGCAATTTCATGACGAAGGATCACTTGGCACTTCTCCACGATGAAGTTTTGACTCTCTTGGCCAAGGGAGCCATAGAGAGGGCTCCTGTGCCAGAAGTAGGTTGTGGTTGCTATTCCCGCTACTTTGTGGTAACCAAAAAGGACAAGGGCCTCCACCCTATGCTAGACCTCCAGTCCCTCATTCTCTTCCTCTGGAAGGAAAAGTTCAAGATGCTCACTCTGGCTCAGATGTTACCTGCCCGGACCCAGGAGACTTTATGGTAGTGTTGGACTTCCAGGACACTTATTTCCACATCCCTGTCCTACCCGCTCATAGGCGCTACTTGCAGTTCACGGTGGGCCATGAGCACTTTCAGTTCACCGTGCTCCCCTTTGGCCTCACCAGTGCCTCTCTGATGTTCACCAAGGGGATGGAGTTGATCGCAGCTCATCTGCGCAAGTTAGGGGTCTCAGTCTACTCCTACCTCAAGGACTGGCTGTTGAAGGCGAGCTCCCCCCAGGCTGTCGTCTCTGACTTCCAGACTATGGCAGACTTGCTGCATTCGCTGGGGTTTACTATAAACATGCTGACACTCCCTTTCATCGGAGCTGTTTTGGACACAGTGCAGCTTTGGGCCTACCCTCCAGAAGAGCGAGTCCAGGATGTTGAGGCTATGACACCGATGTTGCAGCCTCTATCCTGGATTTCAGTGAGAATGACTCTGAGGCGGCTGGGCCTCATGGCCTCCTGCATCCTTCTGGTGTCTCATGCCAGATGGCTGTGTAGAGGGACCTGAAGTTTCAGTGGGTGCAGCATCAAGGGAATCTCTCCGATCTTGTTCAAAGCTCGGAGGAAACTGCACAGCATCTGCAGTGGTGGTTAATGAACCACTATTGGGTCAGAGGTAGATCCCTTTTCCTTCCCCAACCTGATCTGACAGTACTGACAGATGCTTCACTCCTGTGATGAGGCGGCCACATGGGAGCAGCTACATCAATCTTTTGGAGCTCTAGGCGATTAGACTCTCACTCAAAGCAATTCTTTCCTCTCTCAAAGGGAAAGTAGTGCAGATGTTCAGACAACACCAGCGCCATGTGGTACTGCAACAAGCAGGGCAGGGTGGGGTTGTGGTGCCTTTGTCACAAGGCTCTGCGCCTCTTGACATGGCTAGAACAGCAAGGCACAGGCCTTGCTGTTCTAGCCAGCAAGGTATATGCCCAGGTGGGGATATACTTTGCTGGCGGTTCAACATCTTGGGGGCTCTCTGAACACCAGAGCAGACGAACTCAGCCAACAGTTCCCGGTCTAGCACGAATGGCATCTCCATCCGGAGGTGGCACAAGGTGTCTTCAACAGTGTGGAGAGCCTTGGTGAGATCTGTTCACCTCTGTAGAGAACGCACAATGTCAGCAGTTTGCATGTTGAAGTTTCCAAGGCGGCACTTGTTCTGCAACACTTTCCATCTCGAGCCTCTTGTACGCCTTTCCGGCCCTACCATTTTTGCCCAGAGTTCTCAAGAAAATCAATAACGTCTGGGCCCAAGTAATCCTTGTGGTTTCGGATTGGGCACGAAGAGTCTGGTATCCCGAGCTATTGAGCATGGCCATCGATCCTCCGATCGCACTGCCCCTTCGGCAGGATCTTCTGTCACACCAGCAGGATTGGAGGGTCCTCCACCCAAACCTGTCCAGCCTCCACCTTCTTGCATGGAGATTGAGCGGCACCTGTTGACAGCTTTCGACCTTCCGCCCAAAGTCTGTGATGTTATTTTGGCAGCCAGGCGTCGCTCCATCAAAATGGTATACGCCTGTAGATGGAACACATTTGTGGCATGGTGCCCAGAAAAATCTGTTGCCCCCCGCCCCTCTTTCAGAGCCCTTTTTTTTATTTTATTTTTTTACATTTTCTTTGGCCCAGCAGGGCTCTTCTTTAGGCAACCTTAAGGGGTATTTGTCTGCCATCTTCATCCTTTCTGAGATTACCTGATCAACCCTCTTTATTTAAGTCTCTTTTGTCAAAAGGTTCTTTAAGGATCTTACCCATATGTTTCCTCCTTCACCTTTCATCATGCCCCAATGGGACTTGAATTTGGTTCTCACTTTATATGTGTGCTCCTTATGAGCCACTTCATAATTTTCCTATCAGGCCTTTGACATCGAGACAGCCTTCCTTGTGGCTATTATCTCTGTCCGTAGGGTGACCGAGCTACAGGCTTTATCTAAGCCGCCCTACATTGCCATCGATCCTTACAAAGTGGTGCTTCGCATGAAGGCCTCCTTTCTTCTGAAAGTGGTTATGGCCTTCCATGTAGGCCAATCCACCACCTTGCCTACTTTTTATTCACCCTCTTCTAAGGAAGAGGAGAGACTCCATCGTCTGTACCGTTCTACCTTGATAGTACCAATAAGTTCCGGTGGATTATCAACTCTTTGTTGGGTACGTGGGTGCAAAGAAAAGTTGGGCAGTGTAGAAGAGAACCATCTCTAGGTGGGTTGTTTTCTGCATCAAAATATGCTATGCAATGGCTAAGAAGCAACCCCCTGAGGGTTTGCGGACTCATTCTACCAGAGTGACGGCTCCAACCACTGTTACCACGCAGAGTTCCAGTCCTAGACATCTGCCAGGCAGCACCGTGGGCATCTCTTCACATGTTCACCTGGTACTAATGCCTGGACAGTCAGGTCTGCTGGGATTGGTACTTTGCCTATTCGGTCCTGCAGGATTTCCTCTTGTCATCTTGGTACACAGACCCACCTCCAGGGATGGCAGTGATTGGGTATCTATTCTAAGATAAGGAATCTGCAACTAGAAGTCTCTATCAGATGAACAAGTTAATTTGGTAACAAATGATCTGATAAAGGCATAATAAAGTTGCAGATTCCTTACCAACCCACCCATCCTGCTAGCTCTGCAAACTGATTTCTAGGGTCAGGGGCATCCCTTTTAGGGCCTTAGTCTTGGCACACCAATGTCGGTGTCCTTCATGGCTCCGCGCATCTGGCATGGAAAGATGTGAAAAGAACCAACGTCAGTGCGCCAGGGTGTGCCTTTATAGTACTGGCGATGTCTTATCTGGCGACCATGACACCAGTGACGAACGCAGAGTCAACCGGTGCCACCTGACTGCATGCAGCGGTAGTGCACAAAGAAAAACCTCTGGATCCACACTGACACCTGGGGGAAAGTCTAAGGTAAGTTATTTGCAGCTAGAATATGTCTCTACCATATAATTTGATATCAGATGTAGGTAACTTGTTCTTCCGTACATCCATAGAGAAGCTGCCCCGTACTCTGTGGCCATAATACCAATGTTCTGAATTAATTTGGCGGGTAAAATCCCAATGTGTGGCAACAGCTACCGGCCAATGCTCCCTGAGAGCTGGAACACCAGCATTGTCAACCTAAAAAAAATTGGAAAAAGAGGGGATCAATTACTGTTGTTTACTTTTTGACATTGACCCCTTGAATTGTCACTGGACACTCATTAATTCAGTAAATTTATAGATACTTTTGTACAGAATTAGTTACAATGCAAAACCTTCACCATAAAATCCCAAAAATGTAAATACAAGATACTGAGAATAAATGAATCAAATCATATTGTAGTCCAGTAGGTTCCTTGTAGCTACCAGAGTTTATATCAAGGTGGTTATGCCAAGTCTTTTGCTGCAGAATCCCCATGAAGGGAGTGAATCGCATGCAGAAGAAACTGGGCCAGGTAGGCCACCTAATCAACCTGCTAAACCTACTCTGTAATAATCCAAGATATTGGACTCCTTTCGAAGCTGTAGATTCCTTTCGGCTTGTTAAGGCCTCCTCAGGTCAAGGGAAGTCCAGGTTTCTGCATTACCCTAAATATATATCATGCAGTAAGATACCTTCCACAAGGCAACTTGTGCCCCAGAGGGAGTACTCCGTGAGTGAATCAGTCGAAGGCCAAGCTGTGTGACACTATGGCTCTAAAATCAAGCTGAGTCAGATAAATGCTACTACTACCGGGTTAGGAGGGTTTGTAGGGGGCCATTCATGAGTCGGCCGACTGTAACCTCACTTTGCCATGTGTAGGAGTGTTTGTAGAGCACACAGTGTAGGAGTCAATCCTAGAGCATCCTAGTTAACTCCCTTGAGAAGTTAAAAGCGCATGCGGTACAAGGGGGCTTCTGATGATATATTAGTAAATCTGATAGAGACGTCTAGTTGCAGATTCCTTACCTTAGAATTTCCCCCAGGTGTCAGACTGGATCCGGAGATTTTTCTTCGAGCAGTACCCTTGTGCACTGTCAGGTGGCGTTGGTCGTACCCGCGTTCGTCGTTGGTGTCGTTGCCGTGATGATGTCAGGGGTCATACATAGGTGCCGCCTCAATGCGGTGACGTCAGTTATTTTCTTTCCTCGCAACACGCTTATCTGGAGAAAGCTACCCTGGTCGTTTTTTGTCCAATTTAGACACTTTTGTCGTGTATTTTGGTGACTTCTGGTGCGTCGAGGATGTCCCCTAAACCCGGGCTCAAACCATGAGAGGACTGTCACTGCATGATGTCGATGATTGATCCGCATTGGGTCTGTTTATGATGTTTGGAGTGCAACCATGACCCAAAGTCGTGCTCCGAGTTGCGGACCATGCATCCGAATGCTTTAAGGGAGTGGTCCCTAAAGTTCATGGTGGCCCGGTGCTCGACTTCGCATCGTTCCCGGTTTCGTTCGAGAGGAAAGTTTTGACCACTCGCAGTCACCACCACTTGTCTTCTTCAAATTCTTTGGGTAAGAAGAAGAAGTTGTTGAGGAAGGCTAGGCATTCTTCGATTTCACCCCGTCGCTCGGCTGATGCAACGCGGGAGGAGCGTTGACGCCCCAGGCCTCCATCTGTGAAGCCTACTTCTGGGTCCACACCGCGCCTCCCCGAGTTTCTGGGAGCTGGAGTGCACCCCGACCAACTAAAGGAGTTCTATGAGGCCATGCGTCTCATATTTGGGCAACCCGACCCCCCTGCAGTGCCATCAGGGCCTTGGGGTTGGGCTTGGAGGCCTTTGGGTTCGGCACCGGCAGCTTCGGCCTCTGCCTCCCAGGGCCCCTCCTGATCCACTACTGGATCTGTGCCAATGCCAGTCGTGCCATTGTGACCTTCTCAGACACCGATGATCTTGACGTCAGTTGGGCCCACGATTGACATCGACCCAATCCTAATTCCCGACTTCGATGCGGCCTACGCAACTCAGCTTGGATTCGTTCCCCTTTCACTATGGGTATGAATATGAGGAGGGATTGGGGGTGTCGCTGGACCCTTGGGAATACCAGCTAGATGACCCGAACGTGGACTGGGCACAGGAATTGGGAGAGACCAGTGGTCTGGATACTTCTCCAGATGCTGGTGTGCTTTCTTCTCCTACCGTGGCTACGGCAGAGGGAGCCTCCTATTAAACGGTGGTCAGTAGGGCGGCTGAAATCCTTGGCCTTGAACTGCCCACTGTAAAGGTCAAGACTAATCGCCTGACGGAGGTGCTTTAGCCTGGGGCTTCCACTTCAGAGCCTCTGCCTCCATTAAATGAAGTTCTCACTGATGTCCTTCTGCACACTTAGTCCAGACCCTGCATAGGGGAACTGTGAACAGGACAATCGCCCGCAGACATCGTCTTGCGCCAAACGACCCTAAATTCCTGTCCCAACTCCCCACGCCTGAAAGCCTTGTGATTCAGGCTTCCTCCTCTTCCGGTGCATTAGAGACTGGGCCAACTTGGGAAGAAGATGTTTTCTTTCTCCAGTCTGGCGTTGCGGTCAGTGATCACTGCATGCCTTTTTGGTCTCTATACCCACTTATTGTGGGATGCAGTCACACCAGTCTTACCGCAGATCCCGGAGGAGAACCAGGCTATCATATCTTGCTGATGGGAGGGACGCGACGAAGTTCACTATTGGCTGTGGGATGGACACAACCGACTCTCTTAGTAGATTGGTTGCATCAACAGTGGCCTTGAGGCGCTACGCCTGGTTGAGGACATCTGATTTTTTGGGGGGATGTCCAGCAAACCTTTACGGACATAATCTTTGATGGCACCTGTCTCTTCAGAGACAAGGCGGACTCAGCGCTTGAGAGGTTCTAGGAGTCCCTAGCTACGGCTCGGTCCCTTGGCCTTTCGACTGCCCCTCTACCCCAACATTCTGCCTCTTGGCCCTTTCATAGCCACGGAGGGGGCTCCCTGTCGCATTCCTTTCCCAGCTACTCAGCCCTTGTGTGGCTGGGACGTGGAATCTCACAGGCTCGTGGAACAGGGACCCAGTTGTCTGCCCAGTCCACCCCGCCCCTGCTGCAGCCTCCAAGCCTTCCTAGTCCGTTCCCCCATCTCAGACCAGTTGGAGACAGGATTCGCCACCACCTGCCCCATTTGGAAACCATCACCAGGGACAAGTGGGTTTTGCAGATCGCCCGAAGGGGCTACTCCCTCCCCTTCAAGAATGCCCCTTCGGCCATGCCTCCATCCTACGGCCGCTTACTGAAGGATCATCTGGCATTTTGTCCTGAGGAAGGCGCAGCTCTCTTGGCCAAGGGAGCCATAGAGAGGGTCCCTGTGGCAGAACTAGGATGTTGTTGTTATTCCCGCTACTTTCTGGTGCCCAAAAAAGAGAAGGGCTTATGTCCTATCCTACACCTTTTGGCCTTCAATTATTTTCTCAAGAAGGAGAGGTTTAAAATAATCACTCTGGCTCAGGTCCTGTCTGCAGGACGCTTACTTTCACATACCAGTCTTGCCGGCTCACAGACTCTACTTGCGATTCGTAGTAGGTCGCAAACATTTTCAATTTACCGTGCTCCTCTTTGGCCTTACCAGCGCCCCTCGGGTGTTCACGAAAGTGATAGAGGTGGTTGCAGCTCATCTGCGTAGGCTAGGGGTTCCAATATTCTCCTTCCTCGATGACTGACTGCTGAAGGCGAACACATCCCAGAGAGTCATCTCCCACCTTCAGACTACGTTCTGTTCTGACACATTCAAGTGCAAAGGTTTCTGCAAACTGCTAAGCAGCATGAGGGACCATTCCTGTTCACAGACTGTTGCAGCAGGGAACATTTACCAAAAAAGCTAATCATCACAGTAGGGTCTACAGACAGCACTACCAAAGATCCAACAAAGCTTGCCTCAACAAAGTAGTGGAGGTATTAGCAGAGGACAGCAACAAAGCACACTCCCCCCACCTAAAGGACTGAAAGGGTGACGCTACAGAGAACTCGGCATAGGGTCTCCAAATATCCATTTCTCCATTCTAAGGCTCCAGGAGAAATAGGCAGTTCACAGGTTAATTATGTAGTTACTGTTTATATTTATGCTTTAAATGTATTCCTTTAGCTCGGCTTCACATGAATGAAGAATATTCATATGCCATGATGCTGGGCACAGCAGCCCTCAACCCATGTGGGTACCAAAGTATCCAGCAACTTACCGCTAGAGCTGCTTGGGGTCACAGCTCCCCTTCAGGCACGAATAGCAGGGGTGAACAGACCCTCAACCCTCCTCATTTTCTGCATACTCTCCACATTTCACCCCAAGTGTCCCCTGCGGGCAGAAGTGCATGGCTTGCCACTGAAAAGCTAGATATAAGTGTGATGGGATAAAACAGTCTTTGACTATTGCAGTTTCCCTCAATTCTGTCTCACTCTAGGTAGCAACCAGGCACACCTCATGTAGGAAAATACCCTCTTTTTGGTAAAGTTCCCCCCTACTTTTTGCCTGCTGTTAGTGTGTTTTTGACTGTGTTCACTGGGATCCTGCTAACCAGGACCCCAATGACTGTGCTCTCTCCTGCTACATTTGGTTGTATAGGACTTAGAACACCCCACAATTGTCATACTAGTGCCCCCATATAAGTCCCTAGATTATATGGTACTGAGGTACCTGGGCACTGGGGCCCCAGAGGCTCCTCATGGGCTGCAGCATGTATTATGCCACCTATGAGAGCCCATACATCTGTACATCATATATCTGTAGGCCTGCCATTACAGCCTGCGTGAAAAAGTGCATGCACCCTTTCACTACAGGCCACTGCACCAGGTCACTGTAAGTCACCCTTATGGCAGGCCCTCCTATCCCAGACGGCAGGGTGCAAGTACCTGTGTGCGAGGGCACCCCTGCATGAGCAGAGGTGCCCCTTCGAAGTCCAGCTCCATTTCCCTGGACTTCGTAAGTGCGGGGAAGCATTTTTACCCATGTACTGGACACTGGTCACCACCTGTGTCCAGCTACATAATGGTAACTCTGAACCTGGGCATGTTTGGTATCAAACATGTTGGAATCATACCCAGTACTGTTGCCAGAATTAGTTGTATGATTCCATGCATTCTGGAGGTTCCCTAGAGGACCCCCAGCATTGCTCCTACCAGTTTTCTGGGGTTTTCCTGGCAGCCCGCACAGCTGCCACCCCTCAGACAGGTTTATGCCCTCCTGATGCTTGATCAGCTCAAGCAGAGGAAGGCAGAACAAAGGATTACATTTGGGGGAGGGAGGCAACACCCTCTCCCTTTAAAAATAGGTGTTACATGGCTTGAGAGGGGTAGCCTCCACAAGCCACCGGTATGCTTTGAATGGCACATTTGGTCCCATTGCATAAACCGGTTTGCACTGGTCCAGGGACCCCCGGTCCTTGCTGTGGCACGAAACTGGACAATGGAAAGGGGGGAGTGAACACTCCCCTGTCCATCACCACCCAAGGGGTGGTGGCCAGAGCTCCTCCAGGTGGTCACTTGATTCTGCCATCTTCAGTCCAAGGTGGACAGAGGCCCGTGGGAGCATCTGAGTGGCCAGGTCAGGCAGGTGATGTCCCAGCCCTCTTCTAGGAAGCTGGCTCTGCATACACTATGTCAAAATGAGATATAGTGTGTACAGAGTCCAGGGGTTCCCCAGAGGGTTAACAGAGGCTAAAGTAGTTAATACTAATGCTCTCTTTTGTGGTAGTGTGGTCGAACAGTTAGGCTTATCGGAGGGTACTGCAAAGAATTTGTTGTACGTACACAGACAATAAAGGAGGCACACACTTAATGACTAACTCCAGGTCAATGTTTTTTATATAGCAAAAATATATTTTGTTAATTTATTTTTAGAATCACAAGATTCAAGTTGCATGGAAGTACATGAGTAAGTATTCAAGATATGTATCAATACTACTTTGGTTAGTATTGGCAAGTTATACAATTTTTGAATAAAAGTTGACAGTGCAATTTTCAGGAACAGTTCTTGGGGAGGGGGGAAGAAAAGTTAACACAGTTTTGAGGTAAGTATACGACTTACAGATTCTGTCTCTGGGGGCATAGGAAGTCCACTGGTCTGGGTTAAAGTTGACCTCGAGCACCCACCACCAGCAACTCGGGCCGGCTGGGTGCAGAGGGCAAGGATGAGGCAAATTTAACGTGAGCTCCTTTGGAGGCTGGGGCCACTTGGAATCAGGCCTACTTGCAGATAAGTACCTGTGTCCTTTGAATGCAGACCTGGGGAGTTCAGAGGAGCACCGGGGGCAGGGGCCACAGGTCCGCACCAAACGCACACCCTCAGCGGCACCGTGGCGGCCGGGTGCAGGGTGCAAACACAGCACCAGGCTCCCAATGCTTTCCTGTAGGGGGACCCCAGGGGTCACGTAGATGCTGCAGGCTGGGTCCACGGGTTCGGTTCCAGAAAACTACGGGCTGGACAATGAGGAGGGCCGCCTGTTGGAGGGTGTTGCACCGGAGTTCGCATTCCTCAAAGCCAGGGAGCTGCTGGTGCAGAGCACCTTTTGGCGATGGGTATCTTCATCCGGTTCTGTCTCGGTGGGGGGGTCCTCTGGATTCAGGCTGCAGGTGTCATCGTGTTGGACAGGAGGGGTCAACCCAGGGCGGGCACTTAATCCCACGGAGACCAGCTCTAGTCGGTTGGGCCACCTGGACAGGGGCCGTGGGAGTCGGGTGCAGAGTGGACAGGACTCACAGATTTGGAGCAGTTCTGGAGTCCTTAGATGGAGTTTCTTCTCGGACAGTGCTGCTGTCCACAGGAGTTCTTGGTCCTCTGTGATGCAGGCAGTCCTCGAAAGGTTTTCAGAAGTTGCTGTTCCTGCAGGACGCGTCGCTTTATTTTTTGCAGGGCTTTTGAAGCTGGAGACAGGCCGGCAGGGCTAGGGCCAAGTCAGTTTGCATCTTCATTCTTTTCTGTTTGGGTTTCAGCTTAGCTGTCCTGCTTCTTTCTTCTTGTGAGGTTGCAAGGTATCTGATGAACTGGGTTCAGGGGAGCCCTTAACTCCTGGATTAAGGGTTGTTACAGAGGGCAGTAGCCAATAGCTGCTGTCCCTGAGGGTGGCTACACACTTCCTGTGTCCACTCCCTTTGGGGAGGAGGACACAGCCCTAACCCTATTAGTCCCTGTTCCCCAAACTAAGATGGAGGATTTTACAAGGAGGGGGTCACCTGAGCTCTGGACACCATAGGGGTGGTCCAGCTGAGGTGGTCACTTCTCCCTGCTTTCCCTAATTTTCCCACCGACTTGCTGCCAAAAGTAGGGTTTTGTCTGGGTGGGTGGGCAACTCCACTAGCTGGAGTGGCCTGGGGCACTGTAACAAGAGGCCTGAGCCTTTGAGGCTCACGGACCTGTAGGGGGGAGGTGTGAAGCACCTCCATCCAGGACAGGCTTTGTTTCTGGCCAACGAGAGCACAAAGGCTCTCACCCATGTGGTCAGGAACTTGTCTGAAAGTGGGAGAATTCGATCTTATTTTTCCTAAGTTTCCGTCCGAAATTGCCACCAGAAGTGGAGCTTTGTATTGGGGGCAGGCATCTCCATTAGCTGGAGTGCCTTGGGCACTGTAACAGGAGGCCTGAGCCTTTGAGGCTCACCACCAAGTGTTACAGTTCCTGCAGAGTTGGGAGTTGTGAAGCACCTCCACCCAATGCAGGTTTTATTTCTGGCCTCAAAGAGCACAAAGGCTCTCATTCCATGGGGTCAGAAACTTGCCTCTTAGTGGCAGACTGGTCAGGATTGGGTAAAATACAGGGGGCATCTCTAAGATTCCCTCTGTGTGCATTTAACAATAAATCCAACACTGTTATCAGGGCTGGTTTATTGTGCTGAGAAGTTTGATACCAAACTTCCCAGACTTCAGTGTAGTCGTCATGGAGCTGTGTAGTTTGTGATGACAAAACTCCCAGCCCATGTACTTAATGTGGCCACACTGCACTTGCAGTGTCTAAGAATGGACTTATACACTGTAGGGGCATATTGCTCATACAGTTATGCCCTCACCTGTGGTATAGTGCATCCTGCCTTAAGGCTGTAAGGCCTGCTAGATGGGGTGACTTACCTATGCCACAGGCAGTGGTTGTGGGCATGGCACCCTGAGGGGGATGCCATGCCGACTTTATATCTTTCTCCCCACCAACACACAAGCTGCATTGGCAGTGTACATGTGTTTGGTGAGGGGTCCCTAAGGGTGGCACAATATTTGCTTCAGCCATTAGGGACCCTCCCTGGTCACAGGGCCCTTGGTACCACTGGTATCTTTTACAAGGGACTTAGAGGTGTGGCATTTGTGGAACAATGGTACAGTTTTAGGGAAGGAACACAGGTGCTGGGGCCTGGTTAGCAGGATCCCAGCACACACTCAGTGAAGTTAGCATCAGACATCAGGCAAAAAGGGGAGGTACTGCAAACAAGGGGCCAGTTTCCTAAACAACTGTTTTGTGGATGTCTGGCATCAGTCACATGCAGTGGACAAAGATTGCACCTTCTGTTTGCACGTGCACAGCACTTCCTGCTGGAGAGACTTCTTGCTTAGGTGGGCCACTCTACATCAGTTTAACTTTTCAGACAGGCATACTACCTGCTGGGGTGTCACATTGCTGCCTGCTTCGGGTATCTCTCCATTTGGACATAGCCAACCACCAGCGGGGGGAGGATATAGGTGGATGAATGCTTCTGATTATAAACTACCAAAGGACAAACAACTTCTGAACGCACATTTCAGTATTTTTCGATCAGAGAATACTCATCTCTGTAATTTCACCACAGACCCTTTGGGCAACAGTAAGGTGACCGGGGGAAGTTTCATGATGGAGGACTCTGCTGTCAAGAAAAAAATCGCCAGTTGAGTGAAAGTGCCTAGATTACATAATATTGAGATTGACTGCAGAATGCGTAGCCTGTCCCATCCCCTTTTATGGTGCCAGTTGGAAGGTGATAATTTGCCCATAATAAATACACATCTATGGTGGAAAAGGCACAAATGAAATTTAAAGTGCAACAATATGAAAGTGGGGGAAATGTGGGTACAATGCTTCTATTCCAACTACAGTAATCGGGTGCGCTGCTAGTGATACATGCCACCCGAGACCTCTAAGGCCATCTCCTTATGCACCCTGAAGACATTACAGAGGCCTTTCCCTTGAAGAAATCTTGAGAAGAAAAACCGGTTCCTAAACTTTCTCCCCTTTCCTTTCCGATGATGATTATAAACTTTTACAAGGGAAGATTACAGTGGAAGTGGTCAGCTAAGCCATTGCCAGCTTGCCGACATGCAAATCTACTGGGGAAGTCCGGTTTGCCGATGATTATTTTGACACTTACAAACCTCAGATCACTCCTGATACTGTAGGATGCTTTTAGGGAGGCAGAGAACTCGTGTTTCTTGGGTGTGATTTTCAATAAAGCTATCATAGTACTATTGCCAAAGGTGAACAAGACCTGTTGGAATGTGGGCACTACAGGCCCATATCAAATGTAGATATTAAAATCCTGGCCAAGATATTTATGACCAGTATAGGCAGTCATCCCATACTGGATTCACCTATCTCAGGTCATCTTCACCCCGGGTGCTCTTTGAGGCATGAAATGAAAACTCTGGCACATTTGCTGTGAGCTTCCAGCAACTCTGACGAGGAACCAATGGCCATTTCACTTGATGCAGAGAAAGCCTTTAATCAGGTGTAATAGCCTTAGCTGTGTAAAGTACTTGATATGTTTGGACAAGGACACCAGTTCATTGAAAAGGTCAGATGGCTGTCGAACACTGGAGGTGCAACTTAACTGTAGTGCCTTCCGTTTACCCCTTTTTACTATAAGGCAGGGGAAGCAAAAGGGGATGCCCCTCTCCCCATTGCTCTAACTAGCCCTCTGGTCGGGCCACTTAAAAATCCCCCCAGATCACTGACATCCCCATCAGTGCAGTCACTATGAAGGCTCTCCTCTGTGCAGATGACATTCTCATGACCATGATTAAATCAGAGGAAACACTATCTTCCCTCAAAGATGTCCTGGACAACTGGGAAAAATGTGAACTGATGCCCATGCCACACATCACTAGAGACGCCTGTGTTGAGGACTACAATATTAAATTGGTGCCAAGGGGGATGAAATCTCTACAGATCCACCTTGACATGGGACTATCTAACATGGTGGAAAAAAAATTATTGCCTCTCCTGGCCAAAATCTGAGTAAGTGGGTCTGGCCTCTAGTTATCCCTATGGGCCAAATTCAGGCTGTAATAATGGTGATAGCACCTCATTACAACTACGTTTGGGATGTCCCAGTTCCGATCCATAAAAAACTTTCACCAATTCACACAGACATTAAATCATTTATTTGGGGAGGGGGTGTAAGAAGCTGGCCTGATGTGTGGTGAGCACCTGTGGTGTTATCACTTATACCAGGTCCAGGTATCCCCTATTTGTGAAGTGTAGACAGTGTCTAGGAAGCCAGGGCTCTCTAGAGGTAGCTGTGGATTAGGAGACATGCAAAGCGTATGCACTACCACTACAGTTGCATAGCACTTACACACATGAAAGAACCACACAGTGTTAAAAAAATAAAGGTACTTTACTATAGTAACCCAATTACTAAAATATGGTATAGGGAATACTCCACTAGGAGGAGAGTAAACACACTATTATGTACATATTAGAAGTCAGTGATTAGCATAGAAAGCAATAGCAAATAGTAAAAACAATAGCAAATATTGAAGGCTCTAGTGGGGAGACCAAACCATATACTAAATAAGTGGAATGTGAAAGGCAGTCCCCCATCCAAGGAAATGGAATCAGTAGAGGGGAGCTGGAGGAACTAGGAAGCCCAAAAGGTAAGTACCAGGGTGCCCCCAGCGACCAGGATAGAAGAGGTAAGTACCTGTTTTTCCCTAAATCCACGGGGAGCTTTGGAAAAGGACTGTGCAAGACCCAGACAAGACTGAAAGAAACCAAAGGTGGATCCTGATAGAAGAGGACCTGCAATAGAAGGGGACCAAGTCCACTTGAAGTTGGAGTGTCCGGCTGTGGCAGGAGCCACTACCCACCTTTCCGTGGATGCAGGACCAGGTCAACAGTGGATTAAGAAAGTCAGCAATGCAGCACAGGAGCGGAAGAGGAGTTCCAGAAGTGATGCATGTGATGTCCCAGTCAGTGGTGCTGGAAAACCACAAACAATCCTTGGCAAGTGCAAGAGTCTGAAGAGAAGATTTTGTCTGTGGGGTGGCAGCTGTGCGGGCTGCCTGGAAACCCCCAAAAAACTGGTAGGAGCAATGCTGGGGGTTCTCTAGGGAACCCCTAGAGTGCATGGAATCATACAACCAATACTGGCAGCAGTATTGGTAGTATAATACCAACATGTTTGCTATCTAACATGCCCAGGTTTAGAGTTACCATTATGTAGATGGACACAAGTATTGACCTGTGCCCAGTACACGTGTAAAATGGTGTCCCCGCACCAGGAAAATGGAGCTGGAGTTCATAGGGGCATCTCTGCTCATGCAGGGGCGCCCCCACAAACAGGTCCCTGCCGTGGGCTAGGAGGGCTTACCAGTGACCTGAAGGGAAAGGGTGCATGCACCTTTTCATGCAGGCTGCAATGGCACGCCTCAGACACATTTTACATGGGCTCCCCCCAATGCCCTGGTTACCTGGGTATCATCTAGTAGGGATTTATATGGGGGCACCAGTATGCCAAATGTGGGGTGTGTAAAGTACCAAGCAACCAAATTTAGAAGGAGATAGCACAGTCACTGGGGTCCTGGCTAGCAGGATCCCAGTGAACACTGACATCAGGCAAAAAGTGGGATTGACCATTCCAAAAGAGGGTGCTTTCCTACAGGGGGCAGATGCCCCAGATTAAAAATAGATAAGTTGTATGCGCATACTGAGCAGGAGGACTTGGACTGCCCCGTATATCCTCGTATTAGCTTGTCCACCATCTCTCTCAGATATAATACTGTATCCATGCAACTCTGGAATATCCTATATGGATTTCCAATTAAGGGATATATTATTCTGTGAAAGAAACAGAGGCTGTCTACAAGCTTTGATCTTCCCCACCACAAACAGATAATTAGGTATATGCTGGCAGCATGGAAACATGCACACTGTCTCCTGGTAAGCAGCCAATGGTTCCATGCTTCAGCCCCCATTTGGTGTGACTGTAGTGTGCAGATAGGGGGTTTCCCCCGTGTAGTGGCCCAAATGAAATTTCAGGATCTCCAATTTGAATTTGACCTTTCCTAGTCTGAACAGTGGACATTCGCTCAATTGATGCACTGGCTCCAGGGCTATCTAGTCAGAAGTGTATTTATTCTTACGCATTCACACATACCTCAAAATTTAGAGACTTCATGGAGCTATAAAGGAATGGTGTCCCACCTCTACTATCTCTTGAGCAGTACTCCATTTCCAAAAGGGAGACAACTAAAAACTGGTGGCAGTCAATGCTGCGGCATGAATACACCCCTGAAGATTGGTCAACCTTCTTATACACAGGACAGTTTACTGTGAAAGTTCAAACTGAAACTCAGCTTTTTCAAGTTTCTGCATAACTGGTATAGGATGCCCCAGAGTGGGTCTGTTACCACAAAACACATGCTGGTGATGTGCATGGGGGCTGGATCTTACATACTATGGAACTGCACAGCACTTACCTCTTACAAGGCCACCCTATGGGCCACTTTGGCTGATTCACCTGGGCTACATTTCACTCTATTGATGCATCTAGTCCTTCCCCATGACATGGGAGATTGTGTAATGCCCAGTAAATGGCACTGGCTAGCAAAATCACTTTCAACACTAAAGTTGTGTATGGCACGACACTGGAGAAGGCTAACAATCCGAACAGTACTGTTTGTAGGCACTGTAAACAGCATTCCTGAATAGTAAATGTGTAAAGCACCATATCGGTTATCACTTAAGTTAATTGTAATAATGTTTGTGACCATTCTTTTTTAATGTTTATGTAGGAATTAAAACTCTAATGATGACTTACATTAGAAAAAAATAAATTACACACCAACATTTAGAAATAGTGAACCATCAGTGATAATGTAGCCCATAAAGGAGTGCATAGCTAAAGTCCTGACTAGAAACTGTATTAGTAGTTGAAAAAAATGAGTGGCAGCAGTTATTATAGCCATGGGTGTGTACACACTTTCTCATAATGATAATGAAGTGTGCGATTACTCCAAGTACCCTTTCTTGTAGCATCTGATGCTTCTATGCTAGACCTCAAACAGTGGAATGAATGGTACATGGTCTATTGACCTGTCATTGACAAAGAAAAATGTAATCCTAGCCATCCTGGCCATGTTCTTTGTTCTTCGGGTAGCTATTTGAGGTTTTTCTAACCCCAATATAACATTTCAGTCTTTGGAACTAATGATTGAGTAGATTATAACACTGAAAAGATTTTGAACATTTTGACCGACCATGTTAGGGATGCATAAGTAGAGTAGATTATTTAGATGATCACTTTTCATGTAAGGAGTGTTTTAGTTGATCCATTCAGGGTGTTTTGAATCCTGTGAACAAAGACCAAATCGGGTAATTTTCAGAAATAGATGAATTTTTATTTTAGGTTTGTTCTTTTGGTGAATAAGTCTGCTACCATCCAGATTTGCTTAGAAAGAACGAGAAGTATGTGCGGTAAAAGGAATGTGAATCTGTGAATGTGAAGCCTGTAAGAAATTACACAATTTTTGTCATGGTCTCCCCCGCCCCATTTCCTGTCTGATTCTGTTGGTTTTAGTACTCTGCTCTTTACCATTTGTAATCCATAGTAATGTGCCTGTACTTTCTCCTTAAACATGTACTGTAGATGTTAACTCTATTTTGTAGTTTTAACTCCCTATACGTCTAGTGTAAATGGTGCCCATAGCGCAACTATTGCTTGGAAGGTTAAATATCACATGGGCTGCAATGTGTATTTACGAAAATATATGCCTGCAAAGAGCACAACATTGCTGTGGCTGGGCTGCAATTTAAGTGTACTAAAGTGGCATAAGGCGGAGAAAAGTACATTTGCCATGTAGGAAAATTCTATTTTACATAATTCATGAGTCATACCTAAAGTGTACGTTTTATAAATATCATGCGCACACTATATATTTGAGTTAGTGTGCTCTAGCAGATAAATAAAAAACAAAAGCTATTTCACTGTGTGGGCCTTGCTAGGCTTTTTCCTGAACAGGCCTAGATCGGATTAAAATCTTTCTTGGCTAGAGAAATGTTTGAAAACTGAAAGATGTTTCTTACTTAACTTTCAAAATCTGTTTTATTATTGAAATGACATTTTTGATAACTTAAGCGGGAAAGAAACTGTAAAAATGTACTTTCGGCTGACTGGACTAGCACTGACTTAAAACCAGTTCTGCAAATTGTCTCACTTCCTGAGTTGTAATATACATCCTTCACTGAGAGAGTTAATGACCCTGGCTTCAAGAACAATAGCTCATGAGCATCATGTGGGCGTTAACTGGTGACCACATAGGAACAGCTGGCAGACCAATGGGCAGCTTTAGCACTACCTCTTTTGTCTTGGAGATGCCTATGATGGCTTCTCCCATTCATTCCCAGAAGCCTAACAGACAGCCAATCTGCACTGATGGTGTAGGAGAGTTTGTTTTGACCCTGCCAGATGGAAGCCTTCTCTGGGAAGCTATGGGCTGCAGGACTAACGGGGAGAGAGGGGTTGGTGTGGGGGGCAGGTGATTGGAAGGGGGGGAGCTTTCCCAGCAGGTGGAACTTGCTGAAGGTGGAATGTTAGAACGGGACAACTTGCTTGGTGTATCCGACCTCCGCTCCACCTTAATCAGCCTGAAATTTTGCCTAGGTTCAGGTCCATCATGAACTGCTGTTTTTGTCCCTTTTTTCAATGGCACTTTACTGTTTTTGAACACTTTTTGACAACCAACTTAAAAAAATCATATCTTCTGTACCACTTAACTTAGTTTAATGATCTTTATGTCTTGCTAACTAAGGTTTTCTTTATTTTGCTAATTTGGTGGTACTGCTTGAACTTAACACTGATATCTATATAGTTTGCCTGCTGCTTGTGGTGTAACTATAAGAGATTGAGCAGTGATGCTTTCAGTAGAGTGTTTTGACCTAACCAGATAACACAGTTTCAAACCATAACCACACATTTGTTATTCATGGCTGAAGTATTTAGATGACAGATCCGAGGCATTTGGTTTAGTTCAGTGGTGTATATGTTTAGAGTGCCCATTCACTGAGGCTTCTTGAAGCTTAACCACACTGCATAATTGAAGAGAATTAATACAGGTTGAATATGTGTGACTCAAGAGCTTCTTGAACTGTGCAAGATCAGGTTCAGAAGTGAAGATGAACCAGCAAGGAATTCCAGGTCTTGCCTGCAGCCATCAAAATGTGACTGCCTCCAAACTTAGCAGTTCGGAATCTAGGAATTGTTAATAGAAATTGATGTGTGTAACAAAGTGCTCGTTTTAGTGTATGCCAGTGAACATTTTTGATAAAAACTCTGAAGACTGCTGGTACATAGCTCAGGGGACCACGATGACCATCACATTTTGTACTAGCTATACTTCACAAATGTGCATTTCTGAGGTAGAGAAATACACAGATGTGAGAGAGACTTCTAATTGCAGATTCCTTACCTTAGAATTTCCCCCAGGCATCAGTGTGGATCTGGAGATTTTTCTCAAGCCATACCCCTATGCACTATTGGATGGCGTTGGTTGGCTACACGTCAGTCGTCGTGCGTCAGCGTCGTGGTACCTGTTCAGGTGCCACCACAGCATGCTGACATCAGTTCTTTTTTTTCCACGCCAGCCAAGTGCAGATCCAAAGAAGAGCTACCCCCAGTCACTTTTTGACTGATCTTTTTTGATGTTTTGTCAAATATTTTTGAGTGCTTGACTCCTAGAGCGTCCATATGTTGTCACAGAAGGCCGGGTACCAGTCCTGCGACTCCTGTCATCGGGTGATGTTCGTGACGGTTCCACACCTTGTGTGCTTCTGGTGTTTGGACCACGACCCAAAGTCGTGCTCCGAGTGCCAGGTCATGAATCCAAAAGCTTTGAGGGAGCAGTTCCTAAAGCTAATTGCTGCCCGGTGCTCTGCTTTGCATCACTTCTGGTCGAGAGGAAGGTCCTGACACTCACACAGGGCCGGACCAATGTCGCACATCGCTGATTCAGATTGAAATGGGGACCTTGCTCCCTAGGTCGGATCCTGACCCTTATTCCCTTGGGTTGGCGTACAGTGAGGTTTGGGAGGGGTTGCTGAACCCTTTACAACACCAGCTTGAAGAACCTATGGAGTGGCGTATGAACCTGGGTGACGCCAGTGGTTCGGACACTTACTCCAACTCTGGCATGCTTTCTCCTCCTACCGTGGCTACAGAGGAGGGAGCATCCTATTCCATGATAGTGCGAAGAGTGGCCGAGGCCCTGGGACTCAAGCTGCCTTCGGTGGCAGTCAGGACTAACATTCTCACTGAGGTGCTTCAGCCCGGGGCTTCCTTTTCTGAACTTTTTCCCTTTAATGAAGCCCTCTCTGATGTCCTTCTGGGGACTTGGTCCAAACCCAGCCCAAGGGCTCCTGTAAACATGACAATCGCCAGCCACCGTAGACCAGCTCTGTAGGAAAGTGCCTCTTTTGATATGGTCACTCCCCCACCCCTACTTTTTACCTGGTTTCTGGGGCAATTTCGACTGAAAGAGCACAGGGTCCCTGCTAATCAGGTCCCCAGTGCCAGATCTCGTTCCCCCAAAACTGCACAGTCGTTTTTCCCGATTGGCAAACCTTGAGCTACCACTTTTAGTCCCTAGTAAATGTTATCCCTGGTATCTAGGGCATGGGGTACTAAAGGAAGGCCTCTGAGGGATCCAGCATGAATTGTCACTCTCAGGGACCCTTTTACTAAGTGCACACAGTGCTGTTTTCGCAGGCTGCATGTCTTGGTGGAGAACCAAAATGAAAATACAAGGCACACAGCCTGTGTTCTGTCCCCTTTACACTGCATGCAATATATGTAAGTCACCCCTCTAGCAGGCTTTCCAGCCCTAAAGGCAGGGTGCATTATATTACATGTGAGGGCATAACTGCATGAGCAGATATGGCCCTATATATGTCGATTCCTGGACATAGTAAGTGAATAGGGATGCCATTTTAAGTACATAGGCATGATTGGTATCAAACATGTTGGAATCTTGCAACTACACCCAGTGCTATTTACATGATACTGTGGGCTCTGGGGTTTCCCTAGGGGATCCCTCCAAAGTCTGCCTGTACAGCCTTGCAGGGTCTGCATGCCAGCCTGTGCTGCTGCCGACACCAGACACTATTCTGACCTCCTGCTTCTCAGCTTAACTCAGGCAGGTGAAAGCAGAACAAAGGATTTCCTGTATGAAAGAGGTGTGACCACCTCTTCATTAAATATAGGTGTCTCTGGCCTGGGGTGGGGGTGCCTCTAAGTGCCACCAGACTGCTTTGAAGGGCACATTTGGTGTCCTCCTTGCATAACCGGTTTGCAAGTGTGCAGGACCCCTCGGTTCCCTCTCTGGCGTGAAACCACACTAAAGACAGGGGAGTGATCATCCAACTGTCCAGCTCCTTCCTAACGGGGGTACACTGATATCTGAGAGGTGGCCACTTGATTCTGCCATCTTGGGAATAAGATGAGCAGAAGCCCCTGGTAGCATCTGACTGGTTAGTCCAGCTGGGTGACGTCCCTGTCCCCTTCTGATAGTTGGGTCACGGCAGTAAGTGTCCAACCCCCTTCCTGAGTTACTTAAGGGCTCCCCTGAGGATGGGACCCCAGATTCATCTGCAAGACCACAGGAGCGGTCTGCAGGTCTCCTCTGAAAGACACTTCTGCAACCTGGACATGGGAACCGCTGCCGCTCTGCGCTTGAACCAGAAGCAAGACTGTAACCAATAGGAGGACTCCTACTGCAACTGTATCTCCAAGTTTTGCAAAAACTTCTGCAACCCAGGGGCAGTGCATCCTCGAGAGTCACTGGAACTCTGCCTCCACTTAGGAAAGCAAGAAGGAATCTCACTTGGAGTGAAGCAGTCACTCCCCTGTAGCAGCAGGCACCTTAACAATGATGACCAGCTTGTGGATCCTGTTGTCCCACAGACTTTCCAAGGCTCTGCCTCACAGATGGTGGTTCTGTGGCTCTCCAGAGGTCTGACCGATCCTCCTTGCAGCTGGGAAGTTTGTTGCCCCTTGCTGGAGCTGCTTGGACGGAACCCTTGTGCCCCGCGTCTGCTCCTCATTGCCAAGGCTTGTTGGCTCTTCACCCTGAAGACCTCCTGGCTCCAAGAAGCTGTGGCCTCCAGCACCCTCCAGCTCCAAGAACGTCGCCCTCGCTGTAGCTCCTGTGATGTAGGCATCCCTCTTTGCTGTGCTGCGGAGGGCTCCAACGATTCCTGCTGGTTCTCCTGCTTGCTGAAGGCTTGTCCTGACCTACCTTCCAAGATTGGGTCACCTGGACCTTTCTGGTCCCCACAAATCCTGCAAACTTTTTGCAACGCTTCTCTGCATTTACCAAGGCTTGTTAGTAGTCCCGCTGGCCATTGAATCCTCTACAATTCCACAACCAGCATGAGACAGCTTGTGAAAGACTCCTGGATTCTTCCTGCATCGCCTGGACTCCACAGCTGCACTTCTTCATCCACCTTCCTCCAAGAACCATCACCGAGAAGGGTGTGCATTGCTCTCTTGCTCCCCCAGGCACCTCTGGGTGGTCTGGGCTTTGTCCTCTCTCTTCTTAGGTCCACTTCTCCCGAAATCATGCCTGGGTACAACAGACCTGGTCCAGGGGTCGCGACAGCAGTTGGACAAACGAAATCCCCATTGACTTCAGCAGGAGGTTCTTACACCACTGCACCCCTCTGCACCTGAACTCCCTGGTGTAGGTACTCCACTGTTCTGAGTATCCACAGGTTGAAGGTACTATATAACCTCCATTGTCCTAAGGGGTTTCCTTGGGGTCCTCTTGGAAGGGTCCTAAAACACAAATATTCCAACTGTGACGTCCCAATGTTAGCCTATGGACACTGACCCGAGATTTCTACTCTACACACCGGTGCCTGGGGAATCCTACTTACTTACCTTTGTGGTTTTAGTACTTACCAGGTTCTAAGGGTCCTTGGGTAGTAGTGGGGGTTGGGAGTGAGTTTTGCATTCAATTTTTTTAGTATATGGATCCCCCGCCCCCAGAATAGGGGCCCATGTTATTTTATGCCTTTACTTACCTGTTGCTAAGTAGATTTTTGGATGACCTTATCTCCGGTTAGGAGACATACCAAAGTTAGTTCTATAGTGTGTTTTACAATGAATATTGCATATTTTGCTAACACTGGTGTGGTTCTTTCCTGTGTGTGCTTCACTGACTGATCTGTGCGGTATTTACAACCGCTTTACACCCTCCTGGATAATCCTTAGCTCCTCTCCACAGCTACCCCTATGAGAGCTCTGATTATCAAACTTCCTACACTATCACTATGGGTTGCCTGGACTCAGTACAGGGTGCCTCACCTATAGGTGTACACCATACACAGAGCCAGCCTCCTATAGAGGAGTGACCTCCTCTCCCAGGCAGGATGGACATTCCAGGGTGGGACGCCTCAAAGGCCTTGCCACCTTGGTAATGTGACCCAGGTCTCTCCAAATGGTGGAGATGACCAACCCCCCCCTGTCCTGTTAGTAACATTAGCAGGAGTGCCCACTTCATGCCAGTCCCACCCCTAAAGTGGACATGCTGAAGAGGACACTACTTTTTAAATTCCTCCATCTTGTTAGGAGGGAAACCACCTCCCTCCTCAGCTTCACAAAGGAACTGAAGACCTGGCTTTTCTAATAACCACTTCACCGGTATACGCTACACCCCCCTCCCCACCAGCGCCTTGAGACCCTTGAGACAGGTGAGTAGTTACGCTTTACAAGCACTGATTGATTGATTGAAGGAATTAGGCCTCGGGGTTAGGGTTATGTCCACTTCCCAACAGAAGTAGACATAAAAAGGGTGCAGTTACCCTAAAGGTGACTAGCCCATTGGCTACCACCTGGCACTCCCCTAAATTCAGTAATTACGTGGCACCCCTGAACCCTAGAACTCAGATTCCTGACGAACTAAGAAGAGCTGGGCACTTCAAAGTCATTCCAACAGAGAAGACTACAGATACCAACTGACTTGGCCCCATCCTTACTGGCCTGTCTGCAGCCCTCAACGATCCTGCACCAAAAGACGACCTGTTCTACAGCGCAGCGACCTCCAAAATCCTTGGGCGGACTGTCTGCCTTCGACAAAGATCAAAATCTCCTGAGAGCAGCTGACCTGTTCAAGAAGAAACCAACTTTAAAAGAAAAGAACTCTGCCCTGAGGAACTGCGAAACTGCCTCCGGACCCACCTCTGCATCCGACACCCTCAGCATGAGTCCAAGTGGCCCATTGGTCTTGTTAAGGTTCCCCAGCGATTCTGAGTCAGATTCCACCATGGGCTGACCCCTGCCAGCCTCTGCCCCAAAACCTGCCAACTCAAACCAAAGACTCCCCTAACCGCACCCTGCCTGGTAAGCTGTTCCCAACACCAAAGGACACCCCTGCACCCGGAGCCCCTTGGGAGCTGGACTATGTGTGTCCCTACATCTCCTAGCATCAGAACTTAACTGGGCAGATGTGGGTTTTCTTCGTCTAGCCTGTTTCCAAAACTGATCTCCCCCCTGTGCTTGCCTCAACCCCCCCTCCATGGCACCGCTTTACTCACCTGTGAGCAGCGCATCTTCAGTTACCCCCAGTCTCCATTGGTTAACATTGGGCACCCAATGCTTTATTGGCACTCTGCACCTGGCCTCCCCTGTGCTGCTGAGGATGTAAGTTTGGTGTTGCCTTGTAGACCACCTCGTACTTAGCTCAGCCCCAGGAGATCGACCCTGGACACCGGTTTACTCACCTGTCAGCAGTGCATCTTCGTTCACCCCCAGTCTCTATTGGTTAACATTGGGCACCCGACTCAGAATTTGGCCTCTGCTTCCGGCCGCCCCCTTGCCACTGTGGGTCAATCTTGGTACTGATTTGAAACTCGCCTGGTGTTGACCTTCACCCCGAAGACTGGATTTGTCAGATGTACCTGCAAAACTGCACTCTTGTTTTCCTCCAGTAGGTTAACATTGCTGAACTGAAAAATTGCACGAAGTATTTATGCATGAAAATCTACTTACCTGATTACAAAGTCCTTGGGTTTGAAACATGTATAATAAGTTTTTTTTCTAAATTGGTCTCAGATTTATTCTTTGAAAGTGTGTGTCATTCATTGTCTCGGAGTAAAACAAATGATTACCACTACCCTCTGATAAACCTAACTGCTCGCCCACGCTACCACAAATAGAACATTAGTCCTATCTGCATTTGCCTCTGCTTTACCAATTGGGGATCCACTGGACTCTCTGCATAGTGTACTTCATTTTAGTGCACTACATAGAGAGCCAGCTTCCTACAAGCTCCCAATGGTCCAGTGTTCTTGATGTAACACCTGACCACTGGCAGCTTGGTTATCCAAGCCTCTACATCCCTAGGTGCATTTCATTCTGCACCACTGGATAGGTAATCCAAGAGGTTGGATCAGCTTGGGAAGAAGATGTTTTTCTTCCTCCAACCTGGCATTGCAGTCAGTGAACACTGCATGCCTTTTAGGCTGTTACACCCCTACCTTGTAGGACATGGTTGTGGAGGTGCTGCCACATATCCAGGAGGAGGCCCAGGCCATTCTCTCCCAAGCTGCTGCTGATGGGAGAGACACAGCTAAGTTCACAATACAATCTGGGCTGGATACGACTGTCTCACTAGGCAGATCGGTTGCATCAACGTTGGTCGTAAGGTGCCATGCTTGGTTAAGAGCCTCTGGCTTTTCAGGGGATGTTCAGTCCACTCTTATGGACATACCCTTTGATGGTCTCTTTGAAAACAAAACACGCTCAGCGCTTGAGTGCTTTAAGGAATCCCAGGCTTACTGACAGGTACTTGGACCTCTCAGTTGCCCATTGCCCCCCTCAGTCTGCTTTTCGCCCTTTTCGTGGCTACGGAATGGGCGTCCCACCAAACCTGTGTTCCTTCAGCCACCTTCCCAATGTTGTGGTTCAGGGAGCCAGTTGGAGGCAGGATTCACCATCACCTGTCCCGCTGGCAATCAATCACATCACACAGGTGGGGTTTGTAAATAGTCGGAAGGGGCTACTCCCTCCATTTTGTGACTACCCCTCCCTCTATGCCACCATCCTACAATTGAATAATAGAGGATCACTTGGCAATTCTTCGCGAGGAGGTTACAGCTCTCTTGTCCAAGGGAGCCATAGAGCTGTCCCTGTGCTAGAAGCAGGTCGTGGTTGTTATTCCCGCTACTTTCTTGTTCCCAAAAAGGACCCTGGCCTTATCCTAGACCACTGGTCCCTCAGTCTCTTCTTCAGAAAGGAGAAGTTCAGAATGCTCACTCTGGCTCAGGTTCTATCTGCTCTGGACTCAGGAGACTGAATGGTAGTGTTGGACTTGCAGGACGCTTATTTCCATATTCCCGTTCTACGTACCCACAGACATTACTTGTAGTTCATGGTATGCCCCAAGCATTTTCAGTTTACAGTGCTCCCCTTGGGCCTTGCTAGCACTTCTCGGGTGTTCACCTAGGTGATGGTGGTGGTCGCAGCTCATCTGCGCAGTTTAGGTTGTTTGAAGCTTCCCCCTACCTCACCGAATGGCTGTTTAAAGGAGAGCTCACCTGCATGTCGTCTCCCATCTCCAGACTACAGCGGGCCGCCTGCATTTGCTGGGATTCACTATAACCGGACTCTCTCTCCGATGCTCCCTTCATCAGAGCTGTTTTGGACACAGTGTAGTTTCAGGCAAATCTTCCCTAGCGGCAAGTCCAGGATATTCAGGCTATGAAACCGATGTTTCAGCCTTCATCCTGGATTTCAGTGAGAATGACTCTGAGGCTGCTGGGCCTCATAGCCTCCTACTGGTGACAAATGCCAGATGGTATATGCGTGGGACGTGAAGTTCCAGTTGGCGCAGCATGAGGGGAATCTCTCCGACATGGTCCAGATCTCAGAGGGAACTGCGCAAGAGCTGCAGTGGTGGCTTTCGAAGCGCAGTTGGGTCAAAGGCAGATCCCTCTCCCTTCCCCAGCCAGATCTAACAGTAGTGACAGATGTGTCACTCCTGGGATAGGGCAGACACATGGGGTAGAGGAGATCAGAGGCATCTAGTGTCTGCGGATTCCTACTCACATCAACCTTCTGGAGCTCAGGGCGATCAGGCTTACATTGAAAGCATTCTTTTCCTCTCTAAAAGGGAAAGTGGTGCAGGTGTTCATGGACAACACCACTGCTATGTGGTAGTGAAATAAGCAGGGCAGAGTGGAGTTGTGGACCCTTTGTCAAGAGGCTCTGCGCTTCTGGACATGGCTGGAACAGCAGAGCATATCCCTGGTGTTTCAACATCTGGCAGGCTCTCCTAATGACAGACCAGATGAACTCACTGTCTCCATCTGGATGTGGCGCAAGGTCTCTTTCAGCAGTTGAGAGAGCCTTGCTTAGATCTGTTTGCCTCAGCAGAGAACGCACAGTCATCTGTTTTGCGCATTGGAGTTTCTAAAGCGGCACTCACTTGGCAACGCTTTCCATCTTAATTGGAACTCAGTCCTCCTGTACGCCTTTCCACCTAAACCACTTCTGGCCAGAGTTCTCAGGAAGATCTAGAATGACCTGGGCCGAAGTAATCCTTGTGGTTTCATTCTTGGCACGAAGAATCTGGTATCCCAAGTTGTTGAGCATGACCATCGATCATCCGATCAGACTGCCCCTTTGGGAAGATCTTCTGTTGCGGCAGTAGGGGACGGTTCTCCACCTGAACCTGTCCAGTCTCCGCCTTCATGTGTGGAGATTGAGCGGCAGCAGTTGACCGCTTTTGACCTTCCGACTGAAATCTGTAACGTTATCTTGGCAGCTAGGCTTCTCTCCACAAAAACAGTGTACGCCTGTCGATGGAACAAATTTGTGACATGGTGCACAGACAAGTCTGTTTAACCCCCTTTCTGCCCCTCTCTCTAAGGTCTCGTTGTTTATACTCTCCTTGACCCAGCTGGGCTCTGTTTTGTGCACCCTCAAAAGGTTATTGTCTATCTCTGCTTTTTTGACATTACATGACCAACCCTCCTTGTTTAAATCTCCTATTGTTAGTAGATTCCTGAAGGGTTTTACCCATATGTTTATTCCTTCACCATTCATAATTCTCCAATGGTATTTGAATCTGGTTCTTACTTTCCTAATGTGCGCTCCATTTGCGCCACTTCATAACTGTCCACTCTGGCTTCTGTCATTCAAAACAGCCTTCCTTGTGGGCATCACTTCTGCCCACAAGGTCAGTGAGCTGCAGTCACTGTTATCTATGTCACTCTTAATTTCCATCTATCCTGACCAGGTGGTGCTTCACACCAGTGCTTCCTTTTTGCCAAACGTGGTCATGCCCTTTCATGTAGGCCAATCCATCACCTTGCCTACTTTTTATGCACCCCCTCATTCTTCTAAGGAAGAGGAGAGACTCCCCCGCCTGGACCCTATAAGAACCTTGTCTTTCTACCTTGATCATACCAAAGAGTTCCAAGTGGATGATAACTCTTTGTTGGGTATGTAGGTGTGAAAAAAGGTCAGGCAGTGCAGAAGCGAACCATCTCTAGATGGGTTGTTCTCTGCATTAAAATGTGCTATGCATTGGCTTAAAAGCAACCCCAGAGAGTTTGCACGCTCACTGTACCAAAGCAACGGCTGCAACCACTGTATTAGCACGTTATGTTCCGGTCCTGGACATCCGTCAGGCAGCAACATGGGCATCTCTGTACACATTTACCAAACACTATTGCCTGGATTGTCAGGTCCATAGGGACCGGTATTTTACCCGTTCGGTCCTGCAGGACATCCTAGTTTGATCTTGGTTCATAGACCCTCCTCTGGGGATGGTATTGCTTGGGTATATGTTGTAAGTTAAGGAATCAGCAACTAGAAGTCTCTATCAGATGAACAAGTTACTTACCTTTGGCAACGCTTCATGTGGTAGAGACATAGTCTAGTTGCATATTCTACCGACCCACCCTCCCCCACTTCTCCCTGCTATGCTAACTGGTTTCTAGAAACAGAGACTTCCCTTTTAGGGCACTAGTTCTGATGCACAAGTGGTCAGTGTTTTTCATGGATCCACACTTCTGGTGAGGAAAGTCGTGAAAAACTGTCATCAGCGTGCTGTGGTGGTGCCTATATAGATCCCGCAGTGGCATATCCGGTGCACACGATGACAGCTGACGTGGAGCTGACCAATGCCACCTAACTGCAAGCAGGGGTACTGCTTGAGAAAAATCTTCAGACTCAGACTGGCGCCTGGGGGAAATTCTAAGGTAAGGAATCTGCAACTAGAATATGTCTCTACCAGACAAGGTGTTACCGAAGGTAAGTAACTTGTTAATTTCCTGTAATCAAGCCTTTATCGAATAATCAGCAAACTGGAGTAAGGTTGGCAGGGTTTTCAGCTGCCAAAGACAAGTCTATGGTGGTGCCTGGGCTTTCAATGATAGGTCAGTATAAATATGAATGCAGATGTTCCAGTCTGGGGCCCGCAACAAACACCTCCCGAGGGCGGTACCAGCTGGCCACGCAAGGCCCAAGCCCGTGAAGTTGAGGCATGCTGATTGGCGGGCATTGGTTAAAGCCGCCAGTCAGGCATGGCCGCAACAGACACCAGGAGGTGTAAAAGGGAATGCGGAACAGCACCCTCCAAAGGAAGAAACTTGGCAGCATTGACGGAGCAGCAAGACTTGACCTCGCCCTGCGAGCAGCTTCTGAGGCAGACTGCTGCGGTACGAGAGGAGCAAGGGGGCAGCCAATAGAAGAGCACCGGTCCTGCGACACGCTGAGCCCAAGGAGATGATACCGCAGCAGCATTGGATGCCTCCTCGCACGACCCTACAAACATTCGACTGCCCGCAACAACCAGGAGGCTGCATGCAGGCAGGGCAACGGCCCTGCGCGGAGGCTTTTTAACAGCGTATCAGCTGCTGTCATCGTGGAGGTGAGCTGGGGTCTGGTAGTGCGAGGCTGGTACAGCGGTCGATGCCCTCTTAGCAATTAAAGGGGTTGTACATTGTCAAAGGCTTTTGGGGGGGGGGACACAGATACTGACGTCAGATACTGGGGACTGCCCCACAAGTTCCACCACCTGGCAGCTCCCAAAAAACAGCCCCTCGTCTGCTTCCTTCCGGGACTGCTACAACGCTGTAAATTGCTTAACTGTCAGCTCTATTTTGCTTATAAACATACATATACTGTCAGAACAATACCACAGCAGAGATACAGCTCTGTGGCAGATCATTTGACTGCGGCTCAGCCGGTCCCAGTTTCAAATCCTGTGTCCCCAACTCAAGTTACTAACCCAGCTGGCTTCTCGGAAGCTCCTTCTCTTGCGATTTGAGCTGCGGTGGGGGCCCTTCATAAAAAGGACCTGAGCGCTGTACCTTTGACAAGTATAGGAGACAAGCAGGTGGGTAGGGAAAGAGAGAAAGCGCACAGCACGCTACAGGGACCACTGCAAGGCAACAGAGACAACAGCTACGAGGCAACTGGGGAAGGCAACAGAAAGAAATAACCCAGCGGCAGAATTGGATGAAGCCCTGGAGGAGCTATTGTTGAGGGCACCGGAGCAGGTGGCCAAACAGCGCAGATACTGGGACAATGAAAAGGAACTAGGACCATCTGAGCAGGGCCTGGCTAAACTGCAAAGGATTGCACAAGAAAAGGCAGCAGCAAAGGGAGTAACATGGGACAGGGAAGACAGTGCCCACCCTCCCCTCCGCCCCACAGGCTCAGGGCGTTTGCAGCCACAACAACACTATCTGTGAAGAGTACAGCAGCCCGGGGTCCAAAAGGGGGTAGAGGCACAGAGAGGGACCAGCGCATCAATGTAGATTCACACCACAACAAGGCAACTTGGGGGGGTGACAACCCTCCTAACCCTCTGGGAGGTGAAGGAGCATGTTGGGAGAACAGTGATGACCTGGAATGGGATCAGTGGGGTCCATTGAGCCATTATGTAGGTGGCCATGGGACCCTATCAGTAGCAATAGCCAGCACAGGTGGGTGAGCAACCAACGTATCTCAAAGGTCGCATGCAGTGCAGGTCTAGGGTGTCTAATAGGTCTAATGGGAGCATAGCAAACTTTGGCACGTAGGTTGGGGTAGTGAATAACACACAGCAGGACCCTACCCCCTTGCCCCTCCCTCCACCATCAGCCCCATCCTGGGCAGCAAGGTATCCTTAATCACGCTCACCCTAGCCAAACAGGCCTATGGGTCTGTGGCCCCAGCAAACACACACCCCAACACCTATCTCAAGCAACCAATGGTGTCTTGGTTGGGGTCGGCAGCGGCCTTTCCCTCTGGATTTCCACCATTTTCTTGGCCAGGTTTGATCCACTGGCATGGCCAGATCTGGTGAGGAGCTGCTACTGAGCAGGCACTGAGAGAGAACAAGCAAACAAGGGCAGAGTCAGGGGTGTCAACTGTCACTGTGTCAACTGTCAACACGAGGTAGATGTGGACATCCAGGGACAAACAAAACAAGGCTAAGAAAGACGTCAGGGAGGATGGCCAGGTGCCAGAGAAGGATGACTTCCCCCCTCAAAGTGGGGTGATCCCACAAATGCTTAGGCACGAGGGTAACCCAGGGGATGGGGTTAGGGAAACCAGCTAGTGAGTACATTAGACCAGTGGTTCCCAACCTGTGGTCCGAGGACAACTGGAGGGGCGGGGGTTCAGTGAAGCCTCCTCAGTGGGTCCCTGACTGCTTAGAAAATGTAATCATATTAACAGATTAGGTCCCCAGCTTTTAATAATGAGTCAATGGGGGAGGGTCCCTAGATTCCAAAAATGATTCAGCAGGGGCCCCCTGGTTCCAGTACTGATAAAGTGGGGGTCCACAGAAGTCAAAAGGTTGGGAACCACTGCATTAGACCATCCACAGGGAACCCTCCCACAACGGCCAGGGAAATGGGCCTTGCCAGGCTCATCCCACTGGCTTTCGAGAAAGAATCCAGATAGAGGAGTTCATAAATATATTCTCCCCCCTCAAGGTATGCCAGGTTCTTTTAGACTTAATCACACATGGCGAAAAAGATGAAGACAAAAGGGAGAGTCACTGACTGAGGTTTGGAGAGATCTATAGAAAACTGGCTGTGGGCATTCCAAACCTTAGCCTGCGTGTTTGTTGAAAACTTCCCAGAGAGCCTGGCAGCATTATTCCTTCACAAGCAGAGAGTGCATGCTGCGCAGTTGAGGTACTAAGGGGATGCCTGGCTGCGTTATGATGAAGCGTTAAGTGAAAGGATGGCGACTTAGTCAGTTATTGAGTGAGACCATCAGGATGTTGAGGGTTTTACTAATCACATGGTGGCAGTGAGGGAGGGCATAATTTTCACTCATCCGGGGGTAAGCGTATGCAGGAATGGTTCGCACACAGTGGCAGGGCAAGGAACCAGCCTGGGAGCAAGCAGGACAAACCCCGCATGACCACATGTTAGAAATACGATAAAGATGAGTGTAAATTGAGGCAAGCCTGGAAATTTAGACATAGCTGCAGTAACTTTGGACGGCCCCACCCAGCAGTCGAGTGTAGGAAGGCCAAAGGAGTGGGCGTAGGGGAGGACAGCAGCAACAAGAAATGGGTCACCTGAGACTGGGCCCATTGAAGTGGACAGCCCAGAGCCCCATGTCTCGCTACACACCCTCATCCACACAGGACAGCCGTAACTGAGGTTGGTCTCCGGGGGTTCAGGTGAGCACTGGGTGGTGGGAGGTAGAGGGGGTGCAGGGGGCGGCACAAGTCATCACCAAACTTTCACCCTCAGCGGCACAGGAACGGCCGGGTGCAGAGTGCCAACACGGTGTTGGGCATCCAATACTTTCCAATGGAGGCGGGGGTATCTGCTGCAGCTCTGCTCACAGGTGACTAAAGCGGAGTCAGAGGTCAATCTTCTGGCATTGAGGTAAGTACCAGGGGGCCACAAGTTAGCACCTAACTTACACACTCAGGCTCCTGGGCGGCCAGTGCCAACAAAGCGTCTGGCGCCCAGTTTATTTCAGTGGATGAGATGGCTTCCAGAAGCTGCAGGTGTCGCTGGGGAGTCCGGCAGGGGTCAGCCCACGGCAAATTCTTGATCGAAAGCACTGGGGGACCTTCACTGGACAGATGGGCCACTTGGACTTGTCCTGGGGGAGGGGAGGATGGGGCAGGTGCAGTGGTCACTTATGTCGGCTTTCATGGTCCCTCAGGCTGGCTTCCGTTTCTTTAAAGATGGTTTCTTCTGGACAGGTCTACTGTCCACAGGAGTTCATGGTCTTTTGCAAAGGCAGGCCCTCCTCCCAAGGCTTTGGAGGTCGCGGGGCTGCAGATAGGTAGTCTTCGGAATGCAGGTTCCTTTGAAGGCTGCAGACTGTCTGGTACGGCTGGGGCCAAGTTAGGCTTTGCTGGTGACAGGTCTGATTCTTCTGAGGTTGCAGGAATCTGATTCTAGTGTTCAGGGGTGCCACCTAAATACTGAATTTAGGGGCATTACAAGGAGTGCCAGGTGGTAGACAGTGGGCTACTCACATTAAGGGTGACTACAACCTTTCTGTGACCACTTCCTTCAGGAAGTGGCATAGCCCTAACTCTATTGGCCTAATTCCTTCCAAGCAAGATGGAGGACTTTAAAAAGTAGTGTCCACTTCACGTTAGGGGTGGGACTGGCATGAAGTGGGCACTCCTAATTTGCTTAATTTTCCTGCCAGTCCTGCTGCCAAAAGTGGTGTCTGGAACTCTGGGTCAACTCCCTCCACAATTGGGAGAGGCCTGGGTTGCATTTCAAAGGCGGCAAGGCCTTCAAATCTCTCCACCTGGTAACGTTTGTCCTGTCTGGGAGAGGAGGCCACACCTCTGCCCAGAACAGGCCTTTGATCTGATCCCACGAGAGCACTGGCTCTCACCTCAGGGGCCAGAACATTGTGTAAAGTGGCTGTACTGGTTTTGACCAGTCAGTGCGTACGTTAAGAGTTGGTAGATTTTGCCTGGGGCACCTGTAAGGTGCCCTCTGGGTGCATGTATTAATAAATCCATCACTGGATTCAGTAAGGGTTTAGTAATATGAGATGTTTGATACCAAACATCCCTATCTTCAGTGAAGTCATCCTGTAGTTGGGGAACTCGTAATGACCAGTGTCCAGTACATGTACTTAAAATGGCTTCACTGTTCACTTACTATGTCTGAGAATCGACAAAGACATAGCAGGGGCATATCTGCTTATGCAGGCATGCCTTCACATGTAATATAATGCACTGGAAGGCCTGCCAGAAGGGTGACTTACATATATTACATGCAGTGTAACTGGAGAGGGTACAAAGGCTGTGCGCCAAGTTGTGTTTTCATTTTGGGTCTGCACCAAGACACGCAGTTTGCATTTAGGTAGGAGGGTCCTGAGGGAGGCACAATCTATACTGCAGCCCTCAGGGGTGCCTAGGTACCAGGGGTACCATTTACTAGGGACTTACAGTGGCAACTAAAGATTTGCCAGTTGGGAAAAACAACTGTGCAGTTTTAGGGAAAGAGATCCGGCACTGGAGACCAGTTTTGCAGGGGCCCAGTGCACTTTCAGTCACAATTATACCAGAAACCAGGCATAACATGTTGGGGGTGTGGGGGACCATGTCAGAAGAGGTACTTTTCTACATGACCCCCTCCCAAATGAAAGAGGATGCAGCTAACCCTTCCCAGGGGATTATTCTAGGTGGACGAACCTGGAAAGGGCATCTGCATTGGCATGGCCAGTCCCAGGTCTATGTTTCACTGTAAAGTTCATTCCCTTTAGGGAGATGGACCACCTAAACAGTTTGGGGTTTTCTCATTTCATTTCCATTAGCAATCTGAGAGGCCTGTGGTCAGTTTGAAGTAGGAAGTGAGAACTAAACAAGTATGGTCTCAGCTTCTTCAGGGACCAAAACACACTGAAGGCTTCCCTCTCAATGGCACTCCAACGCTGCTCTCTGGGGAGTAACCTCCTGTTCATGAAAACAACCGATTGGTCATGACCTTTATCATTGATTTTTGGGACATGACTCCTCCTATCGAATTCTAGAGGCATCGGTCTGCACAGTGAACTGCTTAGAGTAATCTGGAGCTTTTAGAACAGATGCAGAAGCACATTGCTTCTTTCAGGATGTCAAAGGCCTGTTGACAGCGGACTGTCCTTTTTGGGCATCTTTTTGAATGTGAGTTCTGTGAGAGGTGTCACAATGGTGCCATTGCCCTTCACAAATCTTCTGTAATACCCAGTCACGCCAAGGAATGCCCTGACTTAGGTCTGGGTTGTTGGAGCTACCCAGTCCAGAATTGTTAGTGGTTGAAAGTATACAACCTGGCCCTGTCCCATCTGGCAATTTACTTGCTTTGATAGTGAGGCCTGCACTTTTTAAAGCCTCAAGGACCTTTCTGAAGTGGATCAGGTGATCCTGCCAGGTAGAGCTGAAGACAGCAATATCATCTAGATATGCTGTACTAAAGTCTTCTAACCCAGCAAAGGCTTTGTTCACCAACCTCTGGAAGGTTGCAGGGGCATTGTTCAGACCAAAAGGCATAACAGTGAACTGATAATGCCCATCAGGAGTGGAGAATGCAATCTTTCTGTTGCTCCTGGATTCATGCCTATCTGCCAGTACCCTGATGTGAGATCAAAAGTACTCGGATATCTGGCTGCTCTCAATCTAGTAAATTAATCTGCTCTTTTAATTGGGTTGGCATTTGTCTTTGTCACTGCATTGAAACCCCTATAGCCCACACATAACCTCATCTTTCTTTACACCCTGGGAATGAGGTTTGGAGACTAGCACAACTGAACTGGCCTAGGGGCTCTGAGTGCCCAAATAACTCCCAATTCCAGCATCTTGTTGACTTCAGCTTTGATGTTCTCTTTGACATGGTCAGATTTTCTTTATTTTGCTCTTGACAAGTAAACTGTCCCCTGTGTCCACATCATGGGTACACCAGGTAGTTCTGCCAGGGTTCAAGGAGAAGAGTTCAGCAAACTGGTTCAATACCCGCCTGGAGTCAGATTGCTGTTGGTCAGAGAGGGTGTCAGAAAAGACTACCCTCTCGACTGACCTATCTTTAGGATTGCTGGAGAGGAGATCAGGGAGAGGCTCACTTTCAATTTCCTGTTCCTCGTCTGTGCCCATAAGCATGGTCAGCTCAGCTCTTTCATGGTAGGGTTTCACCCTCCTGGGTTTCCTGCAACTGCCAAAGTCCACCAGATAGGTGACTTCCCCTTTCTTTTCTAGGATTGGGTAGGGTCCACTCCACTTATCTTGGTGGGCCCTAGGGGCCACAGGCTCCAACACCCAAACCTTCTTCCCAGTTGGTATACAACCAGTGCAGGATTTTGGTCAAACCAGCGCTTCTAGAGATCTTGGCCTGCCTCAAGGTTTTTGTTTGCTTTTTTGTGTACTTAGCCATCCTTGAAGCAAGGCAAAGCACATAATCCACTTTGTCCTGCTTGGGCTCTCTGAGAGGTCTCGCCCATCCTCCTTCACAAGGCAAAGTGGTCCCCTAACAAGATGCCCAAACAAAAATTCAAACGGGGAGAAATTAATTCCCTTCTGTGGAACCTCCCTGTAGGCAAGCAGGCAAGGAAGTAGGACATTCCATCTCCTGAGTTTTTCATGGAGCCCACCAATCATGTCTTAGAGAGCCTTGTTAATTCTCTAAACAAGGTCATTGTAATGGGGGTGGTATGGGGTAGTGAACTTGTAAGTCACCCCACACTCAGTCCACATGTGCTTCAGGTAGCCAAATATGAAGTTGGTACCTCTGTCTGACACCTCCTCCTTTGTAAAACCCACTCTGGTAAAACATACCAATGAGTGCTCTACCTACTGAAGGGGCAGTAGTAGTCCTTAGGGTGGTTGCTTCAGGGTACCTGGTGGCATGATCCACTACCACCAGTATAAATATTTTCCCTGATGCTGTTGGAGGGTAGAGGGGACCAACAATGTCAATCCCTACCCTTTAAAAGGGAACACCAACCACTGGAAGTAGAATTAAGGAGGGCCTTTGTTTGTCCCCCTGTCTTGCCACTGGCCTGATAGGTGACTCAGGAGTTACAAAACTTGTATACTTTCTGGTACATGCTTGGCCAGTAGAAGTAGTTAACCAACCAGCTCCATGTTTTTGTGTGACCAAGATGCCCAGCTAAGGGGATGTCAATGGCAAATGTTAGGAGAAACTCTGCATTGCTGAGGCACTACCAGTCTAATGGTGGCACCAGGTTTAAGGTCTCTGTCCTCGGTATACAGAGTCCCTCCTCCCAATGGGTCCTGTGGGTACCACTAACATCAGCTTTTTCCTGTGCTGCAACCTGCTCTCTCAGGCCTTTAAGAGTGGGACCGGTTCCCCCTAGTCCAAAGAGCTTTGCCATGTAAGGCTCAAGCTCCTGAGGCTCAGTTCCCTCTGGGGCTGTTAGGTCTTCTCCCTGAGGAGAGAGAAATTCTGTTTGGAAGCTGGTCCCCCAGTCTTCCTGTCTTTTCTCTTGGTAGGTTGGGCCATTATTCTGGGCTCCAACTCTCCTTCACCGTGGGCCTTGCTTTGTGCTCTTGTTTTCACACAGACGTATTCAGGGTTACCCAGTATAGCTACATGGGTCTTTCTTTATACCTCAGCCCAGGCTGAGGACTCCAGATCATTCTGTAGCAGACACTGGGCAGGTATAGCCAGAGATACAACTACCTTCTTTTGGCCAGTAACCTCTCCCCATTGTAAGGACACCATCTCCATTGGATGGACCTCAGCCTGATTGTCAGCATTGAGGACAGTATATGTCTCTCCAGGAAAATACTGATCTGAGGACACTAGTTGCTCAGTCACCATGGTGACACTGTCCCCAGTGTGTCTCAATGCTTCAACTTGAATCCCATTGATAGGCTTTTTCCCTCTCTATAGCTAAGATCCTGCATTCCAAGTCCAGTCTCTTAGGTAGCCTCTCTAAGAGGGCATCTTCCTCAGCGACTCTCTATAGAGCTTGAGGAACCTGACCCATCCTCTTTAGAGGCAGGTGTCCAAGGCACCAGGGACTCATGTACCCTTACTTCAAGGTTGTACCCTTACTTCAAGGTGGAGGAGGGTCCCTTTCTTCCTCCTCACCTGAGTTGGCCTCATCCTGATCTACTGGATCAGTGGCCTCATCTGAAAGATGGGCTAGGTCATACGCTGCCAGAAACTCCTGGAGTTTTAAACTGGTAGGGTTTAAACCTGTTTTGATTTTCCTTATTTTACAGAGGGCCCTCAGGTTTTTGTGTGAAAGCTGAAGGTAAGTGGTAAGGTCGAGAGACACTACCCTGTCCTCTGAGGTACTCATTGTTTCACTAAAGTGGGGACCTTTTTGTGCTAGGGGAAAAAAAACTAACTAGTTTTTGCAGTCCTCACTAAAGTAAGTTTTTAAGTTTTACTTTTAAGCTACAGGGACCTAACCCGAGCCCCAACAGTTACTTTTAGGAATTTAGAAAAACACACGATTCAAAAAATGCAATTTAACTAAATGCAATTTTGAGATTTACTTGTGTAGTCACCTATTGACCAAGTGGTATCAGCAAATGGAAAGGCGCACACACCACCACTGTTCCACACTGGCTCTCTATATAGTGTACTAAAATGAAATACGCTATACAGATAGTCCAGTAGATCTTCAAAGATATGCAGAGGCAGAAATAGGTCTAGAGCCCTATTTGTGGTAGTGTGTGCGAACAGCTAGGCTTACCAAGCAGTCGTGTTAATTATTTGTTGTACACCGAGGCAATAAATGAGACAAACACACAAACACATACACACACAAAGAATAAATCTCAGACCAACTTAGAAAAATAAAGGTTGCATTTATCTATGCTTTGAACCAAAGAACTTTGTTATAAGGTAAGCAGTTTTCAATTTGAAAATACTTTGCTGTTTCAAAAATCGACAGTGCAATTTTCAGAGTCTTCAACGTTAACCTATGGAGGGAAACAAAGATGCAGTTTTGCAGGTATGTACACTACTTAAGGTCCCGGTCCTCAGGACTAGCACCAGGCAAGGTTCATGTTGGTATCCGAGGTGCACCAACAGAGGCACGGGGCAGCTGGGTGCAGAGGTTGAAATTGAGGTAGGTGACCAATGATAGTCATTGGAGGCTGTGAAGGGTGGGTCAGAGTTGACGCGCTGCTCACAGGTAAGTACCAGCGGTGGCAAAAGTTGGTCTCTGGGGGTTAAGGGAAATACTGGGGGGGGGGGGGAGGGAGGGGAACGAAGGGGGGGGGACACAAGTTATCACCAAACTCACACCCTCAGCATCACAGGGGCAGCCGGGTGCAGAGTGCCAACCCTGTGTTGGGCGGCAATGCTTTCCAATGGCGACAGGGAGTATCCGCTGCAGAGCAGCTCACAAGTGAGTAAAGTGGGGTCAGAGGTCGAACTCCTGGTGTTGAGGTAAGTACAAGATGGGGGGGGCACAAGTTAGCACCATACTTACACCCTCAGCAGCTCAGGGATGGCCAGATGCAGAGTGCTAACACAGCGTCGGGCGCCCAATCTATTTCAATGTAGGAGATGGCTTCCAGAAACTGGCTGCAGGCTCTGGCCAGGAGGCTGGGAGGGGTTAACCCGCACCTGCCCAGGTAAGTTGAGATGCCAGGGGCTGTAGGGACACCATCAGTTCAACTCCCCAAGGCCCAGGGGCTCCTGGTGCAGGGGTGTCTTTAGACGTCAGAATCCGCTCACCAGGCAGATTGCGGTCGGGGGGTATCCCCCAGATTTAGGCTGCAGGCATCGCTGTGGAGTCCGGCAGGGGTCTGCCCACTGTGGATTGTTTGTTGGAAGTGCCGGGGGACCTTCACTGTACAGGTGGGCCACTTGGAATCGGGCCTGGAATGTCAGGTGCAGGGATCACTTCTGCCGTTAGATTGTGCGGTTCCTCAGGCAGCCTTTCTTTTCTTTAAAGATGGCTTCTTCTGGACAGGTCCGCTGTCTGCTGGTATTTTTTGAAGGCAGGCAGCCCGCTCAAGGTTTTGGGGATTGCTGTGCTGCATGGCGGTAGTCTTCAGAGTGCAGGTTTCTTTGAACGCTGGAGACAGGCCGATAGGGCTGGGACAAAGTCAGTAGGTGTCTTCAGTCTTCTGTGCTGGTGACAAGTCCGGTGGGTCTTAGGTTGCAGGAATCTGATTCTAGTGTTCAGAGGTGCCACCTAAATACTGAGTTTAGGGACATTACATGGAGTGCCAGGTGGTAGACAATGAGCTACTCACCTTTATGGTGAATACACCCTTTCTGTGACCACTTCCTTCAGGAAGTGGCATAGCCCTAACCCTATTGGTTTAATTCCTTTCAAGCAAGATGGAGGACTTTAAAAATTAGTGTGCACTTCAGCTCGTCCACCTTAGGGGTGGGACTGGCATAAAGTGGGCACTCCTACTAATTAATTTTCCCTTCAGTCCTGCCGCCAAATATGGGCTCTGGAACTGAGGGTTGACCTCCTCCACTATTTGGAGAGGCCTGTGCCACATTTCAAAAGCGGCAAGGCCTTTGAAACTCCCCACCTTGGAATGTCTATCCTGCCTGGGAGAGGAGGTCACACCTCCGCCCAGAGCAGGACTTTCTTCTTGACCCAGGTAAATGTTCAGTATCCATCGCAATGGTAGATGATGCAGTGGATCAGATAAAAGCAGTAGGAAAGGATGCAGTACTAGCAAAAACCTATATTGAGTCCACCTTCCCCCTCCTGCCTGTACACCCAGATAGCTATCACCTGTTGGGTTTTCACCTAGACAGCTCTATCTGATAGACACTTCTAGTTGCAGATTACTAACCTTAGAATTTCCCCCAGGTGTCAGTCTGGATCCAAGGATTTTTCTTGAGCAGTACCCCAGTGCTCCGTTAGGTGGCATTGCTCATCTCCACGTCCATCGTTTGCATTGTGTTGTCCTGATATGACATTGTGATTCCAATATAGGCGTCACCCTGGTGCACTGACGTCATTTTCTTTTCAAAGCACTGACACCCTGGTGCCTCGGAACTAGAGCCCTGAAAGACAAGTCTGTGTCACTAAAAATCACTTCACAGAGCGGGGAAAATGGGTGGGTCGTCCCTTTTGTCTCTGTTGCATTAGTCGGCAACACTATTGCCTGAAAAGTCAGAGCCGAAGGGATGGGTACGTTTATAAGCAAAACAGAGCTGAGGGTTAAGCAATTGACAGCATTGTAGCATGCCGGGAAGGAGACAGGGGAAGGGCTGTTTTTTTGGGAGCTGCCCGGCGGTGGAACTTGTGGGGCCAGACCCCAGTCTCTGACGTCAGTATCTCTGTATCTGTCCAGATAGCTATTGCAGACCTCCAGCTAAGGTGGGACAGGAATTGCCAATGTCAGGGAAAACTTCCCTTGCAGCCTAGGGTCATATAAAGGCGCCACCCCGGCGCACTCATGTAAATTCTTTGCCTAGTGTGTCTTTGGAGCGTGACCACGACCCGAAGTCATATGCCGAACCATGAGCCTGAAGGCTTTGAGAGAGTGGTCGCGTTGCTCCGGGTCTGGATTGAGAGGAAGTTTCTTTGACCGCTCGCAAAGCCAACACTCTTTGTTGTCCCACTCCAAGTCCTTGGGACATTCGGGTAATTACAAAAAGGAGTCAAAGAAGAGGAAGCGTTCTTCAACTTCAACCTGCAGATCCAATGAGGCACTACTTCAATGAGCTCCACACCTTCCGGGAGCTAGAGCAACCTCTGCCTCATTGCGTGAGTTTTACAAGGTCATGCGCCTCATCTTTGGGCAGTCAGACCCTGCTGGAGTGCCTTTGGGCCCTCAGGTTCCGAACCAGCGGCTTCAGCCTCAGCTGCGGAGGGCACTTAGGGATCCATTTCCTGAATTGAACCAGCATCAGTCGTGGCACCGCAACCTTCCCCAACAACAATTCAAACGTCGATGTTCCCAACGCCGCCCTGGCCCACGGTCGACATCGATCCCGTATTAATTCCCGACTCCAACATGGAGCCAGACCGGCTTCGCTCCATGCTGTTTCCTACTTTGACGGGGACCTTGCTCCCTAGGTCATATCCTGACCCTTATTCTTATGGGTACTGTTACAGTGAGAGAATGGAGGGGTCGTTGGACCATTTAGAATACCAGCTTGATGACCCCATGGACTGGACTCAGGATCTGGGTAAAGCCAGTGGTCTGGATACTTCCCCTGATGCTATCCTGCTTTCTTCCCCTATCGTGGCTACCAAGGAGGAAGATTCCTATTCAGTGGCGGTGAGTAGAGTGGCCGAAGGCCTTGGCTGCAAGCTACCTTTGGTGGCCGTCAGGACTAACCTCCAGACCAAGGTGCATCAGCCTGCAGCTTCTTCTTCTGAACCCCTTTTTCCCTTTAATGAAGCCCTCACTGATGTCCTCCTGGGAACTTGGTTCAAACCCAGCACAGAGGCTCTTGTTTTTTTTGTTGTTGTTTTTGTTTTACTTTTTAAACTTTTGGCATTTTTTTTTATTTATTTTTTTACAAACAGTATATCGTACTGCTTATTATCTCATAATATAACATTGGGTCTACAGTCTGAAAAGGATGTCTGTCCCATGGAATTCTTGATAGTGGGGATAGGCCCTCATCCTAAGTGTCATAATACGAGTGCCTAGGAACTGCTTGCATACGGTGCATGTACCTACATCCCAGTCAGTGCAGAATTGTATGCCAAACAATTTAGGTACCCTAATGGTCATTTTAAACTAAATACACTCTAAACAAAGAACCTGTGTGTCTCATCATCATTTCCAGAGTATGTATATTATGTTTGAGGAGGCAGGGGTTAGTTAGGGTGGGAGGGGGACTGCGCCAGTCCAGGGCATCTGCCCAAGTGTAAATGCCAGTACGTCTGTCCAACAAAGGGAACGTCCAGTCTCTCCAGGAGCTGCTGTCTTGTCTGGAAGCATCATGGTTTGTTGGTGACGAGCGGTAAGCCACCGATCACCTGTCAGATAGATGTGTATTGCCAGGCTATCAATGTTGTTGTGGGCTCCTGTTAACAGGCAAATCGTTCACTGCCATAGAACAGCGCCTAATGACCCAGTGTTCCTGACGCAACACCTCACCCTTGAGAGATTGATTATCCAGGCCTCTACATCCTCAGGCGTATTCCCTTCCACACCCCTGACAGGAAGTCCAAAAGACTGGATAAGCTTAGGGAAGAAGGTGTTTGCTTCCTCCAGTCTGGCATTGCGGTCCGTGAACACTGCATGTCTTTTGGCCTGTTACACCCATACTTGGGTATCTATTCTAAGGTATGAAATCTGCAACTTTAAGTCTCTATCACATGAACAAGTTACTTACCTTCGATAATGTCTTATGTGATAAAGGTATTCTAATTGCAGATTTCTTAGTGACCCACCCATTCTCCCCGCTCTGCAAAGTGATTTCTAGGGACAGGGACTTCTCTTTCAGGGCCCTAGTTCTGAAGCACCAGGGTCGGTGTTCTTCATGGCTCTGCATTAATGGTTTGGAAAGTCGTGAAAAGAAACTGACATCAGCGTGCCAGGGTTGCCCCTATATAAGACCTGTGATGTCATATCCGGTTAACACAGCGCCCATGACGGATGTGGAGTTGACCAACACAGGGGTACTGCTCAAAGAAAAATCTCTTGATCCAGACTGTTGCCTGGGGAAATTCTAAGGGAAGGGATCTTCAACTTGAATATACCTCTACCAGATAATTCTTTACTGAAGGTAAGTAACTTGTTCTTTTATACAACAAATGCCTGCCAGTGGGGTTGCGCCATTTCATGTGCATACTTTGAGACATTTAGCATCTTCTTGGAGTTGGGCCTGCAGACAAGGTGTTCAAAAGGGGAGGTGAACGCTTTACCTAGATGATTTCCTAGTCATTGGGAGGGCAGGCACCAATGAGTGTGAGGAGCTGCTTACAGGCCTTTTTGACGCTGGCTAAGGAACTGAGGGTACCACTGGCAGAAGAAAAGACAGAAGGCCCATCCACATGCCTTTCATTCCTAGGCATAGAACTGGACACAGTAGAGGGTGTGTGCAGGCTTCCCCAACCCAAGGTAAAAGAATTGTGGCAGAACATTGAATCCATGCTCGCAGGGTAGAAGATGATACTAGGCGAACCAATGGGTGATCCCAGCAGGCAGACCTTTTACTAGCTATTTGGCTTGGTTAAGCAAGGGGCTCAAAGAAAAGCACCATAGGGTACGCCTCGCGTAAGGAGTCCGGAAGGACTTACAACAATGGCTGGGTTTTCTAAGCAGCTTTAATGCAGGTGGGGTCACCAAGAACAACACCGTGTTGGACCTCTTCCTCATAGTCGCCACCATCACCATATGGGGGGACAGACTGGTGAATAGGCAAATCATGTCATGGTCAATCGGTCGTGCAAGCACTAATCCTCCGTACAGCCTGTTGATGCTGGGGGACAAAGCATTAGCCCCCAAGACAGCCGCAAGATACAATAAGTGCTGGGAGGTCTTCCAGAAAGTCACCTGCACAAGAGGGCAGGGCGAGGTTACTACTGAAGAAATACAAAGGTTCATTGTAGGAAGCTGGCCTAGTTTTTGGTTGGTACGTATGGTATTTATGCCTTATACTAGGTCCAGTGTTCCCCTATCACTGAAATGTAGACAGTGCGTAAAAGCCAGGCTCTCGAGAGGCAGCTGTGGATGAGCAGCCAAGGCTTATCTAGGAGACATGCAAAGCTCATGCAGAACCACTATAGTCACACAGCGCTTACACACATGACAGAAAACACTCAGTCTTATGAAAATAAAGGGTCTTTATTAAAGTAATACAGTACCAAAATACTAGATAGGCAACACTCTAATAGGAGGTAAGTAAACACACTATATATGTACAATAGTATCCGAAATAGGCATAAAAAGTGATAAAAAGCAGTGCAAATGCAAATAGACAATAGTGACCTTAGGAAGAGCCCAAACAATGTACTAAAAAAATGTCATGCAAACACATGACCCCCCCTCCTAGGTAAGTGAAATATGTAGAGGGGAGGTGGGGGTCCATGGGGGACCCTCAGCAAGGCAGAGAGTCCGCAAAAGAAGAGGAACCTCCCACAGGATACACACTGGACGAGGAACCAGGAGTCGCAGAAGAGCCCATCCAGCACAACCGGAAAAGGGTCCAATGCCGCAGAAGAAGCTCACAGAAGGCTGTGCATCGCAGAAAGGAGTGCTGGGGCCTGGGGCTACACGGAACAAAGTTGGACATCTGGCAGAAAGGACCGAGAGGACTACTCCGGACCATCACCTGTGATGAAGGATTCACATAGATCAGGATTAGAGGAGACCATGCAGTCAGTCGTCGTTACAGTTGGTGCCTGTGGATGCAGGGGAGTGACTCCTTCACTCTAAGGGACATTCCTTCTTCCTTCTCATTCAACTGAAGACTTGCCGCCCTCAGAGGATGCACAGCTTGGAAAATGTTGCAGAAGCTGGAAGGAGCCGTAGAAACAATGTTGCAAGTAGAGTCTTCATTGTGGATGCAGATTGTCAGTTCCTGGAGGGTCCAGTCATGGTTCCAGTAGCTAGAAGTCAAAGGAGAGGTTGCAGTGGAGTCCTGCTGGAATCTTGCAAGCCGAATCTGAGGACCCACCCAAGAGAGAGAGAGCCTAAATAGCCCTGAAAGGGGGATTGGTCACCTAGCCAGGTGAACACCTATCAGGAGGAGGCTCTGATGTCATCTGCCTGACCTGGCCACTCAGATGCACTCAGAGGTCCCTGACAACCTTGGATTCAAGATGGCAGAACCCAAGGACCCTCTGGAGGAGCTCCAGGCACCACCCCTGGGATGGTGATTTACAGACAGGGGAGTGGTCACTCCCCTTTCCATTGTCCAGTTTCATGCCAGAGAAGTGACTGGAGGTCCCTGAACCGGTGTAGACTGTTTTATGCATGAAGGGCACCAAATGTGCCCTTCAACGTATACCAGTGGCTTGAGGAGGCTACCCCTCCCAAGCAATGTAACACCTATTTCCAAAGGGAGAGAGTGTTACCCCCCACCTAACCCCCTTGGAAATCCTTTGTTCTGCCTTCCTGGGCTTGAGCAGATCAAGCATCAGGAGGGCTGAAACCTGTTGTAGGGGTGGCAGCAGCTTGCTCTGCCCAGAAAACCCCAAAAGGCTGGCAGGGGCAATGCTGGGGGTCCTCTAAGGAGCCCCCAGAGTACATGGAATCATACTTTCAATACTGGCAACAGTTTTGAGGTATGATGCCGACATGTTTGATACTAAACATGCCTAGGTTCGGAGTTTGCTATATATAGCTGGACATAGGTAGTGACCTATGTCCAATGCATGCGTAAAATGACATCCCTGCATTCACAAAGTCCATGAAAATGGAACTGGAGTTTGTGGGAGCACCTCTGCTAGTGCAGGGGTGCCCTCACACACAGGTATTTGCACCCTGCCCTCTGGGCTAGGAGGGCCTGCAATAAAGGGGTGACTTATAGTGACCTGGTGTGGTGACCTGTAGTGAAAAAGAGTGCATGCACCTTTTAACGCAGGCTGCAATGGCAGGCCTGCAGATACACTTTGCATTGGCTCTTCATGGGTGGCATAATACATTCTGCAGCCCATGGGTAGCATAATACATGCTGCAGCCCATGGGTTGCATAATACATGCTACAGCCCATGGGGGATCCCTTGGTACATGGGGGCACCAGCATGTCAAATCTGGGTGTAAGTAATCAAGTTACCAAGTTAGAAGGGAGAGAGGATAATCACTGGGGTCCTGGTTAGCAAGATTCCAGTGAACACAGTCAAACACACTGACAAACAGGCAAAAGGTGGGGTTAACCATGTTAAAAAGAGACTACTTCCCTACATTCATAAACTAGGCTTTCACAGGGAGTAAGAGCAAGGCATGGGCACAGGCCCAGCCCAGCACAGTCTCCTACTATGCAAAATTGTCCTCGGGGACAGATCTTGCCAGTTCCTTCTACTGTAGGGCAGCCATGAAAGGGTCAGGAATACTACAACTCAGGCTCCAAGACCAGCACCTCCTCATTAAATTTTCCGTTTTGGTAAAGCTAATAGCAGCACTACCCAAGGTATACAGACCAGGGCACGAAAGTGTCCTGTTTAAGACAGCCTTCCCACTGGCCTTCTTCGGGGCCTACCGTGTTAGTGAGCTCATTGCACCCTCCATGACAAAATCAGGGGAGGCGTGCCTCTCGGGCCTGGGCGTACACATGGGGGACCGGCATATGGCAATCCACATGCAAAGTTAAAAGACGGACCAAGGGGAGAAAGGAAAATATTGATGCTTAGACTGCTTAGATGAGGTGTGCCCAGTGTGCAGCGTGAAGGATTACATTGGGTTAGTCATTCAGAAGGGCTTACTGCTCTTTCAGCATGAGGATGGTTCCTCCCTCAGTCGTTTTCAGATCATAGCAGTGCTTAGAATGACAGTTGGTAAAGCTGGACTTCTGCCTGATGGGTTTGGGTCTCACTCTTTCCACATTTTCTCAGCCACGACTGCAGCAGGGAGTGGGCTAAGCGAGGAATGGATAAAAAGGTAAGACTGCTGGGTGTCCGGTGCGTTCATGGGTTACATCCAGCCTACGGGCCCCTAAGTCTTATTTCCTTTTTCACTGCAGGCCCTCCTGGCGCTGGGCGCATAATATGGATTGTAGGCCACTCATACATCATGCGCTACAGAGGAATCTGGTTGTGAAACACATCTGTGATGTGGTTGAGCCAGCTGGGAAAGAGATGGGCCCAGCTACTCCCTACTGTGCAGAGCGCTTTGCTTTGGGAAGGGAGGCCAGACAGTGGTAATACACCTAGGGGTAAACAACCTAACTTGCTTGGGAAGGAAGAGCTTATTAGGAGAAATGGTATTTGGGGGCTCACAGCGGTAGCACGGTTCTTAGGCCCCACTGAGATCCTGTGGTATGAAACCATACTGAGGCCAGAGTGGGAATGGGCAAAGGATCACGGGCGGTGGAGATATCCAGGGGAAAACTGAATATCTCCATGACAAAAGTATGCATGGCAAACTCTGGAGGTTTTGTGAGGCACAGGTTCATCAATCTCAGGATGCCAGGGTAATAGGAGTCAGATGAGGCCCACTTGACCGGGCTGGGCGTGGATATGTTCTTGTTAATCATAGTAGGAGTGCTAGAACAAATAGGTTTCTCATAGGGAGATCAAAAGGGGGAGCTGCATGTGGTTGAGTAACGACAGGCAGCGTGGCAGAGGCAAAACATATACACCCATATAGCATAATAGCCTAAAGAAGAGCTGCTAAGGTAGTGTCCTTGGGATGCCTCACGGCAGGGACACGGTGAGCAGACAGGAGCTAGCATGACTCAGCAGGAGGTGGACACAGCACTTGAAGCCTGGGCAAAGCCAGAGTGTTGCCTTCTGAGGTTTAGTAGCAAAGGAACTGACAAAGGGGCCTTCATGGAAAAGGCCGTGCAGGAACACTGGCAACAATTAGTTGTGACAATCAAACCCAAGAATAACCTGAAGGACACAGAAACCCTAGTTCCTACTTGGGACTTACATTACCAGAGTTTGCAGTGTTTTATGTGGGGTATGATATACAATGTTGAGAGTAGGTTTTCAAAACCTATGAAGGTGGTAAAAGTAAAGGAAGATGGCAGCCTATCAATCCATTGCAAGGTATCTGTGATTCCACTATAAAAGAATGATCAATCCATGGCAAGGCATCTGTGATTGCTCTATAAAAGAAAGCTGGTGTGTAAGACTGAGAAAGAAACTGAAAAATCTAACAATGAGTATTATTCCTGTGATCAGTAGTGGTTATCTTACAAGGCGAGTATCCAGGGTGTAACGCAGGCCCCTGAAGCCCCTCTGGTGCAGGGGGTCTCTAAATCTTGTGGGGGGCCCCAAGCCATTAGGGATGGGGCCTTTATCCCCAGGCTAATGAATAGCTGTGAGATGTAGGAGACTCAGGACCTCTTCATCATATTATGCATTGGAGCCTTGACATTTTGCATTGCACGACTGTATCATACTTTTATGCTAAAGAGATTATGTCACTATGTAAGTGAGCATTATCTTGTTTTACATAGAGGGTAGAGGGGGGGTTGTGTGTGTGTGGACGTGCTCCTGAATTCCTTGAGGGTCTTCAGATAGTACTCTTGCTTTGTGTTATGTTATTTTTGGAGTGTTCAAGTAATGGTAGTTGTTGGTGAGTAGGGAAAGCTTGTGGAACCTCAGACTTCATGAGTTGAAGATGTTTGCCTCTCTTCATTACAAGGTGGAAGGGCTTAATATTTAGGGGAGGTTTTTGTTGTCGTGCCCTGTGCAACATTTTGTCCGGCAACTCCTGGTATGGGAAGTAGAAGTCAAGATCGTAGTAGTATTGGTGCTGCAGAAAGTGTAGCTTCCGGAAAATGTTTACTATCCTAGTCTCGTAATGTAGCTAGGATAGTAAACAGCCTAAATGCCTCCTAGTTTAGGTATACACACTCTTGTACCATCGAAACAAGAAAAAGCGATAAAAAATCGTCACCACACCCTTAAGAGGACTTTCCGCACAGGACTAAACCACAGACTGACAGTCACTTGATTATCATTTGTAGTTCTCAAGTGGTTTAATCGGTTAAGGTCCGCGGTTGTTTTTTTGAGAATGCGTGAGAGGAGAACTTGTTCATAAGTTTACCAAGATGTCAGAAAGCAGAGCGCCCTGCGTTCATATCTCCACTCTGTCATGAACTTTGTGATTGTCAGCAAGTTATACTTTGCCTTTCTGGGCTTTAATTCATCCAGCTGTAATTGTCTGCTTATTAAAATGCATAGCGATTGTTCCTTCTCGCCTTGCTGCACTTGTGGTCTGCTGTGTGATTGGCACGCTCTAAAATAGCCAGTGTAGACCTTCCACCTCAGAGGTGAATTTTGAAGCAGATTAGTCACTGAGCACATTCTGACTCCAACAAGAAGAAAGATGCTGTGTTAAATACAAATACCCCCCTCATTATCATCCCAGTAAATAGTGGAGATTTTCTCTTGTATTCTGCAGCCAACTGGGAGTAGTACCCAATAAATACTTCATTGATGTATGCGGTCAAGATGCCTAAACATGTACCTTGGCACAAATGTGAAAAATATTTTTCTCAAGCTATTGTCTTAGCAGGAGTTCTGTATTCTTGGACTGCTCTAGCCCGCGCCCTGGTGCCCGTGCCGAGGGGATGCAATGCGGCCTTGCTGTCATTCTGTGCGCATTACAGTGAATCAAAACACACAAGAAGCAACCCGCCATAACCGCGTATTCTAAGGTCAAATAATTGTGATAGTCTTCAGCTGATGAAATTTTAATGTCCTGCTTCGTTAAAAATTCCCAGAACACTGAATGTAAGTCAACATTCCATGGAGAAAGGGAAGGCATTATGCGGCTTGCATGTGTGCATATCTGCATATCGGAGCACAAAATATTGACATGATAATTGCAGACAAGCCTGAGTGAGCAGCGACCGCTGGGAATTCAGCTGGTGTTGTACCAACTGGATGGCTGCGCAGGACACAGTTTGAAATGCAAGGTGCAAGTTAGCACTTTATTCAGCACAGGCAGGCATCATTTAAAAATCCTTGGGGGAAGCCCTGGTGATGTGCAGATGTTAAAGCATTCTGTTCTGAAGCGCTGATGTTTTTTTCACGCTGCAAAACCACCAGTATGTGTTCGTGTGAGGGAGGCTCAGGAAAATTATTAGATACACAAATATATCTGCTTGAGTTTTCATGATTGTCCGAGCTTTAGTCACTTTATGGGGCGAATGAAGAGCTGTGTCGGTCTAAGGAGATGAAACCGCGCTGCACATTGTGAATGCATACTGATGGTTATCATGCAATAGCAACCCCGCCCTCCCCATCCCTCCCCCCCAAAAAAAATAATAATCACATTTTAATCTTAAAATATTAAAATAATATGTGCATGTCGTTGTTTTTAGGGCAAATTACCCGTACGTGTATATTTGTGTGTATGTGTTCAAAAACATTTTATTTTCTAGCCCTCCCCAGAAAATTGTTTCAGAAATGTAAAAGATGCAGTAATTCACGTCTCAACGTACGCATCAGTCTTTTGTAATTTTGAATTGAGAAAATGGTCGAGAAAGTAATTTATCGATCCTAAAGCCATATCTTAATGATCGTCGGCTCTGGCACCTTAATCAGTTTTATTAGGATTTTTAAAAAAATGTATGGGTAAGCAGCGTTGAAAGATATGTTTAGAGTACCTCTCTGAGAGCGGTGCATTTGATATCTTTGTAGGTGTGCATGCCATCTGAAGCCATGGAGCTGCTTTCCATTTGAATACATTCTAAGGCTGTAAAATTTTAGATCTTAAAATGTTATTTATTGAAACATAAAAACAAAAGTTACCAAATTGATCCGCGACTACCGGTTTTTCTGTACTCAGGACAAAAATAAGGAAAACCGACTGAAAAATATAGATTCAAATTAATTTATGAGACAATGTATGTCGAAAATTTGTAGACAGTGGTGGAGTGTATCTAAAGAGCTGGTTGTGCATGGCTCCTCCATTGTTGATTAGAGCAGGGAAGGACAGTGTGGGGAGGCCATGCATAGCCTAAAAGTGTATATTTGTAACTGGATAAAGGAAATGTTTTTTTAGTGATGTGCTGTGTGTGACATCATAGAAACGTCTAGCTTCTCTTTTGTCTATTTGTTCTCGCTCAAAAACCCCTTGGGGAATAACATGCCAGTTATTCACGCTTAACCCGTCTAAAGTTATTTACGTTATTGTTGGAGAGAGGTTGTGTTTAGAAACCCTGTTCTGTGCTGCCATGATGTCAGAAACGGTGAAAAAGTGTCAAGAGTCGAGACGGATAGTAGTTTGGCAGATTTTGGTCTGCTTCTTTATTGTCTCTCGTGGATTTCCAGAGACCCGGAGAGACAGGGTGTATGCCAGCTGTCATACAGTTGCTGTCTGTGTGCCACCGGCTGTCTCCTCTCCAGGGGAGAAGAGAGCGCGCAGCTTCAGGTTTAGGTGGGAAGTGAGGAGGGTGAAGCAGAGGATGATGGGGAGGGTGGCATGACTCCAGTGTTGCATTACATATTAGGACGTGTAGGGGAGGTAGACAATGGGGGTGGTGTGGGAAAACAGGTATATTTCCTGAAATGAGGGTCTTACATATGGGTGGCAGAATAACCGGTAAATGTTCCTTGTATTGTTTAGTTGGGATTTGGTATCTGATGGGGCACTGTCCATGAAATGCTTTCCTCGATGCCTTTTCTCCTGCGGAGCTAATTTTAAGGTCATCAGCATAGGGGAAGAGGATTTAGAGAGGGTGGATACATAACAGAAAACTATATACATAAGTAGTAACAATGACGTTGAGTTTCCAACCCCCGGTTGCTTTGTTCTTGTTGTGTATTTGAGGACATTTGAAAATCCTCAATGGAAAACCAGTCATGTTATTGCCAGGTACCAATATATGACTATATATGTTGTCAGAACCACAAATGATTGAAGTAAATCCACCTGATATATCCGGGTGTCCGTGCTCTAATCACATTTCTGCGGAAGGGATGTGTTTGGAAATTCCTCTAACCTTCTACTCTCACTACTGTGTATATGTAGTGTTTGGGCCCAAGTCATATTCTGAGATGCAAGCATATTATTTTAAATGAGGTCATATATCAAAAATGTCTCTTTTTAGAGTTCTATCTCTTACTAGATTGCAGACTGGCTTTTTTTTTTTAAATCCTGTTCTCTTCTAGTCCGCATTCCAAATTCGCACCTCATTCACACTTAAATGTTTCTTAAGGTATCTAATATTTCATTTTGGCATCTCATAAAAAAAATGGGCCAGGACCCAGATATGATGGCCAATGACATGCAGCATACAGTACCAGCCATACGGCTTCAGAACTGGAGTGTTAATGGTCTAAAATTAATTATCTGATTTTGGCTTTTAGGAGGTGGGTAGATCTTAAATGTGGATAAAGCTTGTAGCTTAATACTGCTAAAGTTCATTGCTTAATATGCGTTGTGCTCCTGGGAAAAGCGATTGAAGCTCCAAACTTTCGCAAATTGACAGCCTATGTTCATTCCATTTTTCATCCTAAAGAAGTCTGTAAATATTCTTAGCTCGCATCATTATTGCACATCAGTGCTTCTAATTAGCTAAACAGGAGTTCGTCTCAGCCATTTATCATCATCAGCTTCCTGACAGAGCCTTTTTTTGATTAACTATATCTGTATTGCCTGTAACTGTACCAGGGCACAGCGAGCTTTCTTTTCACTCTTTAAATCATTGAAGAACATACGTTTTGTGTAATTTGTTATACGCGCGATTGTTTGAAAACAAGTCATACGTGTTTGCTTGAGCAAGCCCCTGCCGTACCACTGAGCCTCCACTGGAAGCTCCTTTGGTATCAGAATACTAGGATGCAGTGTGCCAAACGGAGGACATACAGTAATAACATTCCTGCACCTTTGAATCTACATATGAAAGAACGCAAGAGTTTCTTGTTGGTGTTTGTCATTATATCGACTTAAAAGTTGTATGAGGAGTTTGAGTGCAACGGACTGAAGAGTTGCCTCATCGGAAACCAAATACATTACCATTCAGGAAAAACACATTGTCGCGCATCTATCCAATAATGTACATGTTGATTTGCCAGTCATTTCGATTGTGGGAGTCATGTCTTGGCCAGATTCATCTCTTGCTGTCTCATACCTAGAGTGTTAGTATGCTTGACAGCTTTATACTTTTACAAGCAAAACAACTTCTTTTCTGACTACTGTTTAGAATCACAACAAAGGAGAATGTCAAGGACTCTGGACTTAGATGTGCATATTTAAGTTCATGGTTCTACCAACGTGGTGGTAGTGTATGAGTGAGGACTGCTTAGAGAGAAGGCCTTGATACATGGTTGTTTGTGATATTCGGTTTTTTTTTGGTCTTGGCTACCAGACAGGGATTCGCTGTCTGAAGGAGAAAGACTTTTGTGGACCATACCAAAGACCTACAGGGGCTTTGAGCGTGCACGTTGCATACAGTGGTCGACTTTACTGTCACTCTCATTTGCTTGCATTTTATTCAATGGCTTGCCTTCATTTTCTTGTGACTGGTCTTCCCTGTAGCACACCCTCTTGACTATCCTTTTGATTAACTGACTTGTGATGTTCACATTTATGGAACTACTTTTTCTTCTTTTTTGTTAAGCACTTCTTGAGAGTACATGTGTTTTCTTACTTTTTTTTGTTTGTTATGCGGTGCTTGAAATATATAAATGTAATTTTATTACATTTTTTTTATTTTTTATTTTTTTCTCAGTGGCCCAGTAACTGCCGTTTACTGCCAGGCCCTAATGAGTGCCTTTGCGTGTCAGTTTTGCTCCCTCACGTCCCCTTTGCTTACCCTCCACTTGCCCCTCGGTTGCTCTCCTACCCCCTGCTATGATTACATTTGTTTGTTCTTTTATTTCTTTAATATTTTTGAAGGGCTGAGGAACTGCATTAGATACCTGGCGCTCTGCTAGCCAAATATAGCCCTTCCACATGTAAATATTTTTCTTATTTACTGATTGAAGATACATTCAATATCTTAGAGCGATATGTAAAAGGAAAGAAAAGGAAAAAGAAGAAAAAGGTGCCAGAATCAACAGTTAGGAGTTCACAAGAGGTAACTCATGAAAGCAGCAACAGAATGAGCTAGCTGGCAACAGTGATTGTGCCATCACACCTTTTTTTAGCAAATGCTACAGAGCTTACCAGCTTTCTTTTCTCTACAGTGCTTAAACTGTGTACCAGTTGTAGGCATGAATGGGGTCATGATTGGTCAAACTCCTTTCTTGATGTACACTTCTCATTTGGTGGCACAGAGGGAAGTGGTGGAAGTAGTATATGACGTAGACAGGATTTTAAAGAGCCTGCATGGCCTTTTAATTTACCTTTACCACCGTGGCCCCTTCACTCAACTCTCTACCAAACTGTAAAATAATTGTTGGACTGTGTCATTACATGGTGTAGTGATACACAGCAGCATGCATTTTTATGGTGCTATGTCCCGTCTGTAATAAAGTACACATTCAAATAAAAAACAGAAACCAAATTTATTAAGTCCAGTACCACTCATTTAAAGTTATTTAAGGTAAATTATTTACTTCTGGTTCATTTGGTATAAAGAATATTTGCAAACATAAGTGTTTTAAGGCAATAACATTTAACGTAAGGCAATACCATTCAAACTACTGGCATGCCAAATCGACCCATGACATTAGTGAGTACCAGGGCTCATCTGCCAAGCAAAAAAGCTCACATCAGACGTAGTCATTTTTACTGCATAGTGTATTGATTTCCTTTAAAACAATGTTATGCTCTGTAGCCTAGTGGATGAATGAAAAGGGGACCAATGCCATTTCTACTGCTGAGACAAGGTAAACTTTCAAACATTCTGAAAAGATGAGTATGTAGTTTCAGCAGTTCGATGCCAGCCCTTGCCTTTGATCACGGTTTCTGATCCAGCCCTAGACCTGTCTTATTCCAGTTAATGTGATGGTAAGAAAGCAGTAAGCTCTGTTTCAGTAGATCCCAGTTCATGCTGTGAGTCCGGGTGGCTTAATGAATGAGATCTATGAATGTAACAGTGAGGAACTGTGAACACTTATTACACAAAGATTTAGTTAGACTTTAATCAAACTATTTTCCTAGAAATATTTCAACACTATTAGATGTAATAATACAAATTATCAAATTACCCCTTAATTGTAGGTTTTACAAGCCTACATTGTTATTAAAGTTGAAATTAGGATCTGTTGCATTCAACTGATTTGGGTGTGCCAACCACAATGTGTCATGTATAAGACGTGTCAGAGTGGTAACTTAGTATGGTCGTAAAATTTGTGAAATGTTGTCCCATGAGCTACATCACACATCCTGTGTATGTCTCATGTGTTCCTCAGGCAGTCATGTCCTTTTATTTCAGCCCCTGCGGGCTGGAGATAGTGCTTTCAGTGTTGCTGTGTGCATTTTCTATGTACACACAAGGGTTTAGCTTCTGCTTTCCTCTCTCTGTAGTGTGTCTCTGATAGAAACCCAGTTCTGGAAGGGCTTGTTCTGTCCATTGGCTTATAGCTAGTAGTGTTCTGAAATATCAATCAGAAGTGAGGTCCTGATTTCTATTTTTATGGATAGCTGACTATCACTTGAATGTCCCTCATGCTCTGATTTTAGTTTGTGTCTGGATAATATTCTGGTAAGACTGTTGATTATGTCTGATCTTTAGTCAATGTTGGATATGTCTGTTTCCTATTTCATGCCCTGGCCCTATATGGACAAATGACTACACCAAGGCCAAACGTTTTCAGTTTCACCATAATTCAAATTCTCCAGTCTTTCTTGCTAATCTGTTTGCTATCCAGCTAATCATGTTCCTCCCATGTCCTCAAAGTTCAAATGTAGAGCTCTTATCTTCAAGGCTCTTGGTGAGAACCAGGAGATCAATCACATTGTGTCTAATGCAAAGTAATGCAGAAGAAGAGCTTACTTACAAGATTCACCTTAAATTGGAGCAGAGGGAACTGCGCCAGTACATCATGCCAACTCCTTTGGCTGTTTCTGCCCACTACTGTCCTAATCGCTACCACCTGCCCATTAACCAAATACTATTTGTACAGTTTTTCTCCTTTGGTATCTGTCCAGCATGTTAAGACTGCAATGGAATTCTCACTTTCATTGTCATACAGATCTGAAGGGAAGGGCCGTTGGCGTCTTGTATTTCAGTGTTTCAGAACGTTTCCCGCAAGAACATGCATTGGCAAAGCCAGTAAGTCTAGCCTTTGACAGATGTTAGTCGACCTTTTGGTTTCGCTAGTGCTTGTTGCCAGTGCTGAATTAAATCAACGTCCCCTTTTTTTAAAACTTGCCAGCACCGCTTGATTATGAACCGAATGGCGCTGCAATTGCCTTTTTTTTCTTTTAATTTACTTTTCCAAAATAGTGGACACCAATCTTAGACCCATAAGTGAAAAAACATCAAAAGTGCACATAAATGCTTTTTAGAGAGAAAAGGGGTTGTGGAAAAAAAGGAAAATACGACAAGGATAGGTAGAGTTTAGGGAAGCTATTGGGAAGGGGAGCAAAGGCACAGTGCAGTGGGGTGGATATTAAAAAGAGGAACAGCAGGGGGAGAGAGCAAGAAAACACTAAGCATGCACTCACATTGGGAGCTCAAATAAAAAATGAAAAAAATAAATTCCCTGAATGTAAGCAGTGGAAGGATGCAACTCAGCCATTCAGAAGGAGGATAAGATGCCAGACTCCAGTGATGGGGAAAACCCCCAAAAGAGGAAAGAAAAAGTCCTTGCAAATAAGCAAATAAATGAAATTGACAAGCAAACCAATCAACGATAAGCAATGGTGGGGTGACCCAAAGACCAATGAATGTATTAGTATTGTTCACAATAGCTTTCAACCTACTGTCTGTAAGCTAGACCTAAGAAATATGTACTAGCAATGTCTTTGGCAGCAAGTAAAATTGTACTTTTGTAGTGTTCATCAAGCCACATATGCAGACAGTGCACATAGTTCTGAAATAACGAGTCATACATTGTATGCTTGTAAGTCCGTAACTAGGATATAGCATTTATCTCAGTTGCGGCTAGTGGAGGGAGGGAGGGTAAGGGGCGGGGGGGGGGGAGAAATAAGGACAAACAAATAATAATATTAAAAAATTACCTTCCTCGCCGCCTCCGCCGTGCCGCTCCTCAGTCTTCACATAAGGCCCAGGCTCCCAGCCTGCCCTGCGGCCAATCCCAACGCTGCTTTCATACTGCTGGCATGAAAGCAGCATTGGGATTGCTGGAGCGCCCTTCTTGGCGGTCCGAGGCAGAGTGGGAGCCTCTGCCTGCTGTCTCCAGCCCAGCAACACAGTGCCGGGTTGGAGAGAGCCCACTGCCCATGTGTGTTTGGCCGTCCGCGACAGCTAGCTAAACATACATGGGCACTGGTTGGAGTGATGTGCACTCCCACTCCGTCCCTCCCTACCCCCCATGGTGTATTATCGTTTTATTGTAAAAGTTTTGCAGCTGCTGCGGGTGTGGGCGGGTGACACTTCTCCACCATAGCAGAGGAGCTGCTGCTGGTTTGTCTCCTTTCTTTTACTGACACAATCACATAAGTTATCGGGCAGCTTGAGAAAGCATAGGGACATTGAGGTAGCAGCCTGCTGTATACCTTCAACTGCTAAAACATCTGTAAATAATTTCCTTGCAAAGATTGCCAGATAGCATAGAACAGCTTCAGTTAACTTGCGATTTGCCTACTGTTTTCAAATTAGGAATCAAAATCCTTGTTACAATGAGAAATGTATGGTTACCGTTCTGCTTTGCGTGCTAAAGCAGCAATTTGTGAGAGTGAGTTCCATATGCTGAGTTACGGAATCATGATTCTTAAAGTTCACTTTTGAATGCTGAAAGTGTGCCATCATGGCAGACTTTGTGCATTCATAAATGTGTGAGCAGTGTGGTGAAAGGTGTGGGATTGACCCTGCATATACTGCATTTAGCACCCACATATTCATAGGTTTGATGTATGAAAAATGTAAAGGTAGTGTCCCATTTTGTAACATTCACAACATACTTCTCTGACAAGCAGGTAGAAATGTCTTTTTTTTGTTGCATGGATTGGAAAGCTGAGGGAACTCTTCCATTTTTCATCAGGGTGAGCAAATCTGCATTTGTTCAAACCTTACTTGTGGCATTTTTTTACCCTATGAAAAATTAGCACAAGTACTTCTTAGAATTCCAAAATTGCTTCTGGGATACTTTTGTGAATCCCATAAGTCAGAAGTCGAATCCAAACACCAGAGTTATCGTGTGGCTGACAGGCTTTGCAAATCTGTGCTTTGTGAATCGGTCTTGTAGGATTAATTATATATTCAAGATTTTGCAACCCTGCAGAGAGCTCACATGCATTTTGTTGGTTACATCTCTAGTTAGATGTGAGCCGCACACCTTAGAATCGACGGTTCTTCCACAACTGATGGCACAAAAAGCATGTGATCCAGCCTGAAGGTGAAAGACTGCTTTCCTGCCTGCTTGAAAAGTGTGACGGAGAAAGGTGAGGTTCCATTTGCTGGATTAATTTAGGTTGCTAGTCCCAGACACAGGCATTGACTGCAAAGGGAAAATATTATTTAAGTTTAATTTTCCATTCATCAAAATTGATAGTTCATCCCTCACATTGAGGTACGGGAGGAGGGTGCAAGAGATTGTTTTCTCAACAAAACAATGGCTTGAAAACTCTAAGCGTATGCGTTTACCTGCATAACACGCTTGCTTTAAAATGCCCCTCTATAAGCAGACACATCTTCTCTGTAGATTTGTTTCTTTTCCTTGTCCACTGAGAGGGCCAAACATTTAATCAAGGGCCTGTTCAGTGCAGAGTATTTTCTTTCTTTCTTGATTGCTTTCTTGGTCGCTGGATTTTCTTCTGTCTGGTGACTACTTTGCACACCCACCCTTGTTAATGCAACAACTTTATGACTATAAAGGTTGATGCTGCTACTGGTCTCTGTGTACAGAGGGTAAGTTCTTCTAAATTTACTTTTGATGGTTATGGCAAATCATTAAGCAAGTGCACCAGTACCCACATCTCCATTTTTGCAAAAAAAGTTGAAAAAAGTGTCTTTATGGACACTCGTTTTAATTGTTAGGACTTTGTTGCATTTGACCATCAGATGAGATTCCCTGGTCTTGCATTTGCTGAGTTAAGCCTTGCCACCCTCACATACTCCAGTACATTCAGCTTCCATTTTGTTTAGGTGTCTTCATGCGCACACACCTTGGATGGTACATGCCCTGTTAGTTTTATAACTTAGTTGCAAGGAGGCACCAGGTGAGAAACTCTTCTTTTCACATTACCCAGCCTCTGTAATATATATTTTCCTAATTTGTCATCACAACCAAAGAGAGACAATGATCCACGAGCCCAGTTCCTCTTATGTCCTTTACACCAATGGTAGCTTTGAGGTCCTCTTTAGCCTAACGTCTTTTCGCACAGCAAAATCAGGTACCATGTCAGTCCCATCTCCTTCAACTCCAGCATTGCAACACCTTCCTCTGAGCATGAGTGTGACTGTAGCTAACCCTTTTCGACACCAACATGGACATGAATTGTGGTGAAGAAGATTTTCTTCAAAAAATTGTCTCTTCGTTTCATCATTACGAATACATTGGTCAGTTCATTTTCAAGAGAAAGTATGCAGTGTTCTTCATTTAGCCACTAAACTGTGTTAGTACCTTTGTCTCTCTTGTGTCTGGTTGCCAAAAAGGTAGGCAATGGATTTAGGGCTTGTTTTGTTATTTATATAATGTTAGTACTGTTCATAGGTAGAATGCTGTGAGGTAGGAGAGAATGTGTGGAATGAAATGTGAGGGTTGGCAGTTTGTGGAGACTTTGGAAGAAGTCACAGGTGTTGGCATTACTGGAGAGGACATCCACAAAATGTTGGCAGCGTCACTACAAGAATTTTGTCAACGAGGCAGAAACTTCGAACCACGTCAAAATCTCAGAACGAATTACTGGCCAGGGATCTTCAGAAATACGTACGGAGTAAGTACCCGAAGCGCCAACACCTCAATGTGTTATTAATTATTCCCTGGAGCTGTAATTGACTGTGGAGCCGTTTGGTTTTACATGGGGCTCTTCTTGCTCTATCGCCTTTTCGCTACTGGTTTTTGGTGGATTTCAGTGTCAACGACGCTTGAGCAGTTCTATTTTGAATACTGTTGCGCGAGCTACGATAGAACAGCGCTCAAGCCCAGTCTCCTCACGTGCTTTTATGTCATCGCGCGCAGTGAATTTATGAAGAGACATTGCCGGCGCTAGCGCTACCACGCTCATCGGAAGTTAAAAGCCTACCGTTCCAGCTTTAGGATCCTTGGAGTGCCGAGTACAGTGTCCACGATCGCACAGGTGTGAATCTCCACCTAATCTCTCAACTTCTCTAGCTGGTGTGGGCACTGTGGTACGACTTCCTGCTGGAATGCTTGTGTGTTAACTTTTGTCAATTTGAGGTTCTTGGTGACGGCCATCTTGGATGCACTGCTGAGACACTGGTGTGGTAACCCACAATGATTTTTGGATTCCTTTTGGCGGTCACCCTGGGAGTATTGCGTTTTGGCAGTCAAGATCTCAGCACAAAGTTTTTTTTGTTTTATTTTCTCGCTTCCTTCATTTCTCATTTTAGAATGTGTGCTGCCCAAACATTTACTCTCACTCCTCCACAACCGTTTCTGAGCTCTACAGGTGATCCGCAAGTGAAATGGCAAGAGTGGAAAGAAGCCTATAGATGATGAAGATCTGACTCCGGCTAAAAAGAAGATTTTGCTACATCGTCTTGGACCTAAGGGTCTTAAAATGTATAACTCAGTGGAGAAAAAGGATTCGACAAGATGGTGACTCTAAAGTTTTTGCACATGCCTTGGAAGTCTTAGACAGATCTTATTCCACATCAGTCTGTATCGCTATTGATAGATTTAATTTCTTCAGTAGGAAACAAGGAAAAACAGAATCTATAGAGGAATATGTCTCTGAGCTCAAAAAGCTTGCAATTACTTGTAGGTTTGGTGATTTACATAATGAGCTGATAAGAGATCAGATTATTATGCATGTAAACAATAACCATATCCAAGAGAAATTGTGGGTTCATGGCGAGTCACAATTGGAAGAAGTCGTTGCCTTAGTTAAGAAGGCAGAAATTTCTAATAAGTGCGCCAGGGCTGTTTTACTTGACAAAAAATAACCACAGAATGATGTGGTCAGTAGAGTGAAATATAATAAAAATAGAGAGGAGAAACACGAAAGGTAACAAATTGAGAAAAAGAAAACAGACAAAAAATGTTATCGGTGTGGGAGTAAGGAGCATTTAGCATTCCAGAAAAAATGCCCTGCTCGTGACCAATTGTGTGCTAATTGTGGTATTATGGGTCATTTTGCCAAAGTGTGTAGAAGAGGTAAAAAAAGTTGCAGTGGTTCACAACAAATCTGACTCTGAATCTGGTTCTGATTCTAGTTGTAAGGAAATGGCTCCCTGTTGCAGTTCCCCCCACTTTTTGCCTGATACTGATGCTGACTTGACTGAGAAGTGTGCTGGGACCCTGCTAACCAGGCCCCAGCACCAGTGTTCTTTCACCTAAAACGTACCATTGTCTCCACAAGTGGCACAACCCTGGCACCCAGGTAAGTCCCTTGTAACTGGTACCCCTGGTACCAAGGGCCCTGATGCCAGGGAAGGTCTCTAAGGGCTGCAGCATGTCTTATGCCACCCTAGGGACCCCTAACTCAGCACAGACACACTGCTTGCCAGCTTGTGTGTGCTGGTGGGGAGAAAATGACTAAGTCGACATGACACTCCCCTCAGGGTGCCATGCCAACCTCACACTACCTGTGGCATAGGTAAGTCACATCTCTAGCAGGCCTTACAGCCCTAAGGCAGGGTGCACTATACCACAGATGAGGGCATATGTGCATGAGCACTATGCCCCTACAGTGTCTAAGCAAAACCTTAGACATTGTAAGTGCAGGGTAGCCATAAGAGTATATCGTCTGGGAGTCTGTCAAAAACGAACTCCACAGCTCCATAAGGGCTACACTGAATACTGGGAAGTTTAGTATCAAACTTCCCAGAATAATAAACCCACACTGATGCCAGTGTTGGATGTATTAAAAAATGCACACAGAGGTCATCTTAGAGATGCCCCCTGTATTTTACCCAATTGTTCAGTGCAGGACTGACTGGTCTGTGCCAGCCTGCTGCTGAGAGACGAGTTTCTGACCCCATGTGGTGAGAGCCTTTGTGCTCTCTGAGGACAGAAACAAAGCCTGCTCTGGGTTGAGGTGCTTCACACCTCCCCCCTGCAGGAACTATAACACCTAGCAGTGAGCCTCAAAGGCTCCGGCTTCGTGTTACAATGCCCCAGGGCACTCCAGCTAGTGGAGATGCCCGCCCCCTGGACACAGCCCCCACTTTTGGCGGCAAGTCCAGGAATGAGAAAAACAAGGAGGAGTCACTGGCCAGTCAGGACAGCCCCTAAGGTGTCCTGAGCTGAGGTGACTCTGACTTTTAGAAATCCTCCATCTTGCAGATGGAGGATTCCCCCAATAGGAATAGGGATGTGCCCCCCTCCCCTCAGGGAGGAGGCACCAAGAGGGTGTAGCCACCCTCAAGGACAGTAGCCATTGGCTACTGCCCTCCCAGACCTAAACACACCCCTAAATTCAGTATTTAGGGGCACCCCAGAACCTAGGAACTCAGATTCCTGCAACCTAAGAAGAAGAGGACTGCTAAGCTGAAAAACCCTGCAGAGAAGACAGAGACACCAACTGCTTTGGCCCCAGCTCTACCGGCCTGTCTCCCCACTTCTAAAGACACTGCTCCAGCGACGCTCTCCCCAGGGACCAGCGACCTCTGAATCCTCAGAGGACTGCCCTGCTCTAGAAGGACCAAGAAACTCCTGAGGACAGCGTCTCTGTTCATCCAAGACTGCAATTTTGTTTCAAAGGAGCAACTTTAAAACGACTTGCGTTTCCCGCCGGAAGCGTGAGACTTGCTACTCTGCACCCGATGCCCCCGGCTCGACTTGTGGAGAAACAACACTTCAGGGAGGACTCCCCGGCGACTGCGAGACCGTGAGTAGCCAGAGTTGCCCCCCCTGAGCCCCCACAGCGACGCCTGCAGAGGGAATCCCGAGGCTCCCCCTGATTGCGACTGCCTGCTTCCCAGATCCCGACGCCTGGTAAAGACTCCCCACCCGCAGCCCCCAGGACCTAAAAGATCGTAACTCCAGTGCAGGAGTGACCCCCAGGAGGCCCTCTCCCTTGCCCAGGTGGTGGCTAACCCGAGGAGCCCCCCCCTTGCCTGCATCGCTGAAGAGACCCCTTGGTCTCCCATTGATTTCAATTACAAACCCGACGCTTGTTTGCACACTGCACCCGGCTGCCCCCGTGCTGCTGAGGGTGTACTTTCTGTGTGGACTTGTGTCCCCCCCGATGCCCTAGAAAACCCCCCCCAGGTCTGCCCTCCGAAGACGCGGGTACTTACCTGCTGGCAGACTGGAACCGGGGCACCCCCTTCTCCATTGAAGCTTATGTGTTTTGGGCACCACTTTGACCTCTGCACCTGACCGGCCCTGAGCTGCTGGTGTGGTAACTTTGGGGTTGCTCTGAACCCCCAACGGTGGGCTACCTTGGACCCAAACTTGAACCCCGTAGGTGGTTTACTTACCTGCAAGAACTAACAAACTCTTACTCCCCCTAGGAACTGTGAAAATTGCACTGTGTCCAGTTTTAAAATAGCTATATGTGATTTATTTGAAAACTGTGTATGCTATTTTGATTATTCAAAGTTCCTAAAGTACCTACCTGCAATACCTTTCATTTGAAGTATTACATGTAAAATTTGAACCTGAGGTTCTTAAAATAAACTAAGAAAATATATTTTTCTATACAAAAACCTATTGGCCTGGAATTGTCTTTGAGTGCGTGTTCCTCATTTATTGCCTTTGTGTGTACAACAAATGCTTAACACTACTCCTTTGATAAGCCTACTGCTCGACCGCACTACCACAAAATAGAGCATTAGTATCTCTTTTTGCCACTATCTTACCTCTAAGGGGAACCCTTGGACTCTGTGCATACTATTCCTTACTTTGAAATAGTGCATACAGAGCCAACTTCCTACACTAGTCAAGACTCAAAGGAACATAAATGTGTTTTAGGTATCAATAGCACCATAAATGCCTCTGTCTTAGGAGAAATGGAGAAATTGAGAATTTAAATCTAGGGGAAAATTTGTGTGTCACACACTTGAGTGTACAATCTAGGAACAAACCCATTTGCGAGATTTGTTTGTGATGTGTGCAGATATTAATTGTAGATGATTCTGAGTCTTCATTCACGATAATTAATAAGAATTTGTGGCAGAAAAGATTAAAAAATGTTCTTGGTCCTGCTTTCTTTCCTCCGGATGTCTCTCCAGAGAGTTTCACAGGAGAATTTATACCCATGATTGGGTTCAACAAAGTTGTTTTCGAGTGTAAAGGCAGAAGAACATTGGGCAAATTGTACATTGATGAAGAAGAACCAGCAGTTCTGGGATGGTTGGATCAGAGAGCTTTGAATATTGTGTTGGACCCCAATGGTGTAGAACAAGTAAAGGTGGTATGTGACTATGGGGATTACGAGGTTAAAGTAAAAAAACAAGTTTCCAGAGGTATTTTTGGGAAAAATTGGCACCCTTAAGGATTTTACACATAAAATTCTATTAAAGGAAAATGCTGTGCCGAAGATTCATAAATCTCAAAACATACCTTGGGTGATAAGAGAGGAGGTTGAAAGGGAACTAGAGTCTCTCTTAAAGAAGGGTGTAATAAAAGAAGTTGATGCATCTGAATGGATTTCTCAATTGGTGGCAGTATGTAAGGCTAATGGGAAGATTAGTTTGTGCATCGACTTGAGAGAATTGAATAACAACATTGTGGTGGAGAAATTTCCTTTGCCTAGGATAAGTGAAATGCTTGCTTTGACAAAGGACATGGAATGGTTCACTTCCATGGACTTATCCTCGGCTTATTATCGAGTTAAACTACACGAAGATAGTAAAAGCCTAACTGCCTTCATGACTCCTCAGGGGTGTTATCGCTATGTCCGTATGCCGTTCGGACTGGCCTCTGCTGCAGCAGTTTTCCAGAAACGAATGTACAAGTTTTTCAAGGACATAAAGGGTGTGGTTTTTTTTCAGGACGACATTTTGATTATGGGAAAGAATAGGAGGCAACATGATACTAGAGTAGATAAGGTGCTTGGTATTTTGAGGGATAAGGGCTTTACAGCTGAGTTTTCTAAGTGTAAATTTGGTGTACAACAATTGAACTATTTGGGGCATGAAATCACGGCTGGTGGCATTAAACCAAAGCAAGAATTGTTGTCTGCTATCCAAGATGCACCGTCACCTAGTAATAAGGATGAATTAAGATCATTCTTTGGCCTGGCGGAGTTGTATGCCAGGTTTGTCAAGAGTTTTTCAGAAAGAACATTTGATTTGAGACAACAGTTAAAGGAAAAATGTCAATTTGCCTGGACAGACACTTTGCCGAAAGATTTTGAAGACATTAAATGGGAAATATGTTTAGGAAAGACATTGTCTGGCTTTGATTCTAAACTCGCTTCTATTCTTACCACAGATGCGAGCAATAAGGGTATTGGTGCTGTCCTGAGTCACGAAAGTGTCAATGGTGAGGTCACCATAGCATTTGCCTCTAGAGCATTATCTCCCACAGAAGAAAAGTACTCAGTAATAGAAAGGGAAGCTCTTGCAGTAGTAGTGGGTTTAGAAAACTTTAGAAACTTTTTGTGGGGTTTTGACGTTAAAATAAGATGTGATCATAAACCCTTAATTAAGGTGCTAACCACTGAGGGTCTTCTTAAAGCCACGGCTATAATAGCTAGGATGTCTATAAGGCTTTTGGATTTCAAATATAAGTTGGTGTATGTACCAGGTGTTAAGAACAAAGGTGCGGACTGTTTGAGCAGATTGCCGTTACCTTTTGAAGAAACTGTGGATGGTGTGGAAGGGATCAGTGTAGCATGGACTGGCACTACTGAATGGAGTGCTATTAGAGCAAGGTTTGGAATGAAGCAAATTCAAATGATCTAATGTTGTCAACATTAAAAGAAGTACAGTCAGTGTGGTTGGCCTGAAAAAAAAATATATTGATGCAAAGTTGAGTATTGTTTTTTTAATTGCGTGACAAATTATCAGTGGTTCAAAACAAGGTTGTGAGGGGGTGATAGGATTGTACCACCTGAAAAAATGAGGGATTCTATTATCAAAATAAATCATATGGGGCATTTAGGCATTGTTAAAACTAAATTGAAAATTTAAAGAAAATTACTGGTGGCCAGGTATGGATATTGATATTGCGAGACTGGTTAGATATTGTGACTTTGAAGCAGATGTTACATCCTGTTCCGTGTCCTGAAATGGCGTGGGAAGTTATTGGAGTTGATATGATGGGGCCAATTGTTGAAGAGAATCTAGAATGGCATATTATATTGGTGGTTTATTATTTTTCAAAATGGCCAGAAGTTACATTTGTTACTAAGGCCAATTCTGGGAACATTTTGATGTTTTGGAAAAACGTTTCCAGAGGGAGGGTCTGCCTAAGAAAATCATTAATGACAATGGTGTTCAATTCAAAAGTGGGGAAATTGAACAATTTCTGAATAGGAATGGCATTGAACACAAATTAGTGTCTGTTTATCATCCAAGTGGGAATGGCGAAGTGGAGAGATTTAATCGAGTCATTAAAGACTCGTTAGCGAAGTATAAAAATGTTGACTGGAAAACCAGTATTAAAAAAATTATTTGGATGTATAGAACCACCTGTGCTACAGCCCATTTACCGTTATGAGAGGAAGAATTCCTTTTATGAAGGATAATCAGGGTTGGTTAAGCAATTCTAGGCTGAAGGAGTGGTGTCCCTCTGAGGTAAAAAAAGAATATTCAAAAAGCTCAAGAGAATTATAAAAGTTATGTGGACTTTAAGCGGGGTGCTAAGGAAATAAACTTAAAGAGGGGTGATTTAGTTTGGGTTAAATTACCAGGCAAAATGAAGAAGGGAGACAGCAAGTATTCTGAACCAAGAACAATTCTGGAGGTTTATAAAAATTCAGCCGAATTGAGTGATGGCTGGGTTTGGCATATGAGTCGTTTTGCACAGTATAAAGGGGAATCAACTGTTATGGACAAAGATGTTTCAAAGGAGTCTACAAAAAAATATTTTTACTTGGATGCTGTGCATGCCTTTGATGATTGCACTCCTACTGGGAATGAAAATATCAATGAAATGGGAGAAGGAAGTTCTTCTTATGAGGATGCCAGTGTTAACAATGACAGTTTAGGACACGTTGTGAGGAACAAAACCTATAATAGTAAACAAGATAGAATCATCAAGGAACTAGTATATTTAAGAGATTACATTGTAAATTAGAATGTTCTGTAACTTGTGTACCTGTATTTGTTTTTTATTTTATGTTCATTAGATAAAGGGGGAAGATGTGTTGTGTTATTTATATAATGTTACTACTGTTCATAGGTAGAATGCTGTGAGGTAGGAGAGAATGTGTGGAATGGAATGTGAGGGTTCGCAGTTTGTGGAGACCTTGGAAGAAGTCACAGGTGTTGGCGTTACCGGAGAAGATTTGTAATAAATACATATTTATACAAATCCACAACGTGTCGGCAGTGTCACTACAGGGCTCCTTCGTATGGGAAAACGTGTTCTTGCTTCTTTATTTCAGCCAACCTGATCAGAACAGATGCCGCTTGAAGAGATCACGAAGTGTGAAAACGTGAAAACGAAATCTGATGAGCTGCTCCAACTGTTATCTCTCAATCTAATTTACACATACGGGACGTATCACAGAAAATCTTAAAACCTCTACCGTTTCACTTTAGCGAAGGCTGGTGCATGATAGCCTGTGGCATGTAAACAGCAAACTCTTCTGTGACCATGTTGATATTTCATCCAGTGGTCAGTAAGCTATTACTGGACCTTTATCGCTCTTGTTTAGTCACTTTCGTTAGTACATCATCTGTTTGGTAACCAACAATCTTTCTTTCTGGGGCAAGAGAGAGAGAATGAAGATTAACTTCTGCCAAGTAACCTGCCCACAGCAGTGGTTTGGTAATTTCAGATTGCTCCTGCTCAATTATAATCAGCAGTTTTTACCAGTGTTATATTAGTCTGCCATCACAGTACTAAAAAATTGACCGGGTCTGCATATGGATTTACCGTTTTGCAAGTATACACTTCTGCCTGTCTATTTGGCATAATATGGCTGCACATGTTAGAAGAGAAAAAGCTGTACACTTGAGGAGCAGTTAAAATGGCAACTATCTTGTCAGATACGTACTGGTCATGCTGCGACTCCCTCCAGCCCCATTATGGTATGTGAGAATGAATGACACAGTATTGATCACTGGAAGAGAAGGTCTCTAGTCAGATGAGGCAGCATAATCTTATTTCTCCTCAAAATACCCAGAGTATTGCATGTGAAGAAAGGAGACTTGAAAGGTGGTTTACCACGAAGAAGGTTTGTGGGTGATGTATCAGAATTGAGTCTTCAAATTCTGCTTACCATTTTTAGGGAAAGTAGGAAGGGGGGCAATTATCTTGAGACAGAAACAGCCAGTCTGGGTAAGGTATTCAGTCTTAGTCACCAATTGATTTATTTTTTAGATCTTGCTGTTGTGCGGTGGCCAAGTAAGTGCAATCTGTTTAAAACTGGGAGGGAAGTAAAATAACTTGAGCAAGGATATGATTTTTACACAGATACTTGAAATTTAGATGTCTGCCCAAGAAGGCTGCCAGGGGAATTGGATAGATTCCAAAGTTTGGTCCTTCCTTGCAATCTGATTGTGCTAAGTGGAATTCTTTAGTGAATTCTATGGGTCAAGGGAAACTGTTTATACTACACTGAGGTAATAAATGCAGATTTCAGCCTCTGATTCCAGCAACTTTACAGTCCATGCAGATTAGGGCTTAGATGAGAAAGAATGTGCCTTGGTTGGGAAAAGAGGAGCTGAAGGTCAGATTGTGGTAATACGAGGGGATAGCAATCAAAGAATAATTATAATACCAGACAGGTGAGTCGTCTGTCTGGTCCAGTGAGAAAGAGTTCTCATTAGGAGGAAGACTGTATTGACTCTCTGGCAGACACCTCCTAGGGCCTTGATCATTTCAAAGATTGATCACATCTGTATGTGTCAGACTCAAGAGTGAAGTACAAGCATAAGTATAGGATGGTTTGTGATCAGAGTAAGAAAAATCCTTAAGGAGGGCTACATGAGGGTGTGATGTTTGAACGATTCAACCTTGGACCCATGTATAGTGGGTGTAAGCAAGGAGGTAAAGTGTGGCATGCATTTAGGCTATTTGAACCCAGGATGCTGTTAACATTAAAAAAATTCTGTTGCCAAGGGGCTTGGTTTAGGACATCCAGTGGTAATGTATAATGTGAATGTTTTAACTGGTTCCCAGATAACTCACTGATCAAATAACACTCATTTCAGAGCTTACTCTGCTCCTTCTGCCTTCTTGTTTAGATTGAGTTATTTTATGTTCAGGTTCTTCTAGTGAAAAGTTTGCCATTTCCTTGGTATTATGAGGCTTTGGGTTCTCGATTGCAAGTTTACTTAAGAGAGTCTGCTGGGGGAGGAGGTTGAAACACCTTTGTGTGATTCCTGTTTCTATGAGCCAAGTGCTGGATTAATGTTTTTCCCTATTTTGGTGTTTATCAAAGGGGCAGATTTTGTAACCATTGAACAGATTAATGCTCGTGTGAACTGTATAATGGCTTATCTCTTCATTGGGATGTGCCGTGGGTGGTGAAGGAGGAGGAGGTTCAGTCTTGTGGTAGCCTGCTCAATTATGGCAGTGTTTGTTGTCATTTGATTATCTTGATGAATTGCTGCATGGAGAAAGTGTCATCTACTGTTCCACTGACCTATTCTGGAGCATGCCACAGTCTTCACTGTGTGGTGTGTCAGTTTTCTAATTCTTGTCTGTAGTGTTTGCTTTCTGGTTAGTTTCTAACTGAGACAATGGTGCCCTAACTATTTGTTTCCTGTCTCTTTGTGATCGGTAGAAATCAGTCCAGTTTCTCTTTTCAAGTCCTCTGCCCTTTATGTGATATCGTCGAACCTGGTATTGAATTACTATATTTCATAAACCCTGTCATTGTGTCTCCTTGACCACTTTTCCACTATTTTCAGGGCTGCATGTACTACAGAACCAAAGCCATGTCCTGTAGGCATAAGCTGTGGGTCCAAATCCTTGGTTTGTTATGGTATTATTAAACCATTTTTATGGAGCTAAGCTTTTGCCATTGCCTTGACCTCTTGGCGCTCTTTGAGTCCTATGCACAGACACTTTTCTGTTTGAGGGTTACCAAGGGGAGGGTCTCTATAGGGGACATTGTACGTGCCATTGTCCACCAAAAAAAAAAGTGCACGTGTGATCCAGTCCCTCTGTGTTTCAGTTCATCTGTGCATGGTGGTGTCTCCTAAAAGTAGTGTCGGTGTGGAAAGCATGTATTTCCTCTCAATGTCGGTGTAGTGCCTGTTGCAGTGTTGATATTTTCCCAGTACGAGAGCCTTTTCTTGTGTCTCAATGTACTGTGGGTAAACGTAGTTTTTTGTCTTAGTGTGGTACATGTCCTACTACTGGTTTAGCTATACTGAATATGGCCTTACTGGCACATTGCAACAGCATTTTAAGTCTTGATCAATAGTAGTAGGGTGTAAGTAGTAGGGATGGCTGTTATATATACATCTTAGACAGATGTTAGCCATGTTTGTTATAAAATGATTTCCTATCGGCCCAAATCATTTATAGCTGGTCTTCTAGGCCTAACGTTCTTAATCTTATTTACCAAACTGCTGCTTTTAGTGCGCTGTTTAATGACCCTGTTGAAAAAGGGACTGTTACTCCGAGAGGTATAGTACAGAATTTTGAATTTCACTCATGGGTTCCTTTGGGACTACACATGACAAATGTCTCTTATTGGATTGCCTAGTAGCCGATAATATTGTCTTCCTCAGAGTGGAAGTTGGTAAAAAAAAGTGTTCACTTAAAACAACAATTACGTGTGATCTTTTAGTTCATAAATCTTTAGTAAATATCTACAAAGGCTGTAATAGTAACACCTGTCTTCATTTTAGGGAGCAACTGGACAAATGGAAGATTGAGACTGTGAGTGAGCCTGAGCACATAGTTGCTCAATAGTCTGACGCCTTAGAAATATCACATACTGTCAGACACCAAAATAAATGGGCACAATACAAGGATTGAACATTGCTGAGAGAGCTCACAAAAAATCTAATTAATAAAAGTTAAACAAGAATATTTTAGACAAAGCACTGAATGTCAAAAAGTCATCTGGGGACAAATTTTAAGTCGCTGAATCTCTTGATCATTTGGGTCAGTTGGGCGCTATAATCAGCGAATCTTTGGAATGCTTCAGTAAGCGATAGCACTCTTCAAGTCAAAAGCAGATAAGACTCGGATAGAATATCAGAAACAACCCAGAACATGCTTCAGAGCTGAAGGTGGCAGGGATGTGTGCACAGCAGCAAAGAAAAGATACAGATCTATTTGACTTCTGTGAAAGGTCTACCAAAGAAAGACCATAAAAACGTTCAATTTAAGCAGCTGTGTAGGAGATCCCACTCCATCTTCAGTCCTGGAGAAATGTCATGAGGGCTTAGTACCAGACATTACAAATTTTGATATAGTGTCTGTTATAATGTGGGTTTAAGTTTCTTTGACGTGTACACCTCCTGTTGGTTATATCTGTGATGTAGGTATGGAATGTTGTCTATGTAATGAGAATGACCTGGGAAGGTTCTAAAGCAGTTGAGTGGGTAGAGAAGCTGTTGGTGTCTGGCTTGCCAGGCACAGGATTTATCTGCCAGTAAACTTAAAGGAACACAACTTCACTGTGTCTGCGTGATCAAATACTACAATATTTTGGCAACGATAATGGTACGTGCCAGACACATCTACAGAGGATATAAAGTGTAGGAAGTCTTGTATCAACACTCTGTGAGACTGCGAGGTAGGCTGCTAAATCTGGTTGGGAAACAAAGTTCACCGGACTGTTTTGGCCCCAGAGTGTCAAAGAAAAAGACTAAACATACTGTGTAGTGTCCTGCGGCTTACTGCAGCAACCGGAGGGAGGGCTGGTAATTTGAGTCAAGGGACGGCATATGAGCGTGAGCTTCCCTGAGTCATCTAATACTTAGTGGCAAAACTGAGCGTGCATTATTCGTTCGGCCTTGCCTAAGGGTCTTGTGGGAGATTGCCACGAGTGACACACCATTGCGACTTGGCCTTGCCTAAGGACCTTGTGGATAAGTCAGAGTGCTGCGTCCAACCTCAAAAAACAGAAGAAAAAAAAAAAAGTGGCCTTGTCTAAGTGCCTGATATGAGAAGCATTTCAGGAAGGTGCCTTGCGTACGGGCCTGGCACTAGAAGCTGGAGTGCTGTGCTACAATCGTCTCCTAAACTAAGTGCTGTGTGCACTGCCAGCTCCTTCGTGACTCATTGTGACATCAGCCTGCTCTGACAAGCACTGAAGCCTTGAGAGGTTTCATAAGTAATTACACCCCCCCCCCCCCCCACCCAGCACCGCAACATAAACTAAGTGCACATGCAGAAAAGAAAACAAAATTAAGAAAGCCCCTTGCCTTATCAGTTCCTTCCTGAGCTTCATATGAGTGATCTCCAGTCTTCTTCACCAGCTACACTGTCACCTAGGGTCAACGAAGTGTGAGTGAGGAATTTTATGGATTCACTTGACCTGGAAGAGTGTTCCAGCACCATCTGGTGGTTTGATTCTAAAGGAAAGATAACTATTTGTAACAATTCAGTACAGTAACCATGAACATAAGTCAGGCAATTGTAGGAACGCCCTCATTTTTTATACAACCTGGAGACCCACCGATAGAATGAGAAGATTGGGTGGAACTTTTTGACAATTATATTGTGGCACTTGGTGGAACAAGATTTTCTCCCATTCCAAAAAAAAAAAATGCATTGTTGGTTGGCTGTTTAGGTACAGAAGGGCCACGTGTGCTTAAACATCTCCCAAACGTTTGAGGAAAATGGGGAAGAAATTGAAGATGTTTACAAAGAAGCAATACTAAGGTTGCAAAATCGGTTTGTGAACACAATTAATATAGTGATGCAGTGCCACAAGTTCTATACTAATCCCCAAAAACCTTTGGAATCAGTGGATTATTTTGTGTGGAAAATGTAACTTTGGAAGTAGGACTGAGGAGCTGATCAGGGACCAGTTGGTAGTCCAATGTTAAAGCAAAACAATCCAGTAGACACTTTGGGCTGCTAGCAATCTTACCCTTAAACAGACCATAAAAAATTGCTAAGTTTGTGGAGGAGTCAGAGGTGTATTAAGGATATGCAGAGAAGTGAAAATGAAAGCACCTTTGAGGTACAGTCACGGTTGACAGTGACATAAACTTAGTCTATGCTGTCAATAAGAAACTAAGTATAACAAACAGCCATGGTGGAAAAGGGAGCAATGTGAAGATGGAAGGAGTGTCAAATACTTTTAACAAGATTCCAAAATGTTTATGCTACAGGTACGGTCGCAATCTTCATTTGGGTGATTTAAATAATTGTTTTGCTGTGGGGAAGGAATGTTGAATTTGTGATAAAAGGACCACTTTACACCGGTGTGCAAGTTTTTGAATAAACGCTTGGCGTCTGTGGATGATGTGAAAGAAACAGAGGAAGAGTGCTCATGGTTGATAATAACTACCTATCGATGGGAGAGCATGAAGATATAAGAAGAAAAGTATGTCCTAAAGCATATTTTAGGGTGGATGGCAAAGAAATTGCATTATTGGTGGGTTCAGACTCACTGTACACAATCTTACCAAAGGAATTGTTTGATGTAACATGACCTGGGGTGGGCTGAAAAAAAACTGGTGTGATCCTAAAAGGGTATCAGGGAGCTGATATAGGAGTAATGGGATATTTTTCAGAAAGAATTGAAATTATGGATAGAGCCATCAATGAAAAGGCATACATAGCTGCTGATGGTCCACCAATTCTGGGTTGGTCGCGTCAGTATGACTTGCATATAGTTGTCAAAGCCCGTGCAGAAAACTAAGTGATGGTGATTGATGAAGGTAAAATAGAAATACTGCTGGAGCAATTCAAATCTGGTTTTGAGGACAGGTTGGGGGAAGCAAAGTGTTACCAACACAAGATAGTATTGAGGGAGAATGCTGCTCTGGTAAAATATGCTACAAGGAAAGTACCTCTGGCGGTGCAGGCAGAGGTGAAGCGTCTGCTGGATCAGATGATCAAAGACAAAGGGGGTTATTCTAACTTTGGAGGAGGTGTTAATCCGTCCCAAAAGTGACGGAAAAGTGACGGATTTACCACCAGCCGTATTACGAGTCCATTATATCCTATGGAACTCGTAATACGGCTGGTGGTATATCCGTCACTTTTGGGACGGATTAACACTCCTCCAAAGTTAGAATAACCCCCAAAGTGATAGAACCAGTTGAGGCTATGCAGTGGTTATCTCTAGTGGTGTTGACAAAAAAAACCTGATGGAACACTGTGGTTTTGTGTGGATTTGCATAGCCTAAATCAGAATGTGTTCATGGATTGTTTTTCCTTTCTGAATATCAAATAGTTTTTTTGTTGTGTGGGGCTAGGTTCTTTTTTTTTTAAGCTAGATATAAAAAGAGCCCATCACCAGGTAAGGTTACATCCAGGCTCCAGACACTTAACTACTTTCATCACGACTGAAGCTGTTTTGCAGTTCAACAGGTTGCAATTTGGCTCATCAGCTGCAAGCATCTTCCAAAGTTTGATCATGGAGGTATTATCTGGAGTAAAAAATAGTGTTCTTTCAGGCTGATATCCTGGTGTTTGGAAGGAGCATTGCACCTCACAATGACACATTGCATGAGGTTCTGCATTGAGTAACTGAGGCTGGTATGATACTGCAAAAAGGAAAGTGCAAATTCTGAGTGAAAGAGATTGAGTGCTTGGGCTATCTCATCACAGGAGAAAGGGTGAGACCAAAGTTGAATTTGGTTAGTGCTATTATTAAAGCAGAAGTACAATCTACACTTGTTCATGGGCCTCGTGGAATACTAAGCAAAGTTTGTGAAGGATTTTGCATTTGTCAGACCACCTGAGAGAACTATTGAAAGAAGGAAAGAAATTTACATGGGATAAAATTCAGCAAACAGCGTGTACCCAAATTAGGAAACCATTGCTAATTGTGGCATTTTGGTCCTATTCCAATTTGGCTTAGTCAAGAAAGTAACTTTTGCTTCTTCCTCTTTGACTAATATGGAAAGGAGTTACTCTGTCACTGAGCGAGAGGCATTGGCTGTTGTGGGGTTGACTAACTACTTTTGCACTTTCATTTGGGGTGCTAGAATAACTATCAACAGATCATAAACCTCTCCTCAAAGTGTTTGGGCCAAATGCCACAAAAATTATTCAGAACGAATGGCAAGGTTGGCAGTCCAACTCCAGGTCTGTGATTGCGAGGTGAAATACCTTCCAGGTTGGAGCAACAGAGTGGCTGACTGCCTATTGAGATTGCTGGACAAAGCCGCAGACGATTTGATTTACATACTGAAGAGGTGGGGGCCAGTGGAGAAGATGTGACAAAGGAGTTCTAGGGGTATGTGACTGGATGATTGGAGTTGTGCCATGGAAAATTACCTAGGCTTTGAGGCAGTGGTGGAGAGGCTCACGGGTGAGGTGATAAGAGTAAGCACTTTTCCTGATGCTGTGGAACCATTTCATAAAGCATTAGAATTGTCCCTGGTTGGGGACAAGCTTATTATGAGGAATGAAGAGTTTGTTCCTCCTGCTGCTGTCAGGGATAAACTCACGCATTAGGCACATGAGGGCCACTTGGGTCAAATGCTGACTCTCAAGAGACTTAAGAAAAATATTAGTGGCACAGCATGGAAGGTCAGGCAAAGGAGTGGGTGGAAAAGTGTGAAATATGCAAGAATTGTGAGAAGATTGAAAGTGAGTTTGGGTGTGACAGGAGTTAATCAACATGTGTCTGAACCAGAGTATGTCTGGGAGAAGGTGTGCCTAGATTTCATATGACGCAGAGATTCTGAATGACATTGGTGTGAAGCATGTGTGTACTTCTCTTTCCCAAGGTAATGGCCAGGTTGAGAAAATACACTGTTTGATAAAGGGAACCATGGAATCAGCAAGTAAATCTGGTTTGGATGTTCAAGGTGCTGTGAAGTACATGTTGTGGGCATAACGGTGAATTTGGACACAGCAAAGACACAGTTTGAAGTGATGCGAGGTAGGCATTGGGCACTAAGTTTGTTCCTTCATGGTTGTGGGAAGAATGCCTCCGAGCATCGGGTGGAAATATACAGCTTTTCAAGGGTGAGTAGTAGGTCAGTGTGGGGAGTTGGGTGAAGGTGAAACCAGTTGGGGTTGGTGCTGGTATGTCCAAGTGCCCGGGTCCCTGTAGAGTGAAGCTGGAAAATGATCAGACAAGGAATTTGAGGAGAGTTGCTTTGTTTCAGAAGAATAGGAGAAGTGTAGTGTAACCAGAGAAAGAAAGTAAGAGTTGTTCTGGTTGGTTCATGATGGAAGACTCCGAATTTCAGCGGAGTTCTGTATGTGCCAAAGGAGATGCTTTGGGTACTTGTGTTGATGGGCATCGTTGCACATGTGCCTCGTTCCCGCAGACATCCCAGTTTGTTTTGAGATTTGGGGTTGAAGTGTCTGGTTTACCAGTTTTGCTGAAAAGTTACATAACCTCAGCAGTGAATACATAAATAATCAGTATCACAACGAGTGATCAGTATATTGAAAATGTACATCCACAATATAGGTATTTGCTTTGATTCATCAGTGGGCTGAGAGCTGCTAAATGTAAAGATGGTAAAAACAAACAGTTTGCACCGGTTAACAAACTACCACGCTCATTAACAAACTACCACGCTCTAGGGCTGTGCTTAACCTCACACTATACAGATGTTTCAGTATTGGAAAGATAACATTGTGGCATTTTCTGTTTGCTTCATTCATTTCTGGATACATTGTTACATTCACTTCTGGAGTGTTGCCGAGGTAAAAGCAGTCCTGTGTCCAAAATGTTTGACTTCTATGAAAATGCGAAATCTGAAAATCACTGAAATTTGATTGGAAAATTTGAGTTTAAGAGAGAGTTTAAGAGAGGGCACACGATTTACTGTCCTGAGGTCTCCCTTCAGTTTTGCCTATATCTCATTTCTGATCAGAAAACCACACCGCTGCAAAGTAAAGCCTGCAACCATGAGAAAGTGGTCATTTAACGTTTATGAGCATTTATACAAAGGAAGTAACCATCACCGATAGGGAAACAATGTCGCGCCATCAACAACATCCAGGCACTTTTGATGCCCACTACATAATGTTTCACAAGATGGCCAAAGCTGTATCAAACCTCTTGTGTTGCCTTGAACAGCATCCAGGATATACAGTTAACATTTCTGTGTTATCTGTTTAATTATCGTTTGGCAAGAGCCACAAAAAGTACTATTGTTTGGTTGATGATGAAGATTTTCTTACTTTGCAGTGTGATTTCCTGTTATTTGGGTTATTGTGATATAAATTCTTTGGAAAGCTGAAGGAAGTTAGCCCATGCTATTCCCACCCCTTTGGCAGTCTGCCCGAGTCTATGGAACTTTGGCTTGCTTGCCAGATCAAAGTATTAAAAAACATGACCTTCCAAAGTAATTCCTACCTGAAACGCTAGTCTGAGGGACGTGTATAAGATTTTGAGAACCAGGAGACTGTGAAACAACTTCGTTTTCACGGGTTCACATTGATAATTCAAAGAGTATTCTTTCCAGGCCGCCATGCTAGCCTGTAAGCGCTTTTGTAAATAAAGATGTCTTCAGCGTCTGCAGATGTAATTTGCTGTCACTTGGCATATGCTCTCTGATTCTTCAAGGGCTGTCAGTCTAGGATAATTTAATTTTCAGTGCTTTAAAATGACATTCATTCTCAGCACGGGGAACATTGTAATTATTAACAACAAATTATTGCTAACAAGCAGTGTCCATATTGGATTACGTTTTTTTTATTGTTCATTTTTCTTCCAGAGAAAAGCAGAAAGCCGAAGCAAGGGACCTGAAGGTACTAGAGATCCTGCAGGTCAAAGACAGAAAAATCCAGGAGTTGGAGAAGGTTTGTGTATTCTCAATATACATGGTTGAAAAATATGTCCATCTTAATTAAAAGTGATCCTCTTACTCGGGGCCATCTCGTCAGCATTATTAATCGGTTTATTTTATATATTTTCTGCCTTTACAGCATAACACAAATTCAGTGTGTTTTTATGTTATGTTGTTAAATTTTCTTTTGAATTGAAGGTAGTTGATGCTAATCCCAGGTGGAGTTGTGTGACAGTGGCTTCAAGCAGCTTCGATTACCATAGCCAGAATGTGTTTTTAAGAAGACGAAACGGTTTTTTATCTGAATCCCCGTGTTCTTAACTTAGTAATTAAATGCTTTAGTAATTTTCTAGTATCTAGTACAATCAAACCGTGTTGTCCAGTATTTCAGTTACTGCTTTCGATAAGTCTTTTACCATTTAAAAAAAACAAAAAAAAAGGCATTGTTTTCATGCAAAGTACATAAAAGTAAGCCTGTAATGTAAAAAAAAAATAATACATAACGATTAAGTTGTGTAAAATGTTGCTGTATTTGCATGTTGGAGTTCTGGTGATATGTACATACCATTTGACCTTCGGCTGCTTGGTTAAATCATCACCAGCAAGCGTGAACGGCAATATTTATGGGAAATATTTACCATAGATTTTATGAATACTACAAGTCACTAAGGAGTTTCGGGATGAAATAGAGAAGGAAGGCCATAGTCCTAGGTTCGTTTGTAAGGTAATGACATTACGAGATGACTTGAAATATTCTTGTAACATAAAGGAAGAGGTTATTTTATTCCTTATAATACATGGCCACACCATAATTCTTTCCACACACCTCTTAAATCCTTTTAGTCGTCCCCATCATATGAAAGTGATATTATGGTTGTATACATGAAGGTTGGGGGGGGGGGGACAGGGACACTGGAGTGAAATTAAATAAAGCGTAAAACAGTTTGCAATTTGTGTAAAAAAATGGAATCAGTTTACTGTAAATAGTATTGAAACAGACTGTATTCCAGATTGAGTAGTAACATACAGAGGAATTATTTTCTTTCCTGTAATAAATTGTGTGCAAAAACAAACGTTACCAGAATTATTCTTATCTGCTGATCACTCTTCGTTTTGAAAAAAACAGATCATGGGAAAGAAAAGTCAGGTCTCTTTTTCTTGTTTAAATTGCAGCTGCATTGGCGCATTGTAACTTGTCTTTGACCTTGGCTGCTGGCTTTAACAAAGGCATGTTTAAATCAGAACTCGATTGTAATTGGTTATTAAAGTTGAGGAGCTCTCCAGTTTCCTTACATCAGATGACTAGAAATTCCACAACTGGACTTCTAGCGCTTCAATGCTCTTTGTGAGTAGGAATGCGTTTTATAAATACGGCATACATACATACTATGATAAGGAAATTGGAGACCGGGTTATGTACTGGGATTGCAGACTATGTATGCGATAAAGTACTTCTTGCTGTACGTCATAAGGATATTGCAAGTTACTGAATAGTTCCATAGCCATATAGAGGGTGAACTTGAAGGCCGAGCTCTTTTATAATGCTATTGAACTCTACAGTGACTTGCAATATTTTTATTGTGTGCAGTGTGAGTACTGTATTCCTTATAACAGTGGTTCCCAACATTTTGACCTCTGTGGAGCCCCACTTTATCATTACTGGAACCTGGGGACCCCCAGAGAATCATTATTTGGAGTCTGCCACCCCCCCCCCCCCCCCCCCCAATGAGTCATTACTGAAAGGTTGGGACCTAATCTGTTAATATTATTTAATTTTCTAAGCAGTCATGGACCCCATGAGGAGGCTTCAAGGACCCCCAGGGGTCGCTAGTCCACAATTTGGGAACCAATGTCTTATAGTTCATGGTCACAACATCATTTTTTCCTTAAACTACCCAAATCCTTAGTACATAGCTGTTTCATATAAAAGATGCAGCATGTTTGCAAACATGAAGAATACAAATAGAATATCAACTGCAAAATTAAATACCTCAAAAAGCTGTGAGATACTTGTTAGAAGAATATATTAGAATCAGTTAAATACACATCAGGTTTTTTTGCTTTAATGAAAAAAGGCGCAGTAGCTTGGAATATATAGAAACATGCTGAAATATTTGAACTTTTCTATAATTACCTAAGGATGACAAAAAACGAATATTTTGCATAAATACCACCTTTCTGGTTGTCACTGTAGCACTAGAAACACAGCAGAAAGAAAGAGCTTAAAAGGTTACTTCAAAACTAACGTATTTACTTACCTATAACATCATTTTGGCCTTTGTTTTTTGTTTTTTTTGTGAAACCACCACTGCTGCCCCCACCACCATCACCTACTCCTCGCTGTCACCACTACCTACTCCTCGCTGTCTCCCTATAGTTATGGCCGTGTTTCCATAGGAAAGGGAATGTTCTCTCCAAACCCCCCCCCCCCCCCCGGCTTTGTGAACGGGTCCCAAAGGGATACCCACCAAGGGCCAAAGCATTTAAAAGAAAGAAAATATTCTGCTGTTAATTTGCAGAGGATCCGCAACAGAATAAAAAAATAAATCAATAAATAAAACAAAGACACCCACAACTAGAAAAATTAAATACTTCCCGGGGTAGGCTGGGGCCTGGGGTGGCAGTACAAAAACATATTTAGGGGTGTGGGAGATTTGGGACCTTACTCTCTGAGCCACCTGACATAAGGTCCTCCCCCCCTAACCCCCCCTTTAACCTTTAAATGGCCCTGGGGACCTGATCCCCCGGGAACCCCATTCCTTAAGGCCAGCTCACTCACTTTGCCAGTGGAGCACATCCCAGGGACGGGAGCTTTAAAAAATGTGGACAGGGAAACTCTGCCCATGCATCCCCTTCGCCATAAAAATATAACACAACCCCAAGGGATGGGAAGGGGTCCCTGGTGCCTGTAAAGGCTTTGGGGAGGATGGCCACATGCCTCCTTCCAAAAAAGATTTTTCTTTTTCTCCCCCCCCCTCCCCCCCACACATACACACACACACAAATACCCTGGCATCAGGAAAAGTTTAAATTAACAAAACCACTGATATTCACCAATTGTTGCTCTCTCAAGTAACTAGGACCCATGCCCTAAGGTAACTAGAGCTTGCAATCTCACCATGCACTGCTAATTATTACATCACTGTTGTGTGTACGTATGTATTCTCATTCCTAGGGTGGAATGTTATGGCCGATGATACGAGGGGACTCCAAGGTCTATGACGTGTGGAGTCTCCCAGTGTCAGTTGAGCCTTGGTGTGCTACGGAACGGATTGGTTTCCTTTTTGTACCAACTTATCTTGAATAAAGAGGAAGAATAACTTACCTGTGGTTCCTGTTCTTCATCGACGATCACCACTTCAATTTGGCTACGAGGATGGTAAAGGTGTAGCGGCCGGTGTACTTATGATTTGTTTAAGCGTGGTTTCCTTACCCCAGCTGGTGCTCACCAGCAGAGATTTCGTGCAGGCGTGACGACGACATTCGCATCTGCTATTCAGGTGACTGCCTTAATTTTTTATATTTTTTTGACTCCACAGTGGTTATCTGCGCACGCGCACTTTAAAAAGATACGCGTGAGCGGAAACAGTTATCTCATGGACGCTTGCGTGTCGCCTTGCCAACGGACACGTGCAGCATTCAATTAATTCCTCGCGCGCGCGTCTCCTAGGAAACAGGGACGCGGCATCTCGGGGGAATCTGAGCGTCTCCAAGGAAACGGGGATGCAGCATCGCAGTGTCGGAGCGTTTCTCTATGCGTGTGCCTCTTTTGTAACGAGAACGCAGGACACTTTTTTTTCTGTTTCTCTTTTTCCTGTTTTGTTTTTATGCTGTCTTAGAGGATGCCTACAGATAAAAAATTTTTAACAAGGATGAAACAATTCTTTAAAGACAATTGAGTAGCAAGTGGATTAAAAAAAAAAAAAACGACACTGAGACAATTCTTTAAGGAAGTTTTGGAAACAGGTCCGGAGTGTTTATCGTTAGGCAGTCACTAGTAGCCACACTTAAATTGTGTATTTAACTGGAACTGTGCACTGAGGCGTGGTGCAGTATGGCACAACCAAATTTTACAATTATTCCCCCACAAGCATTTTGGGCTGCGGGAAGTGCACCACCTGTTAAGTGGGTGGAATGGAAAGACTATTTCTTGAACTAACTAGGTGCCATTGACGTAGAGAATAAAATGGCTGCAGAACAGAAGAAAATAAAATAAAATGCAGAAATGTCCTGTGAGTGGAGACGTATGTGTTTTTAACGCAGCGATGCAAGATCTTGATAAATATTTTGCACCAAAATGTTGCGTTGGAATTGTTACAAGTTTTTCCAAAGGAGACAAGAGAAAGGGGAGTCTGTAGATGACTATGTTGCAGACTTAAAGAAATTAGCCCTTGACTGCAAGTTCGATGCAATACATGATGACCTCATTAGGGATCAAGTGGTTATCCAAGAAAGATTGTGGATAAATGGTGATTCTCCACTGGAAGAGATCTTAGCCATAGTAAGGAAGGCAGAAATTTCTGAAAGGTGCGTTTCTGAGTTAAGATCAACAGAGAAAAGTGTTGACGGTGTTTACAAGGTGGCAAATCGCAAAGTGATGAAGGAGCAGAAAACTCCACAAGGTGGGGATGGTGAGAGAAGATGTTACAGATGTGACAGCAAGGAACATCTGGCTTACGCTAAGTAATGCCCAGCCTTAAAACTAAAGTGCAGCAAATGCGGTATTGTGGACCAATTTGCAAGGGTATGCAGAAATAAAAAGAAGATAGTTAAATATTTATTAGAAGGTAACGATTATTTAGAAAGTGATAGTGAAGAAAACACCGTCGAGTCCAGAGGGATCGCGGAGGATGGAAACTTTATTTTGAATATAACTGATGTGAACACCAAAGGGAAACCAGTGTGCGACATGGAAACTGGTGGGATTCCTATTACAATGTACGCAGACTCTGGCTCACCATTTACCATAATAAATGAGGAGATATGGAACAAGACATTCGTGGATAAAATAGGCAAGCAATTATTACAACCAGACATTCAACCAGAAAGTTATACTGGAGACAAAATGGACTTAGTAGGTTTCAGATGGCTTTTGTTCTCTTTCAAAAACAGAACTGCCAGAAGAAAGCTATATGTATCAAAAAGAGGTCCATCAGTACTAGGCTGGAAAGATCAAGGACAATTACAAATGGTTTTGGATCCTAACGGCAAGGAAAAAGTTTTGGTGGTGGGTGGAGGTCATTCCTTGTCCACAGAAATGGAAGGGAAATTTCCCTGAGTTTTTGATAAACAACTGGGTAAATTGATAGATTTTGAACACAAAATTGTATTGAAGAAAGATGCTATACCAAAAATCCATAAAGTGAGATTGGTGCCTATGATAAGAGGAGGTTTCTAAAGAATTGGAAAAATTGATGTTAATGGACGTTATTAAACTGATAGAAAGTTCGGAGTGGATTTCACCTGTGGTAATTGCTCGGTGCAGCAACGGGAAGATTCGCTTATGCGTTGATTTAAGATATTTGAACGATAATCTTGTTATTGATCGCTTTCCGTTACCGAAGATCACCAAAATGGTCTCCAGTCTTAAGGGTCCCTGTTGGTTTTCCACAATTGACTTATCAGCAACCTATCATCAGATTCCTCTGACAGCAGAATCGAGGAAACTTACAGCCTTCATCACACCTTTTGGGTGTTTCCAATATAAGAGGATGCCATTTGGACTAGCGTCTGCTGCAGCAGTTTTTCAACCTTTAATGCATAAGTTGTTTGGGAAGTCAATGGGGGTGATGTGTTTTCAGGATGACATTTTAGTATTTGGAAAAGATAGGAATGTGCATGATGGAAGGTTGCAACATGTGTTGGAGGTGTTGGAAAACAAGGGTTTATCAGTAGAATTGAGCAAGTGTAAATTTGCTGAGAGAAGTGTGGAGTATTTGGGGCATGAGATCAGTGGTGAAGGGGTGAAACCTAGGGCGTCTTTGGTTGATGCTATCGTTAATGCATCAATTCCTACAACTAAGGAGGAGGTAAGGTCCTTCTTGGGGATGGCGGATTTCTGTGCAAAATTTATTCCGAACTTTGCTGGAAAAGTTTATAACTTGTGACTTTTACATAAAAATAATTCACGGTTTGCATGTAATGATGTATGTGAACGAGAGTTTGGAAACATTAAAAGAGATTAGCAAATTTAGAGAGTTTCGACCCAGAACTGGATACTTTTGTGACCACAGATGCAAGTAATAAAGTACTAGGTGCCGTTTTATCTCAGAGAGACAGGGATGGAAGCGAGAGAATCATATTGTTTGCTTCCAGGTCATTGTCTCCATCTGAGGAGATGTACTCTGTTATCGAAAAAGAAGCCTTAGTTTGCACCTGGGCGCTGGAACATTTCCGTGCATTCGTGTGGGGCAAGAACCTTACAATTCAGTGCGATCATAAACCCTTGATCAAATTACTCACATGTGAAGGTAGCGTGTTGGCATCAGCAAGAATACTAAGGCTGTCCATGCGTATGAAGGATTTCACTTACCGCATTGTGTATGTCCCTGGAAAAAACAATTTAATGGCGGATTGTTTATCCAGATTGCCACGTCCGTTGGAAAGGTGCGTAGACGATCCGTCGAGTGAATTTAGTGTTGCTCTGGTACATGATTCCGGTAGATCTGCAATTAATAAAGATTGTTGGGGAAAGGAGATGGATGAGGATGCTGTATTGCACTCTGTTTTGAAGTTTGTTTTAGAAGGTTGGCCTAAGAAGGACCAGCTAACAGAGCAGTGTAAGTACTTCTGGGAAGTGAGATATGATCTTTCTGTGGCAAAGGATGTCGTTTTGAGAGGGGATAAAATCATCCCTCCATGTGGTGTGAGGGAAGCGATTTTAGAATTGTGTCACGAGGGCCATTTTGGCATTGTCAGGACCAAATCGGTAGTTAAGGACCTATTTTGGTGGCTGGGGGTAGACAAAGCAGTGGAGAGATTTGTTAGATCTTGCAAAGTGTGTTCCTCAGCTGATAATAGTTTGTGTACCCTGAGACCGTCTACGGAGCAAACGCTTTTACCCAGGCAACCATAGGAATGTGTTGCTGTGGATTTGTTCAGACCAGTTGGCGATGCTCAGGAATATGTGGTTGTACTCATTGACTTGTTTTCTAAATGGCCGGAAATTGGAATAGTTGAGAGAGCTGACACCACTACAAAGCATTTCTATCTGAAGGTATTCCGGCAAAATTGTTGAGTGACAATGGTGTACAATTTGTTTCTGATGCTGCAAGAAAGTATTTTGAGAGAGTGGTAATCAAACACAAAACTACATCCCTGTATAATCCAAGCGGTAACGGCACTGTAGAGAGATTCAATAGAGTTATCAAGGGTGTTATTCAAGGTGCTATGGAAAAGTGTGAGGATTGGCATACAGATGTTTTCAAGGCGATGTGGCATATAGAATCACTGAGAATGTAGCAAAAGGATTGAGTCCCTTTTGTTATTATGAGAGGAAGACATCCTAGAAGTAAACATAACCCTGCGTGGTTAATTGATACTGGAATTAAACACTGGTCTATGGAGCTAGTGAGAGATTGCTTGGACAAGTCACTAGAAAAAACTAAGTCCTATTATGATAAACACCATCATGTGAAACCAGTCAAGATTGATGTAGGTGATTGAGTTCCTGTTAAGAAGCCTGATAAGGTTAGGAAGGGTGAGAGTCCGTATTTTGGACCGGAGCAGGTGATGGAGGTGTTACATAATGCTGTCAGGCTCAGTGATGGTAGAGTTTGGAATCTTAAACGTGTTGCCTTACTTGACAATAAGCAAAATCTTATGTGTGATGGTGAAGGAACAATAATGGATGGGAAAGGAAGGACTAATTGGTTAGAGGTCAAGGTGAAGGGACATAGAGTATCAAGAGAGGTGGACAGTTTTTCTTCCCTTGATCAGGATAATTTTGTCAGAGATAGAGAATAGGAGGTTAATGAGCACGAAGTTGGTGAATCTGATCATGTTATGGAGTGTTCAGATGGTGTGTCGCATGAAGGGAAAAGGAATGTGATACGTCCTTGTTGGCTGAAAGATTTTGTGTTGGGGCACATAGCAGCTACTTCGAATACTTAACAGGAGGTTATCTTCTGTGATTTTATCTACTAAATACCCACAATTTTGTGTTGGGGCACATAGCAGCTACTTCCAATACTTAACGGGAGGATATCTTCTGGGATTTTAGCTACTAAATACCTTTGTTTTTTTGGTTTATTTGTTTTTTTTATTTCAGAATAAAGGGGGGGGGATGTGTTGTGTGTGTGCGTATGTATTCTCATGCCTAGGGTGGAATGTTATGGCTAATGACACAAGGGGATTCCAAGGTCTATGACGTGTGGATTCTCCCTGTGTCAGTTGAGCGTTGGTGTGCTACGGAGCGGACCTGTTTCCTTTTTGTACCAACTTACCTTGAATAAAGAGGAAGAATAACTTACCTGTGGTTCCTGTTCTTCATCGACTGTCACCACTTCAATCACTCATGCAGTCATGACACGTTCTGTGACATAATGGACAATATCACTGGCACATTTGCAGTTAATTTATTGATGAGAAAAAAAAAACTGTGCTTGATTTTTAGTTACCTTGGGGCACAAGTTATAGTTATGGGAGATAACAAGAAATGGTGAATTTCAGTGGTTTTGTTAGTTAAAAACTAAATGTTTTAACTGACATTCTGACATTTTCACCTAACACATTCACTCTCAGTTGCTACTGTGTAGTTATGGTTCAGGACATCTTTCAAGTTATTATTTGCTTTGCTTAAAACTTTTCACTCCATGGATGGATCTGCACTAAATTTGGCACTAGCTTGGCTGCATCAGCTAAGGTCTTGTATGCCATTTTCATGCATATACGGGCAGGAAAAGGTATGTTAACTGTGGGTGAAAAAGTGTTTTAGGGAATTTTGCTTAATCCTACAGCCCAGTCCCCTGAATGGATTTATGCCAAACTTGGCATGAAAGTAGAACTTAATTCCAAAACTTTACATTAATTGCTTCATACAAGCTAGTTTAGTAGTTTTTGAGATAGTAATGTTTAAAAAAGTTTCAGACCTGAGTTTTAAGGGTTAACATTTATATATCTATATATGTTTACCTCTGCTGTCTTATACCATGAGTCATGACTTTGGACTTCCTGTCAATCACATTTTTCTATTTTTTCACAAAGGTGTTTGGTTGGAAAAAGGCTCAGTTATTTTTTGGGCCATCTTTGAAACTCGAGCGACAGGATTGACTTGTGAGTTTAGCGCAGTGGAAAAACATTCCACAGTCCTGAGGGGTCATTTTGAGAGATGTCAGCCCCACAGAGGGACTGGGAGGCACCTTGAGGTGTGGAAAAGTCTAAATTAAAAAATAAAATGTTGTAAGCACCTGAAAATAAGTTATCCACTAGCAGTATCCTTATGTGGAGAAAAGCCCCCATTGTGTGCTGAAAAAAATAATTCACAGCAAAATAGTTTTCCTAGTAACAATACATAATATGTGAACGTTATTTTCCATTTTTTTAAATTTTTTTTAATTTTTTTTAACATCATTCACTCGGGGGTTGGCAAGACAGCAGGGGGTTAGGCGCACAGCTTGGCCACTCGCTATCGCCCAACTTCCCAGAGGGGGACCCTACCCACCACAGCGCACATGCGTGTGATGGGGCGAAGAGCTGGCAGCAGGAGCTGGCTTTTATTCTGTTTTTTAGTCCCAAGGCACGTGCAGCCCCAGCCAGAACCCATTGTGTGTGCCGATAGGAGCTGGGTATTTCTTCACTGTGAGTGCTGAGGTGCCCACCCGGAGCACATGCATCTTGCCTAATCATTGTGGGACGCAGAGGGAGCCCCATGCCTTTGGGGCCCCTGCTGGCTGCCTGGCCAGCAGCATACTGTTTATTTGCTCCAGACTAGGCGACAGCAAAATTGTGAGTTCCTGCCCGGGATACTACAGGCAGTGTATTTGTGCACTCTACCGGGCAGGGAAACCTCAGTGTCCTGGGGGGGATAGGACCCTGCCTCCTATATTTTCCGACTTTATTTGTAAGGCAGGGGATCGAGTCCCTGATTTTTAAAATGCCTTCAGCCACATCATTGTTGATGTGGTGTCAGCCAATAAGATCCTACCTTGAGATCTGTTGGTTTTGTGGATCCACTGCAGCATTAAATCAACTAAGTTTTTTTAGCCTTAATTTTTCAATAGCTTTGGAACGGATTTAAACCAAAGCGCAAAAATCACTTGGCCAAGGTCTTGCTTTTTGCTAAATTTGGTGTCATTCAGTTGAGCCATTTTTGTGGTATCGCTGTTCAGTTTTCCTATTAAGAAAAATGAATGGGTAAAACTCGTTTGGGACCCTTATGTGTTGTGAAGATGGGTCAAACGACAGCAAAGATATTAGCAAACCCAAAACATTTTTTAATTGAAACGTGGTTCTAACTATAACTACTCTCTGGCGACCGCCACTGGGTAATGTGCATAGATAATATATAGTACATCAATTATTTACGTATTTATGGATATATTTTAATTATCTAGTTGCAGGCACTACTATGTAGCTGTAATTAGGACCTAGTTTCTATAGAAAAGGCGTTTTTTGTTTTGCTAATAAGTTGGGTGTCGCTTGATGAATATTTGCAAAATTTTCTAGAAAATATGATGCGGACTTCAGCTTCTGTCTGTAAAGTTTTAGGGTTTTAGGGTGATCCGTCAAGCGTGGGCTGAGAAAAAGGGGGTCCCAAAACGCCTGCCCCCCCCCCCCCATGCATATAGCACACAAACCTCTGGACGGAATTGCACCAAACTTGGCCAAGTGGTAGCTTGGTTCAGAAAGCACCTTTTTTGTTATTTGGTGTAAATCTGTTCAGTAGTTATAGAGAAATTAAAGAAAATCCTGCTAACCCTCCTGATCTTGCGCTGTGATCTGATTGGCTGCCAACACTTCAGCAATAAGGTGTTGGCAGCCATGTTGGTACTCTGCTTTAGCCAAGTCCCAGAAGAAAGATGAAAAAAAGAAAAGGGGCCAGAGTAGACACACCCTGACCCCTTAGCTCTGGTGCTGGAGGCCCAGCATAGGCTCTGGCGCTTGTTTCTGTGAGGCCATGTCCTGGGGCATTGAAATTATCAAGGTGGATGGGGTGGGGGAGGGGATAGGGCGCGCCCGGTCCCCCTGCAGCCCTGGGGACTATCACCCCCCCTGGGGCACCAATCAAAAATAGTGTGGGGGGCAGCCCAGCCCACCTGCAGCCCCGGGGACTAACACCTCCCTGGGGCTCTATTCAATACATTGCGGTGGGGTCACTCTCCCCCACTGCAGCCCCAGAGACCACCATCTCCACTGGCTCAATTCAAATACAGTGAGGGGACCATAGCCCTGTGGACCACCACCTCCCCAATTCTCTATTGAAATACAGTGCAGGGAGGGCACGGGCCCCCGCAGCCCCGGGGACCACCACCTCCCAGGCACTCTATTGAAATATAGTGAGGGGGCATGCAGTCACACCCCCACCCCCACTGTTCCGCCCCCTCGCATATTGTTTCGTCAATCCTCAATACTGCAAAGATTCGCTATGCCCGCACTTCATATGCCCTCTTCAATATGAAAACAACTTTTTCCTTTACGAAAGAAATGGCATACCAGGATTACGTATCCAAAGATATATCACTCGGTTAATGGTAACGTGTTTCGGTAGCAGCCTTTGTCAAACCAATTATGTGCATAACCAACCCTGAATAAAAATAGCAATGTAACAACATTAAAAAAGAAGTTCCAAGTTTGCGCTAAATCCATAAAAAATGTAGTGCCATTTTGAAATGTGCAGTACGTTAAATCTCATTATTCATTATTTAAAATCAATCTATATTAGATGTCAAAATATATCTGAACAGAAAATGCACTGTATCTATTTGGATCCCCACATTCATAAAAATGTGTTTAGTTTTACTTGCATAGTTATGTATGGTTATAATTTGGTATATGAATTAGAGAGGCAGTTTGTTTATATTGTATTTTTAATTCATTTTGTTTAATAAGATATGAATTTTGGGCGTTTTTTGCAGTTTGCCAATTAATGCAATTGATTTGACATCTATTATAAATTGATTTTGAATAGTGAGATTTAACATCTTGCACATTTCAAAATGGTGCTACATTTTGTATCGATTTAGTGCACACCTGGAAGTCCTTTTTTGTAGGGTTTGTCACGTGGGTGTTTTTATTTAAGGGTGGTTAGGCAAAATTGATTTGACAAAGGCTACTGCCAAAATGCGTTACCACTATTTGAGGAGTAAATCTTTCAATACAAAATCCTGGAGTGCTGTTTCTTATATATTGGAAGAAGTTGATTATATACCAGTAGGTGGTTATAGTTAGGACCTAGTTTCCATAGGAAAGTTGTTTATTGGTTTACTTATGACTTTGGTGCCATTTGCTGAATCTTCATGAAATTTTCCAAACAAAGTGCCTTACTTTGTCTTATTCTGCATGTAAAGTTTCGTAGTGACGTGGCAATCAGGGGTCGAGAAAATGGGTACAGGTTAAAAATATGTGTGCTTCCCATGTTATTTCACAGATAGATTTTTAGACACGACTACAGCCGGAACTGCTGATCCTAACCACCAGATTTAGCAGAAAGCTAGATCTTGGTCCAGAAAAAAATCTTTATGGTGTGGTGTAAATACAGCAAAACAAAAGGATGATGGACGGAGTGCTGAACAATGCAAACACTCAGTCACAGATCTGGGTTTAATCCATTGTTCTTTTGCTCACCATGCCACCCCAGTTTGGACCCAGCCATATGCAAATCAGTCTTGACCCTGTTCCGCATGGGAACAGTCCAGCCCGAACTGCCAAGCCAGGTCCTCCCTGGACCGGAAACAAGCATCCTGGGACCGGTTTCAGGGTTTCACCCTTCATCAGCCAGGCTAGCTTGAATCTAGTGGCACAGTGAGCAAGGGACCCACGAAACCGGCCCCAGGATGCTTGTTTCCAGTCCAGGGAAGACCTGGCCTAGCAGTTCGGGCTGGACTGTTCCCATGGGGAACAGGGTCAAGACTGATTTGCATATGGCTGGGTCCAAACTGGAATGGCATGGGCAGCAAAAAAACGATGGATTTAGGCCCAGATCACTGTACTGGGGGTGAATGTTTGACAATGTTCAGCATTCCGTCCATCACTTGTTGTTTTTGCTTTGTCGCCCTAAGTGGGAAGGGTATGCCCAGACGTGGGTCCCGTGCTTCCCATTCCACTGGATTCAACTGGATTCAAGCTAGCCTGGCTGATGAGGGGTGAAACCCTGAAACCAGTCCCAGGATGCTTGTTTCCAGTCCAGGGAAGACCTGGCCTAGCAGTTCGGGCTGGACTGTTCCCATGGGGAACAGGGTCAAGACTGATTTGCATATGGCTGGGTCCAAACCTGGAATGGCATGGGCAGCAAAAAAACGATGGATTTTGGCCCAGATCACTGTACTGGGGGTGAATGTTTGACAATGTTCAGCATTCCGTCCATCACTTGTTGTTTTTGTGGTGTAAATACATTCAATTGGAGTAATTAGGGAAAAGAGAAATTTATATATCTAGGGACGCGGACCCTGAGCAGATACGATTGTTCTCATGCTGAGATCTGATTGGCTGCCAGCACTTCAACCAGGAAGTGGTGGCAGCCATCTTGGAACTTAGACTCAGCTGAGTCCCAAGATTTTATTTTATTTTTTAAACTCAGCGAGTAGGGTAGGAATACCCTGCCCCCTAGGCCTGGTAAGTGGGTCCCACATAGACCCAGCAGCGGGCCAAACAAGTTTTTTTATTTAAAAAAAATGTTGCCGCAAAATTGTGCAGGATCTGTGACAGAAATGTATTTTGAGAAAAGGCCTAGCTCTCCCCAAACTGCTGCATGGGTCTAGCTCCTGTCGTCTTTGTTTTTCCACATTTTTTGAGTGCCTTCTCCTTGCTTTTCTCTCATTCTCACTGCTTTTCCCTTGCTTTTTCCTTGCATTTACCCCATTATTTGTGCCGTCTCCTTGCTTTTTCACTCTTTTCACTTTTCTCCTTTTTTGCCATTTTTTGAGTGCCTTGCTCTTGCTTTTCCATTGTTTTCACTGCTTTCTTCTTGCTTTTTCCTTCGTATTTTGTGACTTCTCCTTGCTTTTCCCTCGTGGTAAGGGGTTGGATGCACATGGGGAATTGGCCGCAGCGGCTAAGGGGGTTAAATGTATGCAGGGTGCAGGGTTTTGCTGCAGAGCCTGTTCGCAGACCAAGCCCTGCGGCCAACCCCTGCTTAAAAAAATAAAAACATAAATTCACTGAAAAAACAAAGGTTACAGGGACTGTATAGTTAGGAATTAGCAATTTAAAAAAAAACTTATAAATTCAATAAAAAACCCAAAGGTTACAGTGACGTTATTGTTAGGATCAGTTTTTGCACGCACAAAACCATAGAAATTCAGCTGTTATAGTTAGTTATTTCAAGTAACCATAACTTGTGCCCTAAGGTCACTATAGCTCACGCCCTCGCCATGCACTGCTAATTACCCCACATATTACATCGGTAATTGCATCTTCTATGACATCATTGATACCATTGCAAACATTGCAGTAAGATTATTGATTAAAAAGCTGTGCATGGCGAGGGCATGAGTTAAATTTACCTTAGAGCACGAGTTATAGTTAACTCTAACAGCTGAATTTCTATGGTTATGTGCACGTAGATTGTGATACTAACGATAACGTTCCATTGTTTTTTTTTTTGTGATATATGTATGTGTATATATGTATGTATATATTCACTGAAAAAACAAAAGGTTACCGGAACGCTAGTTAAGTTCTGAATTTACTCGTACAAAACCATAGAAATTCAGCAGTTATAGTTCTTTCAAGTAGCTAAAACTCGCGGCCTGAGGTAACTATAACTCGGACTGCCCCCATGCACAGTTGTGTCATCAATAATTTTATTACAAATGTTGCAGTGAGAATATGAACGATGGCATAGAATGTCATCAATGATATAATATGTGGAGTAATTAGCTGTGCATGGCGAAGGCGCAAGTTAGAATTACCTTAGGGCGCGTGCTTTAGTCACTTAACATAACTCAAACTATAACTGCTGAATTTCTATGGTATCTCTGTCCCCTGCACACGTGCGAGACCTGCTTTAAGGGTCCCTCTGTCAAAACCCGAAGTGTTTGCTGTGGCTTGGCTGCAGAGCTGCAGCCAAGCCACAGCAAACTGCTAGGGCGCGTCAAAAACACTTTTCCTATGGAAACATGGTCCTAATTATAACTACCTACCTACTGGCAACCGCCAGTAGGTGTGTGTGTATATATATATATATATATATAATAAAATCTCAATGACCTTCACTGTGTGGGAATGAACAAGAGAAAATCTGAACCAGAACATTGAATCACTAAATTCTAACTCATTAAAACTACTATTCCCCTTTTGAAATCAGTGATGTAGAGATCAACTTGTTAGACATCAGTGTCTACATTAAAGAGGAGATAGTGTGTAAAAATATCCACAGATAAGAAATAAGTAGTAACAGCATTCTGTATGCCAACAGTGGTCATCCAATTGCCTGTAAATGAAGTGTCCCATACAGAGAGTTTCTCAGTGCAAAAAGAAACTGCAAAGGAGATGTATGAAAGGTTTGAAGTATGGGGATACCCCAGAAAGGTCTTGAATTATGCCCTTAATAGGGTGAGGGAGAGAAGGAGAGGAACTTCTGGTTGCCAAACCAAAAACATTGAGAACGGAAGATGGAAAAGGAAACATCAGGTACATTATGAACTTTGATATAGCAAACTATGAAGTAAAGGAGTTACTAAAACGAAATTGGAGAATTCTTAAAATGGATGAAAGTCAACGAAACTCCTTGACTGAATATCCATGCATTACCTACAAGAAAACACCTTCGCTGGGTGGTAGGCTAATGAGTAGTTACATGAGAACTGGGAAGATTGAGGAATTGGAAGACTCCAACTGGTTGGCAAACAAACTAAAGGGCTTTTAGAAGCGTCAGAAGTGTAAGGTCTGCCCACTTGCCCAAAACGCAACTAATTTCAAGATACAGCATGGAATGCAGAAGGATATTTAGGAATATATAAATTGTGACATAACCTTTGTGATCTATGTGCTGGAATGTATTTGTGGAAAGAAATATGTGGGCAGCATAGTGAATAAGCTCAAAATAAGTTTCCTTCAGCATATGCGGGCGACCATGAATAAAGACTTTTCTTGCACTGTTTCTAAATATCTATGGGAGATGCAAAATGGAGATGTAAAAAACATGATTTCTTTATGTAATTCAGAACATACAGATGAAATCCTGTGTGGAGATAGGGAGCAAAACCTATGGAAAGTGGAATCCAGATGGATCATTGTAATGGGGACAGAGCATCCACTGGGCCTGAACTCTGAAGAAGTACATGCACATCTGTAGGGACAAAAGGAAACCACTCTAAGTCTAATAAAACAGTGGCAGCAGTGTTTTCTCTCCTAACTGGCCCCTTCATAAATCGCAAAGTGAAGCTGTTATGAATTTTCCTCTGTATTTCTTGCTGCTTCAAATAGATTGAGATCTATTAGGTCAAGTTTTAAGTTGCTCAATGATAAGTAACACTGCTGATATGGACTTACTGACAAAAAGAATGTTGCCTTATCCCTGTGAGACCTTTCTAATGTTGTTCAAGTGTGATTGAGATTACGAATTGTGTACAAAGTGGGGCAACTGGGGCCTATGTGTCACTGTATATTGTCAGTATAGTGTCAATACAGAGAACACAGGGAGTAGAATTGCTGTAGGGATATATATATATATATATATTTATATTTTAATGTCATTTTAGAAGTATTGAATCATTTTTGGTGGGTCTAGTCTCAATGGATTAAACTGTCTTAGAAGCCACAACAGATTTTTAGGTCATGTAGTTTTCAGGTCAAATATGGGTAAGATTTAGTGATGCCCTTAAAATCCAAGAATGGCCAGCCAAATATTGAGATGGAATTGTGTATACAAATTGTACTTTACAGTGAGGAAGAAAATGTGAGGGCCACACCACAGTGCAATTTATACACTATATTTTGTATTGCTGACTTTGCACATTTAACAGTGTCAGAATAGGAGTTTTTATTGCAAACGGGGCACATAAAAATGCAATATCACCTCGTATTGCTGCTGTTGTAGAGATCCAAAACAATTTCTAATAGCTCTTGATCAGCAGCTTTGATCAACAAGTAATCACAAAGGTGACGTACTCACAGGCAACCCAATAAGGATAAAAATTGATTTTTATAAATGTATAGATATCATATCTTTGTACTTTACAGGGAGAAAGAGAATATGAGGGTCTCAGGAAAATGCACTTTATATTTCATGGCACAATATTTTGCTAAGTTTTTGCAAAATCACTTAATATTGCTGGTTTTGCATATACACATACAGTTGTTAAAATAGCACTTTATCTGCAGCTTTTACACAACAGATGCAATTTTATGTGTATGGATGAGGTAAAAACTTTCTTAACGGATACCTAAGTTGCAATATAAAGGCAGTTGGCTATATATTGTTATAGGAAGAGATACACTCTCATGCATTTGTTTATTTATGGTGCCTAACTGCTTGTAATACAAAAAGGCAATACATGATACTTCCTAGGAAAACATGCAAGGATTCGAGAACTAACCAGAACATACTGTAGAAGCTGGTGTGACGCTGCTGATTACAAAGAGGCAATATATGATGTCCGCCTACCAATTATACAAAGTGATTATTAAAGACAAATTAACTGACCGAATATGCGTGACACATTTGAGTGCAATAAGAATTTTTGGTATTAAACTGTTCAACCTGCAAAAGGATATGCCATGTAAAGCTGTCTGCCATTACATTGAATATGAGGAATGGTCGTAAAACGGAGGAGGCTTCGAGACACTTTGAGATATGTAATAGGAGTCTAGCTTACTTTTTAACATGCACGGTGTTAACATGCACGATGTTGGAAAAATGGTGGTCTCTCCTTTAAAAAGGGACACTCTAGATTTCCTCACTCTGACCCTGTCGAAGGGTAGGGCCGAAACGTGTTGTTCTATTTTTATTGTCCCTTGTTTTTATATGGAATAAATAAAGGTTCTTTCCAGCTTCAGGAGGCGTGTTGCTTTTCTTGATCTCCAAAATCAGACAGTCACCGACAGTCACTGAAAGACGCGCACTCAGGCTAACTGTGTTTGTAAAATAAATGTTAATTGCCAAAAAAAAGACGTGTTTCGACTTAATAGTCTTGTTCACAAAAAGTAATTACAGCCAAACTCCGTGAAAGTGCTATATCTGTGATAAACATCAAAAAGGGACTACAAATTGCAAAAGTGAGACGGAGGAAAAGGAGAATCAATGCCATTTTGTAATGAAGTGTATCCTCATACTAAACAAAAAACGAAATCCAACTGTAAATACTCCCAGTTACAAAACATTATAACAAAATGTACATATTTTCTCCAGAAAGCGAGCCTAGTAATATTGTAACTTAAGAAAAAACTAATATAATACAAAATTGCACCGTCAACTTGCCTGCATAAGCATGATAGCAACACCCGGGGACCTAAAGTCAGTCCACACACTACCCATAAATATGGAAAGGTCATGCTAATATCTCTTAAAATGTAAAGTAGACCAATGTGTAGGCTCAACAGATTTAATCATAAGCATAGTATATACAAAATCTAGGAATATCAAAGAAGAAATAAATAGAAAAACTACATGCGCAATAAGAAAGAAATTTCAGGTGCCAAATGTCAACGGTGTCTCCTTCCATTCCCTCGCTGTGGAAAAATATGAAGGTTAAAAAATATAACAATGTTTTATATCCATCAACAACTCTTCTAAAGAAAAAGACAAAGAGAAACAAGGCATAGCAAAATTATAGTGATTAATACACGAATCTCCTAGATGTACCATTAATTGCTCTTCCATGTTCAAACCTGTTGGATATTTAGTTTCCAAATCCAGAATGTTTCTGGAATCACTTCCCCGAAGCTTGAGTTCCCTATTTCCTCCTCTAGGTTCCCATTTCATCTGATCGACTGCAAAAAACTGAGACAGGTCTCTGTTGCAATATTGGAACTCCGCAAAGTGGCCTCACAGGGTAATGTCTGTTCCTGTTGTCAATCGCTTTCATATGTTCTAAGATTTCTTCTTAACTGAATGAATGGTACTACAAATGTATTTCTTCTCGCAGGGATACGTTAACACATAAATCACATAATCAGAGCTACAACTTAGGAATTTGTTGATACTCTTAGTCCCTTTCTCATGAGGCAGAAAGAACTATTTTGTGACATTACTGTTTTGCATGCCTTGTACTTTTTGCATGAGTAGAAACCCTTCAAATCCCAAACCTTATCTCCACATGCCTCAATGAGTTTACTGTGCACCAAAGAGTCTCTCGGGGACCTTCCCTTTCTATAGGTTATATTTGGAATGTCTGACCTCATTCTGTATAATTGGATCACACTTCTGCATCTGCCAAATCTTGGTTATGATCTTTTTGATCTCTTTGAAAGCCGTATTAAATGTGGTAATAATTCTGATCTTGTCTCTGCCCTCATCAGGGGTTATCATTTCATTCTCAATAGAGATTCTCTAGTCCTCTCACTTGCTCTTGTGATAGCTCTTTCCAACACATGTTCTGGGTAACCTCTCTTTCTAAACCTAGTGATAATTTTTTTTGTTCCATCTGGAAGGACTCCTCCGTGTTAAAATTCCTATGAGCTTGGAGGAGTTCCTCAAAGGGAATACTCCACTTCAAGGACTTGGGGTGATTGCTGCAGGCATGTAAAAAGGTGTTGCCCGCAGTTGACTTACGGAAAGGTTGGTCTGTAATTCTTTTCCACTGACTTTCCCAAAACATCCAGAAAAGTAATCTCTTCTGTGTTAATTTCTCCAGAAGAAAATAAGTTATTTTCATTATTGTTGAAGAGTATGATACATTCGTCCGGTCTTCTACATAGAGGGTTAGCACTCCAAGGCGAATGTAGTTTATTTGGCAATTTCCACAGGAACGCGTTTCGGCATCTCCGCCTTCATCGGCCTGTTGGACACCATGTTTGTTGGCACTTTATACTTATCACATGATCGTATCAGTAAACGTTCACACTCAAATATTTCTATTTCAAATGAAATCGGCAACATTTGATTAATATGTAATGCATGTTGTTTTCAATTTATGAAAGTTAAAGAATCCTCGCTCGTAACTATATCTGAAAAGATCAAAATGACGCTGATAGCTACACAATACAAACAGCTGATATATGCAAATGTACTAATTATTTATTAGAAAAAATCCATCAGTTACAAAAAATCCTCACTCGCAACTACAACTAAAAAGAACATAGTGATGTTACTAGCTACACAATACCTTCAGCAACTAATCTGTACCAGTATACTCATTGTTCATTCATCAAGAAAACCAAATGTGTAATTTCTGAAACAGATATAAATACACTCATAATCTAGTGAATTCCTATTCTTCATTTAATTACACAAATAGCTGCCCAATACAACCAACAGCTAATCTGTGAAAATATGTTCAATAATACTCATCAAAATCCAAATTCATGATTTCTGAAACAGATATAAAAATACTCATGATCTAATAAATTACTATTCTTCACTTCATTACAATAACTTATTGCACATAATGAACCATTTTAGGTTTAAATTTATAAATGACATTTCTTATTTATTCTACTTTATACCATTACATGGTTGCATCAGTCAAAAATTTTTAATCAAACAGCATTTCTAATTCAATTAAAATTGGCGACATATAATTTGTTCCCTTAATACACATAGATTGTTAAATATGCTTAACCATTGAATTATAGATTGACATCATTTCTTATATTTGCTCTTTAGCATGTTATGAATCATTTGTAACTTTTTAGATGTATGTATAATTTCTCACTCCTGTTAAGTCCATTTGGTTCCTTAGTGTCAAGTGCTATTATATATAGGATCCTGAACATTTTCTCTCTACCTCCTCCTCTTACATCCTTTGATATTCATCTATTACACTATATGTGAGGTCCTTTACATCCCCACCATGTTTCTTTTGAATATGTCTAGCTACTGGATAAGTGTCATCTCTATTTTGGACCGCTCGTAAATGTTGTAAGATGCATTTATGGACTTATAATTTAGTGCTTCTTATATATATTTTAGTACAACTACATTTCAGAGTATATATTACATAATCACTTTTACAAGTATATGCTCCCTTGATCTTATGCACAGTTTTGCCTTTTATCGCAATTGTTCTATTACTTTCACCATTCTTACATATCTTATATTTCAAACATTTGAAGAAACCATCTTTCTGATTCAACCAAGTCTTCTTTTCACTCTGCCTAATGTCACTCCTTACTAACACATCTCGCATGGATTTCCCTCTACGGTAAGTGAATTGTGGATTTTTCTTAACATCTCCTTCTATAATAGGATCACTTCTCAACATGTGCCAGTGTTTTTGCAATATCATTCTCACTTGTGTATGTGCAGTATTTTAAGTGGTTATAAAATGACACTTTTGCTGTTTGTCTGATTTTCTCATCTTACCTTTAGATGTATTAAACAATATGCTATTTCTCGAATGGTGACCTACCTTTCTGCTAGCGTCTGTTAATGTCATATTGGAATATCCTCTCTCTTTTAGTCTTATCATGTCCTTCTGGACCTCATCAAAATTACTCTCAGTGCTGCAGATTATTTTTGCTCGTAGTAAGTTTCCATAAGGAATACTTTCTTTCAATGGTTTGGGGTGAAAGCTGGCTGCATGCAATAGACTGTTCTGCTGTGGGTTTCCTGCAACTGCCAGAGAGGTAATAAAATTGTTATGTAGATGTGCAGTCAACATGCAAACAGGAGTGCTTGCATATAGTAAATGATCCAGGTGAGTGAGAAAGAAAAAACATCTACAAAAGTAACCTGGTTGTCAGTAAACTTGCAATAAAGGCAAACAATGTTATGGGAGGATCGGTAGAGTTTTTTTAACTCACTCACTGGGAGAGCAAAGAGCAACACCAAAATGACTGATACCATTGCACACAGTCTGAGGATTGGTGTTGGTTGGCCCACAGTATTCTAAGGATTACAAAAATCATTGTTAAGCAGGCCTGTGCCAAATGCCATCCAGTAGTTTCAGGCAGGTACTGACTTGTTGCGGAGTGTCAAATGGTATTTGTTACTTGGGGCTTTCTAGCCGTTGGTGCATTCTATAAGTGCCCTTGTGTGAGAAAACTTGCATGCTTTGCAGCCACGCAATCTCAATGCACAGCAGTACTAAATTGAAGGTACGCAAAGATGATACTTCTACTACTCCTCTCTATACTGATGTGAGGGGCAAAAATTTAAAACCACAGAAGTGAAAGTGGTAGCTCAATGAGTTTGAAGTTGTATGTTTTTCTGTGCATTTGATTTTGAAAGCAAACAACCTCCATCCTTGCTTTCATGCTTCTGTATTTGAATATAATTGGAGCATTCTGTGAGCGTTACAAATTACCTCAAATTGTTACATTTTGGATGAATGTGAACTTTATTATTATTGTTTATATACATAATAGGACAACTGTCAGTAATGCAAGCTGTGGTCACAGCGCACCACAGTTCCTTGGAGTATTCAACAAAACAGTAAAGCCTTTTCTCAACATATACCCTTGGACGCTTATGCCTATGAATACACACCTTGCCATAGTGGAAGGCAATTGTCTTTTAGATTCATACTGATGTACTGTAAACTGGCAGGCAAAGGGTTTGTGCTGCATGGGTTTGGGCCTGCTTGCCAAGTGGATAAAATAAATGTAAAAACGTATTGTCCTTGACCCCAAATAATATATCTAGTCCAGCAGGTGATAGGCAATCCACACCCCGATAAGGAGGGGAAACCATTGTGTCTAACTTTATACTGCACAATTCCTGATCTTTCCTTTGAGTCTTTACTGCCACACTTATAGGCCTCCCTCACATTATGGAGTTTTTCATCAATTTGGAAGGGGTGGAACTTTGCTCTCCAAGCTCTCTTGCTTGTCTTCTGCCCAAAACACCTTGATTGCTGTAGAACAATTGCCACCTGTAAACCAGATTGGCACCTGGGTTAACAGCAGGGGAAATAAACCTCTATACCTCTCTGTACCCTATTCAACAAGTAGATTTCTCACTTTGATTTCTTGATGCTAAGGGCTATACCAGTTTAAACCTCCTGAACAAGGGAGGTATAAAGAGGGAGAGGCCTTTAACAACCAGTAGAGCTAGAGGCAGAAAGTCTGTAATGCTGTTAGAACATTCCACCCCTAAGGGTAGAATGATCTGTATTGAAAAGGGAGAAATAGGCAAACATTGGACTGTTGGAGTAGAAGGCTTATACCAGGCCTTATAAGTCTGGAGCTACTCCATTGTTCTTAACCTAGTTTGTTATTTAGCTCTACCTGCTGTGTTCTCGCCGAAGTAATGATTGATTGTTTCTCATATGGCAATAAAATCTAATCTGTTATTATTATAGATCGATCCTTTTTTTATTTTTATTTTTTTATTTTTTTTGTCCTCATTCAGCCCCGCTTACTGAGACCCCTCTTCGTTTCTATAACCTTTTCGCCCTCTTGTCTACGAAGAGAGACTCAAGTCAGGGGGTGCACCTTTGTAGCTCCTGGTCCGCCTGAACAGACCCGCCGAGGCGTCAAACGGCGCTTAATCATTGGACTAAAGCAGAGAGAAGCTCATTAGGACATTCTCACATAAGTACCCCGCAGTAAACTTTAGCAGGGGGGCAAATTTAGTCAATTCCCTGCCAATTTAATAGTGGTGACCATATTTCTACGCATTTCTTTGAGCCCTGCGTATTTAAGTCCATATTTGCCGCACGGCGAGCCGCGTTCAACCAGTCTGTATAGCTCGGCGAGTGCTCCTTCAACCATTTTTTGCAGATTTCATTTCGTCCCAGCACAATTACATAGAACAAAAATGAACGATTAGTTTTGTTCACCCTTTTCCATATCCCCTCGTCCTGGAGCTGCCCGAATATAATTAATGGGAGTGATACATTAATTTTCCAACCTAACATCGATGATACTACCCTAAAAACCTCCTCCCAGAACAACCGAACAGAGGGGCAGTCCCAGAACATGTGTACATCCGTTGCTCCCATCCCACCACATTTCGGACACTTGATCACCTCCCCCTTCTTAAATTTAGACAATTTTGCCGGAGATATGTATGCTCTATGTAGAGTATAAAGATGGTTTTTCCTTAATGGCGCTGGTTTCACTACTTCATACAATGTCATGCACGACTTCCTCCACCATAACCCAATCTTGTCGCCTAACATCGCCTTGCCCCATAGCTTGCTTGGTAGGTCAAAGTTCTCATCCAGGGTTTCTAATATTTCCCAATACCAAACCGCCACCCTCTTTCCCGAAGCCGAGACCGCCAGGTCTAAAAAAAGAGTCCTCCAGGTCATTTACCACTCCTAATCCCCCCTTAGTTTCTTTTACTCACTGTCTTATCTGTAAATATTTTAACCTGGACAGAGAACCGTCCGTTATTCTTACCAGTTCCTCCCAAGAAAGTAAGGTGCCATCTCGCGCAATCTCCCCCCACCTTTCCACACCTGCCCTTTTAAGTGGTAATGCGAGAATATCCTGGCAACATTCTGGGGTGCCCGGGGAATCCCAGATAGGGGCCTGGTAGCTGTAATAATGTGCACCTAACCGCCTCCTCAACTGGTACCAGCTCCTTGCCATTCCTTGCAGCACTTTTAGTTAAATTTTTTTGAAGAATTTAGGGTCGCCAAATTTAAATAGAAAAGACTGTAAGCCCCCTTTTTTACGACAAAACCATAGCCTTGTACATTCTGCCTACTGCTGAGCCGTCTGGAGACATAAACAGCATCCTTGAGTTTTTAAACAAAAAAGCCCACGCATAATATGTCAAATCAGGGAGAGTCAGTCCACCTTTTTCCCTCCTTCTGCGTAGCTTTTTCCATGATATCCTCGGCCCCTTTGAGTTCCAAATGAAACTACTTATCGCTTGTTGCATTTTATCTAGATGCCCCTTGTGCATTGCCAAGGGTATAGCTGAAAACACAAAGTTCCATTTGGGCAAGATAAACATCTTAATTAGATTTATCCTCCCAAGAATCGTCAAGGGGAGACATGCCCATTTTTGTAGCATAATTTTGCATTCCACTAATAACTTTCGAGCATTCCTCTCTGCTAAGTCCTTCAAATTTTAAGTCACTAAAATGCCCAAGTACCGTATTTCCTGCTTATTTGTTATCGACCCTCCTTCCATATTCCACTGCATAATATCTGTTTTCCCCACATTAATCCGGTACCCTGATATCCTTCCAAATTGATCAGCCAAATCTTTGACTGTGTTAAAGGCCAGGGACAGGTTATTTGTATATATTAGTACGTCGTCTGCATATAAGGAAATTTTCTTCTCCCAACCATTACAGCAGAAGGGTGCGATAAGAGGGTTTTGTCTGATTTTTCTAGCAAATGGCTCAATATATAGATTGAACAATACCGGCGACAGGGGGCAGCCCTGCCTCGTACCTCTTGAAATAGTAATAGGGCCCGTAAGTTTACCGTTCACCAGAATCTTCGCAGAAGGGGATGTATAAATCCGGTCAATTACACCACAAAACTTGGAGCCTAAATTGGCCCGCCTCAAAACAGATTTCAAAAAATTCCAATTAACTTGGTCGAAAGCCTTCATTGCGTCTAACATAATAACTGCCAAAGGCGAACCAAACGTTGTGGCCATATCTATTGCCCCGATCAGTTCGAAAGTTAATTCATGCAAATATCTGCCTTTAGAAAAACCTTTCTGGTCGGGGTGGACTAGATTATTCGCTATCCTAGTCAGCCTATCCGCTAGAAGCTTAGCTAGCAGTTTATAATCACTGTTCAGCAATGATATCGGCCTATATGAGGCACACTTCGCTGGGTTTTTATCCGGTTTCAAAATTAAGGAGATCACTGCTTCATTCCATGAAAGAGGAATATCATTGCCAAACTCCAGAATCCCTCCAAACAATTCTGTCAATACTGGGATAACTGAATCTCCTAATACCTTATAAACTTCCACTGGGATACCATCCGGGCCAGGCACCGTTCCAGACTTACTACTAGTCAGAGTTCTCCTAATTTCCTCAGCCGTTATTGGGGCGTTCAATGCTTCCTTCTCCTGCAATGATAAACCTAAAAGTCTATCAGCCCCTATCCAGTCCGTTACCATACCTTCATCCACCACTAACCTTTCCGAATACAATTGTGAAAAAAAGTTTCGAAAAGCCGATTCTATTACCGCCTCATCTGTTCTTTTTTCACCTGTATCCTCCACTTCAACCTCCTTAATGTAGTTCCTAACCCGGTCAGCTTTACCTTTCCAGGCTAATAACTTCCCCGCATTTTCCCCGTATTCAAAATGGGCCAGTTTACTTGCTTCCCATTTACTTTGAATTCTTCCCTGTAGTATATTTTCCAACTGACTTCTCAACCCATCCCAGCTGGACCTCAAAGCCTCCGTCTCACCTGCTTCAATTATTTTGGTTTTATATTTTCGCATTTCCTGCTCCAACGCAGAAATCTTTTTTCTGACGTTTGTCTCTGAATGGCACAACTCCTTAACTCCCCACGAATGACTGCTTTAAACGTGTCCCATACTACAGATAAAGGGGCGGAGCCCAAATTTACACTAAAAAAGAATTCGGCTTCCTTGCGCAGCTTTAACAACACATCTTGATCTAATAATAATGTCCGATCAATCGTCCACCGGGCACTACAACTTATCTGGCGAAAGCACATATTTAACACCACCGCAGAATGATCTGATAAATGCGAGGGCAGATACACAATATTCTTCACCTCCTCTCTCAAACGCATATCTAATAGAAAATAATCAATTCGCGACGCATGTCTGTATTTCTTATTAAAAAAAGAAAAATCCCTGCTCTTCCCTGCCCTTTGCCTCCAAATATCGCCCAAACCAAATTCCTTCATCATTCTCCTTAAAAACTGTTGTGACTTCGGTGTACCTCGTGATTTACAGTTCTGCCTATCCAACTCATTGTCTAATACCACATTAAAGTCGCCCATCACAATGACCGGGTCCGAAAATTCCAAAAGCTGAGAAAAAAGCTGTTTTAAGGGTTCTATATCGTCGCAGTTGGGCCCATAGTAGCCTGCTAAAACCAGATTACGACCCCCAAATTGTATTTTAGCTATCACCCATCGCCCTGCTGAGTCTGATTTAGACTCCAGGATTCCCACACCCCCCAACTGTGCATGTTTAACTAAAATAGCCACCCCTTTATTATGATAGTTGTGTTCTGTACATGTAAATGTTCGCACCCATCTTAGTTTTTGTATTATGTTAGTACACTCCACCTTTGTGAGGTGCGTTTCCTGCAAGACTAAAATTTGTGCCGTAGAATCCTGCAGATACTGTAATATTCGTTCCCTCCTTCCTCGCACCCTTAAGCCATTAACATTCCATGAAAGAATTTGTAGTGGTATATTCTGCACCCTCTGGCTTCCCTCCCCACTAGCCATCTATTAATCTTGAATAACCAATAGTTGGGCTGAACGAGGCACTGCTTTTTACTTTCTTCCAACTCCCCCTCCCCCACCCTAAACCTCTCTCCCCCCCCTACCCCCTTCACCCCCACCCGTGGAGAACCCCCCCCAACTAAGGACCATAGTGATCCAAATATTAGAGCGCCCCCCGGTTCCTGGGCGAATTTCACCATTACCCATTGCACGCAGCCTTACTCAGTAGCCTGCCCATTTTTGACCGCCACCAATAACTCATCCGCTTCACTAATATCTCTAATATTATACGTTTTGTTGTTATACATGACCCTAAGGAAGGCTGGAAATTTCAGCTGGGCAGAGACCCCCAAAGATTTGAAAATCTCCAACCGTTTTCCCAGTTCCCACTGCCTATCCATAGTCTCCCTGGATAGGTCCGATCTAATCTCAAACACAATATCCTTCACTCTTAAGGACTTCAGTTTCAATGCTCTGAATAAAATCTTTTCCTTCATCTGGTACGACAGAAAGTTTATAAAAATTTTCCGAGGACTACTACTGTTTGTTCGTGGCTTAAAGGGGTCTCGATGAATTCTCTGAATATCCTTCCCAATTTCATCCTCGGTCTCCTCTAAATCCACCGCTGATTTAATTAATGATACTATGAAGGCTTTAAGATCGCTCCCTTCCGTGCCTTCCGGCACTTTCAGCAGTTTTAGATTATTTCTTCTGGAATAGTTTTCCATCTGCTCCACCCTGTTTTTTAGAGCCTGTTCACTCCTCTTCAATGTATCGGGAGGAGAACATGGCGGGCTACGGAGGTCACGTAGCGCGCTAGGGAGCTTTCCGGTTCCGGTTCCTGGGGGCGTGGCAGGTCGCGGCGGCCGAGCGGGCGGCAGCTGCGAGCATACGGATGTGCACGCCACAGCTATTGAGACCTGAGGCAATCTGGAGGACAGCCGGGGCTGTCTGGTGGCACCGGGCCGCGCTGGAGCTGCGCCGGACCCGTAAAAGTGTGGCGCAAATTCCCCTCCGGGGGAATAGCGGCAGCGGTAGCCGCAGCAGCAGAACGGGCGTAGCCGCTCCCGAAAAGTGGCGGCCGGGTGAGCAACCCAAAGAGAATCCAGAGAAGGACGCCAGGAAGAAGACGGTGAGGCAGTGTGGGGTGGGGGGCGTTTTTCCTGCCCCCCCGTTCCCCTTAACAAGTGTGGAGGGGACGGCTCAGTCACCCCAGGACAACTCGGCTGTGACTACAGAGGAAAAGGGGGACAAGGGAGGATCAGCAAAAAAAAAAATCCTGAGACCTAAACTGGGGGAAGGAGGCAGGAGTACGGGGAGGAAAGCGAGGGAGAGCAAGCTGAAGGTTAGAGACAAATTGACCCCCTCTCTAAGGTCTTTTTTTAAAGTGAGACCTGAGGTAGTTACACTTACCCTTGGGCAGCCTAGGGTTGCAATGGAGGTTACCACCAGGCAGGTGGAAAACGGCACGGATGAGGGCAGAGAGGGGTCGAGGTCCCCCCCGCCACAGCCAGGAGAAGATCTGACGGCTCCAGTGCTAGTTCAGTCCCCAAACGATAATCCAGCAGAGGTTCAGGACTTTGCATCTAAGTCGGTAGTGCTGGTGCCTCCTGAAGCTGCCTCGGTGATCCCCCCCTTACTGAGTTCCTCGTTGGAGGCGTTAATCTTGTCCATTTCTGAGGATGTAAAAAAGGGCTTTGCGAATTCAGAAGTAAATCAAGGGGAGATAAGAGAGGTTTGTGCTAATTTAGAAAAGAAAATTGATGGCGTAATGGTAAGAACGCAGGCCCTGGAAGAAGCGATGGGGGGGTATGAAGGAGGAGCTGATTCAGCATAAGGGTGAGATAGATCGATCGTTTTACTGTTGTCCACTCTGATCCACCCCATAATTTGTAACTCTAATAGATTCATCACTAAACTCACTAGCACTTACTCTGTCTCCAGAAGGAAAAAAGTTAGCCATTTGCTGTTTCCTCTTTTCTTACTCAAGTTAGTATACATGTTGCTTCATCTTACCATCATAAACTATGTATTTTTTTCCTCTGCAGTAACTTTGTACCTTAAATGACTATCGCCATCGTCTCTCTTGAGTGTGTGGTCACAGTTTGGACTGCAGGACACTCTTAAAGGTTGAGGCTTTGTGCAAATTATTTCATCTACTTTTCCCTAAGAAAACATGAACAAGTCACAACTACTGAGCAGAGGTGCATAATCAAAGTGTAAGTGCCTGGTTGAGAAATGGGGTTTGAGTGGAGAGACTGCAACCCAAAAGAGACAGACCAAAGGGCAACAGTTAGAACCCCATAAGATTGCTGTGGCTCACCGTTTCATCCTTCCCAACTACTAAACTTTCCTAGATGTGCCTTGTTCTCTCTTGGAAACGGAGTAAACAATCAGAAGCAGGAAACACTCCAGGAAAATAAAGGTTGTGAAATTCGTAATACTGTGCATAAATGCCTATCCAACAGAAACAACCTGTATATTGAAACATTCTTTGAAGTAGTGGAGATGCCCTTGTCTAGATGCAGCTTGCAGTCAGGCTGAAAATGTGCTAGGCGTTGGGGTTTGACTGTTTTTATTTGGAGACCTTGGGAACCTCAGCTTCTGTTGCTTTTGTAAGACAGTAGAGCTGGAAGAGTGAATATCTTGGATTAAGAGTATATACCTCGAAGAAGCCCCCATCCTGTAATGGAATTTCACTCTTTCCTTGGTGTAAGAGATGCAGCACATTGTCTGAGGCAGCATACCCCATTTGTTGTGCACTGCCTGGGAAATATTCCTGTGCTTTTTCTAACATCTGTTGTTTGTTGAGATGTTTTTTTTTCAAATTTCTTTATTGACGTTTCAAACAGCCAACAACAATGGACACATCACAACTTGTAGAGGATAATCATCTGAAATAAATGTAACAGTACGTTCAAAATGGGTAACAACATTTCCAAAGGTATCACAAGTGACCACTAAGAACATAACTCTTTAAACTCCCCTCACCAACCCCCCAGCTTCTAATAATTGTGAGGCAGAGGGAAGAAAGAGCAAGCCATAGGGTAAAATACCCCCTAGACAACATTAAGAATCAACAGGAAATGTTCTATTGTGTGTTATTTCTGTACAGCCACAGGTCATTAGTTATTACTGATCCCAGCTCACCGATCATAAACCTTTATGTGAGGTCTTCATGCCAAAAAGTATTTGGTTATTGGAAGGATCACAAAATGGGTAGTTCGTTTGCAGGAGTAGGACTGTGATGTGAAGTACATCCCTGGGGCTGAAAATGTAATAGCTGATACTTTATCTAGATTGGTATCTGATATGAGCAAGGATCAAGAAGGAAAAAAGAGATGAAGTTGTCTGTGAGATTGACTTTGAGATTATCTTTGAAGAAAAATGGCTGGAGGAAATGGGAATTGATATTGTTATAAAAGGTGATGAAGTTTCTGAATGGAGGTTGGAGTAACAGACAACAGGGTGGAAATGAGTGTAGGGATTTCTGGGGTGGGGGTGATGGATAAATCACCCTCCGACAATGGCTTATTATTTAGAGGAACTTTATTAATTCTTCCTAGCACACTGAGGGGAAAGTTACTGGAGCAGACACTCAAATGTCACCTGGGAATTTCCAAGACCAATGAGAGGTTGTGCCAGTCATATTGGTGTCCCGACATGGGCCTTCAAGTTGAGAGATGGGTGAGGGATTATATGCAGTGTGCTGTAAATGAGAAGGCTATGAAACCCAAGGTGCAACCTTCGGTTATCAGAAATCGTTCCAAAGGTCCATGGAAAGATATCGCTCTGGATATTCTAGTGCCAATCCATGGTGATGGAGTGGAAAATTATATCATCGTTATGATAGACATGTTCACCAAATGGCCAGAGGTATTTTTTTACCAGAGGGGTAGAGACAAGACATGTCATTGAATTCTTAAAAGAACTTTTGGCAAGAGAGGGACTTCCTGAGGCACGCTTAACTGATAATGGGGTGCAACTGGTGTCGAGAGAGGCAAAGTTTTCTGGATCAGTGTGGTATTAACCACAAGAAGTGTGCCTTATTCCATCCTGAAACCAATGAGCTGGTGGAGAGATTTAACTGTGTGCTAAAGGAGACTGAATATTTCTGGCAAAAAATAATCAGTTGTGCTACAGGGAAGAAGTATCCAAGAGTTGGCGTATACAGGTTCATACGTCACATCATCACAGCTGAGTCAACTTTATTTTCAGTTTAATGGGAGACACCCTAATACTGTGTAGGAACCCTGTGGGGTGAACAAGCTCCTGAGCAGTATAGTCAAGAAAGTGGCTTCTGAATACTGGAGCGTGAAAGAAGACAAGAAAATAAAGGACAGCAAAGAACATTTTAAAAAGAAGAACTCAATAAAACAAACTAGTTTCTGTAGGTAATTGGGTCATGATAAAATGGCCAGGATGGAAAGATGGTAGTAAATTAACAAAACCAGTGAGGGTGATAAAAGTTTCCACAATGCTGTCGAGGCTGAAGATCATTGAGTATGAAATCTTAACAGGGTTGTAATCTATAAAAGGAAAGGTTTGAGATCAGATAGTAGTCTCCCTAGAAGTAAGGAACAAAAAGAAAATGAACAACGAGCATCAGGCTATGGCATCACGCATGCTAGAAGGTCTGGAAGGGAAATAAAAATAGTCATGTTTAGTTGATTATGTTGTATAATTCGATAGCACAGTAGTCTCATGTTAAAGTGTAAATATTATATTGATTTCAGTATAAGTGTTTCTAGAGATATTAATGTTTATTGAGGTATTAATATTTCTCTCACATTGTTACCTTTCCTGCAACTTATCATCTGGTTTATATGAAAGGGAGGTGTGTGGTAATCTGTATTACAGTAGCCATTGTAAAACGTCAATATAGAATGTAAGTATGCCATCTATGTTCAGAGTTTCAATGTGAAATGGTTCTAAAGAGAATATTGTGATTTGAAAGGGTTGGAATGGTGGATCCGACAAATATAAATCCGAAAGCATGATGCACCCTCCCTCTTGCCATTTATCGATTTGTCATCTGTCTGGTTATTTGGTGGAAGGGTTGTATTATCCACAAGTCTAGATCTGGGGTGTACGGGACATGTCGGACTACACTCAGCACCATTCTTTCCCAGAGGCGGGCCCATAAGACGCACATGATGGAGAAGGGAGTTGGGCATGTCCCTCCCTCTCATCATCGGGGTTCTGAGTTGATGGCAGTCATGCGTACCATTCAACAGTGCCCTTTCCTATTTAAGCTCTCCCATTCAGCCAGTGTGTGGCGTGCTGTAACTGTGCCGCTAGATAATACAGTTCCAAATCCGGTACCTCCATCCCACCTTTCTCCCATTCCCTCTTGAGGGTACGCAGGCCAAATTTGCACCATTTTCCGGCACATAGGAGTTCTATCTGCAATCAATCAAGTTTGCGGAATACCTTACAAGGAATTTCATTCATCGCTTCCAGCAGAGCATATAAGCAGAGGCGCAAGATTATCATTTTAATAAGGGCGATTTTCCCTGCAAATGACAATTTCAAGGTATTCCAGAAGCTTATAGAAATGCGCAAGTTAGAAATCACCTGACCAAGATTTAACTTGTATGTTTGTTGTTCTTCATTGGTAACGTGGATCTTGAGATATTTGACGCTGTCAGTTGTCCAGGACAGCCCTGCGGGAGGTAAGCAGTCTTTTGACAGTCTCTAACTTTCCCAAGGGAAAGAGGAGTGACTTAGAATTGTTAACGTGAGGCCCTGAATAGTATGAGAACTCCTCCAGCACATTAAGCATGATATGGGCCAAAATATCTGGCTGCTGCAAGTACAGTAGCGGGTCATCAGCATACAAAGATACCACATGTGTGCTGGAGCCTACATGAACCCCCCCCAACCATGGATCACCTATCTGAGGAAACACTCCAGTGGCTCTATTGTCAGTGCAACTATCAAGGGAGACAATAGGCCCCCCTGATGCGTACCTCTCTGTAGAAATGCTTCCTAAGATACATCGCCCAGTATGCACTCATAGAGCCGCTATAGAGCAGTTTGACCCATCTGATGAAGTTAGACCCCAAGCCCAGGCGATCCAGAACCTGCCGGATTTAAGCCCAGCATATTAAATCGAAGGCTTGTTCGATGTCTAAAAAGAAAGTTGCATAAGGATCATCCTCTAGGCCCAGCGTGTGAAGGGCATGTACTAGCCGGTGCAAGTTCTGCAGTGTATTTCTGTGCAGAATAAAGCCTGACTGGTTAGTATGTACCAGTCGGGGAAGGTGTACCAACGGTCGAGCAGCTAAAAAATGGCTGAAGCGTTTTTGATCCACATTTAACATCAAGATAGGCCGGTACGAACCAACCTCAAGGGGATCCTTTCCTGGTTTCCGGATAAGGACTACGTGAGTTCCCTCATCGAACTTGGGAGACATCCTGGCCCTCATTCTGACCTTGGCGGTCGGCGGAGAGGCGGCGGTCGGACCGCGAACAGACCGGCGGTATTAAAAATGGCATTCTGACCGCGGCGGTCACCGCCGCGACCGACCGCCACTTCCCCACTCCGACAGCCACGGCGGTCATGACCGACGGGCTGGAGTCTGCGCACTCCGGTCCGGCGGTCGACCCAAGACCGCCAACGGTATCATGACCCTGCTTACCGCCGCGGTTTCTGGCGTTCGGGAACCGCCATGCGAACCATGACGGTAGGCACTATCGGGGCCAGGGAATTCCTTCCCTGGCACTGATAGGGGTCTCCCCCACCCCCCACTGCCCCCCCGAGTCCTCCCCCCACACCCTCCACCCCCCTGCCACCCCCCAGAGGTGGTACGAACCCCCTCCCCACCCCCACCCCGACATGCACATACACGCACCCCGACATGCACACACCCCCAACATGCACATATACACACCCCCTACACACACACACATACACAACGGGGACACATACCCGCACACATACATGCCGACATGCGCACCCGCCGAACTACACACATTGCCCATAGGCACAGCAGCACTCCCCGCCCGCATGCACGCACTCACACACCCCCTCTACACACTCACACGCACACCCCCATGCACGCACACATCACACAACACCCCCCCACCCCCTCCCCTCACGGACGATCAACTTACCTTGTGCGTTGGTCCTCCGGGAGGTGACAGGAGCCATGGGGAGGTGACCGCCAACAGAAGACCGCCAACAGAAGACCGCCACACAGAAATGTCTCCACTTTCCCGCCGACCGCCAGTGTGGCTGCTGGCGGTTTTCCGGCGGAACGCTCCCAGCGGTCAGAATGCGCACAGCGGCATACCGCCGCGGTCGGCGGTCTTCACCGCGGCGGTAACTCGGCGGTCTTGCGAAAAGACCGCCAAGGTCAGAATGACCCCCCCTGTCTCTAATGCCTCAGCATAGACCCGCAGCAGTTTGTCTACTAGGGTTCCAGCAAGGGCCTTTTAAAATTCAGCTGGGAGTCCATCTCTGCCTGGGGATTTAGCTGCCTTCACTGCCTCCAGCAGTTCTGGTTGTTTCAGTTGCGACCCTGACTGCTCTGTAACTCCCTTGGTGAGGCATGGCAGACCAGCGAGGGATTCCCTGAGTAGATGTGTCTCCTTCTTGGTGCTCGGTTCGACATAAATATTACTTAAATGTTCTGTGAAGGCATTGTTTATTGCTTGTTGGGTATAAACTGTCTGACCCTATCCATCATGAAGTGCAAGTATTAGTTGTGGAGCATTTTCAGAGCGAACAAGGCATTCCATGTAAATGACCAGTTTTCGGATATGTTTTTCAGTCGTTCCCATAGCTCACAAAGCTTGTCGCTGTCTGTCCCATTCCCCTAATCATGACGGGTCTGTAGACCGAGCTGTCTCAAGTACCCCCAGTGCCCTCTCCTGTCTCCACAAGTCATCTTCTATGGTGCGGCGAATACCTGCCATGGATGCCATACATACCTCACGTATCATCACCTTAATGGCGCCTGACTCCGTCGCCCTGTTGGCCCTACAATCCCAGTTTTGGTCAAAATCTGACAGAGCCACCAACAGCGAGTTCGAAACACGGGGTCGGGTAGTTTCGTCCATATGTGCACCTTTGATACTGGTCTGCGTAAAGAATACGAAAGCAGCATGCGTGAATGTTCCAACAAATAGCAAGCCAAATAATAATTACCAGTCACCCTATGAGTGGCTTAGGAATGAATGAAAAAGTAATCTAGGTAGAAATGGGCATTAGCCGTGAGGGTATAGCACAAAAATGCTTGAGGTGAGAGGGTTTCACTGGTGCCACACATCAATGAGCCCCAACCCCGTCAGCATTTGCAGGTGAGATGAAGTCATATGTGGCCCATACCCTGTCTCGGGGGCAATCTAGCCAGGCGTCCATCCATAAGAGTTAACATCACCAGTCCCAACACCACCTCCTGGAAGAGGGACACCGGAGCTGCTGCTAGTAGCGTTCCAAGGAAGGTCCTATCATCTGTGTCTGGAGCATAAACATTAATAAAGCATAACTCATGGGCATCAAGTGTGCCCTCCACCACAACGTAATGACCATCTGGGTCCACCTGTGTCCGTGTAGATTTGAAACAAACCCCAGGGGTTATCCTTATTAAGACCCCTGTGGCATAGCCTGAGTAGAATGTGCCAAAGACCTGTCCCCTCCATCTTCTCCAGAGATATTTAATACAGTGTCCCCACAGGTGGGTTTCCTGAAGAAATGCCACCGATACACCATACCTCTGCAAATATGCATGAACATTATTGAGTTTTATCAGCCCTTGTAGCCTCCTCACATTCCAGGTCAGGAATTTGTAAGTGGTCCCCAAACCTGCCATTTGCGTTCTAGGTATCTGATCCAAATCCTTATGTTCCCATAATCATTCCAGCCTCCCAGGCCCAAATGTACTGCACCTATGAAAGCTCCACATACCCAGCGAAATAACTTATGGAAACATATACATATTGCAAACAAAGATTTGTAGAAATGTCCAACCCCAAAACTCCGGCCCCCAACCTCCCCACCTCTCCTATGGGCAGATAATCCATGGTCCCTCCCTGACTCAACCAGTGGACAAACAGGACCCCAAACACTGCCCCACTATCCCACCACTCCTTTACCCATCTATATAGGGAGCAATCATAGGTGTAGAAACAGTCCGGGTGGCAACACTCTTGTGGATTGCGAACTCAATAGAGTACTCAACAACCCCCGGGTGTTCCAACATCAGCCCCTCCCTATGAGGAGGCATGAATTACTGTATTGCATGCAGTGTCAAAAAGTCAGAAGGCTTCCGCACAAGATTCCTTAGAGCAAGGGCGAACTCTTGTCGCAAAGTCCCCATCACTTCCCATCAGATGTGTGGGAGAACATTACCTGAATGCCTTCAGTGTCCATCCCAATGTCAGGTGCTTACCCTATCAACCAGTCTCTGCGCCATCACTTTGAGTCTCAGGGATGTGGCTTAGCTGCGAAAAATGATTCAGGGTTTCCAAAGATAGTGCAGTTTGTAGCCTGCCACCTGGGCCCTCCAGGATTTTTTTTAACTGCGACAATTCCAGTGGATCTGTGTGTTTCTTCACTGGTGTGCGATTCCGTACAGACCCTTGGGCTCCCCTCTGTTGTTGTTCTTTCCACTCAGATGTTCTCTGTCCGTGTCCCAGAGACTCTAGCCAGGTCACTGCCTCCAGTTTGGAGTTATAAATATATACTTTCCCCTCATTTTGGATTCGGAGGTGTGCTGTGAACATCAGACTGTAATGTATCCCATGATCTCGTAGCTGTCATTTTGTAGAAAGAAAGGTATTCTGAAGTTCTCAAACCTTTTTAGTATATTTTGGGTTGATCTGTATCTGTTTGTCTTCATAGCAGGGGATGCCATAAGTGCAAACATGCTGGAGGATTATATCACGTGCGCGGTAATTCAATAGACCCTCTATAATCGCTCTCAGGGAGCCTGCAGACTCTGGACCACAGTCCGAGTCCTATGTGCTCATTCTACAGAATAGAATTTGATAAGGCACCTACGTTTCAGGGTATTAACAATCCAGTCTTCTAGGAAGAGTTCAGCAGAGGGGCCTTCGGCACATTCTGGAAATCCCAAAAGGCGCAAGTTATTTCTCCATGAACAGCCCTTCGCATTTTCCATTCAAGCCTCCACATAGGCGGCACTGCTTTTAAGCCCAGAAACAACTGCCTGTAGGTCACGGATGACTTTTTAAAAATGTATTTGTTTATTTTTAAGTGTAGCCATGTCGTCCTCCCCAGTTGTGAACCTTTCTACCAAATTGCGGAGGTCGAGCCGCAGATGATTTATGTCCATGGACATAGCATCCTTCTTGGTTTCTAGTGCCTGTTTGGAGCATTGTATTGCTGCCAGTATTTTGTCCGTATCTGATATCCGTTTACACAGGCTCTTGTGCTTCCCCCAAAGACTTGTCCCCCATCAGGAGGGCCCTGGCTGGGGACCATATACTGTGTTATAGTATTGGCCTGAGCAATTTTTGTGCCTTTATCCTTCACCCTTGCGGATGTTATATGTGTAGGTGCACAGACAAAGGGTAAGCCTCCTCAAAGCAAACACCATGCTCAATTAATAAGTGATCCTCCATAGTGGCCCGCATGCAGCCCCACACTTCTAGGGCCCGGACTTTCCATCTGCCTCCGTCCCCATGTAGCCAAGGCTGGGCAGGACACTGTCAGAGTCTTTAAGCAGAAGCTGGTGGAAGTTTGCTCTGGCTGTCTCTGCCGTGGCCATCCAGACTTCTCCCTAAGGGGTCACATCTGCCACCACCAGTCCAGAGACCCAAACCTCCCGGAATCGGGCCCACATAGAAGTAAGATCCAAAAGATGTCTGGCCCCCACAATATGCTCGGACCTGCCTCCTTTAGATAGCCCCAATGCCATCTGTGCCATGGGAAACACTGACAGTGTGCAATAAAACCAAAAGTATATTGTCAATCTGAATCCCAGGGGCCTCGCTTTGTCCTCATGAAGTTCTTAGATTCACAAGAAGAGATTCATGGGATCACAGCTCTGCCAATGTGACTCCCCTCACTTACACTGCCCGTGGCAGGTAAAGTGGCACTCTCCCTCTATCCCCCTCCTATGGGCCTAGGGGGGAAATAAGATTGTCCCTACCGGCCAGCTGCTGTTTGTCTCCGGCCCCCCTGTGCCAAAAGTGTGCTGGTATGCCCAGATGTGGGTGCCGGGCTCACTGTGCCACTGGATTCAAGCTAGCCTAGCTGATGAAGAGTGATACATGAAACCGGTCCCAGGATGCTTGTTTCCAGTCCAGGGAGGACCTGGCTTGGCAGTTCAGGCTGGACTATTCCCATGGGAACTAGGGTCAAGACTGATTTGCACCTGGCTGGGTCCAAACTAGGGGTGGCATGGTGAGCAAAAAAATTGATGGATTACACCCATATCTGTGACGGGATGAATGTTTAATTAGTTCCGCTTTCCATCCATCATTTGTGTTTGTTAGCAATTTGGGTCCGGCAGACCCCCCACCCTGCGATGAATGCGATATCTCCCCACGGCCTCACCTCAAGTCGCCTCCCGCCTAGCAAGGCCGGCGCTTGTCCGTTGTTGTGCAGTCCTCTGGTGTAAGATGGCTCAGGAAGTCCCGGGCAAGCCGATCACTGAGAGCGCCAAGCCACCTCAGTTTTCAGTCTAAGAGTTGTTTTGTCTCTGCGCTCTCCTTAATACAAAAATGTCCTTTTCCCTTCTGGGAACTGCTTTCAGAGGGCAGAAACACTTTGTGTCATTATTTATGCATGTGTCCATGCAGGATGAAGCAGGATTTTGGCCTCCTTATCGGGAGCTACTCAAGGCCATGTCTACTCGGCCATCTTGGTTGGCTCCCCCCACCTCCAAACCAACCCCTTTGTTAAGGTCTTTATTCAAAGTATACCATTTGCAGCGATGTCTACACCCTTCAGGTCTCAGGTAGAGACCCAGTAGTAAGTGTTTTCCATGTGCAGTGGAGCAGAGTGGTGCAGGGTATGGGGTGTTGGAGTTTCACTTGTGTGCTTTAATTTACTTGTATTTTTCCTATTTTGCAAATTTAAATCTCTCTTCTAGATTTGCGTGCTTTGCACAATTACGGCATCTAGTGGGTGGGTGCTAAAGTGTGTTGTAAGAGTTTTCTACTTTAGTGAGTGGGGGGTCAACATAGGCAGAGCTCTTGCATGATAACTGTTAACCCTACAATGCCTCTGCACATGCTCTCAATTTTAGATTCTTTTTTTTCCCCTACCTTGGGTAGAGACGTGCATCTATTGAGCACCTAATTTTTATAAAAAATTAGAGAATACCTTCAAGAAATACGAAAAGCATTGGGATCCAACTTAGTCATAGAATGGTATCTGGTCACCATAAGATATCTGTGATTCCTCAGCACCATTTTAGAGCATGCTCTTCAAATTCTGACTGAACTGCCACAGAAAGTTCGCCTTAAACAGCAAACACCTACTATGCATATTTGGCCTCCCAAAAGATTATAAGTCTGAGGATTTTTTCCCACGCTCGCTGAAAACCTGAGTGCACAGAGATAACATTGTTCTCATAGAGACTTCTAGCCGCAGATTCCTTACCTTAGATTTATCCCTAGGCATCAGTTTGGAACCGGAAATGCATGCCAGTAGATGTCGTCATTTGGCTCCATGTGGTGTTGTCGACATGTTCCGTGCTGGAAGTTATGTTCACGGTGCCTATACAGATACTTCCCAGGTGCACTGGTGTCAGTTCTTTTCTTTCTGTACCAGTCAGCGCAGATCCAGAAAGACTTACCCCTGGCCATTTTTGACTAACTTTTTTCAATGTTTTGTCAATGTTATTTATTTATTTTTTTAAGGGTATTTCTCCTTTGTGTCAAGGATGTCCTCTAGAAAGGCTAGCTTCAAGCCCTGCTGGACCTGTCATTGATCTTTGACAGACCTGCACCTTGTGTGCCTCTGGTGCCTCGATCGCGATCACGACCTAAAGACCTGCACTAATTGCAGCACCATGAACATGCAGGCCTTGAGAGAGAGAGAGAGATCCCTCAAACTCCTGGTGGCTTTATATGTGACGCTGTGATGATCCAGATCCCAATCTAGAGGAAGGTCCCGGAGCCAAAATATTTGTCTCACTCAGTCGTTGGGCCTCTCGGCTAAAGTCCGACCAACACAAAAGGAAGAATAAGTTGAAGAGGTCTTTTACTTCACCTCGTCCGTTGGCGGACAAGATGAGGGAGTGTCATACATCTGTGCCTGGTTACGTGGCAGAGCCAGCGCATGGGTCATTTCTGCGGCTCTCTGAGTTTTTGGGGAGACAGAGGGACCCCGTCCAACTCGAGGAGTTCTGAGACCATGTGCTTCATCTTGGGACGGCCCGTTCCCTGCAGTATGCCTTTGAGCTCCGAGGGCTTGAAAGGGGTCCCTTCTAGTTCCGCGCTTCCACATCTTTGACCTCTACACCAGTTGGGCCTTTAGGGTCTAATCTTGGACCTGGAGTGGAGCTACGCCGGTAAAGCCACATCAGTCTTCCTATGAGGATCTGGGTGAGGCAACTGGACTGGATACTTCTCCAGATACTGGTATGCTTTCTCCCCTTACTGTGGCTACAGACTAGGGAGTGTCCTTCGCTATGGTGGCAGTCAGGACTAATTTTTGGACAGATGTGTTGCAATTGGAAGTCTCCCCTTCAGAACCGGTACACCTCTTAAAGCCCTCATGGAGGTCCTTCTGGGGACATGGTCGAAACCCAGCATAGGGGCTCCTGTGAATAGGACGATTGCTCATCACCCCAGCCCTGCTCCTGGGGAACCAGACTTATTCACGCAACACCCTACCACAGAGAGCTTGGTGGGCTAAGCCTCTACATCCCATGTAAATCCTGGTGCATTCCCTATTACTCCCTGCGATAGGCAATCCAAGAGGCTGGATGCTGGCTTTCTTCCACCAGCCTGGCATTGTAGTCTGTGAACACTGCATGCCTTGTCAGCCTCTGCTCCCATGCTGTGTGGGACACGGTTGCTCAGATGCTGCTAATGGTCCTGAAGGAGGCCCGGCCGTGCTGTCCCAGGCTGTTGCTGACGGGAGAGCTGGAGCAAAGTTCGCTATCCATTGTGGACTGGATACCACGGACTCACTGGGCAGAGCGGTTTTATCGACTGTGACCTTGAGGCGCCATGTGTGATTAAGGATGACTGGTTCTTCCAGGAATGTCCAATCTTCACTTATGAAAATGCCCTTTGATCGCTCCCGTCTCTTCGTAGACTAGGTGGATTCAGTGGTGGATCGCTTTAAGGACAGCAGGGCTATGGCCAGGTCCTTGGGCCTTTCCATGGCTCCTTGTCACCCACAATTCACCTTTTTCTCCTTTTGTAGACGTGGATGGTGCTTCCAACTGTGCCTTTACCATCCCAGCCACCATGCAGAACATGCCTTCTGGGGCCTGCGTGGCCGCAGGCGCGGTACCCTCATACCTTGTAGGTCAGGCAGCCAGCAGTCGGTAGTGCACACCCCCCCCCCTCTCCCAGAGGCAGCCTCCAAACCCTTATCTGCCCCTGCACCATAATGGGCACCCAGTTGGGGCAGGATTTGCCATCACCTGCCCACTGGCAGTCCATAATGTCGGACAGGTGGGTTTTGCAGATCATCAGACAGGGTAACTCCCTCCCCTCCATGCCACAGTTCTGCAACAGGCTTATGGAGGATGACTTATCTCTTCTCCACTAGGAAATTGTAGCTTTTTTGGCCTAGGGAGCCTTAAAGAGGGTGCCAACACCAGAAGTAGTTCGTTTTTGCTATTCCTGCTACTTTCTGGTGCCCAAAATAAGACTGAGGCCTTCATTCTATCCTTGATCTGTGCCCTCTTAATTTTTTCCACAAGAAGAAGCGCAAAATACCCTGACTCCCGTCCTGTCTGCCCTGGACCCAAGAGACTGGATGGTATCTTTGAACTTGCAGGACGTGTACTTCCTCATCCCCGTCCTGCCTATCCACATATGTTACTTGCGGTTCACGGTAAGTCACAAGCACTTTCAGTTAACTGTGCTACCCTTTTGCCTTACCAGTGCTCCTCTGGTGTTCACCAAGGTGATGATGATGGTTACAGCTCATCTGTGAAGATCAGGGGTGCCAATTTTCAAGTAACTCGATGACTGGCTGTGGAAGGTGGGCTCGCCCCAAACTGCTGTCTTCCTCCTCCAGACTACAGTGGACCTCTTGCACTTGCTGGGGTTCACTATAAGTGTGCAAGTCACACCTGACTCCCTCTCAGCAGCGCCCTTTCATTGAAGCTGTTCTGGACATGGTACAGTCTCAGGCTCCACATGCACTGGCATATGTTGGCTCTGCAGTGGAACCTCAAGTTCAAGTGAGCGCAGCATCAGGGGAATCTCTCCAACATGGTCCTGATCTCGGAAGGAACTGCAAAAGACCTGCAGTGGTACCTAACAAACTGCAGTTGGGTCAGAGGCAGACCACTCCCTCTTCCCCAACCAGATCGGACAGTAGTGACCGATGTGTTACTCCTGGGATGGGGCTGCCATCTGTGAGAGGTGAAAATCCGAGGACTCTGGTTTCTGGCGGAATCCAGACTCCACATCAACCTGTTGAATTTCTAGACAATTCGGCTGTCATTGAAAGCCTTTCTACCCTCCACCAAGGGAAGGCAATTACAGGTGTTCACGGACAACACCACCGCCATGTGGTACTGCAACAAACCGGGTGGAGGTGAGGTCATGGACCTTTTGTCAAGAGGCCCTATGTCTCTGAACATGGCTGGAACGTTGGGGCATTTCCCTGGTGGTTCAACACCAGGTGGGCTTGCGGAACTCCAGAGGAGACGAACTAAGCAGAACATGCATTGCTGATCACAAATGGCGTCTCCACCCGGAGATGAAGCAAGGTCTCTTTCAGCGGTGTGTAGAGCCTTGGTTTGGTAGAGCATGCAATGTCAGCAGTTTTGTGTGCTGAATTTTCCAAGGTGTCTCTCTCTCGGAGATGCTTTTTGTCTCAAATGGAGCTGAGGCCTCCTGTATGTCTTTCTGCCAATACCACTCCTGCCCAGGATTCCTAAGAAGATCAAAAATGACCGGCTCCAAGTTATCTTTGTGGCTCCGGACTGGGCATGGACAGTGTTATCCCGATTCTGGAGGATCTTCTGTCACAGCAGCAGGGAAGGGTCATCCACCCGAACCTGTGCAGTCTTCGCCGTGTTGCGTGGATATTAAACTTTCGACCTACCTCCCGAAGTCTGTGATGTCATCTTGGCAGCCAAGCATCCCTCCACCATGACGGTGTACACTTGAAGTTGGTAAAAATGTGTGGCACCGTGTGCAGAAAAACAAATTGACCCCCTTTCTTGCCCCTCTTTCTCAAGTCCTTCTTTTCATTCTGTGTTTTGCCTAACCGGGCTCTTCTTTGGGCACTTTTCACGGCTACATTTCTCCTATTTCTGCCTTTTTTCGATTGCCTGATGAGCCATACCTCTTCAAGCCCCTGTTGTACATAGATTCTTGAAGGGTCTTCAACATCTTTGTCCTCCTTTTCCACTTACCATGCCTCATTGAGACCTTAATTGTGCCTTGACTTTACTAATATTTGCTCCTTTTGAGACACTTCATGGTTGTCCTCTCAGACGTTTGATTATCAAGACGGCCTTCCTCGTGGCAATAACATTTGCGTTGAGGGTCAGTGAGTCTCTGGCTTTATCATCCAAGCCTCCTTATCTTGCCATCTACCCTGACAAACTGGTGCTTTGCAAAAGTGCTTCCTTGCTTCCGGTAGGCCAATCTATCACCCTGTCTACTATTTATGCTCTGTCACATCCCTCCAAGGAAAAGGACTAACTCCACCACCTGGACCCAAAAAGAGCATTGTCGTTCTCCTGTTACCGTACGGAAGAGTTCAGGGTGGATGACCAACTCTTTTGGGATATGTTGGACTGAAGAAAGAATGTGCAGAGCAGAAGCGGAACATCTCTTATTGGATCATCCTCTGTGTTAAAATCTGCTGTGCATTGCCCACGAAGCAACCCCCTAAGGGCTTGCAAGCTCATTCCACCAGAGCTAAAGCTGCAATCACTGTTAGCACGTGTACTACTTTTGTTTAGTTTTGGCCTTCAACACATCTGTAATCCATCTGATACTAAACCCATCAATAATAAGGCAAAAATTTGCTGGACAAACAAGCCTCTGAAGCCATATTTCCACCTGTCCCGCTCACACACGTTCACCAAACCCCACTGCCTGGACAGTCAGGTCCGTCACGATAGGCATCTTGCCTATTCGATCCTGCAGGACTTCCTCATTTGAAAATGGTCCACAGACGCACCTTCTAGGATGGTATTTCTTGGGTACAAGTTGTAAGGCAAGCAATCTGCACTTAGAAGTCTGTACCAGATGAAAAAGTTACTTACCTTCGGCAGAGCCCTATCAGGTAGAGACTATATCTATCTGCAGATTGCTTACTGACCCACCCATCCTCCCTTTCAAGGGCCTAGTTTTCCACACCAATGGTTAGTGTTAACCGCACCTGAGTGGAGCCTATATAGGCAGAGCGAGTGACACTTCAGGTGCAAACAACTCTACTCTGAGCCAAACTATGCCACCTACCGATGCGCAGGGCTACTACTTCAGAAATCTTTTCTGGATCCAGTCTGATGCCTGGGGATAATTGTAAGGTAAGAAATGTGCAGCTAGATAGATATAGTCTCTACCACATAAGGCGTTACCAAAGGTATAAAGGTTGTTCTTTGTGCACAGTATGCTACCACAGACATGATAGAGTTTTCAGAGCTAGAGAGCGTAAGAGTGCGGTCGATTTAGTAGACAGTTTTCTCTAACAACAATGCCAAGAAACCTCAGGAGGAATACTGTGACATTGATCCTAAAGATGTTTCACATTAGATCAAAGAACCCAGACCTGACCCCAAGCCTAGAGTGCCCCATGCATGAAAGCTATGGAGGGGAACAAAGATAGGACACCAAGGCTACCTCCTAAGTACCTCTACCCACCCCTTAACCTTAAAAAAATAATTTACTGTGGAATAACCTCTTAGGAGTAAATGCATACGCATGTAAAGACATGCAGGGTAACGACTATGCGGGCTAAGCACAGCAGTGTAAAGTTTAAATACCTCTGGCAACAGTGTTATACGGTTCCCACAAAGCATAGAACTACGTGTTAGTATGACTGAATTTCAGGAAGTAGGTAAGGAGTTCGTCTACACCATCAGGAAATGTCATCCCAAATCCTAGCTAGCTCACAGTGCCTCACCTGAAACCATAACCTTCCCAGTGTCGCAGATGATTTTGGCAGCCTCCAACATTACCACTCTGACGCCTAAGGAAGTTGTGGAAACCGATCTTACCCTTTCATTGTTTACTTAGGTAAGTCCAGGGTAAACCAAAAGATATGAATAAAGGTTTTCAAACATTTATCAAAATAATTGTATTCTTGGATAGAGTGAATGAGATGTGATTATTAGGCAGATGAAACAAAGCATTGGGGCCAGCATTACTAACATGACGTACAACAGAAATAATCCACACATGCCAGTCCTATTTATATATATATATATTTTTTGCTAGCGCTACAGACACTCTGAGAGCATAGCGGGTGTATACTCTACAAGATTCCAAAGGATAGCCTGAGAACCCCCCCCCCCCCCTTTTTCCCCAAAAAAGTATGTAAGGTTTATGATGTGGCGCAACATTGCCATTTAGCATCTAATCCCAAAAAATCCTGGCAGTAGTGGCAGGTCACCTAAAGAGACCCACAATAACGGTCTACTCATAACTGGAAGATTGGTTAGGAAGGGCAATTACCTTCATCTATTCTCAGCCAAATCGTACAAGGAATGTATCACGCTTATGCCGACTAGGATTCATATTAAATTAGGGCAAATCATCTCCCAAACTCGACGCAAGGAAAACATTTCTGGGAGTGTACCTGGACACAGTCATAGCACTGTTGTACCCGACGGGTAGAAGGATCCAAGCAGTCCTAGGGCAGGTTCACCTTTAGCAGATGACACAAGATCTGACAGTGAGACGAGTCATGAAGCTATTAGGGATGATGGCATCTTGCATTCACCTCGTTCCAAACACTAGATTTCACGAGGACACTTCAAGAGTGGTTGGCAAACCAATAGTCTCAAACAAGCAGGAGGTTTGGAAGAGCTAGTGTTTTGTAACTTTCAAGGCCAGTGAGGAAATACACTGGTGGAATGCAACAAGCATGATGATGGGGAGACCATTCATAGCACTCCTCACATAAGCTGTTGTAAGTACAGATGGCTCACACTTTAGATGGGGAGCACACATCGATTCTCTCAAAATAAGGGGGTAGTAGTCCGTACAAGAGACTCTGAAAATATCTGGGATTGAAAACCATCTTCCCAACATAGAAAGCCTTTCAGTACCAAATACAACAAAAGATGTGTAAAATGCTAACATACAACATAATAGCAATGTTCTGTTTCAACAATCCAAGAGGCACGGTGCCATACCCACTATCACTGACGGTGCAAAGCATTTGGAAATGTGCCATCACAAAGAGATTTTGCTAGTAGAAAATCATGCCCCAGATGTAGACAACACTGAGGCCGAGTAGCTAAGCAGTCGACCAAGCTTCTTTCACAGTTGCGAGTTAAAGCAATTTATAGCAGATACAATATTCCAGCACGAGGGAACACATCAAGTAGACCTTCTCACAAACACAAAAAATGGCAGTCCTTTGCACCCAGACGTTACCCCCACAGTCTCTGGATAATCCCCTGTTCCAGAGAAGTTCAGAGCATCAAATATGACTGTGCTCTTCTTTCCTCCCAAATGGATCCATCAACCATGGTTTTCACACCTCTTACAAGTATCAGGACAACAATATGTCAACATCTTATTAAACAAGGACATTGACCATGAAGTGGGGTGGGAGATCGAAAATACTCGGGGGAACTGCAATTTAGGGTGTGGCTCCTAAGATAGCTGAGCTCCAGCATTTGAACTGACCACTTTTAGATCTTGGTGGTTCAGTCAGAACATATCTTGTACTATTTCATAACATGCCCTAACTGGGCATAAAGTAATTAGTTTTTTTAGGCACAGTGTAGCAGTGGCTTAAAGTGACTGGTGTGTATGGTTCTTCAGCCACTGATATGTTTCTGGTGGAGTGAAAATATAATAGATTTTGCTTCACAATCCTGTTACTAAGAATATTTGCAATTAGTTGGACATCATGCACTGATACTTGATTTACAGTATGCAAGTTTTTGATTTTCAATACATATCCTTGTGCCATTCAGGTCTCATGAATCAAGCTGGGCATCTTCCACAAAGGCAGTGTTACACTACAGTCATAGGGCATTTTCATATTATACACAGCATCAGTCATCGGTAGCTGAAAACTCTTCAGGAGTCCTCTGCATAGGTCTAAAAAAAGTACTAACTTAAGTTTGGGGTTTTCGGTTTTATTTATTTATTTATTTATTTGTTTATTGTTTTACAAAGGTTGAGAGATTGGTTAGTTTAAATTTTAAAAAAAGATTGAGTACATTGGAAATGTTAAAGAAAAGGTGTTCAAGAACGCAGTATGTTTAGGATACTTGCATAAATATGGAGTTCGGAGGTATACTGTTATTCACAGAATGCGTACTTAACCTTCCCCCAAAGCACTGATTCCTTTGGGAAATGTATTTTTGGGAAGGGGTGAATCTTCTCTTACCAATGATAACTCTGCCCTGAGGATCCTTGCTTGAGGATCACCACAGAAGAGGGATCCCCATGCAGTGATCCAGCCACTAGCTACCAGGGATAAGGGAAGCATCTCCTTAGGCAAACGCTTGTGATGCCCTCTGGCAAATAATATATTTAAGTCCCTTCTTGGAAGAAAAGGTTCTGTTTTCAGTGGAAAAATTTGATGTATCCATGTTGCCTTTTGTGCAGTTTCCTGTAACAGGCACTAGGCCTACCAGCACAAGTGAGGTACCATTTTTATCAGAAGACTTTGGGGAAATGCTGGGCGGAAGGAAATTTGTGACTCCCCACGGATTCCAGAAATGTGAGGAAAATGTGCTTTTTACACAAACTTTGAGGATTGTAATGAATCCTGGGTATAAAGGAAACCTGGTGAGAGCCAGAGAAGTCACCCCCACTCTAAATTCCCCCAGATTTCTAGTTTAAAAAAAATGTACAGGTTTGCTAGGGTGACCTAGGTGGCGACATAGTTAGGGCCCAAAATCCACAGCTACCCATTTAGTAAAAAAATGGGTTTGTTTCGAGGGGAAAAATGTCAGGTATCCATGTTGCCTTTTGGGGCATTTCTGTTGCGGTCAGTAGGCCTACCTACATAAGTGAGGTTCCATTTTTATCGGAAGGGCTGGGGGCAAATGCTGAGAAAAGGAAGTTTGTGGCTCCACACAGATTCTAGAATTTTGCATCAAAGAATTGTGAGGCAAATGTGTTTTTTATTTTATTTATTTTTTAAGGTCAAAGTTTGAGGTGTGCAAGGGATTCTGGGCAAAACAGCCTGCTGAGTCTCATGCAAGTCATCCCATCCTGGATTTATCCCAGGTGTTTAGTTTGAAAAAAGTGTAGGTTTGCTAGATTTCTCTAGGTGCCACCTGAGTTAGGGCCTGAAATCCACAGCTACCCATTTTGGGTCAAATACAGGTCTGTTTTGATTGGAAAAATGTCATTTATCCATGTTGCATTTGGGCCTTTCCTCTTGCGTTCACTTTGCCTACCCATACAGGTAAGGTAACATTTTTATCAGAAGACTTAGGGAAATGCTGGGTAGAAGGAAATGTGTTGCCCCCTAGCAAATTCTAGAACCTTCCATCAGAAAAAGTAGAGGAATTTTTTTTTTTTTTTTTTTTTTTTTCAAATCTAAGTTTGATGTTTGTAAGGGAGACTTAGTGAAATAGCCTTGTGAGAGCTACGTATGCCACCCCATCCTGGATTCCCTTCGATGGCTACTTTAAAAAATGTATACTGGTTTTCTAGGTTTCTCTAGGTGCTGGCTGAGGTACGCCCAAAATCCACAGCAACAAAAGGGCCATATGTTGGAAAATGCTTTATTTGTAAGGGCAAGTAAGTACCTACAGCTAGCAATAGGCCACTAACCCCACTTAGGTCCAGTTAGATCTCAATAAATTAAACCTAGCTTAACCCTTGGTAGCTTGGCAAAAAGGCTTAACTTAGGAGACAAAGCGTAAACAGTTTACAAATCCAAAAACAATTTATAAAAATAGGAAATATTTTTAGCTTTAAAATGACACCAAAACAAATAAAATCGGATACAGGCAACCGGAAATATAAAAAAAATAAAAATTAATGCTTTATATTGCTTAGAAACTAATAGCGACAATCTGGTCATCTGGTTGCACCTCGACCGAAGTTTAAGGCTGACTACGATGGAGCCCTGCTCGGCTACAGCCCACAGGAGGCCTCGGTCAAAAGTTTACCTTAGGACTTAGTCGTTTTTCTGGAGATTTTCTTTTGCGGTACCAAGTCGCCAGTCCAATCCGACCTCCCGGAACTCTTCCTCGGATATGTGTCGCGGGAGCACTCGTGGAGATTTTTATCTTCCGACGTACAAGATTTTTCAAGATAAAAATCCTTTGATGGGGGGCAAACCTGAATCTTGATCCGACGTCCTTAAAGCCCACTTTGGATATACTGCCTGGAAGGTCCTGGTCAACTTTCTACTTTCAGACGTAGTCACTTTTTTGGAGATTTTCTTCACCAGGACAGACCTGCAAGTCAGGCGGGTCCTTTTATGGAGCTTTTTTCAAAAAGTTCTCCAAAATTCTGGATGTTCTCCCAGATGTTTTGAATGTTTTTTTGAGGTCCACAGCTCACCCCAAGGTTCCAGAAGCTCTGAGATGCTCCTTGAGGGTGCAGACTACAACTCCCTGAATGCGCCTGGCGCAAACTCCAAATTGCCCACTGGACAGTGCTCAGCTGGTCAGTTTCTTCAGGGTTTGGTGCAGGGGACTCTGGTTAGCAATTTCTCTCCTGTAGCAAACAGGGAGTTTCTCCTTGAACCAGTTGAAGCCAGGCAGAGTCCCTCTTGTGGTGAAGCCTAAGTGTGCAGCTGGTGGGGTCCAACTCGGCAGTCCTTCTCCTGTAGTTCTTCCTTGTAGGGATCTGAGGTGTGGGTACAGGTCTGCCAGTTTTATCCTAGCTCCTGGCCCGAAGAACAGGGGAGTCCTGGTTCTTCACTCAGGTGCAGGGTCCTTCCTCCTGTGATTACCACTTCCTGGGAAGTGTGGCAAAAATCAATCCCATGGAGCAACATTCCTCAAAACTCCATCATGGCTGAAAATGGTTTTTGGAGGTTACATCTGGCTGAGCCCACTCACTGGTGTGTCAAAAATCCTAAACACATCCCTGTCCTGCCCTCTCCTAATCTAATCAAGGGGGCACCTAATTGTCTGGATTTGCAGGATGTGGGGAGTTGCTGGGTTTGTTCCAAATGTCCTTCCCTGCCTTTGAAGGCCAGTTTGGCAGCCCTCCCCCTTCCTGATTCCCCATCTGCTGAGACAAGTTCTCCTCCCCAGGCACATCTCTTTGTGTTCAGCCCAGGCTACTTCACACCTCATCAAGGCGGCCTGGCCAGGCTGCCAGAGGCTGGCTAATCAGAGCAAAGCACTACAGGGCTGAGGTTGGCAACTTTTTAGGTTAAGTTCAAAACTCTTTATCTGAACAAGTTATATTAAATCCAGCAATTGTAAGTTGTGGGATTTATTATAACAATTAATTGATACCAAACTTAAGGCATCTGTCACTTATGGGGATTTTATAAATTAAAATAACGTCTCCCTGTTCTAGCCTATGGAGGCCATTCACTACAATGAGGGAAAAATACATTTTGCTGTTTTACCTCACCAGGGGTTATAAAACGATTTTTATAAGGTCCCTGCTTATAGTTACATGGCACCCACCCCTAATGGCACATAGGGCACACCTTAGGGGTGACTTATATGTAAAAATTAGGTCGTTTAAGACTTTGGATGTACTTTTAATTCGAAAGTCAAGTTTGCATGAAACTTTAATTTAAAACCAAGGCAGGCCTGCCTTTAAAATGACACTGGGCACCTCAGCAGTGCACCTATGGGTGCACTACCTATGCTGGTGTCACTAAACCTATATGCCTTACCATGTATTAGGGACTTATAGGTAGGTTAATATTGACAATTATAATTAGCCAAATTTGCATATCCACAGCCAAGAGTCAGTAACCACTAGTATCTGTCCAAAACATTTGGGGGTGACCCGGGCAAAAAGGAGGACTTTTCTAAACCATATTTCAGTGGTAAAATGTAATCTATGTTGAGTTTGGGCCGTTACCTGTCACATGCACTAGGCCTTACCACACAAGTGAGGTACCATTTGTATCTAATGACATGTGGGAGGTTAGAATAGTAAAATATTTGTTATCAATTAGATTTTGCTGCATCTGTGCCTGCCAAATGTAAGCTAGTATGTAAGAAAGAAGACATTTTGAAAAATGCCCTCCAAATCATATGCTTGCATGAGAACCCACAAATTCAGAGATATATAAATAACTACCCCTAAACACCATACCTTGGGCCCATTTTAGAAATACAGAGATTTACTTGATACTCATGTTTGTCTATATATGTCACCATATGAATTTGTCTATACTTGGTACATAATGAAAAAACATTGTACCGTACACCTCAGTTGTTGGTTCTGGGTACCTCTGGTTCTTGGAGAACCTATAAAGCCAGTATATCCCGCAACCAAAAGGGTCTACTGAACGTAATGTTAGATTGGTTTCGTGAATCAGCATTTGTGGCAAAAAGTTAGACTAACGCATTCTCACAAATGGCTGCTTTTTAATACTCATTTTCAACAGTTAGTTTATTTGGAAAAACCTTGAAGGATCTACACATATGACCCCTTAATGAATTCAGAATGTTGTCTACTTTTCAGAAATCTATAGCTTTCTTGGATCATCCATTGGATCCCCACTGGTGTCCCAACAATTTGGAAGTAGGTTTACCGCACAAAAAATAGGAAAGATGGGCTACCTCTTTGAAAATGCCAGAACTGTGAAAAAAAAATACTTTTATTTTTATTCAGCACTGCAAACTTCAGAAAGCTGGGAAGGTGGTGATTTTACCACAGCAAACCATTATTTGATGCAGTTTTTAGGAGAAAAATAACATTTTTATCCTGAGCTCTTTTTTTCTTATTTTTCCCATAAAACCCGAAATTTAGCTATATTTTGGTGTTTCCTAGGTTCCCTCCAGGAGAGTCTACAAACCCAGGGTGCCTCTAGATTCCGTAGGATGTTTGAAAAAAGGAAGCAAATCTGGTGTGGATCTTAAGTGGGCAAAAGGTTATGGAGGCCTAACCACAAACTACCCCAAATAGACAAAAAGGACTCAGCACTAGGGTGGGGGGCGGAGGGAAGGCCCAGAAGTTAAGGGGTTAATGCTACCAATCCCTGACCCTCCAAACCTCATATTGTCCTTCAACGCTACCCATTCAAAAAATCCCTTTCTAGTCCTGCATTTTGTTCCCCAGCTCACTCTAAATGCTCCTTCATACTTTACCAAGATGATAACCCATCCCCCCTGCTCTCAGTACACTCAGAACATTATGCTGCATGTCATCCACCAATTCCATTGCATTGGACACCTGTCTTTATAAGAGATTACATTTTTTTATTTTTTTATTTTTTCAATCTATCCTTTCAGTAGACAACATGTTGACACATTTTTACAGGCTGCTTTTTATCGTTTAATAATGAACTTTTCCTAGCTCCACATGACAACACTGCCATGAGTGAGCCAAGAGATTTCAGACAGGTAAAGTGAAGTAAAATGCTTGGTGTAAAATCACACAGTTTGGTTTAGTAGATAAGTTGGGATTTGAACCAGGTTTCGTCTTTACACATTATACAGTTCTGCAGCTGGATAGATATCTGCTTCTATGTCTCTCTGCCATCAAAGGAGAACGGAAGATTGTGGATGAAGGTAGTATGTATGTACAGTTTTTTTTTTTTTTTAAATAAAACAGATAAAAGCTGGGTATGGTTCAGCAAACACCAACTCAAAATATCCTATTAAAAGTACCAGTTGTGGTATACAACGCATACCATAAATTGCATCCTCCGCTGTAACTTGCAGTTGGTAGTCAGCCTTTTTTTCATGCCCCTTTGGCAAAGTGACCCACTGAGTAGGTGAGGAGACTTTACTTATATTGCTTGTGTGTATCAAAACTGGTGAATTTCGATGGTCTGTGTTGACCCTGAACCTTTCAATTTCTGTTTTTATAGACACCTGGTATTCACCTGCCATGTGCTCATTCTGAACTGTTCAGGGCCTTTGCCTGCATGGCCTACTCGAATCTTCACCCAAACATAGTCTTGAATCTTCTACTTTTTTCATTAAGAATTTACTTTTTTGGAATTGTAATGTTGTGAATTTTCTGAAAATCATGATTTAAGTAAAACTATGCTTGTTTTGAATATAAAATGGCCACCATGTGACAATGATTTTCTGTGAAATCATGATTTTACTGTTGCAAATGTTTAATTTGGTCCAATTTTGTATTCATGTTTCCACATCTAAGTGCCCACTAGAACTTCTCTAGTGTTTGACACCTCTTATCGTTCTCCTCCTTAACAGTATAATTTTCAAAAGGTTAAAATTTTATTTTTTTCTTATCAAAATTGAGATTTTAAACATGTTTTGAAGAAAAAAAATGATCAGTTTTATCAAGCAATCACATTCCTTAGAAAAAATCAAATATAGTTGAAAGTCATTACTTTTCAAAATTAAATATCTAAGGGATAATAATTACAAAAGTATAAACCCTTTTAAACCCACCCAGCACATATTGCTGACATCTCTGTGTAGGAAAGTAGCTTCTTTCTAGCATGGTTACCCCCACTTTTGGCCTGTTTGTGAGTGTGTGTCAGTGTGTTTTTACTGTGTCACTGGGATCCAGCTAGCCAGTACGCCAGTGCTCATAGTTTGTGGCCTAATGTGTATCCTGTGTAGTGCCTAACTGTGTCACCGAGGCTCTGCTAATCAGAACCTCAGTGCTTATGCTCTCTCTGCTTTTAAATTTGTCACTGTAGGCCAGTGACTTCACTTACCAATTTGAATTGGCATACTGGACCTTCTTATAAGTCCCTAGTATATGGTACCTAGGTACCCAGGGCATTGGGGTTCCAGGAGATCAATATGGGCTGCAGCATTTCTTTTGCCACCCATAGGGGGCTCAGAAAAACCCTTACACATGACTGCCACTGCAGCCTGCGTAAAATAGTGCACACACAATTTCACAGCCATTTTCACTGCACTTACTTAACTTATAAGTCACCTATATGTCTAACCTTCACTTGCTGAAGGTTAGGTGCAAAGTTACTAGGTGTGAGGGCACCCTTTCACTAGGAAACGTCCCCCCACAAAGTTCAGGGCCATTTCCCTGGAGTTTGTGAGTACGGGACACCGTTAGAGGCGTGCACTACATATAGGTCAATACCTATATGTAGCTTCCCAATGGTAACTCCGAATATGGCCATGTAACATGTCTAAGATCATGGAATTGTCCCCCCATTCCAAATCTGGTATCGGGGAGCCAATTCCATGCATCCTGGGGGCTCCACCATGGACCCCCAGTACTGCCAAACCAGCTCTCTGAGGCTTGCACTGCAGCTACAGCTGCTGCTACCTCACTCACAGACAGGGTTCTGCCCTCCTGGGGTCTGGGCACTCCCATTCCCAGGAAGGCAGAACAAAGCATTTCCTCTGAGAGCAGGGTGTTACACCCTCTCCCTTTGGAAATAGGTGTTACAAGCTGGGGAAGGATAGCCTTCCCCAGCCTCTGGAAATGCTTCGAAGGGCACAGTTTGTGCCCTCCTTGCATAAACAAGTCTGCACCGGTTCAGGGACCCCCTTCTCCCCTGCTCTCGCGTGAAACTGGACAAAGGAAAGGGGAGTGACCACTCCCCTCGCCATCACACCCCAGGGGTGGTGCCCAGAACTCCTCCAGTGTGTCCCAGACTTCAGCCATCTTGCTTTGCAAGGTGTGGGGGCACTCTGGAGGGCTCTGAGTGGGCAGTGCCAGCAGGTGACCTCAGAGACCCCTCCTGATAAGTCCATACCTGATAAGGTAGCCAATCCCTCTCTCAGGGCTATTTAGGATCTCTCCTGTGGTTTTTCTTCAGATTCTGCTTGCAAGTTTCCTTCAGGAATCCACTGCAACAATTTCAGACTCTTCTGACCTCGGATCAACCGCAGCCTGCTCCAATAAACACTGTAACTGCAACGAAGTGTCTACAAGAGACACTTTTCTTCAGCAACCTCAGCTCCAAGTCAGCAACTGCAACAGTTTCCACTGTGCGCTCTGGGGACTCCCCTGTCTTCATCCTGCACCAGAAGAACCGAAGAAATCTCCAGAGGAGTGACAGTCACTCCCCTGCTTCAAGCAGGCACCTTCCAAGACGACGACCGGTACCCTGGGACTCCTCCCACAATGACGAAAGTACTCCTAAGGACACATGGTGGACATCATCGACATAGACTGTCCTGAGGTCCTGCTGACGCAATTTGGAGGAGGTAAGACCTTGCCTTTCCCTGAGAACGACGGTATCCCTGTGTACTGTGTCCTCTTCGCTTTCTGAGGCCTCTGTGCACTCTTTGCAAAATTCCTTTGTGCACAGCCTGAGCCAGGTCCCCAGCACTCCATCCTGCGATGCTCAACTCGCGGAGTTGTTGTCCGGTGGCGTGGGACCTTCTTTGGTTGTGCTGCACATGCTGCGTTTTGCACCTCCTTTGAACCCGGATCCTGTGACTCCTGGTTATCCTGAGGGCTCTCTAAAGTTCTGAGAGCCCCCTTTTCCCGCCTCACATAGAGTTGAGGCCCCCCAGGTCCCTCCTGGGTCCATCCAGTGCCATTTTGATGCAAAATGTACTTTTGTCGTAGCCAAGGCTTGTTGGCGACTTCTGCCACGAAATCTCGTCTTTAACGATCTTCACATCATGGGACATCTTTTGCATCATGCAGGAACCTGCTGGCATATTCCTAGGTTGCATTCCTGCAGTCTTTGACTAACTGGGGACTCTTCTTTTACACCCTCTTCTGGGTTGGCAGGGGCTCCTGTCCTTCCTGGAACTTCTTTCAACTTCTGGACTTGGTTTCCTTGCTTTGCAGGTCTTCAGGTCCAATAATCCAGCAGTTGTTCTTTGCAGACTTAGTTGGCTGCTGCAAAATCATAAAAACGAGGTGTAGCGTGTCCTAAGGAAACTTGCAGTACTTTACTCCTGCTTTTCTGGGCTCAGGGGTGGGGTAATTTACTTACCTTTACTGTATTATTACTCTCCCAACGATTCTTCACACACTACACTTGTCTTAGGGGGGAATTTGTGATTCACATTCCACTTTCTTAGTATATGGTTTGTGTTGCCCCTAGACCTATTTTCTCCCATTGCATTCTATAGGATTTCCTACTGTTTGCATTGTTCTATGACTATATACTTGTCTAATTTTAGTGTCTAGTGTATATATTGTGTATAATACTTACCTCCAGGAGGAGTATTGTCTCTAAGATATTTTTGGTACTGTGTCACCCAAATAAATACCTTTATTTTTGGTAACACTGAGTATTGTCTTTACTTGTGTATAAGTACTGTGAAACTATAAGTGGTATTGCATGAGCTTTGCATGTCCGCTATCAGCCTAAGCTGCTAGAACACTACCACATTCACTAACAAGGGATCCCTGGACCTGGTGTAAGGTGTAAGTACCCAAGGTACCCACTACAAACCAGGCCAGCCTCCTACACTCTGCTAATATGCTATTCTTTCAAACTACTGCACCGGTGTAAGCCAAATCATGAAAGCAACCTTTCTGAATAAATTTCTGTATTCATACCAAAACTAGCCCAAATCCTTTCAGGATTTTTTTGTTGAAATGTGAGCTAAAATTCCTTCGGTAGCAAAAATGGGAAAACTCATCTTTTTGATTGCACCCCCTTAACATTTTTTACCTGCACAGAGCTGCATGAAGATTGCCATGCCATACCTTAGGTGCATATGAGAAATGTCAGATATGGCGCTGATTCGTCCTTTGGGAATAAAGTTATAGGCAATAACATCATTTATATATTCATTGTTGGGTCCCACCACCCCTCAAAGACTTGTCATGCCCATATTCTATGGCAAACAAGCACCATGACTTTATCCCAAATTTGAGAAGTATTTATGTATTGAGTTCAAAAGTGCAAATCGTGGCTGACACGTTTCGGCAGAAGCATTCAGCAGGACAACAGTCTTCTTTGCCAGAGGGTCCCTTAAAACCGTAGTGTCATAAACTCCTCCTAAGCACATGACTGTTATAAAAAAAAGGAGAAACAAGAAACACTAGACTGCTTACTTTGGACGGAAACATTCTTTATGTCCGACGTTTTTATTCTCCTTATTTTCCTCTTTTAATGTAAAGTGTAGTACAGTATACAATATATAATAATTATTATATAGCTAAAATGTCAAAGGAAAAAACGGGCAGCAGTTTGTAACACAACAAACAGGAATATTTATACAGTAGCTGGTTGCATCTAAGATAAATTTTCTATTTTTTTTATAATCTAACTCATATAATGCATGTCATTACAAAATCCTACATTATGCAAAAACAGTTGTCAGTAATTGTTCATACCACTCATGAAGAAATGGTTGCACTAAACAGTCATCCGTTATCTCAAGTGCCAGTGCTTACGTTTTATAAGGTGCATGGTAAATACCCCAATGAGATTAAAAATTAATTGTCTTTCAAACCCATATTGTGGATTTCCTAAAGTTATCTATTTAGTTAGTACATACCGTCAAACTTATTATATAGTAATATCTGTTTTTTCCAAATTCATCCTGATTCATTAATAGCTTTAAGGTGCCTGTATACTCCAAGTATCCAGCATAATCTTTCATATTGTACATCCCATTTTGGACCAATCAGGGGTGGAATACCTCTTGTCAGATTGAAATCAAGGTTCGCCCAATGTTTATTTAATGTACAAGCATTACCATTTCATATTGCACAAATAGAAGAGAAAGATGTCTAATTCAAAGTGCATATGCAAACATTGGATGATGAAAATATTTAATAACAAATGATGTAATCACAGTACCTCTAAATATTAAACATGACAAGAATATACTAGCGAACCATATTGCACAAGAAAATAATGGAGGGCCTCATTACGACCTTGGCGGAGGGGATTACTCAGTCCCAACCGTGACGGATATCCCGCCCGCCGTATTACAAGTTCCATTATATCCTATGGAACTTGTAAAACGACGGACGGGATATCCGTTGCTTTTGGGATGGAGTAATCCCCTCTGTCAAGGTCGTAATCTGGCCCAGAGTGACTGATTTCAAAATAAGATCACATTAAACCTTGCAGTTATATAAAGTGCTTGTGCTGGACTTTCGAACTGCATGGATGGGAAAGGTGTCTGATTCAAAGTGCATATCCAAGAAGTAGAAAACAAAACCTAATCAGGACATATATGTATCTAAAACCATGGGATACATGAAATACTAGTACAAAATGTGCATATTTATTTCTAAACTCAGTGTCTAGATGTTACGGATGCCAAATTCAAGGCAATCTGTTCTCAATTACTAAACATATATGGAGAAACTTGTAAAATTCTGAACATTTGACGGAAGCCATGTGACTATAAAACAAAGGGGATGTAATATTGCCCCAGATAAAAACCTGTAGCAAATTATTCATAGTTATTTAAAGATGAACATGAAGGGCGACATCAACATTTAAGCTTTTGAAGATCACCATTAGTATAATGAACTTCGTTTCAGCTCTTCACTACTGATCTCCCCCTCTCGGTTTTTTGGTATGTTTGATACCATTATAACTTAAGTGTGTTTTGTTACCATTGTGTATCTCCCAAATATGTTTTGCTGTTGCATAAGAAAAGTCTTTATTTTTCATTGCACGAAGATGTTGTAATCTCCTCAGTTTCAAGTTATTTGTTGTGCTTCTTTATATCTTTTGGCACAAATCCATTCAAGCGTGTAAACTAAAACAGTTGTTTCACATTTAATATTTTCTGTGATCTTCTTTTTCCGTCCATTTTCAAGTTAATAAAATGATTATTAACACTTACGTTAACACCCTTTGGATTTGGAATACACTTGGAAGTTGTTTTGTCTCCTGCTTAGCCATCTTCCAGTAATCAATGTGCTGTTAGGCACATATCTCAGTGTGAGCAGAGCTCCCAAGGAAGACACTTTTCTGAATGGTGTTCACCTGATCTCAATATTTTGCAACTTAGTTTAAATAACTTTTTCATGTCGTTCCAGGACACATTGAAATCCATAACATACTCTGTCTCCTGTTGCACTGAGTCTGTCCCTCATCTTTGTTGTGCTGCGGTTAACCCTATTGTTATCTTGCTCTGTCTGTAGGGCTTCCTCCAACACTACTATTGGATAACCTCTGTTTGAATCTCTCAAACATTTCCATGGCCTGCATCCCCTTCTTGAGAACAATTTCGTCAAGCTCTCAAGAATTCTATGGGGGGGGGGGGGGTGGGAAAATCCACTTCAAGGAATTGGGATGACCACTATTAGCATGAAGTATACTGTTGCAACTGGTACTCTTCATCAATCTTGAAACATATGTTTTGATATCTAAATGTACGTCCGTATCAAGGAAGTTTATCTTGTGATCAACTATTTTATATGTGAACTTCAAGATAAGTTCATTATCATTGAATGAAATTATGAAGGACTTCAACTCCTCCTTGTTACCTTTGCAGATTACAAAGGGAGGGTGTGAGTTATAGTTACCTTAGGACATAAGTTAGTTACTTGAGGTAACTATAACTGGTGAATTCCTATGGTTTTTGTACGTTTAAAATGTGAGCCTAACTATAACGTCCCTGTAATCTTTGTTTTTTTAAGTGAATATATATATATATATATATATATATATATATATTTATATATATATATATATATATATATATATATATATATATATATATATAGCGAAACTGTGACAAGATGAAAGCGCTCACACACGAGGAGACTAAAGAGTCTTTATTGCACCACACAGCAACCTTTGTGAAGCGTTTCGGCCTCATCACGCACGGGGAAAGTGACATAACCAGCCATATTTGAACACAAATGTGAAATCATAATGTAAAAAGAGGGACATGCAGAATAAACAGCCCATTGCCAAAAATTGTTGGACATCTTGAAAGGGCATATATAATGTAGTAATGCGTAAAGGTGCTATGTAGAGAACCAGTTCAAGGCATGACCTCATAATACATGCAATAGTATCCTCTTGCATAGTACAGATTCACTGTGCAAAACATATAAATGTACAGTTCTAAAAACTAACCTCGTCGACAGTGCAGATCAATTAATATGCGCATGAAAGATAAGCCTATGCATGCACATATAAATCATGTTATATCAACCAGGTCATATCATGCCTATAAGTCAAACCCCAGTGGGCAAGGCAAAGCAAGCACAACAATACAGTATAAAAACATATGTCGTCCAAACCACAGATGAAGCCCCAGTGGGCAAGGTGGTCCCTCTAAAAAGGAAGAAATTAAAAATGTGAAATTGTAAGCCCTGAATCCATTGAAGTCCGCGTTGATGGGATGGACGATAGGGGTATTGTGCCCCAACAGGGGCATCTGCTCGACCCCTGCAAAGCTAGACAAGACTCCCTTCCTACTCCTCCCTGAAAATTTAAAAACCAAGGATTGTCACAAAACAGAAACAGAGAAGGCACAAACGTAGTCAAGAAAAGACTTAGATGCAGCCAGCCATCCAAGTGTACATATAACTCATCATCATGATTCAAACCACTGGGAGAATTTGTATTGAGTACCAGTGTTCATCTGGATTCTGTTCTCCTTAACCTCCCCAATCTGTTACAACCTCTACTGTCTGGGACTACATGTTCAAGACCAAAAAATTGAAGGTACTTTCTATTGCTATAATGGTGTGATTCAAAATGCCTGGCTACAGGATAGTGTCCGTCTTTATTAGTAATCACTCTAAGATGTTCTAAAATCCTTTTACGTATAGGGTGTAGGGTACTTCCCACGTTCTTGAGCTGCATGTGCATTCCAAAACATAAACCACATAGGTGGTGCTGCAAGTGTAATCTGCCAGTATTTTTTGGTGTGGGATACTATGATACACTTCACATTAGAGGAAAATTGACAGGCCTTACAATTTCCACAAACATACCAGCCTCAGACCTCCCTTAATGGGCCTAGATTCAGTCTTAGGACTCAAATCACTTTTGACCAGAATATCTCTGAGGAATTTACTTTTGCAGTAAGTGATAGCAGGATGTTTTGGTAAACAACGCCCAATTATTGGATCAAATTTCAAAATATCCCAATTCTTACCCATAACCCTTCTAATACTCCCCGCTTCATTCCCAAAAGTTGTGACAAGTCTAATAGAATTTTCACCAGTCTCTGAGCTGAACTTATCTGAGGAACCAAACCGGGTTTCCTCCCTAGATCATTCACTAACTTTCTTGACTGCCTGATCTAAGACCCATTAGGGGTAACCTCTTTCACTGAACCTTTGTATCATCCATTCCTGTTCTAAGGCATAACCTTCATCAGTACTGCAGTTTCTACTAGCTCTTGTAAGCTCCCCAAAGGGTATGCTCCATTTCAGTGGGGACAGATGGCTGCTCAGGGCATGTAATAAACTAGTACTAGCAGTGGACTTTCTGTGAAGGACCGTAGATACCTTATAGTTGTTAATCCGAACCTCCTCATCAAGAAATAGAGGACATTCCTGTTGTACATCACATGAAAACTTAAGATTTAAGTTGTTCCCGTTGGATTTTCTCACAAAAATGGACACCTATTCCTCCTACCAGCCCATGAATAAGTTTGCAAAGCTGGGAGCGAAACAAGTACCCATCACAGACCCTTGGAGTTGCCTGTACACATTTTTATCAAAGACAAAAATATTATTTGTTAAACAGAAATTAATAATTTCCTAGAACATTGGGGTATGGGAAAAATAACAAGTGGGTTAGCACTGGGAAAGTATTCACAAGCTCTTAGACCATCCTTATGTCTGATGGAAGTGGAAAGAGACTTGATATCTAATGTCAAAAGTAAAAAAAATCTCTTCCCATACTACACCTTCTGGTATCCACTATGTAGGAAGGAAAAGAACTGACAAAAGGGACAGATGAAATAGTCGATGTACTTGGAGGTATTTTCAACAAGCTGTTGCGGGAAGACACAATATGTCTGCTGGGGGTCAGTCAGGGATTTGTGTACCTTCAGTAGAAGGTAAAGGATAGGTGTAGTATTGAGTTTACTTCTAGTAAAATAATGTAGATAGTGTCTTGTTGTAATGTTTTAATGTGGGATTGTATTCTGTGTTTTAGGAGTATTTGTATTATTTATGATCTGTTTAGTATCTCCCAGCTTCACCCGTGGCATTTGGTATCTTCCTCAGCTGGACAGCATTCCGTGCTGGACAGTTGATGATGGCTGGAGGTTTGGGTGAAGACTGGAGTTCCTGTTGTACTATGTATGAAGTAGAACTTAAATAAACGTGATTTCAACTTCATCTGCATGGACCTATTTTCATCTCCAAGACTGATACCACATTTTGGCGACGAGCTGGCGAACTCCATCCTTCGACAGGAACTCTGGTCTGTTTTGATCTTGGTATTGTTGGTTACCTACTACAAATTTTCTTTCATCCGTGTCTTCTTCTATCTTTACATTGTTCTTAATATCTGTTTTACATGTATCTTTATTGTTTTATTTATTTATATTTTCCCCTTCATTTGTTTCTGTGTTTTATGCATGATTGGTTTATTACAGCGTACATAACTTTTATTTTTCTTAATGTTTGGTGATTTCTTCGCTCTCCGGTCACCGATTATATCGGGTTTCTCTTTTGTTATTATTTAAAACGCTTTACACAACGCGCTTCCTTTTACCGCTGAGCCGCGGCGAAGAGCGCGTTCTGTTTATTTGACTAAGCGCACGTGGCCATGCTGTCAGAGTGCATCTGGTTGCTTAGCAACGAAGAGCGTGTTGTGTTTATTTAACTCTGAGCATGTGCCCATGCTGTCAGAGTAAATATTTATCTGCTTGTGCATTGTTTCTGGTTGCTTGGCAACATGCAGCAACTTTGAACGCTGAACGCGCATGAGTTGCTGGTTGCTGTTTACATTTCTTGTACGTGTGTACTCGCGCACGCATTACCATTTAACTAAAGTGTCGCTCTCAAAATACTTGCATATTCACACTTTTAAGTGAATATTCAGCTTTTTAAGCAATTTTACCTCCACAATCGTTTATTGTACTTTGACTTTATTAAGATTTTGTAAACAGGATTTCAGTACAATATTGTACTGCTTGAAAATTTGAATAATACAAAATCTTTCTATTGTTTATTACTATTTTCTACTTCCTTGTGAATCTTTGTCACTTTATCCTATTATCATTATTTTCTTTTCTTCTTCTTTACTTCCCTCTGCAGCTTCCTTGTTGGTATCTTTTTACTTATTTTTTTTTGTTCTCTTACTTATCAATTTAATTTTTTTTGTCCTTTCATCATGCAAAACATCTCTCCTCCTCCTTTCTTCTTATCTTCTCCGGGTGAACCAACAATTCCTTGGTCAAAATGGAAAAAAGTTTTCTTAACTTATTTGAAAGTCTGCGGTACGAACTTATCCATCGAGAGGAAAACGTCACTTCTCCAACACTGCTTAGGTGCAGAAGGACAGGAAATATTAGAGACATTACCTGCGGTATCAAATTTGGATGGAGCAGTTGGTGATGCTCCCTTGAATGATTTTGATGAGACTCTTCTTCGTCTTGACACGCATTTCTTACCCAAAGTCTCTATTCTTTTACAAAGGTTTTATTTTGGGAAAAGCAAACAGATGGATGAAGAATCAATTGAAGATTACATAACAAAACTACGCAAATTAGCTTCTCTTTGCAATTTTGGTGCTAATATAGAGGAACGTATACTTGACCAATTTATGTTAGAATGCAAATCTGATAAAATCAGGGAAGCTCTATGGTCAAAGAGTGATCCTTCTCTTGATGAAGTATTGAAAGTTGCTAAACAAATTGAGCATTCTCAATCCTGTATTGAAACGTTGAAGAATTCAAACGTTGCTCCTTCTTTAAACAAAATAGATTCCAAACCTAAAAGCTCTGTAAATATAAGGAACAAAAATAAGACTTTTTGTTTTAGATGTGGTTCACCTTCACATTTAGCAAAGTTTAAAGATTGTCCAGCTGTCCAAGTTGTCTGCAATAGGTGCAACAAAAAAGGTCATTTTGCTAAATGTTGCAAGTCTGTTAACAAGAACAATGCAAAAATTAATGAAGTTACTGATGACAACGATAATCAACCGTTCATTTTACAAGTAGTAAATGATGTTAATTGTATTTCCACAATTCATTGTGAATATCCAAAAGATCTTGTGATGATTAATGATATTCCTGTCACTATGATGATGGACTCTGGTGCAAAGTTATCTCTGGTGTCTGTACAAGATTATGTTACACATTTTGAAGGGAGAGTTGATCTTTTGACACCAGATGTTTTGCCTTTCTCGTATGGTGGCAAACCTAGTGAATTAAAAGGATATTTTAAAGCGAAGATTGGTTTCAAAGCCAGTGAAATAGTTGGGAAAATATATGTTCCTGTTGTCGGAGATACCATTTTGAGTTGGCCCCATCAGAAGGAATTGGGAATAATTCTGAATCCTAATGCTGTACCGCAAGTTTTGGTCCAAGAAGTGTCTGATCTTGAACGCCAATTGTGGAGTGAATATCCTGAGGTTTTTAGTTCCAATGTGGGGTGTATAAAAGACTACAAGCATCAGATTGTCTTGAAAAAAGATGCTCTACCCATAGCTTCTAAAGTACGGAATGTTCCGATGAGTTTAAGAGGAAAAGTGAAACAAGAACTTGAAAGGCTCAAGGACAGTGGGATCATTGAAGTTGAGGCAGCACAATGGATAGCTCCTATAGTAGTTGTGACCAAACCTTCTGGAGACATTAGACTGTGCATTGATCTACGCAACTTGAACAAGGAAGTGGTGGAGGACAGATTTCCTCTACCTAACATCAATGAAATGATAAGTACATTAGGAGATGCAAAGTTTTTTTCCACTCTTGATCTTACTTCTGCGTACCATCAAGTACAACTGACTGAAGACTCTAAACTTCTTACCTCTTTTATTACTCCATTTGGAGTTTTTAAATTCAATCGTATGCCTTTTGGTTTATGTTCAGCAGCGGCTGTTTTCCAAAGACTAATGCAAAAACTTTTAGGGGGTTTGAAGGGAGTGTGTTTTTTCCAAGATGATGTTCTTGTATTTACTAACACTCAAGAAGAGCATGTTAAGAAACTGAGAAGTGTACTTTCGTTGTTCAAAGCCAAAGGAATCACTCTGAAAAAAGAAAAGTGTAAATTTGTCCAGTCTCAGATAACATATTTAGGACATGTTATATCTGGTGAGGGTGTTAAACCAAAAAATGACTTAGTACATACTATTATGCATTTATCCACTCCAAGCTGTAAAAAAGATATTCCGTTTTTTTTGGGAATGGCAGAATTCTATGCCAGGTATATTCCAAACTTTGCTAAAAGATCAAACTCAATTAGATCCTTGCTCAGGAAGGGTAGTGAATTCGTTTGGTCAAAAGAGTGTGAGATGGAATTTCAGGACCTTAAGGAAGCCCTGAATTCTGCCCAATTCCTAACTAGTTTTCAACCAGGCATTCCTTGTTATCTTATTACTGATGCATCTGATAAAGTTTTAGGGTGTGTACTAAAACAACTAAGGAATGATGTTGAGACTACTGTTGCTTTTGCATCCCGTAGTCTTCATGGGGCAGAATTTAATTATTCAACAATTGAGAAGGAGGCACTGGCGATTTATTGGGCTGTTAAGAAGTTTAGGCAATTTCTTTGGGGAATTTCCTTTGAGGTACGATCCGATCATAAACCTTTGCAAGAGATTTTTAGGAAAAAAGATTTAGACAATGTATCTTCACGCATCTGTAAATGGATAGTGGGACTCCAAGATTATCAGTTTACAGTAAAATATGTTCCGGGTTGTGACAACCGAACAGCTGATTGCTTGTCTAGGTTAGTAGTGGATGATGTGTTCGATGAGTGTGATAGCATGTCATGGTGGACAGAGGACGAAATACAAGTGTGTGCCTTAACAGATGGGTGTGTTTCAGAAAGTGAATGGCGTGAGGGGTTGACTAAAGATGAGAATCTTTCTAAAGTAATGCATTTGTTGTTGTCAAGGGAATTGAAAGATTGCCGTGATATTTCACTTTCTTCTTACAAGAAAGTGTGGAATGAATTGTGGTTACATGAGGGATTGTTACTAAGAGGTAACAGACTTGTCCCTCCGTTATCTCTACGTGATCAGCTCCTTGCTCTATCACATTCTGGGCATCCTGGTATAAGTAAAACTAAGGAAAGAAAGCGAGCGTTGTATTGGTGGCCGGGAATGGATATTGCTCTAGAAAGGAGAGTACGAGATTGCTATGAATGCTGTTTAGCGGACAAGTCTCTTAAGGTGAGGACTCAACCGTTAATACTTAAGGAAATACCAAATGAAGTTTGGGAAGAAGTTGCAATTGACATTATGGGACCAGTATCATCTAAGTCTAGTTCTAAGTATATTATTGTATTAATGGATATGCTTTCTCGCTGGCCGGAGGTTTGCATAACTTCGGAGATTTCTTCAAAGGTAGTGGTGGATTTTCTTTCTAAAGTTTTCAGCAGAGAGGGTAATCCTGCTGCTATTTTGTCTGACAATGGTGTTCAATTTATCTCAAAATTTATGAGAGATTTTCTTTCTTCTAGAGGTATTGTTCATAAAAAATGTGCACTGTGTCATCCAGAGACCAGCGGCATGGTGGAACTTTTCAATAGAACATTTAAAGAAACGATACAGTTGGCTAAAGTGAATGGAGTTAATTGGGAGAGTTGGGTAGAAAAGAAAGTTGAAGAGTACAGATTCACTCCACATTCCAGCACGGGTCAGACTCCTTTCTTATTGTTTAAAAAACGTGTGCCACATACTAAAATTGATCCTCCATGGCTTAAGAAGCATCTTTCTTATGTTTTAGATAGTGAGGTTATTAAAAGCAACGCTAAGAATAAGGATGAAAGTCACCAAATGAGAAGAAAGGAAATCTATGACCTTCGTAAATCGGTAAAAACAAAATATTGTACGTGTTGGTGACAGAGTTAAAGTTAAATTACCTGGAACCAGCAAGTCTAGCATATCTAGGTTCAGTTCTATATATGGTGTTGTTAAAATATATAAAGGGGCTGTCAAACTTGATGATGGACGGATTTGGAACTTGAATAGGATTGTTGTGGTATAATTTGTGTGGGGAGGAGGGTGGTGTATTGAGTTTACTTCTAGTAAAATAATGTAGATAGTGTCTTGTTGTAATGTTTTAGTGTGGGATTGTATTCTGTGTTTTAGGAGTATTTGTATTATTTATGATCTGTTTAGTATCTCCCAGCTTCACCCGTGGCATTTGGTATCTTCCTCAGCTGGACAGCATTCCGTGCTGGACAGTTGATGATGGCTGGAGGTTTGGGTGAAGACTGGAGTTCCTGTTGTACTATGTATGAAGTAGAACTTAAATAAACGTGATTTCAACTTCATCTGCATGGACCTATTTTCATCTCCAAGACTGATACCACAATAGGTACACAGGTGTTCATTTTTAAGGAAACTATATACCTCATCCTCAATCAGACCTTTATCCTTCCACACCCTCAGCTTATCCAAAATAATGTCATGGTGTACCTGTACTCGGACAGTGTAATAATAGTATAACAGGTACTGTCATCAAGTTGCTTGTGAGCTTCTCTGAGATACCTCTCAATCAGCCGAATGGCTACATTGCTTCCTTTATCAGCTGGGCATATCATTATACTGTTGTCCCTGGCAAGGGATTCTATAGCTCTTCTTTTGTACCATGTAATCTAGTTTATTTTCCTATTTTTCTTGATTCTGCATTTTAATGTTAATCCAACCACCGCTGCACATGCCCTTTGACCTTGCATGGCGGAGGTTGACTGCAGCCAGGCCCTGCGGCCAACCCCTATAACCACCCAACCCTGCGCCTCCCATGGACTTTGGCTGTGCGCTTCAGTGGGTTGGCTGCAAGGCCTGACCTGCAGCCAGGCGTTGGTGCCAACTCCCTGTAACCACCCAGAGAGTATTTCGACACAATTAATTATATAGTTAGAATGATAAATTTTTCTTTTAAATTTATCCTAAAATATAATTGTCAAGTAAAAAGAGTGCGATCACCTTTCAATATATACCTTAAATGTTTGACGTTGACAAGAAATCAAACTAGGCAAATGACCAGAGATGCACTGAGTGGAACCCTCAATCTTCAGTGTCATGGTCCGAGACCTTAACCACTAGGCCATAGAAAACTCCTTAGTGTATAGCATCCAGGCATAACTTTGACATTCAAGCCAAAGATTTTTACATCATTAAGAATGTTTAATGTTCAAAACACTAGTAAATAAACAGACACACTGCATGACATACGAGGACTTGAACCTTCAACCTAATGAGTAACAGTCCAATTACCAGTAGGCCAGAAGAGACTCTTTTGCTGACCCTCTAAACATAACTGTAACATTTGCAAGCAAACATCTTGTTGAGTACCGCTTTGAAGATGTTCTTTGGAGAGACTATTGTTATTCCAATAGTTTCTCCATGGAATAACTTCAAAATGGTATACAAGTAAGAAGCTTGCTACCAAAGGAAAACAGCCCTGTGGCCCTAGCCGGCTCCCGGTGTCCTGCAGGAGCTGGCATTGCTCCATCAAGCAGGGAGCTGCTTTAAGTAGCAGCACCCTGCTTTTGGGAGCAAGGTTTTAATCTGTTTCCCTGCACGCATATTTGCGTGCAAGGAAACAGATGAAAACTCCACTTTGAGTAAGCAGGAGCTGTTTGAGAGCTCCCGCTTGCAAAAAGCGGAGTTATGTTTGGTATTGCATGGTGGGACCTGTCAGCTCGCACCATGCAAAAGCAACCAGCTATGTCCTGGGGTGTGCACCCCGGGCCATTGCAGAAGCTGGCCCTGGGGTGTGGCGGTCCGTGTATGGCTCCACGATGGGGCCCCCTCTGGCGTTGTATTTGCCCTGGGAAGGTGGTGGTCCCCACTCGTCCGCAACATACCCCCTTCATTCTTTTAGCCTCAGGGAGGTGACGGTTTTGGGGGGGAGGGGTTTGACTCGTTTCTTTCAATGTTTGCCCTGGAGAGATGGCGGATCCCGGGGCTATGTGGAGTGGGAGGGCAGAGGGCGCCCAAAGATAGCCCTAGGAAGGTGGCGGTCCCGGGGGCTGCAATTGGGGGGGGCAAACACACACACATTTTTATCTGTGATCGCCCTGAGGAGGTGGTGGGCCGCGGGCTAATACAGGCCCATAGGAGGAGCCCCCTATGTGCCCTCCTTTTTAAAGCCCCAATCCCCAGGGACCTGGCCTACCCAGGGGCAAAGTAAAAAAAACAAAAACAAAGTGGCAGAACACCCCAACCCCCCTTTCTTATTTTTTTTTTTTTTTATGTCGGGGAAAATCTACGGATCTGCATTTTTTTCCTGATATTTAAAAAAAGAAAAATCTTTTTACCCTTGGTGGGTCCCGTGAGGGACACCTAGACCAAGGCTAGGGGCTCGGGATGACCCCACCCTGGACCATTTTCTTTTTTTTCCCCCCTTTTTCTGTGGGACTCGACTGAAGCAGGGTCCCAAACTTGCTGCCAACACTTCCTTGTTGAAGTGTTGGCAGCCAATCTGATATCTGCACATGGATAGTTGGATCCGTGGAGGATCCTCGTCCCTTGATCTATATTTTGTTATCTTTAATACCTCCAGAACTACTATATGGATTTATACCAAATCACAAAAAGCACACTCTGCAGAACAGGATCTAGCTTCCTTCCAAATTAGGTGTAATTCCGTTCTGCGGGTTAGACTGTAGGTGTGTCTAAAGACCCTATGGAAAAAATGAATGGTGAAAATGCGTTTTGGGACCTCCCCTTTTTCTCAGCTGCCACTCGACAGATCACCCCGGAACTTTCAAGACCGGAGCTGAACTGACTAAAGTATAAGTTTTGAAAATGTCTTGAAGATTTGTCAAGCGGCGCAAAAGTTATTGGCACAACAGAAAACTCTCTTCCTATCGAAACTAGGTCCTAACTATAACTACCTACTGGCAGCTGCCAGTAGGTATATATATTTGTATATATATATATATATATATCAAAACAAATCCCTTTCAGGGTTAGAGTGACGCATAAATTATGCAAAAAAGAAAATAGAGAACTCTGGGTAGTTCCCAAGTTTAGGTGGAGAGCAGCTCTAGTAAGGAGCACCCTGCAACACCAGCGACACTCTAGATTTGCTCACCTCAAATGTCTGTTTATCTAGCAAAGTATTTAAGCATTGGATCAGCACAGTGCTATCCACGCCGAGCTAGATAGTGACAAAGTCTTTTGCCATTTATACAGCAAAGTCTTTAAGCGTAGGTTTGACACAGTATCAACCTTGCCGAGCTGTAAAATGACAAAAGCCATTTACCACTCCAGGCACAGTATTACAGCTTTGGACTGATAAAATACCATCCAAGCCAACCTGAAATGAGTAAAAGCAACCCCTGACACGTGTTTCGCTCTCATTAGAGCTCATCAGAGAGGTTTAGCTTTGTCCAGACACAAGGGAGCACCCAGTATAAATCAAAACAAATCCCTTTCAGGGTTAGAGTGACGCATAAATTATGCAAAAAAGAGAATAGAGAACTCTGGGTAGTTTTCAAGTTTAGGTGGAGAGCAGCTCTAGTAAGGAGCACCCTGCAACACCAGCGACACTCTAGATTTGCTCACCTCAAATGTCTGTTTATCTAGCAAAGTATTTAAGCATTGGATCAGCACAGTGCTGGACAAAGCTAAACCTCTCTGATGAGCTCTAATGAGAGCGAAACACGTGTCAGGGGTTGCTTTTACTCATTTCAGGTTGGCTTGGATGGTATTTTATCAGTCCAAAGCTGTAATACTGTGCCTGGAGTGGTAAATGGCTTTTGTCATTTTACAGCTCGGCAAGGTTGATACTGTGTCAAACCTACGCTTAAAGACTTTGCTGTATAAATGGCAAAAGACTTTGTCACTATCTAGCTCGGCGTGGATAGCACTGTGCTGATCCAATGCTTAAATACTTTGCTAGATAAACAGACATTTGAGGTGAGCAAATCTAGAGTGTCGCTGGTGTTGCAGGGTGCTCCTTACTAGAGCTGCTCTCCACCTAAACTTGGGAACTACCCAGAGTTCTCTATTCTCTTTTTTGCATAATTTATGCGTCACTCTAACCCTGAAAGGGATTTGTTTTGATTTATACTGGGTGCTCCCTTGTGTCTGGACAAAGCTAAACCTCTCTGATGAGCTCTAATGAGAGCGAAACACGTGTCAGGGGTTGCTTTTACTCATTTCAGGTTGGCTTGGATGGTATTTTATCAGTCCAAAGCTGTAATACTGTGCCTGGAGTGGTAAATGGCTTTTGTCATTTTACAGCTCGGCAAGGTTGATACTGTGTCAAACCTACGCTTAAAGACTTTGCTGTATAAATGGCAAAAGACTTTGTCACTATCTAGCTCGGCGTGGATAGCACTGTGCTGATCCAATGCTTAAATACTTTGCTAGATAAACAGACATTTGAGGTGAGCAAATCTAGAGTGTCGCTGGTGTTGCAGGGTGCTCCTTACTAGAGCTGCTCTCCACCTAAACTTGGGAACTACCCAGAGTTCTCTATTCTCTTTTTTGCATATATATATATATATGTGTGTATAAATCACAAATAGCGCAATCTGCAGACCATAATCTAGCTAGCTTCCTGACAAATATGGTATATTTCCGTTTAGCAGTTTTTACGGTAGCGCTTCTTAAAGAAGTTTAAGAAAAATGAATGGGGATTTTCCGTTTTGGGACTCCCCTTTTTCTTTGCCCCCGCTTGACAGATCACCCCGAAACTTTCCATGCCCAAACTAGTCAAAAAGCCACACCGTTTTGGATAGTTCGTGGCGATTCGTCAAACAGGACCAAAGTTATTAGGAGCTCAAAAAAATGCTTTTCCTATGGAACAGCTGACCTAACTATAACTACCCAGTGGCGATCACCACTGTATGGTTATGTTCAGTTTCACTTTCCATTGGAAAGAAATTTTTTGATTTGCCTGTAACTTTTGACCTTGTGCGTAGTTCTGCTCCAAAATTGGCAAATGTTTGATGTTGTAAGCTAACATATGGCACACCAGTTTTGGAGAAGATCTGTGCAGAGGTTAAAAAAAAAAAAGGTTGAGATGGGGTATAAAAGTTATTTTCCCTTTTAGCTCCCCACTGGAAATGTTCTCACGGCACACTGGGCATGAGCCAGAAAATCATGAATTTTGTCAGTCACATTTGCATTTTTTCCGTAGTGTGATTGACTCATTTGTTTTTTCTACTATCTTTTAAATAATGACTTCTACTGTTCGTTTCCTTCCTACATAACGGTTTCCATAGCCATGGATATTTGCACCCATGGGAAATGCAAGGAGCTAAAATTTAGATTTCAATGAAAATCATAATTCTGTGGCCACCATTTTGCAAAAAACAGCCATTTTGTAATGAAAAGCACAATTTTCATAAAAAACTAAATTGTGCTTTTTCACTAAAAATAAAAACAAATAGAAAATATTTTTTTCATAACTAAAAGAAAGGCTCAAAAGCTACTACTGTTACGACTCTGGCGTCCCATTTCCAGGGGGCGCTGTAAGGGGACTGTCAGAAGCCTGAGAATCACCTTGAACACCTATCTAGAGTCCCTTGCTGACTCCTGTTTGTTTCCCTTTTCTCCATGGTACACTTGTGTAGGACTACATTTGCTTCTTGGGACTGCAAATCCCATAATGCACAGCTTGGTAGTCAGGAAAACACGGATTCTGTTTCCCATTGTTTTCAATGGTAGAAGTCCAGTTGCTCCTTTTTACTGGATCCTCTCCTCCAGGACTTGCAAGTGTCCGAAACCACACACACCTGAAACCTCTCCTGTGCAGCCCAGCTTGGAACTGCTTATAAGCAGCCATTTCCTCAAGCTCCCCATCGTGCATCAGACTTCAATTCCTTTGTGTTACAGACCCCTTGTCGGATGGTGTTCCAGTTTTGTTCCTGTTCTGTTCCAGCCTGATCCTGTTTCTCTGCCCTGCTCCTGATTGTTCCAGCCAGAGTCTGCTCCCTACTTCTTAGCCTTGTACCTGTTTGTTTCTTCCAAAGCCTGCTCCCTGTTTCTCTGCCCTGCTCCTGCCTTGTTTCAGCCTGAACCTTCTCTCTGTTTCCCAGTCCTGTTTACTGCTCATTTCCTACTCCCTGTATTCCAGTCCTGTCCTTGCCTGTTCCAGCCAGAGCCTGTTCTCAGTTTCCCAGTCCTGTCTCTGTCTGTCCCAGCCAGGAGTTTGCGCCCTGTTTTCAAGTCCTAGACCCGCCTTTGCTTCAGCCTGAGCCTGTTCCTAGTTCTTGCCTCTGCCTCTTTGTTTGTTCCCTTCTGTTTCTTCTTGGTTCTTTGTGTCTGGTAAGTGTTCTATCAGTCTTCACCAGTGTATATGTGTCCTCCTGTGTACTGGGGTTGGCTCCTGGTTTCCAGGAGGCAATTCCAGCCCCTATCCTTGTCCAGTGTTATACGTTGTATTTCGTGCCTAACAGTGACAGTGTGCTATTGCAGTTTTCTCAGGAATCGCCACTGTTTCGAGCTGGACCCACAAGAGCGTGTCCTGTGTATGTAAGTACTATCCTTGTTTGTGCTCTAGGGTCCAGAGACAGAATCACTTCAGCTGCCTCCTTTCTATGGGGCTGGCAGGGTGACTATCTGTAAGAGCAAACTGTACAGAGGCATTGAGATTCCCTGTCACTGGGGGAGGTTCTGCGCCTTACTCTGTGTACAACCCCAGCGTGTTTGTCCACTGGTAATCCGTTTCCTGTTTGTTCACACAAGGGTTGCTCTGCTTTTACTTTCCTGTTTCCTGTGCCTATCCATAGCTGTCCTTTCCGTGTATGCCTTTAGCTGCTCCTCTGCCCCAGTGTACTACCTCTTTAGGATATTCGGTGACCTCAAGGGGTGTCCCAACCAAAGTCCTGATCAGACCCGCCCGAAACCGTGACAACTACTGCGCTCATCTAGCAAAGGCAGTGTGCAGTGGGGAGTGGCTGACTGCTGGAGATTTGCTGCTCACTGTTGAAGGCCACGCGCAGTGGGTGTTGGACATTAGGTACATCATAAAAACAGAAGAAATTCATTGGAAAAAACACATTTAAAAACTAAGTTATAGTTCTGGCTCAAACCCCCAAAGCCACTGAAGTTTTTTAATAGTGGTTAGCAGTGCACACAACACACCATAACTTGTTCTGTGTGCCAAACTCAAAATAACAATTTGCCAGCTCTACAGAAAAAGGAAGAGCTTACAAGAAAGCATGGCAAACAGCATGCTCTATGGTGTGTGTTGTGTCCATTGCTAACCATAACTGATGCATTTCAGGGGTTTTCAGTGTTTGAGCCAGAACCATAGCTCAGTTTGGTAACTGTATTTTTTTTTTTTTAGTGAATATCTATCTATCTATCGATCTCCACCTGTGCGCAGTCTTCACAATTGCCCTATGTAGGTTGCTGCCCTGTCTTTACTTTTTGCTCCCTCGCCCCATGAAAAAATCACTTCTAGAGACAGTACTGGTGCTCAGTCTCCAACTCTCCTCATTGCTTCCGGATACAGCTAACCCCTTCAGTTCCCAAATATGCTTAAATAACTGGGCAGCAGCCTTTTCTCATTACTGACTTGGCAACTGTGAAACTCCATTGATCAATGTTGGCATTAAGTGCCTTCTGGAATCCAGGAAATAATTTAGGACTGGCTTTGCAGCCCCTCATGCTGAAAATCAACACTTGTGAAGCCACCAATGACACACTGGACTCGCCATATCTATGCCACTTCACCCTGCCCCACCTCGAAAGCTAATAACCACATTTCCTCTCCCAACAACATCTGGGCATCTCAAATAACAATTGTATCTGAAATTCCTTTACTTGTTCTTGCAATACAAAGAGGGATTGCAACAGTATTAGTTGTCTTGGTCTTTTTAGATCGAGCGCTCTGGCCTATTGTAATCTAACTGTGGCCTTTTAACCAGGCCCACCTTATGCCCATCACTGTCACTCGTTCGTGAGCTTGCCTTTCAAAAAATCCTTTGATGCAATTGGTAAATGCTTTACATTTTTTCCTCCTTGGAGCAGTTTGGTTATTGCATTGGACATCGAACCGGTTACATGGATAATTGCACGTTTGCTGATAAGTTTGACTGCGAGCGAACTAATTTTTAGGGTCGAGCCTCCGTTGCATGCGCTCGCGCATGCGTATCGCAGAGATGCTTTAGGGTTTAGAAAAGGGTTCGGAGCCCTATCGACGTCACGTCAGTGTTTTTCATTGGTTCGTCGGCTTGCCTAATAAAATCTGCTTGCTTTCATTAGTCGAAGGCTTGCATACGTCATGCTTTTTCCAGTGGCTAGCCCTCCTCAGGCGCATCGACCAAGTACAGAAAACATGCGAGGCTCGCTGTTTTCTGTCCGGCTCGTGGACTACTTTTTCTCTAATTTACTAGCGCCATTTCGCTTGGCAGAAGTCGAGCGCTTTACATAGTTAATTGCGCTTTTTCGGGTTACGTACATAAATGCACTTTTGCCGATAGCGCTGTAAACTCCTAACCCGACTATTCAACTATCAGCTCTAACATGAGCAAACACGAGACCCGTTGCATTGTAAATGCTTGTTTCTCTTGCCTCTCCTTTGCGCTCATGCCCATGGCGGCAATGACGCTTTGAATTGGCTTGCTTATGTGAACTGTTTTACTTTTCATTTCCAATTTAAGAGACAAGATTAGTGCAGCTAGGAATTTACAACGTTAACAGCTCTAACTCGAGCAGACGCGAGATCAATTGCATTGCAAATGCTTCTTTTACTTATTTAGCTCACAGCTGCCACTGGGGCGCCCATTTTACTTGTGCAGTGGCACTGTAGAATGTCTTGTATGTTTGTCATGACAACAAGATCTCCTACAAGGGAAGAGTTGGGTGTGGTGCATGAGATGTTCTCCACTGCTGCAGCACTAAACATATTATATTGTAATACACGGACAAAACTCCATTTGCACATCAGGACTGGGGTAGTAATACGGAACAAAACGTTGGTCCCTTAGGACTCATTTAGCTACTATCTTATGAAGTATATCCCCAGTTACAATTATTACACATACAGTAAATTGTGCACTTGCAAGCAATAAAAAAGAAATGTAAGTGCAGACACTGAAGTGCTCCTACAGGTTACACCCTGATAAGGTATCTAATACTATACAAGGCGACTCCTATTCTCTAGTTTCCAAGTGACCCACATTTGACAAAATCGATTAGTCAGCAATGGTAAACTGTTGACTTTTCGTCCTGGAACTAATTCGTCGGGTCTCTACAGGGAAAAAAAATGTCTGTCTATAGCACCTGAAATAAATGATAAATGGAAGAGAGGATCCTTAGAATCTGAATTCAGCGGTGGAAAGTGTGACCTACTCCAGCTCAAAAACAGAGGTACAAATGTGATTTAAAAATGGGATCTGGAGTGAACATGGCACTGAAGCAAAGTGTGTGAATGTGAGACAAAAAGGGAGAGTACGTTTTTCATGTATGTGTGGAATGAGCATGGTTGTCAGTTAATACATGGGGAAAAGTTGGGTATTGCTCATACGAGGCCAGAGATGTGCTTCGATCATGTCGTACAACCGTGGCTGTTCATGTGGCTATTGGTTATTTTAGTTAATAACTGAAATGAAAATGTAATAGAATTGTTAAATAATCTTTGAGTTGTAATTAATTAAATGAGTGCAATTCTTCCTTTGTTATCTGGTTAATCAACGAGAGTGTTTGTTAGAACTCCCCTCTGAAATTGTGATGCATACATATCTGATTTTCCAGGTATAATGCATTAAGTACCTAACAGGCATATTCACTCGATTACCAGTGTGTCAACACTTGTGTGGTGAAGTTGCGTTACTGGTGTATCGTTTGTGATTTTTAGTCTCCTAGTTCATTTGCTGCAGCGGTATACATGTAGTAATGCTAGTCTTGGATAGCTGGATCAATATGGTGCTTAATTTCAATACAGGCATTTTAGAGGATGCAGTTTAACACGCAAGCAGCAATTTGTGGTAAAGCATAAGGGCACTCCTTCAAATCAAATGCTTAATAAAAAAAAATAAAAAAAATAAAACACAATCTGTTAATATATATTCATGTTGTCCACACACAAATTCCATACCTCGAGTTTTTACATTGCCTTTCTCCTTACTGGCATATAATAAAATCTCAGTTTCTGCATTTTTCCCCTTTTCATGTCAAAATTACAATTGAATGGAAAATAAAATGAAACCTTTTCCTTTGTGCTGTAACTTTATTTAATTAGCTTTCAATTTTGATCTGAAGGAACTAAAGCTAATCTTTTTGTCCTAGACCTTGTAACGTTTTTAAAACCTTATCAACCAATTATACTCTACTGGGGTTAAAATAGTACTAGCTTGCCTCATTATCAGTCCTTGAAAATCTCCGGTTTGCTCTGTAAATCTATATTAAAGCCCTTCTAACGCTTCGAATTGAAGCAAAGTAAAACCCAGCTTCGAGCATTAATTAACAGTAATTTATTTCATCCTTAACTTTTTACTTTACTCCTCTTTACCACGCATGAATCCATACCCCTAACAAAAGTATTTTAATTTAGTCCATTTAGGACTTTAACTATAATTTGTTGATGACTACTTAAGAAAAGCAAGAAGCGACAGAATTCGCATCTCTAGGGTATTCTCCGGACAAATGTTAACAATCCTGCGTGCGTTTTTTACCTCATTTTATTGAATCGTGTATTTCAGGGTTTGGTGCAGCTTTGCTTGGCATCAGTGGTGCTGGTAATAAAGATTTGTTTATTAAAATGTGACCGATTAATAATATGAAGTATTAGTGAGATGGTGAAAGAGCGGGGCTTGTTTTGGAATCCGTGATGTAAACAGTAGTAGGGGGATACAAGCATTGCTTACTTCACTTGAAGTATTTACAGAACTTCTAGTTTGTCGTGGTTAGTTCTTGTCATTGCACTTTGGGGGAAAAAGCATCATCGGAGGTTCACAAGTCAAAGTGTAAATTATCAGTTTCCCCAGGCAGATATGTTAATACGAAATAATGACTTTACCTATCACTATATTAGTATTTGTAAGGACTCAATACAGTATTTAAGGTAAATCCCCCCCCCCCCTTTTTATTCTTCCTTCTCTGTAATGTAATTTTCAAGCTTAGCTTTATATTTTTGCCTTTACCTGAATGGAAAACCTGCAGCCATGACTGTGTTGACTTTAATCCTTAATTTTTCCACAGATTGACGTGTAAATTGCGTCTTTTATCGTGCATATTGCCAAACTTCTGATTCGCTTTCAGTGTTCTGTAGCCCTCCATTTCATTTAGTGCAGTGTGTATTTATTGCCTTCCATGAGACATTTCTGTTCACAAATCTGGGTGTCATGGTGGCCTAATAATTTTATCCTTATGTGGTAGTGGAACTAGTGTAATTCTGTGTAGCGTAATCTTGTAGAATTGTCTAAAGATTAAGCGAAAAGAGTACTTCTTCCTTTAGAGCTATTTTGTTAGCACTGAAAAACCTCTCTTGCATCTAAAATAGATACGAGGATGCATTTTGTAATTGTTATTGTATTCATATAGCACGCTACTCGGGAACCCAAGAGGAATTATTATTATGAGTTAATTTGAGCAGTGGATATGTGAGTTTGTTAGTTGGATTGACTAGAGTAATGGAGGAATATTTGTGCTAAAAAATAATACCTCTAAATGCAACAGAACATGAATAGCGACCTTGAGCTAGAGATCCCTAAATGTGCTCTTTGGGTACGATCTTCCCCCAGCTTACTCCCAGCATTTAGCGCTACTTCCTTTTAGTGCAAAATGCATCCCTGTCTCCAAAATGGACACAAGAACACATTTTGTATTAAGAAAATGGTGCTAAATGCAACAGAACAAAGACAGCAGCGCAGCAGCACGCCATGCCCGTTGAATATACTGTTGCGGTATGATTTCCCCCAATCCATTGCTCATCATTATGTGGGCATAATTGCATTATTATCGGTAACTCTGCAACAAAGAGTAACACAGAGTTACCAAAATTACTCCCATTACTCCAGCATAATTAAAATTACTCCCAGGCCTAAAATACAGTTGAGTTAGTACTGTGCGTTCTTGCCTAGCCTTGTTCTCCTGACTGGTTGGAAACTGAGTGTGTTAACAAGCAGCATCAGAGATAGCTTCCCAAACAAGCATTTGCAATGCAATAGGTCTAGCATTTGCTCGAGTTAGAGCTATTGGCGTTGTAAATGCATAACTGGACTTTTCTTGCCACATAAATTGGGCAACCCTGCTGCATAATTATTTGGTCCTCTCTGCCACATAATCAGTGGCCCTGCATACAACTAAAGCACTTCCATTTAACTTCTTCCTCTAGCTTCAGCAAAAAATGAAAATATTGCCAGTATTTATTATATTTTTATATATTGTTATTATTACCTCCCCCCCTCCCCCCCCACTTTTGTGTAGGGACCCAGAGATGACCTAGACAGTCCATCGTGCGGTTAGTTATGGGCAAAAATGTTTTGTAAAAGGAATGCCACACAAAGCATTATGGTGCTAGTTTTGAAGTGCAGCGAAAATTGTGGTACTCTGACTTTAATACTCAGAACAACCACTAGAGGGCACCACTGGATTTATGTGGAGTGGCTTGGATTGGAACTATGTGTAATGGAATTATGTGGCTAGGAAGTACGTGATATTGTGTGTAGTGAAATATGTTGAGTGGGATTGTGTGTCATGAAGTGTAATTATGTGGAGTGGTATGTGTTGTGGAGAGAAGGGAATTTATGTGGCGTGGCATTCAATTACTAAGCATGATGTGGAATTTTGTGTTGTATTGGATGTATTTATTTTGTAGTGGAATTGTGTGTCATGGAGTGGAATTATGTGATGTGGAGTGAATTGTGCGGACTGGAATTATGTTGAGTGATGTAGAATTGTGTGGCGTTGAATTTTGTAGTGTTGCGTTTGACAAGGGCCAGTAAAGCAAGTCAAAATGAGTGAAATGTAAGCGGGGATAGTACTTCTGCCGGTTATATACAAGAATCTGCTATTACTGAATGGCCAGTAAAGCACATACATTTTGTAGCACATAAATCATGTAAATCCGATGTAAAAACAATGATATAGGTGCAAGTGTGTGTTTAATACTAAAATCAGTCTGGGTTTAGGAATGAAAAACGGAGCACAACATATGCACAGAGTGCCAGCTAGCAACAAGGCACCATAAATATAATTTGCAATATACTGATACTGAATCAACATTATTAAATGTATGTAGCGCTTTGCTAAAATGGCAACAAACTTTGCTGTAAAAGGCCGATAGAGCATTAGAAATCACAAGCCCTGGAGGAGAGATGAGAAAACAGCACTACCTTGCGTTGTGTGAACATCTGAACGGAAATTGGAAAATAAGGCTGGAAAAGTATTTTCTTTTTATTTTAACAGAATGAAAAGTCTTACAAGCATTCCTTCCACACATTTCAAAGAGCAGAGCAGCCTGAAAAGATTTATGGCCCCAATAAAGCAGATAAGAAATTCCCTGTGTGCGATATTGTAAGTGCTGGCAGGTAGGAGCCCTGGAGAGAGAGACTCAAGCTACCATGCAAGGCCAAGCAAGTTTCACATCATTGCTTTTAGGGTTAGCTACATTTTACCAGAAAGGGCATATTGTGGCTTTTGTTTGCAGTGAGCTAAACGACTGGGTGTTTCTTTTGTAAAATAAGCTTATTTTAGGAGCCGGAGGTAAATGAGGAAGGACAGCATTGAAATAAAGCCAGAACAAATATCAGTGACATGGGAAGAAGGGAATGCTGCAATAAAATACAGGTAGCTACCAGCCTAAAAAACCCATAGTCAAAGCGGTGCACCAAAGAAATAACAAACACTCTGTCACAGCAACAGATATAAAGAAACCAAAGTGGAATAATATAGTAGTTGGTCACTGCTCTGAAATAGAAAAAGGAGGGAGAAAAGGCACAACTGACCACTAGCAAGCAAGACTCTTTAAAGGATACTGCAACCAATAAATGAAATTGCTTTACGCCATAAATATACTAAAAGTATACATGAGGTTGAATGCTTATCCTCCACCTAAAAAGGAATACTTTTCTTTAAAAGAATTTGAAGTCTTCCGTACACAAATGTCACTCCTCCCTGGAGCTCCACACTTTTGTTTTTCAGTGTGTCAAAAACGGTCACACCCAGTTCTTGATTTTTCAACATGAGGCAGGATGCAATGCCTATCTTCTCCAGTTCATTGGTGGGTAGAACTGTTTGCCTCTGCTATCTCACATTCCTGGAACAAATTGATTTTTTCTTGGGTTGAAAACTCAATTGTGTATTGTGAATGCACTTGGAGTTCATGCCAGTTAATGTCTTCTAGTAGGAAAGAGCATTAACGTCCTCATACAAGATTGAGAATTAATGGCCCCATACCACTATTTCCTTGTGTTGCCCCTTACAGTGAGTATTAGTGATTTGGCATCCACTTTGCCCAAGGGTGAGTGAATATTTGATAGCCCCCATGAATGCATGCCTTTCATAGCCCCGACCTTTGCCAAGGGACGGTACCTATTATATTACCCTGTCTTCAATATCATAGCTGGCAAAGAATAGACATTGTCATTGACATGCAAGGTAGCTGCAATTTCAGAAATTCCTGGGAACTTTTCAACAGGATTTCATCGACAGTATGTGGTGGTCCCCTTTTCCCTTGCTTAGATTTATCCAGTCTTCACCAGAGTTATGGCAGAGAAAGGTGCACATTTAGACATTTGGTGGCTGCTTCTTTGTTTGTTTGTAAAGGTTTATTTTGATCACCAGGATCATAAAAACATCATATAAAAACATAAGTACAGTAATCAAAAGACATGTAAAGACATTAAAACACCCATAAATTGCGCTTATGTCTAGAGCAGAGATCGGTATTTCTCCTATACAACAAATCATATCAAGCACTTTGACGGTTGCAAGTGAAATCAGTCCATTAGTCAAACATTCAGGATATCCATCTCTGACATTAGCTTTAAGTAACATAAAGTGCAAACCCAACTTCTTACATACTGCAAGAGTCAGGCTAATACAAATTCAGAGGCACATAATAGTAAGGGCTTGGAACACATATATCCTTTATAGAAAGGATAAAACAATTCCAGCATTGATTTAATCTTACATGGTTCGGAAGAGGGTGAAGGCAACACTATAACTCATGTCTAGCCATTGGCTTGGATGCGCCATCCATAAAGACGTAAGAAATTTGGCAATAGCAAACACAATAACTATTTTTGTGTCTGTGCTAAGCCTCCCAAGTGTTTTCTAGTACCCAGGGAACTGCAGATGGGTGCTATCCATTTGGCTCTTTGTGAAGAATACGAGGGGCAGGAAAAGAAAATATGAGTAAGCGACTCGGGGGCTCCCCACGTACTGGACATAGTTTATACTTTACTGCAACATCCAACCACTTGCTGCAAAACACTGGTCGATAATTACTTGTAGATAACTGCATATGCAGTTTGCTTGCCAGAGGCGGCACTATTTCGCCAATTGTGGACTTGTAACAGGGGAGTGGTTTGTGATTCAAAAAAACACTTTTTTCCTGATACTAACCTCAATTTTACTGATTTTTCTTTTGCTACACCCAGGAAAAATAAAGCTTCACATTCATATAATAGAGGATTTCAATGCCCACTAAATCATTGTGCTTTACCAGTGCTACATAAATTACTAAAATACTCTTGTTCTAGTTTCATTTATATGAAATTCAAACCGTTGACCTCTTCAGCAAAATAATTTCCTACTTGTCACTATGATCCTGGGACTCTTGCACTGGCATGGAGGAAATGCCCTCCTGCATGGACTGAAAGCAGTCACATTCGCAAATGTGTTATCTGCCCAGCTACTGGTCTTACAATGTAATCCATATCACATAAGCCATAAATCGACTTGCCTTAATGAAAAATGTGCCTTATTAATGAACACCCATTAGAACTGGGTCAGATTCCACATCCACTTGGAAATTACAAATGTAACCTGGTATTCTCTTGCGAAGTCCTGCAACTGAATACACTCCCAGACAAAACTCACACACTTACACTCAAGTTTAACTTTCAGCCTGCTCTAGGGGCAATCAATCCCTATTGAAGATGTAATATAATTAGTTGAGTTCTCTCCCTTTATTTTTTGTGTGTTGTTTGCTTCTTTGTCTCGTTTTGCTATTGTACTTTGGTTAGCAGTACAGACAATTATAAATTTCTGGACTAGACAACATTTGCGTTGATAGATTTCAAACATTCCTACACAGAATTTGTTGTTTATAGGGTTTTCAAAGAGCTTATAGAAGAATGGGGCTAATATTTCAGCAAATTCTTTATAGAATTTGCCTGGAAGGCCATCTATCCCAGGAGCTCCACCCCCAGTCTCTCTTCATCGTGGTGAGTTTTGCCCCTATCTTGTGCGGTTGTGATTGTATGTCTCTCAAAATGGCATCCTATGTACCTATGTACACCCTACATATAATGTATTTAAATGCCTCCCACAGTGTACCCTCAGTGTCCACTGTGTCCTTATTTATTGCAGAATATTCTATAATGGCCTCATGTAGTCCTCCCGGAAAGCCTGGGTATAGTAGTGCTGCGGGGTGTAGCTTTCACTGAAATTGTTTAGGGGTATGCGTAGGGATGGAAATCAGCAGTCGTACTGGTGCGTGATCCGATAAAATCATATGTTTAGTGTCACTTACCCACGCTTCAATCAATCAATCAGGGAATTTGTAATGCGTACTAGTCACCCGTGAGGGTCTCAAGGCGCTGGGTGGGGAGGGCTGCTACTGCTTGAGCAGCCAAGTCTTGAGATGTCTCCCGAAGGTAAGGAGGCCCCTGGTCTGACGCAGGTGGGTGAGAAGTGTGTTCCACGTCATGGCGGCGAGGTGCGAGAATGATCTGTCGCCGATGGTTCTGCAGATGTGTGGGACGGTGGTGAGGGCAAGGTCAGCGTAGCGAAGCTGTCGGTCGGGGTGTAGGAGGAGAGCCATCTGTTAAGGTATTCTGGTCCGGTGTTGTTTAGTGCCTTGTGAGTGTGGGTGAGGAGTTTGAAGGTTATTCGCTTGTTGACGGGGAGCCAATGCAGGTCTCTCAGGTGGGCTGTGGCGGGGGAAGTCCAGGATGAGGCGTGCGGAGGCTTAAAAATCTCTTGACACTAACCAATAGTTATGACATGACCACGTGCCATGAACCGATAAAGTGAAAGTGCCCTCTTTTGCCTGCGAATTGTGGAGCCTCTACAGGTCAAGGAGAACATGCTCTGCCATGCCCTCCTTTAGAATTTGGGCCAAGTGCTTCCCCCGCCACTCTGTGAAGGAGGGGCATTCAAAGACCATATCTAAGTAAGTATTTAAATCTCCAACCCAGATAATGGCTGACGATTGCAAGGTGTGTAGGTTCAAGATTTGGTTGTAAAATTAATTCTAATCCATATTAGGACCATAACTGTTAACAATGGTTACCATGCTGTGTCAAAGCTTGCTCTGCAGAATAATGTAGCAGCCTTGATCATCAGTTTTGGAGTGTGTAGCTATAAATGACACTCCCTTTTTAATCAGTATAAGTACTCCTCTAGAGTATGTAGAGAAAGAAGAGGTCACCCGATATCCTGCCCATCTCGCACCAACAACACTGAACGCATGCTGAGTGAGATGCGTTTCTTGCAATAGTGCTGTCTGCACAATATGCCTGTTGAGACACCCTGCACCTATCTCGTTTTTTTGAGATTATAAGGCCCTCTGACATTTCATGTCATTAGAGCTACCTGAGCATTTACGAAACCTCCAGCAGTCCTCTCTGATCCCATTGTGTACTGTCTGCAAATAGGTTCTCATCAAGACATTACACCTCCTTAGCCCGTCACATACTATGTTGTTGGCAATTGTAAAAAAAAAACTGTGAACCCTTCCCACACTCACTTCGGCATTCCAAACTTGCTAAAGACGGATCTCCAATCAGCCACTGCAATAGCCAGTTATGAACACACCAAGAAAGTGTAACTCTTTGGTAAAACATTGTGCTATTAAGAGCAGAAGGGTGCACCCCGTAGGGACAGCTTGAGGCCCAGTGAACCTCTAGATGGGTAAAGGTAGCTAGAAGCTGTATAGCCATCGTCAGGTCACCTGGCCTTTCCATGGTGAGTGTGCCGGTTCATTGTTGGACATAGTTATAAAGCCCATGCCCGGCTCGCCCCCCTGTAGAAACTGTCATAAGGCAGCTGTGCAGCAAGGACTAGTTCTCTAATCCACTGGGCATGCGAAACATGCATTATTGATGCGCCGCATGCTGACATAACATTGCCCGACCTCTCCTTTTATGGCAACCAAAGTGGATAACCTCACATGTAATAAACGTTGGACATCTCTCAGGATCCGCAGTTACAACTCGTGGTCTCCCACACAGTTGTGCAGTCAATAGCGTTTGGGGATCCGATTCTATTGGGCTCTTAAGGTTAGAGCCTAGTTTAACAAAATCCATTGCTACTTTTGGAGCAGTATAAACACCTTTTGGTTTCCTTTCTAGTCATACATAGTTTATCCAGATAGAGCATGGCAAATGGAATATTCTCTTGCTGTAATTTTTTCTTTACCTTGAAGTATTCTCTGTGAGCTGCCTCCACTATCACCGTAAAATCTGGGAAGAATGCAGCTTCGACCCCCTTGTATAGTCTTTTTCTCCCTGGAGAGCCAAAGCACTGTATCCAGATCCCAATAATTCAAAAGGCTTGCTATTATGGGGTGTGCGGGACTTCTGGGGGGTGGCTTTGCCATGAGGGATCGATGTGCTCTTTCCAGGATCAGCACCTCCGAGAAGTGCTTAAGCACACATATCTCTTGCAGCATCTTTTCAACATATCTCTCCAACTTGCCTGCATTGGTGTTTTCCAGAATCCTGGTAATTCTCAGGTTGTTTTGGCGGGATCTCGCCTCAAGGTCTTCTTTTTTAGCCTCTATGAGCTTGAGCACCTTTTCCATATTGAGACATTTCTCTCTTGTAGGTTGCAGAGTGTCTTCAGTTGCGGAGTTTTGCTGTTATGCCTCAGTCAGATGCCCATTAGCGTATCTATCTTGCTATCAATCGACTTTAGGCTCTGCTGCATGGCCAGTAGTTTATTATCAAGTGCAGTGGGACACTGCATGTGCTCATCTTGCTCTGAATCCAAGGGATCCTCTCGCTGAGATTTAGCAGCTTGCTTGGTCTCAAACGTGAGGCGGACTTGGTGCTTATTTGGCTTCCCCATGGCATACGTTTTACACTTGATCAGTAGGAGAGTTGGGCCATCTCGTCTTGTTTCATGGTCTATGCCGGCAGGTGATTTACAGCAAATTAAGCTGCATTAGATGTCCATGGTGTCAGACCTGCTTCGTCACTTCAAGGTATTTTGTAAGCAATGTTCAACGGGTAGTAGCTACTGACCAACAGCCAAGGGGGCCCACTGTTGTCTTACCGCCTTGGGTTCGAATGAGGCGGGTGCCCTCGCATCTCAGCCCTTCTAGGGGTCAGTCAATCTCGTGGCATGTCGAACAAATTCAGGGTCCAGGTTGAACTTCGCCCAGCAGTCTGGCTCTCCTGTAATACACCTCTGATCCAGAGTGCTTTACCAACACTGTACTGCTCATAGAGCACTGTGTGCGAGTGTTGTCCTTTGTTATGGGGCCCACCTATCCAGCCGCCGTATGTCATGCTACCCTGCTGCTCAGTAATATGCCCCTTGGGCCCTCTAATCGGTCTCTTTTCACTTCGCATGCCCCTAGTCACAGTTCTCACTTTTCTGACTCTGACCAGGCCACGCTGAGTCAGTCCTACTTAATTTGTTCCTTCACTTTACTCCATTCTGGTCAGGCCTTTCAGTTGCGCTGCATCGCATTCACAGCTGCCGCCATTTTCTGCATGATGAAGGCCTCATGCTGCTCGCTATTATGAATCAGATTTCTCTCTTTCTAGCCTGTCATGTCATGCTCTTGGGGTCTATCTCTGCTCCTCACTGCATCAGGCGTTGTGACCCTTTGTCTACAGGGCAGATAAACGGACGGGAGCAGGATCATGAACGGATGGCTCATTCCAGTCTGCAGAGCAGCCCTAAAGTGCGGCCACCTTGCATCGGACACTCTAGCACCCCCCACATCTCCCTGGACCATCAACATTTTCTAATCATTTTCATCAGTGAGACCCCTTCATTATTATTTTTTTTTAAATATATTTTTATTAACAGTTTGTTATTTTACATTTGTATGTCAGTTCAAAGTAATCACTTACACTCATTATACCTGGTCATTAAACAAGCCGCACTTATGGTATACATTACTTGTGCTTCATTGTATATTTCCGTGGTGTACTCCTTAGCATTTATGGGTTTGTCGGATCCTAACTCTAATACACTAATCCTATTGACAATCTGTGCAATGCTCCATCTATTTACAGCATTGATTTGTGTCATGCTTATGAATAACAAATTTAGGGCGAGGAAACCCGCTTCAATCTATAACTTGGAGGATAAACCATAAGGAAAAGAAGAACGAGAATAAGGAGAAGAAAGGGAAGAAAAAGGAAGAGGAGGAAAACTAGGGGGGGAGGGGTAGGAAGGGTATATAAACTAAACAGAAGGTCAACTTTACAGCATTGTGTGGGTGTGACTTGTGGCTGATAATCTTTAAGGAACTAAAGCATAGCAACATAAGTGAAAAGGCCGTGCCCGGGGCTCACCAGTGTATAATGGGGGCAGTATGCCATTCACTCCACCCCCCGACTATTGTGGCGACTCGTTCATCTTTTTTTTTTTTTTGTGCATCTCCATGCGGACCATGTATCAGTACGGGGATCTCAAGGCACCACTTGGGAAACTTCCTCCTCCGGACCATCCCCTAGGGTATGCCGTCCCTCTCCCACTCCCAATCCTACTTCAGCGTGTGTTGTGCTCTTGGATCAGTGAGACCCCTTCATATTTGAAATATTTGGAAAGAGCCCATGTATGAAGCATTAACATTCTCTTTTGAACTTATTTATAGCCCTTGCTTTATCCTAGACAAAGACATGGCTAACTTCACTTGCAATATGACTGCTTACAAGGAATCTTATAAAGCTGTTCAACACAGTATCTGCCTACTCTTTTCAGAGTCCATGCTCACACTGTTGGGATCAGTCAAGTGTCCGCAGTTTTTTAGATACATGTTCTGATGCACAGACACCTTAGCTGTTGGCCATATTATTTATGAAAAAGTATGTCTTGGATGTTAAAAGTAGAGCTAAATCAAAGATTGATTATACCAGGCTGGAACACTTCTTTGGCCAGATGCCTACTGTAGGAAGTTGGCTCTGTATATACTATCTCAAAGTAAGAGATAGTGTGCACAGACTCCAAGGGTTCCCCTTAGAGGTAAGATAGTGGCAAAATTAGATAATTCTAATGCTCTATTTTGTGGTAGTGTGGTCGAGCAGTAGGCTTTTCAGAGGGTAGTGTTAAGCATTTGTTGTACACACAAAGGCAATAAATGAGAAACACACACTCAAAGACTTACTCCAGGCCAATAGTTTTTATATAGAAAAATATATTTTGTAATTTATTTTTAGAACCACAAGTTTAAGATTTGAAGTAAATACATAAAATGCAAGGTACTCCACATAGGCAAGTTAGGAACTTTGAATTACAGCATTAACATATACAGTTTTTGTCAAAATGGCAATAAGCTATTTTAAAAGTGGACACAGTGCAAAAATCAACAGTTCCTGGGGGAGGTAAGTAATGGTTAGTTTGTCAGGTAAGTAAGGCACTTACAAGTTCAAGTTCCTGGGCATAGGCAGCCCACCGTTGGGGGTTCAAGGCAACCCCAAAGTTACTGCACCAGCAACACAGGGCCGGTCAGGTGCAGAGGTCAAAGGAGGGCCCAAAACACATAGCCGCCTATGAAGAACAGGGGTGCTCCGGTTCCAGTCTGCCAACAGGTAAGTACCTGCATCTTCAGAGGGCAGACCAGGGGGGTTTTGTAGATCACTGGGGGGACACAAGTAGGCACACAAAACACACCCTCAGCGGCACATGGGCGGTCGGGTGCAGTGTGCAAAGCAGGCGTCGGGCTTTGTATAGGAATCAATGGAGGGAACCGGGGGTCACTCTAGCGGTGCAGGCAGGGCACAGGGAGGCTTCTCGGGCCAGCTACCAACTGGGATAGGCAGAGGGTTGCCTGATGGTCACTCCTGCACTGAGGTTCAGTTCCTTCTGGTCCTGGAAACTGTGGGTGCAGTGCTTGGTCCAGGCGTCGGGTTCCTTGTTACAGGCAGTCGCAGTCAGGGGGAGCCTCTGGATTCTCTCTGCAGTCGTCGCTGTGGGAGTCCAGGGGGGTCATCTCGGGTTACTTACGAGGTCACAGTCGCCTGGGAGTAAACTGTAAACTTTGCACTTGTATAGCGCACTACTCACCCGTTAGGGTCTCAAGGTGCTGTACGCATACCGCTATGGAACCCCTCCTGGCTTTTCCCTGTGAGGTGCTCACTGTAGTGTTGGTTCTCTGAAGCTCAAGCCGGGGGCGTCGGGTGTAGGGGGTAAAGTCTCACGCTTCCGGCAGGAAGAGTGAGTTCTTTAATAGTTGCTTCTTTGATGCAAAGAAGTTGCTGTGGGTGAACAGTGCCGCTGTTCTCGGAGTTTCTTGGCCCTTTGGGTTCCAGGGCAGCCCTCTGAGGCTTCAGAGTTCGCTGGTCCCTGTCGGATGTGTCACTGTGCAGATTTCTTTGAGTCAGGAGACAGGCCGGTAGGGCTGGGGCCAAAACAGTTTTCGTCTCCATCGTCTCTGCAGGGCTTTCAGGTCAGCAGTCCTTCTTGTTTTAGGTTGCAGGAATCTGATTTCCCTGGTTCTGGGGTGCCCTTAAATACTAAATTTAGGGGTGTGTTTGGATCAGGAGGACAGTAGCCAATGGCTACTGTCCTGGAGGGTGGCTACACCCTCTTTGTGCCTTCTCCCTGAGGGGAGGGGGGCACATCCCTAATCCTATTGGGGGAATCCTCCAATCTCAAGATGGAGGATTTCTAACGGCAGGGGTCACCTTAGCTCAGGACACCTTAGGGGCTGTCCTGACTGGTGGGTGACTCCTCCTTGTTTTTCTCATTGTCTCCTCCAGCCTTGTCGCCAAAAGTGGGGCAGTGGCCGGAGGGGCGGGCAACTCCACTAGCTGGGATGCCGTGGGGGTGCTGTAACAAAAGGCATGAGCCTTTGAGGCTCACCACCAGGTGTTACAGGTCCTGTAGGGGAGGTGAGAAGCACCTCCACCCAGTACAGGCTTTGTTCCTGGCCACAGAGTAACAAAAGCACTCTCCCCATGCCATGTGGCCAGCAACTCGTCTGGTTGTGGCAGGCTGGCAGAAACTGGTCAGCCTAGCACTAGGAGTCGGACTGGTATTCGGGGGGCATCTCTAAGATGCCCTCTGGGTGCATTTTACAATAAATTCCACACTGGCATCAGTGTGCATTTATTGTGCTGAGAAGTTTGATACCAAACTCCCCACATTTCAGTGTAGCTATTATGGCACTGTGGAGTTTGTGTTTGACAAACTTTCAGACCATATACTCTTTATGGCTACCCTGCACTTACAATGTCTAAGGTTTTGCTTAGACTCTGTAGGGGCATAGTGCTCATGCACATATGCCCTCACCTGTGGTATAGTGCCCCCTGCCTTAGGGCTGTAAGGCCTGCTAGAGGGGAGACTTACCTATGCCACAGGCAGTGTGAGGTTGGCATGGCATTCTGAGGGGAGTGCCATGTCGACTTAGTCATTTTCTCCCCACCAGCACACACAAGCTGTGAGGCAGTGTGCATGTGTTGAGTGCGGGGTCCCCAGGGTGGCATAAGACATGCTGCAGCCCTTAGAGACCTTCCCTGACATCAGGTCCCTTGGTACCAGGGATACCATTTACAAAGGATTTATCTGAGTGCCAGGGCTGTGCCAATTGTGGGAACAAAGGTACAGTTTAGGGAAAGAACACTGGTGCTGGGGCCTGGTTTAATGGAGAGCCGTCAGGTGTCTAGATGGTGTGGCGTGGATATATAAGAATGTTGGATTGACGCCTTAAAATTGTAACCCAACTATTCTGGTAGTCTACTCCCCTTAATTCAGAGTGTATGTTGAGCTGCTTGTACTTTGAGGAGCAAGTCCAGATATGACTGCGTACTGAAGAGTGCATACTAATAGGTATGATCGTAGAGAATGGAGTTGTCCTGCATTGGATGAACATCCCCTAGTGGCACATACGGTCTGCTTCCTGTGACTGGACTGTAGATACTGTGGCAGCATTAGGTTCAAAGAACAGTTGAGGATGGAGTATCGTACTGGTAATGTTTTGTCTGATCACAAACCTGAGTATTTTCTAACTGCTCCCCTCGCTACCTAGTCAAGACGCTAAAGTTAGTACAAAATGCAGCGGCTCGCCTTCTGCCGAACATTTTGAGACATCAGCCCATATGGAGCTTGCCGGCATTGGCATACTGGCTCACAATTGAACAACGGTACAGTTTACTGCCCTCTGCATTGTAAAGAGTGCTTACCACAAAATAGGCCATCAGCTGTCACAATCCTTAGTGCAGCCTTGCTTTCCCGGTAGGGCTTTAAGGTCGGAAAACTCACTACTTTCCCAAAAATTGACAGAGTGAGATGTGGAGGGCGCTCCTTCTCTTATTTGGCTCCTAAGGTATGGAATTTTCTTTCAATTAGGCTGTGCTAAATTGACAATAAACCTGCTTTCAGAAAGATGTTGAAAGCATGTATATTTGTCTGGAGGTCTACTAAATGGAGCCAGTCCCCTTTGTCTCTTAGTGGTCAAAGTCAAGATGTACCTCAATGACTTCTTCTCCATTTTTAGTCGGAAGAACAGCTTCAGCCATAAGCAGTTGTGTTTTTCACAATGTGAAATAGTACAAACAGAATGTTCTATTGAACCATTTCCATGTATGCAGTATCCAAGGGCTTCAAGTATTTCGTGGGCATTCTGAGAAACATTACTAGAGCAGGGGAAAAGAACCTGAAACATGTGCATGCTATGGGAATCCTTGCTTTGTCAGTCTTAACATCTCAGAATTCTTAGGTTTCTGGGTAAAGTAATAGACTAGCCATAAATCTATGGGTCAGGAGAGCTATTTGCACCTATAAGTAAGAATCATAGGTGCCCCCCATGATTTCATACAGGCCGTCCACTCTCTTGATTGGCAGTAGTGGATGATTTTGATTTAGGCCCATAAATGTGTTACTTGTTTTGTTGGTATGTTAGGCTTGTAACTGGCCAAAATGCTGAGAGATGCCAGTATCTGAAGCATGGTAGACCTTAATTGTGGTTGTGCTAGCATTTCAGCAGTTTGATACCGCCACCATTATGCAAGAAAAGTAGTTTCTGATTACTGTAAAAATCTGCTCTGTAGCACTCTAAAATGTGTGATTTTTGTTGTTGTGTGTTTTAAATGTTTTATTGTTCTTTTTACAAGTGTATGGGTGCTACTGTTCATTGGGTGCCCAACCTGCTTCTAATAAAGTTTTAGACCATCCGGTGAAAATAAAATAAAAAATACATTAATTCACAATTGATACTAAGTGTGCTGACTTCTAATTGAACAAGTCACTAACTATTTTATTGCATTTAGAGCCAGGTATACAAAGCCATTCAGAGGTTCCAAACCCTTCCATTCACTAAACCACATGGTTTACGGCTGCTAACTGCCATTTTTTAATGTACTATATCCATTTTGCGAGTTGGTAACAAGTAACCGAATTGCAAAGTAGGTTTAGAAATCCACACCAAATTGCAATTTGGAAGGAAAGTGTTTACGGGGTCTTTTCTAAATTGTGTTACATGTTATGTAGGAATAGTTTGGACTGCTGTTTTTGTTGCAAACCATTCATAGGTTACTGAATATTCAAGAGGTGAAAACCCATCCACAAAGAGGAAGGTGTCCTCTTTCATGAATGTTAAAAAAGAAAAGTTGGGGAGTGGGCATTTGTCCAGGGGACCTCTGGCAACTGTTAAACATCTTAAATAAATCATGTTTTGGTTGTTTAATGCAGTCCCGTTTCCTTTAAGGAAAACGGGCTGCATGAAAAAAAAGTACTTTATTATATGTCGGGCTCAGGCATGGTGGTAAGCTACCATTCCCGTGATAGCATCCAATTTGAGTGAGTCCAAATTTGTGACTTGCTTATGAATAGTTGTGAGGTAGGTTAAATTGTGAGCCACTGCAGGTGCTGACTTTGGCGAATCGATGTAGTAGTACATAGGTCAGTTTGCACAATCAAAATTGATTCACAGAGCGTTGCTGTGCAATTTACGACCACACTTTGTGAATCGTTTCTCAGTACATATGGATGGCCCCATGTTTGTATTTTTCTTCTTAATGACTATGCTTTAAATTACTTAATCCATCATCATTGGTCGTAGAATCACATCTTGGTTTATTGTTATTTATTCTGTTTTTGACAAATGCGTATTTTTAATGCACATTTCTATTTTTAATACACATTTAACTATTTGACTTGAAATGTAGCTAAATCATTTCGTAAAACTATTTTGTTTTGTGACACCCCAGTGTCACTTCATCTCGATTTCCGAATCTCTGTTAAAACAATTGCCTACATGACAGAGCACAAAATGAGCCATTGCTAACGCACTCATAAAATGTTTTATAAAATCTGGACTTTTAGTATAACCCTGTTACATTAAACCAGTGTTTGATAAAATTGTATAGATGCAATCTTATGCTGACAAAGACTTCCAGTGGCCTTGGCAAGAGCTCTATCGGTCAAAGGCGCCTTGTTCTTCTCTACTTAACTGCTGTTCATTTAAAAAGTTGTTCCCGCTTCCAACTTCACTTTGTCAGTCTTTCCTTCTTGTAAGTTGTAGTTCAGAATGTGTCTAGGTCAGCTTATTCTACATTAATCAGTTCTTAAAATTAAAACGTGCTTTTCTGTATTCAGGAATAGCAAGTAAAATTATCTCACTTCTGTGACTGGGCACCCGACGCAGGTACACTGTTCTATTTTTCGATGTCATTTTTCATTTTATTACGGCACCCTGCATCTGTTACCACACTTATGTAACTTGTGAACTGTTTTCAGTATCTGAAACCTAATAACGTTTAAATTGTATTTAAATTCCAGTGCAATGTTTGGCTGCAGACAATTTCATGTGTATTGTATGAATGGTGGTTCTCTGTTCAGTCCGCAAACTGGCCTTTGTTTCGGTGGTAGCTCCAAAGCAAATCTAACTGCCATTTTATTGAATAAATAGTATGCATGTATGTAGTGTTAGTATTGTGCTCTGAAGGTAACGATAGTCAACAAGTGATTGGCGTAGAACCTAGATTCTGAGAATAGTGATGGATTGTTACTTCGTCGTGATGTAGTGTTCTTTATGGAGATTTATTTTCAGCTATTTCCTAAACTGAAGCAAGGTTTGGTCAGTCCTGGTGAATACAGGCCTGGGATTTCAGAACATGTGTGTATAACTGGAGAAGGTTTATTGCCTTATTTGTTCCCTTTTTTTTACACCACTCTATTACAATTCTGGTTGTGGGTGTGCTGAGAGCCAATGGAGATTATGAACTAGATCAGTGGTTCCCAACCTTTTGATTTCCGTGGACCCCCATTTAATGATTACTGGAACCCGGGGACCCCCACTGAATCATTTTTGCAGTCCGGGGACCCCCCATTAAGTCATTACTGAAAGCTGGGGACCTAATCTGTTAATAATGTTTAATTTTCTAAGCAGTCGCGGACCCCCTGAAGAGGCTTCGCGGACCCCCAGGGGTCCCCGGACCACAGGTTGGGAACCACTGAACTAGATCATTAAGCTTCTCTGAATATTGTGCGGGTTGACAAGTGGCAGCTAGTGGGGTTCCATAAGGTGTGCTGGTGTGTGTTTATATTTCTTCGGGCTATTGATAAGGAATATTGCTGTGCATAGGATGCCCTTTTGGGGAGATGTCCAATGTGGAGAGTGGGAGGCCCTGGAGCATGGCGTTACCATCCGCCCTGGTTTTCTTACTCTTTGAGAAAGAAATGTGAATTGTATAAACTCCATCCACACCCCTTGCCACACACAATGTGTTGAGATCCTAAAATGTACACTACTTATGGAATGTTTAGGGCGACATCGGGATCAAGCTTATGTTTATCTTCTGTGCCTTTGAGGTTTGAGTGTGGCTTGAATGATAGCAGTGGAAGTTTCATGCTGACTTTTTACTCTGTTATAACTCGAATCCCTACCTACATTTTTGGTAGGTAATCTTATTTATTTTTGTTTTACTTCTGTATTTTTTACAGATCGCAGCAGGGCAGCAACAGGAGTTAAGCAACCTTCTTCAGCGGAAGATGGCTGTCGATGAAGAATTCACATTAGTCAGAAAAAAAGAGAGCAACCTGCAGCAGAAATATAAAGATAAAAGCCAAGAACTTAAGGTACATTGACTTGCACATAGTTTAGAGGACGCTAGCTTTTGAAGTACTTAAAGCTGCATCAGCCTTTGTGCCACAGAAAGTGACATGCTCAGACTAAAGAATGCCCAAGGCTCTGCTGTACCTTGCATTTTTCTCACAAAAATCTGAAGGAAGATGCTTTACAGCTAAGCAACCAAGCTCTATAACTTCCAAATAAATAGTTAATGACGGAGCAAAGAAAGTAGGAGTGTGAAGACGGGGCTCCTTTTAATTAGATTCTGTTGGGACCGCCATTATTAATTGATAAAGCCGAGGTCTGGGAGGATATGTCTGCGTGGGTCTCAAAAAATAGCTGGGGACAGCATCAAAGGCAGCTTGATCAATTAATGGCCTCTTTGCAAATGTGCGCTCATCAAAGCTGTCACCCAGCTGAAAAATATGACCCCTCCACCTGCCCGAGGAGAGGCCAATAAAAGTGCGCAGGTGACCTTGGCAGCCAAAGATAATGGAAGCTGCGGCGAGGGGTCTCCGAACGGTTTATGTTTGCTGATTAGTCCTCACTTTTTGTTGTTGTTTATCGGCCCTTACGGTCCTTTTCCACAGGACACCAAGGAGCGTGCACAGAAAAAGGAAGAGCAGAGCAGAGCGCTTATAAAAAACCTGGAGGAGGCAAATGAGGGATTCAGGGCACGCTGCACTGACCTGCTAAATGACCTGGAGAAAGTGAGGGCGCGGGAAGCGCAGTGGAAAAACGAAAAAGCTGGCATTGATGCCAAAATCAAGGTAAGGAGAGAGTCTAAACGTGTGGTCGCGTCTTTTTTCTAAATATCCTCACTAAATTCTCTCGGGCATGCGCTTTCTGTGTTATTTTCTTTAATAGCAATTTATTTATTCAAATGCACCAGTGGGTACTGGCATTCATTTAAATTCCTGCACTTAGGATCCAAGGGTTTTTAAAAATTGATGGTCCTGAGCTGCAGATTGACATCAAATAGTCCTGCTAAAGTCTGATCATTACAAACTAAAGCAGACTACTTTCTGAATAAAATGTTTCTCTGAAGTGAAAGCCGATTTGAAAACCTCGCGAATGCTGTCCTTTTGCCTTCCTAAATGATAGTTTGTACTTATTACTAAATGCTTGACAGTAACTTACTTAATTACTCCAGTTTTAACGAGTTTTTTTCTGAAACTATTTTAAACCTCGGTCTTTGACATCTTCGACGTAGCCTCCAGATGGTGATGTGAGCAGACAAAAGCACTTTACTTCATTAATTCCATAAGAACTAGAGCTCTCTTTAGCTTTAATGTCAAACACGTACATCTATGATAGCCAACAATTGCACTGCACACGTGTAGTTTGTAAAATCAGTTTATACCACCTGGGAGTGGGTTATGCACCATTTGTACTTGACTAGATCTTGAGGTCCTTTTCTAACTCGTTAGATAAGCTTGAATAAAAAAAAAAATCTTTACTGCAGCCATATTGACTTTCTCACTGACCTCTTGTGTAATAGGCTTAAGCAAGCACAACAAAATGTTTAAGTTTTAAGTTCAGGGTCTCTCTATATAGGAACAAAGTACCACGAGGCACATGTCATTAATAAATAAGCCTAGGCCCTTACGTTACTTGCTAGGGAAGCTTGTAGAAGTTGCAGTACCTGCTACTGAAGAAGGTAGAAGTTGTGCAACTTGCTACAGAAGCAGTTAGAATTATACTGCCAAAAAAGGACCTTTACCCACGTCCCCTACCCTAGGGACCTAAGTGAAAATGACTGTAGCTAACACTGACTCTTTTCATCCACTGCATGTAGTTTGATAGATGATGCAATCGACAAAGTGACATTTGGACTCCTGCTATTGCACCATCTGTGCAGTTGAACACAGGGGCTACAACAGAAGACCATTCTCCTTTTTATGGTGTTGCTGTCAATAAACAGCCTTATCACCTCCACTGGTGTAAACATTTCTACCACTGTGCAAATGTTGACACACTGCGTGAAAGGCATGCGTTACAGCATTGTTATTGTGCCTTAATGGTGTTTAGACATATTTCCACTTTTTCACACATCACAACAAGAACAGCAAGTGACATATTCTGACAATCCACGTTCTATAGGACTGGCTGGCAAGCTCTTAAATGTGTCCATTCCTATGAATCATGAAGACACCTTCACAGAATTATCAATGGTAGTTGAAAAGCATGCCGGCCACAAGCTTCATCACTACCAATAGCATCACCAGTCTCAGCTACTTAGGGTTCTGCACCTCTTTCCACAGCTTGAGGAGTATTGGACCATCTTACTCGCCACTCATGTTTCTAATAACCACTAATCCTTTAGGCTTAGTCTTTGTGCAGCACAGGCAACTTACCAGACCTCAACAATGTAGAAGAACCTGCTCAATTCAATGCGTAGTCCGCACTAAGTTATAGAACTGAAGTCTCTGTCACTAATAGAGAGAAGAGGTAGTTGGTGCACTTATATATCACCTGTTACCTCTTTGGTGAACAAACTAAAAGTGATAAGCATAAAATATGATCAACATAAACTTAGAGGCAACTTTCAAATTACTTTAATTTACGTATTACAAAAATCAGAAAGTGTCAAGACATTTTATTTCCTTTGAATATTGGTTGAATACACCCTGTGGACTTCCATCTGATTATTCTGTTGATGTAGTTAACATGTAAAATTAATGTTCTACTTTGTTAATTATGAAATGCCTTTGTTCCAAGTAATGTAAGTTTATCGACAGCATTTGTTTTGTTTTTGTTTGTGTTTTGGATATTGCTACCATGCGTATTGAACTTTGGTGTGTAAAGCTATATGCATGATTCAGGGTCCGCTCCTCCATTATTGCGGAGGAGCGTCGCCACTTCGCCAGCTGCAAACCTTTACCAAAAAACGATAATAAACTATGTTTTTTATCGTTTTTTGGTAAAAGGCGCTGTGCCACAGGCTGTGATGAGCATTGAGGGGGAGTGCACATCACTCCCCCTCAGTGCACATGTAATTTTGGCCGGCCGTCTCAGGCCGACCAAACACACATGTGCAGTAGGCTCTCTCCAGCCCAGCAACAAAGTTGCCGGGCTGAAGAGAGCATGCACAGGCTCACAGTCTAACTGAGAGCGACCTGGCTGGGTGCTCCCAGCCAATCTTAATGCTGCTCTGAGCAGAGTCTGGATTGGCCACAGGGCAGGCAGGGTGCCTGTGCCTGCAGCGGTGCGACGGCTGCGTTGGAGGTGTTTTTGTTTCCAAATTAATTAAATTTTTATTCTCCCCTTTCCCCCACCCCCTGTGCCCCTTCTGCGTGCCGCGAGCCACAACTGATGTCTGTCACACATCAACTTGGTCCTTGTTTATCGTGGGATAGGTGGGTTGCTAAATTTTCTTACATTTCTTATGTTTATGTGCGTGAGATTTCCCTACAGCCTTGGATATAACTGGTATTCAACCAGTACATGAAGTGAAGGAAACCTATGAACAGCGACATTTCTGAGTGTACGTAAAAGTATATTGTTAGTGTAATTTTCGCCTCCAAGTTTGTTTTTCACAACTGAGATTCTCAAACTTCTCTAGGCTCAGTCACAAGAGATGTATCAAGCAACGTGTAGTTAGTTGTGGCCAGAATACATTCTCTTGGTCCGAAAACTTAACACAAACATTAGAGAAAATGGTCATAACATATTATTGTTGATATATAATATCTCAGGTTAAAAAAAAAAATTGTCATGCAAACCATAAACGAAAATTCATATGCTAAAATTGAACTTCCATTGCACTTTTGAAAATTCTGTATTAAAAGCGATAAAGAAGGCTCTCAAAACGGACTTTATATGATGGGTGTGACCATGTAAACAATATTAGTGTATTAGAGAGGCTCCATACCATGACAGCAGAAGTTCCAAAGATGCTTTCACTTTAAGGTAGGCTAAGTGTAAATGAAAAAAATATGCTTTTAGTATTCAAAATTAGTTAATTAAGCAATACCAAACCCAAAAGGTTTAACTTTGACCTGTAATTCTTATGCCGTGTTTTATATGGATTTTAAATAGATGCTGTTTCAGATAAGAGTGGGAAACACTTTTAGCAGTATTGTTGAATGTGACATCCTTGGTCTCGTATTCCCCCAAACAATTTTCCTTTACTCTTCCTGTTTGCTGAATTGTTTTTTGTCAGCTTTAGGACTCTGTGCACTTCACCACTGCTAACTAGGGCTGAAGCGCTTTTTTTTTTTTAATACCTTTATCAATTTATCAAAAACAACTAACAGTAGCATGGTTAATAACATGTTGCTTGAATATCAAACACAATACATGGATAAGTTTGCCAAGCATATATTGGTATTACCAGTATAACAATATACAGAGCGCATGAGAACATCAACACACTTCGCTCCAAATGCACTGGACTCTTCTCCCCCCCCCCCCCCATCTTACACAGAAGCATCATTCTCAGTGGATTCAGATTCAGACATGCTCTCCGTGTTCCCCAGAAACCTGTTACTGAGTTTTCCCCATACCTCTATCAGCCTGTAATTTGTTGTCCATTCGTACATGGCAGAGATGCAGCTCCTCAGCCAGTGACCACTTGAAGACATCTCGTACCCATTGCTCCTCTGCTGGAGCCCTGACTCCCATCCAGGTAATGGCCAACATACAAGCCAGCTGCAAGAATCGGTAAGCCATCTTGTGCTTCTTGGGCCTAGCAGTATTCCCCAACGAACAGTGCTGCAGAACAAGCCCACATGTCAAAGCCTTGGTCCTCTGTAGTCTACCCACTACAACAGACCAGAAAACTCTCACAGGTGCGCAGCTCCACACCAAGTGCATAAAGTCCACTGTTGCATACCCACAGCGAGGACAAACAGGCGACTGCCCTGAGTCAAACCTATGCATGTGTGCTGGGGTTACATAAATACAATGTAAAAAATTGAAATGGATCAGCCAAAAGTGGGTGTTTCTAGGCAGAGAATTTAGTAGGTCGCAAACTCTGGCTCACTCTTCTTCCATCATCGGATTTCTGACATCCACTTCCCAGATCTGCCTGCAAAGACCATTTGCCTGCATATATAGCATGTCGAGAAGATGACGTCCTGACCCCAATGTTAGCAACGCACAAAGACAGCTGAGTCTAGCAGCGCTTTAGGGAAGGATACCCATACCTGTTTAGCTATCCCAGTCATCCCTGCATACTATAAAAATTGCCTGACACCCAGTCCAAAGTTATACCGCACATCCTTAAATGAAAGGAAAGTATAATTGGGGTGCAAATCCCCAGCCTGTCACACCCCTCTTCACACCATGCCTGAAATAACATGGCCCCCTCTATTCGGCGAAACAGAGCGAGCACCCAAAACAGCAATTCTCTGTGAAATGGGGCACTCTTAATCACCACTGTAACCAACCACTGCCAAATAGCAGCAGTCCGATTCACTATGTACAGTGCCCCAGTTGGCACATTTGTTCATGCCATTAGCAGCTCCGGGAGCACCTCTTCTTCCACCAGCCCTGCCAATAGAGTTTGCTCCCTGTTGCCTCCCTCCACCTTCCAGCCAGTGAGCTGCACATTGCAGGTGGGAAGCATAATAATAAAATCCCATTTTGGGGGCATTCAGCCCCCCTTCCTGGCATTTTCTCTTCGCTGTTGTCCAAGACACTCTGTCCCTCTTCCCAGCCCATAAGAGTGTGGAAAGGAACACTTTTAGCCGTCGGAAAACTCCGGCCCATAAGGGGCAAAACGGGTGCTAGATGGTAAATAAACATCGAGGCAGCAACACAGTCTTGGAGACCGCAGTCCTGCCCATGAGGGACAGCAGCAGAGTATTCCAGAACCACACCAAACTTTTCAAGGGGTCTATCACCCTTTCAACATTATAGTGCAATAGTTTGTGCATTAACCATCATACTTGGATAGGCAGTGGCTCAGTCGCCGAGGCGAACAGGAGGGATGACAGTGAGTAACCCTGTCTAGTGCTGCGCTTGATGTACTGCTGAACAGTACAGCTCCACCTGGACCTGCCCGACTTGGTTAGTATACAAAGGTTGTATCCAAACTCTGAATTAAGGACCAAACCCCATGGCCTGCATGACTTCTAGGGGGTAACCTCAGTGCACCGTATCAAAGTCCTTTTCTATTTCCATGAAGGCCAACGCCAGTTCCTCCCAGATGTCTTCCACCTTGTGAAGGACATGTCAACCTCCGCAGATTCGTGCTTGTACTGTGGCCAGGGAGGAAGCCATACTGATCTGAATGAACCAATCCATTCTTTGTTGAATGCAACTGATTGGCTAACAACTTGCATAAGATCTTAACATCGATGTTGATCATTGTGAGAGGGGGGTATGGCGCCAGGTCTTAGCCATCACCGCCTGCGTTGAACATCATACAAATAAGCTCTTCCCTCATGTTAGGTGGGAGTTGACCTAAGCCACCGTCTCCAAAAGCACTTCAAGCATCATTTGGGGTAGTGCTGATGAGAATTCGTGAACACACCAAGTGCTTTATTCCTTGGTAGCATCTGTAGAGCCGCCAACAGTTCTTCCAGCGTGATGTCTTTCTCAAGCTCCACCATCGAAGCCTGGGGGCATCTAAAGGTGCCAGATACTCCTTCACACGTTTCGGTGTGCTGCGGTGACCACCACAATAGACCCCCTCCAAATGTTGCTGAAACGTTGCCACTTCTTCCTCCTGCGTGAATGCCCCCTGCCCGCCCCATCTTAGGTGAAGCACTAGATGGATACCAATTCCCTATCCAACAACCAAGCTAAGAGTCTGCCCAACTTATCCCCTTCTTGGTGTAGGTCTCAGATACTGAGTGTGGGTATATGCATCTAACCTGTCCCACTTCTTGGCAATATTTTGCTGTATTTCCTCCAACTGAGCTTTGGACTGGATTCTCCCCACACCTGTAAGAACTTTAATTCCCTTTCCTCCAGGTGCAACTCCTGAAGCTGCCTAGGCACCCCGCTTGTTAAGACCATACACTGAATTCTCACTACCACCTTTATGGCCTCCCACTCATTATGCCGGGAGCCTGTGATTCTCTAGTTAGCATTCAAATATTCACTGAGAGCTTGGGATAATGTCTCTGCACCAGCAACATCAGACATCACTCCCACCTGGAAGTGCCTTAAATACATCTGCTTCCTAGACTCCCCAGAGGGAGAGCAATGTCACAGCAAACTGGTAAATAAGCAGATAGAAACCTAGCAAGTGTGACACCCTTATAAGATCCACGGGTGGAACTCCAGCTAGCATTACCCTATCCAGCCTGCTATAGGTGTTAAGTGTTGGTGAGTGATATGCATACACCCTGTAGTATGGCTGATGAGCCCTTAGGACATCACAGAGCCCAGATTTTCTATCACCTCCTGCAGTGACTGCATCATTCACAGTCTTGTGTCGAGCCTAAGGATTAGGCTATCCACCTCCCCATCCAAGACACAATCGTAGTCTCATTTTCTTAATACTGGCCCATCAAGGTCTGATCCCATTGCTTCCTGAGTCTTGAAAAAGAACTGAGGGTCGTCCACATTGAGAGCATATAAATTAACTGTGGAGCTAGGCCTCCTGCACAGACGCCCCAGTAGGACAGCATACCTCTCCTCTATATCCGCCTTCATACACGTTGAGCCAAATGGGGTTCCCAGAGATACCCAGTTAATCACCTCCTAGTGTAAGTTGAGTAGGAGGCATAAAATACCTGTCCATTCCACTTTTTCCAGACCCTCTCAATCCCTGTGTCATTAAGGTGTGTTTATTGTAAACAGGGTATATGCACTTAGTGTTTCTTCAAAAAGGAAAAGACTAACGTTTAATTTATGTGTCCAGACCTCGGACATTTCAGGTCAGTAACTTTAGGTCGCCACTCATACAGGTACGGCATCATTTATCACTCAATACCATGCTTTGCTGGTGGTGATAGTCTGACCACACTACCAAATGAATAACTGGAACAGGTAACCCTGCACCCCCACCAGCACCCCTAGACCATGTGACACTGAGCCTCAGCCTTGCACAAGCAAGTAGAAGGTATAGTTCAGAAATAGTAATCTCATCCATTCCTCACCTGTACACAAACTTTTGGTGCCATATCAGTCGCCCACACCCAGCAGCCTTGTACCAGGACCCATAAAACATCACGCCGCAATGCAGCCACACTGCAGACAAGCTGACGTGTTTATAAGGCTACACCCCTGGTCCATTCCAGCTCCATCACAGACAATTGGGGGCTGTGAGGGGCGCGAGCAAAGACCCCATCAAATGTTACCTCCACCCCTCTCACGCAGCCTTAAAAGGCATTGGGATACAGTAACAAAATACCACAGAGACAATATCATTCTACCATGACTGAGATTACAGGAGCATGAGTAGACTGAGTGTCCAGGACAAGGACCTCCGAGCCAGGCGTGAGCATCCCAGCCTCATTCAGCTGCAAGGGTCTCAGGCCAGACACCTGCATAGTGCCATTCTCCTGTATCATAGCTATCTGCACATCCGATCTAAGCCCCAAAGAGCGGGATTTTCTAAAGGGGTCCCTCCAGGAAGCCTACTTCTCTGAATGACCCCTCAATGCCCAAGCTCCTGGCTGGACCTTTCCCCACATTTCCAACCAGTCGCAGACCACCTCGGGGTGGTCATAAAAGTATTCCTTCCTGTTGTCTTGAACTTTAAGCTTGGAGGGGTAAAGCAGCATATATTTCAGCTTCATAGTCCTCAGCTCCTGCTTCACCTCCAGAAATTACTTTCACTGTTCCTAAACCCTCCAGGTATAATCAGGGAAAATTGCAGTTGTATGATTTTTGTCCTCAATCTCGGCTCCCTGGCAGCACAGAGAATACAGTCTCTGTCTCTGTAGTTGAATATTTTGTCAATGAAGGCCTAGGGGGGCCCTGGAGGTGGGGGCTCTAATGCGCTATACACCCATGTCAGAAAGGCCCTATGGTTTCAAACGCTGTTGCATCCTTGTTCCAGGGAGCTTTCAACACGATGTGCCCTCCGCACACAATGTGTCCTTTCTGGGAAGCCTAGGAGACTAACGTTACTATGGCAACAGTTGCCCTCTGCATCTTTAACCTTAGCATCCAAGTCTCCTCTCACCATGGTCAATTAGCCATCTGCTGCTTTAGAACCGCCACCTTACCTCAGAGTGTTTCAATGTTGCCCTCTGCCACAGTCACTTGCTGTGTCACTTTGCATAAATCTGCCCTGAGCAGATTCACGTCAGTAGGCAGTCTCAATTTTTTGTTCCAGAGCAGTGCGTGGCCCATGAATAGCCGCCAGTAGGACGGCTCAAGAAGGCTCCCATTCGCGCTCCAGGGACTCTGCCCACTCGTTTTGAGGTTCTCTGGCTTCAAGCCTGGGGTTGCTACTCCCTCAGCCGGCCCAGCACTCCTCCTGGCATTGCTCCTGGCCGCCTCCGGCTCAACCGGATCCCCTTATGCCTAATAACAGTACGGCACACTTACCCACTGCCGGGGGCTATGCAGCAGGCCGAATCATAAAAGATTACAGGTGGACTGGCAGTAGTGACGGAGATCTACGTCCTGTTGGCCATCTTTCCAGACCACCTCCCTCCTCCTTTAAACATGTTAATACTGACCTTTACCTAATTGGCACATTTACTTTACTTGTACTTCCCTAGTAAATGGTTCTACGTGTACCGAGGGCCTATAAATTAAATGCTACCAGTGGGCTTGCAACACTCATTGTGCCACCTACTTAAGTAGCACTTTAAAAATATGTGCCAGGGCTGCTAATGCAGCCAGTAGTGCAGTTTTGAACAGCTATATCGACCAGGCTAAAAACTTTTTGCCAGGCCCTAACCTTCCTTTTTAATACTTAGAAGTCATACCTAAGGCAGGCCATAAAGGTTCATTCGACATGGTGCCATGTATTTCAAAGGTAGTACATGTGTGTTTAAGGTTTACATGGCCTAACATTTTAAAACCTCCTAAAATCGTTTTCACTGTGGTAAGGCCTTTCACACCCATTGACTAACAGTGGATTATTGTATTAAAGTTAATAAATGCAAATTTTAGATTAGGAGCAGATAGAAAGATACTGCTTATTCTCAATTGAATTGTAATGTAAAATCGTATTTAATGGTGAGATCTGATTTTTAGTCACAGTATGATAACGTCACTTTTAGAAAGTTAGCATTTTCTTGTCCCAACCATCTGTGCCTTCACAAAGTGTCCAGGGTCACATGACTGTGAATGTCTCTGCCATTGGGGGTTCTTTATTGCTTCCATGCAGTGACTAAAAGGGGGTTTGGGTGTGGACAGGATAGGCCATCCTGGCAGGATGACTGGGGAGGTGCTACATTCAGCCCTGTATACATTTCAAAGGGCTTTGCCTCCTGCACACTCAAAGAAACATGACTCCAGGCCTACTGTGCCTTTTGTCACCCCCCCAGACAGTTTTGAGACTTGACAGAGGAAGATTTTTCCAGAAGCAAATGTAGGGTTAGGGTGGGGAGTCCACACCCCACCCTTCCCTACATATACAGCATGGGTGGAAATATGTATTATTGGACCTCGAGAGCCACACATCAGAATACTCCTGCGCCTGTGTAAGATGCAAAGGACTACCCTGCCACCAGATTGCTGCTTAAAGGACTGTCTTGCTTTCTGAAAAGGAAGATTAAACCTACTTGCCTCCATCCCAGGCTACTCAGAATGATTCCAAAGGTTGGTTGGCTGACATCCTGTGTGAGCTATATGGACACATCAAGCTTAAGAGGCCTCCCTGCAACTGCCCAGATGACCTGTTGTTGTAAATGGACCTGCCTGAGCTCTGCTACTGACTTCTGCTGGCGTGAGTTCCTAATTCCCAAGATGTGTCCAGCAAGTCCTGGACACTTGGCTGGTATCAGAGTGTGCTCCTCCTGAAGAAGAAGTAAAAATCCTGATGTTTGGGCTCCTCGCAAACAGGCCCATTTACACCAAGAGACTGCCGTCTGTAGCGACTGCCAACACAAAGATACAGCAATGACCGTCGGCAACACTTAACTGGTTCTTCATACTACACCGATGACCATCAGCAATACTGAGCCTGCTCCTCGCGGCCTCGTCCATAGTAAATGGAACTCTTCATGCCTGACTTAGAAGGTAATATTTTGACCCGCACTCCAATGCGGTCAGCCTGAACTTGTGACTTTGTCCCGGTCTAGTGCGACCAGATGAGCATGATTGGCTCGTTTTTGCTTTAACACATTATTTTCACCCACATTTTTTATTGAATATCTCACGTTCTACTGATTGGATTTTTTTACTGTTTTGCTTTTGTTTTCTTAATTAAAATGTACTCTATTTTTATTTTGGCTTGGGATTTTTTTTGTTATGTTTTCAATTTATTACTGTTTGTGTGCTGGATAAATATTTTACGCATTGCCCCTAAGTTAAGCCAGACTGCTTTTCTGCCTTGCTGCCAGAGGCTTAAGCACAGGTTAATTTAGTGACGTTAGTGGTTCACCCTACTCCCTGACAAGGATTGTAGTTGTTGCCTGAGTGGAACTTCCACCCCCTTCAACCAATAACCCATTCTCTTACAAGAAAGCAGTATTCGTTGTCTTTCTAGATTAATGCTTCAGAGAAGTGTAACTATTGCTGAGACACTGGACTCAACCACAATCTTTTTTAGTTTGAGCATTGCAGCTTTCAAGTGCTGCTTTTCTGATGTGTTTTTGTATCTATGTGTCCTTTTAACCACACCCATCACTATCACTCATTCACGGGCTTGCCTTTCAAAAATCCTTTATCATTGATAAATGCTTCACGTTTGTCCCTTCTTGGGGCAATTTAGTTACCGCCTTGGCCATCAACCCTGTTACATTGGTAATTGCATGATTGCTGATAAGTTTGATTGCGAGTAAACTTCTTCTTCGTTTTGTGTCTATCCTTTGCTCTCATGCTCAAGGTGACCGTGGCGCTTTGAATCAGCTTGTTATAAAATGTGACTAACTATAGAGTTGTACTGCTGTTCTTTGAGGGACCTTTGCCTACATGCCATGACATATGTTCTGTCATGTGGGTCTCACATGCACACTGAACATGTTGGAGAGTTCACGTGGCTTCAGGAGTTTCAGTCCCCTTTCTGTTTCTTTAATGGAACTCATGGCAGTTCAGAGAGCCTGAAGTCCTTCCTAACATTAATCACTTCAAAGTCAGTACTGATCAAACCAACAATACCACCACATTTAAAACAGCAAGGTGAGGCCAGGAGACTTGTTCCTAGAGTTTCACACTATCCATCTACTGCTCAACAATTTTCCATGTATCAACACCTGCATCTGAGCCAAATAATATATTGGTGCCATTGTGTTCTAGAAAGTAGTAAATTATCTGAATGATGAAGGATGTTGGTTGTTCTAGATTCTAGTAAGTAGGAAAATTGTTTGCATTATTAGCCAGCCCCACCATCCATGACCTTGTGGTGATAAATGGATAATTTTTTTCTTTTTTTTTGTGGTGGTGTTTTAGTCCAAGATTATGCAATCCCTGTGCTCAAAGCAAATCGCTATTTACTATCAAGCACTCCTCAGTAGTTTAAGCCCAGTGGCCTTAACTTGCATGAAGAAGTTAGAAGTTCCACAGTCTGCTGATGATCAGGTCTCATGAATGCTTGTTAGCTCCAACCACCAACTCGCATTGAATGTCAGTGTTTTCTGTGCATTTATAATGCACCTTATTTTGAACAAGAACTAACATGCTACAGTTTCTTGGAGTCTTGCTACAGTTTCTTGGAGTCTCTGAGCCTTTTACGCTTTTCCAAAGGGACCAGCTAGTTCTCTGGACCCATCCTTCATTCCTTATGTATTGTTCCAAATATATCCAAAGATTGTTCTCCTGATTTTATCGAGGGTATCCCCATGACTTCTCGGCTGAGGAGACATTTCCAATCTGGACATCGAATGGTTCTTGTACTTCTGTTTGGGCTGAAACATTTAGTCCCTAAATGTTTTTGTCAGATCAGCTTTTGAAACTTTTGGCTGCAACAATTTCAGCCATGCACCTGCTAAGACCATAAATCCCAGATACATAACACCATGCGTAACCTTTTAGTGCAAAATGGAGGCTTCCCTACCTCCATCTAAGGTCAAAACTCACACTGCCAAGGCTAATGTGTTATCTAGAATTTTCTAGGCCTCTACCTGTCAGACAAAAACCTGGGGAGCTACATGGAAAAAGCCCAAAACATTCTGCAATCAGTACACTCTGTAGCAGACTTCTCAGAGTAGCTAGCAAGCTACTGGTCGCTCTCCAGCTACCTGTTAGTAGTTCTGTGTGCAGCCCAGTAAACTAAACCAGTAGCTTTCACTTGGCTGAATTAATAAATGTATACCATAATTGAAAAGTGTGTATTTCGATACAACAAGTGTGTATTTGTAGAACATTGGTGCCAGGGGTGTTACAGCCATGGTTGTTATTTATTACCAATGTAAAGCCATTCCAAATTGTCAAATCCTTTTTTTATATTACTGTTGGCAACCCTGACGTATACACTGAGTTGCAGTGAGGCTGATCTTGCATATGGTGGTCACAAATTAAATCTTGTCTGATGTGGTCCCTGTTTTCAGTACTACAGTACTAATAATATTAGTAACACTGTACTTTTCACTGAACATAAGTAGCTTTTACTAAACAAAAGGTTGGAGACCCTTGCTCTGTAGGTTTCACCCACAGTGATGAAACTCTTGGCCAACCATTCTGCACATGCTGTTTGTCTTGGTCTAATCTACGCAATGCTGCCTTTAGAAATCTCATTTGCTTTGGAAGCCACCTGCAAATTCAGAATGGGAAAGAGCCAGGCGGTGAGAGATGGATAGAATTACCTTTTAGGCAGCAGTTGAAGTGCGTTTAAAAAAAAAAAAAAAAAAAAAAAAGTATGGGAACTGTGATGCTGCATTCAATGGAGACAGGGTCAGTGAGTATGGGGGATGGTTCAAATGTGTGGCTAAAATACAAAAAATTCTTTAAGATTTTGTGGTCTTTCACCTTCAGGTACCTACATATAAAGTAACTTGCAGCTTAAGTGAAAAATGAATAAAAAGTTGTTAATCAGTGGGAAATGCACTATATTACATTATGAAACCTCTATTAGTTAATGCACTGCAAAGGTGTGTGTGTGTGTGTGTGTCTGTCACTCACTTCACAGCTCATCTGGTGACTCCCTTCCACTATCAGTCGAAAAGACTAAATTGTTATCACAAAACTACAAGAGATTCCATCAGTTAAAGCTAGTAGCAGCTTCCAAGCACCCTTTACATTTGCAGATTAACAAGTTGCACACATTTGCATTTGTTTCAGGGAAGCAGGCGCCCTGGCAAGAAGACTTGATTATTATTTAGTTTTCTGCCCGCCCTCATTTTTACAACACAGGGGACTCTCTGAATGACACAGCAGCTGAAGCATTTAAACTATTGGAATTAACCGTCCCGGGGGAACGTTTTCCATAAATTAAAAATGTATGGGCACATTGTGCCCCTCCGATCCTGCCCACTTTGACCTCTGCTTCTAGGTGACTCCACTACTCTTAGTCGGTATACCCTTTGCCGTTATCAGAGCCCTTCCCCCAACCCTCTCATTCATGGGTTGTCAATTCACATGGATTATTAGGTTGAGCCTAGGCAGCGCACGCGTGCATTGTATCATGGCATGTTGTAATCTACTACTTTGGGCTTTCACTGCAGCCATCACTTTCATTTGTTCCTTTGCCTGCCTTTCAAAATTCCCTTAATTTCGTAGGAAAATGCTTGACGTTTGTCCCGCCTTGCGGCTGCTTTGTTAGTACCTTGGAGACTGACTCTATTACATGGATTATTGTACGATCAGCCATATGACTTATTGTGGCGCACTACTTTTTTCTTTTGCCTCTCCGCTTTGCGCTCCATGGCCGTATGTTGTTTCTTCCTATTCTTTGTTTTTGGACATGCCGCTGTTTGTGGTGTCTGCTGGAGGGAAGTTCTTTTATTATTTTTACTTTTAAAAAAAAGTTTCATATAGCGCGAACTTGATCGGAGGAGCGCTTTACATGAGTACCACTTACCCGATTTACTGAGGAAGGGACCTGTATGCTCGCTTTCGTTTTGGGAGTCTACCGTTGTTGTCCCTAACAAAAAGTTGGGGATCAACCTTATTCCCGGATTTATTTCCAGCCTGTTGTGGTAGCCCAGAAACCGTAGAACACTTCATGTTCATTTGCCCTGCTTATTCCATTCCCTGGTCAAAAGGAATCCGTATAATTTGTCGATACCTTGGTTTGAGTCAGTGTTGTACAGCCCTAAGGATTCTAAAAAGTGTTCCCTTCAATTTTTTAATTCTTGTGGTTAGCAAGTTTCTTGTGGCCGCTTGGCATATACGAAATCGTTTTCTAAATAACTCTACTGGGAATAAATATTAGGTATAGAACTATTTTATAACTATGAAGTTTAAGGCTGTAGTTTATTAGTTTTATGTCTATTATATTTTTGTATCTGTTTTAAACTTTGAATTTCATTTGTATTATGATGCTTTGATGGTTATGTTGACCGAATAAATCTGGTTGTTGATTGATTGAGTACCACTTACATGCAAGTTTAGCAGTTGAAAAATATACAAACTGGCGCGTTTAAAACAAAAAAAAACAAAAAAAACACAGAAATCCTCAAAGTGGCTCTCCTGGCACAGCGAGAGCACTGATACTACAATATTCACTGCACTTGGGAAAGTCACCCCATAATGCTCTGCGGGCCATTTGTTTTGCAAGACATTTTGGCCCATAACTCAGCCTCCTGTGGTGGTCCTACAGCTGTAAGGCCACCACCGAACCTTTCTTCACGACACACTTTATGTGTAGGTCATCTCTGTGTCCCCACACTGGGATGTGGGGGTGGGCAAAATAGTAACCTCTCCCATCCTTCAGTGTCATTTTAAGCTTTCATGCTTGGAACCTTTGTTTTACAGCTGGGACAAGTTAGTGTTTTTGAGGGTCTTCTTTTTAATATTATTGCAGTAGGCTTGCTAGGACTAAAAATGTGTAATGCACTTCTCCGTCTAGGCACTAAATATGTGGTTACACTGCATTACTTTCTGCCATTCTCTTTATGTGGTTATGTCTCTTGGGGTTGAGTATATGGGTACATGACCATGTTTCTTCCAAATACAAATTTTATTGAGGTGTCCTCTAGGGTCTCTTCTGAGCATTACAGTCACGATACTACAATAGTCGCTGCACTCTGAAACTCACCCCATAATGCTTTGCAGGGCTTTCCTTTTACAAAACATGTTTGCCCATAACTCACTGTGTGGTGGTCCTAGCACAATGGGACCTCCATCAAAACGTTCTGCATGGCAGTTTTTCTGTCTAGGTCATCTTTTGGTCCCCACACTGTTGGGGAACCCCAAAATCATAACCCCTCCCACAGTTTAGTGTATTTGTACGCTCTGTCATGGCTGGAACTTTTATTTTACAGCTGGGAGTAGTTTGTGTTTTAAGGGCCTTTTTTGTATTATTCTAGGAGGGCTGAAAATGTGTAATGCACTTTGCCCTCTAGGGGCTAAATATATGGTCACATTACATTACATTCTGCCATTTTCTTTTCCGGTGATTATGCTCTCTAGGCACGGACTATATGGTTCTAGGACTAGGTTTCTTACAAATGCTGTTTTTAATGTGGTGCCCTTTAGACGCTGTTCTGAGCATTACAGTCAAGACACTACAATATGCGCTGCACTCTGAAACTCGCCCCATAATGCTTTGCAGGGCATTCCTTTTACAAAACATTTTTGCCCATATCTCACCGTGTGGCGGTCCAAGGACAATGGACCCTCCATCAAAATATTTAGCACAATGTGCTGTGTCTGTCTGGGTGATCTCTGGATCCTCACACTAGGTTTGGGGGAAGGCCCCAAGATAACAATCCCTCCCACAATCAAGTGGGCCAAATTTATGGGGCCTTGCGCCGTTCAAATGCCACATTAGCGTAATTTTTGATGCTGCTAATGTGGCATTGGAAGGGGAAAAACACTGCGCTATATAAAGCATTGCGCCACTTTGTAACCCCTTGCGCCACATTATGTCTGCGCCAGGCATACTGTATGCAAGGGGGGGGGGGCATTACGGCGCTACGGTGGGGAGTAAAAATGGTACAGAGGAATCTATGAAATTCCTTTGCGCCTTTCTTGTTGGCATTTTTAATGCCTGCTAAGTGCAGGGGTTAAAAAGAGGCTCCCATTAATTACAATGGGCCTCTGAGCACTTTACTCATTTTTTACGCTAATCCTGCAAAGCGCCAGAGTAGCATAAATATTATGACACTAGTCACCCTAACTATTGCCCTGGTGCGCTGTATTTTAAATTTTAACTACGGCGCTACCATGGTGGCGTTAGGGGGTGCAAGAAAAGTCCTGCTGCATTATGTGCAGCGCCACTTTTCATAAATCTGCCCCAGTGTCTTTTAAGTTCTCTTGTGGCCGGAACGTTTGTTTTACAGCTGGGAGTAGTTCGTGTTTTAAAGCCTTATTTGTAATATTATTGTAGTTGGCCTGCTAGGCCTGAAAATGTGTAATACACTATGCTCTCAAGGGGCTAAATATATGGTTACGCTGCATCACGTTCTGCCATTCTGTTTAGATGTGGTTATGCTCTCTAGGGGGTGACTATATGGTTACATGGACGTGTTTCTTAAAAATGCTATTTTGTGTGTGGCCCCCTCTAGGGGCTGTTCTGAGCATTACCTTCAAGATACTAAGATATTCCCGGTGCTCGGAAACTCAACCCATAATACTTTGTGGGGCATTCTTTTTACAAAACATTTTTGCCCATAACTCACAATGGGACCACCATCAAAACAGCATCACGTGCTCCTTCTGTCTAGGTCATCTCTAGGTCCCCACACTAGGTTGGGAAGGTACAAAATAATAATGTAAGTAAATATAATCAATAATGGCAATATTTAAATTTTTTGCTGCAGATAGAGGAAGAAGGTAAATGTAAGTGCTTTAGTTATATGTAGGGCATCTGGAATTACATGACAGAGAAGACCAAATTATGCGTCAGGGTTGACCAAGTTATGTGGCAAGAAAAGTCCAGGTATGCTTTTATAGCGCCAGTAGCTCTAACTCAAGCAAATGCATGACCTATTGCATTGCAAATGCTTGTTTTTATTTCAGTTCACTACATGTTCCTGTTCTTTAGCTAGTCAGTTGCACATCTCTCTGAAATTTGTGCAGGTAATTTTCTGATGGATTTGATTCTGACATTACCCTTTGACTAATCCTCATGAAGGTGGACAGGACGGAGATAGAAAGTAGAAATCGATGAAGGTTTAGTATCCTTGTTGTACCTTATTGACAGCACATTAAAGAAATCAAACACTAGGGCATGGAATGCTTGTGCCCTAAACTTTCTGTTGTTCATTCATACACCTCATAGTGTTAAATGGAGAATTGCGCAAGTGGGGATCTGTCGAGAATGTGGTAATGTGCTCACACATGGTATACTGCACCAGCAGTGCAATCTTGGGACAATCATGATAATGGACAATTCGAACATTCCAGTACAACTGCAATAAGTGCATAATTATTTTGCAGGTAACACAGTGTCGCAGACAACAGCAAAGCCAAGCTAGTGATAGTTGTTACTTCAACTGCAGCATATGCTGGATGAGGAGGACAGGCGATCTCTTGGAGTCAATGTGTCTAATACACATACACTCCTTTAGTAGTGAAACCCTTACATCTGTCTTTCTACTACATCAGTACTGAAAATAGGAGAATTCCAGTTATTGGCTTTCTTGATCTTTTCATTGAGGGCACTGTGGCATGGACAGCTACTATGGTCAACAAAGCAGAGCCGAATGGCATTGTGCCATTAATAACCTTTGCCCAGGAACAACAGTAAGGTCATGTCATCTTAAGTATTTTCGCTCTTTGTCACATATTGTTTAATTTTCATGTCCAGTATCCCTTTCTGCGATAGGCCTTCCCACCAAATGGTTTAAAAGTAGATAAAACATTACTATAAATGTTTTCTATTCCATGTCTAATGTTAGCAAACAAAAGAATAATGTTTACAAACATTATTTAGCATAAAAACAAATCTTGTTAAACATAATTTAAAGTTCTAAATGAAAGTAACTTTGAGTCACATCAATTTGGTGAGAGATGTTTGTGATGTAACTCAGCAACATGCCAGACGGCATTGAACTTAAAGCACAAAGGCACCATTACAAGTGTTCTTAACCCCTTGGCTGCTAAGCCTTTTCCCCTTTGAATGCTAATCCATTTTTTTTTGCTATTTGGGGAACTTTGTACTTACGCCTTTTTTCTCTGACCCGTGATATCCATGCCAAATTTGCATCCTTTTGTTTCTAACATCTTGAAGATTCTAATGTAACGATGGTATGTTAATATTCCTGGATCGGACTGAAAAAATAGCCAATATAATGCTAAATTAAACGGGGGAAAAGTGCTGCAGACACAAGTATCAGTTTTCCTCAAAAGCAACAATGAAAGGTTTGCTGTGCTTGGACCACCATCTTCCCATCAGTTATGAACAAGCAGTGTTGAGGTAGTCCATTTTTGGTAATTTTTATGGAGAGCGGGGGACTAGGGGGCGGGCCATGGACTGGCGCTAACCGGATTATGCAAGGAGGGCACCAAATGTGCCACTGAAAGCAGTCTGGTGGCGTGGGGAGACTACCCCTCCCCTGTCCAGTTACACCTATTTCCAAGGGAAAGGAGGTTGCATCCCCTCTCCCACAGGAAATCCTTTGTTCTGCCTTCCCCTGCTTGAGGTGGTCAAGTAGCAGGAGGGCAGAATCCTTTCTGAGGGGCAATAGTGTGGTCTGCCAGCAGATCCTGAAAGACTGGTAGGAGCAGTACTGGGGGGTTCCCCTAAGGAGCTCCCAGAGTGCATGTAATCATGCCAGCAATACTGGCATCAGTCTTGGAGTATGTTTCTGACATGTTTGATACCAAACATGCCTAGGTTCGGAGTACCATTATTTAGCTGGGCCACTGGTAGTGGGTGACCTGTGGCCAGTACATAGCTCAAATGCCTTTCCCGCACTTAAAAATTCAGGGATTGGAAGCGTAGTTCGTTGGGGCACCTCTGCTCATGCAGCAGTGCCCATACATACGGACCTGCACCCTGTCTTTTGGGCTAGAAGGACCTACCATAGGGGTGACTTATAGTGACCTGGTGCAGTGACTTCTGTTGAAAGGGTGCATGTGAAAACTCAGGCTGCAAATGACAGGCCTGCAGACACAGTTTGCATGGGTTCCCATGAGTGGCCTAATACACGCTACAGCCCGTGGGGGCCCAAGGTGTATCTGTGCCCTGGGTACCATATACTAGGGACTTACATGGGTACACCAGTGTGCCAATCGTGGGATGTAAGAAGTACCAAAGCACCTACATTTGAGGGAGAGAGCACAATCACTGGGATCCTGGTTCGCAGGATCCCAGAAACACTGGAATCCTGTTTAGCAGGATCCCAGTGAAAACAGTCTAAGCACACTGACATCAGGCAAAAGTGGGGTAACCATGCTGGAAAGAGGAGACTTTCCTACACAAGCTACTTGAAGTTTGAGGTGAAATTCATTACAAACCCAATGGGTAAACCTAGAAAGCTATATATTTTTTTTAAAGTAGACAAAATTCTGGATTCATCAAAGGGTCGTTTAGATACCTCTCTCAGGGCTTTTCATTGGTGAAATAAACAATGAAAACTAGTAGGAAAAAAGAGCCATTTATGACTACATCTTCATCTGTAACTTCTTGTCTCAATGACCAATTTACTAAGGCAATGTACAGTTATGTCAAGTAGACCTGCCTGGATGCAGGAATATATAAGGTTTGTTGGTTCTCCGAGAGCCCGAGGTATCAAGAGCCAACAAATGAACTGCACATTATTATGGTTTTTCATTGTATACCGACTATACAGCAATTCATATGGTGAAATAAAAAGGAATAAAAAAATGAGTAATAAGGAAACTTCTGTATTTGTTTAGATGTACACAAGGTACTGAGTTTAGAAACAGTGGTTATTTGTACACCTCTGAATTTGGGATTACCCATACTAGTGTGACTCAGAAGGTATTTTGTAAAAGATTGTCATTTTTGCACACTCACATTTGGAAGCCGCAAATGCAGAGGCATCAAATAGGTAATAAAGTATTCTACAATTTTCAGTTCTCGTATGTCCTTTAATAGGAACAGCACCCCACTAGTGTGGGAGGGCCTAGTGTGTGCAACACAAAATTTCCCCAAAATTCAACGTGGAGACATTCTATTTCACCCAGCAGAATCAATATATATATATATTTTTTTTAGTGTGGGTATTACTGAAGTTTAGGCCTTAGCTCAGCTGACACCCAGAGGAAACTTACAAAACCCATACATTACTGAAAACTACACACCTGGGTGAGTTCTGGGTGCCATGACTTGTGTGACTCTCACCAGGTTTTCTTATCCGGAGGGTCTTGCACACCTCAAACTTACTGATTTTGTAACATTTATGTGAGGGTAACTTCTGAAATGTGCAGGGTGCCACAAATTTCTGATCACCCAGCATTCTCCCTCAAGTCTTCGATAAAATGGTACCTCACTTGTGTGGCTGGGCCTAGTGTGGGCAACACAAAAAGGCCCAAAATGCTTAGCTCAAGTAGCAACCAGATAAACCTACCAAACCCAGATTGTTCTGGGAACTATCCACTCAGGGGAGTCCAGTGTGGTATACCTCATGTGAATCCAATGTTGTTTCTTACCCCCAGTGCCCTGTCTCCCTCAACATGTCTAAAATTGTGAACTTCCTTGCATTTATGTGATGTAAGCATGTGTAATTTGCAGGGATCCACAAGATTGTGACCACCCAGTGTTCTCCCACTTGTCCCAATTAAATGAGTTTAGGGACCAGTCCTTATTCTGACTGTCTAGTTTATGCAGACAGTAAGACAGGTTTAAATGTTCGTATAGAGAAACATTGCAGGGATGCTGTCTGTGATCACCTGAACAACCTTTACCCAAGGTATTAATGCTACATTTGTCTGAAAACTGTAACCCTCTTTGACTGGAAGCCAACAAACTGTGCCAAATCATGCTGCAAAAGCATCATTCAAACCTGGGACAAGGGTACCATGATAATGCAAAAGGTCACCAGATATAATAGTCTCTGAAACCACCACTCTACAGTTGCAGTTGACTGAAAAAGGTTCCACACCCTGATATAATCCGATTATCTTGAGTGGAAAGGCAAGACCCAGATAGAAGCCTATAACTGTTCCCTTAAATGAAATCTCTGGGATGGAATTAGTTGATGCTTCTAATGGTTAATGGATGATCCTGGTTCAGATAGTGTTGAAATTCAAAATAAGGTGCCCTTAAGATGCAGTGTAAGTAAGATAAAACATGTATCTTTTGAAGCTATATATTCATTGCCACTACTGACAGAACCTTCAAAGTACTGGGAGCAGAGGTGAGAACGTACAGTAGATACTTGTACAAGTAGTGTTTATCTCAGACTGTAAATCATGGAAACTGGTGCTGCTTTTCATTCACTGGAATATGAAAGTATGCATCCTGGACATCTACAGACACTACCCTGTTCTCCAGTGAGTCAGACATTCAATATCTGAGCTATAGTGGCCATGTGAGAAACTGTTTCAGGCCATAAAGAGCTAATACTGGCTGATCCAATCTGTTTTCTTGGGCATTGTAATGTACATAGAATAAAACCCATGGTCTTACCTGCTATCCAGATTTTTCCTGAGTGGCGGGCGCTACATGATTTTCTTTAGTCTTACAGAAACTGTACGGCTGCCCACTGGGGCTGTTGCTGGTGGTGGTGGTGCTGCTGGTGCTGGTGAGGGGAGGCTCCAGCCCATCCCCTGGAGCCTCGGACAGCTGCCCACTGGGGTTGCTGCTGCTGCTGCTGGTGGTGGTGGTGCTGCTGCTGCTGGTGGTGGTGGGGGGATGCTCCATTGCAATCTTAAAGAATGTGATGGAGGAACTGGTAGAATGTTCAAAGCATGACATTCCATAACAACATTAAGGGCTTATTGATTCTTTATGATGATCATCCTCTGATGGTTGAAGAACAATTGTCGTCCTGCTTGAAAGGCACACTCCAAGATCTTTAAAAGAGCTTTGTGCATGCATGATAAAATACTAGCCAGAGGAAAAGCAAACTTGACTTGTTGGAGAAACCGTGGGATGCTGTAGATTAAAAAGTGGCTTCAATAAATCTGGAACTATATAGTTTCATACTCAATACCTTAATTTTACCGTTTTGGTGCTGCCTATGCTGAAAGCTGGTAAAGGGTGAAAGGAAATCTTATGGTGTGTCAAAGTTATTGCACTTGGCTGTATCCAGTCCAGATTACAACTTTTCCAATACTAGAAGTGCTGAGTTGAAAGCAGTGGCAGTGGCAAATAGAGAACCTATTCCTTAGCCTGAATGTCAGTCAGAAGGAAAAAGTGTATCCCAGGCATATCTTCAAATACAGATAAAGCTGTCACTAACTTCTGCAGTTGTCTAAACATCTTTACTAATTAAAGTCTTCTGAAAAGGCAAGACTTTACTGTCTGAAATCCAGAAGGAAAGCATCTTAGGATCTTTGAGAGGCTGGAACTCTGCAAATGGATCCAGTATGACTCAGTTTTGAAAATTATCATCAGAAACAAACAAAATGTGGAATTATTCCCCGTCTTTATAAAAAAAAAGAAGCTAAACAGCAGCATGGAAAAGGCCAGACATGAACTACATCTCCTCATGAAAATGCGGCAAAATGCAGCTCAGGGAAACACAGCCTTGGTAGAAAAATATTGAAAACTGAGAAAGGCTCTGAAGTGGCAAATGAGCTTACTAGTCTGCAGAATATGGAGAAAAAAAAACAGAAGGCAATCACAAAGAATGATGCATTCAGAAATAAAATCCCACCTTTTTTCAAGAGATCCTGCAAGGGATTTCAGGGGAAATGAAGCATATTAAAAGTGTGCAGCAAGAAATTGCGAAACAGATAGTCTATCCAGTTTAGAGGAGAAAATTGCCTTGGCACAGAACAAAATGGAGGAGATGAAGCAACGAATATCATACTACACAGATAAACTTTCTCAGACTACTGAGGCAGTGAATAATCTTGAAAAGGAATTGCGGGCCATACGAAATAAGCAGGAAGTGCTAGAAAACCACTCCAGAAGATCCACCTTAAAAATTAGAGGAATTCCTGAGCGGAAAGACGCTGTGGGGCCCATAGCCTACTTGCAATGATTTGATGAAAAACTTGTACTCCCAGAATACACACAGGCCTCAACAATTGTCTGTGCTTATTGAGTACCTTTTCATACCCCGCAGAAGCAAAATCTCCCTGTTCATTTTTAGTCAATTTTGCAGACTTTCATGCTAAAAGGAAAAAGATTTAAGTAAAGCAATTCATGAGAAAACATTCAGAATGAACAAAGAAATTTCTATATTTTTTTTTTCCCACACAACCGTTGACTCTGCTCAACGGTGCAAGAGTTTCAAGACTTTGCTTTCACCCTTTTGTCCGAGAGGGACACAGGCAACCATTATTCGCCCCACAAAAATACCACAAAAAGGTTGGTTTAATGTATTTACAATAATCTAGGAAGCACAGGGTCTTTTGGCGGAAATGTCACAAAGCCCCAAAATGTCAAAGAAGCAAACTTCCATAAGAGACTTGCAGGGAAATGGAGACATAGAGTGGGGGGGAGTAAGGGAAGTGTGGCACAAAACCATGGTGCCCATGGCCCAATTAGATTGGGGACTCTGGGACCACAATGGGTGGTGGGTGTCCCAGAAGGGATGGGGTGGACGGAGGCAGGTATAAAGTGGAAGAGTTTGCTGTGTGAGGCACCGATAAACCCGTTCATCAATTCTATAGTTTGGATACATATTGGAGATACATTGCAAATTTTTGCACACCCAAGAATCCTTAGCTGTGATGGTTTACAAATCTGAAAAGGCACAAGACACTTTGGTGCTCTGCACTTTAGGTCATTAGTACAAATAGAAAGCACTTAAGATGCACGGTAGATTGAGTACAGGTCCCTCTTCAGTGCTTTCTAAGAAACACCAAAAAGTATGAAGAAATATGCATAATTATTAAATGTTGCCCTTACTGGCTTATGAAGAGGAAGAATATCACCTCCTATATTTGCATTTTTAACAGAAACACAGGTGTGAAATCTGCACAGAGCACTTTAGAGGATCATGGTATTACACTGGAGATAGTTTGGCGTATGATACCCCAGCTCTTACTGACTAGAGGGCATTATTTTTATAATGAAGACTGTAAAGAGGGCTATATAGTTGGGCACCCCGGTATATACCGAATCTTAGCACTTTATGAAATGAATGTTGTACAACACTTTAGTTATTTGCATAATCGGACAGTTCTGTCCTTAGAACAATTGCCTGCGATCTAGGTACACATCTGTTGTTTGGCTCTACGAAACAACATAAAATCTCACCGTCCTTTATTGCGTTATGTTACTTGTCTATCGTTTGGCTGATATTTAATTAATTTTATGCTCTTAGAACTCCAGAAAACATAGACCGGTGGGGCCACCACAGAGTGGTAAGCACAGTCCTAAAGACAGTGAGATGACAATTCAGAAAGAAACCCTGAAGATCATCTCGTTCAATGCCAATAGCTTAAATAATAAACAAAAAGCCAAAGCAATAGAAGACTGGATAAGAGCCCACCCTCCAAATATAGTCTTAATTCAAGAGGCTAATTTTAAAGAAGGTATAAAACAAAAGCTAACAATATTTTTTTAAAATTTGAATGCATATCTAGCGCAAAGGCAGAACACAGAGGTGTGCCAGTTTATATAAAGGGACATCTTAAGAATGGTACTAGCACCTTCCAAACAGATAAAGAGGGCATATGGAATGGGGGTCAACGGATATATGCAGAGGCTTATTTGAATGTTTTTCTTATTTTCATTTCTTTCGTGTGCGCTAACCCAGATTAAGGTTATTTCCTATGAAAATTATTTCCCAGCCCTTGCAGTGTACTTAAGTAAATCTGGAGTCGTCTCATTAAATTAGTAAAGTAGTGAAGGGCCTATATAATAATATTCTCCACCTTCATCTTCAGTGTTATTTAAAATTATTGCCTCCTTTGATATAGACGTAATGGCTTTATTGGTGGTGATTGGCTTCCTTCAGTGTCTTTGATTTGGGCATCTTTGTGTTGTCTTCTACAAGGATCAGATTGCCTTTCAGATGGTACTTTTTCACACCAAAAGTACTGTAGGAATTTAACTTACAAATATACATTCTGTCCTGTCTTTTAACACAAATGCTACGTTTCTCCTGCTGAAAACTCCTCCAAATCTTGATGGCTCTAGAGCTCTGAAAGTTTACCTGAAAATGATATAACTCTTTAGGTTATCCGAGCATTTGAAATATTGTAGTTTTCTTCATTTAATGCGTAGCTATCTCATCTACTGGATTTTTTTTTTAGGGTGATGAGGTTTGTTCTGGTCAGTTATGCTCAGTTTTTTTTTTTCAGCCGCATTGTAAGATAAGTTTGATATTTTCCCTTTTCACGTGACACACATTGATTGAATGATGCATATGCCGTCTTGTATTTTAGATGGTCACACTGTTGTGGAACATAACATAGGGCAGGCCATACAGTAGCCCAACAAGCGGTGCAACCTTTAATTCAGACCATGCTAACTGTAACTCTTATACTTTCTATGGGTCACACAGCAAAAATGTATCAGCAGTATTGTTCCCAGTTAATGCCTGCATGCCACATGTTGAGGGCTCTGACAGCCTAACATTCCTTCCTTGTAATTTCATTTTTGGGGGGCGTTAATGCTGTTATATTGCTCAACAGAAAAGACGACCAAAGTCGAGAACTCCACCTGTGAAGATAAGGACCCAGGTTAAAGTGCCACAGCCTGAAAAGGAACCAGAGAAAATGTATGACTTGTGTCGTAATTTTTCATCGTTTACCTGTCTCGCTCCTCAAGTTCAAGTTGCTTCTGCAACTAGGTGTGACCTTGCTACACTTAGTTTCGGTTTTTATCACATAAGTGGAGGTTGGAGTGTTAAGCTCATGACGAGTTTACTGGTGGCAAGGTTTCAGCAGCTTTATAACTAGATATCCAAAACAACTAGCTGAAGCTGTTGTCAAAACAACAGACGTTCCAAACCTTGCAAAATAAAATCGCGTTCTAGAAGAGAGACTATCAGAAATGTGCAAAACCAGGAAGTGAACCAGTTGATAATCCCTGCCACCATTAACCCAAAATGAGTTATATGGTTCACATGCTGGTTCCAGAGTTTGGGGAAAACAGGTAAAGAAAGAGAGGCGGCCAGAAGCCCCTCTCAGTAGGTGCTACAATTTTTCACCTCTTCTGGTTGCAATGTAGCAGAATCGTGTGCTGTTCATACTTTATCCCAAAAAAAGTAGTATGGGCGGGTATTTTTACAGGTAAGTGGGAGTAAGTGACTCTCCAGTCTCTGGAAGATGGAATGCTTTAACAAGTTCTCCACCAACCAGGGTACAGTTGTAGAAAATAGAGGGACCCCAGTGCTGGAGGTGGAGAAACTGTGGTCAAGCAGTAGAACAGCAAGATACGGGCAACAACAAAGGAACCCACTTGATGGGAAACCAATACACAAGTGGAACCAGGAGACAAAGGAAAATAAAAACTGTAGGAGTCGAAAGCTGAACGTGAACCTAGAAGCCAAGATTAACTTGCAAAGTGATGCCACACAAAGGTGTACTGACTCCGTTCCTTTTTTTGTTTTGACTTTGGTTAAAACGGAAATGGAATTTCTGTATAATCTAAGGGTAATGTGTAAATGCCGTGGTACGGAGTGAACAGCAAGTAGAGTGTAACAGAGTCTGTGATGTTTTGCTTGTTATGGTATTGTAAGTGGAGCCTTGTATCTGATCCTGTAATGACTCTGATACTGGGTCGCCATTACAATCTCCTAATCAAAATGGGCCAGGCATCCTTGGATATTTCTAGAATATATCCTGATGAGATCTACCATGGGCAACGAAACTACAATTGGAAAATAGAACCCACATAAACCAGCATCTCAGCCACAATACTGCAGGTGCAGGCAACCACTGTTTGTAATTCCTTGCAATATCTGCATCAGGACCTTCTGTTGTTTTAGTTCATGAATTTTAAAATTCACACGCAATGTCAGTATGAGACGATTTCATGGAGTGTCAGCTCAAAGACAAACTGCAGGAGTTCAAGAAAGTGATTGATGACAAATGATTTTGTTTGATGAGATCATTAGTGTGACTGTTGCTTCTATTATTATAAGCTCTTTAATAGAAGCAACATGAGTCACGCTACCAGTCTTTGCTTTGCCAGGTTGAAACCAGATTGGTGGCAAAGTTGTTGATTTGCCTTTTTTGTGGGGGAGCATTTCCTTAGTTTTCTTGCTGCTCACATGGTCTACAAGATGAAGCATGAGGAGAACTTGAAGAGTTTTGGCCTGGAAAATGAATTCTCCGAGTCTTCCAGGGAGAGGATGTGAACAGAAGCACCTTCTAACACAAGGCCCTGCCAAGACAGAAACATCAGCACTATCCACAGAATATAAATAGCCAATTGAAACACCAATGCAAATGAGGGAACCAGCCATCTGGGGATTTTGGCAACCCACCTGCAACAGCTGACAAAATCTTTGTATATCTGCCCCCTCCGCAGGCACTTCAAGACGGAGAAATACTTGAGGAAGTGATCATAGAAGAACTATAGGCCATTGCTTTCAATTAAGTAATCTCTTCTTAGTTGCGCTGTAGTCTGTTTATTTCAGTTGAAGCTATTGGATTGCCTCACGTTTTAATGATGTGTGAACAAAAGTCTAGGATTGTAAATGTATGTTCTGGTGGTACATATGCATATTGACACAGTTGTCAAGAAACCGGAGTCAAGGTACTGTCAAGAAACTAGGAGTTAAGAAACCATGAAGTAATCTAACTCTAAACACCGCAACTTTCCATTTTATCCGTTGATATTAAGAAAAGAAGAACTTGTTGGGGAAACCTATGCAGGATTCAGATAATGAAGAAAGATAGCTTCTGAAAGCGCAAGTAACATGGTCACAGGAAGATAATTCCTACTTTGTCAACATGTTCTCTGCCATCTATCATGTTGGAGGTAGCCACTGTGCAAACAACAAATTATCTCCCATGTATCTGCTCAGTAAACTGAAAGAAAGGCAAGGAACTCTCTTGAAGAAAGCATAACGACTTGGCACTTGTTACTGTCTTGAAGCTTGCATAACACAGTGATCCACACCCCAGGTGTGAAAAATATGGAAGCAAATGCACTAAACAAGAGGTTTGTAGAATTGCTAATTGTTGCAGTTCTGGCAGTAAGCATTACCTGACCAGGCATTACGCTGAGATGTTCAGAACCCACCTTAAAATGGAATACCTGTTTAGTCAGCTAGTTAGAAGTTATCTATTGGCCATTACCAATGATGATCTAATTCCAAAAGTCTTTATAAAACAAAGCAGTTTTGCATGACGAGGACTCTAGTTCCACCACACTAATGCTAGTCTCTGAACCTGCTTCTTCTGTCTGAGGCTGAGTTGCATATCATATCTCCTGTATGAGATGGATGGCAACATGCTTAATTGCAGTATTTTATTGTTCAGCCTGCCCAATCGGCTGAGTACCATCTTTTAATCTTGCTTCCAGACTGCTAACGTTTTGAAAAATAAAGAACTTGCTGCAACATTAAAGGTTGTGACAGCCTTTCTAGACCTTCTTGTAGAAGGTTGGCTCTGAATATACTCTACCAAAATGAGGTATAGTGTGCACAAAATCCAGGGGTTTCACAGAGGCTAAAGTAGATAATACTAATGCTCTCATTTGTGGTAGTGTGGTCGAGCAGTTAGGCTTATCATAGGGTAGAGCAAAGCATTTGTTGCACACACACAGTCAAGAAATGAGGCACACACTAAATGATTACTCCAGGCCAATGTTTTTATATAGCAAAAATAGATTTTATTACTTTATTACTAGAAGCAAAAGGCCTTTATTGCAGGTAAATACAGTTGTAAGTAGGTATCAGACATGTATCAAATGTACTTTTGGGGGCTTTGCAGATAAAGCAGTTTACAAGTAACACTTTTCAATTGTAAAAGTTGACTGCAATTTTTCATAGGAATCAATGCAGTACTAATAGAGGAAAAGTGTTAACACATTTAACAGGTAAGTACTTGACTTACGATCCCAGTCTTCGTGGTTTAAGATGTCCACAGGTCAAAGTTCAAGCTGACCCCAGAAGTGCACCACCAGCAACACGGGCCGGCTGGGTGCAGAGGTCAAAGTTGCCGCTGGGTTTTCAATGGAATCCTATGAGGGCTGGGGGTGCTCATTAGAAAACAGATTGCACGTAAGTACCTGCGATTTCAGGACTCAGGCCTGGGGAGTTTAGGTCATCACTGGGGAGGGGCATAGGTCAACACCAAACACACACCCTCAGCGGCATAGGGGTGGCCAGGGGCAGGGTGCAAGCACATCAAAGGGCACCCAGTGCTTTAAAATAGAGGGGACCCCGAGGTGCAGGGGTGTCACAAAGATTCTGCAGGCTGGGTCCAGGGTTATCGGTTCCAGAAAACCAAAGTCTGGACAAGTAGGAGGGAGGCCACTGGGACGTTGCTGGACCGTTGGTTACAGTTCCCAATGCCAGGGGGCTGCGGCTGCAGGGGTATCCTTGGGCATCTGGAATCTTTGTTGGATATGGTTGCGGTCAGAGTGTCCTTTCGATTTAGGCTGCAGCCATTGTCGTGTTGGTCACGAGAGGTCTCTGAACCTGTGTGCCACCTGAGTCAGGTTGTGTGGGTCTGATGCAGAATGGGCAGGGCTCGTGGATCCTGGGCAGTCCTTTTGGAGGGTTTCCTCAGGACAGGGCTGCTGTCCTCAGGAGTTCTTTGTCCTCTGCTGGGCAGGCAGTCCTCTGGACGTTTGTTTATGTCACTAGTCATGCAGGATGTGTTGCCTTTTTTTGTAGCGAAAGTCTTGAAGCTGCAGACAAGCCGGTAGAGCTAGGGCCAAGTCAGTTGTTGTCTGGAGTCTTCACTGCTGGGGTCAGCTTTGCAGTCCTTCTTTCTTCTTCTTGAGGTTGCCAGGAATCTGGTGAGTAAGGTCCAGGGGTGCCCCTTAATACTTGATTTAGGGGCGTTACAGGGGTCAGAGGGAAATAGCCAATGGCTACTATCCCTGACGGTGGCTATAGGCTATACCCTTCCTGTGCCCACTCCCTTTGGTGAGGGGGGCACATTCCTATCCCTATTGGTCCCTGTTCTCCAAACCAAGATGGGGGATTTTGCAAGGAGGGTGGGGTCACTTCTGCTCTGGACACCTTAGGGGCGGTCCTAGCTGCAGTGGTCACTCCTCCTTGTTTTACCTGATTTTCCCGCTGGACCTGCTGCCAAAAGTGGGGCTTGGCCTGTTGGGGTGGTGGGGCGGGGAGGGGGCGTGGTGGTGGAGAGACATCTCCACTAGCTGGAGTGCCCTGGGTCACTAAACAAGAGGCTTTGAGGCTTACTGCCGGAGTATTTGTCAAGTATTGCCTTGATTTAATTCGAGGATAGCCACACAAGTGTGCCAGCTCTGTGAAGAACTTACTCAATCACTAGCTTTGCCCTCCTACACTTTATTTTGTGTGTGTGTTCTTTTTGGCTCGCCCCACTTTCCTGAGTATTTGTCAAGTATTGATGTAGTAATTGCAATGTTTTTGGAACAAAATCCTACTCTTTCAAAAAATGTGTTTCAGCATCATGCACAAAGGCAAGTAAATTATAGGTTTATGAATTTAATGCTGATATGAAAGACGGAGAAGTAAAACTACAATTAAGTGCCTTTGCGGATGGCATAATTGCGGAAAAGGAATTTTAATAGCAAAGAATACATTTTTAAGCTGCTTGAACTGTATGAAAATGCACAGTGGTTTTAGTTTTATGCTGGGGACAAGAGACCACACGGGATAGTAACAACATCTTAGTGAAATGGCTGATTTAAGGCCTTAATCAAGCCCCAGGTGCAGGGTGTCCAGTTACCTTATAAAAAGAGTTGGAATCTGGATCGCACTCCATACGCACTGTTCTTTGTAACTTTACATCCGTTTCACAATCGAATACTTAGCAGCAAATGGTGCATTGCGCCTCAGGTAGGGTGGATCTATAATCATGCAGCTGCTGAGGATTCACACAGTTCAAGTTGCCCTGAAAAGAAGCGTGAATCAACCTAACCGCAACTACAAACCTGAAGCATCTAGTTCTATTACTTTGGAATAAATCTGTGATGTTGCACACAGAAATCTGTCTAACATTAAGACATGTAGGGTCTGGCTGTCTGAAAGTATCTGAGACGTCCTGCATTTCTCACAAACTTTTCATGCGGTTGTCTCCTAAATCAAAGCATCTGCACGTGTGAATTTCTGCACACACAAAATTGTACAAGTTTAGAATTTAAGCCTATTTTGTAGCTGCAAGCTCAAGAAAAGATTCTCCATTGTGTTAGATATTTACATTTTGCATGTATTGTATCAGATGGGGCCACCAAGTAATTTTCATCCATGCTTCGCTTTTGGAACATCAGAGACGCTCCCCTTCCACCAATAACCTTTCTTTCTGAATTTTGTAAATGGTAGGTATGACTGTTTTAATTAATTCCATAGCTTACATAGCATCAGCAAAGTCTAAAGGTGATTGCTGCGTTTTGCTCCTTAATTACATGGATTGGAAAGACAGACCAAGAACAGTTTTTATGAACCCATTCTTTATTAAACCCTGGGATAGTTTTGGGAGTACAGATAAAGAAATATTTGTACATGATCTTGATGGACTTTAATAAAGATACCACGCTGTTTTGGGGGCACGTGCCCATTTCTAGAAGTGCAAGTGGGATATCAAGTTGTCTTAGTCCAATATTATGTAGAGTTTGTGAGTGATTTGCAGAATGGAAAATTCGAGTCCTGGCACAGGAAAATGTGCGGATTTCTGTTTGTACCTGTTTTGAAGATACATGTGTGGGTCTTTTAATCACAGAATTTGCAAACCGACCTAACAGAAGCCAGACAACAAATGGAAGACATGCACATCAAAACAACAGAGTTATCAACACAGCTTGCTGTAAAAGAGACAGAGCTAACACACAGGGAAACTGATGTGACAAGGCTGAGGTAAGAAAATGTTCTAAGTACATATTTTTATTATTGATTTTATGCAGCTTGAATAAAGTACAACAACAAAACAAGTTCCCATAATTACATAGGTGACTTTTCTTGGTTACATTATAAATGTGTTAACAGTTGGATCAATTAAGGAAGCAAGCCGGAACAAGCATGTGTTCATGGCACCTCTAAAAATGGCATAGGCATACAGTCCTGGACGTGTAGGGATGGGTCTCGATACACTTGGAGTGCCAGGTAGGTGCTGAAGGGCTCCAAATGTCTTTGAGGCGAGTTGTTGCGGGCATCAGCGCACAGTACTCCTCCAGCCTTTCTAAGTGCATAACTTAAGAAAAATACAGCAGCATCATAAGAAAGGATGGCTACAGGATTTATACACATTATGAAAACTTTTTGATGACTGTTTGAGGGAGAAAAATGAGTGTAAAATTAATCACAGATTTACATATTCCTAATTTCAGCCGAAGTGATAGCTCAGAGTGCAACTCTCCATTTATGGTTAGACATCGAGTAGTGGTACTTTCTACATGCCCATTCTTAGCTTCCAACTTGCACCATGCCGTGGTGCAGGGTAGATCTCCACCCCTGGGTATGCTTTTATTGCTGGAGTAAAGCTGTTTGGTGACCATGCTAGCTTAGAATTTTGTCTTGGTATTTCCACTCATGTTAACTTTACTTCGAACATGGTGGACATGTTTATCTGATAGAGACTTCTAATTTCAGATTCCTTACCTTAGAATTTCACCCAGGCTTCAGACTGGATTCGCAGATTTTTCTTCGAGCAGTATCCGCGTCTATTGTTGGCATTGTGATCGCTGTGATGACTTCCTGGTCGTATATAGATGCCACTCTGGGGCGCTGACGTCAGTTCTTTCCTTTCCATGCCAGCCTACACGCAGATCCGGAGAAGAGCTACCCTCAGTTGATTTTGACTGATTTTTCGATGTTTTGTAGCACGACCTCAACCTGAAGTCATGCTCTGAGTGCAGAGCCATGAACCCGAAAGCTTTGAGGAAGCGGTCCCTAAAGCTCATTGCGGCCCGGTGCTTGTCTCTGCGTTGATCCTGGTGTCGCTTGTGAGGAAGGTCACGAGTCCGCTCGCAGAGCCATCAACACTCGTCCTCGTTCCACTCGTTGGGACATTCGGGTAACAAGAAGAAGTCGAAGACGAACAAACATTTTTTGACTTCACCCCATTGCTCAGATATTGTGATAGGGGAGGAACGTCGTCATTTTAGGCCTCCGTCCTTGGAGCCTGCTTCTGGGTCGGCTCCGCGCCGCCCCAAGTTTCCAGGAACCAGAGCCACCCATGCCCAACTCATGGAGTTTTATGAGGTCGTGCGCCTCGTCTTTGGGGAGTCTGACTCTCCTGTGACGCCTTCGACCCCAGTAGGGTTCCACGCCGGTGCTTTAGGGTCGCTCTGGAGGGTGCCTCAGGATCCATTACAGGATCCAGGCAGATGCCGGTCGTGCCATTGCGAACTTCCTCGGCACCGGTACAGATGTTGATGCTCCAGATATTCAGAGCCACCATCAACGTCAACCCCATACTGATTCCTGACTCCGATCCGAAGCCCGAACGACTTCACCCAACGCTGATTCTGACTTCGACAGGGATCTAATTCCCCAGGTTGGATCCTGACCCATATGCCTATGGGTATGTGTATGGTGAGAGTATGGAGGGGGTCGTGGGACCCTTTGGATAACCAGCTAAATGACCCTAATGTAGACTGGGCTCAGGAGTTTGGTAAAGCCAGTGATCTTCACACCTCCCCTGACTCTGGCATGCTTTCTCCCCCTACCATGGCTAGGAAGGAGGTAGCCCCATATTCAGTGGTGGTGAGAAGAGCAGCTGAGGTCTTGGGCCTTGAGTTGCCTTCTGTGGCTATCAGGATTAACCTCCCTACTGAGGCGCTTTAGCCTGGGGCTTCTATGTCTGTACCCCTTTTGCCCTTCAATGAAGCCCTCACTGTTTTCCTGCTGGGGACATTGTTTAAACCCTGCACAAAGGCTCCTGTCAACAAGACAATCGCCTCTGCACCTAATGACCCTAAATTTCTAACCCAACATCCTACGCCTGAGAGTTTTGTCATCCAAGCTTCTTCCTCTTCTGGTGCATTCCCTTCCGCACCCCCAGACAAGGGAATCAAAAGTACTGGAACAACTTGGGAAGAAAATGTTCTCTTTCTCCACTCTGGCATTGCAGTCTGTGAATACCACATGCCTTTTAGGCCGCTGATCCCATAGTTTGAGATACGGTTGCAAAGATGCTGCCACATGTCCTGGAGGAGACCTGGGCTATTCTTTCTCAAGCTGTTGCTGACACGAGCGATGCAGCCAAGTTCACGATTTGTTGTGGGCTGGACACGTCCGACTCACTAGGCAGATCGGTTGCATCGACGGTGGCCTTATGACGCCACACTTGGTAAAGGACATCTGGCTTTTCGGGGGATGTCCAGCAGTCACTTATGGACATGCCCTTCGATGGTACCCGTCTCTTCGGAAATTAAGCAGATCCAGTGCTCGAGTGCTTTAAGGAGTACAGGGCAACGGCTCGGTCCCTTGACCTCGCAGCTGCTCCTCCCCACCTCTGTCTATTTGCCCCTTTCGTGGCTATGGAAGGGGCACCCAACCGTATCCATTCCCCTTCAGCCACTGTGCTGCGCATGCTGCCGAGCCTCTGCTTGGATGATGGGGGATCTAACGTTCTTGTGGATCAGGGAGCCAGTGGTCTGCCCAGTCCAGCACCCTACAAATGCAGCCTCCAAATCTTCCTAGTCTGTCACTCCATCACAAACCAGTTGGAGGCAGGATTCGCCATCACTTGCCCCACTGGGAATCCATCACGACAGACAGGTGGGTTTTGCAAATTGTCTGAAGGGACTTCTCCCACCCCTTCAAGACTACCTCTCCGGACATGCCCCCATCCTATGATCAGATGACAGAGGATCACTTGGCACTTTTCTGCCAGGACGTTATGGCTCTCTTGGCCAGATGAGCCATGGAGAGGGTCCCTGTGCCAGAAGTAGGTTGTGGAGATTATTCTTGCTACTTTCTGGTGCCCAAAAAGGACAAGGGCCTCTGCCCTATCTAAATCTCCAGTCCCTTACTCTCTTCCTCAGGAAGGAGAGGTTCAGAATGCTCATTCTGGCTCAGGTCCTATCTGCCCCAGACCCTGAAGACTGAACTTGCAGGACGTCTACTTTCAGATTCCTACCCTACCTGCCCACAGATGTTACTTGCGGTTTGTGGTAGGTTATGAGCACTTTCAGTTCACCATGCTCCCCTTTGGCCTTATCAGCGTCCCTCGGATGTTCAGGAAAGTGATTGCGGTGGTCGCAGCTCTCCTGCATCGGCTGGGGGTTCAGTCTTCCTCTACCTCCACAACTGGCTGTTAAAGGCAGGCTTACCCCAGGCTGTCGTCTCTCACCTCCAGACTACAGCAAACCTCCTGCATTTGCTGGGGTTAACTATACACATGCCTAAGTCGCACCGGACTCCCTCTCAGACGCTCCCTTTCATTGGAGCTGTCCTGAACACAGTGCAGTTTAGGGGCTATCCTCCTGAATCCAGGATATTCAGGATATGATACCAGTGTTTCAGCCTCTGTCCTGGGTTTAAACGAGAATCACTCTGAGGCTGCTGGGCCTAATGGCTTACTGCTAGTCATACATGCCAGACGGCATACACATGATCTGTAGTGGGACCTGATGTTCCAGTGGGTAGAGCATCAGGGGAATCTCTCCAACATGGTCCAGATCTTGGAGGGAACTGTGCAAGATCTGCAGCGGTGGCTTTCGAACTGCGATTGGGTCAACAGCAGATCCCTCTACCTTCGCTCGCTAGAACTAATAGTAGTGACAGATGTATCACTCCTGGGGTGGAGTTTCCACATAGGAAGGGAGAGGTCAGAGGCATCTGGTCTCTGACTAAGTCCAGGCTCCACATCAACCTTCTGGAGCTCAGGGCAATCAGGCTTGCATTGAAAGCATTCCTTCCCTCTCTCAAAGGAAAAGTGGTGCAGGTGTTCATGGACAACAACACCGCTATGTGGTACTACAACAAGCAGGGTGGGGTGGGGTGGGGTTGTGGACCTTTTGTCAAGAGACCCTGCGTCTCTGGACGTGGCTGGAATGTCAGGGCATATCCCTGGTGGTTCAACATCTGGTGGGCTCTCTGAACATCAGGGCAGACTAACTCAGCTGTGAATGCATGGTCAAATCCGAATGGCATCTCCATCCGGAGGTGGAGCAAGGTCTCTTTCAGCAGTGGGGAGAGCCTTAGTTCTATCTACTTGCCTCTGCAGAGAACGCGCAATGTCAGCTGTTTTGCACCTTGGAGCTTCCAAGGCAGCACTCGCTCAGCTAAGTTTTTTTGTCTCGAGTGGAACTCAGGCTTCCTGTATGCCTTTTTGCCAATACCACTTCTGCCCAGAGTGCTCAAGAAGATCAAGAACGACCTGGCCCAAGTAATTCGTGTGGCTCCGGACTGGGCAAAAATTGGATTGTATCCCGAGCTTTTGATCATGTCCATCGATCCTTCACTCAGACTGCCTCTTCAGGAGGATCTTCTGTCACAGCAGCAGGGGGCGGTTCTCTACCCGAACATGTCCAGTCTCTGTCTTCTTGCGCGGAGATTGAGCAGTTGACAGCTTTTGACCTCCCGACTGAAGACTGTAATTTTATCTTGGCAGCCAAGCATCCCTCTACCAAAACGGTATATGCCTTTCTGAATAATTTTTTGGCATGGTGTATCAACAAGTCTGTTGATACCCTGTCTGCACCTTATCTGAAGTTCGTCTGTTTATCCTCTCTTATGCCCAGTAGGGCTCTGCTAGGGTTATCTGTCTGCCATCTCTGCTTTCCGCAGACTACTTGATCAACCCTCCTTGTTTAAATCTTCCATTGTTGGGAGATTCCTCAAAGGTCTTAGCCACATGTTTCCGCCTACCCCTTTCATAATGTCCCAGTGGGATTTGAACTTGGTACTCACTTTCCCCGTGTGTGCCCGTTTTGAGCCTCTTCATAATTGTCCTCTTCGGCTTCTCACTTTATAAACAGCCTTCTTTGTAGCCATCACCTCTGCACGTAGAGTGGGAGAGCTGCAAGCCCTTTCTTCCAACCCCTCTAAAGTGGTCATGCCCTTCCAGGTCGGCCAGTCCATCACCTTGCCTAGTATTTACACACCACCACATCCTTCTCGTGAAGAGGAGAGACTCCACTGCCTCGATCCGAAGAGTGAGCATTGACGTTCTACCTTAATCATACCAAAGACTTCCAGGTGGACTATCAACTAATTTTTGGTTATGTGGGTGCGAAGAAAGGACGGGCAGTGCAGAAAAGAACCATCGATAGATAAGTTGTTCTCTATCAAAATGTGCTAAGAAGCACAGCCCTCTGGCTACTCACTAAGCAGTACAAGGCCAGAGCCATGACACGACGTGCTGAATTCTTGACTTGATTGGTACATTTCTAGTTTAAAATTTGTACAACTGCAATACGACCATCCAGCCTTCTACTACTTTAGTGAGTTGATTCGGTAGACCTTTGGTTCAACCTGCCTGAACGTTTCACTTTCTCGGATGACCCTTCCACTGAAGCATATTTTGCAGTCCGCTAAATACAACCATTAGCCTTGAAAAAGTCACATAGGTGACAAAACATGTGTCGTCTATTGATTAATACAGTATGCCAATAAAAGGACTTCAACTTCACCTGCTCGTCTACAAATCCTTACTGTGAAGGGATTTAGTTTTCTACAAGTTAAAAACTTTGATTCACTGTGTGCAAAGGGTGTTTTTGGTTAAGCAAAATTGTATTGGTTCTTCTTAGGACCAACAACCCATTAGCCCTGGGTAGTAGGACTTATATACCTGTCCAGCACCACATGGACTATGCTGCTTTTCTGACATTTCCCACTACTGGGCTACATTGCTGTGTGAAGGTGCAGGGCATATTCCACTACTACCCTCACTTGTTTGTAGTATTATACCTTTTATGTAAAATAAATGTTATTGTGCAATTACACCTGTGAAAACATCAAAAACACTGCCTGGTCAGAAGTGAAAAACCCAGGAGTCAAAGGCCTAACTAGGACCTTCAGTATCTCCACTGGGATTTGGACAGCACATTCACTTGAACCACTCTTGTGCCTAGCTATACTTGAGGTGGCATGCTAGGATGAGATTAGCCAAATTATTCCTTGTGCCACCATACTTTTACAAAATTGATTTTTCAAGATAAAAAAACAAACCGCCCTAGCTTCTCCACATGGAGTTCAGTCCTAACATGAAATCCTCATGTTTTTTGGGATTTGTAGAGTGCACAGCTACCCCATCTGGGAAATTAGTGTCCGAAAACCATCCTTTAAGAAAGTGTTTGTGGGGGTGGTGGTAGGTGTTGTTTTCAGACAAATAGGGAATCTAAAACAACAAGCTGCAAGAGTTTATATGTGATGGTCTATGGCAAGTTTGCAAACTAGCCAGAATCCCAGGTGTATTACTATCTCTGTGGTAGACAGACAAGGTCCCAAAAAATCCAACCACCAGATGGCAGACACAGGCTGGGTTGATTGACTATAACCTGGACCTCAGAACCCACCCAAACCCCTGAATCGGCTTCAGGCAGTTGAGACCCATTCATTTAGCTACTGTTGTCAGACAGTTCCGAAGCAAATCTGAGTTGGCTACGGATTCTTGTGATAGAGCAATGCCAAGCTGGGTACCATCTGTGGAAAATAGCAGATAGGAGACAATTAAGTTGGTAAGAGGACAAAGGTACGCATAAAAAAGGATGGGGGCTCAGAGATGAGCTCTGAAGCACTCTACAAGCCACAGAGTGGCTGGAAGAAGAGAACAGTTTGCTAGACATTTGAAAAGAGCAGTTCTTAAAAAGTATGTTCTTACATACCTCAACATGTCTAAGTCTGTTTAATAGGGTATTGTGAAATAGTGTTGAATGCCACAGTGATATGTAATAAAATGATGTTGTGGAACTATCCTGACTAAGAAAGACACATGGATCTTCAGTTATCACCAGGAGGGCCGATCCTGTACTGTGTAATGGTCAAAAGCCTGATTGCAAAGGACATAGCTTATGGAATTCTAAATAGTAACTGTTTCATGAAAGCAGATTTATTTGTAATTAGGTGTAAGCAGAGCAGGAGGCTGTTACAGAGTTTGGGGACCAGATATCTGAAAGAATGTTCTCTCTGTCTTGACCGCTTGACTCTCAGGATGATACCTTACTGAAGATTTTTAAATCAGTGAGTCCTGGCGGTGTGTAAAGATGAATCAGGTGCTTGAGGTAATGTGGTCAGGTATAAGTCAAGGCCTAGTGCAGAGAGCTTTGAATTTAGTTATTTTGTCTATTGACATCCAAAGCAGGTGTCATACGGTTCCTACTAAGGTCGTAGGACTGCATATTAGGACAACAGAATGTCCGAATGTGGGGAACTAGCTCTGTCCATACCATCAGGAGCTGTTGACCAAATTCCTGGCTCGCTCAGTGCCTCACCTGAACCCTTAAACCAATCGGGTTGGAAGGTGATTATAGCGACCTAAACATGACACTCTGACTCCCCAGGGAAGCTGTGAAAACAGATCTTACCCCTTTTGTTACATTACTCATGCATGCCCAAGTCAAGCAAAAGAGCAATACAAAATATATTTTCACTACATTTGTGGAAATAGCCGTAGCCTTGCATAAATAAAATGAGCTGCATTGATTAGGCAAAAGACACAAAGCAAAGTAACCAGCCTTATGAACTCTGTAAAGAAAATAAACAATCCAACCATGGTGAATGAACTTCTAGAGATTCTTGAAGTTCTAGAGGTTTCTACCGGACCCTGAGTCTATGCTGGGAGCATAGTGGGTGTACCCTTCTGCCTAGCCCGATCTAGGGATTAGCCTCAGCCTCATGTCAGAGAACAGTGTCAGGAGTCACTCTGTGGTGTAGATCATTGGTTACCAAGCTTTGGTCTGGAGATCCGTGGGGTCCGCAAACCATCCTCAGGGGGTCTGCAACTGCTTAGAAAATTAAATATTATTACCAGATTAGGTCCCGAGCTTTTAGTAATGGCTCAGTAAGGGGTCCCCCGATCCCAATAATGATTCAGTGGGGCCCCTAATTCCAGTAATGATAAAGTGGGTTCCACAGAAGTCAAAAGTTTGGAAACCGCTGGTGTAGATGGGTATCCTCTCTGAAAGCTGGTTGAGTAGTGGAAGCAGAGCTGCATGCCAAACACAGCCTTCGTCCCAGGACGGTCGTGGCTGGTATGCCCTCTGACCCTTCTAGTTCAGTGCACCCTTTATAGAATAAACCCATACTGTGTTGGAAGCACAGAAAGTGAGGATTACATCCTATGCAAAAGCTAACTGACCAAGCAACTAGTACCACATATTCCTAGGAGACTATCATATAGGAAATATGTGTAAAATATCATTGCAAAAAACAGTGCAGCTAAAACTTCTAAAATATGAAATTTAAACTTAAGCTAAAAACAGGGGGAACCAAACTCTGGTCCAAGAGGTCCTGACGACACAGGCCTCTGAGATTAATCAATATGGGGTGATTTCCTGAGACTCAAAGTAGAAAGCGAGGAGTTGCGCTCTAAATAATTTGAAGACGTCTAAGTACGATCCGAGAGATGCCCAGGAAAGTACATTGCTTTAGTCCTGGTCTGGACTATGGTTTTCTGGCAGAAGATGGAGGAAAAGATAAGTTAATTTTCAGACCAAATAAAGAATCCAAATCAACAGGCTGCAGGAGCTTTGATCTGATGATCTACGGCAAGATTCTGATCTAGCCAGAATCTCAGGTGTTTTACTACTACTTTGGGAGACAGAAAAGGTCCCAAAAATCCAGCCACAAGCTGGTTAACATGTTGGGTTGATTGCCTCCAACCATAACCTTAGTCTCCCACCCCACCCCCTGATTCAGCTTCAGGCAGTTGACTCATTCATTCAGCTACTGTTAGACAGTTCTGAAGAAAAGTTGAGTTGGTTACAGATTATTGTGATCAAGAGATAACAAGCTGGGTACCATCTGCAGAGGAGATAAGAGACTGTATTATGTTGGTGAGAGGAGGAAGGTAGACATCAGACAGGATGGGGCTCAGAGATAAGCACTGTGGCACTCCACAAGCCTCAGAGTGGATGAAAGAAGGCAAGGGTTTGCTAGAGCTGTGAAAAGAGGGGTCCCTAAAAAGAAAATTAACCATTTTAATGCGTTCTTATGGAACCCAGAATCTCTACATCTGTTCAGCCAGGTATTGTGAGATAGTATTGAACGCTGCAGTCAGATATAATAACCAGGAGGGTGGATCCTGTACTGTATAAATGTCCTAAAGCCTGATTTGTGAAGGACATAGTAGCTTATGTGATTGGAAATATTTGGATAGTTATTTATATTTTTTAATACAGTGGGAGCAATGAGATGGTATGATGGTTTTCTGGCAAAAGTGGAAGGAGTGTGTGTGTGTTTCTTTTTTTTTTTTATTATTCATTTTAAATAGTGGTGGAATAATAACTACATGTTTCCGGGACTGTAGTACCAAGCAGATGTTATTGAAAGCGTTCAGACAGCTTAATAGCCAAGGCGCATTGGCTGATTGCATGCATGGGTGTTGGGTCAAGCGGAGATCCCGATTTAATTAAGCTAATGAGGCTGGCATTCCATGAGGTTAAAATCTGTCAGGAGTTGGCTGGACGAAGTGAGAGGTTCTAAGGAGATTGGTGGTGTTATAGCCTGAGCCTCTTGGGGGGAAGGGTGCTGTAAATATTACAGATTTGTTTTGTTTTTTAGAATAGAAAGTAATACACTTGTTACACCTGCTGACTGCGGGAGGGATGATTGGTGGTTTAGTCACTGGGTTCAGGACTAGTTTTACAATAGAGAAGACTTCTTTGGTTGATTTGGCAGCACCCTCAATTTTGGCTGCGTAAAAATTGGAGGTCGGCAATCCTAATAGCTTTATGATAAGCCTTTGATGGCTTTGTTCTTTTGCCTTTTACTGTGGAGATCACAATGCTTGTGCCATACTCGTGCTAGTGTCTTGCAGTTTTGTCTTAGAGTTTAAGTGGCTATGAACTGGATTTCTTGGTAGAGTGCAGTGTGAGACGGTTAATTAGTTGAAGGTTGAAGATAATCTGGTATTAACAATCTTATCAACCTCGTTGACAACAGAGATGATACTAGTTTTGAATTCAATAAAAAGGTTGCAGAATTGAAAATGTGTAAGATTAGCCCAGTGTTGTGTTGGGTGGCAGTTATGTGGGACGGGGAGAATGTAGGATTCCACAGCAAGTAAAATTGTTATGGCATCATGGTCAGACCAAATAAGTATCATGGACGGATTGAGATTTGATATGTTGGAGAAAACTGGATCTAAAATATGGCTGGCCTTCTGTGTAGGGACGTTGACTGTAGGAAGTTGGCTCTGTATATACTATTTCAAAGTAAAAAATAGTGTGCACAGAGTCCAAGGGTTCTCCTTAGAGGTAAGATAGTGGCAAAAATAGATAATTCTAATGCTCTATTTTGTTGTAGTGTGGTCGAGCAGTAGGCTTATCAGAGGGTAGTGTTAAGCATTTGTTGTACACACACACGCAATAAATGAGGAACACACACTCAAAGACAATTCCAGGCCAATAGGTTTTTATTTAGAAAAATATATTTTCTTCGTTTATTTTAAGAACCACAGGTTCAAGATTTACAAACAATAGTTTAAATGAAAGGTATTTCACTCGGGTATCTTAGGAACTTTGAATTATCACAATAGCATGTACAGTTTTGCCAAAAATGGCAATAAGCTATTTTAAAAATGGACACACTGCAAAAATCAACAGTTCCTGGGGGAGGTAAGTAAATGTTAAGTTCACAGGTAAGTAAAACACTTACAGGGTTCAAAGTTGGGTCCCAGGTAGCCCACTGTTGGGGGTTCAAGGCAACCCCAAAGTTACCACACCAGCAGCTCAGGGCTGGTCAGGTGCAGAGGTCAAAGTGGTGCCCAAAACACATAGGCTTCAATGGAAATAGGGGTGCCCCTGTTCCAGTCTGCCAGCAGGTAAGTACCCGCGACTTTGGAGGGCAGGCCAGGGGGGTTTTGTAGGGCACCGGGGGGGGGGAAACACAAGCAGGCACATAAAGTACACCCTCAGTGGCACAGGGGCGGCCGGGTGCAGAGTGCAAACAGGCGTTGGGTTTTCAATAGAGATCAATGGGGAGACTTGGGGGTCTCTTCAATGATGCAGGCAGACACGGGGGCTCCTCGCGGTAGCCACCACCTGGGCTAGGCAGAGAGTCACCTGGGGGTCGCTCCTGCACTGGAGTTCGGTTCCTTCAGGTCCTGGGGGCTGCGGGTGCAGTGTGGTTTCCAGGCGTCTGGTTCCTTGAAGCAGGCAGTCGCGGTCAGTGGGAGCCTCTGGATTTCCTCTGCAGGCGTCGCTGTGCGGGCTCAGGCGGGTCAACTCTGGCTACTCACGGGCTCGCAGTCGCCGGGGAGTCCTCCCTGTAGTTAGTTCTCTGCAGGTCGAGCTGGGGGCGTCTGGTGCAGAGTGGAAAGTCTCACGCTTCCGGGGGGAAACGTGTGGTCTTTAAAAGTTGCTTCTTTGTTGCAAAGTTGCAGGTTTGTTGAACAGGGCCGCTGTTCTCGGCCCATTTAGATGCAGGGTATTCCTCTGAGGCTTCAGAGGTCGCTGGACCCTGTGGGATGCGTCGCTGTTTCAGTTTTTCTTGAAGTGGGGAGACCGGCTGGTAGGGCTGGGGCCAAAGCAGTTGGTGTCTCCCTCTTCTCTGCAGGGCTTCAGGTCAGCAGTCCTTCTTCGTCTTCATGTTACAGGAATCTAGTTTCCTAGGTTCTGGGGACCTGTGGTTAGGTCTGGGAGGGCAGTAGCCAATGGCTACTGTCCTTGAGGGTGGCTACACCCTCTTTGTGCCTCCTCCCTGTGGGAAGGGGGGCACATCCCTAATCCTATTGGGGGAATCCTCCAAAACCAAGATGGAGGATTTCTAAAGGCAGGGGTCACCTCAGCTCAGGACACCTTAGGGGCTGTCCTGACTGGTGGGTGACTCCTTCTTGTTTTTCTCATTATCTCCCCTGGACTTGATGCCAAAAGTGGGGGCTGCATCCAGGGGGCGGGCATCTCCACTAGCCTTTGAGGCTCACTGCTAGGTGTTACAGTTCCTGCGGAGGGGTATTAAGCATCTCCACCCAGTGCAGGCTTTGTTTCTGGCCTCAGAGAGCACAAAGGCTCTCACCACATGGGGTCAGAAACTTGTCTCTCAGCAGCAGGCTGGCACAGACCAGTCAGTCCTGCACTGAACAATTGGGTAAAATACAGGGGGCATCTCTAAGATGCCCTCTGTGTGCCTTTTTTTTTTATAAATCCAACACTGGCATCAGTGTGGGTTTATTATTCTGAGAAGTTTGATACCATTCAGTGTAGCCATTATGGAGCTGTGGAGTTTGTTTTTGACAAACTCCCAGACCACATATTAATATGGCCACAACTGTACTTACAATGTCTAAGAATAGACTTAGACACTGTAGGGGCATATTGCTCATGCAGCTATGCCCTCACCTGTGGTATAGTGCACCCTTACATTGACCAACTGTAGAAACGGGGTTTATTTCAGATTGCTGCTGAGATTTGCCTCAAATATGCCTTTGGGTATATGGAGCTGTAGAGTTAAATCCGCTAGACTATTACATTTGGAGAGAACAATACTGCTGGAGGTAATTACATCTGCCAAATTACAGGTGAAACTTTTGCTATGGTCCAGTGGACAGTGAATGAGTGCACAGCAGTAAGAGAAATGTATAAGATGTCTTAAAGAGAAGATTAGACGTTCGCTGTCTGGAACCAAAAGTTCTGTCATGGAGTAGTGAAGATTTACCTTGAGAATAATGGCTAAGTCACTTCCCTATTTAGCAGGAAAATCCTCTCTAAGAATGAAGAAACCCTCCTGAATCGCATGTGTGATATCCGGCATACAAGATTAATTAATTGATATTTTAATTCGACACAGTACACCAGGGCCATAGTTCAGGATAACATTTAAACTGTTATGTTGGTGTTTGCCGAATGATCTGCAAATAACGCTGTAAAAAAAAAAAAAAAGACATTTGCTTTTTGTGGAGGTTTAGATCTGGCAAGAGGATGTGTGGGCTTTTCCCTCTGAGAAGTTGTATTATATGTAGTGTCTAACCCCATTATGGAAACAGAGTGTGAAAGCAGATTGCGTAACCAGTAGGTCAAATGGCTAGCAGTTCAGTGCAAAAATACGGAGTGTGCTTGCTCCTGTGAGGACTCGTGTTCCTGGCCCCTGGTGCAGGCTGGGCACAGACACGGGCTTGCTTTGGCACGCCCGCTGTGTGGATGCCCTCTGCCTGTGATTAAGAAGCATGCCATGTTAAATGGGCATGGCCAACCGTCATGACACGATCGTGTCCTAGAACAGGTGGGATGAAAAATCAAAACATAGCTAGTATCCAGCAAAACCCAAACTCCTTGAAAATCTTTGTTCCTCTCAGAAGTGCTGGGACGGTAAAATAAACCAAATAGAAAGCGAGAAAACAAAGACAAACAAGCATTTGCAATGCAGTAGGGTCTCGCATTTCTCAGAGTTACAGCTATTAGCAGTTGTAAACTCCCAACCGGATTTTTCTTTCCACATTGAAATAAAAAAACAGCGCGATTGCGCTGCTACAATTCACTCGTAATGAAACCTATTGGCAAAAGTACAATTATCTACGTAACCAGCAAAAATGCAATTTACTACGTAACATCGTCGATGTTATGCAAAGCGCTCGACTTCTGCCAAGCGAGATCGTGCTGTGAACAAAAGATAAAAAGTAGTCCACAAACCGGACAGGAAACAGCGATCCTCGCATGTTTTCAGTACTTGGTCGCTGCACATGATGTATGCGTGCCTTCCACTAATGAAAGCAAGCAGATTTTAACAGGCAAGCCCATGAGCCAATGAAAGACAACCGACGTGACGTGAACGTGGCTCCGAGCCCTTTTCTGCCTCCTAAAGCGCCCTGCAAGCAAAACGCAAGTGCATGTGACGCAAGCTCGACCCCAAAAATTATTAAAACAGGCAATCCAGCCTTTGACATGGCGACATTAGAACAAAATTGGAGCCAGGCACCTCAACCCAAGCTTAGCTCATAGAAAAGAACAAATAGGGTCGCAATCCTTGAATATGTTCATAGGAAATTGTAAATATAGGCAAGTGGTTTTCAGAATGCAGCCAACACTTTAATAGTTGTACTCGACTAAATGTTTTATTTTGAAGTATTTGACAAGGCTTTATCGTGCAATGCATTTCGTGAGTAAATGATTGATTTTGATTGATGTTTGTCACACAATATGCCTAGTTTGGTACACTGACTGTCCCAGTCCCCATGCTTATCAAAATTGTGTGTTTAGCGGCTCAGTGTTCCTTGATGATTGTTTGTCCTCCTTACATCTTCCGCAGTCTAGATACATGTTACAATGAGGTCTTGTGGTTGGAGTTCGATAGTTCGATTGAGTGTTTTTAAAGTTCTCCTTTAATTCCTGGAGTTTAGCGTGAATATACATGTGTGTGTGTGTATTTTGTCCATCCCTTGATGGATTGCTAACCAGTTCTGTGACTGGATTTTCACCTGGAGAAGTACTTTAGCTATAAACAACTCCCCTGGTAGGTTAAGAGGTCGTCATATCACCCAGCTGTAAGTTGAATGGCAACGAAGGAGGCTAATATTCGAAGGAGATTCGTGGCGCCTCCATCTGTTCACAGTACTAAAATTGCTTCAGCTCAAAGGTGGGTAAATGCTATCTTTTTAAAGGATGCCAGTAGTCCGATTTCTTGTGCCCACGGCTGGTCTTTTATTATTATTATTATTATTATTTAGCTCTTCCAGGTTCTTTTTCTAATCAGAGGTAGGAGCTTATGCCTTCGAAATTCTCACATATATTTATCTTTGTTATGGCGTATCATTAACTAAAATATATTTTCTGCAAAATAACTGACTGTATAGTACAGCTTAATCTCACATTTGTCATTTTTTGTCCATATTCCACCTTGGCGTTTCCTCCATATCAGCATGACATAAAGAAAATAATCTTCCCGGAGTGCCGCCCTCTTACTGGTCATGGTATAGTGTATTGCCCACCATTACTTTATAGTGAAAATTGTGAAAAATCCAAAGTAAGGTACACATGTTAGGTTTTATCACTACTATATCATAGGTCAACTGCTTGTCTATCTACTTATTTACTTAACTATTTTGTAAAGAGCTGGTTTTTGATTGATTGACCCTTGGGAATGGCTTATATGAAAGATATGTTGACATCTCCTCCCACTACTTGATAAAACTAGTTTATGAAGGTAGAGATGATCGGTTCATGGAGAAATAAGCTTCAGATTGAATCTTCTGCTTGAGTTGCTCAGCAAGAAGCCCTGTCACTTTTTGGTGTTTTGGGGGACGGGTGTACCCCAACAGAAACCTGATTGTTTGCAAAGGTACCTTAAAATAGACTTATTTTGATGTATTTCTTAAAAAATTTAAAGATTATCTAAGTTTTAACAGATGGTATTTCAGAGTTAGCTCCAAGCATGCTGATCAACTTGCCTTCGTGCATCCTTTGGTCGACTCTGGCCTGAACACGCAGTTTTGCATTATGGGTCTCATGGTGTAATTCAGAGTTTTTCTAGAACAGTAAGTGAAGATATTGTGAGCTGTGACCATCCCGGGCTTTGAATACAATGCATGAAAGCGGGAATGCGGCCCTCCTTGGGATAGAGGGGGTTTAGGTGTGATTTAGCATATAGTTTTGGATAGTTCACTTCTTTATGTAATATGATTAGTCAACTTGTGGTTCATCATTCACTTATATTAACCAGTTTTTGTTCATTGTGTATTTACTACAACACTAGCATAAAATTAACCTGACAGGTGCATCCACTTCTTGTCACATCACCACCTATTCTATGCAGATTTCTGTACCTTTATCTACTCAGTAGCCTACAGTTTCTTTATTGAGTGTATTGGCTCGGTTACAATAGCACCAGTGCTTTGAATGGGCTGGTACTCACAGGTACGGCCGGTACTGATATGTCCAGAGTAGCGGCACTTCTTCTCCTTTTCTTTTTTTTTTTTTTTTTTTTTCCTTTTTTCTTTTTTACCACTGTGAGTACTGGCATTTCCCTGCTGTCACGGAGAGTACCGTTACTCATAAAGGGTAAAGGCTCATTGCTGCTCGTTCTGCTGAGCTCGAGGATGTTACAGTGGAGCCATTCACACTCTGACATCCAACCCGTCTTTGTAGCCCCGAACTGAACCACTGCAGAACTATTCAGCATAGTCTCTTTTGCATAATGTCCAGTCGCCCAGGATCACGCACTGTGTTGGAGGGCAGAGCAGGGCCCATTAAGACCCTGAACTGTCAATCTCATTCACGCTACCTTGTGAATTTGTGAGAACACTGAATCCAAGAAGCCCACTAACAGCCTCAATTAAGAAAGCAACAAACCACGGAGGTAAGGAGTTGAAAATGCCTTTCATCCCACCTGAGTCTTTTGCGTGAGTGTCTGGTTGTGTCTGCGTGTTTGCTTGCTCGTGTCTGCATGTTTTGTGTAAGAGAAAAGCAATGAAAAGAGGGAGAGAATTGGGACACTCGGGTTGTATTTTACAGAAAATGTGTGGAATGCTTTGTGTGTGCATGTCTGCTTGTTTATGTCTGGGTGTACGTGCACGCAAGAGTATTTAGGTATTGTGCCAAATGCAAGCATAAACAAGCATTTGCAATGGAACGGGTCTCGCATTTGCTTGAGTTAGAGCTATTAGCGTTGTAAACTCCTAACCGGACTTTTCTTGCCACATAAATTGAAAGGAAATAAACAAGCGCGATCACGCTATGTAAAACCAAGCACAATAACACTGTGTGGAATATAAAAAGATAAAGTAGTGCTGAAATCAGGCTGAAAACATGGAGCTTTATATTTTTTCAGTAGTTGGCTTGTGTGCTCGAGGAGGGCTAAACACCGGAAAAGGCATGATGTATGCATGCCTTTCACTAATGAAATCAAGCGGATTTTAAAAGGCAAGCCCACAAACCAATGAAAGTGACAAGCGTGACATGGGCATGGTTAAAAGCCCAAAGAGAGATTACTACAGGGATGCTCAACCCTAAAAAGTTTATGGCATTAACAAGCTGAAAATATTACAAAACAAGGAATATCATCATGTTTGGCCTCCATTTTATTTGACGAGTTAACCTGTATTATTAATACATTTCTCACATGTTCTGGTATGTGCTGCAACTGGTATAGAAGTGATTATTAATGGTGCTATTCCAGTCAGTTTCCAGGGGCACACCGATTATTAACTTGCTGGGGCCAATAGTGCTGCTGTCAATGGCTTGGTTGCATTCATGGATTAGGGGTTCTTCCATTTTGATTTAGTGCCTATTCCCAGCAGGTCTTCACACCACTCACTATTAACATATGTAAAGGTAAAAGGCCTACCCCATTTCACCTTCTAAAGAATGCCTGGTCCCTGAAAGGCACTCCTACCACACCTTACTTAGTGTGCCTTCACACCCAGTCTGGCCCTCTTGTAGTGGTGTAAAAACTGGAGGGGGCCTCCCTGCAGAGAACATGGAGAGTGCTCCCCTCCAGACTAACTCAGGCCAAGTGCTCTGCTGAGAGGGCCCACTGGAGATCGGCCCCCCATGTCCGCTGTGGGGGCCTTTGTTACACCAGTGGCCTCTTGAGGTGTTTTGGTCCACCCTTGCTGGGCACTTTCAAATTCAGCAACTAGAGAAGAGAACTAGGGGCACTTCAGTTAATTTATTTTATAAATCAACTCCGTATTATATCAGTTGCCCTGCAACTTCATGATAGTCACTAGTACAATCGCTACATCTGACTAACAGTGAACATATTTTCTTTGCTGTGTTGAAGATACACCTGCCTTCTACATCAGGTGCAGCCATATCTACTTCTCAGCAAAGCTGGTAGACACTTAATATAAGATGTATGGTCAATTCCCTGTAAATAATGTTGGTGCCCAGTCCATCTGAATAGAAAGTTGTAGGCAAGATCACTCAATGTAGTGGCTTTAGCACAAAAATTGGTCCTATTATCACAAAGCGCACCCACACAATATGACAGCGCTTTCCAATACAGAGCAATGGTATAAATTCACATACTTTCCTGTCAATGCCCAATATACCACAGTGCTGGGATTACATAATACTGGCCTACAACACTGCCCAGGTCTAAAGTCACACAGTGATGTTGAGAGTGCACCGTTCAAGATCTGTTAAATTTGATCCAAGGATCCTTTACCGTGGTCTGGTGTGGCCAGTCCATATATATTCAGTGGCCCTCATGAACATGCCCCTTACTTGCAAGAAGAAATTATGATGAATCCTTAAACTGTGGTTCTGAAGGTGGGGTGCCCAGGACTGCACAGGTATGAATTGGTATTACCTAGATAAGCAAAAAATTGGAAAGCAGTGATGGATTACTCTGCGTGTTGATACTGCTCTGGAGGAGCTGCACTCTCAATCTCCTTCTACTGCAGGGAAGATAGGGGAAAGGACCATGACCACTCATATTACAGACCCTACTGTACAAATGGTAACATATTGAGAATACCTAATAGTTTTGAGACCTATACATTGCAGATACTAAAGCATATCATTTTAACTTTCCTGTCACCAACATGAGGTTTTGCATGCATGCCATGAGGAACTAAGTGCTGCTCACCCTAATCTTTTCATTATCTGTTCTCTGTGGGGAACAAAGAACTGAACAAAGATCTAAAGTGACTGAGCCACTATCAGACGGGGCTGAGCTAAGACCCTGCATCACTGGCACAAGATAATACATCAATAGTTCAGTATTTGTACTGGTCTAAATCACACCAATGGCTCAAGATCAGATAGGGATGGCTTAAAACAAACTGTTTTGAGCCATGTTCACACATTAGTAGCCCTGAACAACACATCATGGGGCAAGCCACACAGTGCTAAGCCAGTTTCACACACTTTTGGACCAAACTACTCACTTGACTCAGATCATCCAATACTGGATCAAAATAACACAGAGCTAAGCCATGATCACATAGTGGTGGGTAGAACTTACCCTCAAGTTCGTGCTGACCATTGTGCACAGTTTTAAACCTGGTAAATTGATACTGGAACTCCTTAGGCATTGAAATGATCATTCAGCGTAACCTTTTCCTTTAAATGCAATGACTTGCATACATACTTCAGAGGGCCATGGCATCATATTAGCTATTAATATAAATATGTAGTGTGCCACATGTGCTGAGGGAATCTGCACATATGATGTGTTTAAGACCACTGTCATGGGCAATGCAAGAGCAATATGAATACTGGATAAATGTATCATCATGTCTCACCCTTAGCCCCGCCCACCATCCATACTCATAGCCCATCTTAATGAGTACCTGCACTTTTCCCATTTAAAGCACTGAACAGCACAATAGTGTCCCCACAATCAGCATGCATGTACCTTGTATCAGCATAGCACTTGTATTAGCTAAATGTTAATTTGAAGCCAGTACAGAGCTGATGTAGCGCACTGTGCTTACTTCAGTGATTGGCAAGGACTCACGTGGTCTTATTGGTGATATAAAACGTGCTCCTTCCCTCCCTGGAGTCAGGGTATATACAGGAGAACATCTCAGGCTTATGGTCTCTATGGCTTCAAAGCATGTCACCGGTCGTGCACATTATTGTCAGATATGCATATTTGTTGTTTTTTGTGGAGAGGACATCAATTGAGAGAAGGTCACGTGACATGAAGGTTGGTTATTTCACTAAGTTATTTTTTTACTCATTTTATCAGATCGTAAAAACCGAAATTTGATTTTACGTTTCAAGTTTCAGTGAAAGCTTACACCCCATTGTTGAAATCAAACTTGAAGGTTCGTGCTGCATATTTTGAAAGGTTCGCAGCCGAAAGTTGAGCTGCAAAAATATGCACTGACTGGAACCCCTGATCATCCAAATAACATTCAGAGTTGAAAGCAGCTGGTGGTTGTAAATAGATTCAGGTAAAACGGTGCACTCTTCTTCCAATTCTTGTGCTTGATTTTATGACTTCGTTTAGAGAGTATTAATGTTCAGAATGCCTGTGGTGGGAACCAATACAGAGTTGGGGGATTGCAGAAAATTGTTGGCGAAATATCACCGAGCCCCAGAGACTTTTCACATGAGTTACTTCATTAAGCGTGGAATAGTGTGAAGGTCCCTTAAGCAGGTTACCGCTTATGGCGACCCCGTAGAAAATATATGAATGTTAAATGAAAGCTCATTTGAAGCATTAAAATGCATATTAGTAGCAATAATATCTATTTCGTTTTAGTCTTTTAATTTAGATATAAAACGGTCATAATTATTAACGAGCTCTGGCAAAAGCAATATATCTTGCCTTTGGGACCTTTTGGTTTTGCCTAAGGTTTTAACTCTTCTACTTTGAGCAACACGGGGGTGAGTTGGGCGGTTGGCAGAACTAGGGAGGGAAAATTCATAAACAGTGGGGATAGGGCGCCACACACCAGAGAAGGGAAGCAACATGGAGAGCGCAAGAAAGGAAGCGAGAGGAATGTGAAGGGGGAAGCAAACTGACAGCAGTTGCAATGTGGAGCCGGTAGGTAGACTCATATGTGTTAGAAAGAAATGTGGGGGAGAAGCACATGGACAGAGCAAAAGCAGCACAAGCTCGACGGAGGGGGAGGTTACATGAGGGAGGCATCTGAAAAGATCTGCTCTTGTGTGGAGTGTTTTCACAAAAGGAAACCAATCTAGCCCCTGATAGTGAGTTGTGGGAGGACAAAAGTAATGTGTCCATGCTCTAGGGGATGGACAAACACATGAAAAGGAATTAAAGCCCACACAGGCTAACAAATAAGAAACCAGGAAATGAAACGGAAAAGGAAGCCAACTGATGGTAAGCAAGGGTGGGCTCTAAGCATGCATGCATGCATACGTACAGACAGCGGATATGTGGTTTAGTAGGCAAGACTTAGAAATGGTACTTTGAGTAATTAAGTTTCTGATGGCAAGGTGCATTCCTTAAAAAATCTTTAGTATTGGGTAGGTGTTATGGCAACTTGAAGGAAACTATTTTCGTGTGCAACCAATTTAGCTGCTGCTGCTAAAATGACCATTCAATCAGATCACCTCATGTCATTAGCAGCAGCATTGTGTGTTTGCAGTTCACTTCGAGAATAAAATGTATTGTGGCTTAACACATCATTATAAGTATTCAAAACATTGATGGATGAAATGCTTGAATTCAGCTCAGCCACTGGTAATCACTTGGGCCGCGTCCCAGTCCATCGTTATTTTGCACACCATGTCATCTCAGTTTGGACCCAGCTATATGCAAAGTTATTAGCAAACAAAAAAAGCTTTTCCTATGGAAACACAACCCTAACTTGAACTATTATTTATATCTATCTATCCTTCCTTCCTTCCTCCCCACCCCCCCATAGGTATCTATAGTTAGGACCTAGTTTCTATTGAAAAAAGTGTTTTTTGACTTGGCTATATCTTCGGCGCCGTTTGACGAATCTTTACAAAATGTTCAAAAAAAGTGTCAGGTTTGGAAAGTCTTGGGATGATCTGTCAAGTGGGGGCCAGGAAAAAGTGTGTTTCACATATTAATTCCCGTGGACTCTTTAGACATGCCTGCAGCCTGGACCACTGGGCAGAATGACACAAAATTTTGTCTGAGAGTATCTTTTGATGCACAGATCACCCTTTTTTTATTTGGTGTAAATCTGTTCAGAAGTTTTAGAAAAATTAAATCAAATCCAAATTTATATATCTAGGGTTGTGAAGTACTGCTGATCTCGTGCAGAGATCTGATTGGCTGCCAACACTTCAACCTGGAAGTGTTGGGAGCCATTTTGAGATTCGGCTTCAGTAGAGTTTCCAAAGCAAACAAAAAAGAAATAAAAGAGGGCAGGATACGTTTATCTTAACCACCTATCCTTGGTGCAGGGGTATCCCTGGTACCCTACCAGGGCAAAAAAGCTTTTTTGTAAACTTCACTGTGAAATTCACAAATATTTGCGAATTGTGCCGTGAATTTAAAAACATGCGGTCTCCTGCATCTAAAAATCCTTTGGCACCCGTGTGGGCCCGAGTTAGAAGGAGGTGGGCGCACCTCCCCCCCCACCTCGGGGACCACCACCTCCCTTAGGGCAACATACTATGTAATTCTAAAATATGTGCGGGGTGCAGACCCCCATGCCCTGGATACCACCACCTCCTCGGGGCAATATGTTGTAAATATGCAGGGGCTGTATACCCCCAACCCAGGCTCTCCTCCACCTCCACTCCCCCCCCTCCCCCCCCCATCATGCTCTATGAACCAAAACCTCCCCAGGACCAAATTGAAAAGGAGGGGGGGGGGCTCATGTAGTCCTATATGGCCCTGGGGACCGGCACCCCTCTGGGCCGACTCCTGCTACCTTCTTAAGTGCCCACCCTCAGGAGGGAGCTGTTTGCTTTTGCTTGCTGGGAGCTGATATGGCACGACCTCGACATGCACTACTAATTACCCCAGATAGTACATTTTACAGTAAAATTATTGATGAGAAAACTGTGCATGGCGGAGGTGCGAGTTATATTTTCCTTAGGGCACGAATTATAGTTACTTGAGCTGACTACATCCAACTGCTGAATTTCTGTGGTTTTGTGTGAGTAAATTCAGAATCTAATTATAACACCCCTGTAATCTTTGAATTATTTTTAAGTGAATTTCTGTGTTTTAAAAAAAAAAATTATATTCCCTAGCTATAATGTCCCTGTAACCTTTGTTTTTTCAGTGATAAAATCTGACTAGGGTGTGTTTTTTGGTTTGCTAGTAACGTTTGTTTGATGAACCTTCATTAAACATTCCCCCCAAAAAAGTTCATCCAACTGGCTCCCTCCTGGAAAGTTTTGGGGTCCGTCGATCCTGGGCTGAGAAAAAGGTGGGGGGGGGCCCAAAATGTAAAATCCCCATGCATTTTTTAATAGACTTCTTTAAGACAGGATTTAGTAAACTCTACTAAACAAAATTACACTAAATTTGGCAGAAGGCTAGATCTTGGTCAGCAGATTGTGCTTCTTGTAATTTAGTGTAAATCTTTTCACTAGTTTTTTTGTGACGTTAAGAGTGAAAGGTAATTGTGTATTGTGGCAGTTTGGCTCGCAAGAGTTTCCGAGACTTGTGGGAGTGGCAATTTTAAAAAAAGAAAGAAAAAAAAGCCTTCTGATTGGCCCAGGGAGCTTTAATTCCCTTTGGCCACCTGCCTCCCGGTAGAGTGAGATTTCAGTGAGAGTGAACGCTTTGATTGGCTGCCAGCAATCTGAGAAAAAAGTTGCTGCCAGCCGTTATAGGACTTGGGACTTAATCACCTGTTCTGAAGTTAAAAAAAAAAAAAAAGTGTGTACCAAAAATGAAAACGGCAAAAATGCTGCGATCCTGCTGGACTCTTGGAATAAAAAAAATGGCGGCCAGGCCGCATTTATTCGTTACTAGCTCCAGGGAGCCTACCCTTGGGGCTTAAAACATTGTTTGGGGGAGGGGACTCGTAGCCCCCACCCTGAGCCATTAGAGGCCCCGGGGAGCCCACCACTGGGCCCATTTTTATTGTTCAGCCCCCCAGCCTCTAAAGGCTGTGGGGGGCACAGCCCCACATGCAGCCTGAAAAAGGCCTGGGGAGCCCACCTCCAGGGCTCAGTCCGTTAACGGAGGGGGACCACTTGGCTGCCTTCCCTGAAATGAAATGAGAGGACGTAAACTTATGGATATGCACAAATACCTAAAGGCCTCAAGGCGCTAAAGATAATGCTAGACCGGATGATGGGAGCAGACTCTCATCTCTAGGGGCCTGACATAAAGTAAAGAGCCAACTTTTAAGGGTTTTCCTAAAAGGCATGCAAGCATCCCCAGAATCCATAATATCAGAACCACTCCATAGAAGTCAATGGCAAGGAGTCAGTGACATTGGAACTGAACTGAAGGCTGCTTTTCTGACGGAGGGGACTGTTCTAGTGGACCTTTCTTAACTAGTTCCCTGCCAAAGATGGTTGCCCAAAGTAACTCTCAATAACCACATTACACTCTCACCAACTTTTTATTGATAAAGTTCACACTCTGACCAAGTTTTTCTTGATAAAGATTCTAAGTGTCAAATTAAAGTTACCAATGCTTGTTTGTGGTAGAGTGAAAAGTCTTGCTTTCTTGTTTCTTGTAAAATCCATAGCTTCGGACCCTTTGGTTTATCTTTTTCATTATGGTGTCATAACGTCTTAAAAATACACTCTGTCATGTTTGGTTCTTCTTCAATTGTTTTGGTGGTGTTTAAATGCTTTACACTTGTTCCGGACTGAATTGACGCACAGCAACCTAGGGTTGAGCCAAGGTTTAACAAATTAAACCTGATTACACCTAAGGGTTTGGCAATGTAGTACACAGTGAGGTTACACAGCCACACTATATAATACACTCCATTGTCTCACAACTACTGAATTAAATGTGCAGGTGTTTGTCCAGGTTACAATGGCAGAAGATTTAGCATCAGATTTGAATTGGGCTATAAAAGACCTAAGCTACATCTTGCTACAAGCTAAGAGAAAGAGGTACCCCATATCAGCAGCCAATTCAGTCTCCGCATAGTGCCCAGCAGTGCAGTTTTGCGGCCAAGGCTGCAGGACCCACTGAACACCCTCTGCCCGCAGTCAGAATTAGTGCATCACTCGGCCTGATGCCCTTATTCCCCACCCCTCGCAGCTATACTTGGCAATCCTATTTAGCGTGCTCGTAGTGGAACGCAGCCACCTGGTTAGAGGCAGGATCCAACAATTCTTGCTGGTTTGGCAGACCATAATGTGAGACTGGTGGCTCTTGCAGATAGTCCGGAAGGGGTATTTCCTGCCCTTCATTGCTGCTACAGTGCACCATACGCTATCTCTAGAATGATTTCCTGAGAACCATCTGTCCGTCTTGCGGCCAAAGGGGCTATTGACGTTGGTGACTATGCCACATGTAGGTCATGGTTGGTATTCTCACTATTTTCTGTTGCCAAAGATGGACGGAGTGCTTTGTCCTATATTAGACATGCACCCTCTCAAATGGCTTCTACCAGAAGGGCAAATTTAAAATGCTCATTCTTGCTCCGGTCTTCTCTGCCCCTGATCCTGGAGACCAGGTGATGGGATGTGGGTCTGCAGGATGCCTGTTTGATGGGTATATGTAATCAAGTCGGTCTGCACTACCTGCGGTTTGTGGTGGGACAGGAACATTTTCAGTTCACTTTGGTCTCATCAGTACCCCTGGTGTGTTTATAAAGGTGATGATGGTAGCAGCACACCTTCGGCAGTTGGGGGTCCCAGTCTTCCCTTAACTTGACGACTGGTTGTTGGAGAGCAGACCCAAGACAGTTGACTACCACCCCCAATGATCCTTGAGGGTCACTATCAACTTGCTGAAGTCACACCTGACTCCTTCTTGGATGCTCTCCTTCATTGGTGCTATTTTGGACTCAGTTTTGTGCATTTACTCTGGAAAAAGAGTCCAAGACGTTGAGGCTGTGATCACTATCTTTTAGTCTTTGTCCTGTTTTAAGTGAGGTTGACTCAGAGTCTGCTGGGCCTGATGGCCGTCTTCATTCTTCTGGTCAGGCATGCATTGGTGCATGGCGACCACCTTGAGATTTCCTAGGATACTGCAAAAGACCTGCAGTGGTGGTCACTAGACCAAGACTGGATCTAGTGACCACCACCCTCTCCATACCCCACCTGGAGGCGACAGCAGTGACTGATGCGTGTCTTTCAGGCTGGGTTGCCAGTTGTGAGAGTTGAAGATCAGAGGTTCCTGGTCCCCGGACGAGTCTCATCTTCTTATCAAGCTCCTTAAAAGCCTTCTTTCCATCCTGCAAGGGTAGGCTAGTACGGGTGCGTATCGACAATACCACCAAGTGGTATTGCAACAAGCAGGGAGGAGTTGGGGTCCGGGGCCCTGAGCCAGAAGGCACCTTGCCTATGGAAATGGTTGGAATAGCAAGAGTCATCCTGTTAATGAGCCTGGCAAGACCTTTGAATGCAGGTGCAGACAAACTCACCCTTCAGCACCCAGCGGATTATGAGGAACAGTTACTCCCAGATGTGGTGCAAGCTTTGTTCTGCAAAGGAGGAGAGCCTTTGCTTGATCTACTTGTCACCACAGAGAACCCAGAATGTCAGCAGTCCTGCGCATTGGAGTTTACAAGGCATCTCTCGCTAAGAAACTCGTTTCACCTAGAGTGGAACTTGGGACTCATATATGCCTTCCTGCCAATACCTGCTCTGCCCAGAGTTCAGAAGATCATCAGGACGGACCAGGCCCAAGTCATTCTAGTGGCTCTATATTGGGCATGGAGACTATGGTACCCAGAGCTCCTAGGCTTAAGCATCTGTTCTCTGATCGGGCTACACCTCTGGAAGGACCGGCTGTCGCATCAACAGGAAAGGCTTTTGCAACTGGGTATTTGCATTCTTCACCTTCATGCATGGAGATAGTGGTGACAACTGAACATCTTCAACCTTCCCCGGAGGTGGTGGATGTGGTCTTGGCAGTCAGGCATTCCTTTACCAAAACTGTATATGCATGTCATTGACCCACCTCCAGGCTGCGTTTTCTGATGTCTTGTTGTGTTTGTCCCTTGCCCAGCAAGACTTTGCTTTGGGCTCAGTTAAAGAGCCACACCATGCACAGGGTTGCCATGAAGGATGTCATTTCAGATGTTACCAATGATGTCATATAACATGTCATGAGTGAAGTAATATGTGCGCTAATTAGCAGTGCATGGGGAGGATGAGAGGTATAGTTAGCTTAGGTCGTGAGTTATAGTGACTTGACATAACTATAACTGGTGAAGTTCAGTGGTTTTTACATTTTTACCTAACTATAATGTCCCTTTAACCTTTGGATTTTAACTATATTAAAAAAAAAAAATTAGAAATTCTAAGTAAGAGATCATTAAATTCCTAACTACATCACTTTAACTTTGGTTTTTTTAGTGAATTTCTGTGTTGCTTTAAAAATAAAGTAAGATGTTGATTGCCATGCACGGTGTGGAATTGGGTGACCACCCGTCTCATAGGTGTGCACCGCTTAGTATTTGATGGAACAATGTAAAGAGTGTCATTTTAAGTAGGGTAACTCCTACTTACTTTGTCAAAGATCAAGTGATTTTGTCACAGGGTCATGACACCAATATATTAAAAGCGGGCCTTTTGCCTTTATAGAGGGGTCAGCACATCAACATAAATAAAGCAGACCTATTATCTTTATCAAAACGTTACCAATAGCTATAATCAAATGTATATTTTGTAAATTCACACATTGCAGTCTTTAATAAAAGTGATTGCCATAAAATATTTCCAATGAGGCTGCTTTATAAATAAAACAAAAACATGTATTTTAGTCTTTTTAATGTTTTAACAGTTTTTAGGCTGCAAAATGCAGCCGTAGAATCAACCACAAGGGGTCCTGCACCCCAGCTGAAGCTCATACAGCTCCAGCTTGGATTGGTTTAAAAAATATGGTAAGTTCTCCTTGAGTCATGGATGCAATGGCACAGACTTATTGTGTTATTTTAGTGTTGCATGGGGGCTGGTGCACTCCCTCCGCCCCCCCCCCAGCACACAACATAAAAAAATGTAAAATAAAATATTTGTGGCTTTGTGGTACTCCTGCCCCTTCTAGGGGCACCACCAGCATCAAAAACTATTTAAAAAAAAGACATACATGACATTATGGAGCACTCACCAGCTAGAGCAATGAGTGTGAAATCAGAGGCTACTCCCCTTTTCATATTCAGTTTTTTTTGTTTTGTTTTTGAGAGGGGAGTGTGTGTGAGCCCCCCTAAACTTTAAAAGGGCCCTATGGACCCAATCACTGGGGCGGATATTTGATTTGTTTGGAGTGGATGCAGGGCCCCACTCCACATGTCATCTGTGGCAAGGGGGCCTCATCTCCTGGTTTCAGTGCAGTCCCTTGCATGCGAGAATGCAGGTGTAGTGGGCTTCAACTCTTTGTCCGCTGCTCCTGCCAAGCAGAAGCAAATAGATGTAGCCAGCTCCCTCTGCACCATGATGGGTGTAGTCAGGGGAGCTGACGGGGAACCATTGGCTCCCCTCTCAGCCCCTTAGGCTGCAATTGCTGTGCATGTCCTAGATGGGGACTAGGGCACACAAAGAACTACAAATCCTTCCAGATCCATGGTACTAACAAAAACGGTTTTGGCCCCAGGGGGCCTAAAGGGGTAGGGTGTCTCCTACCTTCATCCTGTTTTTTTCCCATTGTTTAAAGGTAGGAGAGTGAGTCATTGAGCCCTAAAATTGCTGCCACAGATCTTCAGTGGCCTGACATATATATACATTTTTAACTTTAATTTCTCAAAAACTACTGTACCGACTCGCACAAAAATAACTAAAAGCACATTTTCTGGACAATGATCTAGCTTTCTGCCAAATTTCATATACTTCCAATAATCCATTTTTATGGTACTGCTGTTCAGTTTTCCTTTGGAAAATTGCATGGGGAAAAGATGCTTTGGGATCCCCCCTCATTTGCTTGACTGATAATTCCGGAACATACCAGGTAGGAGCTGAGGTTGATACAACTTTATTTGGAAACTTTTTTGAAGATTCATCAAATGGCGGCAAAGTTCTAAGCAAACAAAAAAATGCTTTTCATGTGGAAACATTGTCATAACTTGAACTACAGGTGAATTTAATATATGTGTATATACTCATACTTGTGAAGTTGTACATTTACCTGAACAAAATATATACAAAGTGGCTCTAGCCACTCTGTAGTTATAGTTAGTGTGACTAGAGATATGGATTGTTTTGATTTTTGTCCCTTAATAACTTTACACCCTTTTATAGAATGTCCACAAATTTGTGCTGACCTGCTGCCCTCATTTCATTCTTGGAGTCCTCAAAGTTTTGCGGCGTTTCATCAAGGGGGTTGTAAAGAAATAAAAGCGGTCCCAAAACAGGTATAACATCCAATGCATTTTATATAGACTTTTGTATTTAGTGTCGAGCGAAAACAGTCAGTTGGATTTTGACTAAATTTGGAAGGATTATATATTATGGTGCTCAGATGATTCTATGGGGTACTGCAGGTAAGTAGGGTAAGTATTTTATACGTTTTAAATGTTTTTAATTTAGCTAGATCTGTGGCTACAATAGCACTGCATAACTTCATGGCTGATTGGCTAATGACTGCCTTTACAAACGTTAAAGGCAAACATCTTGTTTTTACCCAGAGTTTCCTTGTGTTCTGGACCACGCTATTCAGTATAGGTATGTATTAGGTTTGATATGTTATCCATACCTATTACTACTTTATTAAAGGGGTACTAGGTAGGGAATAATATTTAGATATTTATAAGCTTATATATATGTAGAATGAAAAAAGCGGAGTTTGTGTGAGTACCGTGATACCCTCCCCCTAAAAAAATATTAAATAATTGAACACACACTGTAAGACACTATATTTTATAAATATAGTGTGCTAAAGTGTTTTTTATATTTTTTACATATTTAACTACGCATATAAAAGTGTACAGAGTGACGCAGTAATTACTAACATTTAGAGTGCTACTTAAAAAAAAAAATACACTTCACCTTACAGTCAGTGGTATAAAAATGTAGAAAAATGTAAACAAAAAAAACGTCAAAACATTTTTTTGTGGGGTACAGCCGTACTCCCACACTACTCCGTACTTAAAAATAAAAATAAAGAAATAAAATAAAAAAAGAAATTGCGAGAAAGTGAAAGCTATTTTGCTCTACCTATTATCGGTTTACTTAAGTGGCAATAGATGAGTAGCACAAATAACAAACCTTTATAGTTACCTACGTTGAAAGGTGCAACGCACAACATGGGGAACGTGTTCCAAAAAACAACATGGCTGCCTTTAACTTACGTAATCAGCAAATGACTTTAGATAACTATGAACTGGGCAACTAAGGCTAATTACCCTCACAGTTAGCCAAAATAACGCAATAAGGGATATCACTAACTTTGAATACTTAAAGCTTTCAAACTAATCCCAGTACTTACTTGCACTACCCAATATAAACATCTGTGCATCGTAATATGTACTCAAGAAAAATGTAAACAAAATAACACTAAGGTTTAGAACAACACAAAGCAATAACACATCACTAATTTAAGTACATTAAATATTACAAAATAATTACCTAACCTTCAGTAGACAAAAGATTATATATATATATATATATATATATATATATATATATATATATATATATATATATATATATATATATATATATATATTACACAACATAATGTTTAATCCTGCTAAATTTAAACAAAACACCACTCCATGTTTTGGCACCACTGAAAATATAAAACTATGTGGCTGGTTGTTACCTTTGGTAAACAGAACATCAACTTATCACTTCACCAGTTCCAAACAATATGAATTGTGGTATACCGTCGACTGTATACTGTAGCACAATATATAAAAATGTTTTATACAACTTATACGTTTACTAATACTTACACTATTTATATACACAGCCACAAAATTAACATTTATAAATTATAATAATTTATATTTTGGATATATAACATTAAGATGTTTTCATATAAGTTTATGGTACCTTTTTTTATTTTATTTTACTCACCCCACTTTATGCCACTCTATAAAAGTAGACTTTACTGTACTGCACTTTATGCTGTTTATAATATGCCAGGCCACTTTACAACACTCCACTATATGCCACTAAATTCTACGTTAAACCATTTAACGTCACTGTACTGTACTCCACACAACTACACTGAATACCACTCCAGTGTACACTACTATACTCTGAGCTATTATACTGTTTACTATTGTATTCTATTACACTTTCGTAAATACCATTTTACTTGACACCACTACACTATACTGCATCCAATTGTATGCAACTCAACTTTATACTGTTCTACTAAATGCTACTCCAGTATGCCCCACTTTATGGTACTGTATTGGAGTGTACGTTATTCCACTCAGCTCTACTGAAATGCAGTATACTCTACTGCAATCTACCACAATATTCTCTATGCTGTTTCAGTTACATTCGGGGCCTCTTCAGTAAACAACGCTTAAGTGTACGTTAATAGACTCTACATCTTTATAATTAGCTGTATTTCATTCTACCACCTCTACCCCACTCCACTGCACGTCAGTGTGCATCACAAGACTTGTAAACTAATCTTCATCACAGTGAACACTGCTTAGTTGTCATCTACTCCACTGTATGACACTACACTTTATGGTACTCCAGTATATGCCATTGCACATTACCATATTACACTGTACCCTTCTGTAGTGTGTTATTCCACTGTGCACTACTGCATTGTACAAAACTGCAATATATGCCACTTCACTTTACATAATTTTACTTTACAACATCACAGTCAACTTTACGCAAGCCCACTGTAAACCACTCCTCTACATGGCACTCCACTGTACCCCACTCCAGTGTATGCTATTCCAGTTCAAGCCACTCCACTCTACCAAAGTTCACTGTACACCACTTGCCTGTATGCTATTTTAGTATATGATATTACAATACACTCCCCCCTACGCTATACAACACTCCACTCTATACAACTCCACTGAACGCCACTGCAGTCTACACAAATACTTTACAATGGTTACAGAACGTAACTCCACTTTCCGCACTCCACTTTATGGTATCCCACTGTATACGACTACATTATACAGGGGTATAGCCTCAGGGGGGTGTTTGGATTGTTACACCCCCTAATGAATATATTTTCTGGTAAATTGTTCGGTACAGCGGCTTTCAGTCAAGTATGGTCAGGTATCTGTTGGATTTCACTAGGAATTTTTACATACACACAGACACATGCACACACATACACTCCCTTTTCTGTTTTGAGAATGTTCAGAAAAGTTGGTAAGTTTACCAAATACTCTGCCGATGTGCATTCCTCTCCCTTTCAAGTGCCCCTGAAGCCCCTCTCATGCACCCCTGTATAATGTATTTTTACATTATGTCAGTGTGATTGTTGGGAAATCTGAAGCTCACCCCTCAACCCCCTCCCCCCCCAATCTTACTGACCAAGCGAAGCCCCTAAAGGTATACACCATTAAACTATATGCCACTACATTATACAGCACTCTACTGTATCAGACTTCAGTGTATGCCACTACATTGTATGCAACTCTATGCCACTCCAATCTACCTCATTCCACTTTATTTCAGTCCAGTATACAAAAATATAGTGTATCACAGTAGATTTACAACACTATCCTCCACTATATTGTACTACACTTAACTTTATAACACTCCACTCCAAAACAGTAAACTAGCAATATTACACATTTGTTACTAACATTATTATAGATACCATTGAAATTCACAAAAAGAACAAAGGTTAAACTTAAGTTCTAATTAGGCAAACATTATTTATGTTTAGTATACAAACCCAACTTGAACTACACAAATATTAGAAATTGTACAGTCATAGTTATTTCTTAAATGTATAATTTAAGTACCGCTTTCACACTAATATGTCATACTTATAACTTTCATTTCAACTTAGGCACCACGTTAAAATACACATAAATTGCGCACCTCTGTACACAGCCATCTCACCTCAATCACCACACTACATTAATTGTAACTTGCCACTGTACCATGCAGTGTGTTTAGACAAATCAAGTAATTTCATATGTCAGAAGTGTTTAATGAAGTGATTTCACTTGCTCTAACACCTGTAATACACAAGAATATCGATAGTGGATGGAGAAGGGGTGAGTTATAGTTAATGTAGTATTGCGAGTGAGGTGGGAAGGTGAGATAAGGGCTGTTTCAGTCCCTTCTCAACTGAATCCTGTTTGAAAGTAAGGATTTTTCCTAAATGAATTGTGACATCGGGGAAAAGACTGCGCTTTTGAGGAGTTTGCCCAGAAATGGCCGGTTTGCTATTGGTCTGTAATTGGTGGGGTCTAGGTTTGTTTTCTTTAATAACAAATGTATCAGAGCTTGAAAAATCTAAAATCTACTCAACCACTCCCTATGGCGAGTTTTATTTTATGAGGTCGAGCTATTTTGAGATTCCACTGGACCTTCTGAGTGTGCAAAGAACAGGTGTTCTGTTCAGTCAGAAACTGAATTAGTAATTAAGATGCCTTTAAATCTTATTCTTGTCACATTTGCTGTGTGTTCAGAGACAGGGCCAAAAGTCAGTTTGTCTTCTTGTAATGCAAATACTTTTCCTTGTGACTGTAGAGTTCCAGGATTTTGTAAGATGAACCGTCTGAACTATGTGAAGTGAAAGACTTTTTGGTATCAGGTTTTTCCTAACATACGACATTTATATAACTAAGTCAACTTTACAAACATTTCAAAATATATTTCAGTAGCTGTGCAAGACCATTTTTTTGTACTTCTGTGTGATGAAAACAATATTTTAATAGGATGAAAAAAAAGTCAGAACACCTTACTTAGTGATGTGCAAATGATAAGTGTTTTCTGAAACCCAATTTTCACAGATTATTGTTAATTCACTATATAGTTTTATCAGTAAAGCTGCATGTTAGTGGGAAGGTTTTTGGACATTTCTTGGAAATTTACTGTCTGCAAATGACAGTGCGCTACCACATTATGCTTTAGTAATATATTTATTAAAAGTGAGTGTTTAAACATAAATTGAGAAGGTGGATGGACTGGTGAAAGGATGACGGAAAAGAGATGGATGCATGGATGATTGATTGAATGGCTAGATGGATAGACAGGTGAAAGGATGGCACAGTAAAGGGATGGATGGATGGGTAGAAGCATGACAGAGTTAAGGGAAAATGGATGAGCGGATACAAAGACGGGTGAATGGATGGCAGAGTGGATGGACAAGTGGGTGGCTGAATGGGTGGATGGCAGAGTGGATGAATGTATGATGGTTGATGGCAGAATAGGTGGATGGATGGCTGAGTGGATGGGATGGGTAGATGACAGTGAATGGATGGGTGGCTAGATGAAAGAATGGATGTATGGCAGACACAGTGGCTGGATGGATTGAATTGGAAAAGATTGAATGATGGATGAAAGAATTAATAGATGACAGAAAGTAAATGTGACATAGCAGATCTCAGATGATGGATAGATGTTTGGATGGAGGAGGGCAGTCGCGGCTCATGGAAGGGGCAAGGGTGCACGTGGGGGGGGAGTAGGTAGGGGGAGAAATAAACATTAAATTAATAAAACAATTTTAAAAAAACACCAGCACGCCGCTGCTCTGCTCCTCTGTCTCCTCTTCTGCTGCAGGCAGGCACAGGCTCCCAACAAGCCCTGCAGCCAATCCTGATGCTGCTCAGATCAACGTCAGGATTGGCCAATGTGCTCCGAGGCAGACCGGGAGCCAGTGCATGCTCTCCCCAGCCCAGCAACACAGTGCCGGGCTGTAGAGAGCACACTGTGCACATGTGTGTTTGGCCGGCCCGAGACGTGCTGTGCACTGCCCCTCACTGTTCGGCACCCCCATGGCCCCGCCCCTTTACAAGAAGACGATAATAAACACAGTTTCTTATTGTTTTCTTGTAAAGGTTTTGCCGCTGCTGGCGGGTGGTTGGGGTGACACTCTTCCGCCCTAACGGAGGAGCCGCCCCTGGACAAGGGAGCTCTTCTAGGGAGGGTTGCCTTTGCTTACTTGGTGCTATCAGAAGTTTAGTTCAAAGTGAGGTTATTTTAATTATCTGGCTACTCACTTGATCAAATGTATGTACCTTACTTTACTGAAGAAAACTAAATAGTTCTCATAATAATTCTTCAGTTTGTAATCTTATATGGGTGGCAGTCATCATTTCTAGTAGTTCCATATGCATAACTATTAGTGCTAATGTAATTGAATGTTCAATAAATGTAATAATTAAAATATTTTGTGACTATCCTCGCAAGCGACATCTCGTCACTACTTTCTCCTCTCGTGTGCGTCATTTGCATGCCCCTGGTTTATGCAGATTGTTTGTGCTCGAATCTCTAATTGCTGTTCGTTTTCATTCTGAGGAACTGAAAAAAGCAGCATGTCTCGAGCGCCCAATAGCATCCAATCTATAGCACGAGGCCCACAATGTGGCGTGCTGCTGGATTCCAATCACTGATACTACAGTGCACCATATAGCATCAATCTGTCTCTGCCTTCACTGAGTGGATTGCTGCCACAGCACTTGTCAAACAGATGTATTATTTCATCGTAAAAGACACTAGAATTTTACGTTCAAGCTAAAATGTTTTGTCAAAAGGCGAAGGGTAATTGTATTTTGTTTGTGATGCGAGTGCCTTTCTTGCTTGCTTTGCACAGGAAGGAGTTGCAGGAGCTGCAGAATCTTTACAAACAAAGCACTGAACATGCAGCACAGCAGGCAGAGCTGATCCAGCAGCTCCAGGCTCTCAATATGGACACTCAAAAAGTGCTTCGGAATCAGGAAGATGCTCACACAGCTGAAGTGTTATCTTATCAAAAAGTAAGTGTTTTTGGACTTTAGCCCATCGTGGATTATTTTTACTATTTGTTATGTGTCGAATTAACTGTACCTATTTCTGTGCATTCCTGTTAACTCTTGGTGGGGCTACACCAGAGCAGAGAGTGCACCCCACAAAAGCAGTGCAATCACATACAGTGTTCTGCCATCAAGATAAAGTAGGACAAGCTATAAAACCTTTCGAGTGCTTAAGCGATCAGCATATGATCACAATTCCAGGCGTCCAGCTGCCTGAATACAGAGTCGGTGGGCATGGAGTTAAATACGGGTGATGGGGTATTGTGGGTCGAGTGATATGGTGGGCATTGAGTGTCAATCATAGATAAAACGTACTTCAGAGAATGTCCAGACGGTATATACTATGCACACATAAGAAAATCATGCATAAAAAGTCACAGAGGAACAATATAAAAAATTAAGCTCTTCATGCAAAAGGCACCAAGGACCCACCACATTAAAGGGATAAAATGGCAGTGTGCTATAACATAAACCACATGCTATTTGTATCCTACTAAATTCGGGATAAAGAATAAACAGCTATCGTTAAATGGAGCACTCTGGTGATTCAAATACCTTTTAAGACTAGCCATACATAAGCATTTGTGACCAAACGCCTGCATGTTCTTTGATTACCATTTAGTAGTCTAATGGCAGCACTAATAATAATAATGAAATGCAGTTCAGCTCAAACGCAAGCATAGAATGTGTAGATATCCTATTTAATGGCCTTTGAATAAGGTTCTTAAATTCTGTGCGAGTCATCTTTACCTTCGTTTTTCGTGGAAGAAATAGACATAAAACGATGCTTTCTAAACTGGTCCAAATCATTCGGGGGTCCGAATTCCTTATCTTACATTATTAGTCTCCCTTATCTTAATTAACACAAGCAAAAATAATTATACAAAAACACCGAAGTATCTGAGGAGATAAAAAGACCAGCCAGCTGTCTGCGAATCCATTAATTGTTAAGAACAAATAAGTATGTCACATTGCTTCTAAGAGAGGGCAAAGCAGTAAAAATTGTATATTGGATAGAACCTAGTCTAAAGCAAGCATATTAGAATGTGTCTGATATTAACAGTTCACCACAGAAGGTCATTTTAAGTATATGAGCAGCAGTTATATAGAATGAACGGCCTCACCAATCGTGTTATTTTTTTTTTTGGCTTCCCTGTCTGATGAGCAATGGAATAAAAATCAGCACAAACCTTTTTTGTCGCCTGGAGTCACGCATTCTTTGGTGTTAAACATACGCCTTGTCTGGCTCGAAATACCTTCCTTTATGTATGTAATCCATGGCATAATGCTGTTTTCCTCAATCAGGTATAATGTGAGTTTCTCATACGATTTGAATGCTTTTTGCCGTCTAAATTCTGAGTATTGCAACAATATTTTTGCCTCCTAGTAGCATGATAAATTAAATGTGGCCCCTGGCGCAACACAAAGTGTCTGAGTTCGTACCAGATATGAAAAAGAGTGCACATTATTAACAGCTTTGTTTTCACCCTTTCGGTGTTGTTACACCTCAATGCTTGAGCTTTAAAAAACAAACAAAAAAAACAAATCGGCACTAGGCTGTTTAAGCCCATTTACCTGTTTGCTGGTGTTGCGCGTCCATGAAAGCTATATTTGTTTGGCATATTCAGCCCTATGTGTTGGTGCAAACCCTGCATCAGTCTGTCATTGCAGTCTGAATACATAATGAAAAATGTGGAGACGTTTTCTGTTTTTTTTAGCAAATGCGTTAAGTATTGTTTTGCATTTCTCAAACGGACAACCATAAATTCTGAAATGCTATCCATGGACAAGTTATCCTGACTTTCTGGAGTCTGGCAATAGCAGATATGTTTGGATTTTTCCGAAGAATGTGGTCTGCACAATCAATTATGTAAAATGGGTGCATATCACAAAATTGTAGCAAAGTAACTGTTTATGATCTATTAACTTGATACCAGATTTAATACTTGTAAAAACTGCATATGTCTAATTCTGTACGACAAAAATAAAATACTGGTGCAGGCCTTCATTTTCGTGACTGGCTGGCCAGTAGAACACTCTGAACATGTTTTATAAGATTTTTAGCAATGCAATTTGTCCCAGAGTATGGTACTTCTCTGAAGCCTCCGTCATGCAGTAGCCTGAAAAGTTCTCACTATTTATATTTAAATGACTGCATTTACCATGATACCTTGGGGCTATTTTCCACTTGAATGCAAGGCAGTGTGCTCCCTTTTTCTTTTTGGATGTCTAAATGACGGGTCCCGTGAGCCTCTTGATGATGAGCACTAGCGATGCACCTGTGCGCCTACTGAGTGGTATAAAAACCTGTGAAGACGTTTGCCGGCATTTCAAGCGACCCCTTCAGTTACATACGCTCTCTGCTGATGACGGCCGAAAGCCAGAAACACGTGTCCAGAGATACGGCACTCGCTGCACCTACCTTAGGTGAAAGACTTTCTACAGCGATACAGCACTTGCTGCACCTACTTAGGGTGAATACTTTTTTTGAAACATTCTCACTATTTATATTTAAATGACTGCATTTACCATGATTTTCCACTTGAATGCAAGGCAGTGTGCTCCCTTTTTCTTTTTGGATGCAGTAGCCTATGCCTGCCAAGACTAGACACCTGTCTTTGATTCTGTGGGTCTCCTGAAGCTATGGGTACCACACAAGTATATGATTTTCTTTGGTTAGGGTGCCCAAAGTGCCACAGGTGCTAAACTACGTGCAGTTAGTACATTTTGTTAATTTGGAAATTAGTTGCAAGCAAAATGTAGGTTTCAGGTCTTTGTCTTTTGGTCAATCATTTTACCTCTGGACTGTATGGAAACATATTGCACAGTATCCTTTTAATCTCTGTTGGACCTGGCCCTTTTTGCAGGGTCATCCCCAAATAGTTTGCCTTCCTCCTATTTTTTCTGACCTCTTGTTGGCTCTACGTCTCTGAGCACTTTATCACTGCTGATCAGTGCTAAGGTGAAGGTGCTCTACCTTCTGAAGATGGTCTTCCTGTGCTGAGAGCAGGAGAGGCGGGGCACCCCTGCATTTGTGAAGGCAGTGCCCTGGCCTCACACAAAGGGCTTGTTTACTCCCCCAGGAGGAGAGAGGGGACATTCCTAGAACTAGTTGGAACTGGTTGGAACCTCTTTTCCCCTTTTATTGTGAAAGCTTGTGCAAAACTGAGTATAAGGACAGGGGGTTTTCCCCATGTTAGAGAAACATTCTTGTACTACTGAACTGGACACAGGATGATGCTGGAGGGCGTTTCCTGGAACCGCCTTGGACTGCCACTGCTGTGCTGACTTGTGACCTGCTGGGTCACTAGGTGGAACTGCCATTGCCTGCACCCTTTGTGCTGGCCTGCTTGCTTGGGCCCAGCCACCCTCTGCTCCCTCTCACTGTCTCCAGGGGCTGGATGGTGTGCCCCCTGTGCCCCTGCAGCTTTTCTCTGTTCCGAAGTGGTGTAGGAAGAGCACTTTGTGGTGGCTGATCACAGAGCTTTGTTTTGTGGAGCAGAAGCTCCAAGAGAAGTGCGTTCTGAATCCTTCTCCCGGCTGCATGAGGAAAAACACCTCCGCGACCTGGGGGTGTTGATGAAATCTGCAGGAGGTCGAAGCACGCCACTCATCGGTGCCCCCGGGGCAAGATCACTGCTGCAGCCCGGGACGCTTGCGCACTAGATCGGGTGTGGGCGTGTGAAGAAGCAGCAGCAAAAGGAAAGGTTACCTCATTGGAGGTCCCTTCCACTCGCTGGACCTCCCCAGGTCCTATATTGCGGGAGCATTGCACTTGCGGAGGTGGGGAAGGAGAACGTGTAGTTCCCCCGAGGTGCGAGAAGTTGCGTGAGCCGCTGTTTCCCTCACCAAGCGGCGAGGAAGCCTCAGCGGAGGCCCTACCCGGCAGAGAGGGAGTAGTAAGGTGAGCCCTGTCCGATGAGAGGGCACCCCACAAGCAGGACCCGGGGAGTTGAGGGACAATCCCTCTTCTCAGATTGCTGCATGAGGAGCAGGTGAGCTCTGTACCCTTGTAGGTCACAGAGACCTCTTTCAGCCTGCCTACCCAAAGCCCTCGCCTCCCCCCTGCTCCCTCACCCCCCACGAGAGCCAGTTGTGGCCTTCAGGGGCGACTGGGGGCTTTTTGGAAGTTTGTGGCTAATGGGTGTAGATCTACCCATTGGAAAGGAGGGTGTGTGTGATTTCCCCCCTCCCTTACACTCTGTGGGACGGCTTGCTGGGCGCAAAGGGGCCCTCGACAGAGACCCCGTCCCCCATGTAGCCGGTTAGGGCTCCATTTATTGTGAAAGGAACGCTTGAGGCCCTTTGTGGCCCCAGGTGCTTGGCCTATAAACAGGCAGGGAATGCTTCATTTCTATTGGTATTTCAGATGTGTGGTGACATTTGTGCAGTATCATTTCTACTGTACATTCATGATCCTGTTTAACCTTGTTGGTGATGTGTTTTCCATGAAATGTGCATTCCTGATGTGGTGACATTTGCGCAATATAATTTCTACTGTGTACATTTATGATGCCATTTGACCTTTCAGGTGGTATGTGTTTTCCATGATATGTGCATTCCTAGTGATATTGTTTTCCTGACTACTGCCTATGTTGCAGAATAACCAGTATCCTATGTGTTTCATGTGACTACTGCTGGCTTGTGCGGACTGCTAGTAACTGAGTAATGTTCTGACAACTGCTTGTGTAGCATGGCATTACTGGCATGTTGTGTTTGGTCTAATAAGGTTGCGTACAATACAGTTCATTTTTATATAAGTTGGTGTTGTTTGCTTTGTGGGGGGACAGTGCATTGTGTGTGCTGTTTGTGTTGTGCCATCGCTTTACACATTGCCTCTGGGATAGGCCTGAATGCTCGTGCCAACGTACCAAGGGGGTGAGCAGGGGTTATCCTGGATGTGTAACTCCCTCGCCCTGACTAGAGAGGGCGGGTTCTGCCTGGCTTAGTTGCATACCCTAGACAACCAGAACGCCCCGTTTCTAACACTCTACTTATTAGATTTTTATAGTTGGGTGCCAGATTTCCTTCACCGTGAATGGCCGATCTGACAAAGTGTTCAGTAATACATTTGTCAGTTTTCAACATTTGTTTTCCCAAAACATGGTAATTTCCTTCAGTTTTCCTCACACAAGAACATATCCCTCTCAATGCTGTACACAAATCTGTGTTCTCCTAGGTCTTCTGAGTTTTGAGTTATCAAACATGGGTGGGTTTTCCCTGCGGTTCAGCATGAGTCCAGACAGAGACGAGGGACTGTTTTTGTTGTGGGTGATTCATTGAGGGATGTCTGCAGTGTTTGGGTTGCAGGGTTGGCTGGCGCACAGGAAAATTCACCAACACTAGAAATTTCTGATAAGCAGACACTCATGCAAATCCATAGGGATATGGCTTGCATGAACCCGGAATCCCCTACAAATATCAAATTAAAAGTTTAAAAAAAAAAAAAAAAAAAAAAAAAGTTCTCCTCTTTTCTGTGACAGTAAACTCCAGAACTACAGGCACATGGCTTTGACAGTTGGCTGAATTATCCAGTACTCCAGAGTTCTCACAATAAAAATGGATCCCAAAACGTGTAGGTGGGCAAACTGCATTGGCTAGAAATAGATCCAAATTGTGGCCATGTGAAAACCACCTTTGACACTGTATTGACTTAACTGCATATTTAGCTCATTTCTGTTGGTTGCGATTGGCTCACCCACACATGTAAGGTACTGTTTTTATTGGTAGCTGTGTGGGAAAACAAGGTGGTGGAAGTTTTGATTTCCAGCGCACATTCCAGAAGCTTCTGTCACTAAGATGTAAAGAAATCCTTTTTTTTAACAGTGTTTGACATGTGAAGATAATTTTTGGAATGAAAATGTTGCGACTTCTTCGCAAGCAACACATCTCAGCACTTCTCTATTGTCTGGTGTTCAGAAGACCTCAGACCCAGGCTTGTGTTTATGTTCTCTTCCCTCCCCCCCCACCCCCCTCCCAAGTGAGATGGCAAGCGGTAGCATTTTTTTCTGAGGCTTCTGGCTGGGGAACAGGTGTGCATGTGCATGTGTATGTTCCTCAGAACGGAGCAAGGCACAGTTTGCATTTTTTGGAGGATTTAAAATAAATAAATATCTAAACCGCATCCTGTTCCTTGCTGGGGAACAAAACTATGCTTTGCTCCAGAAAAGAGTCAGACACTGTTTTGTTTTCTTTAGCTGAAGAAAATCCAAACGCATTATGGTCACCCTGTTAGGGCACAGATACACAGCTCCTTTCTCCCCCAGTGCTTTTCTTGGACAGAAACGATTTGGGAAAGGAAGGAGCTATCTGAAATTGATTTAGATAGTAGTGTTTAGAAAGGATGAACTAGGAGCAATCCTAGTCAAAACTGTTCCAATCCCAATCTCCTGGTTCTTTTCTTCTCTTGGCAGGTTGGAAGGGGTGGTGAGAGTGAGGATGGGAAGAGCTAGACTGCTCCACCCACTTACACTACTAGCTCCCTCCTTTCACCAGCATAATAAAGTGGTAAGAGCTGGTGGATATGGCTAAAAGGGGGTGGGGAGGGGAGATGGTGTAAGGCAGTAATAACGCCTCCCGTAGACCCACCCGCCATCTCAATCACTTGATGAACCTGGGAGCAAAGAGGCCTAAAAATCAGTGAAACAAATACGGAGTGAGAATTCCAAGTCAAATATTTTATAAAGCACACAGCGGTGTGAGACTAATCCAAAAAGGTCACAAGGGTTTTATACCCTTTTGATATATCTCTCCCCATGAACAGAGCTAATCAGGGCATTTTTACCCAGCATAAGGAAATGGGGTTTTTCAAACCTTTATCCACTCATTAATTCACAATTCTTTAGCTATATTTGGGCATGACATTATGAAACGTACAACTGTTACAAAGCAGCAGAATGACACATAAACATACAACTCATGATTTCCGTCATTTTTCAAGGCCTTGCAGTTACTGCAAGATCAGCAAAAGTCAGTAGTCCTGTGAAGGTCCTGCAAGTTGCTTATTAAGCATTGCAAAACCGAACCCAAAACAAAACTGCATCCAAAGGAAGGGGGAGGGAATCCTTCCCAGGACCATCTCATGCATGTGTGATGTAACTAGGGATGTCACACATCTATTAATGAGAGGGCCTGGAAGTGAGCACTGTGCACCCTCATTCTGGATTTTGCCAGTTCCCAGAAATTACTTCCCTCTTCCTCCAGACCAAGAAGGAGTTTATCCCCTTTCAGGGGGGACAAAAATAACATAAAACAATAGTTGCCAGACGTGGGGTTTCACCATTTGACATATTCATAGTTGTATAAGAGCACTCGGGGGAACCCTTTCATGATGGATGCATTCATCAGTAATCACTATCTTACATACAGCATTCTTATACTGTCCCCTTCTTAGTTCCACCATTTCTAATTCGGGGATGTGGTGATTCATTTAAAGTCTTCACTAGCTTCCTTTATGTCTTTTAACAGTTCTTGGCTAAAACAATCTATGAGACATAATTATGTATTTCATTTGTGACCATGGTACTTCCTTGACACCCTACGTTAGGCCTAACTTAAATTGGTATCTCCTACCATTACTCACTTGTAAGGACGCACATTCAAGAATCAGCACCTAAACCCTGTAGCCTACCTTTTGCTGAGTATTTTGATCAACGGATTCCCGTTTGAACCTTCTCAGGTTATTAGAGGGGAAAAATCTTGTTCAGTTCTTAGCTTCAAGAGATGTCAATTTTTCCTGAAAAGTTATGGAGCCCTTAAGTGTAAGGGGATTACAGTCACTTTCTTTCCCCTAAGCAACCGGAAGCACCCATCAAATGAGGTAACTGATACCATTGCATAGTCAGTTGAGCTGTGTATCCTTTTTGCTGCAAATGTGAAACACCATTGACCAAGCATACGTTATGTGCTCCCTTAAAATTCAAAACCTGTTGACGTTGGATATCAGTTGTGTCTTAGATATACATGTTTGGGTACCCAAATCATTATCATCATCATTCTTATCTAGTTAATTTCCATTGTGCCTTTGGCATATCTTGGCAATAGTCACTACCTACAGTAAACTGTTTGCTGGTATTTGAGCAATCCTTGGAATATGTTAAATCCAACAAACCTTGAAGGTTATAGGATGATCTTCTCCAAAAATAACTATTTTAAACATTTCAACTAAATAAATATAATCTCCCACAAAGGAAAGGTAACTCCACTGTCTAAAATTATCACACTTTTTAAAAATATTAATAGAGCCAGACCATACTTGGTCTAGCCCCCTTAACAATTGAATCCAACAATATTAAAAAAAAGGCTGCTAGACAAACCTGCAATAGCATAGGTTATATTAAGGAAGCAGCTATCACCATTGGCTTTGTCAAGGAAAAAAATTCAACATCCACCAGAGAGTAAATTTTGGAAATCTTTGGTATTCGTGTGAAGCATTTAACGAAAGTTAAAATAACCATTGGGAGCTCTAGGCGAACAGCATTCTTAGAAGCTTCCTGGTTGCATAAAAATGACATTACTATACTATTCCAATAGATTACACAGAATTTAACACAGCCAATATGTGGACTGCAGCAACATAGGAAAGTAGACATTAGTGCAACTGATATTGAGTGCTCACTGATCACAAGCTATTCCAAAAGTAATTGGTTAAGGGATATCTTCATCTGCATGGCAACAACATATTTTGTTCTCAAAATGGATATTGTAAGCATGGCACCATATTTTACGCATAAAACTAAGTAATGGCAGGGTGCTGCAAATGTAATGATAATTTTCTCCTCAATAGTATCAAGAAGCTCCCAAGAAGTTACAGTCCTTCGATTAATGAGTAGCTGTGCCATTTTGAGTCAAAAATTTTTAGTTTACTGCAGTGTAAGTAGATTATTAATCTCCATATTGAACAGTAATCTGTCCGTTTGTCCATTGCCACTTGGTAGTTATAGTTAAGTCAGCGTTTCCATAGGAAATTCATTTTTTCTTTTGTTAATAACTTTGCCACAGTTTAACAAAACTTTCTAAAAAAAACTGCTCTCTTTATGCCTGGTTTATAATGCATGGAAAGTTTCAGGGTGATCCGACAAGGGGGGAGGAGGGGTGAAAAAGTGAGTGGTGATCCCAAAAAGCAAAATCCCCATTTATATTCCATAGACTTTTTTTAAACACCAGATATTTGAGGAAGACAGATCTTGGTCCAGAAAGCATGCGTTTTGTGATTTGGTATAAATCTGTTCAGTAGTTCTTGAGATATTGAGTCTAAAAAATATTGGTAAATTTGGGTGTGTTTTTTTTTTTTCGAGGGGCAAATGAAGTCTACTGATTGATCCAGGGGTCTTTTTTCCCTCTTCGGCCAAATCGCTCCCACATGTGACTCTGTTCCACGAGAACAAGCCCTTTGATATGCTGCCTGCATCTTGAAGAAAAATGTTGCAGGCAGCCCTGTTCTCAGTTGATTCCCATGGGATTGTAACATAAGAAAATAAAGAAATGCCACCCCTCCAAACAAAAGCCTCAGTTGACCCCATGGGATAGCAACATAAAACACAAGAAAGAAATGGCTGCCCCTCTCAAGGTTGAGTGCCGCCCTCAGAATACCATGCCCCAGGGGCCAATTTGATTTAAAAAAAAAAAAAAAAAATGGAGGTGGCACGCAGAATCCCTCCCCGAGCCTGTATGTATAGGTGAAAAAAAAACTGATCAGGGGTAAGGAGGCGCTCAGCTCTCCTTCCTAAGCCTTAAAAGCCCACGTGGACCCCATTCCCCAGGACTACCTCTTGTACTCTGTCATGGGGAAGCCCAACTCAGGACCACAGTAGTTTCCCTGCCAGCAGGGGCAGGGAAAATGTCAGCTCTCACCTTACAAGAGCATATTCAAAGCTCCCACCTGGTGGGAGCTAACTTTTCTTGGCCACAGGAATGCTGTAAGAGAAACTCCGACTGCTCCCAACTGTTGGGAGCAAAAACACAAAAAGCTGCTCTTGCCAGATGGGAGCAGTGATGGCTCCTGATGCACCGATTATGAGTAGGGAGCTGGAGCTCCCCAAGCGGCCCCTAACATAGTGTTTGGTGGGTTCTCCGGGTAGGCTCTGGGACATCCTCCTAAAAGCAGAGAAGATCGTGGGCGACGGGTCCCCAGGCCACTACAGGCTTGTAGACGGGGGTGCACCCCATGCTTCGTTAAAATAAAAGAAGGCCCTGGGGGATGGGGTCCTTGGAGCCCATAGAGGGAAGGAGGGCTGCATGCCCCCTCCTGTTAAAATGTTTTTGCCTGGTGGATGGGATCTCTGGGACCACTGTTGGCTGGGGTAGGGGTTACCTGTCTCCTTAAATGCCCCAGTGAATGAGGTCTCCAAGGCCCCTTGTTGACTGTGCCCCCCTCCCCCTTTATAATTATATTTTGACCCCAGATGATGGGATCCTTGGGACCACTATTGGCTCAGAAATTGGGGCGTCTAGCTCTCCTCTCCTTCATAAAAAAGCCCTAGGAGATGGGGCCCCTTGGGCCCAGAGTGGCTTGGAAAGGGGCGGCTGTGTGCCACTCTCCCCTTAGGAAAAAAACAAACAAAGGCCTAGGTTTTTGATGGTACCAGGGCCCAAAGTAGATATGGGAGGGGTCATGGGCCCACTCCCCAAAAAATGATCATGGGCCCACTCCCCAAAAAATGATCATGGGCCTGAAGTGATTTTGGGAGGTGAGTTGGACACAGGGCCTGACCACAGGCCAGGGCCTGCAGCCTACACCCCCTGTGCACTGCAGAAGGTTGTGTGCTGTGGGGGTTGGTTTTACATATAAGAGTAAGATATTACATTATTTTAAAAAAAAATAGAAATTCACTGAAGGAATCAAAGATTAAAGTGACAATATATTGAGGTGAAAATTTCAGTGATAACATGTTTTAAACCAAAAAACATTGAAACTCACCAGTCGTAGTTATCTGTAGTAAGTGTAAGTCATGCGTTAAAGTAACTATAACTTGCACCCTCGCCATGCACAGCTAACTTCTCCACCTATGACATCAATCATGACAAGTTCTTATAACACTATTGATAACATCACTGCAGCATTTAAAATAACATCATTAATGAGAACACTGTGTATGGCTAAGGTATAGTCTTGTTGAACAGTCCAATTTTTAAAATTTCTTTTTGGATGGAGCTACTACAACATATTTAATTTTGTAATTTTTTGGTTTTCCAGATTTTGTGAAAAAACTTCATACATTCAAAATGTTATCCTTCAGCACATGAAAGTTTTTTTAAGAAAACTGGATTCCACTGTTCTCTGCTCCCATGAAAATTCCCTTTTTTGTTTTTGTCAGTTATGAGGCTTTGCGGCTTGGTAATTCTTAGTCTTTGGATAAAGGATAACTGTAAACATGTATAAAACTGTTCACCCAAGACAAGTATCTAATCGTTGAAAGATAACTGAATATACCTGCATCGATAAATTTGACCTGGGCAATCCAATGTGGTCCTTCTATTTAACATTGCCTTGATTTTGTATTCTAAGAGAGCTATTAGTTAAAGCCACATATCATCTTGGGTAGGGAAACAGTAAACCATATTGCTTTATTTTTCTAATATTTTTATATGCTTATGACATTGATGTAGATGTTAAAAGTTGTACATAAAGTAAACTGAGCAATGAACCAAAATACTGAGCTTGGTGACTCAGAGTTACTTTACAATAATCAGTGGGTGTGAATAAAAGGATAAGGGGGAAGGACATCTTTATATAGCTAGGCACAAAACTGAAACGTCTTGGCTCTATTCTTTGTTAATTGTGTATTAGACTTCGGCAGGGATTGGCTCTTGTAGTTGTGATTGAGTCTGAGGGTTTCTTAAAGGTATTTTAATATTCAGCTTTGTAGCCAATGCAATATACTTAGAGCAGAATAGCGGCTTGCTGGTGGAGCCAATGCATATGGATTTAATGTTCATGTACCACTGTCTGTCCTCCCAATACCTCTACTGTCACTTTACATCATCTTACAATACAATACTTCTACTACCATTGTGTCTCCTTCCATAAGCCCTGCAATTGTACTTCCTTTTGCAGAAGGCATAATTGTATTGTAAAGATAATGGTGAAGATGTAGTAACCAGAAGAGATCACGGTAAACGGTATTGGTTGGATTCCGACGTTATCTATATGTTCATTTACTGTGTTCAGAAAAGATTGCTGTGTGCTCTGTTTTGAGGAGAAAGAAGGAACACGGTTATTATCTGACTTTGAATCCTTCTAAATGAGAAAACAATGGCTCGTTTAGTTGGACTGAAGTCTGCTGCTGATGTGTAGTGTTCTGTAGGATGCCGCCAGTGGTACCAAGCTTTTATGCACTTTGGAGCTGCAAAGCTTGATAGACACAAGAGTGTTGGTGAAAAAGCTAAAGGCTATGGAACTAGGTGTAAAGGTTCCAGGGTCGTAGCTGAGCATCATATTTTTATGTGGATGTCAGGAATGCTACTGTGGTGAAGGCTGCTTTTTAAATAAGATTAGGAATGCAGGAGGTTGCGTCAATCAAGACCTGGATATTTAAATAGTATTAACCACTGATACCTCTGAGCCTTCCATGAGGTGGACATAGGGATTTGATGTGCCTGACCCATGACTGAGTTTCTGTAAAGTGAAAAAAATCATTCTGCTGCTCAAGCATGTATTGCAAAATGTACTTGTCTCCAACCTTTTTCGGTCAAGTGCACAAGTGCTCTGGCCTGTTGTAATCTTTCTGTGGGCTTTTAACCACGTCCACCGCATGCTCATTGTTGTCACTCGTTCATGGGCTTGCCTTTCAAAAATCCTTTGTTATCAGTGGTAAATACTTTTTGTCCCTCTTTGGGGCAGTTTTGTTACCGCCTTGGCCATCGACTCAGTTACATGGATAATTGCATGTTTGCGATACATTTGACTGCAAGCGAACTTCTTTTTCCTTTTCTGCCTCTCCTTCGTGCTCATTCTAATGGCGGCCGTGGCGCTTTGAATCGGCTTGCTTATGTCAACCGTTTTACTTTTCAGTCCAGTTAGGAATACACAACACTGAAAGCTCTTACTCAAGCAAACGTGAGACCCATTGCATTGCAAATGCTTGTTAACTTGAGGTGCGTGATTTTGCAGCTTTCAGGATTGTGGTTGTAATAATAAAGGTGACCGAGCATAATGTTTGCCTGAAATAGCGAGCTCACACATGAGATTAACAAAAAGGGCCCATTTCTAAATTCGGGAATTATTTATCATATGTTGATTCACAAGAAATGAATGGTATCCCGGTGTTAATGAGTTGAATGACAATGTGACATCTCATAAGTTATGTAATGAACCTCTGTGTGTACACCCTTAAAATTAATTGTAAAGTCATTAAGGCTTTCGAGTTACTCTTGAATTTTAAAGGCGTGCACTGGTTAACAACAGAAAAAGGGCTTCCAAAAGCTACAAGTGTGAAAATAGTAATCGGTTCACAAATACTACAATCATTAAATGTAGCGCATTTAATCGAATCAATGTTGTAGAACTTCAAATAGGACTCTGACTCATCACTTTTGTTAAGAACATACACATTTTCATCTGTTTCCATGCAGCTCTACAACGAACTTAATGCTGGCTATGAGGCACTGAAATCCAGTGAGACTCAACTCAGGCAAAGCCACACGTCTCTCAAAGATCAGCTCTTACAAAAAGAGCAACAGATTAGTCAACTACAAGTACAGCTACAAGAGGCCCTTGATGCCTTACATCCTCCTGATACTGTGGAACAGGTAGAATTCAATGCATTTCTGTTTAAATACACTCATGTATGTTCAATGTATATTGACGTTACTCTTCTTCTTCCTGCTTTTTGATTTTTAGGCTCTTTATAGCCAGATGCATACATTACTGCAGTTACTTTGCACTATAAAAAAACTGACTTGCCTTTATATTGATTATCCATTTGCTTAACATGATCGGATGCAATGTTCATTCTGTTAATACGTACCATAGTAATGTACTCTAATGCACAGTAGATGAAGAGCCCTTCAACCATGCTGTAGTACACACCATATACACCATGGGGGCATTGCAACACCAGGTCACATGGCTATATTAAGCCATCCGGAAACACATGGGAGCCTCTCAGACACACCTTCTTCAAATATGAGAGGAGGACCCTGCATGATCCTTACATGACACCAAATGGAACATTGCCCTAGAATCCCCCCAGCATATCTCTTGCAAACAACGGTTCAAGAATATTCAGTACATGGTACTTCACAAGGCCTATCTTACACCTGTCAAACTAAACTGTAAATTCCTTGTGGCACACCTTACATGACCTTGATGCCAATCTCTAACCGTCGACCTGCAACATATGTTGTGTTCCTCCCCCATCATAACCCGCTATCTGCTCACGGTACACGATATCCTAGCAACTGTAACTGAGCTAGTTATGCTGAACACCTGGGAAGAAACAGCCCTGTGTATATATAAATGAGAAAAGAACCATAAACTGCAAGCCGGTTTTGCAAATCTCACCCTTGCTGTTAGCTAAACAAACCCTTGCCTTGAACTGGACAGTCCCTCAACCCCCACTGTTCCGTTGGGGGGAGGTGGAGTGCACCACCCTACACTGGGAAGAAGCCTGAAAGCTCCGTAAATGACACGCAGCAGCAGCTTGGTAAAATGACACAAGAGGACCCCCTTCCCACAAAAGCCCTTCCCATTATTTTTTCTTGGAACTGATATCCTCCACTTTATCCCCATGCTCACTCAAATTCCATTGCAAATTCCCTCACCCCGTTTTCTTGCAGTGGGAGGATTTAGCTGACCATATGACTACTCCAGAAGTCTCAGTCCCCCACACACCCTCAGAGACCACCTTCCCACTTATCACCTCATCTTTGAGCTCCTTCCTTTCATTCGCGCTCATGCCATTACCTAGTTATCCCCCCACTTTGCCACTTCTCTCATCCCCTCCTTTAGTTTTATTAGTTGTTCAGAGGTCCACACACAATGTCAAACAGCACAGGGGCCCTAAGACAAACCGAACCTGGCCCTACGAAACGAAAATGGACCTTCTATGCATGATACCTCTGCACAAGGGCAAGCCACACTACTACGTCACATAGATCTGTCTGTTAACCTATTGAAATGTGAGAACTGGTACTGTTGCCTTGTATGAAAAATGCATATATTACTTTCCTAATTGGTTCACCTTACTCCAGCAGTCGAACTGTCATAGAATCACATACTTGAATCATTCCCTGTTGTCGAGATGGGAAGTCCCCGGTACCTTAACAAAGCAATATAATTGATAAGCAGAGACCAAAAAAGCACCAGACCTTTCAATTTAGTAGCATATCATAGTCATTATTTAAAAAAGGACTAAACTTAAGGCTTAACCAATCAAGCTGCACCACCCTGTAGAACATTCCTGTGAGATGCTCCAGTCCCTTAGATTTTGTACTGCATGTTAGGCAGGGGAATCTCCACTGAGCTCTACTCAGTTTAACCTGTTGTAGACTTATTCTGCAGAGAATATGGAAGTTGTATCTCTCCTTATGTGCACAGAGATGTTCTTATTCCGATACATCTGTGTTTGTCTTGCTCAAAATCTGACTCTAGCATGTCCGAAAAAGCAAAAAAAAGCCTATTCAGAGGCTGTGCTACCTGTGGTAAAAAGAAGCTTTACTCTGATGACTCTCATGAGGAATGTCATTACTGCCTTTATCCATCCCATAAAGTAAAGGACTGAAAGATTCACGTACCTTCTGTACCGAATCTCCAAAGGACTGTGAGGGTAGCCTGCTGTTATGGTTCCAAAAGATGTAGGAAGTTGGCTCTGTATATACTATCTCGAAGTGAGAGATAGTGTGCACAGGGTCTAAGTGTTCCCCTTAGAGGTTGATAGTGGCAAAATTAGATAATTCTAATGCTCTATTTTGTGGTAGTGTGGTTGAGCAGTAGGTTTATCAGAAGGTAGTGTTAAGAATTTGTTGTACACACACAGGCAATAAATGAGGAATACACTCTCAAAGACTTAACTCCAGGCCAATAGTTTTTATATAGAAAAATATATTTTCTTTATTTTAGAACCACAAGATTTGAAGTAAATACATAAAATGCAAGGTACTCCACATAGGTAAGTAAGGAACTTTGAATAAAAGCAATAGTACACACAGTATAGGTTAAAATGGCAATAAGCTATTTTAAAAGTGGACACAGTGCAAAAATCAACAGTTCCTGGGGGAGGTAAGTATTGTTAGGTTTCTCAGGTAAGTAAAGCACTTACACAGTCAGTCTCCTGGGCACAGGCAGCCCACCGTTGGGGGTTCAAGGCAACTTCAAAGTCACCGCACCAGCAACACAGGCCAGTCAGGTGCAGAGGTCAAAGGAGGACCCAAAACACCAAGGCGCCTATGGAGAACAGGGGTGCTCCGGTTCCGGTCTGCTGGCAGGTAAGTACCTGTGTCCTTGGGGAGCAGACTAGGGGAGGTTTGTAGAGCACTGGGGAGACACAAACAGGCACACAAAACACACCCTCAGCGGCACAGGGGCGGTCGGGTGCAGTGTGCAAAGTTGGCTTCGGGTTTGCTCTAGGAAGCAATGGAGGGACCCGGGGGGTCACTTAGGCGATGCAGGCAGGGCATAGGAGGGCTTCTTGTGCCAGCCACCGACTGGGCTAGGAAGAGGGCCGCCTGCTGGTCACTCCTGCGCTGGAGGTTGGTTCCTCTCGGTCCAGGGGGCTGCAGGTGCAATGCTTGGTCCAGGCGTCGGGTTCCCTGTTACCAGGCAGTCGTGGTCAGGGGGAGCCTCTAGATCCTCTCTGCAGGCGTTGCTGTGGTGGTGCAGGGGGGTCGACTCAGGTTACTCGTCGCAGTCACCTGGGAGTTCTCTCTGCAATGTTTGTTCTCTGGAGCTCGAGCCGGGGGCGTTGGGTGCAGAGTGTAAAGTCTCACGCTTCTGGCGGGAAGAGTGAGTTCTTTAAAAGTTGCTTCTTTGTTGCAAAGATGTTGCTGTTGGTGAACAGTGCCACTGTTCTCTAGAGTTTCTTGGTCCTTCGGTTACAGGGCAGTCCTCTGAGTCCTCAGAGGTCGCTGGTCCCTGTTGGATGCGTCGCTGTGCAGGTTCTTTGAGGCTGGAGACAGGCCATAGGGCTTGGGGCCAAGTCAGTTGTCGTCTCTGCAAGGCTTTCAGGTCAGCAGTCCTTGTTGTAGGTTGCAGGAATCTGATTTCCTGGGTTCTGGGTCGCCCCTAAATACTAAATTTAGGGGTGTGTTTAAGTCTGGGGGGCAGTAGCCAATGGCTACTGTCCTGGAGGGTGGCTACACCCTATTTGTGCCTCCTCCCTGAGGGTATGGGGCACATCCCTATTCCTATTGGGGGAATACTCCAAAACCAAGATGGAGGATTTCTAAAGGCAGGGGTCACCTCAGCTCAGGACACCTTAGGGGCTGTCCTGACTGGTGGGTGACTCCTCCTTGTTTTTCTCATTATCTCCTCCTGCCTTGCTGCCAAAAGTGGGGGCAGTGGTCGGAGGGGCGGGCATCTCCACTAGCTGGGATGCCCTGGGGTGCTGTAACAAAAGGCATGAGCCTTTGAGGCTCACCACCAGGTGTTACAGTTCCTGCAGGGGAAGGTGTGAGGCACCTCCACCCAGTGCAGGCTTTGTTTCTGTCCTCAGAGAGCACAAAGGCTCACCCCAGGGGGGCAGAAACTTTTCTCAGTGGCAGGCTGGCACAGACCAGTCAGTTCTACACTGAAGGATTGGGTACATTACAGGGGGCATCTTCTAAGATGCCCTCTGTGTGCATTTAGTAATACATCCAACACTGGCATCAGTGTGGGTTTATTATTCTGAGAAGTTTGATACCAAACTTCCCAGTATTCAGTGCAGCCATTATGGAGCTGTGAAGTTCGTTTAGACAAACTCCCAGACCATATACTTAATATGGCCACACTGTACTTACAATGTCTAAGAATAGACTTACACTGTAGAGGCATATTGCTCATGCACCTATGCCCTCACCTGTGGTATAGTGCACCCTGCCTTAGGGCTGTAAGGCCTGCTTGAGGGGTGACTTACCTGTGCCACAGGCAGTATTTTGTGTGCATTGCATCCTGAGGGGGATGCCATGTCGACTTTGCCTTTTTCTCCCCACCAACACACACAATCTGCAATGGCAGTGTGCATGTTAGGTGAGGGGTCCCTTAGGGTGGCACAACACCTGCTGCAGCCCTTAGGGACCTTCCCTGGTCACAGGGCCCTTGGTAGCACAGGTACCTTTTACAAGGGACTTATCTGTGTGCCAGGGGTGTTCCAATTGTGGAAACACTAGTATTTTGTTTTGTAAAAGAACACTGGTGTTAGGGCCTGGTTAGCAGGGTCCCAGCACACTTCTCAGTCAAGTCCGCATCAATACCAGGCAAAAAGTGGGGGGTAACTGCAACAGGGAGCCATTTTCCTACACCAGATAAGAGCCTCTGTCAGACAGTGGCAGTGAGAATCTCTCATCTTCCTCTAGAAGGTCACAAAAAAGGGAGAGAGTCTCGACCCATACTAAATCATCTCTGGTGCCACCTCTGAAATCCTCAAGAAAGTCCTCTCAAGGTTCTCACAGAGAATGCATCCCATCCAGATAACCACATGAAGGTGAGGCTTCTTCAAAGGCAAAGGAGAAAACATCATCATTCTCCTCAAAAAGACCTTCAAAGACCATGTCTGAGCATCCTACATCTCTGCCACAGGTTAGACATTCTTTAAAAAAACCTTCATCCATGCTGTCGATGGACAAATTGCTGATGAGTTACTCACCATCGGTGAGGAAATTATCGTCCCCACTGTTGACGACAATGATTTTAACCACAGTGACGTTGACCACAACTACTACCCTTTCCACTCTGTCACCAGCGTCATCCTTTTTGAAGATGACCTCCTCGGCGACGAGTCGATCACCTTGACCGTCAACACTGAAGATAACTTCAACCTCGTCAACAGCAGTACTCCTGTCGATGAAGGCGACTGCTGTTCCATCGATGGCAACACCGGCTTCAAGCAGCATTGTTGCTGAAGCCTCCGTCCATGACATTCTTGTTGTCGACCTTGTCAGCAACAGGAAAAAATTCAAAAACAATTACAGAAACAAGACAAATTCAAACAACTTACACTTGCTCAAACTTTTCCAAGTAAGGAGTTACCATTTCTACTGGCACACCTGTTAGAGGAGGGTGACTCTGATGATGGGTTGTCCCTTTGGTGTGGCTCACAGCCCATCTGAGTTACATGTCAAGTGTTGAGAAGATGACTTCGACAAGGGCGGAATATTGTGAACAGCAGTACAACACTCCTCAGGAACAATACTATCCACAATATCAAGAAGTGGTATGTCTTCCCTCTTCATTGGTGTCTGACCTGCAGCCCATGCTGACTGATTGCAGTTTCCTAGCAACATCGTCTACCACTACGTGCACTTCTCAGCTGGCAAAATCTGTCTGTACACCCGTCCAACCCACAAGTTCCAAACCTACTACTAATACCTACTTTGCCATGACACACTGTGCAGACAGCTCTCCTCCAAGATCCCATGTATTCTGATGATGACAGGGAAGAAGGTGAACTCCGGGACGCTCATTGTGAATGGAGTGACTAACTGTTGCTGACACCATCATCTCCATCACTGCCTCTTGTGGATTCCCCTCTGGAACACATTTGGGGGATTTCATAACCGAATTAAAGAGCAGCATGAAGATTTGACCTGCCCATACCAACTAAGCAAATGGACTGCTTCTTTGTGTGATTTTAAAGACCCCTTTCGTAAAAGCATTAGGGCTGTGCCCATTGTCGAATATATCTGAGACGAGGTCATAAGTCATGGAGAACCCAGCTCCTGCTGTGCCTTTATAAGAACTAGAAGACCCCGGAGGATGCTCCTGCATGTCTCACTGGACATCCTAAACCAGATTCGCTGATCACACAGGTAGCACATCATAGATCCAGAAATCCTTCAGCTCTGATTTCAGCGCCTCTGGACAGAGAGGGTAGGCAGCTTGACAATATTGGCAAGCGTTTTTCATCCTTGTCCGCATTTACAGTGAGGGCAGCAAACTCTTTGGGGTTTATTGGGTGATACGATTGCCAGATGTAACAAATCATTCTATGGGAAAGAGATGTCCCATCCTTCAGGGGTGGTTTCCAACAATATTGTTACCCTTCATATTACTTAACCCCTCAGCAGTTTCATTCCCTTCAGCGACAACCACCACAAGCAGCCTTTAACAGATGCCCCCTGAACCCCCCTCAAAGAAAATTGACACGAAAGAAAAGACACTGGCTTCTCCATCGCACCTAGGTGGAAAAATACCCAACCACCTTTAGTGTTGGCCATAAATAAGACTAATGAGTTTTGGACCTTGTTCAATTCGGCCATACATTAGAATTAATCCAAACATCACTTCTGACCCTGCCTCAGCCATCCATCCCAAACCATCTGCAATACCTCATGTTGGAGGTCAAAACCATGCTCAAGAAAGGAGCAGTAGAGAAAGTTCCTGCAGCACAAAAAAGAAAAAGGTTTCTATTGCTGTTTCTTTGGTATGCCATAAGTTAATGGAACAGCAACCAATTCTGGATCTGAGAAACCTCAACACCGATCTCAGAAAACAGTCCTTCAACATGGTAATGCTGCAGAGCATACTCAAACTCCTCAATCAAGGAGACTATATGACAAACCTCTATCTCCAGGACGCATATATCCACATCCAAATTCACCTAAAACACAGGAAATTTTAAAGATTTACAGTAGCTGGTTTTACCGTTTTGCCATTACCAGTTCAAGGTACTTCCCTTTCACTTAAATTCCATCCCTCGCATCTTCACAAAGTGATTGGCACCTGTGGCGGCCTTTCTGAGACAACACAAACATCATGTGTTCCGGTATCTCAACGACTGGCTGGTGAAGGCACCTTCCTTTCAGACCGCTCAGAGTCAACAGACTACTTAACCTGTTCAATGAGCTGGGCCGCACTCTCAACCCAAAGAATTCAGTTCTTTGCCCATCACAGAAGACTGCATTCTTATGCACCAGGATCGATACCACACTCAGCGAGGCATACCCCACACTAGAGAGACAGTTACAATTAATTACTCTTGCAAAATGCATACAAAGAAAAGGTCTCTTTCAATTTGCCTCTGCAAGTCCCTACAAGGGATGACGTCATTTTGCATTCCTCTACTTCTATTCTTCCGTCTGCAGATGAGTCGGCTACAAGAGGAATTGGACAGATAATGAGTCCAGGCCACAGGATCTTTCGAAGACCTCATCCAGGTCACTCCAGACATGATCAATGCCCTATCCTGGCAGACATGACTGAAACATCTCTCAATTGGCCAGTCTTTCCTGCCTCAGACTTCTTCTTTGGCCATCACCACCAACGCTTCCCTAGAGGGGTGGGTAGCCTATCTACAAGATCTTCAAGTCGCCGGCAAATGGCACTCTTCTCAGCCTCACCTGCATATCAGCCTGCTAGAACTCAAAGCTGTGCATCTGGCTTTACAGGCATTACTACCCAGAATATGCTGTTCGGCAGTGCTCATCTGCACAGACAATACAACCACAATGCACTACATCAACAAGCAGAGTGGCACAAGATATCACACACTAGGGAAGATCTGGGAATGGTCCATCTGCTACAAAGTGATTCTGAGAGCAGGACACATGCCCTGGAAGCAGAATGCTATAATGGAAACCCTCAGCAGACTGAGGACATCTTGTCAGGAGTAGGAGTTTGATCAGGTGATTCTGGAGTCCATCTTTCTAAAGTGAGGCAAACCAAATATGGACATCTTTGCGACCCCTCCCCCTTTCCCCCCTCAAACCCCCACCCCACCTCCAAACTGGAATTGCAAGCTGGTGCCCTCATCCGGGGTTGTAGGGGAATGCATTTCTGATCGCATGGTCTGGAATCTTTGCCTACGCCTTTCCTCCAATTCCTATCCTACCAGTAGTCATCAGGAAGATGATGACCGAACCTTGCAATATGATTCTTGTAGCTCCAACGTGACAACGCCAACATTGGTCCACGGAGTTACTCCTCTCACAGGAGCGTCACTCCAATTCCACCTTTGCTAATGATGAGCCAGGTACAAGATCTGCATCCAGACCCCAAGTCACTTTGTTGATCAGCCTGGCTCCTGAATTCCATGAACTTGGGCATCTGAATATTTCACCGGACTGCCGACACACTAGCCAGAGTTCATGCAAACTATACTTATAAAACCTATCTCCTCAGGTGGAAAATATTTTGCATATGGTGCCAAAGTGGTAACGTAATCCTATTTCCTCTTCACCCGAAGAGATTCTTCGTTATATTCTGTCCCTATCTCACACTTACATTAAAGTCCACTTAGCAGCCTTTCCCATTTTAGGCAATCCTCCAAAACACCATCTCTCTGGTCTACTAGATTTATTAAACAATTTCTCACAGAATTATTCAGCTCATTCCCACCAGTTAGACCTCCTTCTCCGTGTTGACAGCTCAACACTGCTTTCACAGGATGCATTTGATCCCATCCATAAAGCAGATATCAGATATCTTTCTTGGAAGGTAGCTGTCCACCTGGCTGTAAATTCATTCCTAAAGGCCCATCAGATGTTTACCAGAATTAACCTGTAGTCATCAAGTATTTTTTCTGGACCCTCAAACACCAGCTGGAAGAGCATTACACTCTTTACACTTAGAGATGTTTAAAATTCTGTTTGGCTAGAAATAGGAGCTTTTGCAAATCCACTCACGTCTTTGTAGCTTACAGCGCTCCAATAAAAGGTTTTCCTCTACCAAACCAAAGCATCTCCAGATGGATATCCAGTGCCATTCTATACTGCAACCAGATGGCGTGCACCATTAAATACAACTGTGCATGCTCACTCGACTAGAACTATGTCTACTTCTATGGTGTTATTTGCATGTGTGTCACTCCCAGATATCTGCCAAGCAGCGACCTGGAAAAACAGACTCACCTTTATGCAGCACTACAGTTTGAACTCTGCAGTTCACAGTAATACAGCACTCGGACAAGTGGTGTTAGGACATCTGTTCTGGTAAAGGTGAGCTGTCTCTTTCTATGTGCCATCCATCCTCTTACCTGTTACGCACATTTTACTTGCTAAATATTGTATTCCTCAAGAAAAGGGTATTCCATGTAAAGAAAAATTTGGTTTTCACTGCAGTTTAGTTTGATTCAAACATGTGAATTTATGAAAGTTCCAATACTAGAGTAAGAAAATAAGTTACTTGCCTGTAACTGTAGTTCTCGAGTTTTGGAATTTTTCATAGATTTTAATGCGACCAACCCTCCTCCCCTGGGAAGCTCACCTTCTATTTCTCATTAGTTATTTATGTAATTACACTTTTGCTCTAAAATCTGAGGGACTGGAGCTTTTCACAGGAGTGTTCTACGGAGTGGTGCAGCCTGATTGGTTAAGCTTTACATTTAGTCCTTTTTTTTTTTTTTTTTTGTTTTTTTTTTTAAATATTGACTATAATATGTTAAGAAACTGAAAGGCCTAAGGCCCCTCCTGGCCAACACAACTACCCCCTGACCGTGACTGGATCCAGTGAAGATTTTCAATGCTCAAGGAGACCCCTGCATCTGCAGTGCCCTGGCCTTGGGGAATCTGACCGACGGTCCAGCAACATCCAGTGGGCGCCTCTCCTGCCTGTCCAGCCGTTGGTTTCCCAGAACCGACCCCCTGGACCCTGCCTGCAGTATATTTTGTAGCCCCCTGTGTTCCCCTATAGAAAAGCATTGGGTAAAAATCTCTGTGTTTGCACCCGGCCGCCCCTGTGCCGCTAAGTGTGTGTTTGGTGTGATCCTGTGTGCCACCTCCCACCAAAATGAAGATTTCCGATGCCCAAGAAAACCCCTGCATCCACAGTCCCCTGGCCTTGGGGAATCCGACCGACAGTCCAGCAACGTCCAGCGGGTGCCTATCCTGCCTGACCAACCTGTGATTTCCTGGAACCAACCTCCTGGACCCAGCCTGCAACATCTTTTGTGATCCTTAGGGTCTCCCTATTGAAAAGCATTGTGTACCCAGCTCTGTTTGCACCCTGCAGCCGGCCGACCCTGTTCCACTGAAAGTGTGCATTGGGTGTGATCCTGTCGGCTCCCCCACGCCCCCTCTGGTGCTGACCTAAACCCCCCAGGCCTCTGTTCTGGAACTGCGGGTACTTGCCTGCAATCTGCTTTCTACCGTGCACCCCCAGTCCTCATAGGATTTCATTACAAACCTGATTCCAACTTTGAGCTCTGCACTCAGCTGGCCCCGTGTTGCTGGTGGTGCACTTTTGGGGTTGACTTGAACTTAGATCTGTGGACATCCTAACCCCCATAGACTGGAGCTGTAAGTCAAGTACTTACCTTCAAAGCATACTAATACTTTTCCTCCCGTAGGACTGTATTGGTTCCTATGAAAAGCTGCACTAAGTGTTAACTTTTCAAATAGAAAATTGCTACTTACTTATAAACTGCTTTATCTGCAAAAAACATTTGATAAATATGCTTGATATCTATTGACAACTGTACTTACTTACAACAAAGTTCTTCTACTGGTTCTAGTAATAAAGTAACTAAATTAATGTTGGCTATATAAAAACAATTGGCCTGGAGTTAGTCATTGAGTGTGTGCCTAATTTCTTGACTGTGCATGTACAACAAATGCTTTGCACTACCCTCTGATAAGCCTAACTGCTCAACCACACTACCTCAAAAGAGAGCATTAGCATTATCTACTTTAGCCTCTGTTAAACATCTGGGAAATCCCTGGACTGTGCACACTATACCTCATTTTGGTCTAGTATATACAGAGCCAGCCGCCAACACTGGACACGACTGACTACTGGTCAGTATGGTTGGATCGAAGGTGGCCCTTAGGGGCCACGTCTGGTTGAGGTCATCTGCCTTTTTGGGTAATGTGCAAGCCAACCTTCTGGATATGCCCCTTGATGGAGACAAAATAGACTCACTGTTCGAGTGCTTGAAGGATTCTTGCGCTATGGCCAGGTCCGTGGGCCTCACAGCTGCCCCTCGCCGCCCCACAGTCTGCTTTCAGACCCTTCTGTGGCTAATGAAGGGGTGTCTCACCTCGTCCATTCTCCTCCAGTAACCTTGCTGCCCAGCCTCTGCGTGGTCGGGACGTGGGATCCACTGTCCTCGTGGATCGGGAAGCCAGCGGTCTGGTCAGTCAGCTGAGCCCCTTGCCCCCTGCAGCTGCTTCCAAACCTTCCCAGTCTAACGATTCCCCAGCAGGCTCCAGTCGGAGGTAGGATTCACCATCACCTACTCTGCTGGCACTCTATCACGTCAGACTGGTGGGTTTTGTAGATAGGCCGAAGGGGCTACTCCCTCCCCTTAGAGAGAACCCCTCCAATGCCACCCACCCTCAATCGGATGATGGAAGATCACTTGGCAGTTCTCCTCAAGGAGGTTACGACTCTCTTGGCCAAGGGAGCCATAGAGAGGTTGTGGTTGTTATTCCCACTGCTTTCTGGCACCTGAAAAGGACAGGAGCCTTCGCCCTATCCTAGACCTTCAGTTCCTCAGTCTCTTCGTCAAAAAGGATAATTTCAAAATGCTCACTCTGGCTAAGGTTTTTTCTGCCCTTGACCCAGGTGAGTGGATGGTAGCATTGGGCTTGCAGGATGCTTATCTCCACATTCCCATTGTGCCTGCCCACAGACGTTACTTGCGGGTTCATAGTAGGCTACAATCAGTTCACCGTGCTCCCCTTTGGCCTTACCAGCGCCCCTCAGGTGTTCACCAAAGTGATGCCAGTGGTCACTCACAGCTCATCTCTACCCTGATCAGGGGTCTCAATCTTCCCCTATCTTGAGGACAGGCTGTTAAATGTGGATTCGCCCCAGGCTGTTGTCTCCCTATCATATGCTCCCTTTCATCAGAGTTGTCTGGACACAGGTCAGTTTTGGGCTTATCCTCCTGAGCAACAAGTCCAGGATATTCAGACTTTGATGCCGATGTTTCAGCCTCTATCCTGGATTTCTTTGAGAATGACTCTGAGGCTACTGGGTCTCAAGGCCTCCTGCTGGTGAAGCATGCCAGGTGGCATCATCAAGCTCTGCAGTGGGACCTGAAGTTCCAGTGGGCGAAGCATCTGGGAATCTCTCTGACATGGTCCAGATCTTGGTGGGAACTTCACGAGATCTTTAGTGCTTTCTGACGAACTGTGATTGGGTTAGAGGCAGATCCCTCTCCCTTCCCCAACCAGATCTGACAGTAGTGATTGATGCGTCACTCCTGGGATGAGGCAGCCACCAGGGAAGGGAATAGATGAGAGGCATCTGGTCTCCGGTGGAGTCTAGGCCTTATATCAACCTTCTGGAGCACAGGGTGATCTTGAAAGCATTCCTTTCCTCTCTCAAACGGAAAGTGGTGTAGGTGTTCATGGACAACACCACCGCCATGTGGTATTGCAACAAGCAGGGCGGGGTAGCGTCGTGGACCATTTGTCAAGAGGCTCTGTGTCTCTGGACATGGCTGGAACGTCAGGGCATATCCCTGGTGGTTCAATATCTGGCGGGCTCTCTGAATGCCAGAGCAGACAAATTAATCCGTCAATGCATGGTTGATCTTGAATGGCGTCTCCATATGTAGGTGGCGCAAGGTCTCTTTCAGCAGTGGGGCAGGCTTTGTTAGATATGTTCGCTTCTGCGAAGAATGTGCAATGTCTGCTGTTTTGTGCGTTGGAGTTTCCAAGGTTGCTCTCGCTCGGCGACACTTTTCATCTTGAGTGGAACTCAGGCCTCCTGTTCACCTTTCCGCCAGTACTACTTCTGCCCAGAGTTCTCCAGAAGATCAAGGACAACCGGGCCATATATATATATTTTTTTTAATAATTCTTTTTATTACACAACAAAACAGCCATTGTACATTATAGCGGACGGCAAGTCCCATCTTCAATCTGTTACAGAGGCATCAGTCATAGCAATTATCTAGAGTTCAGGTTCAGACATGTCAGTCGGGCAACCCCGTCAAGAAGACATGTACATCACAATCCCATACCCCCGGTTCGCCAGCACCCAGCCCACCACTAGTCACACCGTGCGCCTGTAAGTCCCGCCAACTTCCCCATATTTTTTCCCATTTCTTGGGGCAGCCCCTGCTCTCAAACATTACTTTTTCTGCGCTGCAGCACCAGTCCAGAACAGTCTCCCATCCCGGAATACTTGGCGGAGATTCAGGACCCCACGTCCGCGCTATGTTAGGTTTGGCTACCATTGCAACAATAGCCAGCCATAGGGCTTGGTGTTTCAGCCAATGTTCCTCCCCTGCCACATTGAGCAGAAGCAGCTTGGGGTACAACTGGACCTCCCTCCCCAGCACCCGGGCCACAACCTCGGCAATCCCTGTCCAATATGTCTGTACGACTGGGCAGGTCCAGAGTATAAGATAGAAGGTACCCTCCAGCCCACATCGCCACAGGCACTGCAAGGTCTGCGCTCTGCCCATCTTGTGCAGCACCACCCTGGAGTAGTATGCTCTGTGTAGGATCTGCAACTGAATCAATTTAAATCGTGCTTTAATTGCCACCTCCCAAGGACCCCGTCTCACCTCCGCCCAGTCCTCGTCGTCCAGTGCCCCCACGTCCGCCTCCCATTTAGTGTGCAGGGCAGTCATCGGATCCGGGGAATTATTCACTAATGACTTGTATAATAATGAGATGGCCTTAGCCATCAGAGGACCCGTCAGCAGGCGGTCTTCCAAGGGGGCTGCCTCAGGCAGCTGCTCATGCTCCAGGATGTATCTGCCCAGAGCATGACGAAGATGCAAGTATCTGAGCCGCTCTCTGCCCGCCATAGCATATTCTTGCTGGAGGACATCAAAAGATACAAGTGCCTGGCCTCTCCAGACATCCCCCAAATGCTCAATCCCCAGTAGAGACCACCCACGGACCCCACCCAGCGTCTTCAGGTCCCCCAGTAGATCACTACACCACAAGAGTGTCCACACCGTCAAGGTAGTAACCCAACTAAAGAAGCGGGTAGCATCACACGATGCCCGTACCACCGTCGCTTTGTGCACTGGCAGTGCACGCCCACTCTACAGGGGCGTGGAGGGCCCACTCATATCCACCCCGACCCATCATCTGTCTGTTCACTCGAAACACCGGGTCCCCCTGATCCGCAAAGGCCCAGTCAATAATAGTCACCAGTTGGGTCGCCCAGTAGTAACGAAGAGGGTCCAGAAAAGCCAGCCCGCCCTCGTACACCGAGTTTCAGCTTCGTCAATGCCATGCGGGAACATCGACTGACCCACAGGAGCAACCTAATGTCACTGTTCAAACAACTAAACACTTCCGCTGGCACCCTATATGGGGTGTTCTGAAAGACATATAATAGACGGGGCAGGGTCTTCATCTTATAGAGGGCCGCTCTCCCCACCAGGGAGAGAGGAAGCTTCCTCCAGTGGGCCAAGTCCCTATGAAATCTGTTGAGTACTGGCTGCAAGTTTTCCCAGAGAAAAAGCTCCTGATTTCTGGTCACATATATCCCCAAGTATTGAAACCCATCTGGTGCGGTCTGCACTTCACAACCCGGGGGGCAGGGTGGGGGTCCCCCACCGAAGGGAACATTACGACTTGGCCCTGTTAATCTGAAAACTGGAATGGTCCCTGAATATGCGAAGGATCTGCATGATTCTATCAATAGACCATCAGGGCCTAGTGACATACAGCAGAATATCATCTGCATAGAGGGAGCTCCAGAATCGATGCCCAGAATCAGGGGATCCTGCCTGACCCCTCTCCGCCAATGGCTCAAGTGCCAACGCGAAGAGTATCGGGGAGAGCGGACACATCTGTCAGGTGCCCCTATATGGAGTGAAGGGCCTGGACAGCGTCCCATTGACACTCACCGAGCCATTGGTTTGCGATATAGCAGTCGAATCCAGGCCAGGAACCGGGGCCCACTCCAAACCTTCTAAGGACCACCATAATATATGGCCATTCCACGCTATCAAAGGCCATTTTAGCATCAAGGGACATCAGCGCCGCCTGTTCACTATTCTGGCGTTCCGTCATATGCAGAACCCCATAGAGTCTCCAAGTTCAGTCGCGTGGATCTGGACGTCATAAAGCCCGACCGATCTGGATGGTTTAATCTGGTGATAATTGCGTGAAGCTTGGTGGCTAGGACCCTCTTTAGCACCTTGACTTCTGCATTCAGAACGGAGATGGGCCTGTAGGAGGTGCACATCTCCGGGGCTTTTCCTTCTTCTGAACCAGTACGATAGTCGCTGCCCGGTGATCCGGTGGCAACACACCCGCCTCCCTTGACTCCTAAAACATCGCCAGCATATGTTTAGCTCCCCTGCTCCCCATACACTTGAACAACTCCATCGGGAGTCCATTAGGTCCCGCCGCTTTACCTGACTGGAGCCCCCATCGCCTCGGTGACCTCCTCCTCTGTCAGCTCAGCATCTAGCTTGTTGCTATCTTCTACCGGGAGCTCCAGAAGACTTCACGTGACACCCTTCCCAGACTTCACCTCCCTGACCCACGATGTCTCGCGGTCCCTCCCGTCCAGCCAGGCCAGCAGTTTATTAGCTTTCTCACCCACATCATATAACTGACGCAGAGTCGCCAGCACGTGGGCCCGCGCATGCTGTTCAGCCAAGGCGTGCAGCTTGTAACGCTTGAATCACAGCTGGTGTTGTAGATCAGCCTCCCCCTCCCCGTTGGCAGCAAAACGGGCCTCAAGTGCAGCAAATTCCCGCTCAAGATTTGAGGCTTGCATGTTATGTTCCTTCTTTTGGCCGCCGATCATGCCCTGTGCGTGGTCCCTAATTAGTTTTAAAGGCTTCCCAAGGTGTACACGCTGAGTCAATGGATCCCAGACTCTCTTCAAAATGCTGGGTCGCCCTTTCCCTCATTTTGTCAACAAAGGATTTGTCTCTCAGATACGAAGGGCCATGCTGAGGTGGCACCGAATAGGACCGCAGTGGGCCCAGCAGGGTAACCCCCTCCGGGGAGTGGTCTGAAAACCCTCTGAAATAGTGCACTGCCTCCCGGAACCTACTCACAGAAGCCCCTGCCAGCCTCGAAAAACAATTGCAGGGAACTGAGTGATGGGTGAACTGCCTTGTCCCGGGATTCTGCTCCCTCCACAGGTCCACCAGTCTGAGAGAGTCCATAAAGGACCGCATCCCTGTACGCAATAGTCTAACCCCGAGTCTGCCACCAGATTCATGTCACCACCTAGGACCAGTAACCCCGACTGGCGACCCAGCAGTAATGCCCCAAGATCCACTGGAGTAGACCCCTGCAGTGCCGGGGTGTGAGGTATGGCACGTATACCAAACACATGTTGAGAACGTGCCCTTCCCACACACCCGAGACCGCCACATATCGCCCCGATGAGTCCCACCAGGTGCGTGTTAGAATAAATGGTACCAATGTTTTTTGAGGAGGATACCCACCCCCTTGCATCTATTGTGTAAACCCACATGAGCAGCCAGTTTGTACCCAAACCTATCTAATACCTTTCAGTAGTTCCCTTTCAGATGTGTTTCCTGCAGCAAAACAACGTTGGGCCAATGTCGGCGCAGGTACTGAAGTCGCTTAATAAGACTACCGGGACCGTTCACATTCCATGACATGACCCTAAGGGTACGAACCATCAGCCCTCCATGTATAAGCCCATCCCATGCCAGGCGGGTCACCTCCCCAAGCGTCTGCCCTAGTAGTCCCTCCCACACTGCCTCCATCCGAGTAGCGGCACATAGCAGCACATATCGGTACAATAGCATAGAAACAGTAGAAAACCCTAAAAAGGTAGATCAGCAAACCCAAACCAGAAACTCCCCCACCCTGCAACCCCGCTTAGCAGGCTTTGAACTGCCCACCCAAATCCGCGGAGCGCCTATTGCCTGAAATAATTAAAACTCCTGTGTGGGTGGGCTAGTGCCACCAATCCTTGCCTTCATCATCAGCACCCATAGCAATCTGGGATGATCTTAAAAACACAGTCGACCGAAATGGAGTTGCTGCACTACTTCTCTTGGACCTCTCAGCTGCCTTTGATACGGTTGACCATGACACCCTAATTCAAAGACTCCAGGGATTGCTGTTGACTGGATTACTTCCTATCTTCAAAAAAGATCTAATATCATCCACTCGCCCCCCTTCTCGTCCAAACCCTACCTCACAAAAGCAGGGGTCCCCCAAGGATCAATCATCTCACCTTTGTTTTTCAACATCTACATAATATCTTTACCAGAACTGATCAATGATTTCCATCTCACATGCTACAATTAACTATGCAGATGACACACAAATACTACTTATTAGAATGCCCCAAAAACATTGAAAACTCAGAAATCTTCAGTTGCCTCAGAGCCGTTGATCAGTGGATGACCTGGAGCCATCTCAAACTAAATACCTCCAAAACAGAAATACTCATATGCAGTGACTGGAAAAATTATGACCCTCCGTGCGTCTGGCCTGGCGATCTCGGACCACCTCCTATCGTTCGAAGAGCCATGTCTTGAGGAGTCTCCTGAAAGTGAGGAGGTCCTGGGTCTGGCGTAGTGAGGTCGGGAGTGAGTTCCAGGTCTTGGCGGCGAGGTAGGAGAAGGATCTGCCGCCAGAGGTCTTGCGCTGGATTCGGGGGACGATGGCGAGGGCAAGGTTGGCAGATCGTAGTTGACGTGAGGGAATGTAGAAATTGAGTCTGGTGTTCAGGTAGGTAGGTCCGGTGTCGTGTAGTGCCTTGTATGCGTGGGTGAGGAGTTTAAAGGTGATCCTCTTGTCCACGGGGAGCCAATGGAGGTCCTTCAGGTGACGGGAGATGTGACATCGGCGGGGTATGTCGAGGATCAGGCGGGCGGATGCGTTCTGGATGCGTTGGAGTTGTTTGATGTCTTTTGTTGGGATGCCTGTGTAGAGTGCGTTGCCGTAATCGAGTCTGCTACTGACGAGGGCTTGGGTCACCGTCTTTCTGGTTCCTGTTGGAATCCACTTGAAGATTCTGCGGAGCATTCGGAGTGTGTTAAAACAGGAGGATGAGACTGCGTTGACCTGTTTGGACATGGTGAGGGCGGAGTCGAGGATGAAGCCGAGATTTCGTGCGTGGCTGGCTGGGGAGGGTGGGGGGCGGAGGGCCACCACGAGTCGTTCCAGGCCGAGGGGGTGCACCCGAGGATGAGGACTTCCGTCTTGTCGGAGTTAAGTTTCAGGCGGCTGTTGCTCATCCACTCGGCGATGGATTTCAGTCCCTCATGAAGGTTGGCTTTGGCGGTGAGAGGATCTTTGGTCAGGGAGAGGACGAGCTGGGTGTCGTCGGCGTAGGAGAGGATGCCGAGGTCGTGCTAGCGGGCCAGTTGTGCGAGGGGGGCCATGTAGTCGTTGAACAGCGTTGGGCTTAGTGAGGAGCCTTGGGGGACGCCGCAGATGAGGTTGGTGGCTTTGAAGTGGAAAGGTGAGAGTCGGACCCTCTGCGTTCTGCCGGAGAGAAAGGAGGAGATCCAGTTGAGGGCTTTGTCTTGGATGCCGGCTGAACTGCTCAAGAGTTGGCTCTTTCCTTCATAACCACCATATTCAAACAACTATGGACTGCATATGCCTATGTTGATAAATATTTTTCAGATTATGTGTATATTTCTAGTTATGTATAGTTCTTTTGAAAATATGTATTGCTACTATGTCATAACAATAAAATACACACACTCTTTAAACCTGTTTGACTAAGTATATTTTACCCATGGTTCTACTTTTGTATTGTATGTGCATATGTGTGTGTATTCATGTGTGTTTGTGTGTGTATATGTGTGTGTATATGTGTGTGTGTATGTGTGTGTGTGTGTGTGTGTGTGTGTGTGTGTATATATATATATATATATGTGTGTATGTTGTTTCTGTGCTTGGCATGTTTGTGGGTCATTGCATGGCTGCTGGGTGGGTTGTTATACTAGATATCTATGAATTCTTGCTCTCATCTTATCACACTCATCTACCAATCATTATATGTCATGTCTATCAAACTATCTTCCATTCTCACTCTGACTCATCCCAAATCCTTTCTGCTACTTTCATCTCCTAAATAACTCTGCCTAAGCACTTCCCTCCGCTTCCACATCTAACTCACCAAACCTCACTCTACTACCGTGACCTCCCACACAACCCTACTAAATTCTCCCGCATTTATCTCACCCTGCTACTATGCTCTCCCTAACCCTTCCACATACTCTTCCCTCCTCCATCCCCCTTTACTCATCCCAAGCCTTTGGGTTGAGTAAATGAAGGATATACTCCCAATTAACAACTCTGGATTTCTTTCCTCCTCCACCCCTCCATTACTCCAGTCAATCTAACTAACAAACTCTCATATCCGCGGCTCAAATTAACTCATAATAATACTAAAACTGTACTCATTATTTCCGATACTAATCCATCACTAATTCTTGTTGGGTTCCAGAGTAGCGTGCTACTCACCGAAAAGCGCTTCGACGCCTCGTCAGGGGTAGTAAGCACTATATAAATATGATTACAATACAATCTGTATAGTTTTACATTTTTTTTTCTGCTAAGCAGCAAGCTCTCGTTGGGGCAACCAATTCTGCCACTTGTGCTGATGTCTCATTTGGTAAGGAGGATGCTTCAAGTGTCTCTGTGATAGAGCGCACTGTATAGTCAGCCTTAAGTCCTCCATACTGGTCTCTCAGACAAGAGCCAGCAACAAATGTGCAATCTGACAGTGCAATGGACTTTCTTTTACGTCTGGTCTTGGTTTTGTTTATAATTCAGTCATTTATCTTCAGTTATGCTCCAGTTCATCATCAATTTCGTCTTTCCCTGTCATCACAGTTCTTGTCTGAAATTGGAGGCAGTGTTGCTGGATTGAGGACATTGCATCTTCGAATACAAATATTCTCTTCTGCTAGAATGGTTTGCTAAAGACACGTCAACTGACCGTTCATTATGTGCTGTGATCTTATCCTTGTTAAATGGATCTTGACTGAACGAAAGACATAAAACAATGAAAGTATGACCCATCACAAGTCCTTTACTGTAATTGCCAAACAAACCACTGCGCAGTTTCATACTACCTGTAAGACTTACAGCTGCTGGAGCAAGTACACTGGAAAGGTGTGCTACTGGACCCATATGTCCTCCATGTTTCTGTGTGAGAATTGAAAGTGCACATCCATCTTTTTCATGGCAAGATATAAAGATCATTTTGTGATCAGGTATCCTGTGTTAGGGTGCTTGAGACAAACTCTTCTAATTTCTTAAATGCATTAAGACTCTCTTCATCAAATGGTACCGGATCCTATACATCATTGCATGATAAACTTCCTAAAGGCTTCACAATAAGGGAAAAGTTTGGAATCCACTGATGACAGTACCAAACCATTACAAAAAACATCCAAACCTCCTTTGTATGGTCGAGGGACTCAAATTCAGATTTGCAGAAGCACATTCTTTAGATACTTTCCTCAAACCCTTTTCAGTATGGTGTCCGAGATAAACTGCTTCTTTTTCACACTATTATATTTTAGTTGGGAGGAGTTTATGGTTATATCAGTCAAGTGGTTATATCCAGTTTACAATCCTCCTTTGTCTTGGATGCTATTAGCAAGCCATCAATGCATTGAACTAGAACTGAAATACATGCAAATGTTAGGCTCTCTAAATCTTTCTATCTGGAAGAAAATTGAAGGTCTCTCTGTATACCCTGGTCTTAATTCCAGAGGTAGATCTTCTTTTGTCTAAACTGGGTATAACTCAACTGTTGTATCTTCTGAACTTAGTTTAAAAACTGAATCCTTATGTTGTGTTTCAACTGAAATACCATGTGGTGTGCAATATATCACACAATTCATTTTACAAAGAAGGTCTCTTCCAAACAAATTCACAGAACTGTAGTGATATAAACTGGTGTTTATTCTTCACCTGTCCTGTTTTACCTAGAACATCTGCTGTAACCTGATTAACAATTTATTTATTGCTGATCCCTACTAATTAGACTTCCCTTCCTGAAAGGGGTAGGTTTGGGACCTCAACAGAACGAACTGTAAAATGGGTATCCCCTGTATCAATCTGAAATAAAACTGAATAGCCATTGACTTCTCCGTTGATACATGGGCCCCTTTGGTCTGCCGCTAGCAGTCCACCTCCCTCCTCAGGCACTATCATTGTGAACTGCCTCCTGCAGTCTCATCATTCAGAATCATAATATTTTGTTGATATCCTGCATTATATGACATTTTATTTCTCATTTATTTTTGCACAGCTTTGGCTCTTGGCATTTGACATTCGTAATGATTTTTGGTGTTGTATATTCCGCAAGGAATTCTGCATATTCAACATCACATTACCTCATTGTGTCTCATGGATGTGCTCTGAATTCTCCTGAATAAGGGTAGGACTCTGTCTACACTCATTTCAAGGGTCCGAACCTTCCATATTGATGACATGCTGTATTCTTTTTCAACACTAATATTCATTCCATACCCTCTACCTTACCAACTTGCATCACTTAATTCATTCCATTAGTTCCATTTTAAACAAAATTCATATTTGAACCCTTTTGCCTCCACAACCCTTTCGCAAACTGTTGTCTGAGCAATCAACTTATCCTTTAACTAATTTAGCATTTTCTCAAAATAATCACTACAATTTGTCACCAACATTAAGATCTCATCAATATCTTTCATCGACTGGCACAGTTAACCCTGTTTACTGCAATATGATCAGTAATCTCTTATCTCGTACCATTCACAAAAGCAAAAACAAAACCACTGTCCCTATCTTTCTCCGTATTTTGCCTCTGCCATCTTTTTTGTAAGCCTGCACTAACCTCTCAATAGGAATGCACTAACTCTTTGGGTTCCTGTGACATTCTCAAAATCTTCTCTCAATATAAATTTCTTTCTTGAATTTGTTTTTTCAGATACTCAATCTTTGCCCTGTATTTTTCTGCTATCACTGTTGCTGGTGCATTATTTAGGACCAAGTCTAGCGGGTTCTCATATCGGGCATCCAAATCTCCAACAAGGTATTTAAATCTGTCCATAACTTTGGGGAAATGAGTCAACTTACGAGTCATATCATACCACTGTGCTGGATCCTCTTGCATGTTCAGAAAGTTATGCGTGAATGCATACAAATCAGCCCTTGTCTGAGACATGCACCAAATTCCCTCCATGTACTCTCCTGAAGGGAAATGCTGTCCTGAAGTTGTCCCTTCCTCTGAATTGCTTAAATATTTCTTGCCTTTTCCTCAATCCCTTTCATTTTCTGTTTATTTGTTGTCCCTTTCTTCCAATTTTCTTGATATTTCTTTGTCATTTCAATGTTGCATTTTCACAATTAAATTTTTACCTTTAATATGAGTCCACAAAGAAATCAGGCCCATTTCTTTGATCTCAGCAAATGTCCAATCTATTTTATAATTTAGTTTTATATTTGAATTTTTTTTACTAAAGTCAACTCATCAGCTTATGCTTCCGATTTGTCATGCGCTTCATTAGCACATCTTGCCTCTTTTATGAAATACCTAATATCATCAGCATTCTAAGTCAATAATCTGTTCAAATCCACATTCCCTCACAACATTTCACTAAATTCTATTTTTAATATTCCAATAAAGTCTTCTTCAAGTGGTGGCTATACAATCACTGTTCTTTCAGGAATAATCTGTGTCTGATCCCCTAGTGCCCTGCATCCACTTGTACTGGATATTGCCTTTTAGGCTGAAACGTCTGTCTAGGCACTTTGTTACAACTCCAGTAGGAGCTTGTTCTGTTGGTGTATCTCCCCCTCCATTCTTATCAGCCCCTTCAGTGGTATGGGCTCTTTGCTTTGATTTCGCGGTATACAGAGAACTAGAACTCAGTAACTCACTTATGAATTAGTCATCATCTGACTCGCAACTCTTTTTTGTTTTTCTCTTTATCCTGCTCTTTTTTAGTAACTATAGCAGGAAATGTTTTTACACATTCAGTCATGTCTTCTTGCAAACCTTTCACGTGATGATCTAGTTTACTTGGTTCTCCTGAATGACCTCTATGTAGTTTTGTCTTTCTTTTCCATCTCCTTTTCAGTTGCCAGATGAGCTTATTTATTAAACGCTTCAAACTGCGTAGTTCTAGGTATTGGGCTCATGTCGTACATGATCTGCTTTCGAAAATCTAGCCTTTTAATATTAAAGGTATCCTCCTTCGGAACTTGTAAACCCTAATAATGTGCTGTGTTTATTCCATACCGAGATCAAGATGCAAGTATAATACCTGACCTCTATAAACATTTCATATGCTAATGTTTCTTCACTCTGCAATTTCTGACCCTCTCTATGTATGCCATCCTTGAGTTTTGGTTTTGTGATACACCGCCCATGTTTTTCACCTAAAACTCAAAAACAACTTCAAAATCGCAATAAATAGGTATAAGCAAACTTAGCTAGCAACTAACAATAGCAGTCCTGCTCATACAAAGGTCAACCTGTCACAGAGTGACTGTCCCAACAGCCTACTAATTGGAGCACAAGCTTTGTGGTGCTGTCTCACCAATCCCAGTGCAGCTCTCTGGCTGAAAAACCAATCACAGCGCAATTTCTTTGTGAACAAGGAAACAATTACGGACCGCATTAAACTACTTAAATAAAAAAACTCTTTGCTGTGTACCCTAGAACAGAAGTGGATATCACCGTATTAGGTAAAAGAAGTGATTTGCAAACTATAAAACCTCTAATATGAGGAATACGAAAAATCTAAATCGGAGACAAGCATGAATAACACACAACCTGCATTAGTTTTCACTAGGCAAGCTCTGACTACCAGAAATCTACCTCCAAGTGAATGTTCTCCATTCCATATACTCAGGGTAAGCACAATAACTCAAGTTAAACTTTCAGACTTGAAAAATTAATTGTTAATTCAGAGTCCCTATGGATGTTTAAGTGACACCTCTCTGAATACACCACAATACAGACAAATAGTGAATATCTTGAGATCTTGAAAGTTCGATGAATCCGATAAGCAATTCAAATTTATCTAATAACAAAATAAGCTTCAAATGGGTTTACAAATATAAATAATACATCAACACAACAGTAATCAATCCACCAACTGAACCCTTTTATCACCTATCCAAGCAATGCAGCACAAAAACAGAGGTCCTTCATCACAGGCTCATACTTCAAGAGATGTCCAAAAACTCAGTTATTCCCTTTTCATACTTACACTCCTGATTCGCTCAAGAACGCACAGCCAAAACAGATAGTCACTTCACAGGGTGATCCAACACTGAAAAGTTGGAAAATTCTCAGACACTCTTCTCTCCTTTGATCCGGGTATTAAGAGCTCAAAAACTGGAAACATATTTTGGGGACCCCTGAAAGAGAATGTGTTCTTATGCTAATCATCCTCTGCTACCAAAATTGTGGAAGCTGAACCTCAATAAGTTATGCACTCCGATTTTTGTTTTAGGCAGTTCAGCTCCAATTCTCTCTTTGATCTAGTGGTAAGAAACTACCCTCCCCATCCATGAAACATAAAGTCATCCAATTTCAATTCAAAATAAAAGTGGAATCATTTAGTATTGAATTTTAGATAAAAATATGGGAAAATAGATGTATTACTGAATTGTTAATAAAAACTATACAAAACAATGAATAGATCTACCATGAAGGCTCAGGTACAGAAATAAAGAATCTAAAAACAGAGCAAAATCCCTATTTATGCAAATAATCTAGATAGTTTTTAAGTGTCTAACCCGTAAAGAGTACTGACAACATCCAACAGAGGAAAGGTAAGTCTCAAATTAATCTGACAATCCCAGGAGGAAAGTGGAATGTTTCCCACAAATCCTGCAAAACAGGAGTTTTACATAAACTGTATTCATATTAATTAATAAAACTGCAAATTCAACATGATGTGAACATGGTTAGGTTGACCCTGGCAGATCAAAACCAAGCGGATAATAACGGTTTTTAACACTAGCCCATTTCTTAAGGTAAGAGAAATCTTCATCCTGCTTGCTGAGCAGTTGCACTCCAGATCTGTAGAACATAATTTGAAAGATTTCTCAAACAGGAGCTCATAGAATTATGGACCTGATTTAGAACTTGCCAGAGGAGTTATTCTGTTGCAACTGTGACAGATATTCTGTCTGCCAAAATCAAAATCCCATAAGAAATAATGACTCCCTGACCTGGTCCTGGCCAGGAATCCACTTGGCTCCACCAGCCTGCCCCCGTGCCCCTCACCCTCCCAACTGCAGCCTGGACAGCAGTTCTAGGCCCTCCTCCACCCGCAGGCTCCCGCCTGCGCCTCATCCCTGGTGCCTAGTGATAGGATTCTCCAATCTCTCACCCTCCACTCCCTCAACCCAGGGCCTCGCCCCACCTGCACCCAATCCAGCCCCACACACACACACAAGGCCCCTTCACCTGCTACACCTGGCATTTCTCCTGCTCCACATCCCACACGCCCCACACCAACCCCAGCACCCCCGCCAAACACAAAAACCTCAACGCAATAAACACCCACACAGCCCCTGCGCCCACCAGCCGGCCCCACCACATAACACCTCACAACCTGAACACACCCCACAACAACAACACCACAACCCACAGCAACACCCACCACAACCATCTCAACTGCCTGCTCCTTAAAACCCGCTCCCTACACAAACATGCCATAGAACTCTGGGATCTCATCACATCACACTCACCGGACATCGTCTTCCTTACGGAAACCTGGACGAACCACTTCTCAGAGCCTGACCTAGCCACAGCCACCCCCATGGGATACAAATTCCAACGCAAAGACCGCCTTAACAAGCCAGGAGGTGGCATCGCCATCCTGCACAAAGACACCATTAAAGTCACTACAAACTCCTAAGACACCCTCGACAGTGCAGAACACATGCACTTCTTAATCCGCATTAACAATAACACCAGCCTCAGAGGTACACTAATTTAAAGACCCCCAGGACCACGCCCCGCCTTCTGTGACACCATCGCCGACACCATCAGCACGCACACCCTCACCTCCACAACCTACATCGTCCTCGGTGACTTCAACTTTCACTTGGGGACCCTTCAAGACCACAACTCCTCCTCCCTCCTAGACAACCTCAACAACCTAGGACTCAAACAACTGGTCACAGCACCCACCCACTCAGCAGGACACACACTTGACGCAGTCTTCACCTCAAGCCAACACATAACCTACACCCACACCACCGAACTCCACTGGACGGACCACCACTGCGTCCACTTCTCCTTCGCCAAACCCCCCCCCCACACCACCACCAACACACCACGCCCTACCGCATGTGGGACAAGATCCCCACAGAACGCCTGAACTCCCAACTGACACATAACCCCCCCCCACACCGACGACCCCAACGCCGCAGCCGCAAACCTCTCAAAATGGATCACTACCTGCGCAGACACACTAGCCCCCCTCAGAAAAAACTTCACCGCCCGCAACATCAAGAACGCCCCATGGTTCACCACTGAACTCCAAGCTCAAATGCCGCCAAGTGGAGAAAGCCTGGCGACACGAACCCTCAACAACCAACTTCGCCACCCTCAAAAACTCCATTCGCACCCACCACCAACTCATACTCACCACCAAAAGAGCACACTACAAGGAACGCATTGACCACTCCCAAAACAGCAAAGAACTCTTCACCATCATTAAAGAGGTATCCAAACCCAAAGCCAGCAACATAGACCCCACACACACACAAGCCCTCTGCGACTCCCTCTCCAACCACTTCCACCACAAAATCCTGGACATACACAACTACTTCATACCAGACACACCCACCACACACGCCCCTCACCCACCCAACTCAAACCCCCCTCACCCCCCCCCCCCCCCCCCCCCAAACCTACTTACCACCTGGGCCCCAACCACCGACGAAGAAACTGAAAAAAACATGAACTCCATCCACTCTAGATCCCCCTCCGACCCCTGCCCCCATCGCATCTTCAACAAAGCCAGCCCAACCATCGCCCCCAAGCTCCGCCACATAATCAACACCTCATTTGAGACCGCCACCTTCCCAGACCTCTGGAAGCACGCATAAATCACTGCACTTCTAAAAAAGCCCACAGCCGACCTGGACCACCTCTCCAACTACCGCCCCATCTCTCTCCTCCCTTTCTCCGCCAAGATCGCAGAGAAACTAGTTAACACCAGCCTATCCCACTTCCTTGAGGAGAACAACACACTTGATCCCTCTAAATCCAGGTTCCGCAAGAACCACAGCACGGAAACCGCCCTCATCGCATGTACTGATGACATCAGAACCAGAGTCGACAAGAGGGAGACCGTCACACTCATCCTCCTAGACCTCTCCGCGGCCTTTGACCATGTCTGCCACCACACACTCCGCACATGCCTCCACAACACAGGAATTCGACACAAAGCCCTAGACTGGCACACCTCCTTCCTCACCGATAGAGCCCTAAAAGTTCGCCTCCCACCCTTCCACTCCACTGCTACCAAGATCATCTGCGGAGTCCCCCAAAGGTCCTCCCTCAGCCCCACTTTCTTCAACATTTACATGACCCCTCTCGCCAACATCCTCTGACCTCAGGGTATCACCATCTTCTCCTACGCAGATGCCACCCAACTCATCATCACCCTCACCCGCAACCCCACCACCACCAAAACCAACCTCCACGCCGCACTCCTTGACACCGCCACCTGGATGAAAACAAATCACCTCAAGCTCAACTCCAACAGAACAGAAATCATCATCTTTGGCCCCAGCAAAACCATATGGGACGACTCCTGGTGGTCCTAGGCCCCGCACCCACCCCCACCCCCGCAAACCACGCACGCAACCTCCGCATCATCCTAGACCCCTCTCTCTCCATGACCCAGCAAATCAACACAGTCACCTCCTCCTGTTTCCACACACTCCGCACGCTGAAAAAAAACCTTCAAATGGATTCCCACAGAGACCAGGAAGACCGTCATCCACGCACTGATCAGCAGCAGGCTAGACTACGGTAACGCCCTCTACGCCGGCACCACACTCAAACGCAAACTCCAGAGAATCCAGAACACAGCTGCACGCCTCATCCTTGACCTCCCCCGCCACGAGCACATCACACCACACCTCAAATCCCTTCACTGGCTCCCCATGGACAAGAGGATCACCTTCAAGATCCTCATCCACACACACAAATCCCTCTACAACACCGGCCCAACCTACCTCAACGAAAGAGTGAACTTCCACACTCCCACCGGCCACCTCCGATCTGCCGACCTCGCACTAGCCACAATCCCCTGCATCCAACGCACCACCATTGGAGGCAGGTCCTTCTCCTACCTCAGCCCCAAGACCTGGAACTCCCTCCCCACCAACCTTTGCAAAACCCAAGACCACCTGCTTTTCAGAAAAAACCTCAAGACATGGCTGTTCGAACAGTGACCCTCCTTGACCCCACCCTTAACCCCCCACCCCCAGCGCCTTAAGACCCTCACGGGTGAGTAGCGCGCTCTATACATTTTTTGATTGATTGATTTCGGGTGACGGGCTATCTGTCACAGTTGTGACTGAGTAACCTGTCTGCCAATATCTAAATCAGGCCCATGTTCTTCTGCACGGATGCATTGGAACTTCCACTGGATATTGCTAATGATACATTAGATACACGATGGAAAACTTAATTCACAATACATTCTTCTTAATAACACTGCCCTTTTATGGGATAGCATTCTGTACTCCGCTGAAATGGTGGGGAGAGATGACTTGCAGAAGGTCACTGATTTGAAGGGGGGAAATGACAGGAGCAAGATTAGCTGAAAACCAGTTATTAATCACACTCCTATACAAAATAAATTGTTTCAAGTGCAACATTATCAATTCATCAGTTAAGACTATATGATTCATTAAAGTTATTAATTTGCTCAAGTAAATTGTCTCCCTAAATGTGCACATCAGAAAAAATGCTGACACCGGGAAGGAAAATCTATCAGTGGTCATCATGTAGAGGAAGTAAAGTTCCCATGTCTTGCTGGCTCTTGTTAGGTTTTCCAGGGCCGTAATTGAGATCCCTGCCACTCCTGCATTGTGTGTTGGGCCTCCAGCCTTACCCATCCTGGGGGCCCTGTCAACCCTCACTTCACTATGAGAGTAATGTAAATGGCAGCCTAGGGATTCCCCAAGGTGAAAGTAAAAACATGCAGCATTATTTTATTGTTGCAAGCTCTGATTTTGGCCCAGAGAAAAGGTGCTTCTGTACCTGTGACAGGCCACCAGGATGAAAAAGAATTCTACTAGAAACTAGAGAGTTGTAGACAGCGGAGCGGGGATTAGGAACAATGAGCCAGGGTGTGGAGAAAGTGCATGTAAAAAGAGGTTGAGGCAGAGAGACTATTTTGAGAGAGAGCAGAGTGAGAGGTGAAAGAGAAGAAGGCAAGAGTGGGCGAGAATGAAAGAGAGAGACAGAAAAAACAATGGGAAAGAAGAGGGGCAGATTACAGGAAAGAAACCCAGGCAGAAAAGAGACAGGCAGAGAGAAGAGTAGATAAAATAGGACTTGAAAGATGAAAAAAGAGGGTCGGGTAGTAAGTGAGATGAGAAATCGAGCAATTGTAAGGCAGAGGAGCGACCACTGAGAGGTGTGATGAACAGAGCAGGTGAGAGGGACAGACCATATAATGTTAACAAAGAGCACAAACAAGTGAAGTTAAACGAGGGTAAGTTAATAGGTGTTTTCTATTGAAAAGTTATTTGAACAAATGGACACATTATAACATGCATGCATGCTTCCTTGCAGTCATGTATTTCCCATATTTGAATATGACATGACACTTTGGGTATATATTAGGTGGTGAGAGCAAGCTACAAGAGTGAAACACAAGCATCTGTGGCGCATGGGGGTCCCCCACCCTTTATTGGAGGCTTCTTCTTAGTCCAAGGTCCATGAGTATCTGTGAGATATGGGAGATTCAGCGGCCTCTCATCGCAATCTGAACGGAGTCCCATCATTTTGTTATGCCGCTGATGTATCCTCCCCGTAAGGCCCAGACATGTAACCCAGATTTTATGCCCATCCTGGTTTTAAATGCTATAAGTCGCCATGCTATCACCTCAGTGCCCACAATACCCTGTTCATTACTGCAGTCATCCAGATCAGCATACATTTTTATCTGATAGAGACTTACGTTTGAATTGCCCCAGGCATCAGACTGGATCCAGAGATTTTTTTTCTCCGAGCACTATCCCTGTGCACTGTTAGTTACCATTGATCGACTCCGTGGGCATTGTTGGCGTCGTGGTTGCATGATGTCGCGGTTGCATATAGGTGCCACCTCGGCACGCTGACGTCAGTTCTTTTCTTTCCGCGCCAGCCTACGCACAGATCCGGAGAAGAACTACCCCAGTAATTTTTTGACTAACTGTGACATTAGTTGAATTAGTTTTTGACAAGTTTTGGTGCGTCGAGGGATGTCCTGCAAGACCGGATTTAAGCCCTGCGATTCCTGTCACCACATGATGTCTGTGACGAATCCGCACCTTGTGTGTCTCTGGTGTTTGGAGCGCGACCATGACCCATAGTCGTGCTCCGAGTGTTGGGCCATGAACCTGAAAGCTTTGAGGGAGCGGTCCCTGAAGCTCATGGCAGCCTGATGCTCAACTCCGCGTCATTCCCGCTCCCGTTCAAGAGGAAGGCCAGGAGACCTTTCACGGAGTCACCACCATTCTTCTTCGTCCAAGTCATCTGCACATTCGGGTAAGAAGAAGTCAAAGAAGGCAAAACGTTCTTCCACTTCGCCCCGTCGCTCGCACGAGGCAACGCGGGAAGAGCATCCACACTCTAGGCCTCTATCCTCGGAGCCTCAGCTTGGGTCTGCTCCGCGTTGCCCCGAATTTCTGGGAGCCAGGGCTAGCCCTGCCCAACTTAAGGAGCTATGAGGCCATGTGCCTCCTATTTGGACAGTCTGACCCTCCCTCGGCGCCTTCGGGCCCAGGGGAGTCGGTGAGGGCCTACTCAGGTTCAAAGTCGGCGATTTCGGTCCCGACGCCAGAGGGCATCTTTGGATCTGTCCCGACGCCAGTCGTGCCAACGCGACCTTCCCTGGTGTCGGGTCAGACGTCGATACTCCCGGCGCCGATTGAGCCCACAATCGACGTTGACCCTATACTCATTCCTAATGTGCCGGAACAACACAGTTTCCATGGGCCCTGCTGTGCCCAGGGTTGATCCTGAACCCTATTACTATGGGTATGGATACAAGGAGAGTGTAGAGTGGTTGCTGGACCCTTTAGAAGACCAGCTTGAGCCTGAACTGGACTGGGTACAGGATTTGGGTGATGCCAGTGGGTCGGACACCTCCCCTCACACTGGCATGTTTTCTTCCCGTACCGTGGTTACAGAGGAGGGAGCGTCTTATTCTATGGTGGTGAGAAGGGCAGCTGAGGTTTTGAACCTCAAGCTGCCTTCTGTGGAGGTCAGGCCTAACCTCCTGGCCGAAGTGCTTCAGCCTGGGGCCTCCAACTCAGAACCCCTTCTTCCCTTCAACGAAGCACTTAAGGATGTCCTATTGGGGACCTGGTCCTAACCCAGCACAAGGGCTCCTGTGAATAGGACGATTGCCCGCCACCATCGGCCTGCACCGAATGAGCCAAATTTCCTTAGCCAACACCCTATGCAAGAGAGCCTTGTTATCTAGACTTCTTCATCCTCTGGTACATTCCCTACCGCTCCCCTGAACCAGTGAATCAAAAAGACTGGACAATTTAGGGAAGAAGATGTTTTCTTCTGCCAGTCTAGTGCTGCGGTCCGTGAACACCGCATGCCTTTTGGGCTGCTATTCCCATACTCTCTGGGATACGCTCACGCAAGTGCTGCCTCAAGTTATGGAAGAGGCCCAGAACGTTCTCTCCCAAGCCAGGACAGATGGGAAAGACGAAGCCAAGTTCATGATCTGTGTTGGACTGGATACGACAGACTCACTAGGCAGATCGGTTATGTCGATGGTGGCATGCCTGGTTGAGGATGTCTGGCTTTTTGGGGGATGTCCAGCAATCTTTGATGCACATACCCTTTGATGGCACTTGTCTCTTCGGAGACAAGGCAGACTCAGCGCTCGAGCACTTTAACGATTCCTGGGCTACGGCTCTGTCCCTTGGCTTCACAGCCGCTTCTCGCCCCCCTCAGTCTGCCTCTCGCTCCTTTCGTGGCCACAGACAGGGGCACCCAACCGCGTCTATTTCCACCGGGCCACTGACCCGGGCATGCTGTACACCCCTGCGTGGATGCGGGATCCACCAAGCTTGTGGATCAGGGAGTCAACGGGCCACCCAATCCACCCTCACCCCCTCTTTTGCATGAAAACCTTCCTAGTCCGTTGGGACATCCGGGTCCAGTTGGTGGCAGAATTCACCATCATCAGCCCCACTGGGAATCCATTACCACGGACAGAAGGGGTCCCACGGGGCTATTCACTCTCCTTCGAAACTTCTCCTCCAGCCATGCCACCATCATTCGATCACCTGTCAGAGGATCATTTGGCACTTCTCTGCAAGTAAGTCAATGCTCTCTTGGCCAAGGGAGCCATTGAGAGGGTCCCTGCGCCAGAAGTAGGTTGTGGTTGCTATCCCTGCTACTTTCTGGTGCCCAAAAAGGACAAGGGTCTTCACCCTATCCTAGACATACGGTCCCTCAATCTCTTCCTCAAGAATGAGAAGTTCAAGATGTTAACCCTAGCTGGGGCCCTTTCTGCCCTGGAGACTGGATGGTTGCGTTGGACTTGCAGGACGCCTATTTCCATATTCCCGTCCTGCTGGCCCACAGACGTTACCCACGATTCGTGGTAGGTCACAAGCACTTTCAGTTCACCATGCTCCCCTTTGGCCTTACCAGTGCCCCTCCGGTGTTCATGAAAGTGATAGTAGTGGATCTACACAGGTTAGGGGGTCCCAGTCTTCCCCTACCTCGACGACTGGCTGTTGAAGGCGGACACAGCCCAGAAAGTTGTCTCCCACCTCCAGACTACAGCAACCCTCCTGCATTCACTGGGGTTCACTATTAACGTGCCAAAGTCACACCTGGCTCCCTCTCAGACGCTCCCTTTCATCGAAACTGTTCTGGACACAGTGCGGTTTCGGGCTTATCATCCCAAAAAGCGAGTCCAGGATATTTGGTCTATGATACCGATGTTTCATCCTCTCTCCTGGATTTCGGTGAGAAAGACTGAGGCTGCTGGGCCTCATGGCCTCCTGCATCCTGCTGATCCAACATGCCAGATGGCACATGGGGGCTCTGCAGTGGGACCTGAAGTTCCAGTGGGCACAGTATCAGGGTAATGTCTCCGACATGGTTCAGATCTCGATGGGAACTGCAAAAGACCTGCAGTGGTGGTTGTCGAATCCAGATTGAGTTAATGGCAGATCCCTCTCCCTTCCCCATCCAGATCTCACAGTAGTGACAGATGCATCACTCATGGGATAGGGCGCCCACATGAGAGAGGTAGAGATCAGAGGCCTCCGGTCTTTGTGGAGTCCGGACTCCACATCAACCTTTTGGAGCTCTGGGCGATCTGAGTTGTATTGAAAGCATTTCTTCCTTCTCTCAAAGGGAAAGTAGTGCAGGTGTTCACCGACAACACCACCGCCATGTGGTATTGCGGCAAGCAGGGCGGAGTGGGGTCGTGGACCCTTTGGCATGGCTGGGCATTTCCCTGGTGGTTTAACATCTGGCAGGCTCTCTGACCGTTAGAGCAGACGATCTCAGCGGTTGATGCGTATTAGATCACAAATGGAATCCCCGGAGGTGGCGCAAGGCCTCTTCCAGCAGTGGCGAGAGCCTTGGTTAGATCTGTTTGCCTCTGCAGACAACACGCAATGTCAGCTGTTTTGCGTGTTGGAGTTTTCAAGGCGGCACTCGCTCTGTGACGCATGTCTTCACAAGTGGAACTCAGGTCTCTTGTACGGCTTCCCGCCAAACCACTTCTGCTCAGAGTTCTGAAGATCAGGCAGGACCGGGCCAAGTAATCTTGGTGGCTCCGGACTGGGCATGAAGAGTCTGGTATCCTGAGCTCTTGAACATTGCCATCGATCCTCCGATCAGCCCCTTTGGGAGGATCTTCTGTCGCAGCAGCAGGCAATGGTTATCCACCTGAATCTGTCCAGTCTTCGCCTCCTTGCATGGAGAATGAGCGGCGACAGTTGACTGCTTTTGACCTTTCACCCAAAGTCTGCAATGTCATCTTGGCAGCCAGGCGCCCCGCCACTAAAACGGTAAATGCCTGACATTGGAAGAAATTTGTGGCGTGGTGTATCAACAAATCTGTTGATCCTCTCTCTGCACCTCTCTGAGGTTCTCCTCTTTATCCTCTCTCTTGCCCAGCAGGGCTCTGTTCTGGGCACCCTCAAGAGTTATTTGTCTGCCATCTCTGCCTTATTAAGCCTAGCAGACCAACCGTCTCTCTCCAAATCACCCATTGTTGGGAGGTTTTTTAAAGGCCTCACTTATGTTTCCTCCTGTTCTGTTCATCATGCCTCAGTGGGATTTGAATTTGGTCCTCACATACCTCATGTGTGCCCCGTTTGAGCCGCTCCACAACTGTCCTTTACAGCTCTTAACCCTTAAAACTGCTTTCTTGATTGCCATCACCTCTGCTTGCAGAGTAAGTGAGCTTCAGGCTGTTTCTTCAAAGCCACCATTCCTAGCAGTGCATCCTGACAACGTGGTGCTTCGTACCAGGGCTTCCTTTCTTCCCAGAGTGGTAACACCTTTTCACGTAGGCCAATCTATCACCCTGCCTACTTTTTAAGCACCCCCACATCCCTCTCATGAGGAGGAGAGACTCCACAGTCTGGATCCAAAAACAGCGTTGGCGTTCTATCTAGATCGTACCAAAGATGTATGGGAGGACAATCAACTCTGTGGGATATGTGGGTGCGAAGAAAGGGAAGGCGGTGCAGAAGAGGACCAACTTGCGATGGGTAGTCCTCTGCATCAAGATGTGCTACGCTTGGGCGAAAAAGCACCCCCCTGAGGGTTTGCACGCCCATTCAACTAGAGCAACTGCTGCTACCACAGCGTTAGCACGCGGAGTTTAGTCATGGACATGTCAGGCCGCAACATGGGCGTCCTTACATATGTTCACCAAGCACTACTGCCCGTACAGTCAGGTCCGCAGGGATGGCTATTTTGGCCATTCGGTCCTGTAGGACTTTTTGGTGTGATCTTAGTTGGCAGCCCACCACCGGGGGTGGTATTGCTTGCGTATCTATCTAAAGATGAGAAATCTACAACTAGAAGTCTCTATCAGATGTACAAGTTACTTAACTTTGATAACGATATATCTGGTAGAGACATATTCTAATTGCAGATTCCTTACCGACTTGCCCTTCCTCCCTGCACTGCGAACTGATCTCTAGGGATAGGTACTTCCCTCTAAGGGCTATAGTTTTGGCACACTATTCTCAGTGTTCTTCATGGCTCCACGCCAGTGGCGTGGAAAGTCATGAAAAGATACTGACATCAGCGTGCTGGGGTTGCGCCTATATGTGACCGCGACATCATCACGGCGACCTAGACGCCCGCGGAGTCGACCAACGCCACCTAACGGTGCGCAGGGGCACTGCTTGAAGAAAAAAATCTCCGTATCTAGTCTGATGCCTGGGGAAATTCAAAGGTAAGGAATCTGCAACTAGAATATGTCTCTACCAGATATATCGTTACTGAAGGTAAGTAACTTGTACGTTACTGCCGGAGTTCGTTTGGAAATGTGCAGAACCCAGTTTTTTCCAAGAGATGTGAAGTTATGAATTAATCTTCTGATGTATATTTTTATTTGTCTCTGGGTTTTAGTGGGCTTACCTTTTAAATGGCAGCGAAATTGGTGACTTCAGTTTAGCTGGAGAGGTGTACAATATTACTATATATGGCCTGCTGTGATGATATGGGTCAACCGGAATGGCCATCTACAACACAATTGAGTATCATACAATGTGTCCTTAAACATTATTCACACACCCAAGGCAAAACAACATTTAGATATTCCACACACAGACTTTGAGCTGATCACTTAACCATCATTCACCATCCTGCCAGTCAGACATGCAGCACAGATGACAAGTACTCCCACGTCATGTCCGACACCTAAATAGTCCTAGCTTCTTTTCGTAATATTAGTTTACATGTTAGCATTTCTAAGGACATATGAATGATAGCAAGTACAAAATTGCATGTATGGATAAACTTCAACCTTCTAATGAAATTTAGATGAAAATTTACAAGCTGGCGAGGAAGGACTCAAACAATGGAGTGCAGTTCTACTACTCAGTTCTAGGGGTGGGGCGCAGGACAATTCGAAGGACTTCAATTGATTTAGTGTTAGGGGAATTACGTCTGGTTCATGAGCTTAATGTAGAGATATTACTGGATTATGTTTGTAATAAAAAGACGTTTGTATATATTTAAGGGCAATAGGTAGTATTCTCTTTGTCTTTCAAGTCAGTGTAATCTGGCAAATCATAATTTTGGTGAGTTGTTTTTCATTTGGTGACCACTTATAGCATTTTTTGGTCCAATGCAGCATTCTGTATTATTATGTCTCCTGAACAGAATTAAACACAAAACACTAGGAGAGACCAAAGGTGTTGACTTTGCAGCTCTGCCGATCACTCGCTGTGCCTCCTGATACAGCACGTGCTTCGAAGGTAGTAACCCAAAGCGGACTATGGCACTGAAATAGTAGTCCAAGTATTGTAAACGTTGAGGGATAACCCGTAACTATTAGCTTGGAAACCTCTCCTTTATGCTCCGTTACTCATCCACTAGGGTGACTCTATACCATTATAGTATATTTGCTTAGCAGCTAATGTTTTACAATTACTCTAAAAACTGTTGGAATTCTAAAGGGGATTTCACTATTTTAGTGTGATTTCTCTCTTCTGCTCCATTCTGGATTGTGCTCCCTTTTGTGGTCTAAATAGTTACTTGTCAAACTCATGGTGAGTCTCATACCTAAGGTGTAGACCGTTTGCAATACTTGTCTCATTGCAGACACAGCACTTTCAATGTGGGCCCCCATATTCTGTGCAATAACCATTAATTCTTTACCAGAAAACGTCGATCCACAAATTCATTTTTTTTTACCAATTTATAAAATGTTGCAAACAATTTATATTTTGAATCTCACTTTGTGGTGCAGCTGCACCAACTCCTGTACTTGGGCTATGTAAAATGGCTCACTTAAGTGCAATGTACAAGGCTGGGGTCTCTTGCAGTCTTGCTTTATTGAATGTAAGCGCTATTTGAGCTCGTTATATGGCGTGACATATGACTACATATGAAAATACCCAAAACAAACATAAGATACTAAATAGGGGAGAAATTGCAGGTTTACTTTTTTGGTGGAACCATGCCCCAAGTATTTCTTAAAGTAAAGAATAAAATGACAGCTGCCAAGTTTAAATAAAAATATAATGGTGGGCATGCCTAGTTCTGCTGTTAATGTTACTGAGGTTAGGACTGTAAAGACAGGCAAATACTGTGCAGTTTAGAAGGTAATGATACCATGTTTTGAATTTTGATCAACCGAGAGGTTTGCTTAATCCATTCTGTTTACAAAATGGAGAACAAAAGACAAGCGGGATGAACTAAATCAGAGTGTGATGGCTCAAGTGGTTTCATTAAATGAGTGCTGTCTGCAACTGTTCATTAATGAGGGCGCGCCATATGCTTCAACTGCTATGGTCAATAGCGGATTCCGAAAGTCTTTTGTCTGCGGAGAACAAAGCTGGATGGAAATATTGCGTGATGGGCTTCTGTCAGAGGAGTTGCTTTAAATTCAGTGAATACTGTTGAGGAAATAGTCCTGGCAATTTGTGACCCAAAGGTAGTCGTACATTATTGGAATCAAGCCTACTGTGCTTCACATTACACAGATGTGAAGGCCTGATTATAGTTGCTTCATAATTAACAGTGATCCGATTTGTTTTGTGGCATAAATGGTGCATGTGTAGAACATTAGCCATGGCACACTCATTCAAATTCAACTCAAGGGCTCCGCGGCAGGCGGGTCACGAGCTTCAGGGAGCAGCCGCGCGAGCGCCTCCATATGTTCATGCCGCATCTTACTATGGCTATGAGTGCGAGATAAGTTCCCCAAAGAACCTAATCGTGTTCTGTAATTACAACGCGGCTTTCCGCTGGCTAGAAATGAGGGGAAAAAAATAAAACACTCCCTCATCAGATAATTTCTAAATTACTTTACATGGCGGATGCCTAACTCAGTTGGTTTTCAACTGCTGAAATTATAAATAATTGTAACAGATGTGGCAATATGGCTGGCCTCCAATAAATGAGGCCCTTGGTAATTTGGCCGACCCTTTGACAGGCCAATTTAATAAAATGTGAACAAAATCTTCTTGCTAATAATTTATCATCCCTTTTCCCCACAGAATAAACTTAATTACCCTAGCAGTTAACAAGGTCACACCCAGATGCCAAACTCGGCTACAGTTTTGATAATGCAATCAGGAATTGAGAGGTGATGACAGTGTTGTTGTTTTTTCATTACCTGGCTTCACATAAACACAGGTGGCGTAGCTTTCGTGTCAGTTTTTAATAATTGCAGGCTATTATGGAATGCATAGTTAGCAGATTGAAAACCACACTTTGGTGAATTTGCTTGAGTATGATTGAGACTCTGATGTATAGAGATGATAATGCATAACAGCGTCCCAAGACTGCAACGCTTTTCATTTTCACTTGGAGTATCAAGGTAAGGGGTATACTTTGTCAAGCCTGTGTCACTTTATGTCTGCGAAGAGTTTGTAAATGGAGTCACAGTGTTGTGTCTAAATGATGTGTTGTGATTTAAAAAAGGCCTTTTTGTGATTTTTGCATTGTACTTTTTTCAAACTGTATAAACTCAACAGATTTAGTTGTCTTCATATGCAATTTTATCTTTAAATTAGACATTAACGAGCCAATTATGTAGGTATAGTATTTAGATGCTGCTTGGCGATGTGGTTCAGAATAGCCCAGTACACTTCTCATTGCGTTTGTTGACAGAGAGCAGTAGTACAAGTAATTTGCGGCTTGCTTCCTTTCCTGAACGTAAATAGTTAATTAACAGTGTTAATGAAACTTTTGGGTAAAGTATAGGTGGTACTGCGAACAATACAAATTGTTACAACAGCGTCAGGTGTTATGTGTCAGCACATTCAAGTTAAATTATCGAGTTATTATTGGTAGGTGTTTGTGCGGTTCATTCTTTATAACCTGAAAACAGCAGTCCTTTCTTTATACCCCTTTGTTTCCAAGTCGTTCAAACTGCATTCATTTGTCTAGGAAACTCAAACATCTCTCGATTTCAATGGATGTGACGTTGGTATAGCCTCCAGATGTCTTGCACCGCTCTTTTATTTTTCGTCAGATCTTTCACATGCAGTTCTGAATTTATTGGTAATGCATATTCTGAATTCCTTATTGCTGAAAGCTTGTATGGGACTGTAGGAAGTTGGCTCTGTATATACTATCTCAAAGTAAGAGATAGTGTGTACAGAGTCCAAGGGTTCCCCTTAGAGGTAAGATAGTGGTAAAATTAGATAATACTAATGCTCTATTTTTGTGGTAGTGTGGTCTAGCAGTATGCTTATCAGATGGTAGTGTTAAGCATTTGTTGTACACACACAGGCAATAAATGAGGAACACACACTCAAAGACTTAATCCAGGCCAATAGTTTTTATATGGAAAAATATATTTTCTTAATTTATTTTTAGAACAACAAGTTCAAGATTTGAAGTAAATACATAAAATGCAAATTATTCCACACAGGTAAGTTAGGAACTTTGAATTAGAGCAATAACATATACAGTTTTTGTTAAAATGGGAATACGCTATTTTAAAAGTAGCTAGTGCAAAAATCAACAGTTCCTGGGGGATGTAGTATTGGTTAGATTATGAGGTAGGTAAGTAAGACACTTACAAGTCTCAGTTCCTGGGTATAGGCAGTCCACAGTTGGGGGTTCAAGGCAACCCCAAAGGTACCACACCAGCAGCTCAGGGCCGGGCAGGTGCAGAGGTCAAAGAGGTGCCCAAAACACATAGGTGCCTATGGAGAACAGGGGTGCTCCGGTTCCAGTCTGCCAGCAGGTAAGTACCCTCATCCTCGGGGGGGGGGAAGACCAGGGTGGTTTTCTAGAGCACTGGGGGGGGACACAAGTAGGCACACAAAACACACCCTCAGCGGCACAGGGGTGGCTGGGTGCAGTGTGCTTAGCAGGTGTTGGTTTTTGTATAGGAAACAATAAAGGGCCCTGGGGTCACTCTAGTGGTGCAGGCAGGGCACAGGGGGGCTTCTCGGGCCAGCCACCACCTGGGCTAGGCAGAGGGTCGCCTGGGGGTCACTCCTGCACTGACGTTCGGTTCCTTCTGGTCCTGGGGGCTGCAGGTGCAGTGCTTGGTCCAGGCGTCGGGTCCCGTGTTACAGGCAGTCGCGGTCAGGGGGGGGCCTCTGGATTCTCTCTGCAGGTGTCGCTGTTGGGGTCCAGGGGGGTTGTCTCGGGCTACTCACGGGGTCGCAGTCGCCGTGGAGACCTCCCTGTGGTGGTGGTTCTCTGGATCTCGAGCCCAGGGCGTCGAGTCTCACACTTCCGGCGGGAAGAGTGAGGTCTTTGAAGTTGTAGAAAGGTTGCAAGTTTGTTGCTGGTTGTTGAGCAGAGCCGCTGCTCACGGGAGTTTCTTGGTCCTCGGGTTCAGGGCAGTCCTCTGAGGCTTCAGAGGTCGCTGGTCCCTGTTGGATGCGTCGCTGGTTGCAGGTTTTCGAGTCAGGAGACAGGCCGCTAGGGCTGGGGCAAAAGCAGTTGTCGTCTTCTGTCGTCTCTGCTGGCTTGTAGGTCAGCAGTCCTTCTTTTTAGTTCCGGTTGCAGGAATCTCATTTCCTGAGTTTTGGGGTGCCCCTAAATACTAAATTTAGGGGTGTATTTAGGTCTGGTAGGGCAGTAGCCAATGTGGGGAGGGGGGCACATCCCTAATCCTATTAGTGGAATCCTCCAAAACTATGATGGATGATTTCTAAAGGCAGAGGTCACCTCAGCTCAGGGCACCTTAGGGGCTGTCCTGACTGGTGGGTGACTCCTCCTAGTTTTTCTCATTATCTCCTCCAGCCTTGCCACCAAAATTGGGGGCAGGGGCCGAAGGGGCGGGCATCTCCACTATCTGGGATGCCCGGTGGCACTGTAACAAAAGGGGTGAGCCTTTGAGGCTCACCGCCAGGTGTTACAGTTCCTGCAGGGGGAGGTGAGAAGCACCTCCATCCAGTGCAGGCTTTGTTCCTGGCCACAGAGTGACAAAGGCACTTTCCCCATGTGGCCAGCAACTCGTCTGGGTGTGGCAGGCTGGCAGAAACTGGTCAGCCCCACACTAGAAGTTGGATTGGTATTCAGGGGGCATCTCTAAGATGCCCTCTGGGTGCATTTTACAATAAAATCCACCCTGGCATCAGTGTGCATTTATTGTGCTGAGACGTTTGATACCAAACTTCCCAGATTTCAGTGTAGCCATTATGGAACTGTGGAGTTCGTGTTTGAGAAACTCCCAGACCATATACTCTTATGGCTACCCTGCACTTACAATGTCTAAGGTTTTGCTTAGACACTATAGGGGAATAGTGCTCCTGCACATATGCCCTCACCTGTGGTATAGTGCACCCTGCCTTAGGGCTGTAAGGCCTTCTAGAGGGGTGACTTACCTATGCCACAGGCAATGTGAGGTGGGCATGGCACTCTGAGGGGAGTGCCATGTCGACTTAGTCATTTTCTCTCCACCAGCACACACAAGCTGTGAGGCAGTGTGCATGTGCAGAGTGAGGGGTCCCTAGGGTGGCATAAGACATGCTGCAGCCCTTAGAGACCTTCCCTGGCATCAGGGCCCTTGGTACCAGGGGTACCATTTACAAGGGACTTTTCTGAGTGCCAGGTCTGTGCCAATTGTGGAAGCAAAGGTACAGTTTAGGGAAAGAACACTGGTGCTGGGGCCTGGTTAGCAGGGTCCCAGCACACTTTCAATCATAACTTGGCATCAGTAAAGGCAAAAAGTCAGGGGTAACCATGCTAAGGAGGCATTTACTTGCAGGGACTTCCTTAGAAGAATATGAAACTACTGGAGGCTTGCTCTGGGTGGCAGCTGGAGGACCTGCAGGAATGGAAGCAGTCGCCACCTGGATGAGAGAAAGCTGCCTCCACCTCAACTCTGACAAGATGGAGCTCATCTTCTTTGGAAACTCCACCTCAGCTTGGGACGCCTCCTGGTGGTCCACATCCCTCAGAACCTCCTTGCACCGACTGAGCACCCCCGCAAATTAAGAATCATCCTTGACTCCTCCCTATCCATAGACCCGCCAGGTAAACCCTGTCGCCTCCTCCTGCTGGCACACACTCAGCAAACTCCGGAAGATCTTTAGATGGATCCCAGCAGACTGTTGCAGGACAATCACTAGAAAGCTCGACTAAGGCAGCGCCCTCTGCGCCAGCACCTCAACTAGGAACATCAAGAAACTTCAAATCATCAAGAATGCTGACGCTAGACTCATTCTGGACCTCCTGCGCCAAGAGCACATCTCCCAACACCTGAGGACCCACCACTGGCTACTGATCGAGAAGTGAATCACCTTCAAGCTTCTCACCCACACATACAAGGCCATACAACACTACAGGGCCAGCCTACCTGAGCCACTGCCTCTCCTTCCACACCGCCAGATGCTCTGGCCACTGTAACTCGCATCCGCAAAACCACTGCCGGAGGACAATTTTTCACCTGCGCTGCAGCAAAGAGCTGGAACAACCTCCCCTGCACCTCAGACAAAGCCCATCGCTCACCATCTTCAGGAAGAACCTCAAGACTTGGCTCTTCGGCCCCCCAGCGCCTTCAGACCCTCATGGGTGAGTAGCTGTGCTTTACAAATACTGATTGATTGATTGATTGTAGCGGTGAAGGTGACATGATCTGATAATCTGTACGGACAAGACTTGCCTGCCGAAAGTGTCTGGTGTGAGTACATTTCTGGATGGAACGATGAGCTTGTCTTAAACGTAACTGAGCCATAAAGTTCTGTGGGGTTTAACAGTTGAAGTTGAGGGATGCTACTCATGAGGCAGATACCCTAGAACAAACAAAGAGTGCCTTTGGCAGGGTTCGTGCCAGGGAAGGGTCTGTCATGTGTTTGAAGAGGACCAGAGGATGGCCAAAAAGCACAGCATTTGGTCCAGTCTGACTGTGATGTGTTGGATTTTCCATCTATCTGTCCAGACACAAGAATGGTTTCAGGTGTGTAACAACAGATTAGCAGTTTTGATAGTTATTCCAGGAAACATCTATTGTAACTGCATTATCTAATGACCCGGCCACGTATGTGCATCTGGCCATAATTTTATAGGAGGGGACCCCCAGCCCCAAAACATATTGCGACACATTCACTTAGGGTCAAACGAGATTCCTGTAAAGACATTCCAAAGTGTGCACGCTGGAGGGAAACTGGAAAGTAGTGACACAAAAGATGGGAAGAGGTGACCTATGGGCGGACACCCAACCCATCACTACTGGATACCATAAGCAGGAAAGGAGAGATGGGGCTCTCTTCAGCAAAATGGCAATACATCACACCCTGTAGTAAATCAACAGTGCTTGGCTGAAGGTCTGCAAAGTAAAATAGCTCTTTCCCCAAGTTGGTGCACCAAATGCAACAGTGGATTAAAAGCAAGCTGCTTCTGGATGGTAGTGTTATTTTGTGGAAGTGTCCCTTGGAGGTATCAGTAAGCCATTCAAGTCTAGTTGAAAGATGGCTTTGCAAATGTGCAGTCTGAAAACACTGGATGGGAGTTTGAACAGAGTCTAGAGTACTCCGTGAGGCCAACAGTATCAGACCTGTGCAGAAACGTGACCCCACGTGGTACGCTGATTATTCAATTGCTACTTCAGCTGGCTGTGATATGAATTCCATAGGTCAGTATTAACATCACAATCCTTTGATTCCTCCCTGTTATAGTCCTCGTGTTGCTGGAAGCTAGTTGAACGATTGTGACCAGAGTCCTAGCATCTGAACACTGTGCAATGTGGGTCAACCCTTGTTAATCCACATCAGAATATTTTTTTCTGACTGCTGGTTTGTCCAGGCCCCTGGTCAATCTAGCAATACAAAGTGTAATTTTATGGCATGTTTCCTTGGCTTTCCAGGATACATTTCAACGTTTGTCGTTTATCTCCCCCCTCCTCCTGTTGTTTGAATGAAATTTCCTGTCTGAGTGCCTTTTGGGCATTTAATTGCAGTTGGCTGCTGCGTGGCACAATTTGGTTAAAGTAGGAAGACTGTTGGAATCTCAACTGGGGGTGCTAAGAACCTGTTGTTGCTGTTTCACATAAGAGAATTTTGATCCCTGGAGTGGGGCCCCCTTATGAATGGGAAGAGAAAAGGCTGTATGCCGTGCCAAGGTGTGGTGGTCAGTATGCTTATCTCAAGCCAGGTCCCATTAGCAGTATTTGCGCTATGTCAGGAGAGCATTGTACCTGGCTTGGAAATCACAGAACCCATGAGGTCCGCTGCTGAGCTTACCTTGACAGTTGGTCATTACAACCGGAATCAAGCTACTGCGAATTCATGTCTCGATAGCTAGTAGATTACACTTCTTACCCATAAACGCGTACAAATGTGCATTTCATTTGAATATCTTTGATCTCATTGTTCTAGAAACGTTACAGCTTCCACTGTTCAAACAAGGAATGCTGCTCAGGGGGTGGTTGGTTTGACCTCTGCTTGGTTTTCTGTACCCTCTTTACTTTACCACTCAATTGGCTCATTCCTTATTATGTAGCTAGTGCCATGTTTTATGTGGTCGATGTGTAACTTCTGTTTTTTACGCTCTCGTCCTCAGTCGGGCAGTTACCACTTTGTTGTTTTCTTCATTGGCGGTATATTAAGACGCCTGCAACCTTGACATGGGCTTGACATATTGAAGAGGCTTTGCACTCGCACATCTGCTAGGCTATACGGTGCCAAGTCTAAACAACTCCCATTGGCCCCAATTTTAGGGATTACTGCTTCTTCGCCACTTGTTTAGTCAGACTTCAGTGTTTCCATTGTCTCATGGACTTTTCTGTCAAAGGTGACTTAAATGAGAATTTTCTTTCATTTTTATGTGGCAGTTGTTTTCCAAAAAGGCAACACAACACCATAATAATCAAAGCACGCAACAATCAAAGTATAAACACAGACAGTATAAAATTCAATAAAACATTTATTTTGCAAATGAATTCAATATAAAGAAATGAAGTCAACTGAATATTCACGTTATGTAGTTTTGGAACTGAATTCAGGATGCTAAGGTGCAAAATGCAGCTGTTAGTTAATACAGAAGTTGCAGTAGCAGAAACAAATCTCAAGGTTTTTTCTAATGCCTATGGAAGAAAGTTTATATTTCCTTCTAAAAGCTCAAGAAGAAACGTTAATTTTCTAAAAAAAAACTCCATACGCCTCTTGGATTTTGAGAATTATTGTATTATGTTACTGCGAATTCAATGCAGGGAGTTTTCATATGTATTTTTGTTCTATAAATTTTGCATTGCAGATATGTAGTGCGCTCATCCTCCATTGTTCCACAGCACCAACTGTCCTTGCTCTACAAAATATATTGTTGATAATCTTGACATTTAGCGTTTGTAATAGATCGAGTTACTTGTCAGAACGTTTTATAGTTCTAACCAGCATTTCTTTCATAGTATACAAATATTACACTTAGACTGGGAGCGTTTAATAGATACATATTTTATTACATTTTATTACAATATGTGTATGTAAACCAAACTTTAGCTAAGAACATCATTTTTTTTATTCCCCATTCTGTTAATCAACCAGCAGAAGTTAATTTTTTCTCTAATAACATTATATACAGCATTTGAATATGTGAGCACAGTTGCCAGAACAGAAAGATGACGTCATACAGTGGGGCGAGGGTTTGCTAATAGAAAGAGCGTGGGAGGCTAGTGTATCCATTACTTTCTCATTGCTTTACTATTCGCCTGAAAAATTCTGCTCTTTCATTTTGACGTGATTGGACATTTACAGTACTGATCATCTCCTTTTAGTTAATAGCTGTCCTGCATGTGTAATTCTCAGTCTTATAAATATACAGGGGAGCAACTTTCTAACTTCTAGCCGCAAATTCCTGACCTTTTGAATATTCCCCAAGCATCAGACTGGATCAAGAAACTTTTCAGCAGTACCTCTGCACGCCAGAAGGTGGTGCGTTAGCTCCACACTGACGCTATTCCTCTCTGGAAATGATGTGCGACACGTATACAGGCCCCACTCCCATGTAATGTCAGTTCCTTTCTTTCCGAGATTCCAGACTGTCAAGTAGGATCTCATTATCCTAATGAGACTACTGGATTTGGGTGGCATAATCACCTGAATTGTGGGGAACTGAATAAAATTCCACATCATGCGACACCTGTCGGCCCAATCCGGGTTTTCCGTCCAACTAGCAGTGCCTCATCTCCACCCGAGAGCAGGTATGATTGTGGCAACCGGGTGCATGCAGAGGACTCTTCAGGGGAATCGTGGTCGATTAGATTTCATCTCTTTTTCTCTGTTACATTAGTCTCACACAGGCAAAGACAAACAGAAGCAGATTATAGTTCAATAAGGTTTATTGAAGTAACTGCATCTTAGATAAAATGGCATGTTTTGCAATAACTAGGATGGTAAAATATGCTAGCAATAAAAATTGTGACAAGAAGAGTGAAACACAAAAATAGTCGCACCATACTGTCACTAGGAATGATATAAATATATTTCCTACCTAAGCTATGTTAGAGCACAGCATGATAAGCCCTAATCCGCCCTTCAGGTTTCCCCCCTTGGAAGACATAATCCCCCATACCTGAGCAAGGAAGCCTGTTGTCTAAAAAGACACCGTCGCCATATGGGTCGGGCAGTCTAAGCAAGCAGCTGTAGCGAAGACATTCAACTGTCAGCATGCAGTCGTGGTCATCTGGCTGGAACCTCCCTCTAATGTGTATGGGACAGAGAAGTGTTTTTATAATAAAACAGTAGATTTTCTAGGAAAAGGTCCCCACGTGGGGATATGTATGTTTCTGTGAATGTCAGAGGACACAGCGTATCACTTTTGCCAGCAACCCTATCTGACTGCAGCCTTGAGGAAAGCACAAAGTGAAATGAATGCTATGCTAAGAACGTAGTGCTTTCCTAAGCAAAGGAACAACTTTAGCAACACAAAAGGATTCAAGCTAACCTGGCTGATGAGGGGTGAAACCCTGAAACCGTTCCCAGGATGCTTGTTTCCGGTCTAGGGTGAACCTGGCCTGGCAGTTCGGGCTGGACTGTTCCTATGAGGAACAGGGTCAAGACTGATTTGCATATGGCTGGGTTCAAACTGGGGTGGCATGGTGAGCAAAATAATGGATGGATTAAACCCAGATCTGTGACTGGGGGTGAATGTTTGATTGGTTCCGCACTCCGTCCATCCAGTTACGCTATCCCACAGCGTTTGTGTTTTGCTTTGCTTTTGCCGCCCTAAGTGCGCCGGGTATGCCCAGACGTGGGTCCCAGGCTCACTGTGCCACTGGATTCAAGCTAGCCTGGCTGATGAGGGGTGAAACCCTGAAACCGGTCCCAGGATGCTTGTTTCCGGTCCAGGGAGAACCTGGCCTGACAGTTCGGGCTGGACTGTTCCCATAAGGAACAGGGTCAAGACTGATTTGCATATGGCTGGGTTCAAGCTGGGGTGGCATGGTGAGCAAAATAATGGATGGATTAAACCCAGATCTGTGACTGGGGGTGAATGTTTGATTGGTTCCGCATTCCGTCCATCCAGTTAAGCTATCCCACAGCGTTTGTGTTTTGCTTTGCTAAGCGAAGGAACAACCAGATAGAGAAAATAAAACAACACCTCAAATGTGGCTAATGATTGAAAAGCAAAGCGATGCTGAATAAAATGTAACTGGGCTAAAGTGCACAAAGGCAGGCCTGGTTTGCTAAGATAACGGTCTAAAACATGGCTAAAATAGCCATACAACCAGACGTGGATCAAGAGCTTGCTCATCCACTTTCTGAGACACCTTACCTCAATTTTCCAAAATTCTGATACAGATCTCAAGCCCTATATGGACTGTTGCAAATCGATGTCTATGGTAGATCCCCATCAGGTCTGCCTGTGGTGTCTGGGTTGAGCCACGACTCCAGAACCTGCGGAGACTGAGGGTCAATTAATCCGAAGGCCACCAGAGAATGTGAGGCAAAGCTTTGTAACCAAGCATAAGAAAACTTGCCAGGACCGCTCCAAGTCCTGCTCTGCGTCAAAGGTTCAATATCTGTCCTATTCTTGGAATCAAAAGAACCTCTCCAGAAGCAATCTTTATCACGCTCGAAGTTTTCAGGTAAGCGCAAGAGATCTATGAAGTACCACTTCTTCATCCCACTCACACTCTAGTGAGCAACCGTGTGGGAGAGGCCAACAGTCTTGATAATTCTCTTGAAGTTGGCTGACTTTGTCGCTGACTCCACACAACCTGAATTTCCACGGTCTTCAGCCACATCGCGTCAGGTGGAAAGATTTCTGCACAGCTGTGCTCCAGCTCTTATATTCCTTAGACTCCCTCTGGAACACCGTCCACCCCAAGGAGCCAAGAGGCTTTCCACCTGGAACACAGCTGGCAGGTTTGTCCTTGGTGCTAGCTGGTCCCTCTGAGCCTCTCCTGCCTCTGGCTCCTGTTAAAATGCAGCTCTCGGAGTCCAAAACCACATCGGACCCGGTAAGTCAATGCAGCTATTTCTTCAGACTTGCTCAAAGTTTGTGATCTTTACTCAGAAGTGTAAACAAAACCCTAACACTAGGAAATGTTTGGTAACCTCTGACAGGACGATACTGTTCGTAGCAGTGTCATTAAGTAATAGTTCTCTCACTTAGCCACTGGTCCAGGTTATGAAATGTCATATAAATTAAAAGGCAATGCAGTGCATTTGTTTTTGAGAGGTATCATGCCATCTCTACCAGGATCCCTAAAACATTAGTCAGAGAGTTTGGGGTTGACTTTGACACTGTCTTTTCAATAGCAGATAAACCATGTCTTATGCACCTGCGTATTCTACCTGAGACCCCTGAAAAAAAATCCTTCCTTTTCTTCCGTTAGAAGGACTGAAAGCGCCCAGTTCCTAATTTTCCCAAGGTTGAGCTATTGTGATAGTCTCTATCATTAGCCAGGCTGCGATTAAGAAGCGGCTAATCATACTGAATGAGGCAGTGCAACAGATATTTACAGTTGATAAAATGACCCTGGTATACTTGTGTGAATGCTTCACTGGTTTCCAATTGAAAAACACATTTGTTTTAAAGTGCTATACTTGGTTTATCAGGCTATAAAGAAGACTGGTCCACTTTGTCTCCAGGAATAGAGTACAGGAATATCGCTCCATTTGTTGAGAACAGACTTCAGATTGAATTGCTATGAAAGATGGTCTTGTAGTTTGCTGGATGCAAAACCTGGAATGCCCTACCCTGGATGTTGAATGGGATCATGTATTTTCTTTCCCTTAGAAAGTCCCTCAAAACAATTTTGTTTGAGTAGCCAACCAATTGAGGGTAGACAATGGATGCTGAGAGTACCTAGCTAGAGGACACCCTTTTAGATAACAGTTTGCACTTTTTAAGAGACCATAACTTAACATAGCTTTTTACAGATCTGTGGGGGAATTAACTGTTTTCCTCCAAACAGTCCTCCAAAGATGTTACTGAGAGTAATTAGGAAAATAGAAATTTGCACACTTAAGCCGGTCTGTCCCGGCTGGCGTAACCCCTTCGTTATGTGCCCCTCACCCTTAAGTGCTAAGCCTTTATTTTGCTATATGGGGTAGTTCGCGCTTAGGCCTCCATAACTTTTTGTCCACATAAGCTATACACATCAAATTTGCATCCTTTTTTTTCTAACATTCTGGGGATTCTAAAGGTACCCAAAGTTCGTGGATTCCATTGGAGGGGACCAAGAAATTAGCCCAAATATCACTAAAGTTTGTGTTTTTGGGGAAAAATAGCGAAAAAGTGCTGCAGTCGAATCAGTTTTTTTTCCTGCAAGTGGCATCAACGAAAGGTTTGCGGTGCTGAAATCACCATCTTCCCAGCTATCAGGAACAGACAGACTTGATTCCGAAAACCATTTTTTTTTTTTTACCACAGTTTTGGCATTTTACTGAGAGATAGCCCATCCGTGGGGACCCACAAATTTTCTTCCACCCAGCATTCCCCCCCAAGTCATCTGATAAAAAATGGTTCCTTACTTGTGTGGCTGGGCCTAGTTCCTGTGACAAAACAAATCAAACCAAGGTCAATGAGACTCCCTTTGCAAGGACTACCATTGAGGAGTGCTTGATCCATTCCTGTCACCTGCACTAGGCCCAGCCATACATGTGGGGGAGCATTTGTTTTGGGACAAGTGGGGAAACGCTGGGTTGTTGGAATTTTGTAGCTTTCTTCTGATTCTGGCAGAATATGGCACAGAAATGCAAGGAAAATGTGTGATGTTAGTCACATTTTGAGAGTTGCAGGGCATTGTAAGTAAGAAAAGTTGATGGGATCCACAAGAGGCATTCCACCCTGTACTCCCCTGGGTGTCTAGTTTACAAATTACGAGTTGGTTGATTTTCCCTTACTTACAAACGATTTCAAAAAATGAAATACACTGTTAATAACTGAAAGTTTAAAAAGCTGAACCATATCTCCCAGCTTGTGAGCTGTAAAGCCGTGACATGGCACCAACCGCTTTTAGGCCATTCACACTGCTTCCATGCGTGACACACATGAAACCATTCACACAGACAGCTGCTCGGCCAGCACATTACAACACTCACATCGACAGACAGTGCCCGTCCATGCACACCTCTAGCCAAGTGTCCACGCACACGTCCAGCTAAGCGCCAGTTCATGCACACTACCAGCTGGGAGCCAGACCAAGTACACAGCCAGCCAAGAGCTAGTACACACACACACACCACCACCACATTTTGTTCACGAAAAAGAAACCCACAAAAAAAACAATTTGAAGGTGAAGAAAAAAACAACGATGACTACAAACACAACTGGTCTATCTAAATACTTCAAACTACTGACATCCATGAAACTGAACAAAAAGTATAAAATTATACAAGCTAGTCCGTTCATTTTTATGCTCACAGATGCTCCCAATACTTCAGTTGCATGTTGGACAATTTATAACATGCAGGCACACATAGCCTAGGATTAGAAGGACACTCAGGGAAGTACATACAACTCTCCTTCCGACACGCCTCTTTGCACACCGACTCTACATCTCCTACAGGGAATTTTTTTGGGGGGGCATGGGAGAAATGTAATCAGGAAAGTGGCGATCCTTCAATCTAGCCACATCATCCACCACTCCAACTCTAGGACCACTTGCCTGCTCCACAACAACAAGGCTGCCTATCTGAGACTGCTGAAACTGAACAAAAGTCATCTTTCAATCTGGATAAAAATCCTTGAATACAACAAAAACATTGAAGGTTGCTAAGGGAAACAAATGGATAGCCAACTTCTTATATCAAATCTAAGACTTACGAAAAGCAGTAGAAGGCTCCAATCTCTGATCTACTTTATCTACACCCCTAAAGGGCTTATAGTAGTCTACAATGCACACGTTTGCACTCTTCGGCAACCTGACCCCAAACAGTCACAGGTGAAGTACTTTCATCATGAGTGTTTGTCATCATGTTGACATCTCTCCTGTCTGGAAATTTCACAGGTAGAAGTTCATCGCTACGCAAGGTACTGCACTGTCTACTCTGAAGCTTTTTACATACAAGCTATTTAGGGTAACCTTTATGGTTAGGGCGGATTGTGCCCCAAGCAACAGTTTTCACTTTGAGCAATATCTACAACAATTGTACTCCAGTGTAGAAGTTATCTGTGTATGAATGGTGGCCTATGTAAAAAAAAAGTCCTCTACCAAGTTCCGTTACAGTTTTCTCACTGACTCCGAAAGTGGATGAACAACCAGAACGGTCAATAGAATAATCCCTACCAGTGTACACCCTGAAATTATAGACATATTCAGTACTATTCTCTGACAGCATATACATCGTAATTCCTTAGCATGCCCTCTTGCTGGGAATGTAGTGCCTAAAAATCAAATGGCCCTTGAACAGGACCAAAAACTCAATCACTATTTCTTCACCAGGAAAATAAATCTCTGAAAAGTGATCTACAAAATGATCAAGGACAGGCTGAATCTTGAAGAGATGGTCACAGTCAGGGTGATTTCATTGCAGTGCTGTTGCATTATCATTAAAATGGAGCATCAGAAGCAAATACCGATCATGACTCATGGTTGCTGGAAATATAGCTGTTGCCTTCAAGGCACTAGTAGACTAATATAAAGTCATTGTAGTCTTTCTTATCAAGCCCCTCAAAAAAGTTAAACCCTAGAACTACTTCAACTCATTCAGATTTGTAGGAGTCCAACAACTAGCTCTAGAGTTGAGCTAAAGTCTGGCACAGTTATCCCTCAAATGTTCTTCAGCATAAAGATTAGTCTGGTCAACAATCTCATCCAAAAATACATTGTCCATAAACAACTGAAAGAAATGTATAGGCAAAAAGGTTTCAGTATTCACTTTACACCCTGTGACACCAGTAAAGGCAGGCAACACAGGCTGCACCATGTTTGAGGCAACCCAGAGCTCAGCACTTCCTGTGGGAAATCTTTCAGACTGAGGCTGCAATCCAGATTCCTCTTACTGCACTATCGGCATATCAGTGTCCTCTTCTAAATGAGGCACTTCTTCTGCACTGAGAGTGGCTTCATTATCGGGTGATTCCTCTCGGACAGAACATTCACTGCCAGAATCTTGGACATCCTCCCCTGCCTCTGATGCAGAGTCAGTCTCCGAACCATGGCCAGAGGAAGATGAAAAAAAAAACAAGCTAACAACTGATGAGCAGTAATCCTGTGGCAAGCCATAATTCTTACTAATAAAAGTAACACAACAGATAAGTCACCAATAACCAACACTGTGGAAAAATAAGTAATAAAGAAACTGTGGCTTTATCAAACATAAAGTAAGACTACTGGCATATAGTAATCCGGAAAGAATAATCAATTGGTACAAATTGCTCAGATACCTATATACTTCAAAACTGTTCTACTCACTTGCCAGAGATGGATAGACTGAGTATCACCTGCACCTACTCTGCACAGACAAGGCAAGCATAAACGAAATCCCACTTGAAAGGAAAAACAAAAGAAAATTACACACAGACAACATAATATGCATCGTGCACAAATCCAAGGAGAATTTGACACACAATTAAACAAAAACTAAACATTCTGCTATTAATATACTATTTTAAAAATTAAGTAAACAGCCCTCTAAATTCTTCATGGCGAAAGCACCAGGCTCTCCGCTTGGCCTCAATGCTGTATCTCTTCTCTACAGGAAGTAATTGGGGGGACTTGGGTGACGTCCTGGTAAGTTCCTCTTGACTAAGAGCATTGCCAGGTCTACAAAGCATCGAGCCACTTTAGAACCTGGGGGCCCAATACATATCAGTCAGGTGTTTGCCCCATAGCGACGCTTGTGAGGTCTGTTAATGATACCCCTATGTCAGACCAGTATTGTGAGAGGGAAGGACATGACTGAATCATGTGTATAAGGTTGACATAGTGGGTGTGACATCGAGGGCATGAGGCCCAAGCCGAATTATATATTGTGTTGAGTCTTTGTGGTGTAAGATATGCTCGATGAAAGATGAAGAATTATATCAGTTTGAAACTGGAATTGTGTGCTACCTTCTTAGAGTATTGCAGAAGAAAGGTCCACTCCTTAGGTGTAATCTCCCGCCCAATGTTGGTGGCTCATTTTGTTTTAAGCTGATCTAACGATATTTTGAGATGCACACAGAGTCCTTGATACTGCCATTGGGTAAAGTGTCTAACGTGTTCCATGGTGTGAAGGGCCTGAAGGCGGTCATGTGTTAGCGGTTCTCTGCCTTTAAGTGCCCCGTGTTTGCGAACATAGCAGAGGATTTTAGCATGGGTCGAGAATAGTCTCAAGCCACCCATGAGCTTGCACAAAGTCAGAGTGTGACATTAACATGCCGTCTTCAAACAAGTCACCCATGGATCAGACTCCCACTTGTTTGCAGACTTGGAGCATGGCAGCTGTTAAAGTACCAGAGGGAGTGGGAAGCCCGCAGAGCAGCACATTCAGTGCGTATGTGACTGATGAGGCTGTGTACCTCATCGTTGTTTTCCAAAATGCTAGGGCAATATGTAACAGCAGAGTGGCACATGTAGGTGTCTTAGGGGGGTGTCGGCACAGCAAGCGGCGTAGTAGGCTCTTCTGTAGCATTGCAGCCATGTAGTTGATTTTTCACAGATCATGGCCAGCCAGTCAATCAGACAGCCATTGCCATTGCAATTGTCCCACTATGCAATAGGCCTTAAAATCAGGGGCTCCCAGCCCTGCCTCGTTAGGCCATTGGCAGGCTGATCCTGTGGTCCCCCTGCCCCCCTCTCCCCCACCCACCCGATGAGGTCAATCAGCAGGGAATTAAACGACAGAAATATACGAGGCACTACTAGGAGTGGCAAATTAACAAAATAGTATAAATCACATGGTAATATCACCATTTTTGCTAATGGCACTCTACCGGTTACAGAAAGGGGCAGTGTGGTCCACAAAATCTACTTGAGAGTGGATTGCGGTAAGCGCCCTCATCAGGTTGCCTTCTAACAAGTCGGTCTGTTCACTGTGTATTCCGTAAGTATGGTGTCGGGTCCAAACAGCTGAGTTCCTCAGGAGCAGAAGCTGGACCCAACACCCCTCACCAATATCCATGACGACTTATAATACAGTCAGCGTGAGATATCAACAAGGGGGAAAGGGGAAGTGGATAAACAAGAGAGACTGCCTTGCGGGGGAATTCTTAGCTGCTTGCATCTCTAATGCTATAAGAAACAGCTACCTGTAAAGAAAGGCAAACACAAACAGAACATGTACATTTTAACAGTTATGCTACTGTCAGTGAAAAAGCTTTTCCTATTTGGTATATTTCAATAACTCATACCCCCATTTAGCAAGACTAGCACTCATCACTGTCATGTAGCATTCTGTCACTTAATACATTAAATATCACAGGTAACATGAAGAGGGTAACAACCCTGTGACAGAATGATATTATAGATTGTATTATTTGAGTGAGTGGTATGTCCAATATGAGGATTCACTTGTAAACTAGATCTTTCTTTTCTTTATTGCAATACAATGTTGAATAATATTTTAAGTTTTTGGAGTAATCAAATATTCTCCAAGATAAACAGTCTACAAACTCTTTTCTGTGACAAATATCGGTGCTGCTGGTAATTGTTATCTGCATTTGAAAGTCTTTAAAAAAAAAAAAAACTGAAAATATGTCTTGATCTTCTAATTTACTGACTGAGACTTGAACTCGCCTCGAACTGCGAGCATGGCGAGACAGACAATGCTTGCGATAAGAAGCTCTGAGACACTGCTTCTGAAGTCTTGAACCACAAGCCAGGACATGCCCAGAGGTGCTTCGTCTGATGGAAGTTTTAGTTCTGTGAGGAAACACATGCGTGCTGAAGAGATGCTATCAGGGCCTCCAAAGGATCAGTTGAAGTGCTTTGCCTTCCACGGCGAGCACCCGGATCATGAGCTGAATCCAGCTTGTGCTCAATACACTAGGCTTCGGACTTCCTTGATGAGTCTGTCATCTTGGAATTTCCGAAGTTGCAGCATGTTATAAACATGCGAAGAATGACAGTCAGAATTTTTGCAGATCGCATTCCACGCCTCCAATGGGGATATCGTTGGGTTCTTGTCAGCCTCTGATGTACTGGACTTCTGTGCAGGTGAGTCCTTGATCCTGCAGTAATGTCGCTAAAGGGAGTATACATATGACTTGGCAGCATTAATTTGGAGCCCGAAGATATCTGCAAATTTAGATTATATTTGCACCGCTCGCAACAGATCCCCTTGCAAATCCTTATAATATAGGATCATATCATCCACGTAAAGCAAAATCGAGGGCGTAGTGTGACCTAGCACGATTCCCCATTCACTGTCATGGATGTGTTGCATGAGGGGTTCCTTTTTCTAATACTAATAAAAGGGGAGACCAGGGCACCCCTGCCTAGTTCCGTTGAATATATTGCAGGAGGAGGACACATGGGAACCAGTCTTGGCTCTGGCCATGGGGTACGAGTGTAGTAATTTCACCCAACGGCTATATTCTGGGGGTAATCCAAAGGCCTACATTGTCGCTAGCATATATACCCAACTCAGGGTATCAAATGCTTGCTGTAGATTTAGGGACAAGCAGCCGGCATGGAGAAAATGGTGTTTCGTCTCACCCATTAGCTGGTACAGCTGAGGTATGTTCAACGACTTACTAGGACGCGGAACAAAGCCACTTTGATCTGTGTGCAAGAGTCGCAAAAGAATTGGGAGGAGGCGATGCGCTAGCAACTTACCAATGAGCTTGTATTCAGTATTTATTTAAGATAGAGGTCTATAGGAGGACAGATTTGCGGAGGGCTGTTCGGTTTAAGAAGTGAGGTCAACATGGCTTCCAGTGTCAAAGGGGGAAGCATTATACAGTCTCTCAACATGAGGGACCGGTCGCTCGGTATATGTGGAATAAAACTCCACTGGCAGATCATTGGATCCTGGGGTTTTGTTGCAAGCCAACTCTTTAGCAGCTTTTCAGATCTCGGCCACTGAAATTGGGGCCTTCAGTGCTTTCCTCTCGGCTGCTGCCACCTGCAGGAGTGTGCTTTGACGTAAAAATAAGAGTATGGAAGCCATGCGGAAGGCAGCGGTGCTACATATAGGTCTACATAATAGTGACTGAAGGTTTTGTTACCTTCTCCCCGGGAAGTAATTGGGGGGACCTGGGTGACTTCCTACTCCAGGTTAGTTCAGCTTGACTAAGAGCATCGCTAGGTCTACAAAGCATAAAGTCACTTTAGAACCTCAAGCCAGTTTGTGGATCAACCATGCCCAGGTGTGGGGATTGTATGGATAGAAGAGGTATTGATGATTGTTTCATTTAGTCTAGCAAGAAGAGCATCAGGTTTGTCTGCTTCTGCGTGTAGTTTGTGTGTGTAGGACCTGGAGTCAAGGACCCTAAGGCATTCAAGGAGTTCTGTAAGATGGACTCAAGCATTTTGTAGTTGGGTGTCATCTGTTTCATCACGTATAGCTGCCTGTTCCAGAGCACCCAGGTTGTTTTCCAATTGTTTACGTTCCTTCAGTACTTCACCCCCATACACCCGCGAGTGAGGAGATAGAAGTCCCTCTAAACATCACCTTAAAAGACCTCTCACTTGACCTGTGGAGAGGAAGCAGCTGCTGTGTTTTCAGAGAAATAGACATCAGTAGTGGTTGCCAGTCTCCTTGAATACTGTGTCCCCCAATAGCGTGGGTTGGAGGTGCCATGTAGGTATCGGCATAGTCACTTGACCGCACAAGAGGGTGATTTTTAGTGTATTATGGTCTGATAATGTTTGGCCTAAATATGTTGCATTAGTAATATGGGGTGTGGGCTGGAGGTACACAGAAACCGGTCTAGGCGGGAGAGGGGCTTGTGGTGGGGGGTGGAGTAAGCAGTGTTTTGTAAGAAGGGGTGTGAACAGTCTACATTAATATCAAGAACAGCATTGGCATCCCTACCCAGCACCCAAGGGAGATGGGCCCATTCTGATAACACTTTGGAGAGGCGGGAGAGAATTAAGTCTTGTCCTTGGTTTGGAGCGTGATGACATCCCAGCACCACTTCCTTGTCATCATAAAGGCCCGTAGCAAAACACAACGCCCTTGTGTGTCATTTTTTGTGTCTTGGAGCCAGAAAATGGATTCCTGCCTGTATTCAGAGGGCTGCCCCTCAGGAGTAGTGGAGTAAGAGGTATGAAAGAGTTGCCCTCTTAATTTCCGCCTCAACTTATAGGCTTCCGTTGTGGTAAGATGAGTTTCCTGTAAGAAGGCCATGTGTGCATGACGCCTGTGTAACTATACTAGGCCCCAATGACATTTATAGGTCGATTCCCAGCCCCCACACACTCCAGGTGATTATATTGTAAGATTTTGGGATTGTAGCCATCACGACAAATGTCTAACAGTTAACACTGTGCACCCCACTGGTACCCTATCAATGACCGAAGCATAACAACAAACAATATTTCCCAATTCGTGGTCCAACGTAAAACGTCACTCGACCAGTTAACCGAACACAACAAGGTTGAACTGACACAGAGATTCCAATGCTTACGCTAATGGGGTGCTGTGACCCTTGTGCTGTAATGCACAGTGCCAAGGTGCTGAAATTGCTGCCTCGCTGTTGGAGGTTCAGACCCAGGCCATATCCATAGTGGAATGGTCACTTACAAGTCCCATATACAAAGGTGGTAGATAATCACGTTCCACATGTGAGTGTTAAGTAATATACATTAGGGTAGTTAGAAGTTTGTGAATCATTATATGTCACTCAGTATAACTACATAAGTTATGGTAAGGGGGAACCCATCTTCTCCGCAGAGTTCGCAGACATCAAGACTGTGTAGGAAATATGTAGTTGAGTGCCTCTAAGGCCATGGCTGCCATAAGTCATTTGCCTGTCTGTGGCATTACTGCCAGTAATGAGGCTATGCTGCCCTCATTGTCGGTGTCTGTGTCGGAGTCACCAGCAGGAGATGATTCAGTGCTTGAACCTCGGTCGGGATTACGCAGGGATGTTGCTAGTTGAATTGCCTCAAGTTGGCTGTCACAGGCCTGTTGTGGGGACGGTGTTGCTCTTGTGTTTGTACCGGCACCAGCTTTGCGGCGCTGACGCCGAGCCGGCCTGCGAGCTGACTTCAGAGTCTGCAGTAAGTGAATCAAAAAAGTGAAAGCTCCGGTCATGAATGATTTTAAGCTTGGCTGGGAATATCAGTGTGTAAGTAAGACCAATGGTTCTGAGCTGATGTTTCACTTCCTGCACAACAGGATGGGGGAAACCAGAGGGCCCAAAAATAGGCCACAGCTCGGTGCTGCCGAACTCTGCTGCTTTCTCACTGCAGCCACACGGCTACAGCGCCGTTGGCAGTGTAGTCTGCAAACTCTGGGACGTGGACTACACCTGTGGTGGTGTATCAGAGCTGATTGTGCTCAATTTTAAAGAATAAATTATGGGCCAGGGTTCAGAGCTGTGGAGTTATGCATCCACCATCAGAGGCTGTCTTAAAAACTTTGCTTATTTTCCATTTCAACCACCAATGCTGAGCACACTGTGCCTTCATCAGCAGCTTGGCCTAGACTCTTAAAATCAGTGAGCAACATAGCCACTTCAATGTAAAAGGAAAATGAGAACACCATTAGAAATTTTTTGTTAAACCACATCCACCATTAACACATTTTCTACTGCAGAAAAGGGACAGTGAAATGCACTGTTCTGCAGCTTTGCAGTTAACTCTAATTACAAGGTTGGCAGTTCATAGCAAGGTACATATATTGTATCCCATGTTGTTTTAATTTTACCCAGCTAGATGTGGAAATTGGACATCCGGCTCTTTGGTCGGACCATTATAATATTTCGTTCCAGTGTAGCTTACCCTCTATAAGGAAGAAGGATACTTCCTATAGAAGGGAATGGAAAAATTGGACAGTACCAAATGACGATCTGGGTTAAAGAATACTATCACCAGGGAGGAGGGTGATAAGGAAAGTATGTACACCTGCTTTGAAAATTGGCTAATTAGAGTCCCTTGACCTTCTTATCCCTTTTAAGACCTTGCCTCCAAGACAGAGAGAGGGACGGGCTCCATTGTATACCCCAGAATTAGTGGAGCTCAAGAGGGAATCAAGGAAAAGGGAATTAACTTGGCAGAAGGCATATGATCTAGTTTTAAAAAATAACCTACCAGCAATCTATAAAATATCAACAAGCCACCAAACAGGCCAGGAGGAACTATTTCAGTATCAAAATTGAAATGGCTAGTAATTCCTCAAAAGGGCTATATAGGTTAATAAAAAAGCTCTCGATGACATCTACCCACTTGGCAACTCCTCCATCCTCTTCTCAGCAGTGTAATATGTTTGCTACTGCTTTTATAGATAAATTAAGGAATATTTTAGACTCCTTTCCAAAGGAAACATCTTCATGCTCAAACCCTACAGAAGAAATTATAGGTACTCACTGCTTTTCCACTGTTAACAATAGATCATATTACTACCATCTTAAAACCTATAAAATCCAGCTCACCGTTCGATACAGTGTCACCAGATGCCTTAATGATGGCAGACAGTATTATTCTGCCCATTTTCCTTAAGTTAATAAATAACTCCTTGGCCTAGAGTAAGGTTCCTCAGGCATGGAAGCATGCTATATTTAAGTCTTTTTTTTTAGTTTTTTTTTTTTTTTAGAAACCACAAGACGACCCCTTGAGGATTGAGAATTATAGACCTATTTCATTGCTCCCATTTGCCAATAAAATTTTAGAGAAACATATCAACAAGTCTCTCTCAAATATTCTTGAAAATCATTCTATCCTTAAACCTACTCATATGGGCTTTTGACTAGAGCACAGCCCTGTGATGGCATTGCTAGTGGCCACCGAGAATCTCCGGGTTATTTTGGACTGGGTTGTTTGGCAGCCATGGTCATGCTGGACCTCAGTGCAGCTTTAGACACTGTTCTCATTGTATCTTAATTCTGAGACTGGAAAATGCTGACATTACAGGTCCCGCACTCAAATAGCTAACTGCTTTTTTAGACAATAGGAGTTTTTAGGTTTGAGATGAGACCTTTTTTTCATTTACATATCCTATTGATTGCAGAGTCCCACAGGGCTTCTCGTTGAGCCCCACTCTTTTCAATCTATAAGTTATTCCTTTGGCAAAAATGGTACAGGCATTGATCTTGTTTCGTATGCATATGATTCTTAGCACTTACACCTGAAACTACTCATATGACAACAAATTTACAGATCTGCCTTAAAGAAGTCACTAAATTGATGTCCGGCAGCAATCTTAAACTTAATGGTGAGAAGAAAGACTTTCACATGGTTGGTAATAACATGTTTGCTGGAATGAACTGGTGTGGCCCCAGCATCTTAAAGAGTGACCAAGCCCTTCCACGGTTCTAAAAATCCTGGGCTTCTGATTAGATAGCAAATTTACTATGGACACCCAGGCAAAAGTTATCTGTATCCTGCGTTGGGCTACATTGCGCCTTATGGAAGGTCATTCAGTGGCTGCCTCCCTCATCAAGGGAAATTGTCAAACAAGGGCTGGTCAACTCCTAACTGAACTACGGGAATGCCTTGTTCTTAGGAAGTCCACAATACGTCCTAAAGGCCTGCAGGTTGTTCAAAATGCTGCAACGCAGGCACTCCTCAAGATTCCGAAATTCCAATGTGCAGCTCCAGCACTTACGGCCTTACATTGGCTACTTGTGCAGAACAGAATTTACTTTAAACCTCTATGCTTGGCCCATCGAGCCATGCAAGGAAAAGCCCCCTTTTCATCCAAAATATGCTGTACCATTACGTTCCTAGGAGACCACTGTGATCTGAGAATTCCATTCTTCAGAGTATTCCTAAAATAAGGAAAGGTGCGGTCGTCGGTTATTTGATTATCTTACTGCTAAGCTATGGAACAGTCTTCCGCTCAAACTAAGACAACTACAGCAAGAAACTTCCTTCAGGAAACAATTAAAAACCTGTTTAGGCCGAACGCTGATCCGTGCCTCTGTCATAGATGGTTGCCTCAGTGCCAAGAGGTCTTTTAGGGGCAGCTGTCTGTTATATAAAACACCATAACATAAAAGCAAGTACATAAGCCCTCTGTGTTTAGCAATGGGTAAGGCTTCACCATAACTCTGGAAAACATGGTCTTAGCCAGGTGTTTACATTACCAGGATATTGTATCCTTTTGGGAAGTCATTCTTGAACAGGAGCCCAACTTCATTCAGTACCTTGTTTCAGTACATACCTTCCTCTTAGATCTTTGTTTTGAGCCCCTGATTCCGATTCTGCACCCCAATGAATTATGATTTAGGGTTATGAGAATCTCCAGATTGAGAGGACTGCCTCTTGCTCTTCCTCTTTTTAGGTTGCTTCAGTGTTCCAGGCCTCCTCAATGAGCTGTTTCAGATTAACCTCTGAAAGATCAGTTCTTTCCTCCCTTTTTCCATGCTTCCTCCTACCTAGGAATCTTGTGCAGAGAAAAGGTAGAAGTCGAGAAGAACCTAGTAAGGCTCCTTTTGGCTCTTTACCTCTAAGGACTTGCCAAGGCATTAAGAAAAATATTCCAACCAGACTAATCCATAGTTGCACTTGCTTCCACCCACACCTATAAGGCCTTTGTGCTTCCACTGTGCTGATCTCTGCATTTACTACAAGCTTCTGACCTCCTGCACATGTATGTTGAGATCATGCACGCAAACTGAAAATGAACAATGTGAAACAGTTTGTTACTATGCAGCATGTTATACAGTTCTGTCCTACTGTGCCCCATACTTATCTACTTCACAAAGAGAGCAGCTTCTTTGGTTCCTTGATTGGGCAAACACTTCCCAGAGGTCAGTACTATACTTCAAAGTCCCAGCTGTTGCCCTTCTCCTAATCTACTCCCTGCCCCTAGCCCTGCAGGAGGTGTATTGTCATAAAGTGGGACCTCTGTCCCAGCTAGAAACTTATCATTGGCTGATTTCTTGTCTATCTGGAAATCAGGAACAAAATCCCAAGTAATTGACTGGTGCATGGACACCTGTTCCTCTCAGTGTATCAGCACTAATTCACAAATTTGATAATCAGGAGTGGGGTCTCCTTTCTGAAAACACATGTTATATTTAATGTCTATAGTAAGGGACAGGGAGCTAATGACTAGCAGCTGATAGCACATGCACCTAGAATTTTCTCTTATGCTACTTCAAAAGGACAACTGCCTCAACAAGAGGACTCCCAGTACTTCTTGGCAGGAATTTCTAGAAATAAAGGAGAAGAACACCCACACTGTAGTTTCTTCAGTCTTCCAATCTTGTCCTTTGCTGGAAGGAAGACAACTCTCTTCCAAGCCTGTGAGAGAAACCATTATTTTAGAATTCTGCATTTGTTGGCGTCTATAAAAGATGATCCCTTGTGCACAGGGGAAGGTATTATTTTCTTGTCCAAACTTAACCCTAGTACAGATAAAAAAATATCTGAACAATTGATTCTAACAGAAAAGTTCCAAATACTTATTGTTGCCCACAATTTACAATTTGGAGTAAATCCTCAACTTAAGGCACGTTTTTCACATTTTGAAATTGTGCGATCTCAGAATTAATGAGGTTTACAATGAGTGAATGTAGCTGCTGTTGTTATTGGTTATATTTAGCCCTAAGAGTATTTATAAAGGTCAACGATGTTTTGACAAGGTGTGTAAGAATGTATGAAAATGTGTATCTGCAATTTTCATGAACATCTCGAAATAACCGTGTCCATTTCATGCAGTTAAGCTTGTTTTATAAAGCAATTTAAAACAGATTTAACCCTGCAGATTAAATTTCTTTAGCAAAATAAGTGACACTTTAAGTTTTTTTGGTCGAGCGCGCAATCACTTTGACCTGCTGTAATCTATCTGTGGGCTTTTAACCATGCCCACCACATGCCCATCACCCGTTCATGGGCTTGCCTTTTAAAACTCCTTTGTTATAATTGGGAAACACTTTACGTTTGTCCCTCCTTGGGGCGCTTTTGTTACCGCCTTGGACACCGACCCTGCTACATGGATAATTGCACTTTTGCCTTTATGTTTGACTGCGAGCAAACTTCTTTTCCCTTTTATGTCTCTCCTTCGCATTCATGGCAGCTGTGGCTTTTTGAATCAGCTCACTTATGTCAACTGTTATACTTTTCATTTTCAATTTGTGGCAAGAAAAGTCCTGTTAGGAATTTACAACACTAATAACTCTAACTCAAGCAAACACAAGACCCTTTGCATTGTGTCTATAGAAAAGAGATATTCCATTGACTGTTTCAGGGACTTTAAAAAATATAAAAATTGCCAGAGCTGTTATTTTATGAAGGGTAAAATTAGGAATGTAGTTGCGTAGTCACACTAGAATTATAGTTTTGCACTCCCCAAATGACTGGAGGTGAAGTTCATTCTTTATTTGGATCACTGAGCAACACAGGTCCTGTCCCACGACCCGCGTTTGGTGACTTTCATACTCCAATGGCAATAATTCTTACTTTATATTGAGAGCTATCTCTCTTTATTTTTAGAACATTCTGGCTATTATCTAGACTTTATTGGGCTTTATTCTTAGATATTTCTCCGTTTAGAAACTTCCCTATGCATTTTAGGCCTCCTCTCATCCACCTATTGATTTTGGCAAACAATATGAGATATATTTGTTTATGTCTCAAAAAATAACTGGATTTGGAATTCTTTAATAACCAGTCACATCTCTGCTGTATTTTATTATCACATGTAAGTTATATTTCTCAGATCAGTTTATAAATTTGTGTTGCTGAATTATTCTTCAAAATGACTCACCATTACAGGTTTTTCAATAACCAGTCACATCTCTGCTAAAGTCTAAGGATACATTTCATTGCAACATGTAAGTTACTTTTCTCAGACCACTTTGTAAATTTGTTTTGCTGAAGGATTCTTCAAGATGTTCCACCATTACAGATTTGAGAGTAATGTGTTCTAGTCTTTGAGTCTCTTTTTTGTCTTTTTAAATCTGTACACTGTTGCAGTGGGAGAGGCTAACATTGTTGTTGCCCTGCCACTCTGGAATTAAGTTTGAAAATGGCAGATAGTATGAATGAAAATCGTTTTTGACTCGCAAACTAGCAAGTCAGGGACAGCAAACTGCATTTGGCAAGAAGAATGACAACTGAAAACATTAAATGTTTTTTTTTTTTTTTTTTTAATTCATGAAAGTATGATATTTCTGTATATGTGAAAGAGAAGTAGTAGATCTTACAGCATTTTAGGTGCTCCATACACATAAAGAATGAACACAAAGATCTATAGTATACATCTGTAAGATTAGACCACTTTTATGCTAGGTAGTCAATTTGCAAAGAAGTGAGTGTTGGGTAACTTTGAATCTCTATTGAGCTCTACATCAAAGAGGAAAGCAAAAGGCAGTGGAAATTTGAGTGTGCAGTGCCAAGTTTCTTTAAATTGGGGACTAAATCTACATTTTAAACTTTAAAGATGGTGTTTGTGTGATATTTAAATAATAGTAATTAGATTAACTTTGACTTTTTGTTTTTTCTTTATTAGGAACCCGAGCAACCTTCATTTACTGAACTGGAAGTCATAATAGCTTCTCAGAAATCCGAAATAAAGATTCTGCAAGATAAACTAAACACAGCTAATCTCCAGCTAACAGAGCAAAGTAGTTGTTCTGAAGATGTCTTTAACACTACCATGACAAGAGCTGGGGAAAAAAATAAAGTAAGCTTAATAAATAATTCTGTAAAACTTTGCAAACAATTTAGTAAATGCAGCTTCCCAGGGAAAACCGGTTCCCTTTGTGTCTTTGGAGTGTAATTTTGCTTTTATTCATCACCCTAGATTTTTGACAATTGGAGATATGTTGCAGCAGTTAAGTAAGATAAATCTCAAAACTTAATGCAGCTAAAATTAAAACAAAAATGTTAAACTTCATCCGTTAATTGAGAGAGTTGAACAGTGGAACTTGAGCTCTTGTCCCTGTGCACCATTCTTCTCTTCTCTTCTGTGTGTTTTTTTTTTTTTTTTTTTGTTCTGGACCTGGAGGTTTCATCCTTCCTCCTGCGTCTTCTTCCGTGAACGCTCATTAGTGCCTCAAAGCTTCTGATTTTACTGCATGTAATTCATGTATGTCCCAGTATTCCATAGATGAGCCACACCAGTTGTTTGTTCCGTTTCAGTCCTCTGCAACCTATGTACACTTTTTGATTCCAATACAAGCAGAGTCATGAACAGGTAGATGGTTTGGTGGCTCGCTTCTTCAGAGCTCATGTTGTCTGGGAGCGTTAGTATTTTTGTAGCAAAGGCGCAGATTGCAAATACCTCTTTTTGAGCCCCGGTGCTGGCTCAACTTCCTTTGGTTCTGGGCAAATGACATACCTACCATACTTGTAATAAAACGAATATGACTTAGTGTAATCTAATACTCCACTCAGGCTGTGTGATATGTGTGTGTGTATATATGTGTGTGTGTGTATGTGTATGTATACATATGTATGTGTGTGAATATATATATATATATATGTGTGTATGTGTATATATGTGTATATATCTGTCTATATGTGTGTGTATATGTGGGTGCATGTGTGTGTATGTATATATGTGTGTATATGTGGGTGCATATGTGTGTGTATGTATATATGTGTTTGTGTGTATATATATATATATGTGTGTGTGTGTGTGTATATATGTGTATATATATATATATATATATATATATTTGGGTGTATATATGTGTGTATGTTTATGTGTGTGTGTGTGTGTGTATATGTGTGTGTGTATATATATATATATATATATATATATATATACCTGCCTAGAATTTTCAGGATTTACTACTGAAGATACTTCTGCCCTAGTTTGGATTAATGACCTAGCTGAAGAAGCAACAGATAACCCTATTGTATGCAATAAAGAACGTACGGATGGAGTCACTCTTAAGACCATGGGTTTTACCACAAATCTGACTGGAAATAGCATGTTGAGACCTTCAAGTAGATTTAATCCCCAACTACCTAGTGGGAATTTGATTGATGTATTTCATGAGCTTGTAATTGGTGATATAGACAAATTTCGGACAAATTGTCAAATTTAACAATGTGGGATCAGATAGGATATTTCAAGAAATTTCACATCTAGAGATTGGAGGGATTTGAATTATTTAAAATCAAATAACTCCATTATCATTAAACCTGCTGATAAGGGAAGGAACATTGTTATTATGAATATGGAGGACTATATACATGAGGCGCAGCACCAACTAACCATAGTCATTATGAGAAGCTACATACCACCCCCATTGGACAATATCAGAAAATCTACCATGGATTATTAGAACGTTGGCATGCTGACGAACTGATCGATCATAATGAATATCTATACTTGAAAGCTGACTTTCCTAAAACTCCATGCATCTATTTTTTGCCGAAAATTCAAAGAAATGCACAACGCCTTCCTGGGCGACCCATTGTGAGAATGAACCTGTCTCTTCTAGAGAACACTTCGAGATATCTGTATCTCTTTTATGTCCATATGTAACTGAATTACCATCATATTTATGTGATACCAATGATTTCTTATCCAAAATACACAACATTCCATGGCAGAAAAGTTATCTAATGGTCACAATGGATGTTGCTTCTCTCTGTACTTCGATAAAGCACGAATATGGCATGGAAGCTGTAGATACTTTCTGAAAACACGTCCCATAGAATTTTTACAACATAGTGAAATGATCATGTCCATGTTATCATTCTGTTTGACACACAGTGTCTTTCTATTTAATAATGAGTATTATCTTCAGAAACAGGGCACAGCCATGGGTGCATCTTTTGCTCCCACATAGGCGAATATATGGGATGGTGGGAGAAAGAAATAGCTTGGTCAGATGCACATGATACTTTCATGGACAAGATAGTACTGTGGGTACGCTATATTGATGATCTGGTTCTAATATGGGATGGTCAGGAAGAATCTCTACATGAATACATTCAGGTGCTCAATAACAAGTTGAACATCTGTCTTGAGACAGTCTGGATTACAGTCCCTTGAATTCTTGGATGTCCAACTTCTTATTAAAAATGATAAATTGGAAACCACTGTGTACCGTAAACCAACGGCATGTAGTTCTATACTGCATGGAAACAGTGGCCATCCGAAAGCTCTAAAATGGAGCATACCTTACAGCCAATTCCTGTGGGCGCGCAGGATATGTTCGGAAGGTGCTAGTTTTGGGCTAGCTATGGAAAATATGACCCAAAGATTTTTGAAGAGGGGTTATCCCCATAAAATTCTTGTTGATGCTTACAACAGGTTCAAAAGCAAAAACAGAGACAAATTGCTTTTTAAAAATCTATCTATGTTGGACAATCCAGATTTTAATCGATCTCCACCGAGACTGTTTCCGGAATTCAACCTGCAACATATGACTCTGAAAAACATTTTACAACGTAACTGGCATATTCTACAACAGGATCCACACATTAAGG